>NC_052147.1:205994458-207386104 GCF_902713615.1 Scyliorhinus canicula
TCCCCCCCCACTCACTCCCTCTCTCCCCTCCACTACTCCCTCTCCCCCCCTCCCACTACTCCCTCTCTCCCCCCTCCACTACTCCCTCTCCACTACTCCCTCTCTCCCCCCTCCACTACTCCCTCTCCCCCCTCCCACTACTCGCTCCCCCCCCCCCCTGTCGGGAGGGGGGTAGAACATTGTCGGGAGGGGGGTAGAACATTTTCGAGACGGGGGTAGAACATTGTCAGCGGCGAAGTAGAACATTGTCGGGGTGAGGGTAGAACATTGTCGAGAGGGAGGTACAACATTATCGGGAGGGGGTAGAACATTGTCGAGAGGGAGGTACAACATTATCGGGAGGGCGATAGAATGTTGGCGGGGGGGGGGCATTGTCAGGAGGGTGGGTGGAACATTTTCTGGCGGGGGCTAGAACACTGTCGTGAGGGGGATAGAACACCGTCGGGAGGGGGATAGAACCCTGTCGGGAGGGGGTAGAACACTGTCGGGATGGGGGTAGAACACTGTCGGAGGGGGGTAGAACACTGTCGGGATAGGGGTAGAACATTGTTGGGAGGGGGGTAGAACATTGTCGGGAGGGGGGTAGAACATTGTCGGGAGGGGGGTAGAACATTGTCAGCAGGGAAGTAGAACATTGTCAGCAGGGACGTAGAACATTGTTCGGAGGGGGGTAGAACATTGCCGGGACGGGGGTAGAACATTGTCATGAGTGGAGTAGAACATTGCCGGGAGGGGAGTAGAACATTGTCGGGAGGGGGGGTAGAATATTGTCGGGAGGGGGGTAGAACATTGCCGGGAGGGGAGTAGAACATTGCCGGGAGGGGGGGTACAACATTGTCCAGACGGGGGGTAGAACACTGTCGGGAGGGGGGGGTAGAACATCGTCGGGAGGGGAGTAGAACACTGTCAGGAGGGGGGTAGAACATCGTCGGGAGGGGATAGAAAACTATTGTGAGAGCGATAGAATAAAACAAAGTCAGGGCCGGGGAATAAAACATTGTCAGGAGGGGACTAAAACATTGTCAGGAGGGGACTAAAACATTGTAAGGAGGGGACTAAAACATTGCCTTGAGGGGGGTAGAACATTGTCGGGAGGGGGGTAGAACATTGTCGGGAGGGGGGTAGAACACTGTCGGGAGGGGGGTAGAACATTGTCGGGAGAGGGGTAGAACATTGTCGGGAGAGGGGTAGAACACTGTCGGGAGGGGGTAGATAATTGTCGGGAGGGGGAGAAAACTGTCAGGAGAGGGGTAGAACATTGCCAGCGGGGAAGTACAACATTATCAGGAGAGGGGTAGAACACTGTCGAGAGGGGGGTACAACATTGTCGGAAGGGGGGTACAATATTGTCGGGAGGGGGGTACAATATTGTCGGGAGGGGGGGGTAAAATATTGTCGGGAGGGGGGTACAATATTGTCGGGAGGGGGGGTACAATATTGTCAGGAGGGGGTAAAACAGTGAGGAGGGTGTAGAACATTGGCGGGAGAGGATAGAACATTGCCGGGAAGGGGAGGGGGTAGAAATTTGTGTAAAAACCAGGGTATCGGGCAGACAGTCCAAGTCTATGTGATCCTGGCTAACCGATCCCACAACAGGGAATCATGCAGCAATCCAGGCAGAGTAAATCTGGCACTCCGACCGTTAAACTTTCTGCACAGACACCATGCATGTGCACCTGTTGAGACTTCCTCAAGCTCACAAGGCACATCAGTACTTAAATTGAGTCCTATCGGAAGAATCAGACCAATATCCTCGACCCTTTACACCCACCTCACCCTCCCTTTATGGGCATGGCACCCCTCAGGCCCTGATTCCTGGCAGTGCCAACATGGCACCTTGACACTACCAGCCTAGCACCCAGTCAGTGCCCTTGGCATCTTACCGGTTGGGACTGCCAGGGAGCCTGGTTGGGAGTGCCAGGGTACTGACCGGCCCCCTCCCCGACCACCCAGAGGGCTCCAATGGCCTCCGAGACCACCGAGTAGCCATCACAACTGGTCTCCACTCGTGTACTAATCGGTGCCCGGTTGAGCCCTCAATGGTGTGGCCAGGCGCCGGGTGAATGCGGCACCAGGATGGCCATGTATATTTAAATGAGCCAAATGGTCCAAGAACCAGATCGCAGCGGGCGCCCGGCAGGAGGCCCAATTCAGGCCTCCCCCACGATTCACCTGTTGCGCCTGATAGAATTACGCCCATAGACTGAGTTGAGCCCAATTGACACCAGACCGGAAGAAAAATTAATACAGAAAATAGGCTGATTTTGCGTTACAGCCATTGCATTATTTTCCAAAGAATTTCTTGAGATAAGTCAGCAATCCATTCCATATTTTTCATTGCATTTCTATTGTGTCAATGGCTTATTTAAATTTCATTACAATTTTTTTTGGGTCGATCTATCTTGTAAATTGCTTGTCTCTGTTCAACATTCCACCAATCCAAGGAGAATGATATCAGCTCAATGATGGTTAATCTAGTATTGGGTAATTATTAATCCTAAAGCTCACACAGTTGAGCTCAGGGAACAAGCCACACCAATGGAACTGATGTCATGTGGTGTATGGCGGTGAATGGAAAATGGTTGTATAAAATACCCCAAATTATAATAGTTTTCTTAATGCTTTGTCCCACCATGAATTTTAACTCAAAATCTCACTTACATGCAAAAATAGAGTTATTCCACAAACATAACTATTGTTGGTTTAAGGGCGGCACGGTAACACAGTGGTTAGCACTGTTGCTTCACAGCTCTAGGGTCTCAGGTTCGATTCCCGGCTTGGGTCACTGTCTATGCAAAGTCTGCACGTTCTCCCAGTGTCTGCATGGGTTTCCTCCGGGTGCTCTGGTTTCCCCTCACAGTCCAAAGATGTGCAGGTTAGGTGGATTGGCCATGATAAATTGCCCTTAGTGTCCAAAAAGGTTAGGTGGGGTTACTGGGTTACGAGGATATGGTGGAGGTGTGGGTTTGGGGAGGGTGCTCTTTATAAGGGCCGGTGCAGACTCAATGGGCCAAATGGCCTCCTTCTGCACTGTAATTTCTATGATTCTATGGTTTGTTCTGCTGTAAGAATAATGATCACTGCAAGTGCAGGAGAAAAATAACAATGACTAGTGCTTGTTAATAGCTTATATTAATATTTAAAAAAAATCTCCATTCCTTTTAAGATTTGGGTAAAGGTTGCTACTAAATTGCCATATGTGCCAAAATCAAGATATTTGTGCACTTGTGATGTTTGTTAGTGGTGCTTTGTTGCTGTTTTATACACTTTAGAACATTAAATAAAAGCACTTAAGGAGGAGTCTGTTCATGTTGACCTTCCCTCATTTGAAGTAACATCATAAATCTCTGTCTTATCGGCAATGTCTCAGGTGCTCTGCCCATAGTCTTCTATTCATATTTTTGATTTTTCTGGATCAGAATGCCATATTTCCTCGAGTGAGTATTTTGTGGAAAACATCTATTCTCTCAGACTGCCGTGAGCCAGCAATTTCAAAGCTTAAAGCACTGTAATATTGAGCATATGAGAGATGCTGGTAAGTTGTATAGTGCCTTCCTTCAAGACAAATAAAACAGTGTGTACAGCCTTATCTATTCCATTCCCCTGAATCAAGTTTTAAAATCAAGATTAGCCAAACAAGTTATTTTTAGAGGGCATGCAACAGAAACAGTTAATAAAATAGAATAAAGTGCATGCAGCTTATGTTATGATTGATTGATTGGCACCTCCTTGTTTTGAAAAATAAAAGAAAGATATTTGCTCAGAATTTTATAAAATTAACTGATTCTACAAATCAGCAATTCAGTTCAAATAAGTCAGTCTTAAAACCTTTGCTGACAGCAACAGTAAATCAAAATTGTACTGCATCCTTTTGCAAATGAAGTGTGAGCAGTTACATAAATTACCTCTTACCTCTATTTTCCCTCTATCATTCCTCTTTTGTCGGGAACACAGCTCTTAGTTAGATTGCTCTTCCCATCGTCAGTGATGCCAAAATTGGCAAATCAATCTTCTATTTATTGAATAAAACATTAAGCTTGCCCCTTGTGTTGTAGGTGTTAAAACAAATAACCAATTTCTATTCTATAGATTCTGCGCATTTTCGGGAAAAAACTATACCAACAAGTTTAAATTTAAGATATCTTGCCTATTCGATACTTAGCTTTGTAGCATATCTGTATGAGATTATGATAGGAACATTCCAGCTATTATTTTAATCGTTAGAATGTTGTCACTGTTTTTTTAATGCTGTATCATGTACAGCAATGTCACCTGGTCCTGGACAAATTGGCAGTTTGAATACCTTTTAAAAAAAAATTTTTATTGAAGATTTTCATTTATAACAACCAAGAATAAATGGGAGTGGTTGGCAGGACCTTGCTGACACCGCTCACTTCTGTCCTCCACCTCTGGGAATAACCCACTCATGCGTATCCTGGTCAGGTGTGCCCTGGGTACCACATTCAGCTGCGCCAGACTCAGCCTCGTGCACGGGGAGGTAGAGTTCACATGTGTAATATCTCGCTACAGAGTCATCCCCTTATCTCAATGCCCAGCTCCTCCTCCCACTTCTCTCTCATTTTGTCCAGTGAGGCCCTTATCTCCTCTTGCATATGTCACAAATGTCCGTGCACTTATCCTCCCCTAATTCAACCTGTTATAACAGTCCATCCGGTAGGGTGTGTCTGGGTAGCTGGGGTAACAATGGTGCTTCCTTGCAGGGGAAGTCCCATATTTGGGAGATATTGAAGCTCATTCACTTTTGGGAGCTCAAGCTTCTCAGTCAGTTCTCCCAGGGTTGCTACTCTACCATCTATATGTAGGTCTCTGACCCTCAATCTTTGCCAGGATGAATCTATGGTTTTTGCAAATGGGGACAGCGACGGACATGGCTTTGAGTTTGAAGTGGTGTCCGAGCTGGTTCCAGGTTCTTAGTGTGGCTACCACCAGCGGGCTCGTTGAGTACTTGGCCAGGGAAATGTGAGCGAGGTGGTGGTCAGTGCACAGAGGGATGTTCTGTTTACAGGAGGTCTCTTCCATCTGTGCCAGTCCACCCCTGGCTCCCCCAGCCAACCCCACACCCTTTCCCTATTTGCTGCCCAGTGGTAAAACAGAGGTTTGGCAGTGCTAAGCCCCAAACACTGCCTTCGCCGTAGGATGGATTTGCAGATCACATGTTGAGTTTATTTTCCAAGAAGGCTCCGAACTTCCTCAGGTGTTCCATTATCATACTGATAGAGAGAGAGCGAGAGAGAGAGAGAGAGAGAGAGAGAGAGACAGATAGACTTTGTGCTCCTTGCCTCCCCCCACACCCCCCACCCCTGAATCTGGGCGCGATAGCCGTTGGCTTAATTGGCAGAGCGAACAGCTGGGGACAGTGGGGACAACGGGCATCCCTGCCTCGTGTCTCTGTGCAGCCAGAAATAGCTTGAGCTAATGGCTTTCATCCGTACTCTCGCCATGGGTGCGCTGTACAGCGGTTTAATCCATGAGGTGAACACTGGCCCAAACCGTTACAGTACTTCCATGAAGTATTTCCAATCAACCCAGTCGAAGGCCTTCTCTGCATCCAGGGAGATACTCACTTCTGGTGTCTCCTCCCTGGGTGGGGTTATGACTACGTTCAGCAAGTGTTTAATGTTTGCCGTCAGCTGTCTGCCCTTGACAAACCCGGTCTGATCTTCCGTGGTTACTTCTGGCAAGCAACTCTCCAGTCATCTCATCAGAGCTTTCACCAGGATTTTGGGGGTCAGTGTTCAGGAGTGAGGTGGGTCTGTAGGACCCACACTCCATCGGATCTGTTTCTTTCTTTAGAATCGATGAGATCGAGGCCTGTGCCAACATGGGTGGCAGCCCCCCCCCCCCCCCCCCCCCACCCCGGACAGTGAGTCACTGAACATATCCTGCAGGTGTGGGGCCAGTGTTGTCACGGCATTTTCGTAGAAGTCTATCGGGAACCCATCTGGTCCCGGTGCCTTCCCTGCCTGCATGGAATTGATGCATTCCATGACCTCCTCCAGAACCAGCGGTGCTTCCAGTCCCTGTCCCTTTTCCTCACCCACAGCTGGGGATCCAGGAACTGCTCCATTTCCAAGTCTCCCTCTGGGGGTTCAGTGGTGTACAGTCTCCGGTTAAGGCCGCAACGGGTCTGTTGATCTCTTCTGGGGTCATGACCATCCTTCTTGTCTCTGACCTGTGTTATCTCTCGTGTGGCCGCCAGTTTCCTCAGCTGGTGGACCAGTAGGTGGCTGTCCTTGTCCCTATGTTCATAAAAGGTTTCTCGTGACTGGTGGAGCTGGTTCACTGCTTTCCCAGTGGAGAGTAGGTTGAATGTGACAAGGTGCCGTACAGGATGCTGCTAAATAAGATAAGAGCCCATGGTATTAGGGGCATGGTAGTGGTAGAGGACTGGGTTGACTGGCAGAAGGCAGAGTGGAGATAAAGGGGTCCTTTTCAGGATGGGAGCTGGTGACTAGTGATGTTCCGCAAGAGTCAGCTATTCACGATCTGCATTAATGATCTGGAAGAAGGAACGGAGGGCACTGTTGCCAATTTTGCAGATGATACAAAGATTTGAAGAGGGGCAGGTAGTGTTGAGGAAGCAGGGAGGCTTCAGAAGGACTTGGACAGGCTAGGAGAGTGGGCAAAGAAGTGGCACACGGAATACAATGTGGAAAAGTGTGAGGTTATGCATTGGTAGGAAGAATAGAGGCATTAACTATTTTCTAAATGGGAAAAGGCTTCGGAGATCAGAAGCACAAATGGACAAAGGAGTCCGAGTTTGGGATTCTCTTAAGGTTAATATGCAGGTACAGTTGGCAGTTAGGAAGGTAAATGCAATATTAGCATTCATGGTGATAGGGCAAGAATACACGAGCAGGAATGTACTTCTCAGGCTGTATAAGACTCTGGTCAGACCCCATTTGGAATATTGTAAGGAGTTTGGGTCTGTATGTAAGGAAGGACGCGCTGGCCTTGGAGAGGCTTCATAGGAGGTTCACAAGAATGATCCCCGGAATGAAGGACTTGTCATATGAGAGTGGTTGAGAAATCTGGGTCTGTACTCGATGGAATTTAGAAGGATGAGGGGAGATTTCATTGAAACATACATAATACTGAGAGGCCTAGATAGAATGAAAGTGGAGAGGATGTTTCCACTGGTAAGAGAAATTAGAACCTGCGGGCAAAGTCACAGAATGAAGGGACGATCCTTTAAAGGACGCCCCAATCATCACAGCAACCTCATGGCCCACATCATGGGGCTATCACGGCTCCCATCACCGGGGTATCGGGTCTCCCCCCACACCCCGGCCAACAATCCTTGCTGGCATTCCACCCCCCCCCCCCCGTCCAGACATTCATGCCAGCATTGCATCCCCCCACCAACACAGTGGAAGTTTCACCTGAACTCCCCACCCACAATACCCCTCCCCCATGTATCCACTCTCCTCCCTTCATGGGGCTCCCACTAGGGCTTGTCGTCTGGCACAGGTTGGCACTGCCAAGGCAGTGGCAGGGAATTGACAGGGCATGTCTCTCTGCCCCATGGGCTATACATTCCTCTGCGGCCACATTATTTGCTAAACCTGTTGTAAACCTAGCCGACGTAAATATTCAGTGAGGGGGGGATCATATGGAAGGGGGCGCACTACTCAAATACATGTAAATCTATTAAAATGACGTTCATGCTTTTGTGGACGTGAACCTCAAGGTCACTGGCGAAGGGCAGAGAAAATCGGGAAAGGTGATCTCTCCAGCAAGAATCACATTTCTTGATTCTCGTGGGATTTTCTGCCCATGCCCTCGATCCCGCAGACAGCTAGTGCTGGCTCAAAATCACCCTCTAGGCTTCTAACAAATCTTCTAATAGTCATTACATTATCAGCATTCACAACAAAATCACGGCAAGAATTTCAAATATCAACAATTCCATGTGAATCTTTTTTAAACCAATGTCAAGACGTGAACCAAATTTCTGTAGCCTATACTGATAACCACGCAAAATACTATCATTGTGAGTAAAGAAATTTTCAGGCTTTGAAGTAAAAAGGCCATGTATCAATTTATAAACTTCAACTAAATCAAAAATTAATCTTTTCTTCTCAAAAGATTGTAATCCAAGAATTCATAAAAGCTCCTCATAAGATATTCCCCTCATGCCTTCCATTTTCCTGGTAACAGATCTTTCCACTCTCTCTATAAGCTGTATATCTCTCGGAAAGTGTGGGATACGATCTACTGGCCGCGTTGCACCCGGACAGTAGATACCGGGAGATCCCTCTTCTGGGATCAAAATTGGCTCACCATGCATCACGAGATCCCGTTAGATAATTGTGGGCGGGATCAATATTTGGCAAATCTGCATATTAGAGTGAGACAGCAAGTTTCACTTAAAAATGAAGCTCGTTTGATCTACCAAGGCCCTGGGATCTAACTCCTTCGCCTCGGAGACCTCAGGCAAGTGGCGTTTAGTACTGGTACCCAGAAACGGGGACCAGGCGAAGTGGCACTTGGGGGAGGTGGTGTGTGTGTGTGTGTGTGTATCAGAGGCCCCAGGTGGTCACCCTCTGAGTAGGGTGGCGCCCTGGCATTGCCGGTGCCAACCAGGCACTACCAGCCTGGCACCCTGCCAGTGCAATCAGGTGCCAGCTTCTGGCAGGAGCACCTCCAGGCTACCTGTGCCAGGCTGCCATTTTTCACACGTTAGGAATCGGACCTGCGGGTGCCCTGCTTGTGTGAGGTGGGGTGCAGGAGAGTTCCAAGGACCTCCTTATAGATGGGTTGGGGCTTTGGGGGGTGCTGGGGTCACGTCGGGAGTTTGAGAGATCGGAATGCCATTTTTAAATGGCTCCCCGATCTCCTCCTACACTGGCAAGTAGAGTTCCTCAGTGTAGGAAAAGGGACTACGTGCAGCCTTTGGTGGGGTAATTCCTTGCTGAGGCCCCGGATTTCAACAGAGTCCTGTTCGATCGCGAGGTCTTTCTCGCACTGTGAATGCACCCGTGGATTCCAAACTGTGGATGCAGACTCCAGATGTGGATGCAGACTCCAGATGTGGATGCAGACTCCAGATGTGGCCACACCAACATTCCTCCTCAAAAAGGATGCATTCAGTGGACACGATTTGTAAACTTCAAAATACTTGCAACAATCACACTTGAGATATTTGTTTCTACTTTGTCCTTTTTCACTCTCTTTTAATTCAATCTTTCTTTCCCTCTTTAATTTTAAGGAAATGGCATTTGATGATGCACTCACTGACCATGACCACTTGTATGAGGTCATTAAATTGTTTCCTGTACGGAATCGTGGTGTCTGAAGGGCTTGTTTGTTTAGGAACAGGACCCCTCTCCTCAAGCCAAACTGCACCAAGGCCTCCAGTGCTGCACCAGAGAACAGTGGAGCACATTCTCTGTCCTGTTGTATTTTTGCATTCTCCTTTAGGTTCAGATACTTTTCCCCAATCACTTGCAGCACCTGCTGCAGCCAGAATGCATCTCCCCTTTAAGAGAAGCAGGAGGCCTTTAAATAGTATGAGGCCAGCTTTAGGTGGTGCTCTTGTCACATAAGCTTGGATCCCCTGCTGAGATCTGTGGTCACTCAGTGGTGCATTTAATGCTGGTTGCATGTTTTCATTGTAACAAGCAGGTAGCACTAAGTTTGTGTACGGTTTGTATCGCAATGAAATAGTGCCAATTAATCATGCATAGGGATTCCAAGACCCATTATTGGTTCTTATCCGATTGTTCCCCTATGATCTATTACGAATTTGCATCTTTTGGCATCCCTGCTGAAAAACAGATTGTGTGAAAATTCTTCTGGGTCTCAGTTCACCTGCAAGTGGCTTTGATTTCAATGATAGTATCTGATGAGCCCTAATTATTTGCAGAAAACTCTAAGCAGCAGCTGTCATCATGTAAGCTATTCTTCATGACTTACTGTTTTGAATTGGTGACTGCACAGTTGATTGGAACCTGAGTAAAGCAGAACTGAATGACCATTTCTCTGTTTTTTTCAAAGATAACTGATCAGTCCCTCAGCAAATATGTAAACAGAACATAGTCTCCCAAACTGAGAATTTGCAGGATTATAATGCAATGTCTTTGTTTGGGGTTGCAATAATTTAATAATAATGACAGCATACCTTGAAATGTATTTTCTTCGCTGCTTAAGAATCTATCTGTACCACATTTGAATTATGTGATATAAAATTGGATATGATAAATTAAGAGGCTGTAGTAGGTGACTTCAAGATGGTGAATATTATCCTAATATTTATGAATCTCGGAATTAAAAACCTCTTAAGTATAATATTAACAGTAGCTAAAATGTTCCATAGCATTTTACATAACGTTAGAATATAATCTTGGTTTTAGAGGCCAACAAACCTTCAGAAATTCTGTGAAATAATTAACTTACCATATGATGACTAAAAATGAATTACAATTTATTAGGATTTTCAAGAGGCAATTGGTAAATTCCTCACAGGAGACATTTATAAAAACAACCAAGATCCACAGAAACAATGGTTAATACGTTAATCAATATTGAGAAATAGTTTGGCAACGGAAAGCAGAAGATGATGAATGAAAAATGCTCTGAAAAGGGTGAAGCGCAGTAGAATTCCCTGGAAGTCTAGATCCTTTATAATTACAGTAAGAAGTCTTACAACACCAGGTTATAATTGACATGGAACATGGTACTTCCAGCACAATAATACAAAATGTGTTGAGAAACCCTAGCAATACAGACATGTGGTTAGTATTAACGGCATTTAAAGTGATTTGGCTTGATTAATTGGATAGGGCAAAGAAAAACAGGGAGATTTTACAAAGTACATATTTTGGAATAAGAAGTATTTTGACAAAATAAATAAGTGCTACTTTGGATAAATCTCACAGCACCTGCTACTTCTTGGAAATCTCGCACTAAGTATTAATCCAGCGTATCTAGCTTTTAAAATCAGCCATTAAAAAGATCATTTATGGTAAGTGGTCTCAGGCAGGAGAAGATTTTCAGTCTCTCTAGCCCGTCCATTCACACTATTCCCTCGGTGCGCTTATTATAATCCTGAATGCCATTTGATGACAAGAACCTGTCTAGTTCCTTCTTGAAACCAATTAAAGTTTCTTGTTCCCCGCACCAGTGTTCTGTATTCCCCATACTGTTGGGAAAAAAGTCCCTCTTACATTTCCTCTTGTTATCCTTAATTTGTAAATATGATTCCTTGTGCGCAAATTCTGTACGTAGAAGAACAGCTTACTTGGATTAAATTTGTCTAACCGTTCATATATTTATGTACCCTCAGTCTTTTCTTTTCACAAGAGAAAAATCTATCTTTCAATCTTTAGTAAAGCAAAATACTGTAGATGGTGGAAATCTGAAATAAAAATGCTGGAAATACTCCGCATCTGTGGAGAGAAACAGAGTTAATGGGTGCAATTTTCCAATTTTCAGGCAGCTCCAGTGGTGCCTTTCCCACTGGCCAGAATAGCGGGATCCCACACCTGATGCTATTCTTGGAAGCTTATTAATTCTGCACAGGCGAATTCACCTCTGAACTATGGTGGGCCAGCAGCTGACCCGTCTGCCCGCCATCAGCTGGCGGGATTAAAAATCCCACCGCCATATTAAAACACCAGTCCAGTATATGCATATCACTCTCTCCAGTCATTTAGTCTTCAGGAGGCCCTCCAACATGTCCAGAACCCAAAAGCAAAAGGTAAGCAGCCTCAAGACGACAGCACCAGCTTTCAGCGAGAGAGCCGTTATTCGAGGAGTCCGGGCCCTCTGGTATGTATACCAGGAATGGCTCAAAGAAGCACACAAACCGTACCTCTCCAGCTTGGGAGGCCAAAGACCAGGAGATCAGAGTGGCTCCACCCGCCTGTGAAGCGCCATCCAGTGCAGAAAGCAGATGAATAATCTCATCCACACTATCTGGATAAGTCTTCTCTTAGCTCCCTCCATTAACAAACTCTCAACATGGCATTATATACTCAAACGGCCGGGCGGCACGGTGGTGCAGCGGTTCGCACTGCTGCTTCACGGCATCAAGGACCCGGGTTCGATCCTGGCCCTGGGCCACTGTCCGTGTGGAGTTTGCAGATTCTTCCTGTGTGGGTCTCACCCCCACAACCCAAGATGTGCAGGGTAGGTGGATTGGCCATGCTTAACTGCCCCTCAATTGGAAAAGAAATGAATTAGATATTTTAAATTTAAAAAAATATATATATACTCAAATGGCCAATATCTCCTCAGTTCTCATACATTCAGTCACAGGAGTCACATCAACACTTACTCTCTCAACAAGGCTTTCACAACACCAGCATCCCAGCTCTCTTGCGGCATGAACTACAATCTTTGTCCCTTTTGCGAAGGGGGCACCACTCACAGGAGACATGCATTTCACCTAACCATGGCTCCACCCACCTCTGAGCACATCTTTTTCTTTTGTCTCCATACGCCCAAACAAACTAGAAAAAACCCAGACTGGGGAAGGAATGGCAAAGATCATCGCCCGCAGCGAGTTAGACGAGGCTGGAGGCTGCTGCAGAGCTTGCCAGTAACAGCAGGGATCATTCCTGTGGCGATGCAAAGCTTGGCCTCTCTCAACAATTCAGTATGGATCTCAGCCCCATCACTTCATAGAATCCTGCAATTCATACTGAGTGCAATGCACTCAGAATTAGCTTCAGCTCATCCACTAAAACTCCTTTTATATTTTGCAGGTATGTGCAGACCGTGGCTAGCAAGCCAGCCCAGCAGCTGTCTGAGCCACTGGAGCAGGTATTTTTTAAAAATCATTTACAGCATGTGGGCATCGCTGGTTAGGCCAGCATTTATTGCCCATCCCTAGTTGCCCTTCAGAAGGTGGTGGTGAGTTGCCTTCTTGAACCGCTGCAGTCACTGAGGTTTAGGTACACCCACAGTACTATTAGGGATGGGTTCCAGGATTTTGTCCCAGCAACAGTGAAGCAACAGCAATATATTTCCAAGTCAGGATGGTGAGTGACTTGGGAGGGGAACCTCCAGGTGAAGAGGTTCCCAGGTATCTGCTGCTCTTGTCCTTCTAGATGGTAGTGGTTGTGGGGTTGGAAGGTGCCGCCTAAGAGTTACTGCAGTGCATCTTGTAGATGGTACCCTCAGCTGCCACTGTTCGTCGATGGTGGAGGGTTTGAATGTTTGTGGAAAGGGTAGCAATCAAGTGGACTGCTTTGTCCTGGATGGTGTTGAGATTCTTGAGTGTTGTTGGAGCTGCACTCATCCAGGCAAGTGGAGAGTATTCCATTACACTCCTGACTTGTACCTTCAGGAGTTGAGTTATACGCCGTAAGATTCCTAGTATTTGATCTGCCCTGGTAGCCACAGTATTAATATGGCTAGTCTAGTTCAGTTTCTGATCAATGATAACCCCCAGGATGTTAGTGATGGTAATGCCATTGAATGTCAAGAGGGAATGGTTAGATAAGACCATAAGACATATGATGGACAATCAATGACTACTAAAGCGAGGTTGTAGTACAACTGAAGGCTTTAATAAGCTAGATGTTTCCATAAGCAGCTCAGGTACAGAAAGGTAGCTGCTGGGGCTGCACAGGCTCTTATACCCCGCCTTGCAGGGCGGAGTTACCATGCAGTCTCGACCAACAGACAACATGCATTATCCACCAATGGTGTTCCAACATTACTAGGTACCGTAATACCTCTAACCAGACTACCACATTCACCCCGTTAAAAAAAGAGAGTCTGGCGGGGCTGGTGGCTTGGTATTACAACTTTGTAACATGGTAGGATTTATGGTTATGGAGGTACCGTAATACCTCCATACAGCGTTTTGACTTATAATCATAACTATTTACAAAATATTTTACAATTTTACAATTTCACAATTAACTACATACATGTTACAGTGAAGCAATCAGTCGATCGGGGGCCCTGGTCGCCCTCTATGATCGTCGAAGCTTCGGTGGTGACGCCGGTGGAGGTTCAGGCGTCTGTGACTCCACAGGTTCACCACCCTCTGGCTGAAGAAATTCCTCCTCATCTGTTTTAAAGGATCCTCTCTTGCAGGAGATGGTTATTGCCTGGCACTTGTGTGGCACAAATGTAACTTGCCACTTGTCAGCCCGTGCCTGGATATTGTCCAGGTCTTGCTGCATTTGGACATGGACTGCTTCATTGTTAAAGGAGTCGAGAATGGTGTTGGAACATTGTGCAGTCATCTGCGGACATCCCCACTTTGGACCTTATGATGGAAGGGAGGTCATTGATGAAGCAGCTGAAGTTGGTTGGGCTTAGGACATTACCGTGAGGAACTCCTGCAGTGATGTCCTTGAGCCGAGATAATGACCTCCGACCACCACAACTATCTTCCTATGTGCCTGATATGACTCCAACCAACGGAGTTTTCTCCCCTGATTCCCATTGACTCCAGTTTGGCTAGGGCTCTTTGTTGCCATAATTGATCAAATGCTGCCTTGATGTCAAGGGCACTCACTCTCACCTCTGGCATTCAGCTCTTTTGCCCATGTTTGAATCAGGGCTGTAATGAGGTCAGGAGGGGAGTGACCCTGGTGGAACCCAAATAGAGCGTCAGTCAGCAGGTTTTTCTCAGTGAGTGCCACTTAATAGCACTGTTCAATGACTCCTTCCATCACTTTGCTGATGATGGAGAGTAGACTGATAGGGCTCCTCCATCATTGAGGATGGGGATATTTGTGGAGTCTCCTCCAGTGAGTTGTTTAATTGTCCACCACCATTCACGGTTGGATGTAGTAGGACTGCAGAGCTTCGGGGTGGTATTCTTCCCCACCGGGTGGGAGAATCGCAGGGGTGCCCCGCGAATCGCGCCACGCCGCCCCGACCCCCGCATGTGATTCTCCCACCCCCCCGAAACCAGCACCGCGCGAACCGCGCCGGGCCGCTCGGAGAATCAGCACAAACGGCGAGCGGCGATTCTCCGGCCTGGATGGGCCGAGCGGCCGCTCCGACACGACAGGGTCCCGCCGGCGCCATCCACCCCTGGTCGCTGCCGGCGGCAACTCTCGGGAGGCGGCCTGTGGGGGGGGGGGGGGGGGGGGGGGGGGGGGGCCTCCGAAGGGGTCTGGCCCGCAATTGGGCCCCACCAATCAGCGGGCCGGCCTCTTCCCCCCCTGGGCCTACATTCCGCCGCAGAGAATCGCCCCTTAGATCTGATGTGTTTGTTATGCAATCGCTTTGCTCTTTCTATTACTTGCTGCTTATGCTGTTTCGCACTCAAGTAGTCCTGTGTTGCAGCTTCACCAGGTTGACACCTCATTTTTTGGCATGACTGGTGTTGCTCCTAACATGCTCGACAGCATTCCTCTTTGAAGCAGAGTTGATCCCTGGCTTGGTGATCATAGTAGAGTAGAGAATATGCCGGGTCATGAGGATGCAGACTGTGGTCGAGTACAATTCTGCTGCTGATGGCCCACAGCGCCTCGTGGATGCCAGTCCTAGATCTTGAGTTTCTAGATCTGTCAAAGTCAATCCCATTTAGCACGGTGGTATTGCCACACAATACGATGGAGGGTTGAAGGCGGGACTTTGTCTCCACAAGTACTGTGCGGTGATTACTTCTACCGAAACTGTCACGGACAGATGCATCTGCAGCAGGTAGGTTGGGTGAGGATGAGGTCAAGTATGGTTTTCCCTTTTGTTGATTCCCTCAACACCTGCTACAATCCCAGTCTAGCAGCTATGTCCTTAAGGATCTGGCCAGCTCAGTCTGTGGTGGTACACCGAGCCACTCTTGGTGATGGAATTTGAAGGCTGTGGTAACCCAGCAAGGCCTAGGTTATGGCCTGATTAATATTGGGTACTTTAAATTGAAGAATTGGGCACTTTAAATCAAGCCACAGACACTCCAGCACACAGCACCATGGGAATTCGAACTGGCCAAGTTAGAATACACAACCAATAGACAAGCTGCCAGAACATGTCTGGATCTGCCTTGTCAATTACCCATCTGGAGATCATAACACACTATTGAAATGCAGAGGTCTTTGTCAGCAGCCCAAATCGGACCAGACTTTCTGTTGCCCAGAGTTTCTGCTGTTACCTTATATGGGAACAGGATATGTGCAGCCTACACCACCAGAGATGGGACACCTGGGGCGGGCTCAGGTGGCCTGTCACCCACTCCTGAGGCATCACTGGCAGAAAGCAAGAGGAAATGGCAAAAGGACACGAAGGGAGGGGGATAAAAACAGGTACCCAAGGCACATCAGGAGCGAAGACTCCGTGCAGAGGCGATCAAGACGGCTGACCAGAGAAGGAAGGAAGGACAAAACAGCGTGCGAGAACCACCTTCATGACGACGAACCAGACAGGCTCACAGATCAGATCCATGACCTACCAAGATATCCTTATGGTTAGTATAAACCAATGTTGGGTACCTCTAGATTATATTTGTGGGTAGCATACGGGTAAATTGTGTTAAATAAATATTGTTGAACTTGAATTTGTGTTTGTGATTTGTTCTCGTTATTAAAGATATCTAGGTAAAACCTTTGAGTAGGTGAACTGGTCGAAAGTATCTGAGGTTTTACAGATACAACCAGTCCCCCACCCAGAGAACATTCTACACTCTTTTCACTCTTCCTCCAAGTGGTGTTCAACATGGAGGAGTACTGATTCATCAGCTGATGGTGGACGGTACGTGGTAATCAGCAGGAAGTTTGCTTGCCCATCTTTAACCTGAAGCCATGAGGCGGTCCAGAGTTGAGGTTGAGGACTCCCAGGGCAACTCCCTCTCGACTGTATCCACTGTGCCTCCACCTCTGCTGGGTCTATCCTGCCGGACATACCCAGGAACGGTGATAGTAGTGTCTGGGCCATTGTCTGCAAGATATGATTCTGAGAGTTTGATTTTGTCAACTTGTTGCTTGAGTAGTCTGCGAGACAGCTCTTCCAACTTTGGTAGAAGCTCCCAGATGGTAGTAAGGAGGACTTTGCAGGTTTGATAGGGCTGGGTCTGCCATTATCGTTTCCAGTGCCTAGGTCAATGTCGGGTGGTCCGTCCAGTTTAATTTATTTTTTGTGTTTTCGGAGTGACTTAATACAGCTGAGTGGCCTGCTGGGCCAATCCAGAGGGGCATTGCTGTGGATCTGGAGACACATGTCGGCTAGACCAGGTAAGGATGGCAGATTTCTTTCCCTAAAGGACATTAGTGAACCAGATGGGTTTTTACGACAATCGGCAATGGTTTCATGGTCATCATTAAACTTTTAATTCCAGATATTTTATAGAGTTTAAATTCCACTATCTGCCGAGGTGGGGTTCGAACCCAAGTTCCAGATCATTACCCTGGGTCTCTGGCTTACTATTCAGCGACAACACCACTTCACCATCACCACCCCTAAGAGGATAAGGGGCAGAGAAAGAACCATCACAGAGCTCACCCGCATCCTCCACGTGCGCAGCTTCATACAACTTGGGAAGGGGGGGGGGGGGGGGTTGTTGGCGTAGTTCAAGGTTAGACACGGAGTCACTTTCTGGGGAACACTCAGTCACTGAGTCCTCAATACCAGGGACCCTCAAGACTATGTACTTAGCCCCCAACTATACTCCCTATACACACACGACTGTGGCAAAATTTGGCTCCAACTCCATCTACACGTTTGCTGACGACATGACCGTAATGGGTAGGATCTCAAAAAATCATGAGTCAGAGTACAGGAGGGAGATAGAGAACCTAGTGGCATGGTGTAATGACAACAATCTCTCCCCTAACATCAGCAAAACTAAAGAGCTGGTCGTTGACTTCTGGAAGAAAGTATCGTACACACCTGTCTCCATCAATGGTGCCGAGGTGGAGATGGTTGACAGCTTCAAATTCCTAGGTGTACACATCACCAACAATCTGTCCTGGTCCACCTAGGTCAATGCTACAACCAAGAAAGCACCACAGCTCCTATACTTCCTCAGGAAACTGAGAAAATTTGGCATGTCCACATTGACTCTTACCAACTTTTACAGATGCAACACAGAAAGCATCCCACCTGGCTGCATCACAACCGGGTATGGCAACTGCTTGGTCCAAGACCGTAAGAAACTACGATGTGGAGATGCCGGCGTTGGACTGGGGTGAGCACAGTAAGAAGTCTTACAACACCAGGTTAAAGTCCAACAGGTTTGTTTCAAACACGAGCTTTCGGAGCACGGCTCCTTCTTCAGGTGAATGGAAAGGCTTGTTCCAGAAATGTTTATATAGACACAGTCAGAGATGCCCCGGAATGCGAGCACCTGCAGGCAATCAAATCATCAAAGATGCAGAGAGAGAGGTAACTCCAGGTTAAAGAGGTGTGAATTGTCCCAAGCCAGTTCAGTCGGTAGGCCTCTGCAAGGCCCTGCCAGGGTAATCTCTGCAAGACATGCCAGATCATCGACATGGACACCACCATTACACGTGGAAACACCACCCACCAGGTACGTGGCGCATACTCGTGCGACTCGACCAATGTAGTCTACCTCATACGCTGCAGGAAAGGATGTCCCGAAGCGTGGTACATTGGCGAGACCATGCAGACACTGCGACAACGAATAAACGGGCATCGTGCGACTATCAACAGGCAGGACTGTTCCCTTCCAGTTGGGGAACACTTCAGCAGTCAAGGACATTCAGCCTCTGATCTCCGGGTCAGCATTCTACAAGGAGGCCTTCAGGAGACGCGACAACGCAAAATTGCTGAGCAAAAACTTATAGCTAAGTTCCGCACGCATGAATGCGGACTCAACCGGGATCTGGGATTCATGTCGCATTACATTCGGCCCCCACCAACAAGCCTGGACTTGCAGAGGCCTACCGACTGAACTGGCTTGGGACAATTCACACCTCTTTAACCTGGAGTTACCTCTCTCTCTGCATCTTTGATGATTTGATTGCCTGCAGGTGCTCGCATTCCGGGGCATCTCTGACTGAGTCTATATAAACATTTCTGGAACAAGCCTTTCCATTCACCTGAAGAAGGAGCCGTGCTCCGAAAGCTCGTGTTTGAAACAAACCTGTTGGACTTTAACCTGGTGTTGTAAGACTTCTTACTGTAAGAAACTACAGTTAGGAACACAGCCCAATCCATCACGCAAACCCATCCTTGACTCTGGATTGGATTTGTTTATTATCATGTGTACCGAGGTACAGTGAAAAGTATTTTTCTGTGAGCAGCTCAACAGATCATTAAGTACATGGAAAGAAAAGGGAATAAAAGGGCATAATAGGGCAAACAAGGTATTCAATGTAACTACATAAGCACGGGCATCGGATGAAGCATACAGGGGTGTAGTGTTAATGAGGTCAGTGGGTCATTTAGGAATCTGGTAACAGCGGGGAAGAAGCTGTTTTTGAGTCTATTCGTGCGTGTTCTCAGACTTTTGTATCTCCTGCCTGATGGAAGATTATGGAAGAGTTGGTAAGCCGGGTGGGAAGGGTCTATACCTCCCGCTGCCTTGGGAAAGCGGGCAGTATAATCCTCCTATCTGGTTTATTCTCTTTTCCAACCTCTTCCATCAGGTAGGTGATACAAAAGTCTTCCCTGCTGTTACCAGACTCATGAATGACCCTCATATGGACTGAACTGATCTCTTCACACATCTTCTCTACTATCTTCTCCGTATGCTCACCCAATGCCTGTGTCTATGTATTTGCATTGAGTATTTAAGCATGTCCTATATTTTTCATGTATGGAACGATCTGTCTGGACTGTACACAGAACAATAATTTTCACTGTACATCAGCACGTGACAAACGTGACAATAAATCAAATTCAATTCAATGTCCCCACAGCAGTCAGTGACAAGTACAACTCAGGTCTCAGGAACTCAGAGGGCTGCCGGAGACTAGCCACCTGTTCAGTCCCGGTCAGATGATGAGCCTCTGGAATCGGCTCACTGGTGGAAAAACAATGGGAGGCAGAACATTGGTAGGGCTCTGATGGTCACGGTTTGGAGTAAAGTGTACAAAGGAGGAGTTCCTCAGTGTTCTGTCTGCTGCTGTGGTGGCTCCGACATATGAGCTCCTTTAGGCCACCATGGGAGTTGGCAACTATCAGGAAGACCTTGGCACAGCAGGTCCTGCCAGTTTTGTGCCCAGCCATACATCCCATGGCCACACACTCTGGTGGGCACCATCCACAGGGAGAATGCACATCAGCTGGACACTCCAGGGTCCACCACCCAGGGTACGCCAAGGCTATGCAGCCGCTCAGAGTCCCCTCTGCCTGTGTCCGCACTAATTCCCTCAGTGCAAGCTACCCCTGGGCAGAAGACCCTTTTGGGGCCCGGCCCCTCCAGAGAATGTCCATCAAGGTCATTACAGACATCAGGACGTAGCAGTTAGCAGGCTTCTTTGGCCCCTGCTGCGGATGTCGGAGCTGCAACAAGGCGTCGTGGTCGGGTTAAAGTTCAAAAGTTTGGATATCACCTCAGGGTCATAGGTGCTCTATCATAGAATTTACAGCGCAGAAGGAGGTCATTCGGCCCATCAAGTCTGCACCAGCCCTTGGAAAGAGCCCCCTACTAAAGCCCAGGTTTCTACCCTATCCCCGTAACCCGACCTAATCTTTTGAGCCCTAATGGGCAATTTAGCGTGGCCAATCCACCTAACCTACACATCTTTGGACTGTGGGAGGAAACCCACGCAGACACGGGCGGGGGGTGGGGGGGAATATAACGTGCAAACACCACACAGACAGTCACCAGAGGTTGGAATTGAACCTGGAGCAGTGAGGCAGCAGTGCTAACCACTGTGCCACCTGATCATGGTGAATAAATTCCACTTTTTGAAAACAATTCCATCGGGATGTTAATGCAATTGCTAGATAAAAATGTTTTGGTTTGGACCTTTGCAATCCTCTCATTCCGAGGGTCAGCTCTCGTCCCATTCAAAGTGTCCCCTTTAAAGATCAATATTCATGACATGTCAACCTCAGTGCAAATTGTTAACGCACCTTTGAGTGCTGTCGGGGAGATGTGTATTTTTTTTTAAATTTGTTCATGGAATGTGGGCGTCGCTGGCTGGGCGAGCATTTATTGCCCATCTGGGCGCATTTAAGAGTCAACCACATTGCTGTGGGTCTGGAGTCACATGTCAGCCAGACCAGGTAAGGATGACAGATTAGCGAACCAGATGGATTTTTACAACAATGGTTTCATGGTCACCTTCAGGCTTTTAATTCCAGATTGTATTTTTATTGAATTCGAATTTCACCATCTGCCCTGACAGTATTTGAATCCGGGTCTCCAGAACATGATTCTGGGTCTCTGGTTTACAAGTCCAGCGACAATACCAGTGCGCCACTATGAATTTCTTTATCAGGAGTGTATGATGGCCGAGTTTACAACACTTGTTCTTCAGGGATAGTAATAACTGAGGAGGGCTCATCAGATATGTAGCACTCTGTGCATCTAGGATTCCTTACTCAGTGTCCCAAAACAAGACATGCAGTTAGGATGAAAGCCCTATGCTGGTCTGCATGTCCTTCGCAGCAGTGTTTTGCCTCCTTAGACAGCGTAGGAAACATCTAGTGTGGACTCACATTGCTGTTCTTCCTTGCTGGACTTTAAACTGACAGAGTGAGTGCATTAGCAGGGTACTGATGACTGCTGCCAAGATTCTATCCCTGTGAGTTATGAATGTCTGCACTCTCTTGACTTCTGTCTGCCAGCTCTTGAACGTAAGCGGAGGCCTTGCCATATTTCCAAAGAGGACAAAGTAACCTTCACAGAGCACTTCAGTCCTGACCTGTTTAGTGTTTGTGTGAAATATCCCTAATATGCCACACTAACATGCACCCATCTCATGATTTGCAGTCTGTGTGTTATTACAACCCCGGACCAGACCCCCAACAGTGGCTAGGATATTGAACAGAAACCCTGATATTTTATTTTAATTTTGTGAGACTGAGTTTTTGTAAGACTTTGAGGAAAGAATATCTCGCTCCACGATTGATTCCATGAAAAAATAGGGAAATGGTATATTAAAACAAACTTTATTACTAACACAGTATTAAAACGTCTTCAACATCACACCAGAAAATAGCTTACAATTACCCCTTAAACAATGCTAATCAATACAGTGAATGGAGCAACCCTTAACTGCTATCTTTATTCCCACTCAAACAACAAAAAAAATCAGCTCAGTTCTCAATCCACTGTTAAATACAGTAATCCCTCAGGAATATCTACTTTACAGAGATGTTTTTTGAGAAATAGAGATTTTTTACACTGTTTTTAAAAACATGATCTGAATCCTCTCAGAACCATAGAGCGATTCTGGCTGTATATCTTCACAAGCTGCTTCAGATTACTTTCTAATCACACTCTTCTGAACTGCTTGGAAATAATTTGCAAATCCAGCTATAGACATATCTTTTAACTGAACGGAGAAGCTTAACTTCTGCTTACAACTCCGACTTACAACTCAGACTACTTTTCTGCAAAATGCCTGATAGCTTGGCTCCTCCCAGTAATTATGTCACCGTACCAAGCAGAAATCTAATCAACTCCACAGGGGAATCCCCTTAATACAAACAACATGCCATTAGACCAAGCTTTTATCGTGGCCTCATTACACATCTGGCTCCAAAACCTAGTTGTCTTTCAAACTAGGATTTATTTTAAAAACATGACTGCAGCAGTCATATTCCACCTCAGGTTTTTAACCCTTACTGAACCAAATACCTACAATACAATCTGCTGGATTCTCCGCACCCCGACATCGAAATCGCAGCCGGCGCTGGGGCGGAGAATCCATTTTGGCGCACAAAATCAGGACCAGCTGCAGTTTTCCGATTCTCCGGGTCCCGAAAAGCGGCGTACTCAGAGAGTACACGGTTACGCATATCACCTACCTGCGGCCATTGCTGGAGGCCCGCCCCGCCATTCTCCACCCCCGACTGGCCGAAGTCCCAACGGCACGGATCTAACATGGTCCTGCTGGTCAGGATACTAGCATGGCGACTGCGGGCCAATCGGAGGGCAGGGGAGGCCTTATATGCAGCCGGGCAATCAGGGCCGGGCGTGCGGCCGATCAGGGGGGTCTATTTTTAATGTCCAGCTCCATGGTCTGAGTCCGCCATGGAGCACGGCGCGATCACTGGAGGCCGCCGCCGTGTGCATGCGCGCCCTCCAACCCGGAAGTGCAAGGGGGGGGGGGGGGGGGGGGGGCGTATCTGCAGCAAAAGCTGCTAGTTTTACGTTGGGTCCCTGCTAGCCCCCTGCAGAGCTAGAAATATGTAGCCCAAAGTCCAGTTTTTATGACAGCATGGGGACATAGTCCAAAAACAGAATACAGACCCATATATCTGAAATTCCTACATTCATCACAGTGCATCCCCTTCCAATAATATGTGATTTCCCTTAAATCCCTCGTTTGTCTCCATGTTATGCAGCCGTGTCAAGATCCAGCTTCCCTCCCCTCGGTCTTCCTCTGCCTTCCATCGTTCATCCTCTTCCTTGCCCCTCTGCCTGCCATCAAGAGCCCTTGCCATCCTGCCCTCATTCTTGCACATCCCTCCTTCCACAATGCCAGCCTCAAGTTTGTCCTTCCTCCCGACCCCCTCCTTGTACAGCCCTCATTCCACATTGCTCCCCCCAGTCTTCATCAGCGCACCCAACCCTCGGTCTCACCTAGAGGGCTGAACTTCAGATCTTTGTTCTGGTGGCATGAATCCCACAGCACAGTGCTGTCCAAATAGACACGGGTGTGTGGCACCAGAGGGAGGAAACCCATGCACTCCCCAATCCCAGGCACATTACTGATCCGAGTCGGTGACACAGAGGGGTCCATGGTTCTGTCCATGAAGACCAATTTGGCATGGAGATGGAAGGCAGGATCCAGTCTGCCCTGGCAGTGGTGAACAGTGCATCAGGAGCAGTGGATTTGGATTTTGTTTACTATCACGTGTACCGAGGTACAGTGAAAAGTTTTTTTCTGCGAGCAACTCAATAGATCATTAAGTACATGAAAAGAAAAGAAAAGAAAATACATAATAGGACAACACAAGGTACACAATGTAACGACATAAATACCGGCATCGGGTGAACATACAGGGTGTAGTGTTAATGAGGTCAGTCCATAAGAGGGTCATTTAGGAGTTTGGTAACAGCGGGGAAGAAGCTGCTTTTTAAGTCTGTTCGTGCGTGTTCTCAGACTTTTGTATATCCTGCCCGATGGAAGAAGTTGGTAGAGTGAGTAAGCCGGGTGGCTTTGATTATGCTGTCCGCTTTCCCCAGGCAATGGGAGGTGTAGATGGATCAATGGATGGGAGGCAGGTTCGCGTGATAGACTGGGCAGTTCACGACTCTCTGAAGTTTCCTGCGGTCTTGGGCCGAGCAGTTGCCATACCAGGCTGTGATGCAGCCAGATAAGATGCTTTCTATGGTGTATCTGTAAAAGTTGGTAAGAGTTAATGTGGACGTGCCAAATTTCCTTCGTTTCCTGAGGAAGTATAGGCGCTGTTGTGCTTTCTTGGTGGTAGCATCGACGTGGGTGGACCAGGACAGATTTTTTGAGATGTGTACCCCTAGGAATTTGAAACTGCTAACCATCTCCACCTTGGCCCCGTTAATGCTGACAGGGGTGTGTACAGTACTTTGCTTCCTGAAGTCAATGACCAGCTCTTTAGTTTTTCTGGCATTGAGGGAGAGATTGTTGTCGCTGCACCCCTCCACTCGATTCTCTATCTCCCTCCTGTATTCTTTAAAAAAAATTAATTTAGAGTACCCAATTATTTTTTTTTCCAATTAAGGGGCAATTTAGCGTGGCCAATCCACCTAATGTGCAAACTCCACACGGACAGTGACCCAGGACCGGGATTCGAACCCAGGTCCTCAGCGCCGTAGGCAGCAATGCTAACCATTGTGCCATGTGCTGCCCCACCCCTCCTGTATTCTGACTTATCGTTATTCAAGATCCAGCCCACTATGGTTGTATTGTCAGCAAACTTGTAGATAGAATTGGAACCAAATTTTGCCATGCAGTCATGTGTGTACAGGGAGTATCGGAGGGGATTAAGTTCGCAACCTTGCGGGGCCCCAGTATTGAGGACTATTGTGGAGGAGGTGTTGTTGTTTATTCTTACTAAAGTGCAGCACTATGACAGAAAGGCTTTGTTGCACTTACCTTGAGGTCTCCTGCGTATTGTGGACCACCTTGTGCATGTCACTCTGTATCAATTGGGTTTCAGACCAGTGTAAATTCATATAGGTGCGATGCAAGATTGGAAAGCCTGACTGGATTCTAGCAAGGCAAACATTTGTGAGATGCAAATGGAATTCACACCATCTGGCAGCGGGAAGGCCGACCCGCCATTAAGAAAACGCAACGTGATGGGTTTCTGACTTTTGACTCCCGCCAGATTCCCCACTTGCACATGTCTCCAAACCCGCTGAGGGCAGGATGAGAGAATTCTGTCCAACATTTCAGGTTGACGACCTAACATCAGAAAGATCATTCACAATCCTGAAAGAGTTTGTAGCCTCAGGTTACAAACTTAACCTGGGCAAAAGTGAGGCATTCCCAGTGAACCCAAATGAGGGAGGGGCAGAGCTGGAGGGGCTCCCGTTTAAAACGGCCCAGAACAGATTCCGTTACCTGGGGACCCAGATAGCCAGAGACTGGACACAGTTCCACAAGTGGAAGCTGACCAGCCTGGTGAAGGAAGTAAAAAAGGACCTTAAAAGGTGCGGCTCACTCCCACTCTTCCTGGTGGGGGGAGGGCAGACGATCAAGATGAATGTACTGCCAAGGTTCCTCTTCCTGTTCAGATCCTTACCGATCTTCATCCCCAGAATGTAGAGTCTAATCATGGCGTTTGTGTGTGGGGGGGTAAGAACCCGAGAATTCCCAAACCGACACTGCAAAGAAGGAAAATCAAAGGGGGCTTGGCTTTACCAAACCTGCAATACTACCATTGGGTAGCAACGGCAGAAAGAGTGAGGGGATGGGTACAAGAACCTGACACAGATGGAGTACAAATGGAGGAGGCCTCCTGTAAAGGAACAACCCTCCGGACCCTGGCCACAGCAGCACTCCCATCCCCCTCAACAAGATACACAACAAGCCCAGTGGTAGCGGCCACGCCAAGAACGTGGACACAGCTGAGACAACAGTTCGAGATAACCAAAATGTCCCCATGGCTCCCATATGTGGCAATCACAGATTCCCCCCCAGCCATGCTAGATACCACCTTCAAAAGGGAGAGGTGGGACAGGGAAACACTGACAGTCAAGGACTTCTACGTAGGGCACAGACTGGCAACACTGGATGAACTGACGAGGAAGTGGAAACTAGCAAAAGGACAGGAAATGAGACACCTCCAAATAAAACACTTCCTCCGCAAAGAGACAATAGGGTACCCCGGGCCCCCAGAAAACACACTACTAGAGGACCTGATAGGCACAAGCAGCAAGAAGGGGGGGGGGGGGGGGGTAGAGGACCCGATAGGCACAAGCAGCAAGGGGGGGGGGGGGTGAGAGAAAGAGTATGTGGGAAAATATATGGACAGTTATGGACAGAGCTCGAACACCACTGGGGACAGAGGTGGGATGGGGTGGGGACTCTGGAGTGAAGCACTGAGCAGGGCTAACTCCACCTCCTCCTGCGCAAGGATAAGCCTAATGCAGCTCAAAGTGGTGCATAGAGGGCACCTGACCAGAACCCGAATGAGCAGGTTCTTCCCAGAGGTGGAGAATAAATGTGAACGGTACCAGATGGGCCCGGCCAACCACACCCACATGTTCTGGGCTTGTCCCAAACTTGCTGGGTTCTGGACAGCCTTCTCCGAAGCATTGTCCAAGGTTGTGGGGGTGAGGGTGAAGCCATTCCCCATAGTGGCAATCTTCGAGGTATCGGAGCAGCCAGAGCTACACATGGGGAAGAGGGCTAACGTCCTTGCTTTCGCTTCCCTAATCACACGCCGGAGAATCCTGCTAGGAAGGCAATCGGCAGCACCACCAACGGCTGCAGACTGGCTCGCTGACCTTTCAGAATTTCTCCACCTGGAGAGGATTATGTATGCCATCCGAGCGTCCTTCCACCACTTTGCTGATGACTGATACGAGACTAATTGGGCAGAAATTAGCTGGATTGAATTTGAGATGCTTTTGGTGGAAAGGGCATACCTGGGCCATTTTCCACAATGTTGGGTAGATGCTGGCGTTGTAACTGTACATGAACAGCTTGGTATGGGTGTGGCTAGTTCTGGAGCACAATCTTCAGTATCATAGCCAGGATATTGCCTGTTTCTGAACCCAATGGGTTCAGCCATTTGTTGGAAATGAATCAAATTGTCTAAATACAAGCAGGAGGCAAAGATGGATGGTCCATTTGGTACTTTTGACTGAAGGTGATCGCAAATGCTTCCGCTTTGACTTTTAAACTCATGTGTTGGAGCCTCCTCCTCCTCCATTTAAGTATTTAATTGTCCAACACTATTCTTGACTAGATATGGTAGGACTTAGAGCTTTGATCTGGCCCATTGCTTGTGGGATTGCTGAGCTCTATTTATAACATTCTGGGCGCGATTTAATGAAACAAAAGAGTCCTGTTGAGGCCGTGAATAGCGGGGAGTTTCTCAGAGCCTGTAGTGCCGAGAACAATCTCGCTATCAAGCATGGCTTTAGGGTTTTTTGGACCTCTGAGGGGAACGTCCTACCAAGGCTGCACTTACTCACTCCCTGCACTGATGAGCTCAGTTCATCCACTTTTAAATACCGCCCCGATCTTGCAACCCCACCCTCAGCAACCCCACCGCGGTCTCCGGACTACCCCTCTCCCCACCCCAACTTAATCTGTTAGGGGATCCTCAAGCCCCCCCTCACCCCACCTCTGAAGGGCAGGACACCCTGACCCGATCCCTGGGAAAGGAAACTGGCACTCAGATACTTTGAGGAAGGAGCTGTGCTCCGAAAACTAGTGATTCAAAACAAACCTGTTGGACTTTAAGCTGGTGTTGTAAGACTTCTTACTGTCCCTAGGCTCCCCAATATTTTAGCGAAGTTTTGTTTTGTGTTCCCCTGTACAGACAAACACAAAGGGTGGAATTCTCCGGCCCAGGGTGCCCGGAATGCATTCCCCGAGAGATGGAGAATCAGGCGGAGGGGAGAAAATCGGGTCGGCGCCCGAGCGCAATGCTCTGACTCCCCACTGGCAGCATGAAAGAGGTCAACAATGCGTGCGGCAGGGGAATGTAAATAAATGCCAGTGGGTCTTAGTGACTCTCTGGTACCTGCGGCTGGGAATCATGTGGGCTTGGGTCACTTGTGATCTCGACAAACATGGCCCTGTCATGCCGGACCTCGAAGTGGGCCAACGGAGTAACGGTTGCCCCCTTGGCCCACTGTGAGGTCCGCCACTCCAGGGCCACGCTGGTATAGACCGCTCAAGCTCATCAGAGGGCCACCTCCCTAACAATGCACTTCCTGCTCACGTCTGCTCTATTCAAGCCTTCCCTCCCTACCTTGACAGAGATCACACCAAAGTGATGCAAGTGCATTCCAAGCACTAAGTCCATTCCACTTACTTTCAAAACTCTTAGATGTGGTCAATGTTAACAATGGGGTATCACCGCTGAGGCCACTGAACCATTAAGGGATATGAATGGATCAAAGTTGCAGATGGTTTGTAGAAACTGTCAATCACAGACCACTACTCGAAAGTTATGAATAGCTTGCTGCTAATGGATCTGTGGGAACCAGGCGCAGGCACAGCTGCTCTACTTTCAGGAATGGAAACAAGGTAAGTATTGCAGTTATAATGCTTCCCACTGTCAGTGTCTGGACAGCTCTCTAGCTTTCAGACAGGGATCTGTTTTCTTGGGGAGGGGGGGGGTGCCTCTGGAGGGAGTCCCTTTGAGAAGGGGGTCCCAGTGGGGGTACCTCCTATTGCTTACGGGGTCCCCGTGGAGATACCCCAATTGTAGGAGTCTTAGGTGGGTCCCTCTTTTACAGGGATCCCTGGTGGGGGAGGCCCCCTATTGCAGGGATCACTGGGGGAGTGTGAGGGGGGGAAAGAGCCCCCCTTTGCAGAGGTCCTCCTATTACAGGGATCCCAGTGCGGGATTCCCCTGTTACAGGAGTCCCTGAGGGGGTCCCCTTATTCCAGGAGTTCTTGAGGGGGTCCAACTATTACAAGGGTCCATGATGGGGGGATCCCCCAACAACAGGGGTCTCTAATGGTGGTCCCCCTATTACAGGGGACCCCCCATTGCAATAATCCCCATGGGGGGTCCCCCTATTACAGGGGTCGCCATAGAGTGGCTCTATTGCAAGGGTCCCGGAGGGGATTCGCTGTAAAAGGTTTCGCTGAGGGGGTCCCTCAATTGCAGGGGTCCGTGTGAGGGGTCCCCTATTGCAGGGGTCGCCATGGAGTGGCTCTATTGCAAGGGTCCCTGAGGGGATCCGCCTATTACAGAGGTCTCTGGTGGGGGTTCACCTATTGCAGGGGCCCCTGGGGGAGGGGGGGGGGGATTCCTCTTTTACAGGGGACCCCGATGGGGTTTTTAAAAAAAATTCATTCATGGGACGTGGGCGTCGCAGGCTGTGTCAGCATTTATTGCCCGTCCCCAATTGCCCTTGAGGGGGCAGTTAATAATCAACCACATTGTTGTGGGTCTAGAGTCACATGTAGGTCAGACCAGGTAAGAATGGCAGATTTCCTTCCCTAAAGGTCATTGGTGAACCAGATGGGGTTTTACAACAGTCGACAATGATTTCATGGTCATCATTAGACTTTTAATTCCAGATTTTTATTGAATTCAAATTTCACCATCTGCAGTGGTGGGATTTGAACCTGGATCCCCAGAGCATTACCCTGGGTCTATGGTTTACTAGTCCAGTGACAATACCATTACGCCACCACCTCTCCCTATTACAGGGGTCCAGGGGGTTCACCTTATTGCAGAGGTCCAGAGGGGTTCCCCCTATTTTAGGGGTCCTCGTGAAGGGTCCTCCTATTGCAAGGGTCCCTGTGGGTGGGGGGGGGGGTCTCCCTATTGCAGGGGTTCTGGTGGGGAGTGCCCCTATTGCAGATGTCCCTGTGGGGGGGTCCCCCTATTGCAGGGGTCCCCGTGGGCGGTGCCCCTATTACAGGGGTCCCCATGGGCGGTGCCCCTATTACAGGGGTCCCTGTGGGTGGTGCCCCTATTACAGGGGTCCCTGTGGGTGGTGCCCCTATTGCAGGGTCCCTGCTGAGGGTCCCCCTATTTCAGGGGTCGCTGAGCAGGTCCCCCTATTGCAGGGATCCCTGTGGGGGGTCCCCCTATTCCAGGGGTCCCCGTAGGGGGTCCCTGAGGGGGCAAGTATATCCTTCCCTAGGTAAGGAGACTAAAACTGCACACAATATTCCAGGTGCAACTGCAGCAACACTCCTTTAGTCCTGGCCAACATACCATTTGTCTTTCTAATTCTTGTTGCACCTGCATGGCAGCTTTCAGTGATTTGCGAACAAGGACACCCTTTGGACATCAATACTTCCCCATCTTGCACCATTTAAAAATTACTCTGCATTTCTGTTTTTCCTTCCAAATCGGAAAACTTTACATTTTTCCATGTTATATTCCATCTGGCATGTTCTTGTCCACTCACCTGGCCTGTCTAAATCCACTTGAAGCATCTTCGCATCCTCCTCTCAACTCACATTCCTACCAAGTTTCATTTCAGCAGCAAACTTTAAATTATTATATTTGAGTCCCACATCCAAATCATTGATATAGATTGTTTTAGAAAACAATTTTGCATACCTTCCACGAATTCATTCTGTCCAGCATTAGTGCTAATTAGGTTCACTATGTCGTTGAAGGCCAAGATGAATGACGTAGAGAATAGGTTCAGGAGGCTAAATATTCAAATTGTGGAGCTGCCAGAAGGAATGGAAGACCCTAATCCCACGGAGTACTTTTCAGCCATATTCGGTAAGATGGTGGGGAGGGTGGATTCACAACCCTGCCTGAATTGGACAGAGCCCATTGTACACTCCAGCCAAGGCCAAGTCCTGAAGATATAATGCTATGGTGATAGTGAGATTCCACGTTTTTGAGGAGGAGGAGGAAAGGGTTTTGTGATGGACAAAGGAACACCGTGACTTTAAGTGTGAAGGACAGTCTATCAGGTTCTATCAAGACATGGGTGTGGATCTGGCGAAGAAAAGGGCTCCACTCAATGGAGTCAAGGCTGTCCTGTATAAAAGTTATCTGATTTGGTTTGATCTGCCTTGCTGGGCTCACAGTAACATTGGAGGGAAAAGATTATTTATTCAATGCATCAGGAGAGGTGGACTCTTTCATTAAAAAACACAAGTTGGGCACAGTGTAATTAAGATTTTGATTCTGTTGATGACTTCCGGTGATGGCAGGCAGGAGGCAGCCACACACTGGAAGGCTCCCGCTCAGGAATAGAAATTTCGAAGTTTTAATACCTGGTCCCGGGGGCAATGGAGGCTGAAAAAGCTGCAAGAAGGCATAGGGAGGGAAAATGCCCAAGTTTGGGAGAAAAACGGCTGTTAAAAAGGGGGTTAATGAAAGTACGCCGGTGAGTGGGAAAGTCAGCGCAGGAACTGTAAGGAAAGCGGAGGCTGGGGCACCAGGGGAGGCCGCATCGCTCACAGCAGAAGAAATGACCAAGGTGATGGCTGTGGAACTTGAAAAACAGTTCACAAAACATATGGAAGTGATGAAGTAAGGAGATTGAGGCGGTTTGAAAGTGCTAATGGAGGAGGCGATTGCCCCGATGAGGGCGGCGATATCAAGCGCAGCGGCGGAGTTGCGGGAGCAAGGTGAGACACTGAAGGAAGTGGAAGAGGCATTTTCGCAGCACAATGATCAACTCACCTCAATGGGGAAGGAGTTGCGGACGTGATAGAGACCAACAGGGGTCTGCGAGTCAAAATGGAAGACCTAGAAAACAGATCTAGGCGACAGAATCGGAGGATTGTGGGTCTGTCCGAAGGGGTGGAAGGCCCGAGGCCGACGGAGCATTTTGCCACGATGTTGGCGAAGCTATTGGGGGAGGGGGGAACGAACCCTCCTGATATGAACTTGATCGGGTTCATCGGTCGTGGAGGCCGACACCAAAGACGAGTGAGCCGCCAAGAGTAGTAACTGTGTGTTTCCGTACGTACAGCGTGAAGGAGAAAGTCCTGTGCTGGGCAAAGCAGAAGCGGGTGGTGCAGTGGGCTGGAGCTGGTATACGCATATACCAGGAGTTTACCGTGGAGCTGGCGAGGACGCAGGCTGCCTTTAGCTGGGTGAAGAAGGCACTGTACATCAGCAAGGTGCAGTGTGGCATAGTATAGCCAGCTAAGTTGAGGGTGACCTACAAATCCAAGGACTTTTATTTTGGGACAGTGGAAGTGGCGGAGGAGTTTGCGAAGCAGGACTGTGGCAGAACTGAGAAATGGTCGTGTACCAATGTAGATTCATGTAACTTTATATTTTCGCTGCGTGTATGTACTAAATGAGTTGACGCTGTATATATTTGGAAAAGGGAAGAGATGGGACTTCCATTTGCAATGATGGGTCTTTGGGGTTGGATGTGTATGCTGGGGTCATGTGCTAAAGGGGATTTCTTGGTTTTCCTGAGACCGGGCAAGTGGGAAGGCGACCCGGGCGGGGGCCTCCACGCTGGCCGGTTTAAGCCGGCCAGTGAGCGGGAGTGAGGTGGGGAGAGGGGCTAAGGCCATCGGAGTCTGATAGAACAGGTGTCGGTGAGTCTAGCCGGGGTGAAATGTTGGGGGAAGGAACTGAGGTTGGGGGAAGAGTTTACAAGAGGAAGTGGAGGGGTCGAGCAAATGCACCTTCCCCCAGCAGCTTCTTGAACATACGTGCCACATATTCACCTGTGTCCAATCCCTCGCAGGCCAACAGGCCAACAATCCTCAGGTTCTGCCTGCGCGATCTATTCTCAAAATCATCCACTTTCTCTTGCAGTCTCTTCTGGTGATCCTTCATCAGCCCCATCTCCATCGCCATTCCGGAATAGGTCACTGTCTGTGCGGAGTCTGCACGTTCTCCCTGTGTGTTCGTGGGTTTCCTGTCAATTCTATGATTCTATGTACATGGAAATGCCAAATTTCCTTAGTTTCCTGAGAAAGTATAGAACATAGAACAGTACAGACAGAACAGGCCCTTCGGCCTGTCCGAAACCAAGATCAGGCTATCCAACTCCCTGTCATTCTGGTGTGCTCCATGTGCCTATCCAATAACCGCTTGAAAGTTCCTAAAGTGTCCGACTCCACTATCACAGCAGGCAGTCCATTCCACACCTTAACCACTCTCTGAGTAAAGAACCTACCTCGGACATCCCTCCTATATCTCCCACCCTGAACCTTATAGTTATGCCCCCTTGTAACAGCTACATCCACCCGAGGAAATAGTCTCTGAACGTCCAATCTATCTATTCCCCTCATCATCTTATAAACCTCTATTAAGTCGCCTCTCATCCTCCTCCGCTCCAAAGAGAAAAGCCCTAGCTCCCTCAACCTTTCCTTATAAGACCTATCCTGCAAACCAGGCAGCATCCTGGTAAATCTCCTTTGCACCCTTTCCAATGTTTCCACATCCTTCCTATAAGGTGACCAGAACTGCACACAATACTCCAAATGTGGTCTCACCAGGGTCATGTATAGTTGCAGCATAACCCCGTGGCTCTTAAACTCAAGCCCCGTGTTAATAAACGTTAACACACTATAAGCCTTCTTCACGGCTCTATCCACTTGAGTGGCAACCTTCAGGGATCTGTGGACAGGAACCCCAAGATCTCTCTGTTCCTCCACATTCCTCAGAACCCTGTCGTTGACCCTGTAATCTGCATTCAAATTTTCTTCTGCCAAAATGAATCACCTCACACTTATCAGTGTTAAACTCCATCTGCCATTTTTCGGCCCAGCTCTGAATCCTATCAATGTCTCTTTACAGCCTACAACAGCCCTCCACCTCATCCACTACTCCACCAATCTTGGTGTCATCAGCAAATTTACTGACCCACCCTTCAGCCCCCTACTCCAAGTCATTGATAACAATCACAATTTTCTTGTTCGTAGCTTCGACTTGGGTGAACCAGGTCAGAGATTGTTGGTGATATGCACACGTAGGAATTTGAAGCTGTCAACCATCTCCACCTCCAACTATCTCCCTCTTGTAATCTGACTCATCGTTGCCCAAGATCTGACCCACTACGGGCCTGTCATCAGCAACTTATAGTTGAAGCCACATTTTGCCACACAGCCGTGTGTGTGTGTATAGGGAGTATAGTTGGGGGTTAAGTACGCAACCTTGAGGGGCTGCGCTATTGAGGACTATCGTGGAGGAGGTGTCATTATTTGGGGCAGCACGGTAGCACAGTGGTTAGCATCGTTGCTTCACAGTGCCAGGATCCCCTGTTCGATTCCCGGCTTGGGGCACTGTCTGTGCGGTGCCTGCATGTTCTCCTCATGTCTGCGTGGGTTTCCTCCGGGTGCTCCGGTTTCCTCCCACAAGTCCTGAAATATGTGCTTGTTAGGTGAATTGGACATTCTGAATTTTCCCTCTGTGTCCCCAAACCGGTGCTGGAGTGTGGCGACTAGGGGCTTTTCAGTAACTTAATTGAAGTGTTAATCTAAGCCTACTTGTGACAATAAAGATTATTATTTATCCTTACTGATTGTGGTTGGTGGGTCAGAAAGTCGAGTATCCAGTTGCAGAGTGAGGAGCCACGTCCCAGGTTTTGGAGCTTTGATATGAGCTTAGCTGAGATTATGGTGTTGAAGACGGAGCTGTAGTTAATAAATAGGAGTCTAATGTAGGAGTCTTTGCTTTTGAAATGTCCAAGTGTAGGGCCGGGGAGATGGCGTCTGCTGTGGACCGGTTGTGGTGCTATGCGAATTGCAGTATATCTAGGCATCCTGGGAATATGGAGTTGCTGTACCTCACAACCAACCTCTTGAAGCACTTCATTACAATTGATGTCAAGACCAAGACCACCGGACGATAGTCGTTGAGGCACGTTGTCTTGTTCTTCTTTGGCACTAGAATGATGATGGTTTTCTTGAAGCAGGTGGGAACCTTGGAACGGAGTAGGGAGAGGCCGAAAAGGCATTTGATAGAGTGGAGAGTACTTATTTGAGATTTTTGGGAGGTTTGGATTTGGCCACAAATTTACTTCTTGGATTTGGCTGCTGTATGAGGCCCCAACTGCCAGTGTTTGTATGAATGTCCTGAACTCTGGTTATTTTCCGTTGAACAGGGGCATGAGGCAGGGCTGTCCATTTCCCCGCTCTTGTTTGCTTTGGCAATAGAGCCGCTCACTATAGCACCAAGGTCCTCTCTTAAGGTGAAGGGGATAAATCAGGGAGGGGTGGAGCATCAGGTGTCCCTTTACGCGGATTACCTATTTCTCTATATTACAGACCCAGTACCCTCCATGGATGACATAATGAAGCTGCTTAGCAATTTTAGTTCCTTTTCTGGGTACAAGTTGAACTTAGACAAGAGTGAATGTTTCCCGGTCAACACCCTTGGAAGGACAGCCCAACTGGGACGTTCTTTTCACTTTGCCAAGACTAGTTTTTGTTATCTGGGGGTCTAGGTGGGTGGTCCACAACTGGGCCTCGCTTCATAAATTAAATTACACTAGTCTTAAAACAGATTTGCAGAGGTGGGACAACCTCCCCCTATCCTTGACAGGTAGGGTTCAGACTATTATGGTGGTTAGCATCAATGCTTCACAGCTCCAGGGTCCCAGGTTCGATTCCCGGCTGGGTCACTGTCTGTGTGGAGTCTGCACGTCCTCCCCGTGTGTGCGTGGGTTTCCTCCGGGTGCTCCGGTTTCCTCCCACAGTCCAAAGATGTGCGGGTTAGGTGGATTGGCCATGCTAAATTGCCCGTAGTGTAAAGGTTAATGGGGGGATTGTTGGGTTAGGGGTATGTGGGTTTAAGTGGGGTGATCATTGCTCGGCACAACATCAAGGGCCGAAGGGCCTGTTCTGTGCTGTACTGTTCTATGTTCTATGTTCTATGTTCTATTAAAATGAACGTGCTTCCGAGATTTTTATTTCTCTTTCCGTCCCTCCCCAAATCCTTTTTTGCTCAGGTCAATAAATTGATGTCCTGCTTTATTTGGGTGGGTAAGACTCCCAGAATCCATGGGGTTCTGCTCCAAAGATTCAGACAGTCGGGGGAGCTTAGCCCTCCCAATCTTTTTGTTTTACTATTGGGCAGCCAATGTTTAGAGGATTTAGTTGTGGTTTAGCGATCCTGGTTCTATATGGGGGTTAATCCTGCACTAACGTCTATTTTTTGTGCAATAGTTGCTGCACCATTGCCTTTTTCCCCAGTTCAATATTCCTCGAATCCAATGGTGGTCTCCTCCCTGAGAATTTGGAAGTTGTTTAGGCAACATTTCAATCACCTTTCCCTGTCTTCGCTAGCCCCATTTGCAATAACCACCTTTTCCTACCAGCTGGTTTGGACTCAGCATTTAAGTCTTGGAAGGGGAGGGATCGAGAGACCTGATTGTGGACGGGACGTGTGCTAGTTTTAAGGAGTTAGCTGAGAAATTTCAACTGTCTGGGTCGAGTCGATTTTTCACACAAAGCTTTCCCCTCCTTTCTTTTGGCGCCACCTCTTGCCTGTTGAAGAAGATTTTGTCTCTGGCTAGTCCTGACGGGGATTCTATTTTGGACATATATGGCCATATCCTTAACGGATTCTGTCCATTGAGAGAGCTGAGGATAAAATGGAAGGGGAATTAGGTCCCATTCTTCATGCGGAGGTGTGGAATGAAGCCCTTCACAAAGTCAGCTTCACGTTTTCATGTGCTGATTCAATTCAAGGTTCTGCACAGGGCGAACCTGACCAGAGCTAGGATGAGCGGACTTTTCTCTTGGGATTAGTGTAAACGCTACTTTCATGGGCCGGCCAGTTCTGTTTCTGTCCCATGTTGATAGGCTTCTGGGCTTCTTTTTCTAACATCATGTTGGAGATACTCTGGATAAATTTGGATCTTTACCTGCTGGTGGCCATATTTGGGGTGTCAGATCCGTCAACTGTACAGTCTGGGTTGAAGGCGGTTGTTCTCGCCTTTGCCTCATTTATAGCCCAAGGCAATTTCTGCTTGGGTGGAAATCTCTACTTTGCCAAATGCCTCAGCTTGGCTGGGTGACCTCATGTCATTTCTGCATTTCGAGAAGGTCAAGTACACCATCAAGGGTCAGTGGAGAGGTTCAACCCAAGATGGCAACCATTCATTTCTTTTTGTAAGGAGTTAGTTACCGACAGCTGTTAGGGGGTTCGGGTTAGTTTCTGGGTTTTAAAATTTTAAAAAATAAATTTAGAGTACCAATTCTTTTTTTTTCCCAATTAAGGGGCAATTTAGCATGGCCAATTCACCTACCAGCACAAGTTTCAGTTTTGGAGGTGAGACCCACACAGACAAGGGGTGAATGCAAACTCCACATGGACAGTGACCCGGGACCAGGGTCAAACCTGGATCCACGGTGCCGTGATGCAGCAGTGCTAAACACTGCGTCACTGTGCCACCCCAGGTTAAATATTTGTGTTAAAGTTAATTAGGTGTACTGTATTTTTGCTTCGCTCTTCTATTGTGTATATCTGTTTGATTGTTTTGAGTTGTTTTAATATAATAAAAAAAATAAACTATATATTTTTTTAAAAGAACACCAGTTCAGATGAAGACCACACTATCACAACAATTCTCACTTTCCCCAGTACTGGTGCCAGAGCTCCAAGAATGGAAACTTATTTCTCCCAGATCAATCTTTGAAGCACATATTCAACACTCTAATCTTATTTACCTTACTCCTTTTGCTTGTGGCTCAAATAATAATCCAGTTATTATTACCTTTGAGATTCTGCTTTTTAATTCAGACCATAGCTGTTCATAGTCTCTAAGCAGAACCAATTTCCCACCAAATGTTCCTCTCCAGCCCAGAGCAGATGTCCTAAACCCTGCTACCGGGCAGCCAATACAGTCTTCTGGACTCATGCTCTCAGCTGTAGAGAACTCTGTCTATCTCCCTGACTGTACTATCCTCAACTACCACTACATTTCTATTAACTCTCTCCAGTTGAGGGACTTACTGCAGAACAGTCCCATGGTCAGTTCGCTCATCCACTCTGCAGCCCTAACTTTCGTCCCGACAGGCTGCAAGAACCTTGAACCTGTTGGACAATTGCAAAAGCCAATGCTCCTTTACTTCTACCTTGTTGATGCCCTTACCTGCCTTACTCGCAATCACACTCTCGTCTCTGACCATGGACCAATTTAGAAAAGCTTTCCTAAGGGATATGACCACTGCCTGTGTGCCCAGGTATCTTTCCCCCTACCTGATGGGTTGCAGTGTCTGCAGCTCAGCCACCACCTCAATGAAATGAAATGAAATGAAAATCGCTTATTGTCACAAGTAGGCTTCAATTGAAGTTACTGTGAAAAGCCCCTAGTCACCACATTCCGGCGCCTGTTCGGGGAAGCTGGTACAAGAATTGAACCATGCTGCTGGCCTGCCTTGGTCTCCTTTCAAAGCCAGCGATTCAGCCCCACGGCCAAAGTTTCTCCAGCCATGGACACTCACTGCAGTGTCAATGAGTTTACATTGGTGTCCGCAAACATCCACATACTGTAGCCACCACATAATGAATTTATTAAACCTGGTTTGATTCCAGCTTGGGTCACTGTCTGTGCGGAGGTCTGTACGTTCTCCCGTGTCTGCGTGGGTTTCCTCCAGGTGCTCCGGTTGCTCCCACAAATCCTGAAAGTCCTGCTTGTTAGGTGAATGGGACATTCTGAATTCTCCCTCTGTGTACCTGAACAGGCGCCAAAACGTGGCGACTAGTGGCTTTTCACAGTAACTTCATTGCAATGTTAATGTAAGCCTCCTTGTGACACTAATAAAGATTATTATTATATATCTTTACTTACCCAGATTGAAATTCCCAGACAAGGTAAATGGGAAATACTCACCAGCCAATCTACCAAACTTTACTACTATTAGTAAACCTACTACTACTCGTAAAACCTTCAAAATTAATACAATACCCAAGTTTTGAAAGATAAAAGGGGAAAATATTCACCAACCAAACAATCGGTTTTCCTGTGATCTCACACTTGCTTTTTCTCAGAGGCTGGTCACTTTGGAGCCACTGACAGACTGGCCGTCTGTCTCAGGGTCCTCCGCCCACCCACTGCCCGAGGTGCTGCTGGCCGCCTGTCTCAGGGTCCTCCGCCCACCCACTGCCCGAGGTGCTGCTGGCTGACTATCTCAGGGTCCTCCACCCACCCACTGCCCGAGGTACTCCTGGCCGTCTGTCTCAGGGTCCTCCGCCCACCCACTGCCCGAGGTGCTGCTGGCCGCCTGTCTCAGGGTCCTCCACCCACCCACTGCCCGAGGTACTCCTGGCCGTCTGTCTCAGGGTCCTCCGCCCACCCACTGCCCGAGGTGCTGCTGGCCGTCTGTCTCAGGGTCCTCCACCCACCCACTGCCCGAGGTGCTGCTGGCTGACTATCTCAGGGTCCAGGAAAATTCCAGCCAATGTAACTAAAACTGTGAAAACTGATTTGCGAATGGATTTTCTGTAAATTCTTACAAAATATCTGCTGGTCTACTGAAATTCATGGCCATTTGGCAATCTCCGAAATCTGTTTTACATCAATAAGAACATGTCTGGACAAAGTAGACATGCTAATGACAGGAAATGATGGCCGTGGTTCAGCCAGAAAACTTCTAAATGTCATTTTGGGCAGGTTTCGCAGGCTTTTTAGGTGAGATCCAGACCTAGATTCACCCACACTTCGTTTATTTGGACGTTGGGGAGTTCCTCTCTGGTCTAGTCCAGAGATAGAAATGTTTTCAGCAGTGGAGAGCTGAACCCGCTGGTAATACCGACTCCTCCGAGATCGGGCCAACAATTTGAAAGGGTGCCCAAATCTCTAAGTGAACTTGAGGGGACCCCCCACCCACTGACAATACCACTCCCTGCATATTTGGTTACCGTCCTAAAGTGGGGATCCCACTTTGTGGTCGCCGAAATCGCCCACTTTTCAAGTCCCCCGCTCCCCCCCACTTTGGGCCTCTCCCTTTCAGGACACCCCCACCTTTATTTGTTTTTTAAAATTTAGAGTATCCAATTCATTTTTTCCAATTAAGGGGCAATTTAGCGAGGCCAATCCACCTACCCTGCACATCTTTGGGTTGTGGGGCAAATCCCACGCAAACACAGGGAGAATGTGCAATCTCCACACAGACAGTGACCCAGAGCCAAGATTCAATTTGGGACCTCACGCCATGAGGCAACTGTGCTAATCACTGTGCCACCGTGCTGCCCTCCCCCCAACCTTTGTGAGGTCCCTTCATACCCCCCTTCACCCCCCCAACCTTTCATACCCTAACTTACCCCCCCTTTCATGGGCATGGCCCCCAACAGGCCCCAACGTTTGTCAGTGCCAACCTGGTAACCAGGCACCCTAGCAATTCCATCTTGGCACCTGGGCAGTGCCAACTAGGCACTCTGGCAGTGCAAGGTTGGCACAGCCAGGATGCCTATGTTCCGTGGAAATGCCAGGGTACTGCCTTTCCCTGTCGCTAACCACCCGGGGGGCTCCAATGGCTTCCAAGAACACCCCTCCCCAAGTTGCCACCTTGCCTGTGGTACACCAGTGTACCAGTGGTACACTTGAAGTGACCCACACATGTGGAAACCATGTGCTAATTGGTGCCGGGTTGAGTCCTTGCCAGTGCGGCTGGTGACTGCTGGGGGGCACCCAATATGTATACATAACTGCCTCTGATGTAAATATGTCCATCCAAAAATAGACAAGGATTTTTGTTCTCCATTGTAAATGCCACCAGACAATAGACAGGCAGACAATGGGATTAGTCTCAAGGTGGAAAATCCCAGATAAAATGTTCGCAGTATCTTACCTAATAAGTGTATGAACTAATTTAAACGTTGTATCCTTCAGGGGCATACAACTGCATTATAAAATAATACTATATGACAATTTGGAAAAAATTGTACCTTGCAATACACTGCATTTGCAGCAATGTAGGGTGAGTTACACCTCTGATGGCTGGCTGACCTGTGCACCCCAGTGCATTGGGGACACAATTAAAATGAGAATACTATACTGGCGTGTTTAGAAATTGGAATGCAGCCATTAACAAAAGGAAGTTCTGGTTGAAGACTGCTGATGGAGCAGTAGGTGAGCAGCAAAGTGCTTGACTCACTTTGGTCACAGTTGGATAGTTGGACCGACTGTCTCGTGAATATTATTGTCATTTATCCAGAATGAGCAGCCAGCAGATGGGGCATGTGAAAGGTGCAGAGGCAGAAGAAAAAAGCACAGTTTTAATGAGTTAGACCTGCAAACTCTCCTCGATGACAGAGCAAAGGAGAGAGACTGCTGGGAATCCAGCCTACAGAAATCATTATTTATGCCATTTGCAGAAAAATGGCACTGGCATTGAATGTCAATTTTCACCCTCCAAGACTCCACCCCGGAGCTCCAAAGATATTTGAAATTGAAGGAGAGGTGGTGGGGGCAGGGTGGTTAGACGGGAGGCAACAAGTGGTGGCCAGTAAATGAGTAGAGTAATGCTGCTTACTGGGTAATTGTTGGGGTTGTGGTCAGACATTGAGGTTGCAATCAGGGATTGGAGATTGCCATTGGATGGAGTATTGGCGATGTTGCAATTGGAGAGCTGAGATCACAGTCGGGAGAGGTGAGCAACAACTGGCAGCCAGCACTGGTCCACATAGCTTTAATGTGGAAGGTACTTTACCTCCTCTTGGTTCCATTTTCAGATATGTACATTTTAAAATGTTTCCTTTTAGTCAGTAGCCCACAGTCATCTCTTTAAGGACCGCCTGTTACACCACATATGGACATGGTTTCTCTGAACAAAGCCGGCACCAGTGCTGGCTGCCTCAGGGCAATCTAAATCATGCAGAGCAAGCCTCAAACAGGCGTAATGCCTGTTATTTGCATATGTAAAGAAAATATTTCAGGCTTGAGCTTTTTGTTTTGTTTATACCAATACGGTGGGTGGCCCACTTCCGGCTCGCAATAGGCATGTGTTTCCTGGCTGTCATATCCGAGACTTCAACAGTAGAAAAACAGGGACAGTTTTCAAAAGTTCATGTCCATATTCCTGGACAGATTAGTCCTTATTTCTCTTGAAGCCCAGTTGGATAATTTAAAGTCTGCTCCATTTCCCAGCTGACTCCCTCCTCCTCTGACATGGCTACCATTGTGTGTCAATCCTCAGCAAACATGTTGGACGCAATTTTACTGAAAGGAAACAAAGTTCCAGAGCGAGCGCAGTTAGCCACTCGGCACTCGTAAAGCCAAGAAACACATTGCTATAAAACACCACTTGCATTAGATAAGGGGCCTAAACGGGGAACGCATGGCGAAGGCTGCACATAACCCCGTTTTCTACACTGAGGAGCTCCACAGTGTAGTGAGAGAACGGGATGTCATTTCTAAATGGCGTCCAATCTCCGTGGTGCCCCCTCAACCCCCCAGGTCATAACGCGGGAGGGTCTCCGGGGTGCTATAGTGCCCAGGTGGCACCAGCACTGCAAGGCTGCCACCTTGCCCAAAGGGCATGCACCTGGAAGCCTCCGATCTCGTGGGCGACCCCCACGAGTGCCGTTCCATCTGGTCCCTGTTTCTGGAGACCAGTCCTGAACATCACTCGTCTGAAGTCTGAGGCGAAGGAGATTGATCCCTCGCCTCGGGTACCTCAGAATCTGCACATTAAAGTGAGACTAGCTGTCTCATTTTAATATTCAAATTTGCTAAAAAATGACCCCACCCACAATGGGCGGGATTTACATCGCAATGTCTTGCGAGATCGCATTAGATCTCGCGAGAAGTTGCAAGCCAGGTAGATCCCTATAGCAGGGTCTCCTGGCTTTTATTGGCCACACTGCACCATGGTGAGCTACTTTTCAGGCACAGTGTAGCCATTGGATCGTGCCCTATGTCACATTTCTTCTGTTTATTTTTTCATTTCCTCAATTTATTATTATTATTATTCTTTATTATTGTCACACATGGGCTTACATTAACACTGCAATGACGTTACTGTGAAAATCCCCTAGTTACCGCATTCCAGCGCCTGTTCGGGTACACTGAGGGAGAATTCAGAATGTCCAATTCACCTAACAGCACGTCTTTCGGGATTTGTGGGGATGGGGAGAACGTGCAGACAGTGACACAAGCCAGGAATCGAACCTGGGACCCTGGCACTGTGTTGCACAGTGACACAATTGAATAGAGACCATATTAAATCTATTAAAAAAAACATTTTTGTTGTGTAAATTATTTTTAAAAACCTCAATGGTGACCTGCCATAATGGAAGCTGGTTAAGCCAGTCTTGGGGTTGGGGAGCTGATGGTTTGCTGAATGACATGGCGCCAGCTTCACACTGAGTTAAGGACTGGTTTAGCACAGTGTGCTAAATAGCTGGCTTTTAAAGCAGACCAAGGCAGGCCAGCAGCACGGGTTCAATTCCTGTACCAGACTCCCCAAACAGGCGCCGGAATGTGGCGACTAGGGGCTTTTCACAGTAACTTCAATGTGGCGACTAGGGGCTTTTCACAGTAACTTCATTGAAGCCTACTCGTGACAATAAGCGATTTTCATTTCATTTCATTTGGAAGCCATAATGCTTTCATAGATGATGTCATAGAGAAACATCATGGGGTAGCATTGTGTTGCAGTAAAAACTTATATTTTCATTAAATACTCAATAAAAACTACTCATGTCAAAATATACAATGTCCTCAAACTTTTCAAATTAACGTATCCTCAATTGCGCAATGGCTTTCTAAACTATATTGGGATTCTGAACAATGATATTAAGAAGTGCTTACATTTATTTGCCTTGCCCTTTGAAATGACAATCTTGGTGAAGTTTAATTAAAAGTGTAGTAAAAACTTTGTAACATTTTTTCAACAGTATATACTAGAACAAAAACATCTAACTGTGATGATGTAGGTAATAACAAGCTATTCCAATTGTTAGAAAATCAGTAGTTAGTATTTTTCATTTTGTTGTCTTTTTGCCTACTGAATAAATCAATACCATACTTTACTGCAAAAAGCCAAAGACAAAAACAAAAACAGCCACCCAGAATAAGTAAAAGCTATCTCATTATTTGTGACTTAAAAAAAAACAACTAGGACCCATTTCACAATCAATTGTGAGACCAAATGCATTTCTCTGAATAGAAAATTAACACAATTTCAAAGCAAGCGACTTGAAATAGAGAAGGTGCCAACTGTAGTTTGAGGGCATCTGAATGTGGTATATGCTGGTTTATGGTAAAGAGTTAACTTGCAGACAAAAAGGGAAGGGAGGTCGGCACCCAGCAGCCACTTGAATGTGAGTTTTTTTTTGTTTCCCTTGATGCATACCGAGCTCTCCATTATTAGTCTTAATGATGGAAAATTGTAGTGTTGATACAAATCTTTTTTTTTAAAGCAATGGGCGGGAGCTCCATTTGTTAGTAAGTTCTTTGTGACTGAAAGCCATGGATTGTACATCTACTGCAGAAAAGGCTGGATGCTCTTTCCATAGCACAGCTAATTACTCCCACTGTGACCTTGCTGATCTGCAATGTCCCCCCCTACATCTCATCTGCACGCCTGCTTCTGTGTGTGCATGGTGTCAGAGAATATGAAAAACCATATAATGAAAGCAGTTTCATGATGGATAAAAGGCTACTGGAGTTGCACTTGGTACAAAGGAGGTTCAATTATATGAGTAATTGTGATAATTTAGCCCATTCATAGACCCTTACTTGATCAAGAATGAGACTCACAAAGGAAAATTACTTTAACAGGAAAGTAGGGAGAGGGGGGATGAAGAGGGAAGGAGGGGGAGAGGGCTGTAGAGAGAAAAACAAGATGGAACAAGAAAATAGATATACAGAGGGAAGGAGAACCAGACACAGTATAACAGAGATGTGATAAAAGCTGACATGCAGCTGTGTTACACAATTAAATTCAATTTTTTTAAAGCAATTGATGAATGCAACTACTGCAAATGTGCCTCAGTTAGCTATCATTTGTTGTTCCGTGACAGGAAAAGGATAATTACCTCTCAAAGTGAATCAAAAGACTGACATGCCCTTTAGACACAGTCATGAATGCAGAGCTCGATAGAATGCTTGAATAAGAATTCTGGAGCTTTCTTTTCCTTTATCACTGAACAAATTTTGTTAGATATAATGTAAGAACACCACCAGCAGATGCATTAAACCCTGGGAGTTCTAAGACACTAAGTAGATTTATCTTTTAACTCTTCCAATCTGTAAAATAAAGCTGCATTTGCATTTAATTTCTATTCTATCTGAGGATAGTTTTATATAGACTAAATTTATTTCTCGCAGGAGTGGTTTGATCCAGCAGATGCTGTGGCAGATTAAATTTTAATAACTGTAATAACATACACCCACTGTATGCTACCAAAACCCATACAAGACATTCATTTGTAACAACATGAAATTCCAAATCATACTGTTATTGGAACAAATTAAAATCAAATTAACATGACTGACGTGGCTGTAAATTTTCTAGTTTTTCGGGATTAATGATGAGATTACTAATACAATTCTAAATTATTTTGTTTTAAATAATTTCCTATTTTGATTCCTTTATTTCATGTTTGTAAGCTGCTTTTCATTAAATGGTAAGAATGTAATATTCAAAAATTATATACCTTATAGGCTTTATTTGACTTTACACAGCACCCAGATAGATGTCTTTTCAGAGATTTTTTGGTGTAAAGTGGAGAAGCACAAAATATATACACACAAGCACTGAAAACTAAACAGTAGGTAAGTGCAAGGTACCTTATATACCTCCTACTCTCGCTATACAGACTGAGTCACTTTAGGTAATCTTCCTTGCTCAAGGAATAACATTATTGTCTGGCAGTTCAAATACTCCTATCAGACCGAAATGATGACCCCGTGTCATAAAACATGTTATCAACTTTATTCCACACCACCAATAACCTCTGTCCCATTAGATTTCCCCCATTCCTGTCAGTACAAGCCTTACCTGATTGTATTTCCAATTACATTCAGTGGCGCTCCTGGCCTACAAACAGCAATTGCTTCATTTCTGCATCTTCTGGCAACCTCCACCAGCTTCTGCCCAGATTTATCCACATTTCCAACCAAGAATGTTTCTGAGGTGTCACCATGGTATCCATTGAAATACACCTGTCAATAAAAAAAATAATATTGAGCAAAATAGGCTTGTTAATAATTAATTTTAAATTAACATTTAAGAATTGATGAACACAGTGATGGGTTTAAACATGGCTTAAAGTAACAACTTTTAAGGAAGGAAGGAAACGCCATTCAAATATTGACACGGTCAGATTTACAAGAGAGAGAAAACCAGTTATGTTATTTCCCATCTCTATACATTGCCCACCAATTCACAGGGGATTCAATTATTGCTTTTATGGTCAGTTCTCAACAATTTATAGAAATATCCAGTGCATTATAATGAGAAATAAGAAATGTAACCCAGGAATGAAATTATTCTCTGTACATATATGCCCTATAGAACTATTTATTATTTTGTATCGCATCTTGATTTTTTTTTACATAGTTTTTAACTTCAGATAATTTAACCCAAGATGCTTCTAACATAAGTATTTGTATCCATAATAGTAAATGATAAATAATTGCGAAACAAAGGGAATCAATTCATTTTCGGTCATGTAAATGCATTTAGCTGTATGGATGCAAAACAATTACATTCATATTATTTTGGAATTTTAAAAATTAATTTTATAACATGCTGAAAATGAAAAAGACAAGATGAAGTTATGTAACCGGGCAGATTTATTATAATTTATGTGTTTATTCTAACCTAAAGAAAAATGCAACAAGGTCAAGTTAACATTGGATTTTTTTTTGTTTATCTTGGAGTCCAATCTACAACTAATTATAATTACATTACACTTGGAGCAGGATACCTCAATCAGATTTTAATAGACGTGAAAGATATTGGTAGCAACAGTATTACTGTCCTTGGAGACTGACACATACAAGCTATGGCTGTCACTGAAGCCTATAATGACAGAGTATGATAATCACAGACCCCACTCAGAATCAGCAGGAACAGGAAGATCAAACTCTGCAGAGTGAAGGGAAAAATGCCAGGCTTCTGCACATTAGCTCATCTCTCACATTCATCCAAAGAAGCCTCCCAACACTGCAGTGCTCTGCATTAACTACACAGTGGATCAATAACAATTACACCTTCTCAAGAGGACGACATGTGCAGGATTGAGATGACATATCACTCTGCCTTGCATTGATCTCAGTGCATCTAACTTCTTCACCAAAATTCTAGGCAAACCTGGTTCAAACAAGAATAAACAAAAAGGAAGAGGAAGGGGAAGCAGCTGTTCTTTCTTGACCAGAAGTGAATTACACGCCCATCTGTACATTTCACATTCTCATCCAGTTTTTCCTGTTGCTGCTGGGGATCAAAATGCTGATCAAAGCTTCATTAGTTTCAGACAAAATACTCACTGTGACATCAATGTTGATAATGTCTCCATTCTGAAGGGGTTGACTACAAAGATAAACATTGAGAAACTATAAGAGAAAATCTTTTACAAATCAGCATAATAAACAGATTAATAGTCATAGATCAGAATAGCCTAGCAATTATTTATAAATAATTACATGAAATTGCAGGAATGCCATGTGATGCAAAAACAATACAAACTCTGACTTGTTTTTGGTACTTCTTTAAAGCAACATCTTTTCTGCGGCATGGTTGTACATATTATTTCCATTCGGACTTTCAGTAGCCGGAATACAGGTTTGATCAAGCTTTAAGAAAATAATAGCACTGAAGAAGAATGCACAAAGTTGAAATATTAGCTAAAAACATTACCACCAGGATTCTCGGTTGCGAGTCTGCCAGCTACCGTTGCTCGTGAGGAGGGAGAATTTGGCACACAGACAAATCTCCCATTCACTGCAGTGGAACCGGAGAATCCCGCTGCTGTGTACAGAAGGAGAATCCTGACCTATATCTGCGCTTTGGAGCCTTGCGTTATAGTTAAAGAATAAATGAAATGAAAGGAGTTAATACAAAGTTAAGCAGTCCTTTCATTGATCATCCTGCTTATTCAGAACCCTTTTCAGATTATTACAATACATTTCTGACACAGCAGAAACTATCAATAAGTTTATATTGTATTCTGTGCTGCTTGGTGACAAAACACTGAAAATTGAGTAAAATTATAATTATGTGTTTCCTCCTCTCAAGCAGCACATAGTCCTGATGATTCCGCTGAACATCCAATTTACATATATTAAAATCATACAAAGCTTCCAAAACTGAAAAATTAGAAGCTAAAATCAAGCAACCACTATCAGTCTATTGCCCTTACAGTTGAAGTTCACAGTTCATATCAGCAACGGCAGAGGACAATATTCACAATTTATTTTAAGACCACAGCGCTGCCATATGTGCATTAGGAAGATTTAAGTTCTACCAGGGAAACAAACTTTATTTGATGAATTAGATTTATAACACTTGGGTAGTAAAAAAATATTCTCAATATTATGTCTTGAAATGCTTCAAATCATTATTCCTGCCAGGTTACTGGCATATTTTTCCTAGTCGTCAACAGATGTGAACAGATTTAATCAGTTTCAGGCAGACCACAAGATAAGTAATTTTATATTAGGAAATAACCCTACAGTGTAGCTGGGAACGGAGATATTTTATGCGATTCCAATTCATGGAAGACCATATAGATATGAGTTTGCAGTGATAAACACGAAATGATCCTTTGGTCCATTCAGTGTCCCACACAACTGCAACATCTTGCTTTCATAATATATACACTGTCCATTAGATTGTAAGCATGTAAACTCAGAGTCAGGGAGAGTTACCAACTCAGTTTGAATACATTCCTGGAGATTTCATCACATCACCTCCTGTTAATAATTGCCCCATTCCACACAAGCCTGCCATTGGTCACCCAATACAGCCATCCTTATGACACATCGCTTTCCCACTAAAGACAATGGGGGCGATGATCCCACAGGAATCAGGAAACACGACTCTCGCCGGAGAGATCACGTTTGCCGATTTTCCTCATTGCTCGCAGGCGACGTCAAGAGGTTCATTGCCACAATGATAGTGAACCTCATTTTAATAGATTTGAATGATCTTAAATGTTATTAATGGGCCCCCCGCTACATGATCCCCCTCACTGAATATTCACTCCGGCAATGTTTACAACAGGTTTGGCCAAATGAGAAGCAGTCGAGGGGATCCTTCCAGGGTCACAGAGGTTAAGTATAGTGCCCGGAGGGTAGAGGGACATGCCCAGCACAGGGTGACACTGCCAGGTTCACACAGTGCCAACTTGTGTCGGGGGCAGTGCCAGGGACAGGCCCCAGTAGGAGCCCCATGGGCGAGGGGGGAGTGGAGATTGATCACTGAGGATAGGGTGGAATGCCGGTGAAGACCTGGGGAGTGGTGGGACACCCTTTCCCACAATATCTTTGTGATGGGGGGTTGGGGCTAGTTAGGCTGGTATGCTGATTGGGGCGTCCTTTAAAGAGGGCGGGCCGATCTGTGTGGAGCTTGTTGCCGCCCCCCCCCCCGTAAAATTTCCCAAAGGGAGTATCAGAAGGATTAGCAGGCCAATAATCAATCTGGGTTAAACCGCATCATGAATGCTCAGTCCACGGCTACAAGACCTGGAGTGGAAATTGTACCCGAAGCAACGGGCATTATCCACCCAGTCACACAACGTCCTACTCACACAAAGTGAACTATTACTGTGAGGTGAGAGAAGGGAGGAAAATGTAAAAAAAATGTTAAAAATAAGAAAAATATCCGAGAAGCTACTGGTGCATATAACAAGGCAGTAGCCCCTGAAAGAGAAACAAAAACAAAGGGTTAATGTTTAAGTAGAGAATTTTCACTCAAACATTTAGGGTGATAACAAAATATTTTAATGTTAAAGCTGCCATATCATGGAGAATAGATGGTCCCCATATAAACTGATAACTTACTTCTCTTTATAGATCGCGGTGCACCTGTGATGTATTTCCCGCAAATATTGCTTTAAATGCATATTTTCTTTTCCGGTAACAAAATGAAATACCGCAATTTGTGGCATATCAAGCAATCCGGCATCGAAGACGATCCCATTTTTCAAATCTCAAAAATCATGTTTCTGTATACTTGGCTTAAGTTGATCCCTTTCCAACCATGATATGCTATACTCGTGTTAGTAGTCAACCTCAATCTTCCATCCCACAAATACATGTTTTAGATACTGGTATCGTATAACACGGCGCAAGAGGTCAAACAGGTGTCACGGGCTGTGATTCAAAAACATGTGGGAGTTTAAGCCACTCCGTGCATTGGATGCCGATGACATTTCAAAATGGCAATCGGCCACACCCAAACAAGCGGTTCACTTTTATACTCACCATGTAAATCGATTCCCGTTTTTTGGAGGGATGTTTTGAGGCTTCAAAGGCCGACTTATATGCCAGTGATTTACAAGTTAATACTGATGAGGAATATAACATTTAGACCTTAAATGCTTTCGGAAATCAAAGTATAAGATTGATTCAATGGCCAAATTATCATGAACTATACCTGTCAGGTATGCCATGACATACTACATTGTTCACAGAAGTGCAAACAGACTTTGGAAATCCTCCATAACCCAGTGGTGATGGGTATGCATCGTTTCGGATTGTTTCACGATGAACAATGTAATCCAACTGCTCAGTTGTCATGCCAGCCTAAAAAGCAAAAGTATTGCAATGGAAGAAATGTTACCAATAATATTACATTTTTTAACATGTGCCTTCTATTAGCTAAAGTCAGGATAAATACAAAAGCTGTTTTAGCTATAGCTTCTTTTTGTCCTGTTAAAGTAAGTTTCATCATAGGTAGACTGGTTTAAAGGAGGATACCAAATACAGCAACCTCACTCCAGTAATAAACTCAGTATCTTATTTTACTCAGTTGTGTACACCAAATTAGAAACGTGGACATGCAAACCAATGTTGGCTTCAGTTTGAAATTATGTTGAAGCAATCAGAATTGAAGAATCCAAGCTTCTTTGTTGTATGTGACATATTTTTTTATTTATTTTATTTAATAAATTTAGAGTACCCAATTCATTTTTTTCCAATTAAGGGGCAATTTAGCGTGGCCAATCCACCTAGCCTGCACATCTTTGGGTTGTGGGGGTGAAACCCATGCAGACATGGGGAGAATGTGCAAACTCCACACGGACAGTGACCCAGAGCCGGTATCGAACCTGGGACCTCGGCGCCGTGAGGCAGCACGGCTAACCCACTGCACCACCGTGCTGCCCATATGTGACATGTTGACAGTAAGTATGACATTTAATATATTAAAACTTATCATATTACAATGGATTAATACTAAATTCAAACTGGACCATAGTATTGTGAAACCAGATATACTTAATTCAGAATGCTGAATTTAGAACTTGCTCTGTTTCTTGTATGGTTTGGTGTAAATATTTTTCCCTTTGAAGTTGTGACTTTTATTCAGTCTACCTAAAAATCTTCAGTTAAGCAGTCAGATGAAGATAGTTTTTAAATTATTGATACTTGAATATCAAATCAATTTCAACTTAATGATTAGAACACAGTATCTGCCCAAAGTAACGAAACCGAAGGTATGTGTTATATGGCTTAATGTGCCACCATTTGATTTTCCACTTAAATTTGAATTATGCTGAAGTAATTATTGGGCTAGTAAAAGCTTGAAAACTGTACATGAAATCTGATTTGACAATAATTATTTATCATTTCAAAGGAAAAAAAAGAAATAGGCACCATATGTTCTTGATAAAACTTTTCAAAATGTGTTTGTACTTTATAACCAAATATTTGGAAGAGAAATTAAGCTAGTTAAAGTTTGATGTTCCTCTAGAAACTACTGAAATACTATTTCATTATTAGTGACGCCTGTACTTGTTTTGTCACTTAAAACCTTGCAAAATAATTTAATTGCATATTAAATGAATAGTTAAAACATTAGAACAAATTTGTTAAGTCAAAATATCTCACTGTCATAATTATAATAATGATCGAGAAGAGACATGAAGACACAGGCAAAATTGTTAAAATGGTTCTTTTCACTTAACCTTTTCAGCAACAAACATTACCTTTAAACTCTTTCCAGCCAAGAGGAGGATCTGGCGAGCCAGCTGACAGGCTTGTCGAAGACCCTGAATCTGATCTTCATCTTTAATTTCGATGTAGTCTCCCCAGTCTGGTATAATGCCTGTCGTCACATAGTCTGGCTTCTTTATGTGCTTGAAAAAAAGATTGAAAATGAAGATGAGAAAACTGGAGCGTGACAATGGGATCATTTTCTCAAAAAGAGTCTCCTGCTTCATGGCAGTTTGCCCTGAGTGTTACAGTGTCGACCCTTCCTGAGTCATCAGACAAACCCCAAGGCTGCTGCAATATTTCTTCAAATGCCCTTTTGAACTTAACATTGCCAACTTCTAAGTTCTTAGGAACACTGTTAACTCAAAGGACTAACACGAATAACAGCTTGCTGTTTTGTAGCCCCTGATTGAACAGGGACCGAAATTACTGAGTTTTGTTTAAAAGGAAAAGCTTGTTTACTAGCTAAAACAAAACTGATGCCAGCTTTATCAATTTCGATGAAGCACACGACCTTCTTTTAATCTATATTTCCTTTTGGCGAAATGAATTATTCATTGTCAATTTAATCCATAGAATGCAAATACCTAAACAAGAAAGAATGCTTTGGCTTTCTGGCTCAAAGGTCCAAGTTGTACTGAAAGCAGGGCCTTTCTTAAATGTGAATGCTACTTACTGTAAACATAATGACAATTAAAGAAACATGCAAAGTTCATAGAAATACACCAAAATATTTTGAAAAGTAAAGTTATAACAAGATAGCTTTGTTAGAACTACCCCTTCGTAATGTGGTGCAGATCAAATCTTAATTTTAAAAGTTTATTGAACCACAAGTGTGCTGTAATAGTTATGACCAATATAGCAAAGATATGTTTATCTTTTTCTCAATAACTGCTTAAATTGTGCGTACTTAATTTATATCAGCATTTATATAACTAAGAGCCTGAATTAAATTTAATAATGAGTCAACTTTGATTAACTTTTATACTACACCATGAGCTTGTCTTTAAAACCTGTAAATTGTATGAAATCCACTATTCTTGCCTAATATCTGAGCTCTGCACCCTTTCTTGACCTTATCTGCAATTATCTATTGAGTCTTCTTCATTATTTCTGCTTAACTTGTCACAGCTCTCATTTCACCTTAACCCCGCTTACAGGTAATCACAAAAATCAGCAGGCGGTCTTGTTGAAAGAATGATACTATAAGTCAATAACAGTATACCTTGGGTACAGGGTAAGATGGTCCAACAATAGCCGGACGCACAACACGGTTGGAGGTGCGTTGCCAAAAGATACATCTTCTAAACTGAACCCCAAATGGTTTGAGCTTGTGAACAGTGGTGAATTGTGATGAGGAAATTCTGCAGCAGGCAGTCACACATTCTGAGGAAACAAAGTCAGATTACTTGCAACTGCCAACTGTTTTTGAATATTTCATCCAGTGAAATAAAAATTGTATTCTTTTAAAGTATGCGTAACAATGAAACTTGATAAGATACTAAAACATTATGCAGCTCTTTGTTTCTCAAGAAAAGCAACTCAGAGCAATGAAAGCACAGAAACAGGCCAATCAGTCCACGAGATCAATGCTGGTGCTTGTATTGCACACAAACCTATCAAAGCTGATCTCTCCTATTGAATCAATTGGTTAAATAATTTAGAATTGGAAAATAAGACAAAAGTCCTGCAACCTTTAAACTGGTTATATTAATGTTCTGGGATGAGCTGGTAGTTTATTCACAAGAATAACTGAGTTTTCAATAAAACAGACTTAACATCCATGTCTGTATTTTCTTATTTTCTTACCCATGTACTTTCTAACTGACCTGTGTGTGAATACTCCTGGAATCAGTTCCTTTTGTATTACCTTCCTTCATGATTCATATTTTCATTGGACAAAAATAATCATTTTGATTTCTTTTTACTCCTCGAAAGAAGCCAATATCACGTACAATGTTAGCAAGCTTAATGCTCCAGGCAGAATAAATGTACTTCCTGGAATTCTGAATCTTCGTTCCAGTTTGTTTTTGTCACAGGGAGTACAGATTTTAAGTTTCCTATTAAATGTAGATTTATAAGATATAGGCCTGGAGTTTTCATTAGTTGATTTGCTTCCCCAACCCCATGGAACATGCTCAAAATTGACCGAACCTGTGAAAAGGTCAAGGAATTTCAAGCGCAAATTTTTTTTGCAGGTGTGAAAGATTGCTAGGCAAATTCCATGATGCTTTCATCCTCAGGCTCACCAAGCTCTCTGACCCGATCACAACTATAAGCAAACCTATGGGGGTACCTGCTAGGCAACAGGGCAAAATTGGCTCATGATTTGATTTTGTTTTGATTTATTGTCACATGTCCCACTGCCTCAGGAAGGCAGACAGCATTATCAGAGACCCCTCAAATCCAGGCACTAGTTTAAAAAATATTGTACCAAAAGCTGGCTCCACCCTGAAAACTGGCCACATCGCCCACCAAATGAATCACCACTGCAAATTTCTGCTAATTGTGCCATCTTGAAGCCCTTAGAAGAGGCTCTTAAGATGAAGCTGGTTCTTTGCAATTAAACCAACACGCGTACTTTAAAAGGATTTTAAACATATATTATTATTACTCCACTAAGGAACTCACCACTGTATACCAAGTTAACGAGCAAATCGCTCTTATACTTCAATAAAGCCACTTTCCACAGTGGTGGGCCAGGCACACAAATTGAGTTTATTGCATAAAAAATATTTTTAGTTGTATTAATCAAATTGTACCAAGTTACCAACCATAAATGTATCAAGGAATATTCTTTACAGCAATTATTTTAAAAATTACAATCTAAAATGCTGATAGCTCTGCTGGTTCATTGCAAATTTTATGATTAGCAAAATGCAAATTGATTTGAGTGGAAACCTGAGTAAAAGAAAGACGGTTCTCAAAACCAGGTGAATTTGGAGTGTAATTTCGGCCTGGATCGCTAACTGCAACCAAAGTAGAAACACAACCCTAATATGTTTTATCTGAAATATAGCTCAAAACATTTGATATGAAAATTAACATTTGGTGCCCACATTTACAAGCTGCCAAAGGATACTATATTTATAACACTTAAGCACCTGTCATATAATTCTGTGACAACCTTTGTATTTCATTCAGCACACAGCTACCTTCAGTGTAGTAAGTGGAGAACAGTAAGAAAATAAATACGCAAAGTAACAGCTGAATATGCATCATGTAGAATAACAAATATGTGGTATTCTAACCATTCAACTGACTATTAAACCACTTATATCTAAACCTTCTCCATTGGATTTATTTTCTCACTGCCTTTCACATACCGATTAATTCAATAAAAATCTGGAATTAAAAGGCGTATGCTGGCCGTGAAGCCATTGTTGATTGTCTTAAAAACCTATCTGCTTCACTAATATCCTTACCTGGTCTGGCCTATATGTGACTCCAGATCCACAGCAATGTGGTTGACTCTTAAATACCTTCTGGGATGGGCAATAAATGCCAGCCCAGCCAGCGACACCCACATCCCATGAACAAAATTTTTTTTTTTTAAATCGATACAATAAAAACTCTACTGGAGGGAGTGCAGAGGCAATTCACCAGGATTGATGCCTGGGATGGAACATTTAAGTTATGAAGAGAGGTTGGTTAGGCTTGGGTCACTTTCGCTGGAGCAGAGAAGACTGAGGTGTACAAGATTATGGGGGGCATGGATAGGGTGGACTGGGAGCAGCTGTTCCCCTTAGTTGAAGGGTTAGTTACGAGGGAACACGGTTCAAGATCAGGGGAATGAGGTCTAGGGGGGGATTTGAGGAAAAACCTTTTTACCCAGAGCGTGGTGACAACCTGGAACGCACTGCCGGGGAGGCCGGTAGTGGAAGGTTGTCTGACGTCCTCTATAAAGTACCAGAATGAGCACTTGGCACATCATAACATTCAAGGCTATGGGCCAAGTGCTGGCAAATGGGATTAGGTAGGCAGGTCAGATGTTTTTCATGCTTCGGTGCAAACTCAATGGGCTGAAGGGCCTCTTCTGTGCTGTATTATTCTGTGATTATCCGTAGGAAAGAGGGACAAAAGTTGAGATCTCAAGTCAGAGGCACAGCCCTCACCAAGCACTGTTCAACTGGGCATGGAAGCTGTCGATGAGGAGGAGAATCACTGAGCAGCAGCTGACAGTATGCAATGCAGGCAGGCCTTCAAAGTGTTTCCCGATTCCGGTGTCGGCCGGCGGATAACCCGCCCTGAGGAATTAGATATAGCACTTGGCGCTAAAGGGATCGAGGGATTGGGGGGGGGGGGGGGGGGGGGGGAGGAGGGAGACAGGATCAGGGTATTCAATTTGATGATCAGCCATGATCATAATCAATGGTGGTGCAGAATCGAAGGACCAAATGGCCTCCTCCTGCTTCAATTTTCTATGTATGTAACAAATCCATGCTGGTTTTCCTTAATTAATTTACAATTGTTCAAATGACATTTAATTTTTTCTTGGATGATCATTACTAAAGGTTTTCCACTAAGGTAAACTGACTGTCCTGCATGGGTTTTTCTGAACAAGTGTGTAATGCCCTTTTTTGAACAAGTGTGTAACATTTGCAATTCTCCAGTCCTCCAGCACCACCCCCACATCCAAGAAAGTACTTCTGCAATTTCCACATTGACATACCAACTTTTGGTATTGCCAATCCTCCTAATACCTCCTCTATCAAATTTTAACCCATCCTGCCTCTTCTTTCACTGAACTCTGCAGCACCTTCTTTCGTAAAGATAGATGCAACATAGTTATTTAGTTCCTCAGCCATGCCCTCTGACACCATGTATAGATTCCTTTTTTGGTTCCTTAACAGCCCTACCCTCTTCTTACTACAGTTTTCTATTTAAATGCCTGTAGTAGACTTTGGCTTCCTTTTTGCCTACCAGTGTATTCTCATCATCCTTGTCTCTCTTATTTCCTTTTTCATGTTCCACTCTACCTCTAATTTCCTGATACTTTCAACTTGAAATGAAATGAAATGAAAATCGCTTATTGTCACGAGAAGGCTTCAATGAAGTTACTGTGAAAAGCCCCTAGTCGCCACATTCCGGCGCCTGTCCGGGGAGGCTGGTACGGGAATCGAACCGTGCTGCTGGTCTGCTTGAAAAGCCAGCGATTTAGCCCAGTAAGCTAAACCAGCCCCTGACATCCGTCATACATATCCTTTTCAGCTTCATCTTATATCCTATCTCTTTTGTCATCCAGGGAGCTCTGGTTTTGTTTGCGTTACCTTTCTCCTTTGTGGGAATGTGCCTCATCTATGCCCGAACCATATCCTCTTTAAAAGGTGAGCCATTGTTTTATAATAATTTTGTCAATCAGTTTTTGACTCCAATTTACCCGGTACAGATCGAAACTCACTTCACTAAAATTAACCCTCCTCTAATTAAGCATTTTTACTCCAGATTACTGGTCATTTTCCAGAGTAAACCTAAACCATATCATCCCAGGATCACTATTCTCTAACATTTCACTTTTGCACTTGCACTTTGGCCTACAAGATTCAGTAATGCCTCTTCCTCATTAGGCCAGAAATGAACTAATCAAGAAAATTCGCTTATGCACTTCTTTACAGCTCCATTTCAGCATCCACCATGCCACTCACCCTCATCCTTATACAACGTCTAACCTCTCCCTCATAGTCACCCTTACTAAATGTATTCTACCCATCAGATGAACACATGCCATTACGCTCACTTATGTCTCTTCTTTCCCTCCTTATAGACGAGAGCACAGAACACCAAAGAGAGGGGACCCTCAAACATCTTGCAGCTGGCAAGCACTAAGGAGATGACAGGGGAGATAAATGGAGTTTTGGTGTCCCTAGCCATTACAGATGGGAGTTCTCTGCTACCTGATCACACAATTAAATAAAACCTAACCACGTCATATGGTAATCAGTCATGTTGACTTGAGTTCACCTCAAGACATATGGAGGTTGATGTCACAGGTCGCCGAGGTGTAGCCTTCTTCCATAGTTCCCGGTGTCATGGGCCATCATATGCTTCAATCAAATGAGAGCATGCACGTCTTCAATATCACCATGAAGGCTAACATGTCTACCAACATGAAGAAATTGACAGATTCCTGAGCCCTGGCCTGATAAGAGTAATCTGATCAGCACCTAAATATTCTCTATCAGAGCGGCAGCAAAGTGTGACCAGGCCATGTAAAAGATGATGGCAATAGAAGTCATGGAAATGGGAACTCCATTCAATGTGCTTCAACTTCTCATCCATACTTCTTAGTGAATACCTGAAATGCTGCCTTGACTCCCAATAGCCTCATCTGCCCCTACACAGGTGCAGGTAGAGCAGACTTTGACAGGGCCCTCAGACTGCAAAACATAGAGGAGTGTGGTAAAGGTTCTCAGCAGTCAGGGTAAGAATTGGAATTGCCTGTCTCTATCTCTGCTGAAGCTACACAGGCCATTCCACTTAGAAGTAGTAGAGAAGGAATAGTAATACTTTGTAGCAGCGCACGGATATGCACATAGGCGTTTAATAAATGTTGTTTTGCTATTTATTCAGATCGCATAAAAGTAATTTTTTCCCACTACTTTCCCATCTTGTACATTCTTGAATGCAAGTGGCCTTTTAACTTGTTTGATGATGAATGTAAGGACATGAAATTCATGAGGACAATTGGGGAATGTTCAAAGGTTGGTGGGAACGCAAGTACATAGTTGACAAAAGAATAATCAACAGAGAATATTGACAAATGGTACATCGACAAACAGTGATTGGTTACAGTGTGGAACAAGGGGCCAAACAAAACAAATACATGGGCAAGAGCAGCATAGGGCATCGCGAATAGTGTTATTACAGGGGACAGATCAGTCCGAGGGGGAGTCATTGAGCAGTCTTGCAGCTGTGGGGAAGAAGCTGTTCCTATGTCTGGATGTGCGGGTTAACAAACAAAGAACAAAGAAAAGTACAGCACAGGAACAGGCCCTTCGGCCCTCCAAGCCCATGCCGACCATGCTGCCCGTCTAAACTAAAATCTTCTACACTTCCTGGGTCCCTATCCCTCTATTCCCATCCTATTCATGTATTTGTCAAGATGCCCTTAAATGTCACTATCATCCCTGCTTCCACCACCTCCTCCGGCAGCGAGTTCCAGGCACCCACTACCCTCGGTGTAAAAAACTTGCCTCGTACATCTCCTCTAAACCTTGCCCCTCGCACCTTAAACCTATGCCCCCTAGTAATTGACCTCTCTACCCTGGGGAAAAGCCTCGGACTATCCACTCTGTCTATGCCCTCATAATTTTGTAGACCTCTATCAGGTCGCCCCTCAACCTCCGTCGTTCCAGTGAGAACAAACTGAGTTTATTCAACCGCTCCTCATAGCTAATGCCCTCCATACCAGGCAACATCCTGGTAAATCTCTTCTGACCCCTCTCTGAAGCCTCCACATCCTTCTGGTAGTGTGGCGTCCAGAATTGAACACTATACTCCAAGCGTGGCCTAACTAAGGTTCTATACAGCTGCAACATGACTTGCCAATTCTTATACTCAATGCCCTGGCCAATGAAGGCAAGCATGCCGTTTGACTTTGTGACTACCTTCTCCACCTGTGTTGTCCCTTGCAGTGACCTGTGGACCTGTACACCTAGATCTCTCTGACTTTCAATACTATTGAGGGTTCTACCATTCACTGTCTATTCCCTACCTATATTAGACATTCCAAAATGCATTACCACACATTTGTCCGGATTAAACTCCACCTGCCATCTCTTCGCCCAAGTCTCCAAACGATCTAAATCCTGCTGTATCCTCGGACAGTCCTCATCGCTATCTGCAATTCCACCTATCTTCAGACTTCTGTACCTTCTGCCTGATGGAAGGGTCTGGATGAAGGCACTGCATGGATTTGAGGGGTCTCTGATAATGCTGCTGCCTTCCTGAGGCTGTGGGACATGTGACAATAAATCAAATCAAAACAAAATCAAATCATGAGCCAATTTTGCCCTGTTGCCTAGCAGGTACCCCCATAGGTTTGCTTATAGTTGTGATCGGGTCAGAGAGCTTGGTGAGCCTGAGGATGAAAGCATCATGGAATTTGCCTAGCAATCTTTCACAACTACACAAAAATCTTGTTGCGGCTGCACCCCAGCTACATATTGATGGAGTGGAAAGCCTTGCAATTGATGAATACTCCTGGTTGTTCTGGGTGCCTGGATTGTGCAGTGTGTGCAATCGATGCTGCCCTCCACCAGAGCAGCGAAGCAGATGACCCACACACTCTGACTGGTATCTTAGATGGAAAAGTTGATATAATTGCCAGCCTGGGCAAACAACCCATCAGCCACTCATGTTATGCATTTGTGTGCAGTCGGCCCGTAGATCCTGCATTTGGTTATGGTGAAGCCTGGGAAGAATCTGGAGGCAAAAATGTTGAGGGCAGTAATGGCTTTGCCATCCATAAATAATGACTGGCTAGCCAAGTCCAGCAGATCTTCCTCTAGGAGGCTGCAAGTGTCTGTCACCAACCAATATGACACCCTGAGCCTCTTGAGACACTAACATTCAGACGTATCAAGGAAACTGAGCCTCTGCCGATAAACCTGTTTTGTGAGAATTGAACCTGTTCCTTATTTTGGTTCCCTTTATGTTGTGCAGCTGCATGTCGATGAGCAGCAGGCTCCTGCAGATGCTGTTGCCAGTCATCTTGGTTTTCCTCTGAGGTCCAATCTATGGAAACATAAGTGGCACCCACCCTCGTGCTTGAGCAGGAGGTAGTCGACTACCGTGCGAGGGCGGCACGGTAGCATAGTAGTTAGCACAATTGCTTCACAGCTTCAGGGTCCCAGGTTCGATTCCCGACTTGGGTCACTGTCTGTGCAGAGTCTGCACGTCCTCCCCGTGTGTGCATGGGTTTCCTCCGGGTGCTCCGGTTTCCACCCACAGTCCAAAGGTGTGCAGGTTAGGTGGATTGGCCATGCTAAATTGCCCTTAGTGTCCAAAATTGCCCTTAGTGTTAGGTGGGGTTACTGGGTTATGGGGATAGGGTGGGGGTGTGGGCTTGGGTAGGGTGCTCTTTCCAAGAGCCGGTGCAGACTCGATGAGCCGAATGGCCTCCTTCTGCACTGTAAATTCTATGAAGACTGCTAAATTGCAAAAAGTAACCTCTCAGCAAAAGTGGTGATCCTGACTCTCCCACTTGCAGGTAAGAAAGCAATTGTGAATGCTAAGCATTTATTGGCATTGCGTCTGGGATTGCTTCAGTTCCAGTTGTAGCTGTGTACTGGCCTTCAATTCAATGGTGAGTTTCAGGAACCCCTGGAAACCCATGCACCCGCACGACCTACTCTCGTAGATATTTTTTATGTACAAAGTTGATGGCCCTTTGAACCATTGGGAATCCTGCCCAAGTAATTTTTCCGCTCCTCCTGCCTCTCTGGTTATGGAGACCCTAATGCAGCAATATATGGCAAACTATTGAGATGTTGGTAATATTGCACACTCTATCTCGGAAGTGTTAGCTGTGTTTAAAAGCATTACAGTAGATACATCTCCAGGGCCAGATGGCATTTGTCCCAGATTTCTCAGGGAGACACGAGATAAAATCGCTGGGCCTCTAGCAGACACCTTTGTGTCCTCGTTGGCCACAGGTGAGATCCCAGAGGATTGGAGGATAGCCAATGTTGTCGCGTTATTTAAGAAGGGTTGCAAGGATAGCCCGGGTAATTATAGGCCAGTGAGCTTGACATCAGTGATAGTGAAAGTGGTGGAAAAGATTCTCAGAGATAGGATCTATGCACATTTGGAAGTGACAAAGAGCATGGTTTTGTACGAGGGAGGTTATGTCTCACTAATTTAATTGAGTTTTTTGAGGAGGTGACAAAAATGATTGACGAGGGAAGGGCTCTGGATGTTGTCTACATGGACTTTAGTAAAGCATTGACAAGGTTCCTCATGGCAGGCTGGTGCAAAAGATTAAATCACATTGGATCAGGGGTGGATGGATTCAGAACTGGCTTGGTCATAGAAGGCAGAGGGTGGTAGTGGAAGGGTGTTTTTCTGAATGGAGGTCTGTAAGTAGTGGTGTTCAGCAGGGATCAATGCTGGGCTCTCTGCTCTTTGTAATACATATAAATGACTTGGAAGAAAACGTAGCGAGTCTGATTAGCAAGTTTGTGGATGATACTAAGACTGCAGGAGTTGCGGATAGTGGTGAAGATTGTCAGAGAATACAACAGGATATAGATCGGCTGCAAAATTGGGCAGAGAAATGGCAGATGGAATTTAACCCGGACAAATGTGAGGTGATACATTTTGGTAGATCAAATTCATGTCGGATCTATAAAAAACGGCAGAACCATCAGAAGCATAGAGACCGAGAGAAATCTGGGCGTGCAGGTCCACAGATCCTTAAAAGTGGCAGCGCAGGTGGAAATGGTGGTAAAGAAAGCATTTGGCATGCTTGCCTTCATAGGACAGGGTATCGAGTATAAAAACTCGAAAATTATGTTCCAGTTATATAGAACGTTGGTTAGGCCACATTTGGAATACTGTGTCCAATTCTGGTCACCACACTACCAGAGGGATGTGGGGGCTTTGGAGAGAGTACAGAAAATGTTTACCAGGGTGTTGCCTGGTATGGAGGGTATTAGTTATGAGAAGAGATAGAGTAAACTGGGATTGTTCTCCCTAGAGAGATGGAGGCTGCAGGGCGCCCTGATAGAAGTTTATAAAATGATGAGAGGTACAGATAGGGTGAACAGTTGGGAGGCTTTTTCCTAGGGCGGAAACAACAATTACAAGGGGGCACAAGTTCAATGTTAGGAGGGAAAAGGTTCAGCGGAGATGTGCAGGGGAAGTTTTTTTACACAGTGGGTGGTAGTGGCCTGGAATGCACTGCCAAGTGAGGTGGTTGAGGCAGATACGTTTGCGACCTTTGAGACTTATCTGGATAAGCACATGAACAGACAGGGTATAGAAGGCAGTTGGTCTAGATAGGACATGTGATCGGCACAGGCTTGGAGGGCCGAATGGCCTGTTTCTGTGCTGTATTGTTCTTTAAATGCTAGCCATTGTTTGTCATGTCCTCTAATATAGTTTCCCAATGTATCTCTGCCAACTTGTCCCTCCTACCTACCACTTTGCTTTGTTCAGATTGAAGACCCTCGTTTCAGATTTAACTAAATCACTTTCAAATTCAATAGAAAATTCGACCATATTATGGTCTCTCGAACCCCTTCACTACAGGCTTATTAATTAATCCTGTCTTATTTCAAAATGGCCTGTTCCCTAGCTGGTTCAACATACTGATCTAGAAAATATCTTGCACACATTCCATGAACTCATACTCCACATTATTACTGTAAATTTGGTTTTCCCAGTCTGTATGAAAATTGATTACTGCATTATCCTTATTACCTGTGCATCTAATTTCCCGATTTATTTTCTGGCCGAACTACAACTACTGTTATGGTGCGTTCAAACAACTCCCACCAATGTTTGCTGCCCCTTGCTTTTGTTTTGTGCTCTTCCACTCTGATTTTCTGAGTTATGCCCTGCTCTCTACTGTTTTATCTCATCATTTATCATCAGAGCTAGGCCTCCTTTTTCATTTTACCATTTCTTCTAAAGGTATCCTGGAATATTTAGCTCCCAACTTTGGTCACACTGCAACCAGCTCTCAGAAACAGTGATTACATCTATTAATTTATAACTGTTCTAGTAATTAATCTAATTTGTTGTAAATGCATCACTCATTCAAATATAGTGCCTTTAGATTTGACCATTTCTAATTTTTCCTGTTGCCATGTTAATCATTAACTGCCCTATTGCATGAATTATTCTCACTGTCCCTTCCTGATTCATTAATTTTTTTATCCAAAATGTTGCTTATTCCAGAGCCTTTGCCTTCTCTTTCCTGAATCCTACCATTCCCCCCTTCCTCCTTTATTAGTTTAGATCTTTGTCCGCGGCCCTAATTATTAAATTCTCCAGGACACAGATTCCAGCCAGTCTAAGTGAAGTCCATCCTAATAGAACAGCTCCCTTTCCCCAGTACTGGTCCCCAGTGGCCCATGAAGCAAAATTCCAGTTTCTCACACACTCCTTTAGCCATGCATTTATTAACCTCTTAATCCCTTTATCTATACCAATTGGCATGTGGCTCAGATAATACCCCAGAGATTATCTTTAGGCCCTGCATTTTAATTTGTTCCCTAACTCCTCAAACGCTCTCAGCAGAATATCATTTCTATTTCTACCTATGCAGCTGGCTCTTACATGGACCGTGACAACGGTATCCTCCATTCTTCCACTCCAAGTTCTTCTCCAGCCATGAGGAAATGTCTTTAACTCTGGTACCGAAAAGGCAACACAACCCTCAGAACTCCCATGAGACTGCAGAGAACACTCCCCTGACTAGACTGCCTCCTATCGCCATTGTCTTCCTCTTGATTCCCGTCACGTGGCGATAGTAATTTGCCCATCCACCCTGCAGTCCTTATTCTCATCTACACAAGCAGCATGTACTTTAAGTTTGTTTTTCAAAATCAAGGACTAACTCACCTCCATGAATGAAATTAAATGAAAATCGCTTATTGTCACAAGTAGGCTTCAAATGAAGTTACTGTGAAAAGCCCCCAGTCGCCACATTCCGGCGCCTGTTCGGGGAGGCAGGTACGGGAATTGAACCGTGCTGGCCTGCCTTGGTCTGCTTTCAAAGCCAGCGATTTAGCCCTGTGCTAAACCAGCAACTCCTGGATCCCCATACCTTCCTGACTTGTAGTCATACCGCCTGTCCCTGACTATTGAGCATGCGTCTTTGCGGTTGCCATGTATTAACAGGGAGATTTAGTGGAATCACGAAGAGCACCATTCCCTTAAGGTGCAGTTGGTGTCTGACGATACACAATGAAACATGTTGCTAAATTCCTGTAACTTTGGCATCAGAAAGGTGAAGAGAAGTAGGAAGGAGGAGGTAGCGGCATCCATGCCCCCATCATTTTAGACAGGCTGTCCCCAAGCAGCTCTTCAGACTCTGATTTCCCTGAATCCCATTGCACATCACCGCTGCACACAATTCCCCAATTTTCTAATCCTTTGCTACAGACCATCAGAGAACTTCTTGGCCAAACTGATATTTTCTTTTATTCTTTCATGGGCTGCAGGTTTTGTTGGCAAGGCCAGCATTTGTTGCCCATCCCTAATTACCCTTGAGCAGGTCATGGTGAGCCACGTTTTTTGAACTGTTGCAGCCTATGTGATGTAGTAACATCCAGTGTCTCTTGGAAGGTGGTTTTAGGTTTTTGACTCAGTGACAGCGAATGAAAGGCATGATAGTTCCACGGCAGGATGGTGTGTAGTTTGGAGGAGTGTTCCCATGAATTTTCTGCCATTGGCCTTCTAGGTGGTAGAGGTTACAGGTTTGGTATGTGCTGTTGAAAGTGGCTCGGTTAAATGATATTTCTTAACACTTTTGTCCAATTACATTTCCAATCATACGAACAACCTGAACTATTCACCCGCGTCATAGAATTTACAGTGCAGAAGGAGGTCATTCGGCCCATTGCGTCTGCACCGGCCCTTGGAAAGAGCACCCTACGCCTCTACCCTATCCCCATAACCCAGTAAAGCCACCAAACACTGAGGGGGAATTTACATGGCCAATCCACATAACCTGCACATCTTTGGAATGTGGGAGGATACCGAAGCACCTGGAGGAAACCCACGCAGGCACAGGAGAAAGTGAAAACTACACAGAGAATTGAAGCCGACACCCTGAAACTGTGAGGCAGCAGTGCTAACCACTGTGCCACCATGCTTTCTCTTAGTGCCTATCTTCCAGGTGCCTTTTCCTGGCCCAGTTCTCCTACCCAGTGTTATCCCTGTGGTTTGAGCATGACTCATTTGTAGATTTCACCACCTCGGCACGTGCAGCAGTGATGTTATCTGGCTGGCTGACAGGCAACAGCAAGTCACTGATGGCTAACTGTGGTGGGAGCACAAATGCTGTACTCCTGAGAGAGAGGACAGCAGGTTCTTGCACCACTCATACAAGGCACTGTCTCAGTAATCCAAGGAATCTTCTGGAGCACAGACTAATGGATAGATGGGAGAGATTGCGCACTGGTATTCAGAGCCAAAACGGTATCTATCTGGGCCTACATGGAGGAAAGCCTGGCGTGCATTGCAACAAGTATGGATTGCATGGCTTCAGCCTGACTGTCAACCACAACATTCCACTACAATATTCAGACATTAGGTAGCTTTTGCCTGCATTACAATAGAAGCTGAGACATCAGTCATCCTGCGCTGCATTACAAGGGTTGTCACAGAGTAGGCCACCAATTCCATGGTCAAAAAAATGGGCTCCAAGCTCCGTTTGAAGCTTTCTGCCAAGTTGAAGTTGGATTACTCCATGCCTTTTGACAGTAACCTGTCAATGTACCCAGTATCTCTATGTGCATGTCTATCAGCATTCTTTTATACGTTGTGCATCAAAACTTTCAACTGGGTTCTCTGTAGTAGAGTATGTATGTGACTTCACCCTCTGGGATGCTGCCCATATGCTCTCTTTTCTCTCTGCCCTGGCTGCAGCCCATCATGCTTGGCGCCATGCTGAGCTCACCTCTATGCTAGTTTGGAAGTAAGACCATAAGACATAGGAGCAGAATTAGGCCACTCAGCCATCGAGTCTGCTCCGCCATTCAATCAGTTTAAGTGATATTGTTTCTTCATCAGACATCTGCTCTTGCTTGAGCCCTTAATGGTAAGGATGCACTGTCTGGTCAGGCACCAGGTCTTGGATATCTGAAAGCAAAAACATGGAAGAGGGGGAGTTGGAATGAGGGAAAGATGGGGTTGGGTGGAAAACGAGAAATCATGGTCACCAGGGCCAGGAATCATAGGCCCTGGTGCTTCTCCTCTTTCCGAACCATTTATCCCCCACATCATCTCCCGTTAACTCACCCCCTCAATCATGCATGATGTCTTTCCCCCTTTCAAGAAGCACCAATCAATTCACCAATCACAGAACGATACTAGTAAAATGGTGACGTCCATTGTTGACATCTGATTACAAATATCATAAAATATATGCAGAATGGGTTATTAATATTGCTAGTTTGTGTGTATCCTTTAACTGATCCCACCACGACCACTCAAAGCAGAAAGTACAAATTTTACTTTATCAGCATCATACAGTGTTGTTAATTTGTCAGACAAATATCCTATTGATTATTTAGGACAGTGCAATCGATAAGAGATTTTGGTGACTCTCTCAGATCTCATTAACATGTTCTGTGCATTATGCCGTTTGAATACAGTAAAAGTGAATTCATATTTGGGGGAAAGATTCAATACTTGCAACCCAGATGACCTGCACAAGATCCTTTCCACTCAGTAGAAGAATTAGAAGACTTTCTCCTGCCTGTGTGCATTATATTATTCAGCATAATTATTTCACAAAAGGGGTGTAATTGGATTTAATTGTATTGGTGATCTCACAGGGTAGAAAGATCAAAAGACTCCTGATCAACAAAATAGAAGACTGAACAACAGTGAGAAACATTGGCATTCTCAGGTATCTCTCCGTGATGAAGAGGCCAGAAGACAAAGACTGAATGGTTCATAGTTAAGTGTTTTCTTGATCAACAAGTCTGAAGACTGCTGATTATTGCTTCTTGCAGAAAAATATTTCACTGAGATAGAGTGGGATAATCAGTAAATCGACAAAAGGATGAGATTTAAGTCAATGAAAAAGACTCCTGAGAATCATGTGCAGGATAAATCAGACCAATTCACTATGATTCCATTCCGCATTCCTGTGCTGGCAATTTCACCCCACAAAGCCTGCTCACAGGAAACACCATTAGCATCCGTTAGGGGAGGTGGTGGCGTAGTGGTATTGTCACTGAACTAATAAACCAGAAACCCAGGGTAATGCTCTGAGGAACCAGGTTCGAATCCCGCCACTCCAGATGCTGAAATTTGAATTCAATAAAAATTTTGAATTAAAAGTCGAATGATGGCCATGAAACCATTGCCGATTGTTGTAAAAACCCATCTGGTTCCTTTAGGGAAGGAAATCTGCCGCCCTTACCTGGTCTGGCCTACATGTCACTCCAGACCCACAGCAATGTGGTTAACTGCCCCCTCAAGAGCAATTAGGGATGAGCAATAAATGCTGGCCCAGCCAATGACACCCATGTCCCATGAATGAATTTTTAAAAAGCAACAAAATAAACAAAACTCCAGGCTTGATTCCATTCCCTGTTCCTAAGATAATTATGGGTGAAAAAGGCCATCTAACCAAGCTCATCTCATCCATCCAGAATTACATACTAACATACATATTAGGAGCAGGAGAAAGCCCCTCGAGCCTCCTCCACCATTTGATAACATTGCCTACAGTATACTAGTAGCTATAAACTCAAAAGTATTTAATTGGCTGTAATTTGATAGGAAATATCATGAAAGATGTTGGATAAATGTAGAAAGAAAGAAATGAAAGAAATGTCTTTCTTTCACTGTACCGCATTGCAGTAGTCAGAGTGACTGCAGCAATGGTAAAATTGAAGGCCCAATGCTAATTCTCGAAGGTTAATTAATCACAGAACAACCAACTGATGTTAGGAAAGTGACTACAAAGAAATCACTGCATTTACAAAGCAACTCAACAGCTAATATAACCTTCCCATTCTGACTTATCTGGCATCAACCCACAATATACCATAAATGACATCTTCTCCTTTTACGCTAATGACACTAATCCCAGGACCTGCCAACCAGCAACTTAGAAAAAATGTATGGTAGGTTCAATTGCTGACAAACGTTTTCAGAGAAGAATGATACAAGGTACATAAACTCAGTACAGCCTCAACTCAGAACTGGATTGGTTCTCCTTCCCCGAGAAACTGTCCTACAAAGTGTGTTGCACATGCAATTTACAGCTCAAAATGGAAAAATGTAATTAATAAACAATAAAGTCCAACAGCAAAAAGTGACATCCCCCCACACTATGCTACCTACCCCCTCCAACATCTCCCCCGACCTACACCCTCCAACACTGGCCAAACTATCCCCATCCCTCCAACAGCCTGCTGACCTAGTCTTAGTCCGCCAACAGCTCCCCAACTTTCCCCATCACACTCCTCCAAGAACCCCAACCACCCCCACCTCTCCAACAGCCCCCGATCTCCCCCGACACCTCCAACAGCCCCCGACCTCCCCCACCTTTGCATCAGCCTCGATCTCCTCCTACTCATCCAACAGTCCTGCAACCTCCCCCACCCTTCCAACAGCCCCCGACCTCTCCCCATTCCTCCAAAAGCCCCAATCTCCCCACCTCTCCAACAACCCACGATCTCCCCCTTCTCCTCCAATAGCCCCGACCTCCCCACACTCCTTCAAGAGCCCCCAACCTAATGCCCACCCCTCCAAGAACCCCCGACCTACCTGCGCCACTGCAACAGTCCTTCAACCTCCCCGCACCCCTCAGCCATTTCATTCCTAACCCCACATCCAATTGGGTCTAACATTGAGATTTGACTTGCCATTTTTCGACCAAGAACACTTTTAGTTCCTGTACTGCTACTATCGACGTTCGGCCTGCTTTGTTGTCCTTCTAGCAGGCTTTTCGGGGGGGGGAAAAGAAAAATCTGAAACAGTAAACTGCCAGAAGGTCAGAAGCAGCAGCACAGCAACTGGGTGAATGTGGCCTGACAAACGTTGGGGTGAAAAATTGATTTCAGTCCGATGGTTCCGATTTTGTTCCCAATTGATGTTTTTCAGGTCTACAGCTTTGCCTCTGGCAGTTAAGGCTGGAGGTCAACAATAAACTCTATTTACAGTGAGGAGCTCGTGGTCCCCCTAGTTCTGGGTCCTGGTATTTGGAATCTTCCTCGCCACCTACCGCGAGCCCTGATGGTTACACCATCTGCAGCTTGCACTTCAAGCCAGCTAACAAGGCGAGGAGTTGGAATTTAAGAAGGTGCACAAGGCAAGAAGACACCATCATGCTGAATATTCTTGGCAATGCCAGTTGCAACGGTCTAACTGTCAGCCCAATAGTCCGCAGTACTGTCTCCTCCAACAGGTACAGGAAATGAACACATGCCTGTCCAACGTCAGTTTTTTGCTGCATCCTCTTGCTACATGCAACACTGATCTATGAGAGATGAAAAAGATGCATTCTCCAATGCATCTGGCTAATAATGTGCTTGACATAACTGAATAATAATATGGCTGCACAATGTGGCTGTGAGGTTTACATCACTCCTACTTTGTGACAATGAGGTGGACTATCTGTAAGTTAGGCATGACTTTTGTTGGCTGAATGAGTGCGTGCTAGGGATGTGGTATATTGAAAAGAATTTATTCATACAGTACAGAAGATACCCTTCGACCCATCGAGTTTGCACCAACAAAACCCCACTAAATCTACACTAATCCCCATTTACCAGCATTTGGCCCATAGCTTTGAATGTTATGACATTGCAAGTGCTCATCAACGTACGTTTTATAAGATTGTGAGGTTTCCTGCCTCTACTACTCTCCCAGGCAGTGCATTCCAGACTCCCATCACCCCTGGGAGAAAATCTCTTTCCTCAAGTGCCCTATGAACCTCCTGCCTTTGACCTTAAAATTATATCCCCTTGTTATTGGCCCTTCAACTAAGGAGTACAGCTGTTTCCTATCCACTCTGTCCATACCCCTCACAAACCTGTACACCACAATCAGGTCCACCCTCTTCTCTGCTCTAAAGAAAACAACCCAAGCCTATCCAGCCTCGCTTCATAGCTCAAATACTCCATACCAGGCAACATCTTGGTGAATCTCCTCTGAAACCTCACTAGTGCAATCTTATTCTTTCTATAGCGAGGTGACCAGAACTGTATCGACTACAGCTGTGGCTTAACCAAAATTTTGTACAGCTCCAGCATAACCCCATGTAGAGAGAGAAAGGAGCTAATGGGCGGCACGGTAGCACAAGTGGCGAACAGCGCCAGGGTCCCAGGTTCGATTCCCCGCTCGGTCACTGTCTGTGCGGAGTCTGCACGTTCTCCCAGTGTCTGCGTGGGTTTACTCCAGGTGCTCCGGTTTCCTCCCCCAGTCCAAAGACGTGCAGGTTAGGTGGATTGGCCATGCTAAATTGCCCTCAAGTGTCCAAAAAGGTTAGGAGGGGTTATTGGGTTACGGGGATAGGGTGGAAGTGAGGGCTTAAGTGGGACGGTGCAGACTCAATGGGCCGAATGGCCTCCTTCCGCACTGTATGTTCTATGTTTCGAGTCCGGATGACATGAGCTTTGACAAAGAGTCATCCAGACTCGAAACATTAGTTCCTTCCTCTCTCCACAGATGCTGTCAGACCTGCTGAGAATGTCCAGTATTGTGTTGTTTCAGATCAGCATCCACAGTAATTTGCTTTTATCCAGCCCTGCTTTTCTAATCTATGCCACAACTGATAAAGGCAAGTGTCCCGTATGCATTCTTAACTACCCTATCAACCACTTTCAAGGATCTGTGGACAAGCACCCCAAGATCCCGCTGAGCTTCCAAGTATCTTGCCGTTCATAGAGTACTCCCTTGTTTTGTTACTCCTTCCAAAATGCATCACCTCACATTTTTCAGGTTTGCCACTGATCTGCCCATCTAACCAACCCATCTATATCTTCCTGCAACCCACGACCTTCTTCCTCATTTTTAAACCCTGCCAATCTTTGTGTCATCCGCAAACCTACTTATTATACCCCTACATTCATATTTATATTGTTTATATGCATCACAAACAATAAGAGACCTAGCACTGATCCCTGTGGTATGCCACTGGACACCGGCCTCCAGTCACACAAACGTCCATCTCCCACCACTCTGTCGCCTACCACTAAGCCAGTTTTGGATCTAACTTGCCAAGTTACCCTGAATCCCATGTGTTTTACCTTCTTTATAAATCTCCCATGTGGGACTTGTCAAAGGCTTTGCTGAAATCTATACAAACTACAACAACCACACTACCCTCCTCTACACGCCCAATCACCTCCTTGAAAAATCAATCAAATTCGTTAAGCATAACCTCCCACTGACAAAGTCATGCTGACTATCCATGATCAAACCTTGCCTCTTCAAGTGGAGATTAATCTTTTCCTTCAGAATTTTCTCCAATAGTTTCCCTACCACAGATGAGAAACACACTGGTCTCCCTGGTTTATCTCTACCACCCTTCTTGAAGAGTGGAACCACATTACCTGGCCTCCAATCCTCTTGCACCTCCCCTATGGCCAGAGAGGAATTGAAAATTTGGATCAGATTACCTCCCATAGCAGCCTGGGATACCATTCATCTGGACCTGGAAATTTGTCCACTTTTAAGCCCGCCAAAACCTCAAATACTCCTCACTCCTGAAACAGTTTAAGAACCTCACAGTCCCTTCCTCAAACTCTGTACCTACATCCTCCTTCTCTTGAGTGAAGTCAGATGTGAAGTGCTCGTTAACACCATGGGCAGGAATCTCTGTCCCGCCGCACCAGTGTTCTGATGCGGCGCACCCTTGCCAGCAGCGGGATTCTCCATCCCACTAGCCGGCCAATGGGGTTGCCCATTGTACGCAGCCCCATGCCACCGGGAAATCCCCTGCAGTGAGTATGCTGCCATCGCAGCGGAGAAAACAGCCCCCTACCAATGTCCTTCGGCTCCATCCACAGATTGCCCCTTGGTTCTTATTCTTTCCCTGGTTATCCTTTTCCCCTTAATATACTTATAGAATGTCTTGGGATTCTACCTAATCCTATCTGCTAGTGCTTTTTAATGTCCCCTTTTTGCTCTCCTAATTGCTTTCTTAAGATCCCCCCTATACTTTCTGTACTTCACTAACGCTTCTGCTAATTTGCCCCCTTTGTACCTGCTATAATCCTCTCTTTTCTTTCTTATCCAGTCCTGAATATTCGTAGCCATCCAAAATTTTCCAAGATTGTTGCTACTACATTTCACTCTCCTGATTTGATTTTTGATGCCCCCCGCCCCCACTCCCCAACCCCATTCCTCTGCTGTAGATTTTCCAAGCTTTTCCCAATCTACTTTGAACACATCCTGCCTTATTCTAATTAAATCTGCCTTCCTTCCAATCCCAAACCGTTTTTTTGCAGACCATCTTTTTCTTTTTTCAAAACAAACTTAAATTGTATTGTGTGGTGTTCACTATTACTAAAATGCTCCCCCTCTGCCACCTCGAACATCTGTACAATTTGTTCTCCAGAATTAGATCCACTCTGCCAAGCCTTCTTGGACCTTCTACGTATTGACAAAAAACTCTCCTGAATACATTTCAAGAAATCTACCTCCTCTAAACCTTTTACGTTATGACTATCCCAATTAATGTTGGGGAAGTTGAAATTTCCTAATATAATTACCCTATTATTTTTACACACCTAGAATCATAGAAAAGGTATAGCATAGAAGGAGGCCATTCAATCCATATTATCCATGCCAGCCCAAGGACACCCAGGTGCCCTTGCTCAACCCAACCTTCCTGCACCATCATCCGTAGCCTTGTATCTGAAGGTGCAGATCCAGATACTTTTTGTTTTTAAAAGAGTTTAGGGTCTCTGCCTTTGCCACCAACTTGGGCAGCGAATTCCAGACTCTCACTACTCTGTGTAAAAAAGTTCTTCCTCGTGTCCCCATTACATCTTCTGCCACTTATCTTGAATCTATGTCCTCTGGTTCTATAATTCTCCACCAAGGAAAATACTTTTATCCTGTTCACTCTATCTCTTCCCCTCGTAATTTTGTACACCTCTATTAAGCCTTCTTTGCTCCAAGGAAAATAACCTCAACCTATCCAACCTCTACTCGTAGCCACACTTTGTAGCCCTGGCAACATTCTCGCAAACCTCCTCTGTACTCTCTCCAGAGCAATTACGCTCTTCCTGTAACGTGGTGACCAGAACTGCACACAATACTCCGGTTGTGACCTACCAGTGTCTTATACAATTCCAACATTATATCCTTATTTTTATATTCTGTACTTCAGTCAATGAAGGAGAGCATTCCATGTGCTTTCTTTATAACCTTACCTATTTGAACTTCTGCCTTTCAGGACCTGTACACTTGCACACTAAGATCTGTTACTTCATCTAGCCCTCCTAGTATATTCCCATTTTTAACTGTTTGACGTCCCTAAATGCAAGACCTCACACTTCTCTGTGTTAAATGTCAACTGCCACTTTACCACCCACTCCACCAATCCAAATATATCATTTTAGAGATTATAGCTCTCCTCTACACCAGTGTTTTTCAAACTTTTTTTCCAGGGACCCATTTTTACCCAACCCGGCCGATCTTCGCGACCCAGGCCGGACGACCATCGCGGCCCACGCTGGCCGACCTGTGCGACCAACTCCGGCCAACCTTTGCAACCCACCATTTTCTCTTACCTTGTTTGCTGCTGACAAAATGGAGAAATCGCAATCGCACCCAAAACACATGATGTCAATGTTTGGGGGGCGTGAACTGCTCTGTGCCTCCCTTCAGGCAGGAAGATTACATAGATTTTTTTTAAATCTTCTGCATCTCCGATTGTGCAAAATCACGGGCAACAGCCGCAGCTGAGGCTTTTTTTTTACAAGTTCAGGGTTTTTTTAATAAAGTTTAACAGGAAAAAATGAAGAAACTGAAAATATTTTCATCCTCTAGATATTGGAGGTCCACCACACTTCACCTAAACATTACAACTAAAAATGTAAAAAAAATAAAAGACACTTAAAAATAAATTAATTGATAAAGCTTCCAAGTACGACCTGTAGGCACTTTGTTTTAGAACATAGAACATAGAACAGTACAGCACAGAACAGGCCCTTCGGCCCTCGATGTTGTGCCGAGCAATGATCACCCTACTTAAACCCACGTAACCCGTATACCCGTAACCCAACAATCCCCCCATTAACCTTACACTACGGGCAATTTAGCATGGCCAATCCACCTAACCCGCACATCTTTGGACTGTGGGAGGAAACCGGAGCACCCGGAGGAAACCCACGCACACACAGGGAGGACGTGCAGACTCCACACAGACAGTGACCCAGCCGGGAATCGAACCTGGGACCCTGGAGCTGTGAAGCATTGATGCTAACCACCATGCTACCGTGAGGCCCCTTTTGGAATGTTTTGGAATGTTTAAAAATCAAGGTTAAAAAAATTGACATCTCTTGGTTGAAGTTACAGCTGCGGTGAAACCATCGTTGGATCATTCACCATTCTTGAAGTAAGAGACTTCCACTTCATCAGCATCAAAGTTCAGAAAGCAACCAATCACATCATTCACCCCAAACTTTTTGCAGCCGGCTTTTAACATTGCCAACTGTGAACAGCCTTCAAAAAGGCTGCGACCAGATTATAAAAAATGCGGCCACATTGAGCGGGCACGAATGCGCAGTGCGACCACATTTTAAAAAAATATGTTCGTGGCCATTTGATGGCCGCTTGCAGCTGGCATTATTAAAAGCCGGCTACTGGGGCTGTTGGGATTTGCGCGATCGGGAGCTCCGCGACAGACGGCTCTGCGACCCTCCCGACACCCACCCGCGGGTCGGGCCCCCGACTTTGACAATGCCTGCTCTACACTGTTCCACCATTTGACCAATCTTTGTGTCGTCTACAAATTTCCCAATCATGCTCCCCACGTGCACATACAAATCGTTAATGTATAACACAAACAGTAAAGGTCCCAACACCGAGCCCCTATGTAACATCACTTTAAACAACTTTCCAATTGCAAGGTTAGCCATCAACAATTCTCCTTTGTTTCCTGTTACCAAACCAACTTTTTAGTCCAGTTTACCACATTGCCCTACATCCCATGGGCTTTCACGTTCTTGACCATTCTGCCATGTGGGACTTTGTCAAAGTCTTGCTAAAATCCATTTCCACAACATCCACTGCACTACTTTCATCAATCCTTCTTGTCACTTCCTCAAAGAATTCAAATTTCTGAGGCAAGACCTTCCTTTAACAAATTCATGGTGACTATCCTTGACTAGCCCATACCTTTCTATGTGACAGTTAATCCTATCTCTCAGGATTGATTCTACTAACTTACTCACCACCGATTTAAGACTAACAGGCCTATAATTGTTTGGCATTTCCTTTGATTCCTTTTTAAACAATGGAACCATGTTTGCATTTCTCCAGTCCTCCAGCACCTGTCCTGCATCTAGTGAGGATTGGAAAATCATCCTCAGAACATATGCTGTCTCCTCCATTACCTCCTTCAGTAGCCTTGGAAACAATCCATCTAGTCCTGGCGACTTATCAACTTTCAAGGATTTTTAACCCATCGAGTACTTCCTCTCTCTTATGATTATCCCATCCATTATCTCTTAGTGTTCCTCCTGGACTACTATATCTCCATCATTAAAATTAATGATATAGTCTTTTGTAAACATGGAGACAAAATATTCATTTAAAACCCTTCCCCCAGCATCTACACCTACACATAAGTCCCCTTCTTCATCTCTGAGAGGTCCCACTTTTTCTTTAACTAAATTTTTACCATTAATATATTAGTAAAACATCTTTGGGTTTTCATCAACTTTACTTGCAAATCTTTTTTCATGCACTCTCTTTGATTTCATAATTGATTTTGTCCCTCCACTTCCTACATTCGTCTAGGCTATCTCCAGTGCTTAGTTCTTTGTGACTATCACATGTTTTCTTTTTCTGTTTGCTCTTCCCCTGTATTCCTATGGACAACATGGAGGGGGGGGGGGGTCTAGATTTGGCATAACACTCTTATTTTTGGAGGGGACAATTCTACTTTGTACATTTAGGATCTCTTATTTAAGTGCTGCCCACTGGTTTTCCACTGATTTATCCTCTAGCAGTGCTGGCAGTCCACTTCAGCCAAGTTCTTTCTAATTTCTGAAAGATGGAAAACAAATTTGACAATGGGATGCGAGGGGACTCCTGCACTACCTGCCTCTTTTTTTTTAAACTGCCTGGTGCCACTCCTCTTTCCTCCAGTCCCTTGAGCTGCAGTCTAACTACCTCCCTAAACATGCTATCCACATAACTCTCAGCCTCATAGATGCGCCATAGTGTGTCTAGCCCCTGCTCAAGCTCCAAAGCCCAAGGCTCAGTTTTCTGCAGTTGGGAGCACTTCCAGTACATGTGGTTACCTCGGATGCCGCTATGGCCATGACTTTCCACATATGACAGGTCAACATTCTACTCCGCTGACCTCACCTGCCATGTCTTAAACTTAAACGTACTTTGTCTTACTTGCTGATTTTTCAAATTACTCAGTCTTCAAAGATACTCCTCTTACCTTCGTCTCCTTGTCTAATTCTACTACAACCTACTTATCCTTGCATATGATAATTATTTATCACTTTACTTTATTATGCTGGCACTGACTTTTACTTATCCCTGGTGCTTCTCAGTTAACTCTTTTCAACTAGAACTGACTGCAGGACACCGTTCACAGACTGTTTCACTGTGATGCTGATTGCAGGACACCTGGTTGTGCATGGATAGGATCTTCCATCTAAAATTACATTCACAGACCTTGACCACCAATATAAGGTCAGTGATCAGTGACCTTGATCTGGCACTGCAGCCAGGTCATTGGAGGCAGAATCCTAAATTTGACCTCATGGTTACCAACTCTTAATTTTTCACCGTGTGCCCAGAGGGGCTCTTGCCCCCCACCTAGTTGTCTCCTCCTTTCCATCTCCTATAACTAAAGTATTTAGTACTGCAGCAGAGAAGCTGGGAGCCCTCTCTCTGGCATATTGTTCCTTCAGTGGCGTTACTCCTTTTTGGAAAGACTTGTACAAGCTCTGCCAACTGCTGCTACCAGAATGCACCTTTCCTTTAAGAGATACAGGCTACCATTAGGTAATGCAGGTTAGTGGTACATTATGCTAGTCTGGGCCCTCTTCAGCCACAAAGCAGTGTGTTTAGCACTGGCCTGCATACCACAATCCCTGCTGATTGCATGCTTTCTGCAGCACTTTGACCAACCAAGCGCAGCATAATAACACATAACCCTCGCGTCAGCTAACGGGTCTAGTCAGTTTTTAATCCCACAACCTCAAAACTCCTATTCACATATCGCACATATATACACATTTTAATTTTTTTGTTTATTTATTGGTAAAATAAGAGAAAAAACAAATTTATGAGTGTTTTGCGATTGTTGTGAGTGCTTTACTTCCTTAACAAAGACCTCCTACCATTCATTGACAAGTAAATATATATTACCTGCATTGCCCGAGTGTACACAAAGCTTTCTAATTAAAATTAATGCATATGGCTAAAACAGCATCACTATGGCACACCAGTGCCTTGGCAGCAATATTTTCTGAACAACAATAATTTAGGAAAAGCGAAGGGAACAAAAGAGCAACAGAAATTAAACTATCTTGATTACCATAGCTAGCATATTGATGTCTATACTGTGCTACTTTAATAGCAACTGATCAGCACCAGATTTGTCTGAAAGGAATGAGTTCTAAAGGAGGACCTGGTGGCATGTCCACAATCCACACTGCAAACAACGCCCCTTCCCTCCCCCAGCATTTCCAGGAAATGTTGTTTTCTAGTGCCCCTTCCTTCCCTCCCCCAGCATTTCCAGGAAATTTTGTTTTCTAGTGCCTTTCAGCATTTTGAAGGAAAGAACAATTGTACTATCTCATAGTTGCATTCAGCTGTTTACTTCCAATGTCTTAATCAAGACTACTTATGTGTAAAATAACTTCACACCATTTAAATTAGATTGATTAAAACAAGTTTATGGACAGGACAGATTTTAGTCACAATAAAACACATAATTTTTGTCCACTGAAACATTAATTCAGTCCATCAAATCCTGAAGTATTTATTCTGCATCACCCATTCTATTGACTGCATCTGTTATGTGGAATCCTTTGTACAACCACACTATAAACTCTGGTGCCTCAAAACTGAATGTGACTTACTAGTGGTATTGTACTTCCATTAAATAGGTTAAAATAGAGCCGTGTTTATGGCACAGTGCGAGCAACATGTAAGCCAGTTCAAATCACAAAAATGACATTTGGGCTACATTCACAAAAGCTGCTGAATTGCGGTAAAAACCCAACAGGTTTGTTAATGTTAATGCCATCCTTATGATGGCACCCTCATTCAGCTAGCCTACATGTTATTTCAGACAACACAATATGCTGGACTTAATAATAACCTTTATTAGTATCACAAGTAAGCTTACATTAACACTGCAATGAAGTTAGTGAAAAGCCCCTAGTCGCCACATTCCAGCGCCTGTTTGGGTACACTGAGGAAGAATTCAGAATGTTCAATTCACCTAACAGCATATCTTTCTGGACTTGTGGGAGGAAACCGGAGCACCCGGAGGAAACCCACGCAGACACGGGGAGAACGTGCAGACTCTGCACAGACGGTGGCCCAAGCCAGGAATCAAATTTGGGTCCCTGCCGCTGTGAAGCTACAGTGCTAACCACTGTGCTACCGTGCCGCCATCCGCAACATCTTCCTGAACCCAAGAACCAAATGCAAAAGTAGCATCCACACCTCAAGAACAAATGTAAAAAAAAACCTTGATTTTAAAAATGCAGCCTCGTTACAAAATTTGAAAATGGGGTAAATCTCTTGCACATCAGATTAAATCAACAGAGGTGAACACCCGTTTAATGAATAAGAATAAATGAGAAACTTTCCAAACATATACTCACTAAAGCTTTTAACTTATTTGAATATCAGTAAATACATGTATCACATCTGAGATTTGATTTCGCACTTTACTAAGCTGCTGGATGGGTTATACAAATCAACGCTTTTGACATATTTTTAAGCATATACAATGCTTTGCTCAATTGCTGTTCAGTCATTCCATACCTCAGAATCTAGTTAGTTGAACAACGTTTCGACACTGACAATGAAAAGGTTGCCTAGCTGCTGAAGAATTAAAAGATTGCTATTCTAAATGTTATGCGATGACATTGCTAACAAAATTACTCTATCAATTCAATTTTATACAGCCAAATATCCCACTTTCAAAGCAAATATGATTTTACAGATGCACCATCACAAAAGTTACATTGGAAAAAGTAGTACGTTAAACAGTGAATAAGTTCCTTGTCACTCTCCTCCCTGAAATACAAATAAGAAACCTTAGTTTTGGGGAAATAAGTGATGAAATCACATATCTCATGGGAGTTTGGAAACAATGTGGGAAAATTCTGGAAACTGCCTACACACTTCCTTTCTGGGGAAGAAAAATCTTAATATTTCTGTGACTGTTCTGAAACCACATCTACACAGCCCATTTGATACATCAACATCATCAATCATCAGCGACAGCTGGCCATATACCATAATGCCTCGCACTGAGCCTTAAATTGGAAAATCTAACATCTGGATGTGACGATTTACTTTTTGCAATTTTTTTTCTGCAACACATTTTTTTCCTTCAACTTTGAAAGCATAATGTAGGAGAGTGCAGATTCTCAATTTATCTTATTTGTCCAAGATTCGTTTGCTCAAACTGTGTAACAAGAAAGATTCAATTTCCCCAACCAATGAATAATGGCGTTGCAGAATAATTATTACGCATATCGCCTCAGGGCAGAAGCAGAAACAGGTTTATTCAAGTAGAAAGCCAAGAGTTCCCGAAAATTTAACAAAAGCAATGCATGTTGTTGATAAACTATATTGAGTGTAGATACATAGGCTGCAAATTTCAGACACAACTGTAAAAAGTTTTTAAAAGCCTTTTTCATTTAATTAAATGATGACATAATAAAGCAACCATGTTTTCTATAATACAGCAGATTAATTAACAATTTATCCATACAGTTAACAACAAAGGTTTTCATATTTTATGCTTCTACTGGATATTTAGGCATGTGTATTCAGGGTTAGGACTGGAGGCTACCTTAAACAACAGTGCATTGACACTGCAGTGTCTGAATACCCGTGCTGGTCACGCCATCATCAGCCTTCTTTTGCAGGGGTTAACTGCTCCAGCAGCCAAATAAAATACAGAGACAAGCATGTAATTATGTAGACAGTCAAAGGGCATGCTCCATTTTGAAACCTATTTGCATGGTAACATTTGCCCAATTTAGTACACCGGAAACAAGGAAAGGGTCTCATGCCCAATAACCTACAATCCAGATGCTTCGCACACTTTCTTTCAATCACTTGATGCAGTTTTACACAATGATAAAAATTAAGTTATCCTTTTAGTGAATCTATACAGCAAAACCTGAGTGCTGCAAATAAAATATATTCCAATCAGAAAACTTCACGGTTGAATGGTTAATGCACCTCTGTCAGATTCCCCTCTGTATGTTATTTTTAAATAAGCATTTGTGGGTTAACACCAGCATAAAAAGTGCAAACAGGAATGTAGTACAAACCTGTTAACCACTCAAAAGTGAAGTTTAATGAATAAAATTCCTAACCAGCATGTCAAATACATCTTTTTTGTTTGTTGTTCAATTGTTTGAAACTTTAATGAATTTTCTTAATTCATGCTGCTATCAAAACGATTAGTGGATTCAAGTTAAAGTACACTGAACACACCGGCACCAGACCCACTCGAGGATTGCCTTCCGGAAGTTCCTCACCGGCACAAACGGATGCCTATATATATATATATATATAGATCATATCCTGTATACATAATGGCAAAATATACTCTGTTCAAAAATCCAATAAAAAACATTCATTAAAAAAAAGTCCACTGAACAACTCTTTTAGCGGGGTGTTTCTCAGCACCTGCAGCATGGAGAAAGACCCCATTATTCTACTGCACTCTGCCATTTTTTTCGGCCTTGCCAGGGAACTCCCAGTCGAGCCCACTCTACGCCATTTCCTGCGCTGGCAAGAAGGCTACTCGCCGATCAGGGCATCATTTTTAAAGGCAACCCCAATCTTGGTAACCCTCCTCAGTGGCCTCAAGAACCCCCCACCGCCCGCAACTTCAGCCAACATCACTACAGGGTCCTCGAGCCCCCTCTCACCCCACCTTGAGGCCCCCTCTGACCCACACCCTGGCACATGGGTAGCTTGGCACAGCCTGTCTGACAGTGCCACCCAGGCACTGCCAGGTTGGCACTGCTTGTGTGGCATAACCAAGGCACCCAGGTGTCAACGTGCCACCCTGCCCTGTCCCCGACCATCCAGGGGCCTCAACTCCCCAGCGAGACACTCCCCCCAGGTGCCACCATGACTGGTTCATGACAGGTGGTTAGCGCTGCGGCCTCACAGCGACGAGGACCCGGGTTCGATCCCAGCCCCAGGTCACTATCCGTGTGGAGTTTTCACATTTTCCCCGTTACTGCGTGGGTCTCATCTCCACAACCCAAAGATGTGCAGGGTAGGTGATTTGCCACACTAAATTGTCCCTTAATTGGAAAAAAAATGAATAGAGTACTTTAAAAAAAAAAAATTATTTTTTTAAATGACTGGTTCACAGCTTTGTGTACCAGTACCAAACGGCACCCGGCTGAGGCCTTGCTGGCGAGGCCAGTGAATCCTGGGCTCTGGGTGAATTGGGCAAGTACTTATTTAAACTCGTCCAGCGAGAGCGAAATCCAGATTGTGACGGCCACGAGGTTCCGTAGAATCTCACGAGATGTTTCAAGCGTTGCTATTCTCGATGAAGGACTCTCTCGAGATTCAACAGCATGGTCCCAACACCGAGTCGGGCACGATGCGGTCACTGCAGTGCATCAAGTCAATGGTACAAACTGCAAACCTGCCTGTCTGTGCTAGAGGGAGTGGATGTTTAAAAGGTGGTGGATGGGGGATAATCAAGCAGGCTGCTTTGTCCTCGATGGTGTCAAACATCTGGCAAATGAGTATTCCATCACACTCCTTACTTGTGCCTTGTAGATGGTGAGCAGGTTTGGAAGCCAGGAAGTGAGTTACTCACAGTAGAATTCCCAGCCTCTGACCTGCTCTTGTAGCCACAGTGTATATGGCTGATCTAGTTCAGTTTCTGGTCAATGGTAACCTCCAGGATGTTGATAGTAGGGGATTCAACAATACTAACACCATTGAATGTCAAGTGGAAGTGCTTAGATTCTCTTTGTTGGAGATGGTCATTGCCTGCCACTTGTGTGACACAAATGTTACTTGCGCCTTACGAGCTCAAGCCTGAATGTTGTTCTGTACCCCAGAGTTGCAAATGGTTCTGGACATTGTGAAATAATCAGCAAATATCCCCACTTCTGACCTAATGATGGCAGTAAGGTCATTGATGAAGCAGCTGAAGATGGTTGGGGGCAGGACACCACCTTGTGGAACACCAGCAGTGATGTCCCAAGACTGAGACGACTGACATCTAACAACCGCAACCATTTTCCGTATGACTCCAACCAGTGGGGATTTTACCTCCTTGATTCTCACCTATTTCAATTTTGCTAGGGGTCCTTGATGCCACACTTGGGTCAAATGCTACATTGATGTTAAGGGCAGGCATTCACCTCAATGCTGGAATTCAACTATTTTGCCCATGCTTGGAACAAGGCTTTAATGAAGTCAGGAGCCGAGTGACCCAGGGGAACCCAAACTGAGCAGAGAGCAGGTTACTGCTGAGCAAGTGCTGCTCGATAGTGCTGTCAACTACCGCTTCCATCACTTTACTGTGACTGAGTAGACTGATGGGGCAATAATTGGCCAGGTTGGCCAATTGCTTCTGCACTGGAGATACCTGAATAATTTACCATATTTCCAGGTCGATGACAATGTTCTAGTTGTACTGGAACAGCTTGGCAAAGGGTTTAGCTAGTTCTGGAGCACAAGTCTTCAGGATAATTGCCGGAATGTTGTCAGTGCCCATTCTTTGCTGTATCCAGCACCTTCTGCTATTTCTTGATATCACGTAAAGTGAATCAAATTGGCTGAAGACTGGCATCTGTGATGCTGGGGAGCTCTGGAAGAGGCCGAGGTGATAATCCACTCTAAGCTTCTGGCTGTAGATGATTGCCAATGCTTCAGCCTTGGATTTTGCACTGATGTGCTGGGGAGTTTATTTATGGAGCCTCCTTCTCCAGCTGGTTGTTTCATTATTTACCACCATTCATGATAGAAAGGGCAGGCCTGCAAAGCTCAGCTCGGGTGAAGGACCTAAGGAAGGAGCAGTGCTCCGAAAGCTAGTGTTTGAAACAAACACGTTGGACTTTAACTTGGTGTTGTAAGACTTCTTGCTGCGCTCACCCCAGTCCAACGCCAGCATCTCCACATCACGTATAAATCACTGAATATGAAACCTGTGCACTAGTTCAAAATATTTTCAAAATCTGGATGTGGAGACGGTTAAGTAAATACATTTTTAGTTTATTTTATGTTGGTGGATCAATAATTTCTGTTATCATCCTGCAGCCTTCTGAATTCTACAGAATATGTTTTACATAGATATATATAGATACATAGAAGACAGGAGCAGGAGGGCTTTTCGTCCTTCGAGCCTGCTCCGCCATTTATCACGATCATCGCTGATCATCCAACTCAATCCTGCTTTCTCCCCATAACTTTTCATCCATTCGCCCCAAGTGCTCTGCCTAGCCGCCTCTTGAATATATTAAATGTTTTAGCATCAACTACTTACTGTGGTAATGAATTCCACAGGCTCACTACTTTTTGGCTGAAGAAATAACTCATCTCTGTCCAAAATGGTTTACCCCAAATCCTCAGACAGTGACCACGGGTTCTGGACACACCCACCATCGGGAACATCTTCCCTGCATCTACCCTGTCTAGTCCTGCTAGAATTTTATAAGTCTCTATGAGATCCCCCCTCATTCTTCTGAACTCCAGCGAGTACAATCCTAACCTAGTCAATCTCTCCTCACATGACAGTCCCACCATCCCTAGAATCAATCTGGCAAACCTTCGCTGCACTCCCTCAAGAGCAAGAACATCCTTCCTCAGAAAAGGAAACCAAACCTGCACGCAATATTCCAGATATAGCCTCACCAAGGCCCTGTATAATTGCAGCAAACACATCCCTGCTCCTGTACTCGAAACCTATCGCAATGAAGGCCAATTTACCATCAGCCTTCTTTACCGTCTGTTGCACCTGCATGCTTACCTTCAGCAACTGGAGCACAAGGGCACCCAGTTCCTGCTGCACACTCCCCTCTCCCATTCAGGTAGTAATCTGTATTCCTGTTTTTGCTTCCAAAGTGAATAACTTCACACTTATCCAAATTATACTGCATCTGCCATTGACTTGCCCACCCCATCCAGATCATACTGCAGGATCTCTGCGGCACAGTTCACCCTCCCACCCAACTTGGTATCATCTGCAAATTTTGTGATGTTATATTTTGTTCCCTCATCCAAATCATTAATATATATTGTGAATAGCTGGGGTCCCAGCACTGATCTCTGTGGCACCCCACTAGTTACTGCCTGCCAATTTGAAAACGACCATGAATGCCTACTCTTAGTTTCCTCTCTGCCAACCAGTTTTCTATCCACCTCAAAACACTTCCCTCAATCCCATGAGCTTTAATCTTGCACAATAATCATGCGGGACTTTGTCAAACATCTTCTGAATGCCCAAATATACCACATCCACTGGCTCCCCCTTGCCAATTGTACTCGTTACATCCTCAACGAATTCCAACAGATTTGTCAAGCATGATTTCCCCCAATGTAAATCCATGCTGACTGACTGATCCTGCCACTGCTTTCTAAATGTTCTGCGATAAAGTCCTTGATAACGGATCAAGAATTTTCCCCACTACCGATGTTAGGCTTACTGGTCTATAATTCCCTGTTTTCTCTCTACCTCCCTTTTTGAATATTGGAGTGACATTAGCTACCCTCCAATCTCCAGGGACTGTTCCAGAGTCTAGAATCCCAGAAGATGACCACTAATGCATCCACTATTTGCAGATCCACCTCCTTAACCACTCTAGGATGCAGATTCTCAGGCTCTGGGGATTTATCCGCCTTCAATCTCATCAATTCTCCCAGCACCATTTCTCTACTAATATTGATTTCCCTCAGTTCTTCCCTCTCACTAAACCTTTCATTCTCCAACACTTCTGGTATCTGATTTGATGTTCTCTTTTGTGAAGACAGAACCAAACTATGTATTCAATTGCTCAGCCATTTCATTATACATTCCCCTGTTTCTGTCTATAGGGGGCCTACATTTGTCTCTACCAATCTCTTTCTCTCCACGTATCTATAGAAATTCTTTTGGAGCTCATTTACTGAAAAATGTAGCATAAATAACTTGTTACAGTTTGAAAAAACTTTTAATTGAAACAAGTCCTGAAGCTGATTTATTACTGCACATGTGACACAAGCTGGCTTCCCAATTGTTTTCCTTTTCTTTTCATGTTTCAGATTTTTTTTTATTTTTGCTATCAAACAATAGCACACTTGCTCAGGCACATCTTTTGTTTCTCTTCTTGTCCCATTACCATTCTCATTGGCGCTTCTGACTCTTCTGTCATTTGATCTCTTGTGTCTCCCATCCTATCACAGATCGTCTTTGCTCAAAATCTATTCCATCTCAAACTTTTCCCAATATTCTCGCCATAAATGTTACCTGATCGGGTGAGTATTTCCATCATTTTCTGTTTTTAATTTCAGTTCTCTGTGGAAAGGTTTGGTTTATCTTTTGGAAATCCCATGTTGAGTAAAGAACATGAACTGGATTTTACATAGGCAATAGGGGTTTTGATGCCAGGGCCGAAAGCTGGTGTTGACCCCATGTGTGGACAGCCGGTCTCGGGCCATATTTTTCCGGTGCAGCCAATGGCTGCTGCTCCTATTAAGGATGATAGGAGTGGTCACTGTTGTGGCTGTATCCGGAGGATGAGGACATATCAATGGCTGTACGCCCTCAATGTGAGGTAAATGGCGTCAGTCAGGCAGCCTCCGTCAAGGGTATTGGGGGTGGGGTTACTGATTGATACCGGGGCCCTTCCATAGCCAAAACGGAAGGTAGCCCACAGCTCTGCAGCCCGCCGTGAGGCTGCCTTGTTTCACTGAGTGGTCTCCTCATGTGGTACATAGTAAAATGCCAGTGAAAGAGGGAAGAGGCCCTCAATTGCCAATCTTCCACCTTTCCTGCCACTGGCAAAATGCATGACGGTGTGAAGACTTGCCACCTTCCTGCACCATTTTGCTAGCCTTCCCACCTCCCCCTTCCTGCACCATTTTGCTAGCCTTCCCACCTCCCCCTTCCTGCACCATTTTGCTAGCCTTCCCACCTCCCAGCCCGTACCAAAGGACTGGTAAAGTTCTAGCCCAAAATTCATTAGTCTTTCAGGCAGCTAGCAAAATACTTTAATTGGACAACTCAAATATAGCACAAATATTGGTCAGAAATTAACTGGCAGCATCACGAGTACAGCAACTATACCCACCAGATATGAAACATTGGAAAAAGTACAGAGTTGTCACTAAAAAACTGGATCACAAACTCTACGTATTGTGTTTTTCAAACTCTGTTTAATAAAAGCACTTAAGGAAGACATCCAAGTAATATTTCCAAGGAAAATGCAACTTTTTCAGGAGGCACTGCTGCCTCACAGCTCCAGGGACCCGGGTTCAATTCCGACCTCGGGAGACTGTGTGGAGTCTGCACGTTCTCCACGTGTCTGCGTGGGTTTCCTCTGGGTGCTCCGGTTTCCTCCCACAGTCTAAAGATATGCGGGTTAGGTGAATTGGCCATGCTAAATTGCCCCTTAAGTGTCTAGAAGGTTAGGTGGGGTTACTGGGACATGGTGGAGATGTAGACTTAAGTAGGGTGTTCTTTTCAAGGGCCGATGCAGACTTGATAGCCTTTTGCACTGTAAATTCTATGATTCTACGAATAAAAGAAAAAAGAAAATGGATTGTTCTTGACTCATGCCCCTACTTGGCAGATTTTCATTACAAGCCTTCAAGTGATGAAGGCCTAGTTTAGGCCTCTAGAGATGAGGTGGATGGAATTATGGGACCTAGGTTTACTGCTCAATCCAGAGTCCAGCTCTAATCTCATATTTACTTTATTATCAAGATGACTTCCATCCAGTTCAGAACACTAACCTCCTCCAAACCCACCGTTTGATCTTAATGACGTAAATTGTAGCATCCCAGTTGAGATCATCTAATTCGGAATAGACTGGTAACTGAACTTGGGATTTTCTGACAGGCAGACCTTAATGCATTTTTTTGTTCAAATGTGCTTACCCAATGGTGGCTCTCTGCCCCCATCACTGAAAGCTGAGTTGCCACTATCTGTCTGACAGACCGGTACTAAGCCAACTGAAATTTCCTGCAGAAAGCAATCAATGAGGCTGTCAAAGTTTTGAAGAAAGTGTAGGCAGGATTGACTGGAAATAAATGAGGAACTTCAGTTATCTGGAGACTGGAGAAGTTAGGGTTTTTGACCGTAATGCTGAGATTGTTAAAAGGAGACTTAATGGAGGTGTTTAAAATTGAGGTGTTTTGATAAAGTAAATAAAGAATAACTGTTGCCATTTGCAGGAAGGTCTGGAACCAGAGGACCCAAACTTAAAATAGCTGCTACAAGACCCAGAGATTGGGGAGATATGAGGAAATTTTTGTTTTTACATAGTGAGTTATTCTGATCTGGAATGCATTAAAAGAGCGGTGGAAGCAGGTTCAATAGTAACGTTGAAAGAGAAAATGGATATATACTTGAAAAAGGAACAACTGGGGGCTTTGGGGAAACAGTAGGGGAGGCGGACTAATTAGATAGCTCTTTCAAAGAGCCAGCACAGGCAAGATAGGCTGAACGGCCTCCTCTTTAGCCTATGATTCTATAAACAAGAGTGAAGCCAGTTCGTCAGGCGTCACTAAAATGCAGGAGCATCTGATTCTGACTCTGAATTGCATTGAATGTTAGTTTAAATGGACGTATATAGAAATTACAACACTACTGAACAGGCAATTCGGCCTAACTTGGCCATGCAGTTATTGATCCAGCAGTCCTAGTTAAAACTTAGTTCAACTTCAGTTAACTTCACTTCACAGGGTGCAGGAATGCACTGAGGATTGTAAAGAACCAAAGCAGTCCCAAACTACAGGAAGGATGACTGCCTCGGGGCACGCCACAGCATTAATAACAACATTCAAACACAAGCAGTTGGGTCATTGCAATCATTTCCCTCCTTGTAGCCTTAACAGGAAGATGGCTCAGTGCTATTTCATTTTAATAAATGTGCAAAAGAGATTTTACTCCATAGAGGAGTAAATACAAAGCCTTGTCACTGAGAACGCACAATACAATAGATTTACGGGCAGTGCATGGTTCACAAATTTCTCTTCATTAAACTTCAGCAAAAATATTGCAACCCTACTGCAAAACGTTTTCACAATTTTACTCAACATATTTGCAAGAATCAACTACACTCAACAGGGCGCGATCGAATGGCATGCAGCGCCCAAAAAGCAGTGCACGCATATTAGAGATGGACAGCTAGTCTCACTGTTATATGCAGTTTCCCAAGGCACCCGAGGCATTGGGATCTATCCCCTTCGCAGCAGAGACCTCAGGTGAGTGCCATTCAGTACTAGCCTCCACAAATGGGGATCAGAGGGCAGCACGGTAGCACAGTGGTTAGCACTGCTGCTTCACAGCACCAGGGTCCCAGGTTCGATTCCCTGCTTGGGTCACTGTCTGTGCGGAGTCTGCATGTTCTTCCTGTGTCTGCACGTTCTTCCTGTGTCTGTGGGTTTCCTCTGGGTGCTCCTGTTTCCTCCTACAAGTCCCAAAAGATGTGCTGTTAGGCGAATTGCACATTCTGAATTCTCCCTCTGTGTACCCAAACAAGCGGCAGAATGTGGCGACTAGGGGCTTTTCACAGTAACTTCATTGCAGTGTTAATGTGACAATATAGATTATTAAAAGTTGGAACGGCACTTGTGGGGGTTTCCCAGGGGATCAGAGACTCCCAGGTGCCTCGACCACACGTTCCTCACTGAGGCCCCCTATCTAACCCGAGTGTTGTTTGATAGCGTGTTTCTCGGCGCTTCGAACACCAGAAAACACGCGGCTAAACGCACTCGCTGTGGGACTTTGTTTCCATTTAGTTAAATTGCGCCCATAAGCTGCGGACTTTCCTGTTAAATATGCATTTTTGCAAATCTTTCTGTATTCAGGTATTCAATTATACGTCAGGTGAATTAGACTAAAACAAATTTAAATATTCAGACCAATTCGTTTTACAATTAAAACACAGCTATAACAGTTTACAATGTGTAACTCGTCTACTTTACATATTTTTGCTTTTCTTAAAAATGTGTATTTTGTTGTTATCCCTTCAAAGAAAAACTGACCATATAATTTTATATTCCTATTAAAAAAATGGCATCTCCCAGCTAGCTGCAGATATTCATTTCTGAATGATAATTTGCTCCTGATCTTGATCCATTATTTTGGGTCTTAAGACTCCTCCTGAACCATTCTACTGAGGTAAGGTTACAGGTGCATCTGTTCCCAAATGGTTCAGTTCCTTTAGACAACATAGTGGGCAATGCTGAGCCACCTAAACCAAGACAGATCACTACCAACTGAACATTTTACCAGTCAATAACAACTCTGCACTGCTCCAAATGACACAATATTGTGTACACATTAACACCCAGGCTTTTAGATGACATTGTAAACAACATAAGTCATAACATAGCCCTTATTAAAATAAAAGACATTGCAATTATTAAAATCTGTTCTATTGAAAGAAGAGAGTGTTGATTCATTCAAATGCAAATTAAATCCATTTCTTTCAGAAAATAATGTTTTGGAATATAGTATTTGAGTAATTTGAAACACGACATGTGGTTAAGTGTACGATCCTTGCAGGAACAGGTGACTTTAGACACGCATCGGCGGGATTCTCCGTCCCGCCGTGCCACATTTCTGCCCCGACCCGCCGGCGGGATTCTCCATTACGCTGGCCGGTCAATGGGGTTTCCCGTTGTGGGGCTGCCCCACGCCGTCAGGAAACCCCCAGGCGCCGGCAAAAAGGAGAATCCCGCCAACAGTTCCTAAAGCTTTTCATCTGTAGGAGCATTCCTCACGTCACATCTGGGTTTTTTATAGATTACCGAACAGAAATTTGGTTATTCGTGTTATCACGTAACTACCAAAATGGAAGACAGTAAGCTAAGTGGACCTTAGTTTTATTTCATCCAAGAATTCCTATGTTCCAATCAAATCTATTTTCCGCTTCCCTAATTCCTGTAAATATTGCTATTTAATAGTTAGAATCAAAATTACTCCAATTATCGTATGACTGCCTGACTTTCGACTGGGAACTGAACCATATCAGATTCTTGCAATTATTTCCACTCTAGAACCCAACTTTATTTAAAATATACAGTTGATCTTGATTTTCCTTGTGTAATACCAAAGAGATCAATTAATAAGATATTAAAAGTATATTTAAAAATGATGCTGATCTAATCTTTGGCTGTGGGTTACAAAATCACAAAATAGTTCATCTATAATAATAAGCAATTTTGTCTGTCCGAATTGTTTTGATTGGTCAGTTTAAGGGGTGAATTCATTGGTTTAGGACCTTTTGCCCCTTATTCCAGGTGATTTTTTTTGAATGGATCAAAAATATTTACATTCTGTAAAAGGTAAAGTTGCCAGAGTCCCAGGTGACCATAGGCTGCTTTCTCCTTTGAGGGGGGAGAGCTGACTGGTGGTGATTGAAGCTGGGGATCACCACACCTTAGGCGAGGGACAAGGTTGAGAAGACGAGCCTTCATGAATAACCTCAGCCGATACGGAAATTGAACCCGCGCTGGTGGAATAACCTCAGCCGGTAGGGAAATTGAACCCGCGCTGGTGGAATAACCTCAGCCGGTAGGGAAATTGAACCCGCGCTGGTGGAATAACCTCAGCCGATACGGAAATTGAACCCCCACTGGTGGAATAACCTCAGCCGGTAGGGAAATTGAACCCGCGCTGGTGGAATAACCTCAGCCGGTAGGGAAATTGAACCCGCGCTGGTGGAATAACCTCAGGCGGTAGGGAAATTGAACCCGCGCTGGTGGAATAACCTCAGCCGGTAGGGAAATTGAACCCGCGCTGGTGGAATAACCTCAGCCGGTAGGGAAATTGAACCCGCGCTGGTGGAATAACCTCAGCCGGTAGGGAAATTGAACCCGCGCTAGTGGAATAACCTCAGCCGGTAGGGAAACTGAACCCGCGCTGGTGGAATAACCTCAGCTGGTAGGGAAATTGAACCCCCACTGGTGGCCTCGCTCTGTATCATGACCCAGCTGTCCAGCTAACAGAGCTAAACCATACATTCTGTGCACTGCGTACCATAGCATTTCAGTACGATGTTACAATAATGAGCAAGTTCCTTGGTGTGTTTATTCGGTGGGCTGTGCCTGGGCTTAGTCAGTGGGATCTTTTCCGACTTGGAAAATAGGGAATAACAATGAAATCACGTTTTTCCAATGGGATACTTTATATGACAAATTTATTAAAATGTTATTTCAGGGAAGTTTGTTAACTGCAGGAAAACAAAGTGGAGGATAAGCACCCTGGGGTATGTCAGGCAAGGTGCCAACTCGCTTTTCTCTCACATGACTTTACCCCAAATAGGATGAAAAAAAGTTTGCATCTTGCCTGCCCGTATCCCAGAGGAAGAGAAGATTTTGTGCCATACCATATCCCAGAGCGAGGGGACCAGCACTTTGCCTGACTGTAACCCAGGGGAGACATAGGGTCAGCATCTCACCTGACTGCACCCCGGGAAGACAGGGTCAGCACCTCACCTGACCGTACCCCGCGAAGAGAGGGTCAGCACCTCACCTGACCATACCCCGGGAAGAGAGGGTCAGCACCTCACCTGACCATACCCCGGGGAGAGGGTTAGCACCTCACCTGACCATACCCCGAGAAGAGAGGGTCAGCACCTCACCTGACCGTACCCCGGGACGGGTCCAAAGATGTGGTTAGGTGGATTGGCCATGATAAATTGCCCTTAGTGTCCAAAATTGCCCTTAGTGTTGGGTGGGGTTACTGGGTTATGGGGATAGGGTGGAGGTGTTGACCTTGGGTAGGGTGCTCTTTGCAAGAGCCGGGGCTACTCGATGGGCCGAATGGCCTCCTTCTGCACTGTAAATTCTATGAAATGAAAAAGAGAGGGTCAGCACCTCACCTGACCATACCCCGGGAAGAGAGGGTCAGCACCTCACCTGACCATACCCCGGGAAGAGAGGGTCAGCACCTCACCTGACTGTACCCCGGGGAGAGAGGGTCAGCACCTCACCGGACCATACCCCGGGGAGAGGGTCAGCACCTCACCTGACTGCACCCCGGGGAGAGAGGGTCAGTACCTCAGCTGACTGTACCCCGGAGAGAGAGGGTCAGCACCTCACCGGACCATACCCCGGGGAGAGGGTCAGCACCTCACCTGACTGCACCCCGGGGAGAGAGGGTCAGTACCTCAGCTGACTGTATTCTGGGGAGAGAGGGTCAGCACCTCACCGGACCATACCCCGGGAAGAGAGGGTCAGCACCTCACCTGACTGCACCCCGGGGAGAGAGGGTCAGTACCTCAGCTGACTGTATTCTGGGGAGAGAGGGTCAGCACCTCACCGGACCATACCCCGGGAAGAGAGGGTCAGCACCTCACCGGACCATACCCCGGGGAGAGGGTCAGCACCTCACCTGACCATACCCCGGGGAGAGGGTCAGCACCTCACCGGACCATACCCCGGGGAGAGGGTCAGCACCTCTCCTGACCATACCCCGGGGAGAGGGTCAGCACCTCACCGGACCATACCCCGAGAAGAGAGGGTCAGTACCTCACCTGACCATATCCCGGGGAGAGAGGGTCAGTACCTCACCTGACTGTACCCCGAGAGGGTCAGTACCTCACCTGACTGTACCCCGGGGAGAGGGTCAGTACCTCACCTGACTGTACCCCGGGGAGAGGGTCAGTACCTCAGCTGACTGTACCCTGGGAAGAGGGTCAGTACCTCACCTGGCTGTACCCTGGGGAGAGGGTCAGTACCTCACCTGGCTGTACCCCGGGGAGAGGGTCAGCACCTCAGCTGACTGTGTTCCGGGAAGAGAGGATCCGGACCTTACCTGACTTGTACCCTGGAGAGAGAGGGTCAAAACCTCACCTGACCATACCCCTGGAAGAGAGGGTCAGCATCTCACCTGACTGTACCCCGGAGAGAGAGGGTCAGAACCTCACCTGACAGCACCCCCCCCAAGGAAGAGAACATCAGCACATCACCTGACCATACCCGGGAGAGAGGGACAACACCTTGCCTGACCATATCCTGGGGGAAAGGTACAGCACCTCTCCTGACCATACCCCGGGGGGAAGAGGGTCAGCACCTCAGTTGACCATTCCCCGTCTCAGCAGGAGGCAATACACAAATGTATAGCTCCTTGCTATCGATTTAACTTAATTCCTTACTAACAATGCAACCCTGCCCCTTTTGCCCATCTGCCTGTCCTTTCGATATGCTTGTATATTTAGATCCCAGTCCTGATCTCCTTGCAGCCTCGTCACTGTGAAGATCAGCACCTCGCCTTGCTGTACCCCAGGGGAGTCGGTTAGCAATTCACCTGTCTGTACCCCGGAGAGAGAGGGTCAGCACCTTGCCTGACTATACCCCATGGGGAGTGGGTCAGCACCTCGCCTGGCTGTAACCCGGAGAGGACCAGAACCTTGCCTGACTGTATTTTGCGGAGAGAGGACCAGCACCATGTCTGATGGTAGCGAGGGAGAGAGGGACAACACCTCGCATGACTGTACCTTTTGGGGGTGGGGGTGGGTGGAGTGGAGAAGAGGGACAACACCTCACCTTACCGTACCCTGGGGGGGGGGGGGAAAAGGAACAGCACCTCTCTCCTGACCATACCCCAGTGGGAGAGGGTCAGCACCTCAGTTGACCATTCCTCGTGTCAGCCTGAAGGAATACACAAATGTATTGGCTGGGGGATGGAATGGCAATGAAGATGGGGATAGCATTGGGAAATGGGAATGGCATGGGAAAGAGATTTTGGAAGGGGGATGACATGAAAGGGATGGAAGGAATGGGATGATATGGCATGAGAGGGATGACATGGGAAGAATAGAATGTCATTCGATCAGAATTGCAAGTACCACCATTGCAATAAAGACTCTTATTTCACCGCAAAATATTGCAAGTCTCTGTAGTTTTTTTAAATTCTAAAATTATCGAAAGAAAATTTGAGATTTTAAAATATTTAATACATACATTGGGGGTTTAATTATACCACCCAGAACAAACAAAAAATCAACTTAAGCAATTAATCAAAACATAAATCAATCCTAAACCAGATATTTGCAACCATATTCTGTTAAATTCAAACTTCAGGATACATCAAAGGGAGGAATTTATGTACAGGTGTAAAGAACCAAGACAGTACCAAAAATCAAGGAATGTTGATTGCCACGGGTCATGAAAGGCAGTAACAAAATATTTCAAGCACATATGATTTTTGATTGATTGCCATGATTTTGCATATGTTTTTATAGAATGATAGGGCTGGATTTTACATTGGGGGCAGTGTTCTCCTACCAATGTATAAAATCTGGGTGTGGGCCTGTTTAGTTGGCGGGCTCATCCCACAGCCATCAAACAGCTGACTGGGCATTAAGCGGTTTGAGGTTGGACTTACCCCTGCAGCAGCTCGAAGTGGGACTTCCCCCTTCAGCAACAGGAAGCCCACTTCAAAAAGGAGTTGGAATTCAGGCCAGCAGTGCCATCAGGAGCAATAACCAAAAGGCCCCCACGGCTGTGAACTCACCACGGGGGTTCCAGAAAATCAAATCCATAGAGGAATTATTACAGGACAGTAGGAGGCCATTCGGCCATCAAGTCTATGCCAGCTCTCTATAGAACATGCCAGACAATTCCATTCCCCCACTCTATCCCCACAGCACGTTTATTTCCTTCACACGATAAAAAAAAGTGTGCTCCTTCAATCTCTTCTCACCTCACACTTCTCTGTATTAAATTCCATTTCCCACTTGTTGTACAATGTATTACAATTAAATCAGAAGTATATAATCATCGAATTTACAGTGCAGAAGGAGGCCATTTGGCCCATTGAGTCTGCACCGGCCCTTGGAAAGAGCACCCCACTTCAGCCCACACCTTCACCCTACCCCCGTAACCCAACCTAAACTTTTTGGACACTAAGGGGGCAATATTTATCATGACCAATCCACCTAACCTGCACATCTTTGAACTGTGGGAGGAAATGGAGCACCCGGAGAAAATCCACGCAGACACGGGGAGAACGTGCAGACTCCACACAGACAGTCACCCAAGCCGGGAATCAAACCTGGGACCTTGGTGCTGTGAAGCAACAGTGCTACCCACTGTGCTACCGTATCATGAACATTTGACCAACCCTAGCAACCCTTTACTTCCAACATTTCATATTAAGTAACACTTAATTACTGTCAATTCTTACTATATTTTCATTAAACCTGTTTGTTAGGCTTTCTGATTATAATTACTCAAGTGTTTTGCTTACATGATTGTGTCCTCCAAGTTTGGTCTCCAAGCTGAATGGCGCTGTTGATTATCTCTCTATATTGGTTGTATTCTAAAATTCGCAATAAATACTCAAAAACACAACAGCATCATCATTGGTTCGTCCAAATTCTAGCCTTCCAAATCTGCAATTTCCCCTTCCACGGCCCTGAACCCAACTGTTTCACCATTGGCAGTTCACATATATGGGGCTGGTTCTCCGATTTTGAGACTAGTGCTGATGCCAGCGTGGGAACAGTGGTGTTTTACGTCCAAAAACATGGCGCAAAACCTCCACCGATCCTCTGTCTGGTTGGGGGCTAGCAAACACGCAGCATAAAGCCCCCATACGGTTGGAGAATTGGCAGGTCGATGGCCACGCATGATCACGGCGGCGGCCTGCAGCAGCCACGCTGTGCAACATGGCGCCGACCGGATGCGGACCCGGCCTGCCAAATACTGCCCGCCTTTGGCCAGGCTCGCCACCCCCGGTCCACCCCCCACCAGTGCCCCCAGCCCCCACCAAAGCCTCTCCTGCCACTGATCAGATTTCCCCCACACCCCCCAGCGACTGTGGCAGCGCTGGACTCAGTCCACAGTTGCCACGGTGGGTTCCCGAAGAGAAATAGCATGAGTAACCCACGCCGACAGGAACTCGGCCCGTCTGGGGGCGAAGCATCGGGGGAGGGCCTCAGGTGACGTCCTGAGGCCGTCTACATGGTGTGTGCAATACTCTGCGCGCTGAGGGGGGGGGGGGGGGGGGGGGGGATTCATTTTGGAGGGGGTGGAGCATCGCAAAAGTGCCGCTGACCCCGATTTTGGCACCAACGCGGATTCTCTGGTCAATCGTCGAACGAGATTTCTGCGTCGGAAACCAGAGAATCCCGCCCATGGCTTTTGGTATTGCAAAAGAGTAAAGGGATCTGTTAAAGGAGTATCCCATTTCTGAGGAATCCTGTGTTACTTAAAATCAACATTCAGTCAATCACTAAATCAACAGCAGTGATATTGATATTGTACATTACATAATACAAGTTACTTCACCATGAGTGATGCCACTGGAATAGAAAGAAACTGCATCAACATTCACTTTTCAAAATGAAAATAAATGTTACTTATTTGCAGGTTGAAGCATCTTTCCACCATAATAAGCAGAAACTACACAGCTTTCATGGAGTTAAATTAATTGACTGAAATAAGGAACAATGTTTTTTCAGTGAAATACGATGTATGGGGTCGGTTTGGTGGTGCTGAGTAATTAGCATGCTGGCGTTCAAGGTTACTTCGTGGAAATGGATGCTGAATTGAGTCTGCACTGCTTCGTCCCCATTCCAAGCCTCATTGAGCAGAACTAAACAAGCAAAATCAGTGACATTTCCCAGTAAGAGTCAGGGAAGATCAAAGACTTGTTACACTGGGTTGGCTTCTGGCACCTCTCAGCGAGCCATTGCAGAGGCATTAGATGTGTCTTGGGAGTAGACTGTATGCTCAGTATCTCAACTGTAAAACATCAAGCTAAGTGGATGGAAAATCGTTCACTTGTAGGAAACAAATGGCATTTCTTCTTATAACTGTCACTTTGCTTCTTACCCTTACAGCATATACTAATGCTGTATCTATATCTTTGTTCTTGACTCTTACCCCCTCTCCATCTGGCTCATATACTTTTGCATCTTTGTACCATGTTATCTGCCTCAATCTTTATTTGCATCTTCTTGATTGTTAATTTAGTTTTTTCTGTGTTTCGTACTCTATTCATTCCATTTTACAAATGCTCCTTTCCTTATGTCCAGGACATTCCGGCCCCCGCGGGACCTGGTGCGGGAGATCTAGCAGCCAGACAAAAATTCATTGACTTTCGGCAGGAATAGATGATCCCAGTGGCAGGCGGGGCTGGAAAATCCCACCGTGTCTTTTACATAGAAACAGCAAGATGAAAGACAAATTGCAACCTGTCAGATGTAGAATTCTGGGTAGAGGAGCAGGACCGAATAAAAGTTATCCTGAAGTTTTAATGAATATAGTAAATTAGGGGTTTTAACCCAGGCGTGGAGGTGATGCTGATTTGAACTCTGGAAACAGTGCATATAGCATCTCAATCCCAATCAGTGCGGAAACACCCAAAATGAAAACAACAGAAATGGTAGGAGGAAATTGAGGAACAGGCCTAGAAACGAACAGAGGCTTGAGTGCAGAGCAAGGAAGCAGTAGTATCCAGGGAAGAATGGAGGGAGCTGTCCAGGTCAGGGTTCAAAGCTAGGCTAGGAGCTGAGCGGAGCCAAGTACCTGTGAGGTTTGAACCTGGACCGGAGTAGTATGTGTGTTGCAGGATCCTGAGGCTTAAAGCAAGAGAAGGAGTGCAATGAGCCTAAAAGCTTAAATTAAAATGCAGAAGTACAATAGGCTCAAGGGACAAAGTGGAGGCTGAATATGGAATGGGGGGGGTGGCAGATAAAGATAGCTGGGCAAATAATGGTCCCCATGTTTAAGAACCAAGGAAATATTGATGACATCCAACCTGAAGGCCTGTTAACGTGTTTCTCCAGAGTGTTGTTTTCAAGAGGATAGACATGTTCGAATCAGCAGCTGAATTCTCTCGAGCTGATCTTCTATTTTTGAATTTTAGAAGCAATGCTCATTCAATCATAGAATCCCTACAATGCAGAAGGAGGCCATTTGGCCTATCGGGTCTGCACCCACCCTCTGAAAGAGCAGTCTACCTACGCACCTATTCTCCCCCCCCCCCCCCCCCCCCCCCCAATCTCTACAGCCCCATAACCCCATCTAATGTTTGGACTTTAAGAGGCAATTTACCATGGCCAATCCATCTAACCTGCACATCTTTGGACTGTGGGAGGAAACCAATGCAGATACAGAGAAAACATGAAAATTCCACACGACAGTAACCCAAGTTTGGAATTGAACCTGGGACCCGGGTACTGAGTCATCTGACGTGCCAATCTTTTAAGTTGAACTAACCTATCCGTCTGCTTAAGATTTGTGTGTTTGGTTATTAGCTATGCCCATAACTTCAGGAGTGTGTCTTGAAACGAGGGGAGTGTTGGGATGTGGAGATGACTTCGAGACAAGGTACAGATGATTAGAGGTATGGCAAAGTTTTTGAAACCCTCTGGAGCTGTGCCAGATCCTTGCTTCCATAACCTTACGTAAGCTTCCTTCTTCCTCATGACTAGAAGCTCTATGTCATCCAAGGCTCCTTCACCTTACCATTCCTTCTTTGTCTCAGTGGGACGAAACTATTCAGCACTCACAGCAAGCGCTCCTTAAACAACCCTCACATTACTGTTGTGCATTTCCAGGAGAACAACTGTTCCCAATTTATGCTCCTCAGCTCCCGTCTAATAGCAGTATAATTTCCCGTCCCCAATTAAATAACCTTCCCATACTGTCTGTTCCTATCCCTCTCCATGACAATGGTAGCAAAGGTCAAGGAGTTGTGGTCACTGTCACCGAAATGCTCTCCCTCCAAGACATCTGACACCTGGCCTGGTTCGTTGCCAAGCACCAATCCAATATGGCCTCCCCCCTAGTCGGTCTATCTACATAGTGAGTCAGGAATCCTTCCTGGACACACCTGAGAAAATCTGCCGTATCCAAACCATTTGCACTAAGGAGGTTCCAGTCAATATTAGGGAAGTTGAAGTCACCCATGACAACAACTCTGTTACATCTGCACTTTTCCAAGATCTGCTACCCAATCTGTTCCTCCATCTCTCTGCTGGTATTTGGGGGGGGGGGGGGGGGGGGTCTATAAAAACTCCCAATAAAGTGACTGCTTCTTTCTTGTTTCTGACTTCCACCCACACTGATTCAGTAGACAAACCCTCCTCGACTACCTCCTTTTCTGCAGCTGTGGTGCACTCCCTAATTAACAGTGCCACTCCCCCTCCTCTTTTACCTCCCTCCCTATTCTTCTTAACACATCTAAACCCCGGAACATCTAACAACCATTCCTCCCCTGTGAAATTAATGTCTCCGTAATGGCCACAACATCGTAGTTCCAAGTACTGATCCATGCTCTATGTTTATCTCCCTTATTCCTGACACTCCTTGCATTGAAACAGACACACTTTAACCCATTCCACTGAGTGCAACTTTGCCCTCTCAACTGTCTATCCTTCCTCACAGATTTGCTGCATACTATTTCTGCCTGTTCAACAGCTACCCTATCCTCTGATCCATAGCTCTGGTTCCCATCCCCCTGCCAAACTAGTTTAAACCCTCCCGAAGAGTTCTAGCAAACCTCCCACACAGGATATTGGTGCCACTCCAGTTTAGGTGCAATCCGTCCTTCATGTACAAGTCCCACCTTCCCAAGAAGGTACCCTAATGATCCACATATCTGAAGCCTTCCCTCCTGCACCAGCCCTGCAGCCACATGCTCAGCTGCACTCGCTCTCTGGTCCTTGCCTCACTTGCACGTGGCACCGGTAGCCATCCTGAGATCACTACTCTGCTTGTCCTGCTCTTTAGCTTCCAACCCAACTTCCTAAAATCACTTTTTAGATCTTCATCCCTTTTCTTAGCTATGTTGTTGGTGACCATCTGCACCACGACTTCTGGTTGCTCCCCCTCCCCCTTAAGAATCCTGTAGACTCAATCCGAGACAGCCCTGACTCTGGCACCCGAGAGGCAATATACTTTCCGGGAATCTCGTTCACAACCACAGAATCGCCGATGCGTTCTCCTAACCATTGAGACTCCTATCACTATTGCTTTTCTATTCTCCCCCCTTCCCTTCTGAGCCACAGAGCCAGGCTCAGTGCCAGAGACCTGGCCGCTAGGGCCTTCCCCTGGTAGGTGGTTCCCCCCCAATGGGGGATCCAAAATGGTATACTTGTTTTGAAGGAAGCCGGCCATGAGGGATCTCTGCACTGTCTGCCCGTTCCTTTTCCTTCCCCTGAATGTAACCCAGCTACTCTAGTCCTGAACCTTGGGTGTGGCTACCTCCCTGTAACTCCTCTCTATCACCCCCTCTGCCTCCCGGATGATGTGAAGTTCATCCAGCTCCAGAATGCGGTCTCGGAGGAGCTGGAGTTGGGTGCACTTCCCGCAGGTGTGGTCAGTGGGGACACCGGTGGTATCCCTCACAACCCACATCCTGCAGGAGGAGCACGCAACTGCCCTGGATTCCATCCCCTCCGAGCTGAATTTCCAAAGAGACTTAAAGGGAAAAGAAATTAAGATTAAACACCCATTAGGCCCTTAATAAAATATAGATCTATATACACATACATATATTATATGTTGCTACTCTCTCAAGTGAACACTCTAAAATTGGTGATTCTGTTAAATGATACAAATATAGCTTACTGCACCCCCCCCCCCCCCCCCCCCCCCCCCGCAAAAAAAAAAACACACAAAAAAAAAACACTCTTACCTTACAGAATGTAGTTGAGATTCTGCCCCGTGAACCAGCTGGAACTCCGACTCTGCTCCCAGTCAGCTGTACTCTTTATAAACTCCCGGCTCTCCTCACGCTCTTTGAGGAAATGTAGGAAATGAAAGGAGCACCTTGCTCCCTTCCTCACCAAACTCCCTCAGTCACCAAACTCCCACTTTAGCACTCTAATGCAGCCCAAATTCAGCACTCTAGTGCAAACAAAGTCAGCACTAAGATGGCTCACCTTTATACTGTCTGACTCTAGCCTCTGAAAACTTGCTTAATCCAATTAACTAATTAACAAGCTGCAGCTGCAAGTAGAGCCTGAGTAAACTCTGTTTAAAGCTGGTTTAAAACTCTTCTTCTAACCCAAACAGTAACTTTTAAGTTAAGCTCGCCTTCTCTCCGTATTCATATTTCCCTCCGTAGCTGCCCCATTGCCCTTCCCGTCCTCAACCTATCGGAACTGCCCCTGCAACCTCTTCCGCTGCACCAACAGCTTTTTTAAACCCCCCCCCCCCCCCAACGTATCTCCTGTCCATCTCAACAATCTCGTCCAGCAACCTCACTCCTCCTCCGATCCCTGTGCGCTTTGAACAAGATAATCTCCCCTCGGACCACTGCCTTCAACATCTCCCAGAACATGGCCATCAACACCTCCCCATTCTAATTCAGCTCCAGCTCCACATTATCCCCAATTGCCGACCTCACCTTTTTACAAAACCCCTCACCTGCCGGAAGACCCAAATCCAGCTTCCATCCCCGGTCTCTGCCCTTGCCCCGAGCTAAGCCACAACTCTAGCCAATGCGGGTGTGATCCAAAATCATGATTCCCGCAGACTCCACCCCCATCAACACCACTCGACTCACCACAATTCCCGAATACACCTTATACACGAGTGTTCTTAAACCTCCATAGATCAAACATTCCCATACGCTCCATAAAACCTCCCAACTCCTTCACCATCCACAACTTTCCCATTGACCTGGGCCTCGACTTGTCCAACCTCGGTTCCATTTCACAATTAAAATCTCCACCAATAATCAACTGGTGCGTATCCAGATCCAGGATCGCTCCCAGTAAACCCTTTACAAAGCCCACATCATCCCAATTTGGCACATATACATTGACTAGCATCCCTCCAGCACCCCACTCACTATCACATATCCCCCTCTCCCAGGGTTCCGCACTTCCTTGAGCCCCCCACAAACCCTGTCCTTTTGTCCAACAAAATAGCCACTCTCCGTGACTTTGAGTCAAACCCCAAGTGAAATACTTGTCTCTCCCATCTCTGCCTCAACCTAACCTGATCCTTAGCCCGGAGGTGCCCTCTTGTAAAAAATCTCATCCGCCTTCAACCTCCTCAGGTGTAGAAAACCCAAGACCAGGTGTGCAAATACCCACGGACGTTTCACAATACAATTCTTACCGGAGATTTCCTCCTCCATTCCCCTCTACCATCATCCCCCACCGGTTGAACCTCCCTTAATACCGCCCTAAACCGGGCCCATCCAAGATGACCAGATCGCCCAGGCTTGGCCACCTGACGCAGCCCCCTCTCCCACCTCACCTCCCTCTACCAGCATTACCTGCCTGCATGGCAGCTCCCACTCAAATACCCCCCCTACACACCCCTCTGCCCCTCCCCTCACCAGTCCGTCCTTAGCCTGTGCAAACAGCCCTCTACCCACCTGAATGCCCCTCAGGCGGCAACCCCACCCAGTGGGCCGCTCCATGCACATCCCTTATCCAAAAATAACACCCAAAATCGTAAATCGCCCCTCCAAAAAGAAAAACACCGCAAACGGCCTTGGAGGGTGGGAGGGGTCAAATTAGCCTCTTACAAACTTATAACTCCACAAAGAAAAAAAAACACCCTCCGCCAACACACAATAGCCATAACATCCAACCTTTGTAGATTCAGCTCCCCCAGTTCATGGTCCCTTATAAAATCATTGGCCTCTTCTGCCGTTTTGAAATAATACTCCCGGCCTTCATCGCCGGGTACAGCACCACAAACTGAATCTTCCTTTGGTACAATACCGCCTTGGACCTGTTAAATCCAGCACACCTCTTCGCCAGCTCCAATGTCCTGGCATATTCGGACACGATTCTCCTCCTATTCACAGTCTTGCTTCTCCCTGGCCCACCATAGAATCGCCTCCTTTTGCACGACCTTGTGCAACCGCCCAATCACCACCCGCGGCGGCTCCCCTGCTCTCGGCTTCTGCCTTAGAGACCTGTGGGCCCTCTCCACCTCTGGGCCCCGTCTAGCACCCTCTCCTCGACCAACCGTGCCAGCAACCTCGAATGACATTTTGTGGTGCTCGTTCGTTCTACACCCTCTGGCAGACCCACCATTCGCAGGTTCTGCTGCCTAGACATGTTCTCCTGCTCCTCGACCATCACTCTCAGCGACTTGCATAAGTTCCCCAGGATCCCCACCTCTCCCTCCAGGGACACGATCTGATCATTCTGGTGGGACACCACCATCTCCACTTCTCGTATCGTCGCCCCTTGTGCCTCAAGGCACTTTTCTACACAGTCCATCGATCCTCGAGGTGCTACTGCTCCTTCAATCAGTCGCCATGCATCTCCTTCCTTTGCTGGTGAAATTTGTCTTTAATGAAGGCCATCAACTACTCCATCTGGGACTTACCCATTGGAGACAATCCTTCCCTCTCCGCCATTCTTGGAATTGGTGCTGCACCACAGGTCCCCTCCAATTTATTAACCAAGTCTTTGTTTTTTTGCTGGGTCTGGTAGCCAGTAGACATGCCAATCCTGGGGAGAATCTCTCCCTCTACAGCTTATGCACCACTTTCCTGCTGGAGCTACTCCACTAACAGGTATAAAGTGCCCAAACCAACACCTTTGAGCCGGAGCTGCCCTGTGGTTTGGCTATTCCGGTGGTGGAAAAGGGAAGAATTGGATGCTCCTCTGATTTAGGAGGAGGTTCTAGAGGGTATGTGTTAGATGCAGTTAGATTCTAGGAGAAGGTGCCAGAGCCGGATTGGTTCCCGATTGAATTTTGTAACATGTTTTCTGGGTTGCTGGCCCCAGTGCTGCTCGAGATGTTTGAGGATTCTATGACTCAGGGAATGTTGCGGTGTCATTGGCACAGACGATGATCTCCTTGATATTAAAGAAGGATAACAATCCAACTGAATGTGGGTCGTACCGCCCGATTTCATTATTAAATGTGATTGCAAAGCTGCTGCCAAATGTTTTGCCTCGGCACATGGAGCCTTCCCTCCCAGGGGTCATATCGGAGGAGCAGACTGAGTTTGTTAAGGGAAGACAGTTGTCGGCCAATGTTCGGAGGCTGTTTTATGTGGTTTTGTCCCTTCTCTATCTCACTGGATGCAGACAAGGCGTTTGATAGGGTGGAGTGTGGCTATTTGTTTAAGGTCTTGAAGAGGTTTGGCTTTGGGCCTAGATTTATATTTTGGATCAGGCTCTTATATAAGGCCCCCACCGCGAGCGTCCATACAAACGCTTTAAATTTGAAACACTTCCAACCGAGGAGAGGCACAAGCCAGGAGTGTCCACTGTCCCCGCTATGGTTTGTCTTGGCAATTGAGGCTCTGGCCATAGCACTGAGGTCATCCACAAAGTGGAGGAGGATACAGAGAGGGGGACGGAGCATTTGGTGTCACTATATGTTGCTGTATGTTACAGACCATCTCTTCAATGCAGAGAAGATAATGAAGCTGCTTGAGAGGTTTGACTCCTTTTCAGGATACAAACTGAACCTGGGTAAAAGCTAATGTTTTCCGGTGAATTTCCCAGGGAGCACAGCCGACCTGGGGAAGTTGCCTTTTCACTTGGCCAGATCCAGTTTTCGTTATCTGAGAGTCCGTGTGGCCCACGACTGGGTTCTCTCGGTGGTTGATATAGGGGAGGGACGGGTGTCGGAGATCTATGGACGGCTGGTGTCGACGGAGCAGGTCCTGTTGGACGAGATTAAAAGGAAGTGGAAGGAGTTGTGCCAGGAGTTTGAGAGAGGAGCGTGGAGCGAGAGGTGTGGAGCGAGGCTCAATAGAGTCAACTACCTCCACATGCACTGGGCTCAGCCGGATTCAATTCAACGTGGTGCATAGGGCCCATTTGACTAGGGCACGAATGAGTGGATTTTTCGCGGATGTAGAGGACAGGTGCGAGCGGTAATCTAGTGAAGGATATCAAGAGTTTTCTTAACTTTCTGGTTTGCTGTATGGTTAATGTGATCGGCTGCTTACTTGCTTGCTAATATCACTGCTGTTGCACACCAAGACATCCATTTGACTTAGTAATAGATTTAAACTGTTGTCAGTAGAGGGGGAAACCATGCCACAGAGATTGCTGTGGGTCTTTGTGGGCAACTGTCTTTGAGGGAAAAAACATCCACAATTGAGCCAGCACTGCCATTCTTGGGACCTGCTTGTGTGCAAATTGGTTGTCACAATTTTCTAGAAACCAACAGTCATCACAATATAAAAGTAATGTAGTGATTCTGAATAACTTGGAGGAGGAGGCAGACAGTGGCATAATAGTATTGATCCAGAAGCCCAGGGTAATACTCTGGGAACCAGAGTTCAAATCCCGCCACGGCAGGTGGTGGAAATTGAATCCTATAAACTACCTGGAATTAGAAATCTAATGATAACCATGAAACCATTGTCGATTGATGTAAAAGACCCAGCTGGTTCACGGATGTCCTTTGGGAAGGAAATCTGTCATTCTTACCTGGTCTGGCCTACATGTGACTCTTAAAAGACCCTCTGAAAAGGGCTTAGCAAGCCACTCAGTTGTATAAAACCACAACAAAGTCAATAAGAAGGAAATAGGAGTGTCACCGCACAGTCATTGTGGAGATGATGTCCCATCTTCACCTTGAGGATACCCTCCATCGACCTAGGCACTGGCAATGCAACGACAAGGTCCTCCATACCAACATCTGGGGGGTTGAGCCAAAATTGGTAGAGCTATCTCACAGAATAGTCAAGCAACAGCCTAACATAGCCATACTTATGGAATCATACCTTACAGATAATTTACCAGACACCATAATCACCCACCAGCAGGACAGACACAGCAGAGGTGGCGGGCAGCACAGTAGTATACAGTCGGGAGGGAGTTGCCCTGGGAGTCCTCAACATCAACTCTGGACCCCATGTAGTCTCATGGTTTCAGGTCAAACACGGGCAAGGAAACCTCCTGTTGATGACCATGCACCGTCCACCCTCAGCTGATGAATAATTTCTCCTACATGTTGAACACCACTTGGATGAAACACGGAGGATGGCAAGGGCACAGAATATACTCTGGATGAGGGACTTTAATGTCCACCGCGAAGAATGGTTGGTAGCACCACTACTGACTGAGCTGACCAAGTCCTAAAAGAAATAACTGCTGGACTGGGTCTGCGACAGGTAGTAAGAGAACCAAGAGGGAAAAACATACTGGACCTCATCCTCACCAACCTGTCTGCCACAGTGCATCTGTCCAAGCTACTATCGGTAGGAGTGCCACTGCACAGTTATTGTGGAGACGATGTACCATCTTCACCTTGAGGATACCCTCCATCGTGTTATGTGGCACTTCCAGCGTGCTAAATGCGACAGATTCAGAACAGCTCTAGCAAGACAAAAACTGGCGATCAACAGCAGCAGAATTGTACTCAGCCATAACCTGTAACCTCATGGCCCCGCAATTCCCCCACTCTACCATTACCACCAAGCCAGGGGATCAACCCTGGTTCAATGAAGTGTGTAGGAGAGCAAGCCAGGAGCAGCAGCTGGCATACCGAAAAATGAAGTGTCAACCTAATGAAGCTACAACACAGGACTACTTGTGTGCCAAACAGCATAAGCAGCAAGTGATAGACAGAGCTTTAGTGTTCCCACAACCACGGTGGCGCAGTGGTTAGCACTGCTGCCTCACGTCGCCGAGGTCTCAGGTTCGATCCCGGCTCAGGGTCACTGTCCGTGTGGAGTTTGCACATTCTCCCCGTGTCTGCGTGGGTTTCGCCCCCACAACCCAAAGATGTGCAGGGTACGTGGATTGGCCATACTAAATTGCCCCTTAATTGGAAAAAATGAATTGGGTACTCTAAATTTAAAAAGTGATCCCACAACCAACGGATCAGAACAAAGCTCTGCAGTCCTGCCACATCCAGCCGTGAACGGTGGTGAACAATTCTTCAACTTGTTGGAGGAGACGACTCCACAAATATCCTTTTCCTCAATGATGGAGGAGCACAGCACATCTGTGCAAAAGACAAAGCTGAAGCATTCGCAATAATCTTCAGCCAGAAGCGCCAAGTGGATGATCCATCTCAGTTTCCTCCAGAGGTCCCCAACATCACAGATGCCAGTTTTCAGCCAATTCAATTAACCCCATCAAGAAACAGCTGAATGCACTCGTTACTGCAATGGACAAATTCAACCTGGCCAATTACTACTCTATCTCTTAATGATCAGCAAAGTGATGGAAGGAATCATCACCAGTCCCATTAAGCGGCACTTGTTTAGCAATAACCTGCTCACAGACCCGCAGTTTAGATTCCACCAGCGTCACTCAGCTTCTGACCGCATTACAGCCTTGGTTCAAACATGGACTAAAGAGCTCAACTCGAGGTGAGGCGAGAGTGATGGCCCTCGATATTAAGGCAGCATTTGATTGAGTATGGCATCAAAGAGCCCTCATAAAACTGGAGTCAATGGGAATCAGATGGAAAACTCTCCACTGATTAGTCATACCTTGAAAAAAGAAGATGGTTATGGTTGTTGGAGGTCAATCATCTCAGTCCCAGGACATCACTGCAAGAGTTCTTCAGGGTAGTGTCACTGGCCCAACCATCTTCAGCAGCTTCATCAATGACCTTCCTTCCAACATAAGGTCAGATCGCTGATGATTGTACAATGTTCAGCACCATTCATAGCTGCTCAGACACTGAAGCAATCCACATGCAAATACAGGAAGACCTGGACAATATCCAGGCTTGGACTAACAAGTGGCAAGTAACATTCATACCACACAAATGCCAGGCAATGACCATCTCCAATAAGGGAGAGTCAAACCATCGCCTCTTAACATTCAATGGCATTAGCATCGCTGAATCCCCCACTATCAACATCCTGGGGGTACCATTGACCACAAACCGAACTGGACAAGCCATATAACTACTGTGGCTACAAGAGCAGGTCAGAGACTAGGAATCTTGCAGCAAATAACTCACCTCCTGACACCCCAAAGCCTGCCCACCACCTACAAGGCACAAGTTAAGAGGGTGATGGAATACTTCCCACTTGCCTGGATGAGTGCAGCTCCAACAACACAAGAAGCTCGACACCATCCAGGACAAAGCAGCCTGCCTGATTGACACCCCTTCCACAAATATTCACTCCCTCCACCACTGACACACAGTAGCAGCACTGTGTACCATCTACAAGATGCACTGCAGGAACTCGCCAACGCTCCTTAGGCAGCATCTTCTAGATCCACGACCACTACCACCTAGAAGGACAAGGGTAGCAGATGCATGGGAACATCAACAACTGGAAGTTTATCTCCAAGTCAATCACCTTCCTGACTTGGAAATATATTGCCATTCTTTCACTGTCGCTGGGTCAAAATCCTGGAACTCCCTCCCTAACAACACTGTGGGTGTGCATACTCCACATGGATTGCAGCGGTTCAAGAGGCGGCTCACCACCACCTTCTCAAGGGCAATTGGAGGTGAGCAACAAATGCTGGCCCAGCCAGAGAAGCCCACATCCCATAAAAATGAATGAATTTGGAGTATGTCATAGGTACTTTATAAACGCACATTATTTCTTTCTACTCAGACTTCATTTATTTTTGAGGCATGTCTTCTGATACCTTTACCATTACTATAAGTACCACAATGTTACTCATGAGATTGTATTTTCTTTGAACATAGATGGACAAATCTTTATATATTCATCAAACATTTGAATATGTATGGCTATTGGCTTAATTTTGTTTATCTTTCGAAACAGTTACTCATCCTTCCCCAGCACTCTGTAGTGGTTATGCACTTAGACTATTCTTAAGTTTAGTTATTCTCTTTTGAAAATCCTGTATTGTGAATACCACAGTTTATACAAGTATACTAAAAGTATTCCACAGTTTAAATACTAAAAGTCTACCACGCTTTATTTTCCAATACGCCTGAAAAATAATTTTGAAGAAATTACCAGCGGAAGTCAAATCCAGTGGCAGAGAGTGAAAATCATGTTCAATTCAGAAGCAATACCAGGAAACACTTCCACTGGCTAACAAATTGCACCTGGATACTTTCAATACTCAGATCAGTCAAAATAACTACATCAGTAACATGAGAAACTAACAAATTACCCTTCATCATTGAAAACTCATGGAAGCAGCAGGTCATAAAAATGTATTTCCTACTCATGGTTGTTGAAGAATCCTAAGTACTTGCAATCTTTGAAACTCAAGAGCTTGAATATTTGAATGGGCTTAAGCTTGACCTGCACTTGTGGAATTGGAATGCTTTACTCTGAACAATTGAGGGTCAGCTAACCATAACCAACAGGTGACCAAATACAATAAAATAAAATATACATACACCATATTTATTATAGGTGATGCCACACAAAATGTCAATTAGAGTACTAATCCAATTTAATTTTGAATAACAGATTTCTTGAAAAAAGCAATGAAACATATTTGACCTTATTTTATTGGCCTCCACTGAACAAAAAGCTTTTTACTGTCTAACTTTCAAAATTTATCAAATTGTGACACAGGAAGAAGTTATTTACATTTTCAACACTACCAGCATACATCATTGTGACAAAAAATAACAAGCACTCTATGAAAAAGGTTCAATCAATGTCAGTCATTTACTCAGGAATTAATGCAAGCAGCAGCATGGTGTAGGTTAGTCAGATTTGTTGTGACCTGGAAGAATCAAGTGAAACACTAATCAGTGGACTACATCTTTAAAGAAATAGAAATGATGCAAAAACAATTTAAAATTCAAAAGCAAAACCACATTCAATAACAATCAGTATAGAAAGATCCTATATTTGTAGCTCTCATTATCAGAATTTGCTCATTTTCACATTGGTCTCAGATGTAAAAGCCGACAGGGGAAAAACATGATCATTACAAATATGCAACATCAATGTTAAAGCTCTTAAAAATAACTAACCCATAACATTCAAAAGAGATGTGACTCTATAAAAATATTTAGTGAACTTTATTTTGTTGGGCAAGGGTAAAGAGTTAGAAGCTGCAACAGCATGGTAGCACAGTGGTTAGTGCAATTGCTTCACAGCTCCAGGGCCCAAGTTCGATTCCCAGTTTGTTCACTGTCTGTGCAGAGTCTGCACGTTCTACCAGTGTCTGCGTGGGTTTCCTCCGGGTGCTCCGGTTTCCTCCCACAGTCCAAAGGTATGCAGGTTAGGTGGAGTGGCCATGATAAATTGCCCTTAGTGTCTAAAAAGGTACAGTGGGGATAGGATGGCGGCGTGGACTTAAATGGGGTGCTCTTTCCAAGAGCCGATGGATGGGCCAAATGGCCTCCTTCTGTACTGTAAATTCTATGATTCTATCATACAAGGGTCACATTATTCACACATTTTCTTCATCAATGCATTGGTGGCAAATTTTGATACAATGCAAGTTATTACATCATAAGGCGGACAAACAACAAACAATTTGGGAAAACATTTTCATTACAATGGTCCTTCAAGTTGAAAAGTTGCTTAATGACTAAAAGGGGTTAAGGAGACTAAGTTTTCTTAAAGCACTCCCTCAGTTGCTTCAGCAATTTCAAAAATCAATTTTCTTACCAGCATTAAATCATGTGCATAGGTCCGCCCCCCCTTCTCTCTCTGCCACTTCCCACCCCCAAACCCTCACTCCACTCTGTGAGGCTACCATTTGAGACTCCATCGTCAAGAATGGGAGATGCTTGTTCAAACTGGGTCAAAAGCTATAGGATCCTAGATAATCATGACAAACATTAGGAAATCTACCCCCAATTGGTTTCCAAGGTTTCACTGAAAAGTTTTGCAGTCGATGTGAAGAAGATGCAAAGGGATGCTCAACATTGACAAAATCATTGCAGCAGTCTGACAACAAAGAAGGCACATCTGAAGAATATCCATATTAATAAGGAGCTTTAATTCTCTTAAAATAAAAGTTTATTAAACTTGTCTGGGCTAATTATCATCTTCTATAAAATATGGGAGTAAACAGAAATCCAGAGGGAGTACAAGTTCCCTCATACGTAGTTTGGAATTTTAATCTCCCTAGCAAACATTATTATTTCCTTGGTCCATGTAACTGCACTGCAAAATATAGTTTACTAACCAATGCTTAAGAAAATACCTGGAAAAGAAATAAAGATGGAACTAATTACTGCTAAAATCATTCACTGCAAATACATGTGATACAGACCCTGATTTGTATATAAAGAGGTCAAAATGTATTAAACATGGTTGAATTGTTCTGACAAAAGTATATTTTCTGTTACATAATTTGCCTTGTTCACGTTATAAATATTTCAGTTGTAATAAAGTGTCCATGAAAACAGTCATCCATCAACTATCAATAATACCTTCTCTTAACTATACTAAATCTTTTTTATTTTTATGGTTAAATCCATCATAAAATGTCGAGAGAATCTTTTAATTATAACGTCATAAACAAAAAAGCATTTTTGCTTGACTGCTCATGCCCGTCAACTATTTTTAGCAAGGTACAATTGATAAACAACATACTGGCTGCTCGCAAGCATCAAGTTTTTAAAACATAGCAATTCACTTTTACTTACAATCGATGATGCCTCTAACCTCAGTTTCTATGAAGCCAAAAGGTTACACTGATGATGTTATCCATTCATTTATACACTAGCCCATGGGCATAATGTGAAATAGAAGAAGTATAGCATGGAACGTAATAAGCCAAAGACCAAAAACCTGAACATAGCTCTCTTTCAACTCCCCTGGGAATCCTGTTACTAAAGGACTGCTATTCTTGAACATAGGAATCATTTCAATCAGTTACTAGAGTTCAGGCAGGACAAGGTCTCGGCAGTCTGCTCGTCTAATTTTGTTGAAATGCAGGCGCCATTAGGTAACAGTAGTGGCCATAGAATATGCCAGGAAGGTGAAACCTAAAACTTAAAAATGAACATTAAAACATTGTGGCAGCCCAATGGTGCAGTGATATAAAATACATTACAATAAAATAATTAAAAACATTGCATATAAGCAAGAAACTGAGAAGAATCTTACTCAGGTGCATCTTTCCACATCCATGACTAGCTAAGTATTTAAAATAAATGTTTATTATTAATCATCATTTCCATCCAAATTGTTGCTTCAGGATCAGTGCTAATAAACAAACATTTTACGCATCTTCATATACAATTTAACATTGTTGATTCTCCCTTATAAATTGCATCTGATGCAGATATTTTATGCAAATCAAGCATTAGATATAAAAGTATACTCCTGCAGTTATGTGATATTGTATCATATTGCATCCTGGAACAAGGGAAATGCTTTTCAGCAAGCTTCAAGGCTTCTACTTTGTTCCCGAGGCCAGTGTTAACTTAATTCATTTTACAGAGAAATGTGCAATCCATGTGACTATGTAATAATTGCCACCTGTGCCTTGTAGGGAAGAAAAACGCTACTCACTTTGAACGTCTCTGGTCACATGTTCATGCTTTGAAAAGCTAAAACTCCTGTTTACCACATGTGGAGTAAATAAGATCAACCTAGTCAGTTGTGATGGGACCGGCAACTTGCCAAATCTATATTTGGATGGGTATCTCAGCTAACATTTTACTCAAAGCAGTGTTGACATCACAGCTGTAAAGTAGTCTCTCTAATTTATTTAATTTGTCCTCCAAGTTGGTCAGTGAAACAAGGGAAAACCCAAGAAAACGGGATGTATTGGGGAGGGGAAGAACACAAATCGCCTAAAAATTTTAAATATCCTTGCATTTCATCCCCCTCCTCAGAGCAGGTCTTTTTTCCAAACCAGAAGGCTCAGCAAGTAACTTGCTTCGAACTATTTTGGTGCAGATCAAATAACCACGGAAACTAAATCAAACAAACCAAGGTGCAAACTAAAAGGAAAGTACCTTAAACAAAAACAAATTACAAATGAAACACAGGACATCAAACCAAATGCGATTTATGGGGTTAATAAAGCACCCCAGTCCCTGCGGTGACAACCTAGCACAAGTGACCAAGACGGTGCCGGTAGACTCCGGTGCATTCGGTCTCCAGAAATATCAGGTTGCGAATGTAGCCGCGGTCCCAATTCTGGTCACCCTGGCAGCCATAGCCCATCCTTCCGCCAGCCACCGGAAATCGCATTGTTGGAAGTCTGGATTCTTGAGCAGCGGCTCCCTGATGGCAGCTACCGCTCCAGCAGGAAGGGAGCTTTGGCGCGAGGCAACCATGTTCCGGACTTTGAGCATGTCCTGGTAAAACCACCTTGCCCAGAGCCCGACACCGCCCGCCCCGATGGTCTGGAAGACATCCCCAGATGTCTGGTCCACTTTTGTGTGGACCAGTACTAAATGGTGCCATGGCAAGGTCTCTCAGGAGAGAGTGTTCATTCCTGGATCTCGGGAGCCGATTTAAGTGGGCTTAACTGCTCACTTAAGTATGTAAATCTGGATCACGCCCAGTGAAGGCGAGATCTAGATTGTGACTCTCGCGAGATCTAATTAGATCTCGCAAGGTGTTCTAAGCATTGCAAATCTCACGAGAGGCCTCTCCTGAGATTTAGTGGCCTTGTCTAGTCTCTGATGAGGCCATTTGATCGCACCCCGAATGCAAACAATAGAATGGCTTGTATTTCCTCAAATTTAAAAGAATAACGGGTGATATAATTAAGGTGTTTCAGTTGATTAACTGATTTGGTAAAGTTGAAAAAAAAAGAGAAACTATTTTCGCTGGCAGGACCGACCAGAACAGGGGTCATACCCTTAAAATTAGAGCTTGGCCATTCAGGAGTGATGTCAGGGAGCACTTCTTCACCCAAAGGGGAATGGGAGTGTGGGGCTTTCTCCTCCAAAAATATTTTGAGGTCTTGTCAATTTTGGCAATATACAACAAAGGCAGTTAAAAAGTTGAGTCATAGATCAGCCATGATCTAATTGAATGGTATAACAGGTTTGAGGATGCATCGTTTATGTTCATATTAGGTATCACGATCAATAAAAATCTGAATCCCAAATCTAAGTCATTTCTTCAACTTGATTTTTCTGGCTGTTTTAATAATGTTTAGAAATAGATAAACCAAAGACCATAGTATTAGGTACAGAGATGTACATCACTTTGATTTTTGCACTCTCTGCTTTGGAATGTGTTATATTACGTGATTATAATACATCGTTACTCTTTTGCTTACTTCTGGAATGGTCTGATAATTGTAGTTCAATGAAACTATCAGTCTTCAATTTAAAGCAAATAACATTTAATGATGAATATAAATATCAATGGGTTTGTTCACTCTTCTACAACTATTACCCCTGATGATTAAGTAAATAAGTATAAATAATGTTTAACTACACGTGCCAACTAAGCTATATCTCTCGAACACTCTGCTATCTATTCACTCCTAATACGAAGAGGTGGGAATATCCTCAGTTTATGTACATGGATCAGGTGCTGCCATCTAGAGGTTGTCTTGCACTATGACACAGTCGTGAACCCTTTACATACCAGCTGATATACAGATCACTGCATCCCCCTTTTTAAAAAAAAACATATTTTCTGCGTATCAGAGAAAATTGAATAACAAGCTAACAATAAATCATGAGATGTATATCTGTACAAGCAAAACTTGAGTAATGACTGCACAACAATTTGATATACTACAAGTTCAATCTGTTTGGTTTTCATTGTCATCTTGTCGATCTTCTGAGCTGACGAGGTGGTGAATGTGATGTTTTCACTGTCTTGTAAATGTCATCTGAATTTCTGGTATGCAGTAAATGGTCTCGGAAAATTGATTCTTGTGAATTTTAAATTTGGAAAAATTTGGTACTGTAATCGAATTGTTTGCAATGCATGTCTGTTTCCGCTGATTTTACTATGTAGGAGTGTGGAGCTGCTTTCCGAATGATAGTTTCTGGGGCAGACCATCCTCCATCCAGAATTTTGATTCTTACTAGGTAATCCGTTGTGAGTGGTTCGAATTGAGATGTGTGTCTGTTGTAGTATGACTGTTGATGTGAACATTGTTCTTCTATCTTCTTCAACGCTGGCAAGTGGTCTGGATTCTGCAGTCTAATCGCTGGTAAGGTAATCCTGAGATCCTTATTAAATAACATTTGAGCCAGCGAGAGTCCTGAAGATAGCTCTATAAGATAACGCAAGATGGATATCCAACGTCAAATCAATAGCTTTACTGATCAACTGTTTGACAATGTGACCACCTTTTTCTATCTTGGTGCTGGACTGGGGGTAGTGAGGACTGGATGTCACATGCGTGAAGTTATATTTCTTTGAGAATTCTGTCTTTCATGGACCATTGTCCGACATGACAGTATTCGGTATTCTATGCCTTGAAAATGTTTCCTTGCATGCTTTAAAACTAGTAATCGTCAAATCAGATTAAATGTTTCTGTACTGAGGACATCGCCCCTTTGGCCACCCATTTTGAAGATGACGCATGACCCTCTGAAGTGTAGCATCCTTCTTTGTTTCTTACTTGATTAAATTCAACTTTTTGATCTGATGCAGGAAGGTTCTCTGCACAGAGTTGAGCCTGAGCTTCGACATCACGTACAAATTCAAACGGTGGACTGACAGTTGTAATGGAGCGTGATAAAGTGTCTGCAATAATGAAATCTTTCCCAGGAGTGTAAATTAAATTGAAATCATACTGTCGTAATTTCATCATCATCCTTTGAAGTCTTGGCGTCATATCATTGAGATCTTAGTCGATGATGTAGGCCAACAGCCTGTGATCCACCTCAACTGTGAAGGTTGGGAATCCATTGACCTAGTGTCATGGGAGTGTCACAGACATGTAAGAAATGTTTGTCTGATCACAAGACTTCAGTGATGTCATTGTGTGGGTGCAGCTGGGCTTTGGCTCTGAGTTTTACTTGTTTTGGTTTGGGCTTGTTTTGAGCCTCTGAGTTCTTCTGCTTTCGTTTTCACATTTGGCTGCTGTATTCAGACAAGTATCTTGGAGTGTCTCTCTACCTTCAGTTTAGACTGCTTGATAGCTTGAAAATAAATAACTGTTTTCTGGAAGGAACTCAACCCTGCTGTTTTGGGAAGGAAACAAGTAGTATCCATAGCAAGTCTGAAAGGTCTTCGAGTGCTGTGTGCTGGACCACACCTTTGAAAAGGGTTTTCTGGTTTATGGGATCTTGCTATTAAATTGGAACAGCTTAAGGAGAAAATTTATTAAGGGTTATACATAGAGTACTGTAGCTGTGTGGGGTATTTATGTTGGTAGTTGATAAAAATGCTTGTGTGTGTTTATAAAAATGTTAACTAAACTCGTAGAATAAACTTTGTTTTTTTTATAATTTTTAAAAATTCTCCTCCTTTTTCATATTTTCTCCCAAATTTACACCCAACAATAAACAATAATCAGTAACTAATGTAATGTCAATCCCCATATCAATAACAACCATCCCATCCTCCCACCAAACCCCAGACATTAGCCCGCATGTTAACATAAACAAATGACAAAAAGGAATCGGGAATCACCCATAGTCACCATTAACACATGCAATCCCTCTCCCCCAACCCTCCCAGCCCTGCCCCCCCCTAATGTTCGATATGATCCAATTCTCGAAAGTGCATAATGAATAACGCCCATGAATTGTAGAACTCCTCCATCCTTCCCTTCAGTTCAAATTTGACCTTTTCAAGCGTTAAGAATTCCAGCAGGACCCCCTGCCACGCCAGGGCACAGGGTGGAGGTTGATCACCACCCTAACATGATACGCCATCAGGCGATCAACGAGGCAAAGGCTACAACATCTGCCACCGTGCCCATTTCCAACCCTGGTTGGTCCGACACCGAATATGGCCTCCCGAGGACCCGGGTCAGTTTCACGTGCACCACTTTAGAGATTATATCAAAACCCTCCTTCCAGTAATCCTCCAGCTTTGGACAGGACCAAAACATATGAACGTGGTTTTCGGGGGCCCCCACGCAACGTTCACACACATCTTCTACCCCCCCCCCCCAAAGAGCCGGCTCATCCTCGCCCTTGTAAGGGTGTAAGCTGTAGCAGCCCCAACCTCGCACACGAGGTGGAGGCGTTCACCCTCCATAGCACACACACCAGAACCCCTCCTCCATACCTTCTCCCAACTCTTCCTCCCACTTTGCCTTGATCCCTTTTAGCGGCGCCTTCTCCTCCTCCAAAATAGCCCCGTAAACCGCCATACTACCCTCTTCTCCAGTCCCCCTGCTGTCAGCACCTCCTCCAGCAATGTTGAAGCCGGCTCTACTGGGAAGCTGTGTCTCCTTTCTGGCAAAGTCTCCAACCTGCATGTATCTAAATATTTCCCCCTGTTCCAGCCCATACTTCGCTCCCAGCTCCTTCAATCCCGCAAAATGACCCCCAAGAAACAAATCTTTTAATGTCCTAATTCCTTTCTCCTCCCATCTGAAAATTTCCATCCCACTTCCCTGCCTCAAATCTATGGTTCCCCTGAATCAGCATTTCCCTTGACCTTGCCCCCAACTCGAAGTGCTGTCGAAACTGTCTCCAAATTCTCAACAAAGCTATTACGACCGAACTCCCCGAGTATCTCCCCGGGGCCTTTGGGAGCGGTGCTCTCACTAGCGCCTTTGATCCCGACCCCCTACCCAAACTCTCCTCCATTCTGACCCATTGTGAGTCAACCCCTCTGACCCAGCTCCGTACCTTCTCCACATTCGCCTCCCTGTATTAATACATCAGGTTCGGAAGACCCAAACCCCCTGCCTGCCTTCCTCTCTGTAGTAACAACTTTTTAATTCTGGCCACCTTCCCTCCCCATATGAACAAGGTAATCATCCCTTCAATCTCTCCAAAAAAATGCCTTTGGCAGGAAAATCGGCAGGCATTGAAAAATAAACAGGAATCGCAGCAGCACATTCATTTTAACCGCCTGTACCCGACCTGCCAGTGACAGAGGGAGACCATCCGACCTTGCCAGATCAGCTTTCACTCTACCCACCAAACTAGAAATGTTATACCTACAGAACCGCCCCCGCCCCCCCCACAAATCTCGAGCAACCCCCAGGTATCTAAAGTGAATCCCTGCCTGAAAGAATTGCAGCCCCACCCCTGGCCGAGATACCACAAAATATTTATTCGTCTAGATTTAATTTGTACCAAGAGAAAGACCTAAACACCCGAAGCAGTTCCAGTATTCCCCTTATTGACATACTCGGTTCTGACAAGTATAACAAGTCATCGGCATATAAGGACACCCTATGCTCTATTAACCGCCCCCTCTCTTTCCCCCTCCTCCCCTCCCCCCTCCTCCCCTCCCCCCCCCGCACTATCCCTTTTCATAGCCCCAAACCTCTTAATGCAATGGCCAATGGCTCAATCGCGAGTGAAAACAGCAGGGGGACATAGGACATCCCTGCCTAGTCCCACGGTGGAGAGGGAAGTATTCTGAGCTGATGTTATTTGTGCAGACACTGGCCGTCGCTGCCTTATATAATAGCTTTACCCAGTCCACAAATCTGGGTCCAATTCCAAACCGCTCGAGAACTGCCATCAAGTACCCCCATTCTACCTGGTCAAACGCTTTCTCGGCGTCCAATGCCACAACCACCTGTTTCCTTCCCCTCCACCGGTACCATAACCACGTTCAATACCCTCCTAATGTTCGAAAAGAGCTGCCTCCCTCTCACAAACCCCATCTGATTTTCACCTATCACCTTCGGGAGGCACTCCTCTAGCCTACCTGCCAGTACCTTCGCCCATATCTTTGCATTTAAAAGTGATATGGGCCTATATGATCCTCAATTACTGTTTCAAGTTTGTCACAGAACCCTCGGTCCCCCAAATGTCCCACAACTAACTTCCACCCTGGTCTCTGTACCATCCCCTTCTCCAGTACCAGATCCACCCAATGCGGAGCATGATCTGATATTGCAATTGCCGAGTACTCCAACCCTTTAATCCCAGCTAGCAGCGCCTTCCCCACCATGAAAAAAAGTCAATCCGCGAGTACACCTTATGGACCGCTGAGAAAAAGGAGTACTCCCGCTCCCTCGGGTGCAGAAACCTCCAAAGGAGAATAAGCTTTGTTTTTGATTCAAAGTGCTCAAGGCCTCTATTGAATAACACCAGAAAGGCAGGCCCTTGTGCTCATCGTAACCAAAATAAACAGTTGTAGGTCAGGTGAACGCCATGATATACTTCGGAGTTTTCTGAATCCTGGCCCATAACATTAGACATTCCTTCTCAATTTGGGCATACCTGCATTCCGTTGCTGTCATTGCTCTTGAAGCATTTGCTATAGGACCCCAATATGAATTTTCATCTCTTTGTAAGAGAACTGAGCCTGTCCCATCCTGACTTGCATCAGTGGATATCTTGGTTGCTCTTTTCGGATCGAAGAAAGCAAGTATTGGTCCTGTCATGAGCTTGGTTTTTAAATCTTTCCACTCTTTCTGATGGCTCTCCGTCCACTCAAAAGGTGTAGATTTTCTTATCAAGTTTCTCAATGTTGTTGTTCTTGCTGACAAGTTGGAGATGAACTCGCCAAGAAAATTGACGAAGCCTAGAAATCGGAGAACAACTTTTTTGTCTTCTGGTATCTCCATGTTCTGAATAGCTGAAATGTTATCATCATCAGGTTGGACACCTTGATGAGAAATGGTATCTCCTAGAAATTTGACTGTCCAAAGGTACATTTCAATTGATTAAGTTTGAGTCCATACTTGTTGATGCGTTTGAATACCTGTTTTAGACGCTCAAATGTGCTCTTCTCTGGTTGTGGAGCAAATAATGATGTCGTCAACATATACTCTCTCACCTTCAATTCCTTCTGTCATTTGCTCCACAATCCTGTGGAATATCTCAGATGCATATCATACCAAACGGCATACAGTTGAAGCAAAATCATCCAAAGAGCGTGTTAAATGGACATGTTGTCTGCTCCAGTCATCGAGTTCCATTTGCCAAAATCCCTGTGACGCTCTAACTTTATAAGATGCGTACATTCGCCATCTCACTTGTGATTTCCTCACGCTATGGTATGGAATAGTGTTCCCTTCTTATGTTCTTATTGAGATCTTTAGGATCAATGCAGCTGCGTAGATCACCAGGCTTCTTTTTTACGCAAACCAATGTGCTGACCCAGTCAGTCGGTTTTCTGACTCGAGATATAATGCCTTGGGTTTGAAATCAGTCTAGTTCTTGTTTTCACCTCTCTCGCAAAGAAGCAGGAATTTTCCTAAGCGAATGAATAACTGGCTTGGCATCCTTCCTGAGTAAAACTTTATTCTGGAATGATAGTGTGCCCATGCCTCTGATAACATTAGGGCACTGATTCAAGATGCATTGGATATCATCCAAACATGGCGTATATTCAGTTGCTGTATATATACACGTTGTACAAGCTGCCAGTCTTTACATGCTTGTGCTCCTAAAAGTGAAGATTTAGCATTGTTTACGATTTCAAATCTTAAACGTTTCTTGATTTGTTTGTTCGAGACTTTCAAATGGCATGATCCTATTGAAGAGATCAGGTTGCCATTAGTCATTCAGTCTGCAGGCTGCTGGAAGTATCTTGGGTTCTTCCTGAATCTTGCTGAGATGCAGTCTTGAAAGGAGATTTGCTGAAGCACCAGTGTCAAGTTTAAACAAAATTGAACAGTTGTTAACTTGAACGAGAAACTGAGTTCCATTCATTATTGGTGTTGACTGAATTGATTTGCTGAGGATTGCTTGTTGCTTCTTTTGTTTCCTCACACTTTACAATAATGCCAACAAAAAATATATTTGAGTGAATAATTGTCATTGTCTGATGAAAAGTTCTCTTCGGTTTCTTACACTCTGAACATTAATCTGCCTGTAGTTTTGTTTAGCAGGTTTAAATGGAAGAGAAGATCTGCACTGCGAAGCAAAATGATTAAGCTCGCCACACTTCGAGCATTGTTTTCCATGTGCTGGACATTTCATCTTTAAATGGGCGGTTCCACATCTATAACACGTCATGACGTTGACGTTCTGACTCATGAGACACTTCCGCGCATGCGCAGACCGATTTTCATCCTTCTCGCAATTTCTGACGAAATGCGCATGTGCAGGGTTTGAGTGCGCGCGTGCAAGATGGCTGCCATCCAAAACATGCCTCTTCACCGATTGCGACACCATTTTTATACACTCAATCTAGAGGTGGATTTTTGCGCCTTTTTCACGGGTATAATATTCATTATATTGATTCTTGCTCTGATGTGCTAGGCATTTTTCTTTTTTGAAAAAACATTCTATTGAGGCATTTATGGTTCTATAATAACAAAAGACACAAGCACAGCTATAAACATGGTTCAACGCTTAACACACCCCTCCATCTCCCACAATTCTCGCCTAAGCTAGACCGACAGTGTATCCCCCACCCCCCTATATTGAATTTGCTGGCGATTCAATTTTCTCTGAAGAAGTCAATAAACGGCTGCCACCTCCGAACGAACCCTAATGACGAACCTCTCAGGGCAAACTTGATTTTGTCAAGCCTGAGAAACCCAGCCATGTCACTAACACATACCCCTACTTTCGGGGGTTTCGAGTCCCTCCACACTAGTAAGATCCGTCTCCGGGCTATCAAGGAGACAAAGGCCAAAACATCAGCCTCTCTTGCCCCTGGACTCCCGGGTCTTCTGACACTCCAAAAATCGCCACCTCTGGACTCGGTGCCACCCTCACCTTTAACACCCTGGACATGACATCTGCAAATCCCTGCCAGAATACCCTCAGCTTCAGGCATGCCCAAAACATGTGGACATGATTTGCGGGCCCTCCTGCACATCGCCCATACCTGTCCTCTACCCCAAAAAACCTGCTCAACCGGGCTACTGTCATGTGTGCCTGGTGGACCACCTTGAATTGTATCAGGCCGAGTCTGGCACATGATGAGGACGAATTGACTCTGCTCAGGGCATCCTCCCACAGACCCGCCTCTAACTCCTTTCCCAATGTGCTAGGCATTTTTTAAATCACTAATTCTAATGTTAGGTTTTGTTGTCTCAAAAGACTTTCTTTTAGATGCTCATCATTTATTCCAAATACAATTTGATCACGAATTAACGAGTCATGCAGTGCTGCAAAGTTGCAAGATTGAGCTCGAAGTTTTAAGTCTGCCACAAAGCTAGTAAATGATTCCCCTGTTTTCAGCAATCTTTGGTTGAAAATAAAACGTTCAAATGTTTCATTTGTTTATATCTTGTAGTGGTCATCAAATTTACTTAATGTCACTTCAAATTTAGCTTTGTCCTAACCAGCAAGACATTGAAAGGAATTATATATTTCGATTGCATGCTGTCCTGCCATTGATAAAAGCAATGCAATTTTTCTAGCATCAGTTGCGGTAGTTAAATCAGTAGCTTCCAAATATATCTGAAATTGTTGTTTAAACAGTTTCTAATTAGAGTTCAAATTACCAGTAGTCTTGAGGTGACATGGAGCTTGTGCGTGGTCCATCAAGGCGTGGTTCTTCGAAGGATCAGTTTGCTTCGACGCTTCCCCAGTTGAATAGCTGCCACAGATTTCTTCAATTTCTGATCTTTCTTAATCTATGTAGCTAGTTTTTCCGAAGCCAAATCCTAGTATCATGTTACATTCCGTGATTGTAATACGTTGTTACTCTTTTGCTTACTTCCAGAATGGTCTGATGGTTGTAGTTGTAGTTCAATTAAACTATCAATCTTCAAATTAATCAAATAACATTTAATGAATAACGAATATAAATATGAATGAGTTTGTTCATTCTTCTGCAACTATAACTGATGATTAAGTAAATAAGAAGTATAGATAATGTTTAACTACATGTGCCAACTAAGCTATATCTCTCTAACACTCTGCTATCTAGTCACTCCTGATACGAAGAGGCGGGAATATCCTCTGAATTCAGTTTATATACATGGATCTGGCGCTGCCATCAGTGGTTGTCGAGCACTATGATACAGTTGTTAACCCTTTACATACCAGCAGATATACAGATCACTACAGAATGTACAATACTCTTAAGAAAAACAGAACTGACACTTGATGAAACAGTACCTCAGAAGTATCATATGATGTATCATAGGGTGCTGATCGTGAAAATGAAAATAGGGACATCACAGAAATAAGTTCCATAATTTTGTCACAGCGACATAACTATGGAACTTAATGCTCAGTATCTTGGGAGCAGTAGGATACAGGTTCACACTCACTATAATCCACCCCATAATGACCTTTCAGGTTCAATTATGTTGCTAGGAATTGCTGTTTACTCCTTCACTAGAGGAAAGAAAATCACCTTCCTTTAGCACACCTTATAGCAGCCACTTTCTCAGTAGAACTCAAAGGGTCAGCAGCAGATTTTGCACCATCTTTTGAACAGTAGAGTTGTGTATATACAAAAGATTAAGTGAGAAAGCACCTCAAGTTGTAAGTGCCTAACCTCAAAATAATGAGTTCATTCAGTGACATTAGCATACATATTTTAAATTCTGGCAAATAATGACTGACCCAAACAAATGTGCCGAAATAAATGTTTTAGCTATGCAGCCAATGTAATTGTTGGAACTTCAGTGGGAGTTAGGTACCTGAACGGCAAAAGCAATTGGTCCCACATATTGAAGGTTCGCATTTTACAGTAGATTAGCTGTTGATGAAAATTATGTAGTAGAAGTGAGGCATAAACTGCAAAAAAAAAGAATAAAACTCACTAACGCTGAAGCAAACATAGCCATGGTACGTGTAAGCAAGAATAAACATGAAGATTTAAAGCAAATGCTTAACCTAGAAAATCTCAGGTATTTTACACCACGATTGTGAATAATCAGCAACTTGCATCTTTCTGTGTTGTATATTTGATGATAGCGACTGTATTATACTGGATTATTCAATTCATCCTAAGAGTTTTTCCTCCACATGGTATTAACTTTCATTTGATTATGTTACTCCAGTGTTAGTATCTGCTGTGCATTTTACAGTGCTTACACACTCTAGATGTTTTGGGGATTAAAATTAGGCTTTCTTTGATGTAAATCAGTAAAAGAATTCTACTGAATTTATTTTTACAATTTATAGTTTTACACACCATTTTGTGTGCCGTTTGTGCTGTTATTTCAGTAAGGCCTGAAAGGACCAAGTGAAAAAATGATTCTGTATGTTAGTGTAACAGTACAGACAATACAGAATCACTTTTCATTTTTTTTTTAAATTTAGATTACCCAATTATTTTTTCCAATTAAGGGGCAATTTAGCATGGCCAATCCACCGACTCTGCACATTTTTGGGTTGTGGGGGCGAAACCCACACAGACACGGGGAGAATATGCAAACTCCACACGGACAGTGACCCAGAGCCGGGATCGAACCTGGGACCTCAGTGCCGTGAGGCGGTTGTGCTAACCACTAGGCCACCGTGCTGCCTCACTTTTCATTTTTAAAATTATTTTTCCAATTAAGGGGCAATTTAAAATGGCCAATCCACCTATCCTGCACATCTTTGGGTTATGGGGGTGAGACTCTGGGAGAATGTGTAAACTCCACATGGGCAGTGACCCAGGGCCGGGATCGAACCCTGGTCCTCGACGCTGTGAGGCAGCAGTGCTAACCACTGCACCACCGTGCCACCCTCAGAATCACTTTTCAAACAATTTGCTAAAAGCTTATTTTATTATAAACTAAAAGTAACATTTGAACTAAGGAGCTGGTCATTGACTTCAGGGAGAAAAGTATCGTACAAACCCCTGTCTGCATCATGGTGCTGAGGTGGAGATGGTTGACAGCTTCAAATTCCTAGGTGTGCACATCAACAAAAATCTATCCTGGTCCACCCACGACAACGCTATGGCCAAGAAAGCACAACAATGCCTATACTTCCTCAGGAAACTAAGGAAATTCGATGTCCACATTGACTCTTACCAAATTGTTTTTACAGATGCACCTCAGAAAGCATCCTATCTGGCTGCATCACAGCTTCGTATGGCAACTGCTCAGCCCAAGAGCACAAGAAACTACAGAGAGTGGTGAACAGAACAGGTTTGCCATTGTTAAAAGACTATGTTGCATTTAAAGTTTAGGGATATATATCGATCAGAAAGCTATTATAGACATTCCAAGATTAAGGCAGAGTCTCTTATAACTATGGTTCATTTTTCAAAAATACATTTCCTGTATCAGTAGTTCATATTTCAGCACTTGGCCTGTTATACTGCTTGCATTCAAAATGCTGACATCCTTATAAACAATAGACGCATCTAAATATATTCTGCTCTTCTATTCCATGAGAGCATTCCCAGCAAAGACTCTCATTAAGGACCTGGATAAGTATCTTGCTAGAAACAAAAGTGGAAATTATGGGCACAATTTAGCCACCATGTTGCACCCAATGCGCATCTGGGTCTGCCGGTTAAATAGCGGGAAAGGCCAAAATCGAGATTCGCGGCAGGCGTGACTCAGTTTTCTATCTAACCGGCCGGCTCCCAACGAAGAGTTCTGGATCACGCCCAAATATGGCGTGCATATCATTCACAGTCATTTGGATTAATATACATCTCATTCGCGAGATTGAAGTCGAATGCAATGACTTCCCGGGAATTAACTGGCTCCCCAATGAGAAATCCCGCGGACCTTGTTTAGTACTCTTCTTAGGCAGCATGGTGGCACAGTGGTTAGCATTGCTGCCTCATGGCGCCAAGGACCCAGGCTCGATCTCGGTTCTGGGTCACTGTCCGTGTGGAGTTTGCACATTCTTCCCGTGTTTGCGTGGGTTTCACCCCCACAACCCAAAGATGTGCAGGGTAGGTGGATTGGTCATGCTAAATTGCCCCTTACTTGGAAAAAATGAATTGGTACTCTAACATTTTTTTAAAATAAAGTACTCCTTCTTAAAAAAGGTGAAGCTGGTGCAGTGAATAACCGTTTCCATTTTCCAGCACGCAGCTCAAGGGCACTGGAGCTGCTGCCCCAGTGCTTTTGGCGGAAATGAGGTGTTGCAGGTCAGGGGTCAAGAACATAGAACATACCATGCAGAAGGAGGCCATTCGGCCCATCGAGTCTGCACCGACCCACTTAAGCCCTCACTTCCACCCTATCGCCATAACCCAATAACCCCTCCTAACCTTTTTGGTCACTATGGGCAATTTATCATGGCCAATCCACCTAACCTGCACGTCTTTGGACTGTGGGAGGAAACTGGAGCACCCGGAAGAAACCCACGCAGACATGGGGAGAACGTACAGACTCCGCACAGACAGTGACCCAGCAAGGAATCGAACCTGGGACCCTGGCGCTGTGAAGCCACAGTGCTATCCACTTGTGCTGCCCTACCGGGTTGTCCCCGGGCCAGTGGAGCGAGGTGGGAGCTTTTCCTAGAGGCCTTCAAACTATCTTTAAATATTGTGAATACCCATAACAGGGGCAACTACATCTGCTGCCTGTCTGTCCTACCAAACATTTCCAGGACAGAGCTCTGCTCCTGGTTCTATGCTGAAGGTAACTTTAACTCCCTTGGACTATGAACAGCCTCTAGCTTCACAGCTGAAGGCTTTTACTAATGAGAAATTGGTCTTGTTAGTTGTGAGAGCACGTCACAGCTCTCAAGTGGTGCTGTAGGATGTGTTTGCTGCTTGTCGCTGCAAATGCCTGGAGGCTGCTGCTGCTGTTTCCTTCTTTTTCTGTAGTCTGAAGAGACAATTCTTTTCAAAGATACCTGGAACACCCGGCTTAGGAGATCGCAGCAGTCCAAAAGGCAATCCAGTTTGAAGCAAGAACACTGGGGGACCGAGTGCACTACATTAATCCAAATGAGCAACCTGATGAAGATGTTGAAGAAATGCTTTTCCAGCTGGCTGATGCTTTTGTTGCTGGTTGGTGAGTGCTCCATGTAACTGGTATGTTGCTGCGGGTCAAACACACTGGAAGTCAAGGATGTTCAACTGCAGCTTGAGTGCCGGTGGAATATGTGGATGCCAGGAGTTGGTTCTGCTGAGATTGGGCCGTGATGGAAAACAATACTTTTCACTGTACCTTGGTACACGTGACAATAAATCTAAATCCTTGTTGATTAATGGTTAATGTGATACGTGGAATGTTGGAATGTTACACAATTGATTTTTGAATCATTATTAATGTTGACCTTTTTTGTCAATAAAATATTACTCAAATGGTGCTGCAGGTTATGTTTGCTGCCTGCTGCTGCTTGTGGCTGCAAACACCTGGATGCAGCTGTTGCTGTTTCCTTCTTTTACTGTAATATGAAAGAAAGACAATTTTTTCTCAGATAACTGGGCCCTGGAACACCGGGCTCATACGAGTCCAGAAGGCAATCGGGTTTGAAGCAAGAGACGCTGTGTGACCTGGTGCACAAGATTTATCCAAATGAGCAACCTGATGACGTCGTTGAAGAAATACTTTTGTCGATTGCTGATGCTTTTGTTGCTGGTGTGGTGACTGCTCCATGTAACTGGCATGCACTGTGGGTCAAACACACTGGAAGTGAAGGATGTTCAACTGGATCTTTAGCACCAGGGGAACATGTGGATGCCAAGATTTGGTTCTGATGGGATTGGGCCGTGTGGGAGGGCTGGCACAGCTGCGGCTCATCGACAGAGAATGGCACTGATACGGGGAACAACCAATAAGTAACGCATTGATGGACAGATTATTTCTACGACAAAGTTCTTGACATGATAAAACATTCTCAGACTTATCCTCCATTTCCACTAAGGAACCTGCGCAGGGCAATACTGCGTGTTGGGTTTTTTGTGTGAAAATGAGCGGATATAGCTTTGTATTGGTACTAATAAGGAGCAGTGATGTTTACTTATTGATTAATGGTTAGTGTGATATGTGGAATGTTTTGTCGTTCATTTTCAAATCTTTGTTAATGTTCACCGCTTTTGCCAATAAAATATTACTCATATTACTGGATTCTTGTGGCATGTCTCAGACAATGATTATTGTATCGCATTTCAATCAAACTTTGAAGCCTGAACACTGTGCCTGAACTCTAGAAGCATCAGCACCATAGAGGCAGCAACCAACAATGAAACACTTAAAGAGCTGAGCTTTAGCACTGGGGATATACTTACGACGAAAGGGTAAGTGTGTGGACGAAGGAAGGGCACCAGAGTACGGTCTCCCTAATGTTCCTGGGGGTTCCTGCTGTGGCCAATGGTGAGTGTGCAGAGCGAGGTTTTCCAGTACAACTGGCACAGTGGATGGCATTGAGAAAAGACGGGACAGGCAAGGGTGGGGTGGGGAGCATTGGGGGATTAGAAGGTCTCGGGGTAGAAGCCTTAATCGATTGTTAGTCTCTCTTCTTCTCTAATTCCTTACATGAATACAAAGTATGGCGGCTATGTCGGTTCTGTAGAGGCTGCCCTCGTGGTGCTGGTGGCTACCCAGGCTGCCAGATGCTGGAAACGTCGACGCAGGCTGGAGACGGCATCCCTGAAGACCCAGCCGCCCATCAAGCCAAGGAGGAACCCAGAGGGGTCACCAACGATAGTCCACGGTGTACAAGCATCGTAGCTACAGCCCACAAGTGCATCCATGAGATCAGACTATATCAACTTTGAGCTGGACCAGGCCCACCAAGGTGCCTGGGCTGCAGGATTCACTGCCATCACCGGGACACTCAGAGATCCCCAGCATCTTCAAGGACCACCCCAGGACAATGGGTTGGCGTTTGGTGGATAAGGGGTACCCGCTGAGATCCTAGCTCATGACGTCAGTACAGAGGCCAATGACTGAGACTGAGACCCAATATGGCGAGGCCCAGATTGCCACCCATGCTGTCATTGAGCACTGCATCGGACTGCTCAAAATGCAGTCCATCCATGCCCGATTGGCACCACAGGGTCTTGGATGCTTTATCAACCCCTTTAATCACCTTTTAATTTGATGTTTTCAAGTTTCACTTGCTCTCCGTTTAGGGCAGTGCCCCTTTGGGGGCGGAGCATTTTAATTTGTCCATCAATTTGTTCAATTTAGCTTAAATAGTTGAACTCAAAATAATTCAAAATGCAGTTCCGATGCCTGGACCTCGCACCGATGGTGCACTGCAGTACACTCCCAGAAGGATTCCCACTTTATGGTGGTCTACTGTCCCCTCCCCAACCTGGCACAGTTGCAGGGCGACATGCTGGAGGAGGAGGGACATATAGCCTCGTCTGAGGAGGATGAGGAAGAGCAGGACCAGGATGGACTGGATGATGAGCCATGGGAGAAGCCGCAGGAGGTGCTAGAGGATGGAGGACAGGCGGCAGCAAGGGTCCAGCATGCGCAGAGGACCAGGGAGATCCTTATTTCCGCCCGATTCTCATAGGAAGAGTCATTTCCATTCACTGCCCCCCTTACCCCCCCCCAAACCCTCCATCCACCCCCAGTCCCTGTTCCCCCCCCCCAATCCCTACAGTCTCCCCCATTCCCTCCCTCCTCCCAATCGTCCCGCCCCTCAATTCTTCCTCCCCCACAAGGGTCTGTGTAACGTGTCTGTGACAGCACTGTCAGTGGCAGTAACTCACTGTGAGGTTAGCCCTGGTGCTCCTCAGTTTTTGCCAAAGTTTGACTCCTGTCTTTCTGCTGACAGCACACTCACACCCATCTTCTGAACAGGGTCGGCATTTGACCCTGGACTACTGTGCCCTGGGGCTGGGGGGAGCGGAGGGCAACAGGGGGTGGGGTTGACAGGCCTGCTGTGAAGATTAATATGGCAAAGGCTTCATATGTATCAGGTGCAACATGTTTTAATTGTGAATATTTGACATTTCCATTCTACCTAGCTAGAGATATCACTGACATCCCCTCATGAATCTCATGGCTGTGACCTATCATCTGTATCAGCTCTGGGATACCCTTGTCAAGAGGATCAGCATCTGAATGGGACTCAGCTGAGTCCTGGGATCCAGCAGACCTCCGACTGTTCACTCTCCTGGATGTTCCTGCTTCCACCTGATGTGCATCAACAACTGTGTAGGTACTCACCAGATTGTGTCCCAGCAGCCTCTCCACTAATGTCGCCTAGGTATGTGTCTCTACACTGGTGGAAGGTGAGGGCGCTAGCTGTGAAGCATTGATATTGGTCTCCCCAGAGCTCTCCTCCTGTGTGTGCGTGTCTCGCTGTCAGGGACTGCTCTCTCCTCAGACAACTCCGCGATTTTGCACTTTCCAGGGCCCGCTCCTCATTGTGTAGACTCAAATCTACCCCCCCCCCCCCCCCCCCCCCGGCGACCGGGCTGTTCGTCATCCGACCCCCCCTCGAGAGAACAGGTTATCCCGTCTCGTCTCAAGAGGTCTGGCCAGGTCGGCATTCCCAAAGCGAAGGGCAGGTCTGCGTGCTGCCATGCCTGTGTGTTCACTGGGACTGAGTGGTGAGGGAGCGTTTAAAAGAAGCTCCACCTTGTTAGCAGAGAGACACTGAGGAGAGAGTCAGATGGCGAGACAGCCAGTAATGGCAAGAAATACATGGGGGCTTATTTCTGGCATTAAGTGTCATTAACTACAGAAGCAATCTCACCAATGCGGGAGTTGAGAAACACCTCACCAATCACACCAAAAATTACATTTAAAAATATTTGTGACTTTGTACAGTGGAGAGCAAAACTTTTAATCAAACTTCAGACTTACTAATTTTAGACCTGTGTCCTCAGTCAAAGTCAAATAGCCTGTGCCTATGTATTTACATTGTGTATTAATGCTTGCCCTATGTACTTTCTTTTCACAAATGGAATGATCTGTCTGAACTACAGGCAGAACAATGCATTTCACTATACCTACATGACAATGAACAAATCCAATCCGAACTGAGATGGTTGGCAGCTTCAAATTCCTAGGGTTGCACATCACAAAAATCTGTCCTAGTCCACCCACGTCGACTTTACGACCAAGAAATCATAACAGCGCCTGTATTTCCTCAGGAAACTAAGGAAAGTTGACATGTCCACACTGACTCTTACCAACTTTTACAGATGCACCATAGAAAGCATCCTATCGGGCTGCATCACAACTGCTCGGCCCAAGACCGCAAGAAACTTGAGGCGTGAACACAGCCCAGTCCATCACACGCCTCCCATCCATTGACTCCATCTACACTTCCCGCAGCCTTGGGAAAGTGGGCAGTTTAATCAAAAGCAGGCAGCTTAATCTAAGACCCCTCCCACCCGGCTTACTCATTCTTGCCACTTTTTCGTTCGGGCAGGAGATACAAAGCAGAGTATCCATCCACCCCCCCTCCCCGTACATTGGTACTGAGAGGAGGGTACCCTGTTTCTCTAACACAAAATTAGTGTTTGTACCATTTGGCCTTGAATATATTCACATAGCTAACACATTCACAGGCATTTTCAGCCAAAAGTGCCAAGTGGTACACCCCATTCAGCCTCCTTGCAAGGGAAAAACCCTCCAATGAGAGAAATCATGTCTGATAGAACTTAAGATGGTTATGGTTGCTAGAGGCCAATAACCCCAGAATGGTTGCAAAGTTCTTCAGAATGACATCATTGGGCGCAACCATCAACAATTACTTCATCGATAACTTTCCCTCTAGATGAAATATCAGTTCACTGATGTCTTCAGCTCCATCCACCAGGCCTCCAACAATGAAAGAACTGTGTCAACATGTTGCAGGATCTTGAAAACCTTGAGCTAGTAAGTTGCAATAACTCAGACTGCATGGTTAAAACTTAGTTGGATCAGGATGTCTGCAACACTCAAGCCATTCAGGACCAAACAAAAGAGCTCTTCCACAAGGAGTGTGTATCGTGCGTACAATATGTGCTATTAACAGGTTGCAAGAACATGTAAAGCTTTCTTTTAAAGTACCAATCTGTGACGTCTACCACAAGGGAAGGTAGCAGGATCATAGGATCAGTTACCTGCAAGTAACACACTATCCACACTCTAACCACAATTCCTTCATCCTCACTGGGTTAGTTATCAGGGTTAGGATGGACGGACAATAAATGTAACCGTGCCAGCATTAGCCACAGTGAAGTTATTAATTTAGTACAATCCTCTTGATAAATGTAATGTCAAATTGTAATGTTCCTTTTATTTTGTCACCCCCCCCAAATCAATCATTCCGGCCATGCTGCTGCCACCGGGCCTCTCCCTATCAGGGAGGGTGGCTGAGACTGAGGACAACCCTGACACCCGGCAATGCTGCCCTGACCCCCCCCCCCCCCCCCCCCCCCCCGCCCCCGGCAACACTCCCTCTCACCCGGTCCCACTTAAAAATGTTTGAACGACCGGTGAAGCCGTCCGTCCCGCTCCCCTTACCGGGAAGACTAGGCGAGTTTCTGGAGTTTTAACCCGCGGTTGCTTTGGACACCGTAGAGAGGTCGAACGCGCGTCGACTTTCTCCTCCTTACCTTGAGTGAGGAAGCGAGAGCTGAGCAGAGGAGCGGAGGCCATCTTGTGGTGATCGGCAGATGTCCCAGCATTCCTCCTGAAGCGGGGGGGGGGGGGTCAAAGAGGGGTGGATGGGATGGGGGGGAGGGGTGGATGGGATGGGGGGGAGGGTGTGGATGGGATGGGGGGGGAGGGGTGGATGGGATGGGGGGAGGGGTGGATGGGATGGGATGGGGGGAGGGGTGGATGGGATGGGATGGGGGGAGGGGTGGATGGGATGGGGGGAGGGGTGGATGGGATGGGGGGGGTGGATGGGATGGGGGGGGGGGGTGGATGGGATGGGGGGGGGTGGATGGGATGGGGGGGGGTGGATGGGATGGGGGGGGGGTGGATGGGATGGGATATGGGGGGGGGTGGTGGATGGGATGGGATATGGGTGGGGGTGGTGGATGGGATATGCGGGGGGTGGTGGATGGGATATGGGGGGGGTTGGATGGGATATGGGGGGGGGTGGATGGATATGGGGGGGGGTGGGATATGGGGGGGATGGGATGGGTGGGGGTGGATGGGATGGGGGGGTGGATGGGGTGTGGGGGGGGTGGATGGGATGGGATTGGGGGGGTTGGGTGGGGGTGGATGGGATGGGGTGTGGATTGGATGGGGATGGGATGGGGGGTGTGGATGGGATGGGGGGGTGTGGATGGGATGGGGTGTGGATGGATGGGGGGGTGGATGGGATGGGGGTGTGGATGGGATGGGGGGTGTGGATGGGATGGGGGGGGGTGGGGATGGGAGGGGGGGTGGGGATGATGGGGGGGGGGTGGATGGGATGGGGGGGGGGAGGATGGGGGGTGGGATGGGATGGGGGGGGGTGGGATGGATGGGGGGGGGTGGATGGGATGGGGGGGTGGTGGATGGGATATGAGGGGGGTGGATGGGATATGGGGGGGGGTGGATGGGAATGGGGGGGGGGGAGGATATGGGGGGGTGGATGGGATATGGGGGGGTGGATGGGATATGGGGGGGGGGGATGGGATAGGGGGGGGGGGATGGGGTGGGGGGGATGGATGGGGGGGTGGATGGGATGGGGGGGGTGGATGGGATGGGGGGGGAGGGGGGGGGTGGATGGGATGGGGGGGGTGGATGGGATGGGATATGGGGGGGTGGATGGGAGGGATGGGGGGGGTGGTGGATGGGATAGGGGGGGGGGTTGGATGGGATATGGGGGGGGGATGGGATATGGGGGGGGGATGGGATATGGGGGGGGATGGGATATGGGGGGGGGGATGGGATGGGGGGGATGGGATGGGGGGGTGGATGGGGTGTGGGGGGGGGGGGGGATGGGTGTGGGGGGGGGTGGATGGGGGGGGGGGGTGGGTTGGGGGGGGGGGGATTGGGGGGGGTGGGATGGTAGGGAGGGGGTGTGTGGATGGGATGGGGGGGTGTGGATGGGATGGGGGGGTGTGGATGGGATGGGGGGTGGGATGGGATGGGGGGGTGTGGATGGGGGGGGGTGGGTGTGGATGGGGGTGGATGGTATGGGGGGTGGGATGGGAGGGGGGGTGGGGATGGGATGGGGGGGGTGGGATGGGATGGGGGGTGGATGGGATGGGGGGTGGATGGTGGGGGGTGGATGGGATGGGGGGGTGGATGGGATGGGGGGGGTGGATGGGATGGGGGGGGGGATGGGATGGGGGGGGGGGGGGGGGGGGGGGGGATGGATGGGGGGGGGGGGGGATGGGGGGGGGGGTGGATGGGGGGGAGGGGTGAATGGGGGGGGGGGGTGCATGGGGGGGAGGGGTGGATGGGGGGGGAGGGGTGGATGGGGGGGAGGGTGGATGGGGGGGAGGGTGGATGGGGGGGGGGAGGGGTGGATGGGGGGGGGGGAGGGTGGATGGGGGGGGAGGGGTGGATGGGGGGGGGAGGGGTGGATGGGGGGGGGAGGGGTGGTATGGGGGGGGGAGGGGTGGATGGGGGGGAGGGGGGGAGGGGTGGATAGGGGGGGAGGGGTGGATGGGGGGTGGAGAGGTGGATGGGGGGGGAGGGGTGGATGGGGGGGTTGGTGTGGATGGGGGGGGAGGGGTGGATGGGGGGGGAGGGGTGGATGGGGGGGGGGAGGGGTGGATGGGGAGGAGGGGTGGATGGGGGGGGTGGGTGGGGGGGGAGGGGTGGATGGGGGGGGGAGGGGTGGATGGGGGGGAGGGGTGGATGGGGGGGGGAGGGGTGGATGGGAGGGGTGGGGATGGGATGGGATATGGGGGGGGGTGGATGGGATGGGATATGGGGGGGTGGATGGGATTGGGGGGGGGTGGATGGGATGGGGGGTGGATGGGATGGGGGGGGGGTGGATGGGATGGGGGGGGGGTGGATGGGGGGGGAGGGGTGGATGGGGGGGAGGGGTGGATGGGGGGGGAGGGGTGGATGGGGGGGGAGGGGTGGATGGGGGGGGGGAGGGGTGGATGGGGGGGGGAGGGGTGGATGGGGGGGGGGTGGGGGGGGGAGGGGTGGATGGGGAGGGGTGGATGGGGGGGAGGGGTGGATGGGGGGGGAGGGGTGGATGGGGGGGAGGGGTGGATGGGAGGGGTATGGGATGGGATATGGGGGGGGGTGGATGGGATGGGATATGGGGGGGTGGATGGGATTGGGGGGGGTGGATGGGATGGGGGGGGGATGGGATGGGGGGGGTGGATGGGATGGGGGGGGGGTGGATGGGATGGGGGGTGGATGGGATATGGGGGGGGTGGATGGGATGGGATATGGGGGGGGGTGGATGGGATGGGATATGGGGGGGTGGTGGATGGGATATGCGGGGGGTGGTGGATGGGATATGGGGGGGGGTTGGATGGGATATGGGGGGGGTGGATGGGATATGGGGGGGGGTGGATGGATATGGGGGGGGATGGGATATGGGGTGGATGGGGTGGGGGGGGTGGATGGGTGTGGGGGGGTGGATGGGGTGTGGGGGATGGGATGGGGGGGTGTGGATTGGATGGGATGGGATGGGGGTGTGTGGATGGGATGGGGGGGTGTGGATGGGATGGGGGGGTGTGGATGGGATGGGGGGTGTGGATGGATGGGGGTGTGTGGATGGGATGGGGGGGGTGGGGATGGGAGGGGGGGGAGTGGGATGGGATGGGGGGGTGGATGGGATGGGGGGGTGGATGGGATGGGGGGGGTGGATGGGATGGGGGGGGGTGGATGGGATGGGGGGGTGGATGGGATGGGGGGGTGGTGGATGGGATATGGGGGGGTGGATGGGATATGGGGGGGGTGGATGGATATGGGGGGGGGTGGGATGGGATATGGGGGTGGATGGGATATGGGGGGGATGGGATATGGGGGGGGTGGATGGGATGGGGTGGGGGTGGATGGGATGGGGGTGGGGGTGGATGGGATGGGGGGGGTGGATGGGGTGGGGGGGGGGTGGATGGGGTGGGGGGGGTGGATGGGGTGGGGGGGTGGGTGGATGGGGTGGGGGGGGTGGATGGGGTGGGGGGGTGGATGGGGTGGGGGTGGGTGGGATGGGGGGTGGATGGGGGGATGGGATGGGGGGGTGTGGATGGGATGGGATGGGGGTGTGTGGATGGGATGGGGGTGTGGATGGGATGGGGTGTGTGGATGGGATGGGGGGTGGGGGTGGGGATGGGATGGGGGGGTGGGGATGGGATGGGGGGGTGGGGATGGGTGGGGGGGTGGGGATGGGAGGGGGGGTGTGGATGGGAGGGGGGTGGGGATGGGATGGGGGGTGGGGATGGGATGGGGGGTGGATGGGATGGGGGGTGGATGGGATGTGGGGGGGGTGGGATGGGATGTGGGGGGGGGATGGGATGTGGGGGGGGATGGGATGTGTGGGGGGGGATGGGATGTGGGGTGGGGGGGATGGGATGTGGGGGGGATGGGATGTGGGGGGGGGGGATGGGATGTGGGGGGGGGGGATGTGGGGTGGGGGGGATGTGGGGTGGGGATGGGATGTGGGGTGGGATGTGGGGTGGGGTGGGGGGATGGGATGTGGAGTGGGGGGGGTGGGATGTGGAGGGGGGATGGGATGTGGAGGGGGGGGATGGGATGTGGAGGGGGGGGGATGGGATGTGGAGGGGGGGATGGGATGTGGAGGGGGGGATGGGATGTGGAGAGGGGGGGATGGGATGTGGAGGGGGGGGGGATGGGATGTGGAGAGGGGGGATGGGATGTGGGGTGGGGGGATGGGATGTGGGGTGGGGGGGATGGGATGTGGGGTGGGGGGGATGGGATGTGGGGGGGAGGGGATGTGGGGTGGGGGGGATGGGATGTGGGGTGGGGGGGATGGGATGTGGGGGGGATGTGGGGGTGGGATGTGGAGTGGGGGGGATGGGATGTGGAGTGGGGGGGGATGTGGGGTGGGGGATGGGATGTGGAGTGGGGGGGTGGGATGTGGAGTGGGGGGGTGGGATGTGGAGTGGGGGGGATGTGATGTGGAGTGGGGGGGGATGGGATGTGGAGTGGGGGGGATGGGATGTGGGGTGGGGGGGATGGGATGTGGGGTGGGGGGGATGGGATGTGGGGTGGGGGGGGATGTGGGTGGGGGGATGTGGGTGGTGGGTGGGGTGGGGAGGGGGGATAGTGGGTGGTGGGTGGGGTGGGGAGGGGGGATAGTGGGGGGGATGGGATGTGGAGTGGGGGGGATGGGATGTGGAGTGGGGGGGGGATGGGATGTGGAGTGGGGGGGATGGGATGTGGAGTGGGGGGGGGGGATGGGATGTGGAGTGGGGGGATGTGGGGTGGGGGGGATGGGATGTGGGGTGGGGGATGTGGGGGGGATGGGATGTGGGGGGGATGGCACGTGGGGGGGATGGGATGGGACGTGGGGGGGATGGGATGTGTGGGGGGGGTGGGGTGGGGGGGGATGGGATGTGTGGGGGGGGATGGGATGTGTGTGGGGGGGGATGGGATGTGTGTGGGGGGGATGGGATGTGGGGGGGGGGATGGGATGTGGGGGGATGGGATGTGGGGGGGATGGGATGTGGGGGGGATGGGATGTGGGGGGGATGGGATGTGGGGTGGGGGGGGATGTGGGGTGGGGGGGGGGATGGGATGTGGAGTGGGGGGGATGGGATGTGGAGTGGGGGGGATGGGATGTGGAGTGGGGGGGGGTGTGGGGGGGATGGGATGTGGGGGGGGGGGATGGGATGTGGAGTGGGGGATGGGATGTGGAGTGGGGGGATGGGATGTGGAGTGGGGGGGGATGGGATGTGGAGTGGGGGGTGGGATGTGGGGGGGGGGGATGTGGGGGGGGGGATGGGATGTGGGGTGGGGGGGGATGTGGGGTGGGGGGGATGGGATGTGTGGGGGGGGGGATGGGATGTGGGGGGATGGGATGTGTGTGGGGGGGATGGGATGTGGGGGGGATGGGATGTGGGGGGGATGGGATGTGGGGTGGGGGGGGATGTGGGGTGGGGGGGGGATGGGATGTGGAGTGGGGGGATGGGATGTGGAGTGGGGGGGATGGGATGTGGAGTGGGGGGGATGTGGGGTGGATGGGATGTGGGGTGGGGGGATGGGATGTGGAGTGGGGGGATGGGATGTGGAGCGGGGGGATGGGATGTGGAGTGGGGGGGGATGGGATGTGGAGTGGGGGGGTGGGATGTGGGGTGGGGGGGATGTGGGGTGGGGGGGATGGGATGTGGGGTGGGGGGGGATGTGGGGTGGGGGGATGGGATGTGGGGTGGGGGGGGATGTGGGGTGGGGTGGGGGGGTGTGGGTGGTGGGTGGGGTGGGGAGGGGGGATGTGATGTGGGGGATGGGATGTGGGGGGGGAGATGGGATGTGGGGGGGGAGATGGGATGTGGGGTGGGGGAGTGGGATGTGGGGGAGTGGGATGTGGGGTGGGGGGGATGGGATGTGGGGTGGGGGGGAGATGGGATGTGGGGGGGGGAGATGGGATGTGGGGTGGGGGAGTGGGATGTGGGGGAGTGGGATGTGGGGTGGGGGGGATGGGATGTGGGGGGGGTGGGGGGATGGGATGTGGGGTGGGGGGATGGGATGTGGGGTGGGGGGATGGGATGTGGGGTGGGGGGGTTGGGATGTGGAGTGAGGGGGATGGTGGGTGGGGTGGGGGGATGGGATGTGGGGGGGTGGGGTGGGGGGATGGGATGGGGGGGGATGGGATGTGGGGGGGTGGGATGTGGGGTGGTGGGGGGATGGGATGTGGGGGGGTGGGATGTGGGGTGGTGGTGGATGGGATGTGGGATGGGGGGGATGGGGGGGGTGGGGGAAATGGAGGGGGGTGGGGGAAATGGGAGGGATGGGGGGGGTGGGGGAAATGGGGAATTGTGGGGGGGGATGGGATGGGGGTGGATGAATGGGGGATGGGATGGGGGTGGATGAATGGGGGATTGGAGAGGTGGATGAATGGGGGGATTGGAGAGGTGGATGAATGGGGGGATTGGAGGTGGATGAATGGCGGATTGGGGGTGGATGAATGTGTGTTTGGGGGTGGCTGAATGGGAGGTTTGGTGGTGGGGTGGATGAATTGGAGGTCTGGTGGATGAATGGGTGGTATGGTGGGGTTAGGTGGATGACTGGGGGGTTTGGTGGGAGTGGGGTTTATGGGAGGTGGTGGATGAATGGGACATTCTGGGGGGGGGTGGATGGTACAGGGGTTTGGTGGGACATGATGGATGGGGGTGGATGGATGAATGGGGGTGTGGGGGCTGTTGGGGAGGGGTGGAGGGTTGCTTGGGGATGTGGGTTGATGGGCTTCGGAGGGTTGATGGGGGAGTGGGGGGGCTGGCAGTTGTCAGTTGGGTTGGCTGTCAGGGTTGGGGGTTTGCGAATTTCCTTGCATAGGGGTGTGAGTCTTGGGGTGCTGGGTGGGATTGGGGATCCAGGAATGAGGTGTGTGCATGGGTGGGTAGGAAGTCAGGAGTACAGGGCGGGGTTGTGAGTGTGTTGGGAAGATGGTAAGTTGGGAACAAGGGGCTGACAGCCCAGGGGAGCGCAGGGTCCCTGTGGTGTTGGTGAGCGGGCAGCCTTGGATGGTGGGTACCAGTGAGGCCTATGGGGCAGGAAAAGGGGGTCCCTGTGGGATGGAGGGCATGCACGGTGGCATGGTGGTTAGCACAATTGCTTCATAGCTCCAGGGTCCCAGGTTCGATTCCCGGCATGGTTCACTGTCCGTGCGGTGTCTGCATGTTCTCCCCGTGTGTGCGTGGGTTTCCTCCGGGCGCTCCGGTTTCCTCCCACAGTCCAAAGATGTGCAGGTTAGGTGGATTGGCCGTGCTAAATTGCCCTTAGTGTCCAAAATTTCCCTTAGTGTTGGGTGCGGTTACTGGATTATGGGGATAGGGTGGAGTGTGTGCTTGGGTAGGGTGCTCTTTCCAAGAGCCGGTGCAGACTTGATGGGCCGTATGGCCTCCTTCTGCACTGTAAATTCTATGATTCTATGCCTTGCAGAGCTGGAAGGGAGCAGCCGGGCTGATGTATGCTGACTTTGACCTGTTTTAGCCGAGGCCACCTTATAGTGAGCATCATAAAAACATACAGAATTAAAACTTGTTCAAATCCTTCCGGTTGCTGCAATTTTGCAATGAACTGAAGAAATGCTGAGTTTTTTTCTTTTCAATTTGACCAAATTAATCAGCTTTTCCAATTTTTATCTAAGGGGATCACTTTATTAACCTCTGCTGTGAAGGCATTAATCTTTTGAGAAAATAAGTATGGAGTGGTTAGCACTGCTGCCTCACAACACCAAGGACCCAGGTTCAATTCCTGCCTTGGGTGATTGTGGAGTTTTCACGTTCTCCCCGCGTCTGCGTGGGTTTCATCCGGGTGCTCTGGTTTCCTCCAACAGTCCAAAGATGTGCACGTTAGATGGGGTTATGGGGATAGGGTGGGGGAGTGGGCCTAGGTAGAGTGTTCTTTCAGAGGGTTAGTGCAGATTTGATGGGCCAAATGGCCTCCTTCTGTACTGTAGGGATTCTATAGTTCAAGAGGGAAGAGCCTTGGGACTAGAAATTTAAGAGCTAGAGGTACAGCAATTACTGAGACAGGCTAATGAATTATTCATCTATTGAGAAAACAACAATAAAGCTTAGTGTATTAGCATTTGGAGCGGCACCTAAATGCTAATACACTAAGCCTAAATAACCCTAACACTAACCCTAACCCAGGTTCAATTCCGGCCTTGGGTCAGTGTCTGTGTGGAGTTTGTTTGTTCTCCCCGTGTGTGCATGGGTTTCCTCCGGGTGCTCTGGTTTCCTCCGACAGTCCAAAGATGTGCAGGTTAGGGGGACTGGCCATGCTAAATTGCCCTTAGTGCCCATGGGTGTACAGGTTAGGTGGGGTTATGGGAATAGGGCAGGAGAGTGGACTTCTTTCTTTCAGAGGGTTGGTGCAGACCCAATGTGCCGAACGGCCTCCTTCTGTACTGTAGAGATTCTATGAGTACCCTTGTTCAATACCTAGAAGAATGGGAAAGGAATGGTAAGTACTGGATTCGGTTGGGCATCTCAGGATGTTCAGAAAAATAAGTATTTTATTTTTAAATCACTTTGAGGAAACATAAAATAACATAACTCGATTCAGACAACTTTGCAACAAAGAATTCATCTCCTCATTTGGACTGGTTAAACATTATGTTTCAGAATTACTTCACTGAAACTCAATGATTTCTTTTTTTAGAAAATATTTTATTCAAGCATCTGTATTTTAACATGTTGACATTTCTAAAACAACCGCGCAGGTTGTCGCACAAAATACCCCCTAAAAGAACAACAAACAATAAACCACGTCCCCCACTTCTCCCACCCTGTCCCCAAATACTCTCATACACTGCAGGAAAGGATGTCCCGAAGTGTGGTACATTGGCGAGACCATGCAGACGCTGCGACAACGAATGAACGGACATCGCGCGACAATCACCAGGCAGAAATGTTCCCTTACAGTCGGGGAACACTTCAGCAGTCAAGGGCATTCAGCCTCTGATCTCCGGGTAAGCGTTCGCCAAGGTGGCATTCAGGACGCGCGACAACGCAGAATCGGTGAGCAGAAACTTATAGCCAAGTTCCGCCTCAACCGGGACCTGGGATTCATGTCGCATTACATTCACCCCCCACCATCTGGCCTGGGATTGCGAAATCCTACCAACTGTCCTGGCTTGAGACAATTCACACCGCTTTAACCTGGGGTTACCCCTATCTCCGGATCTGTAAAGACTTAATTACCTGCAAATGCTCGCATTCTAAGCATTGCCTGGCAACTTTGAATTTGTCTATATATATGTTTCTGGAACATACCTCTTCATTCACCTGAGGAAGGAGCAGTGCTCCGAAAGCTAGTCTTTAAAACAAACCTGCTGAACTTTTACCTGCTGTTGTAAGACTTCTTACTTCTTACCCAAATACCCATATACTGAGCTCCCTGTCCTGATTTCACATTACCCTGCCTCCTGTTTTCCTTCCCCCCTTACTGCTGACGTTCAATTTTTGTTGAAGAAATCGATGAACGGCCGCCAACTCCAGGCGGATCTCTGTATTGATCCTCTCAGAGCGAACTTGATTTTCTCCAGACTGAGAAACCCTACCATATCGCTGACCCACACTCCTGACTTCGGGGCTCCGATCCCTCCATCTCAGCAATATCCATCTCCGGGCCACCAGGGAGGAGAAGGCCAGGATATCGGCCTTCCTCCCCACTTTTGCCCCCGGATCCTCCAACACCCCAAATATTGCCAATTCTGGACTCGGAGTTACCCTACCTTCCAGGACTTTTGACATAACATCCGCAAATCCCTGCCAGAATTCCCTCAGTTTCGTACATGCCCAAAACATATGAACGTGGTTGGCCGGGTTACCCCCACACTGCCCATGTCTGTCCTCCACCTCCTTGAAGAACCTACTCATGTGGGTCCTGTGGACTGAGTCAAGCTAAGTCTAGCACAGGACGAGGATGCATTTACCCTTTTCAAGGCTTTTTCCCACAGTCCAGTTTCCAGCTCTCCTCCTAGCTCCTCTTCCCACTTTCTCTTCACCTCTCTGCTGGGGGCCCCTTCCCACTCTAACAATTCCCCGTATATCTCCGAAACCTTCCCACCTCCACCCCCTGTTTTTGTCAGCACTTATCCCGTAGTCCCCTCAGCAGGAGGCAAGGAAAGCTTGGGACCTGTCTCCGTACAAAATCCCAGACTTGAAGATACCGAAACCTGTTCCCACCTGGCAAATCAAACTCCTCTAATGTCTCCAAGGTCGGAAAGCCCTCCTGGATGAATAGATCCCCAAACCTCTCAGACCACACTGACTCCCCCTCCAGTCTCAAATGCTGTCTCCATTGCCCCCGCACCCTTAGGGCTGCTACCACCACCGGACTTGGAGGGAACCGAGCCGGCGGGAATGGCAGGGGCGTCGTCAGTAAAGCCACCAGACTCGTACCTTTGCAGGATGCTGCCTCCATCCGCTCCCAGACCGACCCCTCCCTCACTACCCACTTCCTGACCATCGATATGTTGGCAGCCCAGTAATAGTTAATAAAGCTCGGGAGAGCCAAGCCCTCTTTTCCGTGGGTCCGTTCCAGGAGTGCCCTCTTTACTCGGGGTTTTACCCGCCCATATAAACCTCGATATCGCCACATTCATGCTTCTGAAAAAGCCTTTGAGACAAAAATCGGGAGACATTGAAAAAAGAAAAGCAGTCTCGGAAGGACCGTCATCTTCACCATCTGAATCCCCCCCGCCAGCATCAGTGGGAGCATGTCCAATCTACAGAAATTCCTTCTCATTTGAGCCAATGCTTTGCCCAAATTTAACTTGTGAAGCTGCCCCCAATCCTTGGCCACTTGAATCCCCAGATGCCTAAAACTCCTCCCAACCACTTTAAAAGGTAGCTCCTTCAGTCTCCTTTCCTACCCCCGTGCCTGGATCATGAACATCTCGCTCCTTCCCATATTTAACTTATAACCTGAAAATTGCCCAAATTCTCCTCAGACCTCTATGATTTTGGTCATCCCCCTCACCGGGTCCGTGACATAAAGCAGCAAATTGTCCGCTTGGAGATAGACCCTGTGTTCCACCCCCCACCTCACTATACCCTGCCAGGCATTCGCTGCTCTCGGGGCCATTGCTAAGGGTTCTATGGCCAGGGCAAACAATAATGGGGAGAGCGGGCATCCCTGCCTTGTCCCCAGACATAGACTAAAGTATTCCGACTAAACCCGGTTAGTTCTTACGTTTGCCACTGGGGCCTGGTACAATAACTGGACCCACTCCACAAATCCCTGCCCAAACCCAAACCTGCCTAAAATATCCCATAGATACTTCCACTCCCCACCCGGTCGAAAGCCTTTTCCACGTCCATGGCAACTACCACCCCAGCCTCGCGCCCCTCCGCTGGCATCATAATTACATTGAGAAGCCGTCTAATGTTGAATGTCAGGTGTCTGCTCTTTACAAATTCTGTCTGATCCTCCCCAATTATCTCCAGGACACAATCCTCTATTCGAGTGGCCAGGATCTTAGGGCTGGTTTAGCACAGGGCTAAATAGCTGGCTTTTAAAGCAGACCAAGGCAGGCCAGCATCGCGGGTTCAATTCCCGTACCAGCCTCCCTGAACAGGCGCCGGAATGTGGCGACTGGGGGCTTTTCACAGTAACTTCATTTGAAGCCTACTTGTGACAATAAGCGATTTTCATTTCATTTCGTATAATTTTATCTTTGCCAATAATTTGGCATCTACATTCAAGAGGGAAATTGGCCTGTACGATCCACAGCTCTCACTTCGGGATGAGAGAAATTGATGCCTGTGATAACGTTGGGGGGAGTACTCTCAGCTCCTTGGACTCCTTAAAAGCCTTAACCAGGAGCGGCCCCAGTAACCCAGAGAACTTCTTATAAAATTCCACTGGGAATCCGTCAGGTCCCGGGGCTTTACCCGATTGCATCGCCGCCAGTCCATCTATCACCTCCCCAAGCCCAATCGGGGCCCCAAGGCCTCAACCAACTCCTCATTTACCTTTGGGAACTCTAGCCTCCCCAGGAATTGATTCATGCCCTCCTCCCCAACCGGGGGTTCCAACTCCTATAGCTGGCTATAAAATTCCCGGTACGCTTCATTCACTGCCCCCCAGGTCTGTCACCATCTTCCCCCTCATATCCTTTATTTTCCCTATTTCTCTCACCGCCTCTTGTTTCCTCAGCTGATGTGCCAGCATCCTGCTAGCTTTCTCCCCATGCTCATATATTGCCCCTTTTACCCTCCTCAGCTGACCCTCCGCCTTACCTGTGGAAAGGAGTCTCTGACTCTCCTTCAGGAACTCCTCATTTGGAGACTCCGAATATCTCCTGTCCACCTGTAAGATTTCTCCTACCAACCTGTCCAGCTCCGACCGCTCAGTTGTATCCCTGTGGGCTCGAATCAAAATACATTCCCCTCTAATAGCCGCTTTCAGTACCTCCCAGACCACCCCAGCTGCAGTCTCTCCCGTGTCATTGATCTTTATGTACCCCCGAATGGCCTCTCTCACTCGCTCACAGATCTCCTCATCCGCTAACAGCCCTGTATCTAGTCTTCACTGTGGGTGCTGGGACATTCCCGTGTCTGCCCGTAGGTCTACCCAGTGTGGTGCATGATCTGAGACCACAATTGCAGAGTACTAAGTGTCCTAAACCCCTGCTAACAGTGTTTTATCTAGCATGAAGAAATATATCCTGGAGTCGCCTTATGTACATGGGAGTAGAATGAATATTCCCTGCTCCTTGGTCTCTCAAATCTCCATGGATCTACCCCTCCCATGCGCTCCATAAACCCCCGCAGTTCCTTTGCCATTGCTGATAATTTCCCCGACCTAGCACTCGACCGGTCCAATCTCGGGTCCAGGACCGTATTAAAGTCACCCCCCATGATTAGCCGGTGCGAGTCAAGGTCTGGGATCTTTCCCAGCACCTTCCTGATAAACACATCATCCCAGTTTGGGGCATATATATTCACCCGCACTACTGCCATTCCCTGTAGCTTCCCGCTAACCATAACAAATCTGCCTCCCGGGTCTGCCTCTATCTTCCCCACCTCGAATATCACCCTTTTGTTAATTAGGATAGCCACCCCCCTTGTTTGAAAGTCCAGTCCTGAATGAAACACTTGCCCGACCCATCCCTTCTTTAATTTGGTCTCCCAGCTTCAGGTGTATTTCCTGTAACATGGCCACGTTCACTTTTAACTGTCTCAGGTGTGCGAACACACGGGCCCTCTTAACCGGCCTGTTAAGTCCACAAACATTCCACGTAACCAGTCTGGTCGGGGGGGGGGGGGGGGGTCCCTAGCCCCCCTTCGATCAGCCATGACCTTTCCTAGGCCAGCTCCTAGCCCGTGTTCTGCACCTCACTTGATCCGCCGACCGCCATCTGATCTCCATCTCCAGTCTCCCAGCTGTCCCTTATCTGTCAGCAGTACCAGTCCCCAGTCTTGGTACACCCGGATCTCTAATTCTACCCCCGTGTACCCTTTCGTCTGCCTGGCCCACTTCATGATACGCTTCTTGTCGAGGAATTGATGTAGCCTCACCACCATGGCCCTCGGGGCTCACGACCGTGGGGCTTATGTACGAGCACTCTATGTGGCTGGTCCATCTCCAGCGGCTTGTCAAACACATCGGCCCCAACCATCTCCTGCAACATCTTCACCACATACATACCTGCATCTGATCCCTCCTTTCCATCTGGCAGTCCGACGATTCGGATATTTTGCCTGTGAGACCGGTTCTCCAAATCTTCTACTTTATCTAGCAGTCATTTCTGGCTGTCCTGTAGTATGCTAATTTCCAAAGCCATTGCAGTGGATTCCTCCTCTCATTCAGTCACCTGCTCCTGCAACTTTTGAATCTCCTGTCCCTGGGTCATCATTTTCTCCTCCACCCAGTCAACCACCTCCTTAATCGAGGCTATCGCCTGGTCATGTTTTCTGCACACTCATTACGATGCCGGGCGAACTTCTCATCCAGGTACTCGACCCATTGCTCCATTGACCAGTGAGCTGGCGTGGACATGCTTTGTCTCGTTACCATTGTACCCGGTGGCCTCTGAGCCTTGCTTTCACTCATCTTTTGGTTTCTTCTTTTTCAACTCTTATTTGGACACAATTCCATAAATAGAGTCAGAGACGACTGCTGGATAAGGTAGAAGACTTGGAGAACTGGTCTCGCAGGCAAAGTCCTTTTCCTCTCCCTTTGATCAACTTATGTTGAGAAATTTCCTGAAAAATCCGGCTTAAAAACCATTTAAAAAGCCATTGAGGGCGAGGGCTGCTGAATGGCAGACCTTTCACTCCATGGTCGCCACTGAAAGCCAACTCAATGATTTCTAATTGGTTGTAGCCTTGAGGGGTACCTCAACAATATGCACCATCTAGAAACGCATAGGGTCACTGACGGCAACTACTGAATTTTCACGTTTAACTATATGGCAGTAATACGTGCACTCCAGAAGTTGAGGTCAATTTCATTGGAATAATTATGATGAATGCTGACCATTTTGCCAGCTATCATTACTACCAATGTGCTCCACGAAGAAACAACTTAAGCTCTTGGCTGTTTGTAATAAACACTAAATTGAAATGTATTTGATGCTAGTACTTCATGTTGTATCAAAAATTTACCAACAGAATGAGAAATGAGTGTGCAGACCATAAGACACAGGAGCAGATTTAGGCCACTTGACCCATTGAGTCTGCTCCGCCATTCAATCATGGCTGATATTTTTCTCATCCCCATTCTCCTCCCTTCTCCCCATAACCCCTGTTCCCCTGATTGATCAAAAACCTATCTATCTCTGTTTTAAAGACACTCAGTGATTTGGCCTCCACAGCCTTCAGTGGCAAATAGTTGCACAGATTTAGCACCCTCTGGCTGAAGAAATTCCTCCTCATCTCTGTTTTAAAGGATCGTCCCTTTAATCTGAGATTGTGTCTTCTGCTTCTTGTTTTTCCTACAAGTGGAAACATTCTCTCCACGTCCACTCTATCCAGGCCACGCAGCATCCTGTAAGTTTCAATAAGATCCCCCCTCATCCTTCTAAACTTCAACGAGTACAGACCTAGAGTCCTCAACCGTTCCTCATACAGCAAGCTCTTCATTCCAGGGATCATTCTTCTGAACCTCCTCTGGACCCTTTCCAAGGCCAGCACATCCTTCCTTAGATACGGGGCCCAAAACTGCTCACAATACTCCAAATGGGGTCTGACCAGACTCTTATGTAGCCTCAGAAGTACATCCCTTGTCTTGTATTCTAGCCCTCTTGACAGAAATGCTAACATTGCATTTGCCTGCCTAACTGCCGACTCAACCTGCACCTTAACCTAAAGAGAATCATGAACAAGGACTCCCAAGTCCCTTTGTGCTTCTGATTTCCTAAGCATCTTCCCGTTTAGAAAACAGTCTGTGCCTCAATTTCTCCTCCCAATGTGCATAACCTCACACTTTTCCACATTGTATTCCATTTGCCACTTCTTTGCCCACTCTCCTAGCCTGTCCAAGTCCTTCTGAAGACCGCCTGCTTCCTCAATACTACCTTCCCCTCTACAGATCTTTGAATCATCTGCAAACTTAGCAACCGTGCTTTCAGTTCCTTCCTCCAGATCATTGATGTATATTGTGAAATGTTGTGGTCCCAGCACCGATCCCTGAGGCACAGCACTAGTCACCAGCTGCCATCCTGAAAAAGACCCCTTTATCCCCACTCTCTGCCTTCTGCCAATCAGCCAATCCTCTATCTATGCCAGGATCTTACCCTTAACACCATGGGCTCTTAACTTATTTAACAGTCTCCTATATGGCACCTTGTCAAAGGCCTTCTGGAAATCTAAATAAATCACGTCCACTGGTTCTCCTTTGTCTAACTTTCTTGTTACTTCCGCAAAGAACTCTAACAGATTTGTCAGACATGACCGCCCCTTGACGAAGCCGTGCTAACTCAGTCCTACTTTATCATGCACTTCCAAGTACTCCGCGATCTCATCTTTAATAACAGACTTTAAAATCCCACCAATGACCGAAGTCAGGCCAACCGGCCTATAATTTCCCGTCTTCTGCCTCCCTCCCTTCTTAAACAGTGGAGTTACATTAGCCACTTTCCAGTCCTCTGGGACCCTTCCTGCCTCCAGTGATTCCTGAAAGATCACCCTTGCTATCGATTTAACTTCATTCCTTACTCACAATGCAATCCCACCCCCTTTGCCCATCTGCCAGTCCTTTTGATATCACATATATCCTTGTATATTTAGATCCCAGCCCTGATCCCCTTGCAGCAACATTGTACCGGCCAATTTCAATGTGCGCAACAAGCTCATTTACCTTGTACCTAAATTTGCGCAGTATACGGAACAACAGCCTCAAGCCTGCATTAATCACCTCCCTTTTCACACTTGTCACCTTTTTCGCTCTGCCTGAGGGCGATGTTGTTCTTTTAATTATGTTCTCTATTTCCCCTTCAGTAATTACACCTTCTAAGCTCACATTCTGGTTCCCACCCCCTGCCATACTCGTTCAAATCCTCCCGAGTTAATTTAGCAAACCTCCCAGCCAGGATATCAGTGCCCCTCTAGTTTAGATGTAACCCGTCCTTCTTGTACAGGTCCCACCTGCCCCGGAAGAGATCCCAATGGTCCAAAAATCTGAAACCCTCCCTCCTACATCACCAGTTTAGCCAAGTGTTTAGCTGCACTATCCTCCTACTTCTAGCCTCACTGGCACATGGCACAGGGAGTAATCCTGAGATTACAACCCGAGAGGTCCTGCTTTTTAGCCTACTGCCTAACTCCCTGAACTCCTTCTGCAGGACCTCATCACTCTTCCTGCCTATGTCGTTAGTACCTATGTGTACTAAGACCTCTGTCTGTTCACCCTCTCCCTTCAGGATGTCCTGTGTTCATTCAGAGACATCCTTGACCCTGACACCAGGGAGGCAACATACCATCCTGGTGTCTCTTTCCCGTCCACAGAAGCGCCTATCTGTGCTCCTTACTATAGAGTCCCCTGTAACTATCGCTCTCCTGCACTTTGCCCTTCCCTGCTGAGCAACAGAGCCAGTTGCAGTGCCACTGTTCTGGCTGCTGTTGTTTTCCCCTGATAGGCTTTCCCCCAACAGCATCCAAAATGGTATACCTGTTAGAGTGGGGAACAGCCACAAAGTATTCCTGCGCTGACTGCCTGCCCTTTCTAGAGATCACCCATCTGTCTGCCTGCACCTTGGGTGTGACCACGTCTCTATAACTCCTATCTATGACACTTTCCGCCACCTGCATGCTCCTAAGTGCATCCAATTGCTGCTCCAACCGAACCACGCGGTCTGTGAGGAGCTGCCATTGGTTACACTTGCTGCAGATGTAGTCGAACGGAATGCTGGAAGGGTCACAGATCTGCCACATCTCACAGTTGGAGCACTGCACCCCGCTGAGTGACATTTAAGCACGAGTTAGCTCATTTAAAATAAATACTTGAATTATTGTTCGATCAAGTTACAATTAACTATATGGCCCTGACACTAGATTTTTACTGTAAAATTAAATGCTGAATACTAATCTCTGCCCTCAGGTTTAGTTACTCCTGTACCGAGTTTATTGATACGTTTTAATTAGATTTTTTTTTTTCAAATTTAACAGATCTCTCCCTGCAGATTAACAGTTATAAGCCAGAAGAAGGAAAACAAAACGAGAGGGAAAAGCACCTCCTCCCACTCTGCACCCAATTACCTCACTGCATCAAATTCCCAAGTTTCAAACTCACTTCTCACTCAGGGTGTCTCGACTTCACCCTGCGCAAAGCTTACTGAGTGTGCTTTGTGTCTGTATTTGTGGCCATCTCTTGTCGGAGATGGTCATTGCCTGGCGCTTGTGTGTGGTGAATGTAACTTGCCACTTGGAAGCCCAAGCCTGGATAATGTCCAGATCTTGCTGCATTTGGACATGGATTGCTTCACTATCTGAGGAGTCACAAATGGTGCTGAACATTGTGCAGTCATCCGCAAACATCCCACTTCTGATATTATGATGGAAGGGAGGTCATTGATGAAGCAGCTGAAGATGGGTAGACCAAGGTCACTAGCCTGACGATCCCCTACAGTGATGTCCTGGTACTGAGATGGTTGACCTCAAACCACCACAACCATCTTCCTTTGTGCCAGGTATGACTCCAACCAGAGGAGAGTTTTCCCCCTGATTCCCATTGACTCCAGTTTAGCTAGGGCTCCTTGATGCCATATTTGGTCAAATGCCTTGATGTCAAGGGCAGTCACTCTCACCTCATCTCTGGCATTCAGCTCTTTTGTCCATGAGTGAACCAAGGCTGTAATGAGGTCAGGAGCTGAGTGACCCTGGCGGAACCCAAACTGAGCGTCCGTGAGCAGATTATTGCTGGTAAGTGCCACTTGATAGCACTGCTGATGACCCCTTCCATCACTTTACTGATGATTAAGATTGATGGGGTGGTAATTGATTAGGTTGGATTTGTCTGTTTCTTATGTACAGGATATACAAGGGCAATTTTTCACATTGGCAGCTAGATGTAGCTGTACTGGAACAACTTGGCTAAGGGCGCGGCAAGTTCTGAAGCACAAGTCGTCAGTACTATTACTGGAATATTCTTAGGTCCCATAGCCTTTCTTAAAATCACATGGAGTGAATCGAATTGGCTGAAGACTGACATCTGTGATGCTGGGGACCTTTGCAGGAGACCGAGATGGATCACCAACTCGGCACTTCTGGCTGAAGATTGTTGCGAAGGCCTCAGCCATGTCTTTTGCACTAATGTGCTGGGCTTCTCCATCATTGAGGATGGGGATATTTGTGGATCGTCCTCCTTCAGTGAATTGTTTAATTGCCCACCACCATTCAATTGTCCATCACAAACATTCAATCCCTCCACCACCAACAAACAATGGCAGCACTGTGTACCATCTACAAGATGCACTGCAGGAATTTACCATGGTTCCTCAGGCATCACCTTCCAAACCTACGACCACTACCATCTCGAAGGACAAGAGCAGCAGACACATGGATTAGGACTTACCGGCTATTCACGCCGTTAGGAAATTCCGGTCCCACGACGGCGCACGGGTTTCCTGGTGACGACGGGTGCTGTCAATAGAAAATCCCGTTGACAACGACGAGACCAGCAGATCCCGCTAGCAAGCCATCGCCACCGCTGAAAAACACACAGGAGGTAGTAGGTAAATCCTGCCCATAGGAACACCAGCCACCTGGACGTTTCCCTCCAAGTCACTCACCATCCTGGTTTGGAAATACATCATGTCCCTTCACTGTCGCTGGGTCAAAATTCTGGAACTCCCTCCTTAACAGCACTGTGGGTGTACCTACACCTCAGGGACTGAAGCAGTTCAAGAAGGCAGCTTTGGGGTGGCACAGTGGTTAGCACTGCTGCCTCACATGGCCAGGAACCAGGTTCGATTCTGATCTCAGATGACTGTGTGAAGTTTGCACATTCTCTCCATGTCTGTGTGGGTTTCCTCCGGGTGCTCAGGTTTCCTCCCACGATGTGCAGGTTAGGTGGATTGGCCATGATAAATTCCCCTATAGTGTCCAAAGGTTATGTGGGGTTATGGGGATAGGACAGGGGATTGGGCCTAGGTAGGGTGCTCTTTTGGAGGTCAGTGCAGACTCGATGGGCTAAATTGCCTCCTTCTCCATTGCAGGAATTCTATGATTTCCTCACCACCATTTTCTCAAGGGTAACTCAGGTTGGACAATAAATGCTGGTCCTGCCAGTGACGTCACATCCCATAAATCAATTTTTTTTTAATGCATGGCTAGATGTGACAGGACTGCAGAGCTTAGATCTGATCCATTAAGTGTGGGATCACTTAGCTGCTTATGCTGTTTGGCATGCAAGTAGTCCTGTGGTGTAGCTTCACCAGGTTAACACCATTCTTATTTTTGCTTGGTGTTGTTCCTGGCATACCCTCCTGCACTCTTCATTGAACCAAGATTGATCCCCTGACCAGGGGCTGGTTTAGCTCACTCGGCTAAATCGCTGGCTTTTAAAGCAGACCAAGCAGGCCAGCAGCACGGTTCGATTCCCGTACCAGCCTCCCCGGACAGGCGCCGGAATGTGGCGACTAGGGGCTTTTCACAGTAACTTCATTGAAGCCTACTCGTGACAATAAGCGATTTTCATTTTCATTAGTGGTAATGGTAGAGTGGGGGATATGCCAGTCTATGAAGGCACAGATTGTGGTTGAATACAATTCTGCTGCTGCTAATGGCCCACAACACCTCATGGATGCCTAGTCTTGAGTTGCCAGATCTGCTTGAAGTCTATCCCATTTAGCACAGTGGTTAGCACAGTTGCTCTTCACAGCTCCAGGGTCCCAGGTTCAATTCCCGGCTTGGGTCACTGTCTGTACGGAGTCTGCACGTTCTCCCCGTGTCTGCATGGGTTTCCTCCGGGTGCTCCGGTTTCCTCCCACAGTCCAAAAATGTGCAAGTTAGGTGCATTGGCCATGCTAAATTGCCCTTTGTGTCCAAAAGGTTGGGTTGGGTTCCGGGGATAGAGTGATGGTGTGGGCTTGATTAGGATGCTCTTTCCAAGGGCCAGTGCAGACTCGATGGGGTGAATGGCCACCTTCTGCACTCTAACTTCTATGATTTCATACATGAAAAATCATAGGATATATGATAGGTACACAATGTAAATATATACACACAGGCATTGGGTGAGCATACGGAGTGTAGTACTACTCAGTAGAGAAGATGCATACAGAGATCAGTTCAGTCCATACGAGGGTCATTCAGGAGTCTAGTAACAGCAGGGAAGAAGCTGTTTTTGAACCTGTTAGTGTGTGTTCTCAGACTCTCCTGCCTGATGGAAGAGTTTGAAGAGAGAATAACCCGGGTGGGAGGGGTCTGTGATCATGTTGCCCGCTTTCACAAGGCAGCGGGAGGTGTAGACAGAGTCAATGAATGGGAGGCAGGTTTCTGTGATGGACTGGGTTCACGGCTCTCTGTTGTTTCTTACGGTCTTGGGCCGAGCAGTTGCCATATCAGGCTGTGATGCAGCCAGATAGGATGCTTCCTATGGTGCATCTGTAAAAATTGGTAACAGTCAATATGGACATGCCAAATTCCCTTAGTTTCCTGAGGAAGTACAGGCGCTGTTGTGCTTTCTTGATTGTAGCGTTGATGTGGGTGTACCAGGACAGATTGTTGATGATGTGCACACCTAGGAATTTGAAGCAATCAACCATCTCCACCTCGGCACCATTGATTCAGACAGGGGTGTGTACAGTGCTTTGCTTCCTGAAGTCAATGATCAGCTCCTTAGTTTTGCTGGAGTTGAGAGAGAGATTATTGTTGTTACACTATACCACTAGATATACCCATGAATGGTGATAGTGGTGCCTGGGACATTATCTGTAAGGTATGATTCCATGAGTATGACTGTCAGACAGTTGCTTAACTAGTCTTTGGCACAAGTCCCCAGATGTTGGGAAGGAGGACTTTGCAGCGTCGGCAGGGCTTGTATTCCGGTGCCTCGGTCGATGCCGAGTGCTCTGTTCCAATTAATTTCTTCTTGTTTCCTTTGTTTGAATACAACTGAGTGGCTTGCTAAGCATGTAAGAGTCAACCACTTTGCTGTGGGGGTCACATGTAGGCAGACCAGGTAGCGAATAGCAGGTTTCCTTCCCGAAAGGGCATTAAGTGAACCTGTTGAGTTTTACGACAATCGGCAGTTATCATTAGACTTTTAATTCCACATGTTTTATTGAGTTTAAATTCCATCATCTGCCGTGGAGCAATATCCTGCTTCTCTGGATTGCTAGTTAAGTAACAATACCACTGCACCACCCCAAGGTTTCCAATGCAGGTAATCTTCACAATCCTAATCCAATCACTCTCAAAATCGAATAAAATCTCATCTTCAGTCTAGATGATTCCTACGTTCCCATTTTGTTTGTTTTATCCTTTGTTTCTCCTCACATGCTCATTCTATCTACTTGGATCTGTTACTCATACTTCCTGCTATTGGGATGTTGTGTAGAACTATCAAGTCAAGTATCAGTTATATAAGGAAAACAGTTGTAGTAATCCACGGGAGGCAGGAGTTCCGTCACCACACCAGTATTTATTTACAGTAACGATATTACAGGAGCAGCTACAAACAGTGCTGCTAGCTGTCCAGTCAACTTAAGACTGGCTCACAAAGCCTACACAGGTGATTATATGGGCCCCCTCAATGAGCTATCATACTCCAATTGGCCAACCAATAAAGCCAATTGGAGTTCATTACACCCCTCCCCCCCAAGGTCCGAGGAATTCCTGCCAGCTGGCATTCCTCTGAGCTTCTTCCTGCTCCTCATGTCTGGGTCTGTCACCTCTGTGTCGTCCGCCGGGTCGTTCTCCGAAGTGGGCGGGGTGTACCTTATAGGTGCCCGTCTTTTCCTTGACGACCTCCTTGGAAGTTGTTCTTCCTCCTCCCCGGGGAGAGGTGTCGCGGCGGCCTCGTTGAGTGTGTCCATCTCCGACTCCGATGACTGGATGACGGGGTCTGGAGAAATTGCTCAGGGCTGGGGTGTGGGTATCCTTTCCGTCTGGTCTATCCCAGCTTGAGGCGGTCCTGCTTCACCTGCCTCAAGGTGTGGTTCCGCTGCCCTTATTTGGTCTAGGTGTTTCTTCAGCACCTTGCCTCCTATTGAAACCTCATAGGAAATGGGCCCTGTTTGGGACTCTACCGTGCCTTTGACCCACGTTGGTCCATTCTCATAATTCTTGACCCAAACCGGTGCCCCCACCTGGAAATGTCTCTGCTGCCGACTGTTATCATGCCCCCTGCGTTGGGCCTCCTGTTGTTTCTCCACTTTCCCCGTTAAATTTGGGAAAAGGAGACTCAGCCTCGTTCGCAGCCGCCTTCCCATTAAGAGTTCAGCTGGCGGTATGCCCGTTGTGGAATGCGGTGTGGTCCTGTAATCAAACAGCCAGCGCGAGAGCTTTGGGTCTATTGACGCTGCCGGCTGCTTCTTGAGTCCCGCTTTAAGTGTCTGGACCGCTCTCTCTGCCAGGCCGTTGGTCGCTGGATGGTAAGGGGCCGTTTTGATGTGACGGACTCGTTTTCCTTCAGGCCTTTTCCAAATTCCCCACTTGTGAATGCCGTTCCATTGTCCGACACCAATACCTCCGGAAGTCCATGTGTTGCAAACGAGGCCCTGAGCTTTTCAATTGTCGATGCTGTGCTTGCCGTGTTTACCCGGTGGACGTCCAACCATTTGGAGTGGGTGTCCACTATCACCAAAAACATTGAGCCCATGAAAGGGCCGGCATGGTCAATATGCAGGCAGGTCCACGGTCTGCCTGGCCATTCCCACGGGTGCAATGGCGCCGCTGGTGGCACTCTTTGCCCCTGTTGGCACTCCTGGCACCGACGTACCAAGGCTGCTATGTCTGTGTCCAAACCTGGCCATCAAACGTAGCTTTGAGCTAGCATCTTCATTTTAGACACCCCTGGGTGTCCGTGATGTAACTCAGTTAAGATTACCCGACGGCCTTGAGCTGGGATGATTACCCGGGCTCCCCATAATAGGATACCGTCTTCTACGGTTATTTGGTCCCTTCTGCTCCAGTATGGGTGCATCTGGGGCTCCACTGGTCTTTCCAGTTCCCCTGTTAGCAGTAAATGCTTCATCTTGGCTAAAACTGGGTCTTTTTGCGTCCACAACCGAATAGGTTGTGCGTCTACTGGTAGGGTGTCCAAAAAATTTAGAGTCATTACTGTCTCCTCTACTTTTGGTATTTGCGGCGGAGTGTCCGGGAGGGGAAGTCTGCTCAAAGCATCTGCATGTGCTACTCGCGTTCCCGGTCTGTGCTCCAGAACGTATCTATATGCCACCAGTAGCAACGCCCAGCGTTGGATTCTAGCTGATGCAATCGGGGGTATTGACTTGTCTTCTTTTAATAACCCTAATAACGGCTTATGGTCCGTCACTATGGTGAATTTCCGCCTGTACAGATACTGGTGAAATTTGTTTACTGCGAATATCACCGCCAGTCCTTCCTTCTCGATTTGGGCGTACTTCCTCTCAGCCATCGCCAAGGTCCTCGAAGCATAGGCTATTGGCCGTTCTTCCTCATTCCTTCCTCTATGGGCTAAGACGGCTCCTACCCCGTAGGGGGATGCATCACAAGTGACCACCAACTCCTTCCTTGGGTCATAATACTCTAGGACATTTTCGGATGACAGCTGTTCCTTAATGTCCCTAAATGCTCGGTTTTGGCGGGTGGACCATTTCCATTCTTGCCCCTTTTTTATTAGCTGGTGGAGGGGTTCTAGGATGGACGCCCTATTTTCCATAATAGGTTACCAACCCTAGAAATGATCGTAACTCCTGGACCATGGTGGGAGCTGGGGCTTTTTTTATTGCCCTTACTCTGTCTTCTAATGGGTGTAAGCCTGACTCGTCTACTTTATATCCCAGGTACGTCACTTGTGGGGCCAGAAAAACAAATTTTTCCCTTTTTAGCCGTACGCCTGCCTTTGCGAAACGCCTGAGCACTTCCTCCAGGTTCCTTAAGTGTTCCCTGTTTGTCCTACCCGTGATTAAGACATAGTCCAAATAAATCGCCACCTGCGGTAGTCCCTGCAGAACATTTTCCATCGTACGCTGGAATATAGCGCAGGCTGATGACACTCTGAAAGGTAGCCTAGTGTAACGAAAAAGGCCCTTCAGGGTGTTGATCATAGCGAACTTCTGGGAGCCCTTGCCCAGTTTTAACTGCAGGTAGGCGTGGCTCATGTCCAGTTTCGTGAACAAAAGCCCACCTGCCAATTTGGCATATAGGTCGTCTATTTTCGGGATTGGGTATTTGTCCAGCGGTGCGTATTTGTTTACTGTCTGTTTGAAATCTCCACAGAGACGTATCGAGCCATCTGGCTTCAAAATTGGTACCACCGGCGCTGCCCATTCCGCGAATTGTACTGGTCTGATAATGCCGTCGCGCCGTAACCTTTCTATTTCGTCATCTACTTTTTTCCTTAATGCAAAAGGTACCGGCCTGGCCTTACAAAATTTCGGAAGGGGTTCTGGGTCCACGTGTAAAGTTGCTTTGGCGCCTATGATTACCCCCAGACCTTCCTGGAAGACCTTCGGGTATTTTTGGAGTACTCCACTCAACTGCCCGCTTCCACACTGGAAAATTTTCATCCAATCTAATTTTAGGTCTTTCAGCCAGTTCCGTCCAATTAAGCTCGGTCCTCTACTGTAGTCCTCTACTATAGTCAACGGTAATCTGAGCAATTGTTTCTCATATTCCACGGGTACATAAGTCGTGCCTAGAACTTCCAGGGGTTCCCCCGTGTAGGTTTTAAGTTTCGTCAATGTTTTTGTTAGGGTTAGTGGCTGGAGTCCATCTTTGATTTTTCTAAATGCTGCCACTCCCATTACTGATACGGCCGCACCCGTGTCTGTTTCCATTATTGTCGGCCGCCCGTTCACCCGTGGGGTAATCTTAATGGGTTCTGCTTTCTTTGTTGCAATATTATATAATTGTTCCCCTTCAGAGGAGGATGGGGCGTCTAGGTTGTGTACTTCCCTGTGTCCCCACCTGCTATTCCTATTTTGCCACCTCCTTCTAGGGTTTCTGTCGTTGTTACCCCACTCTGTCTGGTGCCAGAAACGGTCCTTCTCTGTTGGGGGAGCCTCAGCCGGTACTTCCCTCTGTCTCCAGTTAGTCCGGGAAGACTGGGGTTTTCCCTTTTCCCTCTATTCCTCAGGTTTTTCCTGAGAGCGGCTATCTGGTAGCAGGACCCGTTGTAGTAGTCCCTCTCACAGGTATCTACCTCCATTGGCGTGCCCTGTAGTTCCTGCGCCCCACTTGCTGCCTTTTCTAGGGACAGTGCGAGCTGTAACGCCTGCCTGCAGTCTAGCTCCGTTTCCGCCAACAGGCGTTTCTGTATTGTGAGGTCATTTATACCACACACTAACCGGTCCCGAAACATTTCATTTAGTGTCGGGCCGAACTCACATTTTTCCGCCAGCCTTCTCAGGCGAGTCAAGAAATTCGTGACTGACTCCCTGTCTTCCCGCTTCGCTGTGTAGAATCTGTACCTACGCAAAATGAGGGGTGGTTTTGGGTCGTAGTGCTCTTTCACCAATTCCGTTACTTCTTGGAAAGTTTTCGTGTCCGGCGCATCGGGATAAGTCAGACTACGTATAATGGCAAAAGCTGAGGGTCCGCACGCCGACAGCAGGATAAGCCGTCTCCTTTCGTCCGTCAATATATCATTTGCCCGGAAGAAGTAACACATTCTCTCCACATACTGGGACCAGTCCTCAATAGCCGGGTCGAATGCCTCTAACCTTCCAAAAAACGACATGGCAAGGCTTATCCTCCGAGTGCGGCAGCTGGTCTCCGCAAAATTCTTAGTTTACCTCGTCGCCACTGTAGTAATCCACGGGAGGCAGGAATTCCGTCACCACACCAATATTTATTTACAATAATGATATTACAGGAGCAGCTACAAACAGTGCTGCTAGCTGTCCAGTCAACTTAAGACTGGCTCACAAAGCCTACACAGGTGATTATATGGACCCCCTCAATGAGCTATCATTCAGGGAGCTCATACTCTAATTGGCCAACCAATAAAGCCAATTGGAGTTCATTACAACAGTCAAGTTAAAGAAAACTGTTTGTGCATAGAGATCAGAGAATTGTTTAAAAAGGTATCGCATGAAAGAGAATTGGACCGTCTTTGGGTCAGTGGTAGTAGCTAAAAATACGACACTGCTAGGAATAGATAATATTTTGGGCAGCACTGTGGCACAGTGGTTAGCACTGCTACTTCACAGCACCAAGGACCCGCATTCGATCCCGGCCCCGAGTCACTGTCCGTGTGGAGTTTGCACATTATCCCCATGACTGCAAAGATATGCACGGTCGGTGGAGTGGCTACGCTAATTTGCCCCTTAATTGGAAAATCTTTTTTTAAATGTTTGAATTAAAAAACCTTACAACACCAGGTTAAAGTCCAACAGGTTTGTTTCGAATCACTAGAATTTGGAGTACTCTCCTTCCTCAGGTGAATGAAGAGCTGGGTTCCAGAAACATATATATATATATATAGACAAAGTCAAAGATGCAAGACGATACTTTGAATGCGAGTCTATGCAGGTAATTACGTCTCTACAGGTCCAGACGGAACAAAGGGAGAGAGGGATAATCACAGGTTGAAGAGGTGTGAATTGTCTCAAACCAGGACAGTTGGTAGGATTTTGCAAGCCGAGGGTAGATGGTGGGGGGTGAATGTAATGCAACATGAATCCAAGGTCCAGGTTGAGGCTGTACTCATGTGTGCAGAACTTGGCTATAAATTTCTGCTTGGCGATTCTGCATTGACGCGCAGAATCCTGAAGGCCGCCTTGGAGAACGCTTACCCGAAGATCAGAGGCTGAATGCCATTGACTGCTGAAGTGTTCCCCGACTGCAAGGGAACATTCCTGTCTGGCGATTGTCGCGTGATGTCACTTTATCCTTTGTTGCAGCATCTGCATGGTCTCGCTAATATACCAGACTTCTGGACATCCTTTCCTGCAGCGTATGAAGTAGACAAAGTTGGCCGAATTGCACGAATATGTACCACGCACCTGGTGCGTGGTGTTCTCACATGTAATGGTGGTACCCATGTCGATGATCTGGCACGTCTTGCAGAGATTGCCATGGCAGGGTTGTGTGGTGTTGTGGTCGCTGTTCTGAAGGCTGGGTAGTTTGCTGCAAACAATGGTTTGTTTGAGGTTGCGCGGTTGTTTGAAGGCAAGTAGTGGGGCTGTGGGGATGACCTTGGCAAGATGTTCATCTTCATCGATGACGTGTTGAAGGCTGTGAAGAAGATGTAGTTTCTCCGCTCCGGGGAAGTACTGGACGACAAAGGGTGCTATGTCGGTTGTGTCCCATGTTTGTCTTCTGAGGAGGTTGGTGCGGTTTTTTGCTGTGACATGTTGGAACTGTCGATTGATGAGTCGAGAGCCATATCCCATTCGTACGAGGGTATCTTTCAGCGTCTGTAGATGTCTGTTACGCTCCTCCTCGTCTGAGCAGATCCTGTGCATACAGAGGGCTTGCCCATAGGGGATGGCTTCTTTAATGTGTTTAGGGTGGAAGCTGGAGAAGTGGAGCATCATGAGGTTATCTGTGGGCTTGCGGTAGAGTGAAGTGCTGAGGTGACCGTCCTTGATGGAGATGAGTGTGTCCAAGAATGCAACCGATTCTGGAGAGTAGTCTATGGTGAGCCTGATGGTGGGATGGAACTTATTGATGTCATCATGTAGTCATTTCAGTGATTCTTCACCGTGGGTCCAAAGGAAAAAAGTATCATCGATGAGGGGTACCTGGTGTATTACGATAGTTGAAGGTCCTGTGCGGTATAACGTCGGTTGAAGGTTCTCACCGCACAGGACTTTAACCTGGTGTTGTAAGACGTCTTACTGTGCTCACCCAAGTCCAACGCCGGCATCGCCACATCTTAATTAAAAAAGGAATAGATAATATTCAAAACAAATGGGTTGTTTCAAGTTATTTGAAGAGCATGATGGAGGGGGATATCAAACTATTTAGGTGACTTGATTTTAAAGCTTTGGAGGATAGAAAAGGAAGTAGTGGTTACCTGTAGGACTCACAAAAATCATTCCCGCATATTACATAGGCAGATAAGAAATGCTTTGAAAATGAGACTATGAATTATTTTGAACAGTTAAGCTGGATCTTAAAATGGAAAAGATTTGGGGCTGAAACTTGCTTAATCAGAGGACCTGACTACAGTGTCTTCTATCTCCTAGGTGCAGCTGAGCAAGATTGGAACTATTACCCCCAAAGCTCCCTGCCGTTCTCAGCGGGTGGTTCTTGGAGTTGCTGATGGGATGGTTGGCGAGAAAGAAAATTGGGTGGGTTTTCCTCAGTGCCATTATTTTCATGAGATGGGTGGTGAAGGGACAGCTAGGAACACTCCCTGCTGGAGGGAAGAAGACCAACTTAGCAGAGAGGACTTGCATCTCACCAGAAAAATGATACTTGAACAATGCAGCATTGTTTCAGTACTGCAATGAAGTGTGAGGCTGGGTTATGTGCTTGAGCCCTGGAATGAGGTTGGAACAAAGGGATGTTTATGAACAGCTAAAGAAGCTAGAGAATGTTCTGTGGTTTACACTCTGTATGCCAGCAGTAAGATCTCTGACTTCCTTGATGAGGAATTGCTGAACAGGATCAGCCTCAGGTTGTTATTCCAATTGTGTCATGCATTAGGTTGAAATGTTAGTCACATTAACTGGGCTAAACCAATCATCGTTGATAATGCATCATCTCCTCTGCTTTAACTATTTATATTCCTCCTGAATAGTCTCAAAGATTTTATTATACGTATCATAAAACAACCAGTTGTCGCAAATTGTTGCTTGAATGCCATTAATTTGGCATTCTTCTGTTATAGGGCTGCACTTCTTTTATTTTTACCAGCCATTGCTGTCTCTTAATTTCACCAGGCACCGTAGAAACTATAACCTTCAAGATGATTTATTTCATTAATTTATGTTATTCTTCTTGAGATCTGATCCCAATAATATGGAGAGGGAAATTTGTTTCTGAATAGAATTTCCCCAAATCCCATGGGACACTTTTCAAATCTCTTTAAGCTCTCTGGAGGATTGTGGATTTAGAAGATGCCCTGGGGAACTTAAGAGACATTCCAGGGTTAGTGGAGGGTTTGAAAAGTCAAGGTAGATGAGGTTTTAGGATCATAGAATAGAAGCATAGAATTCCGACAGTGCAGAAGGAGGCCATTTGGCCCATCGAGTCTGCACCAACTCTCTGAAAGAGCACCCTACCTACGCCCACTATGCCCACACTTTTCCTGTAACGCCACCTAACCTGCATCTTTGGTCACTAAGGGGCAACTTAGCATGGTCAATCAACCTAACCTGCACATCTTGGACTGTGGGGGAAAACCGGAGCACCCGGAGGAAACCCACGCACACACGGAGAGAATGTACAAACTCCACACAGGCAGGCACCCAAGACCAAAATTGACCCAAGTCCCTGGCGCTGTGAGGTATCATTGAACCACTGTGCCTCACGAATATTTTGCTGCACATTCACTGAAGAGGGGCGCAGACATGGAAGAGCACAGTGGTGGATGCCAAAAGTTGATTGATAGAAACAGTGCATGCCCAAATGCAATAAGACCTGGACAATATCCATGCTTGGGCTGACAACTGGCAAGTAACGTTTCATAGAATCATAGAAGTTACAGTGCAGAAGGAAGCTATTCGGCCCATCGGGTCTGCACCAGCCCACGCTTCAACCCCATCTCCGTAACCCAGTAACCCCACCTAACGTTTTGGACACTCGGGCAATTTCAACATGGCCTATCCACCCAACCTGCACTTCTTTGGACTGTGGGAGGAAACCGGAGCACCCGGAGGAAACTTACGCAGACATGAGGAGAAAGTGCAGATTCCGCACAGACAGTCACCCAAACCTGGAATTAAACCCGGGTCCCTGGAGCTGTGAGGCAGCAGTGCTAACAACCCCATTGGTGCCTCACAAATGCCAGGCAATGACATCTCCAACAAGAGAGAATCTAACCTTTGCCCTTTGACATACAATGGCACTACCATCGCTGAATTGCCTGCTATCAACATACTTGGGGTTACAATTGACCAGAAATTTAACTGGGCCAGTCATATAAATATTATGGCTACATGAGGTGGCATGGTGGCACAGTGGGTAGCACTGCTGCCTCACAAGACCAGGGACCCGGGTTCATTCCAACCTTGGTCGACTGTCTGTGTGGAGTTTCCACATCACTCCGTGTTTGCGTGGATTTCCTCTGGGAGTCTGGTTTTCTCTCAAAGTCCAAAGATGTGCATTTAGATGGATTGGCCATGCTAATTTGCTGTCCAAATGGTAGGTGGAGCTATGGGTTTGTGGGGGATGGGCCTGGTAGACTGCTCCTTCAGAGGATCGGTGCAGACTCGATGGGCCAAATGGCCTCCTTTTGCATTGTTAGGATTCTGTGATTCTAAGAGTAGGTCAGTAGTTCAGAATTGTGTGGTGAGTAACTCACCTCCTGATTCCCCAAAGCAGAAGGCACAAGTTAGGAGTGTAATAGAATACTCTCCACTTGCCTGGATGAGTGCAGCTCCAACAATATTCAAGAAGCTTGACATCATCCAGTATAAAGCAGCCCACTTGATTGGTACCCTTTCCACAAACATTCACTTCCTCCCCCACCGATGAACAGTGGCAGCCATGTTTTCCATATTCAAGGTGCCCTGCAGGAGCTCAAAAAGGTTCATGGACAATACCTTCCAAACACACGACCAGGATCGAGAGCAGGACAAGAGCAGCAGACACCTGGGAACCCCACCACCTGGAGATTCCCCTCCAAGTCACTCACCATCCTGACTTGGAAATATATCGCCGTTCTTTCATTGCTTCTGGGTCAAAATCCTGGAACTCCCTCCTGAACAGCACCATGGATGTACCTACACCGCAACGGTTCAAGGTGGCAGTCCAGAAAAAAGGAGTTGAAGCCCAAAATAGCCATAATCATATTGAATGGTGGAACAGGCTTGGCAGGCCGTATGGTCCACACTTGCTCCTGTTTCTTGTGTTATGTATTAATTTGGTGCTCTGTACTACAACATCATATTCCCTTATGTAACAAAAAAGTTTTGAAGACTCCAACCGTCCTCCAGCATCCACAGATCTTTGGGGAGTGAGTTGCAGATTTCTACAAATCTTTGTGTGAAAAAGTGCTCCCAGATTCCACTCCTGAACAGTCTGGCTCCAATTTAAAAATCAGGCCTCACTCTTCTGGATTTCCCCACCACAGAAAATAGCTTCTCTATCCCTTTAGACCCTTTTATTTTAAAACCTTTGCAGTTATATATTTACCTCCTACAGTGATCAATCAATTGCTGCCAGTCTCATCCAGCAGTGTTCTATAAATCAGAATAAACTGTTTCCACTGAAGGTTTTTAAACTGTAATTTATCAAAGCAGCCACATATCCCACGATGTTAGACATGAGAAATAATACAATAGAAGCTACTAAATTAAATGTTTGATTTGCAATTGAAGGAGATTATTTAACTGGCAAAGTCACAAGTACTGTATACAGCTCTCTGTCTTTTACACAGAATAATGTATTTGCGTTTCGCCTTCCTCTGATCATCTCCACTTATATTCTGGTATAACCTGCAGGTAACCTACTGGTTGAAACAATTAATTTCACCCTGGCCCTTGCAGAATATAAGCTCCCTTGTTAAGGGCCAGGGGCCTCTTAACAATATAAAGTTATCCATATATAAAGCCGGCAAATTTAGGCACCGTCTGGACAGGAGGCCCAGTAGGGATCTACTGCAACTGTACATAATAGTCAATGTAAAATAAAGTAAGTTTTATTTCTCTACCAACTCGGTGTGGACTCTTCGTTGCCCTTACAAAACTGGCGATGAGAATAAAGACTGGTTAGCTCTCGACACTGCTGAGCCACCTCCCCATCTTTATCGGACACAGGTTGGAATTTTCCTTCAATTATGCGTCTTTTCAAACGATTGGATGTGTTTGATGCCGGACTGAAGATTGGAGTAATTACGCACAGTGGATGTATTACTTTTTCTGAGCCAACAATATCGTGGAGAACAACCGCCAGGTCGTCATTTTGCTTACTGCCTGTGGCACGGACACATTCAGAATGACACATTCAGAGTGGATGGTAAGGGAGGTGGTATTGCTCTGTTATATAAGGATGACATCCGGGCAATAGTAAGGGATGACATCGGTGCTATGGAGGATAAGGTTGAATCCATCTGGGTGGAAATCAGGAATAGTAAGGCGAAAAAGTCACTGATAGGAGTAGTCTATAGGCCACCAAATAGTAACATTATGGTGGGGCAGGCAATAAACAAAGAAATAACTGATGCATGTAGAAATGGTACAGCAGTTATCATGGGGGATTTTAATCTACATGTCGATTGGTTTAACCAGGTCGGTCAAGGCAACCTTGAGGAGGAGTTTATAGAATGTATCCGCGATAGTTTCCTAGAACAGTATGTAATGGAACCTACGAGGGAACAAGCGGTCCTAGATCTTGTCCTGTGTAATGAGACAGGATTGATTCATGATCTCATAGTTAGGGATCCTCTCGGAAGGAGCGATCACAATATGGTGGAATTTAAAATACAGATGGAGGGTGAGAAAGTAAAATCAAATACTAGTGTTTTGTGTTTAAACAAAGGAGATTACAATAGGATGAGAGAAGAACTAGCTAAGGTAGACTGGGAGCAAAGACTTTATGGTGGAACAGTTGAGGAACAGTGGGGAACCTTCCAAGCGATTTTTCACGGTGCTCAGCAAAGGTTTATACCAACAAAAAGGAAGGACGGTAGAAAGAGGGAAAATCGACCGTGGATATCTAAGGAAATAAGGGAGAGTATCAAATTGAAGGAAAAAGCATATAATGTGGCAAAGATTGGTGGGAGACTAGAGGACTGGGAAATCTTTAGGGGGCAACAGAAAGCTACTAAAAAAGCTATAAAGAAGAGCAAGATAGAATATGAGAGTAAACTTGCTCAGAATATAAAAACAGACAGTAAAAGTTTTTACAAATATATAAAACAAAAAAGAGTGGCTCAGGTAAATATTGGTCCTTTAGAGGATGAGAAGGGAGTTTTAATAATTGGAGATGAGGAAATGGCTGAGGAACTGAACAGGTTTTTTGGGTTGGTAGTCACAGTGGAAGACACAAATAACATGCCAGCGACTGATAGAAATAAGGCTATGACAGGTGAGGACCTTGAGAGGATTGTTATCACTAAGGAGGTAGTGATGGGCAAGCTAATGGGGCTAAAGGTAGACAAGTCTCCTGGCCCTGATGGAATGCATCCCAGAGAGCTAAAAGAGATGGCTAGGGAAATTGCAGATGCACTAATGATGATTTACCAAAATTCACTAGACTCTGGGGTGGTCCCGGTGGATTGGAAATTAGCAAACGTGACACCACTGTTTAAAAAAGGAGGTAGGCAGAGAGCAGGAAATTATAGGCCAGTGAGCTTAACGTCGGTAGTAGGGAAGATGCTGGAATCTATCATCAAGGAAGAAATAGCGAGGCACCTGGATGGAAATTGTCCCATTGGGCAGAGGCAGCATGGGTTCATAAAAGGGCAGGTCGTGCCTAACTAATTTAGTGGAATTTTTTGAGGACATTACCAGTGCAGTAGATAACGGGGAGCCAATGGATGTGGTATATCTGGATTTCCAGAAAGCCTTTGACAAGGTGCCACACAAAAGGTTGCTGCATAAGATAAAGATGCATGGCATTAAGGGTAAAGTAGTAGCATGGATAGAGGATTGGTTAATTAATAGAAAGCAAAGAGTGGGGATTAATGGGTGTTTCTCTGGTTGGCAATCAGTAGCTAGTGGTGTCCTCAGGAATCAGTGTTGGGCCCACAATTGTTCACAATTTACATAGATGATTTAGAGTTGGGGACCAAGGGCAATGTGTCCACGTTTGCAGATGACACTAAGGTGAGTGGTAAAGCGAAAAGTGCAGAGGATACTGGAAGTCTGCAGAGGGATTTGGATAGGTTAAGTGAATGGGCTAGGGTCTGGCAGATGGAATACAATGTTGACAAATGTGAGGTTATCCATTTTGGTAGGAATAACAGCAAACAGGATTATTATTTAAACGATTAAATATTAAAGCATGCCGCTGTGCAGAGAGACCTGTGTGTGCTAGTGCATGAGTCACAGAAAGTTGGTTTACAGGTGCAACAGGTGATTATGAAGGCAAATGGAATTTTGTCCTTCATTGCTAAAGGGATGGAGTTTAAGGCTAGGGAGGTTATGTTGCAATTGTATAAGGTGTCAGTGAGGCCACACCTGGAGTATTGTGTTCAGTTGTGGTCTCCTTACTTGAGAAAGGACATGCTGGCACTGGAGGGTGTGCAGAGGAGATTCACTAGGTTAATCCCAGAGCTGAAGGGGTTGGATTATGAGGAGAGGTTGAGTAGACTGGGACTGTACTCGTTGGAATTTAGAAGGATGAGGGGGGATCTTATAGAATCATTTAAAATTATGAAGGGAATGGATAGGATAGATGCGGGCAGGTTGTTTCCACTGGCGGGTGAAAGCAGAACTAGGGGACATAGCCTCAAAATAAGGGGAAGTAGATTTAGGACTGAGTTTAGGAGGAACTTCTTCACCCAAAGGGTTGTGAATCTGTGGAATTCCTTGCCTAGTGAAGCAGTTGAGGCTCCTTCATTAAATGTTTTTAAGGTAAAGATAGATAGTTTTTTGAAGAATAAAGGGATTAAGGGTTATGGTGTTCAGGCTGGAAAGTGGAGCTGAGTCCACAAAAGATCAGCCACATCTCATTGAATGGCGGAGCAGGCTCGAGGGGCCAGATGGCCCACTCCTGCTCCTAGTTCTTATGTTCTTATGATACAGGCCTTACCTACCCAGTCGCCCCAGGCACTAAAGCTTTGAATGAGCTTGTGGCATTAGTGCGGCAGCATTTTAACCCAACCCCATCTGTAATAGTGCAACGGTACCGGTTTGATACTGCTGAAAGTACCCCGAGTGAGTCCATCACTGAGTTTCTATCAAGGTTACAAAAAATGGTAGAAATCTGTGAGTATGGCGTTGCTTTGTCCGAATTGTTACGTGACTTCTCAGCAGAAACAGCTGGTCGAACCTTCCCTAACTTTGCAACAGGCCGTCCAGATTGTCATGAGGGGTGCAGGAAATACAGGGAAGGGAGGTGAACACCTCCCATCCTAGGGTCCCTCCAGATCCCACGCCTTGCCCTGGACTAAATGTTGCAAAGGTCCGATTCAAGTGCCGAAGGACGAGCCTTCCCGGCGGGTGTCTTCCCCGGAGTCCGGAGAGAGGGAGCCAGGTCACTGTGGAGCTTGTAGTCCCCGATCCCGGCATGAGGGCTGCGGGTGACCTGGAGGTCCAGACACCCAGCTAGAGGCCGCTGCTAGCCCAGGGTCCATCCTTTCCATTTAGATGAGTCAGAAGAGGAGGATAATTGCATGCAGTTGCATTGCGTAGCAGGCTCCAATAAGGTTGTAGTATGAATGAACGGACACCTGCTCGATATGGAGTTGGACACCGGTGCAGGGGTCTTCGTGGTCAGTCAGCAGATGTTTGATTGCGTTAAGATGGGAACTCAGACCTTGGATTTGACGAATATCCAGGCCAGATTGGCTACCTACACAGGAGAAACATTGGTTATTGCAGGAACTACTGCGACCCCAGAGGTTTATGGGTACCAGTCAGTGTGCGTCCCAGTCATCGTGGTAAAAGGGCACGGGCCCAGCTTGTTGGGCCGCGACTGGCTGTGTCACCTGCAGCTAAAGTGGCAGCACATTCTTCAAACAAGTTCTGGTGGTTTTGGCGAGTGTTAGGAAATTACCCCGAAGTGTTCCAACCCGAGTAGGGGAAGTAAAAGGGGCCGTAGCCTGCATACAGGTTGACCGGGAAGCCCTGCCACGATATTTACAGGCACGCCCAGTTCCCTAAGCCTTGTTAGAAAAGCTGGAGACTGACTTGGTCACTTGGAAACTTTGGGGATCATTAAGCCCATATGGTTCTCGGATTGAGCAGCACCAGTGGTTCTGGTCATGAAGCCAGACAAAACGGTTTGTTGATGCGGGGACTATAAATTAACAGTGAACACGGCTTTATGGTTAGGCTGCTACCCCATGACCCGCGTCAAGGATCTCTACGCGAAGCTTGTAGGTGGCACTCATTGATGAAGCTTAATATGAGCCACACTTGAGTTGGATCTTGCCTCTCACTACCATTGTTATGGATGCTTAGTCAGCTCTCAAGAGTGGCTAAGAGACTGAATCAGAGCCATAACTTTTTTAAGTTTTAAGGCAGTGTGGAATGATTGATTCTTTCCAGGATAATATAAGAACTAGGGCTTAGTTAATTTATAAACAAACTTTATTAAAACAAAAGAAAAGAAAACAATATTTAAATGTTTAAACATCAACCCTAACAATAGCAGATTACAGGTAGTTTCTTAACCTTAATACACTTGTTCCTATTAAACATCACTTTACAGTTCTCATGCCACTTACATGGCAGACAGAGGCAATACTTGCATTTACGAAGCAATTTTTCTTTGTTGGGGACATTTGTTCAGAACCCCTTTTCAAAGCCTGCCTCCGTGGCAACTTTCATGACCTCTGTTGTAGTTTCCAAAACCTTCTCCTCTGAAACTTTCAAGACCTCTTTCGGTAGATTTCCAAAGCCTTCTCCTCTGAAGCTTTCAGAACAGCATTCTTTCTCTCGCTCTCTCTTAGCTCCACCCAGCCCCTCAAACAAAGGTTCTCTGCTGGGGTTTCCCTTGAACCTATCATCGTTATCTTGGCAGTTTGATTGCCCATTCCCATTTATACAAAAGAACAGAACCATGCTATTGATATGCAACTAACCTCCCATTGATGGACAAAGAGGCCATCAGACTCTGTAATGGGCTAATAGCTGGTCAGATAGGAGTGTCCCAAAAAACAATGGATGTTGGCCATCCTGTGTATTCCCACTAACGAGTTTAAATATGACTGGGACAATGTACTCGGCCAGGTGTGGCATATCGCTCTTACTCTGTGCTAACATTTACTCTCAGTCTGGTTAATCCCTAAATTGCCTGCTACATTGGCGTCTCATTTATGGACCCAATTTCCCAATATCTCCTTCACGGAACAGCACCAGTACGGACAGGGGCCTAAACGAGTATACATGGCTGCCTTTCGGAGTATCCTCCTCCTGTGCTATTTTTCAGCATGTAATGGAGAACATCCTGCTCCCACATGTCGCTGTTTATTTAGATGATGTGCTAGTCATATGAGCCTCTGAGCAAGAGCTCTTGGATAACCTGGAGGCTGTGTTGAAGTGTTTTGTTGAAGCTGGTGTCCACTTATGCAGAACAAAGTGCATGTTTCATGGGAGGGAGATAATCTACCTCGGCTATCCAGTGGACTGTGAAGGTCGACACCTCGTTGCGGAGAAGGTGCACACCATCTAGCAGGTCCCCACACCAGTAGACGCCTCGGAACTTTGATCTTTACTTGGTCTTGTTAACTATTGTGGGAAGTTCCTTTCGCACCTGGCTACCACATTGGCTCCCGTACACCTCCTTCTGAAAAAGGATCACACATGGGCCCAGGAAGCAGCTTTTCAACTGGAAAAAGAGCAGTTTGATATTCCGGGTTACTGACCATTACGATCCCACCAAACCCTTGCTCATCACATACAGCGCTTCCCCTATGGTACTGGGGCCGTTCTGGATGGAAAACGGAAGGGATGTCCGATCACCTTTGCATATCCCCGTACGTTGACTGTAGTAAAAAAAGTGTGCACAGATTGAGGAGGAAGATCTGACGGTGTTGTTCTTCATGAAACGCTTTCATTATTATGTCTACGGCCACCATTTTACTCTTGTTACGAATCATGAGCCTTTACGCGGACTCTTCAATGTTGATAAAGCGATTCCGCCCAATACGTCTGCATGCATTCAATGCTGGGTTATACTACTAGCCACCTCCAAGTATTCTTTTAAGCTTAGACCAGGGACTTAAATTGCGAATGCAAATGTACTGAGCCAGTTGACTTTATTGACTGACCCCTTGTTGGCCCCCAAGAAGGTCGAGATAGTTGCGACCCTGAATTTCATGGACTCTTTGAGCCTAATTCTCCAGAAACATTTCTAAGTGTTGTAGCGAACAAGAATTGCCGTGAGCTTCCGAGTGCTCGGCCTCGCGAGGGTGTTGAGGGTGTTGGAGGGACGGCACCATTGGGAGTTGGGTTTGTACAACACATTAAACATCTTTTCCCAAATGGTTTTCGCAAAACCACTATGATGCCTCTGTCACTTCCTTCCGCAATGCAGGCAGACCTCTGACCCTTTGCCCATCTTTCCAGGCATCCCTCCTCCCCGTGGTGCTCACCCCACCCCCCGGCAGTGGACATGTCCCAGGAGCAAGTGTCCCATCCCCTGGATGTTCGGATGTTGCGTGTGGTGTTGCCTCCCACAGTGTTCAAGCACAATGTCCAGGCATCAAGGTGTGATTAGGGTGCTAGGCAATGACTCCCACATGCTACATGGCCCGCCCACCCACAGGAATCCACTTGGCATGTGTCAAGTGCTCACTTAACCACATTTGCCAATTCCCTATCAGCAATAGCCTTCAGCCGCTCAACCAGAGGCCTCGGCAGTCAGCGGGGGTAATGGGTGGTAATTGGGGCAGAAGGGCAGGGACAGGGGTTGCCCCTGGAACGGGGTTGGCATGGTGGTGCAACAAACGGCAGCCCCCCCAGAGCACCCCCCCCCCCCCACATTGCGGCCCACCCCTGCAGAGGGTCGCCCACCCCCCACCAAGCACTGGGGTGGCAATCACACTGCCCCCGGGTTCCTTGCCTGTGAGCAAAGATGGCTACTCACCTCCTTGGCTCCCCACAAAAGCTCTTCTGCTAGGTTCACGTTTTTCAAAAGGATTACTAATCGACGCCAACATCACCACTTGCTGGGGACGTCGCTGAATGACGGGAGGCAGTTGGATATGGGGTACCTCTCGTTAATTGTTTGGAAATTGGGCTTAGGTGATGATAATCGGTTTCTCGCCACGCTACGGAGCGGGCCGGTTGCATCGCAAACTGTTTGGTGCCCGGCACGGATCTCGTTCTTAGCCTCTCCTGCTATTCACTGGCCTCGTTACACTTGAGGAAGTGCGCAACAAGGCTGGTGAATCGCGTTCTTTGCCTGTCATGATGACGCGGATCTGTGAGTGGGCTCAAACGGACCCGATCCTTTCCAAACTTTGGCACATAGTCTTATACGGTGGGCAGCAACCCAGGCAAGTTGAAGATTTTCCTTCAAGCTGTCTGACTTTAGTGTGAAGGGTGGTGTCCTGCTGTGGGGTACGTGCGTAGTTGTCCCAGACAAAAGATAGGAGTTAATCCAGAAAGACCTCCACAATAGTCATCCAGGCATGTCCAAGGTGGAAATGCTGGCATGCGGTGACGTATGGTGGCCGAGTCTCAACGTGGACATCGGGAAGATGGCCCCGCAATGCTCCATTTTTGAAGAGCATCAGAAGCTCCCACCGGCCATGCCACTGCATCATTGGGACTGGCTGGGCCGGCCGTGGCAAGGTTGCATGCCAACTTTGCCAGTCCAGTTGAGGGATCCATGTTTTGACACACATTCAAAGTGGTTTGACGTGCTCCAGATGGCGGGAACCATGTCCCAGGCAGCCATCGCGAAGTTACGTTTGTCATTTTGCACGCATGGTCTCCCTGATATACTTGTCACTAATAACGGCACTCCTTTTGTGAGTGAGGAGTTCTCTGGATTACTGAAGGTGAATGGGGTGCGCCACATTCGTACTGCCCCATACCACCCATCTTCTAATGGTTTAGCAGAGCAAGCGGTTGATGGAACCATCAATTCTACGGACACGTGCTTGTAGGATTAGAATAGCGGTTTTAATATACTTACAACAGAGCCAGCCTGTTGGCCGTTGAACTTTCGGTGAACTGGCTGGCTGACTCTGTGGCACGGATCTTTATACAGCAGCTCCAGGGGGAGGAGTTCTGGGCGGAGCCAAGGGAGGTCAGGCAGGACATAAAGTTTAAATTTTGAATAATTAGCGCCTCGAATTGTGAGCGTAGCGACGGTGCGTCCTTGGATTTGGACTGAGTGGGAGCCCGAAGCGAGGGCGATAGTTTGGCTCACAGGAAAAATAGGAAGCGAACAGCGTCTTACCAGCTCTGGGTGTATAAAGCTCTCGGTGCTCCCGGAGTCAAAGAGGCATGGCGTGCTGTACCCGTTGATCTGGACCTCCGCCATCAAACTTCGTAGGTGCTTGGGGCGGGATTGATCTAGGGTGACCGCGTTGAGTAGCGGGCCGCGTGATGAGTGCCCGAGAAAGTCGTAGTCTTCCGAGTGGGCGTCCGGTCTGGGTGGAGCCAAGGGAGGAGCCCAGTACAAACTCTCGAGTACTCCCAGAGCTACTCCCCCTGGTGGTCAGGTAGTGCAACTGCACTTACAATATTGATACACACATATACTTGGAACAGAGTGACATTGGTAACTATAATACCGTGTGAATCTCATTCACCACAGCGGTGCAAACATTTAATTGGGGATTAGAAAACAATCTTTGGAATCGATGGACACTAGGCCGGCTCGTTTCCAGTTCAGCAACAGGACCACTCTGCACGCAGTAACTGGGGTAGTCCCCGTTGAATTGCTGATGGGTAGAGATTTTGTTTCCGCCATTGCATGATTTTTCAGATACAAGTGCGAAAGTATTCCACAACCAGGAGCAGCAAAGGCGTTTCCCCTCTTGACGTCAACCTTCCAGACACTTTGTGCCAGGTCACTAAGTGTTTGTTTGAATCTTCACAGACAACACCTCCTTCCCTGCTATGGCCGCTCCCTTGCAGCCGCACGTCCCTACTGTAGCCACCTCCTGCTCCGCAGTAGCCACCTCCTGCTCCGCAGTAGCCACCTCCTGCTCCGCAGTAGCCACCTCCTGCTCCGCAGTAGCCACCTCCTGCTCCGCAGTAGCCACCTCCTGCTCCGCAGTAGCCACCTCCTGCTCCGCAGGAGCCACCTCCTGCTCCGCAGCAGCCACCTCCTGCTCCGCTGCAGCCACCTCCTGCTCCGCTGCAGCCACCTCCTGCTCCGCTGCAGCCACCTCCTGCTCCGCTGCAGCCACCTCCTGCTCCGCAGTAGCCACCTCCTGCTCCGCAGTAGCCACCTCCTGCTCCGCAGTAGCCACCTCCTGCTCCGCAGTAGCCACCTCCTGCTCTGCTGTAGCCACTCCTGCTCCGCTGTAGCCACTCCTGCTCCGCTGTAGCCACTCCTGCTCCGCTGTAGCCACCTCCTGCTCTGCTGTAGCCGCTCCTGCTCTGCTGTAGCCACCTCCTACTCCGCAGTAGCCACCTCCTGCTCCACAGTAGCCACCTACTGCTCCGCTGTAGCAGAAGCTCGCTGTGGACGCTTTGTTACCCTTCCAAAAGATACCTGCCATTTACCTTGCACTTACCTGACAGTTTCTTGTGTTCCAGGGCTACTCATTCAGATTTTTTCTACCCCCTCCAGTGCCGCACTCCAACCAAACCACTGATAGTTTTGCTCTGAAGCCACTTTCTGGGAGTGTTGCAAGGAAGCCTGGAATAATCTTCTAATTTCCTCAGCATTCGCTCTAAAACATTCGGGATGACAGTGCTTGGTATAGTTTCATGGCACCATTCCAGATATTGAGTTCAGGTCAGACGGAACCCATCGCCTGAGTTGCTGAAGAGATCAGAGAGTAATGTGGTGAGGATATGATCCATTACTTATCTTTACTGCGCTCTGAAAGCTCGTGTTTGAAACAAACCTGTTGGACTTTAACCTGGTGTTGTAAGACTTCTTACTGTGCTCACCCCAGTCCAACGCCGGCATCTCCACATCTTATCTTTCCAACATCACATTCTCTGACTATTTGTTGTCACTGATGTTTGTATGCAGGTTTATTACCCAAAAGCATCTCTGGAGACCTGTTTGGTGAGCCTTACCCCTCAGAGGTATTGAAACTCGCTGAATAATGACAACAGACATTCACTCCCTTCTCATCTCCCACTCAACTGTAGCCCCCTCACCCTGTCATAATCACTTGCTTGTCACCTCCTGCTCTGCTGTAGCCACCTCCTTCCCCGTTCCCTTGTCAGTTCTCATCCCGCTGTTATCACACCCTGATGCATCCTGCCCCACTGCAGCCACCTTCTGCTTCAATGTAGCTACCTCCCGCTCCACTATAGCTACCCCCTGCTCCCCTGTAGCCACTCCCACCCCAGTATAGCCACCTCCTGCCCCACTGTAGCCACCTCCCACCTCACTACAGCCACCTCCCACCCCACTATAGACACCTCCCGCCCCACTTTAACCACATCCTGCCCCACTGTAGCCACCTCCATGCCCAAAAGGTGTGCTATTATCAGTGACAAGTACATCAGGGAGACCATGCGTGCAAAATGACAAACGTAACTTCTCGATGGCTGCCAGGGGCATGGTTCCCGGCATCTTGAGCACCATTGTAGCCACATTCTGCCCCACTGTAGCGACATCCCACCGCACTGTAGCCATCTTCCGCCCCACTGTAGCCACCTCCCGCCCCACTGTAGCCACCTCCCGCCCCACTGTAGCCACTTTCACCCCTGTCATGCTTTAGCCATTCCCTTACTGCCTCGTTTTCCCTTCAGCCTCTCTCATCGTCACTGCTCTGATCCTCAGAACTCTGGCTGAGTGCTGCTACTTACCTTTCCATTGGTCGCTGTTCCTCCAATCACAGACTGCCTCTCTCCCACTTTTGCTATGGCTACACTATCACCAGCAAGCTTATCAGCAGGAGAGAAGCAGCCTGTGATTGGAGGAGTAGCCCATTACTGAATTTGTCATTTCCACTTGTATGTTTGTGTATTTTCAACACTGGTTGATGGGACAGATGGAAACATTCAGCAAACTTTCATAGTAATAACCTGCTCATTGACGCTCAGTTTAGGTTCCAGCAGGACCGCTCAGCTCTTGGCCTTGGTCGGATTATGGACAAAATAGTTGAATTTGAGGTGAAGTGAGAGTGACTGCCCTCGACATCAAGGCAGCATTTGACCAAGTTGTGGTATTAAGGAGCCCGAGCAAAATTGAAGTCGGTGGGAATTGCATGAAAACATTACACTAGTTGGAGTCATAACTATCTCGATTGCTAGAGGCCAATCATCTTAGTCCCAGGACATTGTTGCAGGACTTCCTTAGTATAGTCCTAGGCCCAACCATCAATGACCTTCACTCCATCACAAGGTCAGAAGTGAGGATGTTTGCTGATGACTGCATAGTGCTAAGAATCTATTGCAACTCCTCAAACACTGAAGCAATCCATGTCCATATGCAACAAGACCTAAACAACATTCAGGCTTGGACTGATTAGTGGCAAATAATTTTCACACCACACAAAGAGTCATGCAATGACCATCTCCAACAAGAGAAAACCTAACCATCATGGACCGCACTGCGTCATCAGGCAAAGAAAAGGGTGGAGCGGTTTGCCTCTTCATCACCTCCTCCTGCCGCTTGGATGTGGCGACCCTGGCGACCTACGGACCTGGGATACCTGACCGTGAAGTGCTGCTCATGCTACCTTCCACGTGAATTCACTTCAGCCATTAACGCAGCGGTCTACATCCCACCTTAGGCAAAAGTGAGGAAGGTGCTGGACGAAACTGTACATGGTTATAAACAACAACAAAACAGAACACCTGTAGGCCCTGATCATTGTGACCGGGGACTTCAACAAGGCCAACCTCAAGAGTGTACTGCCAAAATTCCACCAGCACATCTCCTGTCCCACCTGGGATGACAACACTCTCGGCCACTGCTACTCAAAAATCAAGGACGCCTACCGTTCCATCCCTCGACCGCACTTTGGTAATCAGGCCATAAGACGGTGCTCCTTCTCCTGGCATACAAGCAGAATCTAAGCAGGAGAAAGAGGCTAAGAAGGTTGTGCAGTGCTGGTCCGAGGAAACAGAAGAGCTCCTACGTGACTGCGTGGAGACAGTGCACTGATCCATATTTAAGAACTCAGCGACCAACCTGAATCAGTATGCCACCACCGTCACAGGCTTCATCATCAGCAAATGTGTGGACGACTGTGTGCCAAAGAAAGGGTGCCACGGTGGCACTGTGGTTCGCACTGCTGCCTCACAGTGCCAGGGACCCTGGTTCGATTGCGGTCAATGAATGTGTGGAGTTTGCATGTTGTCCCCATGTCTCCGTGGGTTTCCTCCTGGCACTCCATTTTCCTCCCTCAGTCCAAAGAAGTGCCAATAAGGGTGGATTGGCCATGATAAATTGCCCCATAGTGTTCAGGGATATGCAGGTCAGGTTATGGGGTTATAGGGATAGGGTGGGATGGACAGGGGAATGAACCTGGTAGAGTGCTCTTTCAGGGGTTCTGCAGACTCGGGCCGAATGGCCTCCTTCTGCACTGTAGTGATTCTATCAATACACTAAGCATCCTTGGCAGAGAGCTTGTGTAATGGTTCACACTCCAACAACAAATTAGCGAGGACCAGCTGGGAGATGTGTTCACGGACATCTTTAACCTGTCCCTACTCCGCTCCGAGGTTCCCACCTGCTTCAAGAAGACCACCATCATACCAGGGCCAAAGAAAAACCAGACAATGTGCCTCAATGACTAACGTCCGGTGGCCCTGATATCAATTGTAATTAAGTGCTTCGAGGTTGGTCATGAAGAGCATCACCTCCATACTCCCAGAACGTGTAGATCCACTGCAATTAGCATACTGTCCCAACCGGTCCACATCAGACGCCATTTCCCTGGCCCTACACTCATCCCTAGAGCATCTCAACAACAAGGACTCCTACATCAGACTTCTATTTATTGACTACAGCTCCACCTTCAACACCATAATCCCAACCAAGCTCATATCAAAGCTCCAAAACCTAGGACTTAGCTCCCCACTCTGCAACTGGATCCTCGACTTTCTGACCCACAGACTACAGTCAGTAAGAAAAAACAACAACACCTCCTCCACGGTAGTCCTCAATACCGGGGCCCCTCAAGGCCGCATACTTAGCCCCCTACTATACTTCCTGTACACACACGACTGCATGGCAAAATTTGGTTCCAATTCCATCTACAAGTTTGGTGACCACATGACCAGAGTGGGTCGGATCTCAAACAACGATGATTCAGAATACAGGAGGGAGATAGAGAACCTAGTGGAGTGGTGCAACGACAACAACCTATCCCTCAATGCCAGCAAAACTAAAGAGCTGGTCATTGACTTCAGAAAGCAAAGTACTGTACACATCCCTGTCTGCATCAACAGAGCCGAGGTGGAGGTGGTTAACAGCTACAAATGCCTAGGTATGCACATCCCCAAAAATTTGTCCTGGTCCACTCACGTCGACGTTACCACCAAGAAAGCACAACATAGAACATAGGACATAGAACAGTACAGCACAGAACAGGCCCTTCGGCCCTCGATGTTGTGCCGAGCAATGATCACCCTACTTAGACCCACGTAACCAGTATACCCATAACCCAACAATCCCCCCATTAACCTTACACTACGGGCAATTTAGCATGGCCAATCCACCTAACCCGCACATCTTTGGACTGTGGGAGGAAACCAGAGCACCCGGAGGAAACCCACGCACACACGGGGAGGACGTGCAGACTCCACACAGACAGTGACCCAGCCGGGAATCGAACCTGGGACCCTGGAGCTGTGAAGCATTGATGCTAACCACCATGCTACCGTGAGGCCCCCTATACAACGCCTATACTTCCTCAGGAAATCAAGGAAATGTGGCATGTCCACACTGACTCTTACCAACTTTTACAGATGCACCATAGAAAGCATCCTATCTGGCTGCATCACAGCCTGGTATGATAACTGCTCGGCCCAAGACCGCAAGAAACTTCAGAGTCGTGAACACAGCCCACTCCATCACACAAACTTGCCTCCCATCCATGGACTCCATCTACACCTCCTGCTGCCTGGAGAAAGCGGGCAGCATAATCAAAGATCCCTCCCACCCGGCTTCCTCATTCTTTCAACTTCTTCCATCGGGCAGGAGATACAAAAGTCTGAGAACACGCACGAACAGACTCAAAAACAGCTTCTTCCCCGCTGTTACCAGACTCCTAAATGACCCTCTCATGGACTGACCTCATTAACACTACACCCTGTGTGCTTCACCCGATGCCGGTGTCAATGTATTTACATTGTGTACCTTGTGTTGCCCTATTATATATTTTCTTTTTCTTTTATTTTCATGTACTAAATGATCTGTTTGAGCTGCTCGCAGAAAAATATTTTTCATTGTACCTCGGTACACGTGACAATAAACAAACAAATCCAAATCCCTTGACATTTAATGGCATTACCATCACTGAATCCCCCACTATCAACACCCTGGGGGTTATCAGTGACCAGAAACTGAACTGTACCAGCCAGATAAATACTATGTCTACAAGAGCAGGTCAGAGTCTGGGAATTTTGTGATGAGAAACCCGCCTCCTGCCCCTCCAAAGCTTGTCCATTATCGGCAAGGCACAAGTCAAGATTGTGATAGAATACTCTTCACTTGCTTGGATGAGTGCAGTTCCAACAGCATTCAAGAATCTTGGTGGCCCATTGTGTCTGTATTAGCTCTCCAAATGAGCATTGTGAATTTGAGCCATTCAGTATCCCTTAAAGAAGTTGATAATCTGCCTCCAGTTTAAGGAAAACCCCCTCCTCCACTCGCCCATACCCCTGCCTTCGGCGGATCCGAGTCTGGCCAACTCAACAAAATCCATCTCCAGGCTATCAGGGAGGCAAAGCCAAGACATCGGCCTCTCACTCCACCTGTACTCGCAGATCCTCCAAAACTCCAAACATGCCACCTCCAGTTCCGGAGCTACCTCTGCCCCCAGAGTCTTTGACATTACGTCCAAAAATCCCTTCCAAAACCCCCTCAAACTCATACACATCCAAAACATATGTGCATGGTTCGCTGGCCCTCCCGCACACTACCCACACCTATCCTCTACCCACAGAAAGAATCGACTCATCCTGGACACCGTCATGTGGGCTCTATGCACCACCGTAAATAGAATAAGACTTAGCCATCACAAATCTTGATCCTTTATGACCTTATGATAGAAGGAAGATCTTTGAAAAAGCAGCTGAAGATGGATGGGACTAGGACTTCACTAATTTAGAATTCTATGCCAACAGAAATAAATCCCAGCGCTTTCTTAGCATTTTAAAGTGCTTTGCGGACATGTGATGTTGCTTTTAATGATTTGTTCATGTATAGCCCTAGAACCCTTTCCTTTTCTGTGCCCAAGCCTTCCCTTGAGGGATGCAAGGGGGGGATTGCTGGGGCCTTGACAGTAATCTTTGTATCTTCATTGGCTACAGGTGAAGTTCCAGAGGACTGGAGAGTAGCCAATGTTGTTCCATTGTTTAAGAAGGGCAGCAGGGATAAGCTGATGAGCCTCATGTTAATGGTAGGGAAATTATTGGAAAAGATTCTTAGAGATAGGATTTACTCACATTTGAAAACAAATGGACTTATTAGTGATGGACAGCATGATTTTGTGGCAGGGAGGGCGTCCCTCACTAATTTGATTGAGATTTTCAAGGAAGTGACAAAGATGAAAGAAGAGGGAAAGATAGTAGATGTTGTTTACATGGACTTCAGTAAAGCCTTTGACAAGGTACCTCATGGTAGACTGGTACAAAAGGTGAAGTCACACAGGATTAGAGGAGAGCTGGCAAGTTGGATACAGATCTGGCTTGGGCACAGGAGACAGGGTAGCAGTAAAAGGAATGGAAGGCTCTGACTAGCGGCATTCCACAGGATCAGTTCTGGGGCCTTTGTTGTTCGTTGAGTATATAAATGATTTGGAAGAAAATGTAGCTGGTCTGATTAGTAAGTTTGCAGCCGACATAAAAATTGGTGTAGTTGAGGATAGTGAAGAGGATTGTCAGAGGATACAGCAGGATATAAACTGGTTGGAGTCTTGGGCGGAGAAATGGCAGATGGAGTTTAATCCGGACAAGTGTGAGGTAATGCACTTTGGAAGGTCCAAATATAAAATTGGCAAGTCATGCTGCAGCTGTACAGGACCTTAGTTAGGCCTCATTTGGAATATTGTGTACAATTCTGGTCGCCACACTACCAGAAGGATGTGGATGCTTTGGGGAGGATACAGAAGCAGTTTACTAGGATGTTGCCTGGTATGGAGGGCATTGGCTATGAAATAGGTTAGGTAGACCCGGTCTGTTTTCACTGGAATGACGGAGATTGAGAGGCGACCTGATAGAGGTTTACAAGATAATGAATAGCGTGGACAGAGCAGATAATCAGATGCTCTTTCCTCGTTGGGAGAGTCACGTACTAGGGGACATAGGTTTAAAGTCCATGGGGAACAGATGCGTGAGGCAAGTTTTTTTACACAGAGGGTGGTAAATATATGGAATGCGCTGCCTGGGGAGGTGTAGGGAGCAGGTACAATAACGACATTTAAAGGGCATCTAGACAAATATATGATTAGGGTGGGAATGGAAGGATACGGACTATGTAAGTGCAGAGTTTTAGTTAGGCAAGTACCATGGTCGGCGCAGCCTTGGAGGGTCGAAGGGCCTGTTCCTGTGCTGTATTGTTCTTTGTACTACTCCATTCAGTTTCTTATTTTCTGAGGTGTAGGGAATGTTGCTCTATTTCCTATCAAAGTATATCTCCTTGCATTTAACATAGAACATACAGTGCAGAAGGAGGCCATTTGGCCATCGAGTCTGCACCGACCCACTTAAGCCCTCACTTCCCGTAACCCAATAACCCCTCTTAACCTTTTTTGGACACTAAGGGCAATTTAGCGTGGCCAATCCACCTAACCGGCACGTCTTTGGACTGTGGGAGGAAAGCTGAGCACCCAGAGGAAACCCACGCACACACGGGGAGAATGTGCAGACTCCGCAGAGACAGTGACCCAAGCCGGGAATCGAACCTGGGACCCTGGCGCTGTGAAGCCACAGTGCTAGCCACTTTTACTTATGTTAAAGTTACCTTGCCATTTTGCTGTCCCCTCTATAAGTTTTCTTCTGTTTTCTTGTAATATGTTGCCTTCTTCCTCAATATTAACTGTATATACATAAGTTGGTATATTGAGTTACTTATTCCTAAGTCCAAATTATTAATGTAATTGACAAGTAACAGTGGTTTAGCACATATTCCTGTGGAGTACTGGTTTTCACCTTCCTCCAAACTGAATAACTGTCTGTTATTCTACTTCCTATTTTTTAGCCAATTGGCTATCCAGGCAATGACTTGTCCACTAACTCCACATGCCTGAACCTTTGTCATGAGTCTACCAAATGGAATCTTATCAAAGGTGCTTTGAAAATCCAAATATTTGAGATCTACACATTATTTTTGTCTACTCATTCTTTTCCAATTCAATGATTTCCATTAGTTAAGCATAACTTAATCTCCTGGTTACTGGAAGGAGGTTTTTAGGGTCATTTCTAAAGTGGTGCACGTGAAACTGGACCCGGGCCCCTGGGAGGCCACATTCGGGGTGTCGGACCAGCTGGGGTTGGAAACGGGTACGGAGGCAGATGTTGTAGCCTTCGCCTCGTTGATCGCCCGAAGGCGGATCCTGTTAGGGTGGAGATCAACGTCCCCACCCTGTGCCCTGGCATGGCGGGGAGACCTGTTGGAATTCTTGATAAGTTTAAGTTTGAACTGAGGGGAACGATGGAGGGGTTCTACAATTCATGGGCATTATTCATTATGCACTTTCAAGAACTGGATAACATCGAACATTAGTTGGGGGGGGGGGGGGTGGAAGGGTTGGGGGGAGGGGGAACTGTGTGTGTTAATGGTAACTATGGGTGATTCCTGATTCCTTTCTGTCATTTGTTTATGTGAACATGCGGGCCAATATTTGGGGTTTGGTGGGAGGATGGGAATTTTGTTATTGATATGGGGAATGACATAGAATCACAGAATATTTATTAATGATTATTGTTTATTGTTGGTGGGTGTAAATTTGGGACAACATGTGAAAAAGGAGGAGAATAAAAATATTTTTTAAAAACTTAATCTCCTGGAACCCATGCTGACTTTAAAATTATATTTCCTGTATGTTTCCTGTCACTGATGTTAAGCTGACCAGTCTAGTTTCCAGGTTCTGATGAAGGGTCACAACTTGAAACATTAACTCTGTTCCTTTCTCCACATGCTGTTGAACCTGCTGAGTATTTTGAGCATTTTCTGCTTTGATTATGGTTCCCAGGATTTGTTATATCTCTTATTTTATGCGACATGCTATTTCCAACAAAAAATAGGTCTGTTTTTAAACATGGGTGTGCTTCCAGTGGAACATGGCTTTGCAACTTAATGTAGAAAAGCAATAAAGTTTACATTTTAGAAGTATGAATTTGTGAGGGTTATTTGAAAGAAGCAGCACAGACTCAATAGGTCAAAGGACCTCCTTCTGTGCTGCACTATTCTATGATTCTAGTCGCAAGGTGAGAATACCTTGACCACATGTACTACAGCAGTTTAAGAAGAAAGCTCACTATCACCTTCACAGGGCAGCACAGGAAGAGCAATTCCAACCTTGCATTGATGCCCACAATCCAAGAAGTAATTTTAATAAAGGATTATTTGTGTCTTAGAACTGTATCTCATTGGCTACCTAGAGTGAGTGTTTAGGGCAGCACAGTAGCACAAGTGAGTTCACAGCTCCAGGGTTCCAGGTTCGATTCCCTGCTGGGTCACTCTCTGTGCGGAGTCTGCACGTTCTCCCCGCGTCTGTGTGGGTTTCCTCCGGGTGCTCCGGTTTCCTCCCACAGTCCAAAGACGTGCAGGTTAGGTGGATTGGCCACGCTAAATTGTCCTTAGTGACCAAAAAAAGTTAAATGGGGTTATTGGGTTACGGGGATACGGTGGAAGTGAGGGCGTAAGTGGGTTGGTTCAGACTCCTTCTCCTTCTGCACTGTATGTTTTGTGTAACAAGGCGCTTCCTCAGTTATGCAAGCATCTCCCAAGCACCTCACATGCCAGAGACCTGGGAGTAGTTTGGCAATCAACTTTCGGAGCAACCAGAGCCCAAGGCAGGGTAGAAGATCATAATGAATTCCTCTAGATTTAGAATGAAAAGTTTTAGATATCATGGGCTGGATTCTCCGGTCCCCCAACCGCCTGTTTCTTGGCGGCATAACATTCGCTGTCGATGGGGTTCTATAGTCCCGCCACTCGTCAATGGGATTTCCCATTAAAGCCACACCACACCGCTGGGAACCCGCAGGCGGGGATGTGCTGCCAGTGGGAGGAGTGAATCGTAACAGCAGGAGAATTCCAGCGCATATATAAAGATAAATGTTAAATAGTTCAGCAATTAAAAGCATATTTAAATCCTCTGCCACTTGAATACAGGAAGGTGAAAAGCTGATATTTTAGTTGTTTGTCAGTTTCACTTATCAAGGAAATTAATTTAAATATCTAGATGAATAAATACATTGATGGACAAAGTACTTAATTCCTACTAGCTTTTAAATATTTTAAGAACCTAATCTGTTGAGCAGTAAATTAGTTTTTTTATAATACTACGCATAATAGCTCTTAAAAATGATATAAAATTGTCCTCCTTTGTGTCTGATTATTATGAAATCAACATCATAAAACAACTGGGCAAGAAAACAGATGTTGCAACTTGAAGTTCATTTTTGGGACATTACATTGGAGCTAGATGCATCTCAAGCACAAATCATTATCCACATTTTATAAGGCACACTAAAAGCTTCACAATACACTTCTTTGTGATGCAAGCCTGGCTGTTTTTTACATGGAATCTTTGGACAGTACTATGGCTGCCATCTCCGTAGCCATGTAATTCAGAACAAATCCTGAGCAATTATTAGAGATTATAATTACAATATCCTGTCGCCATGTTTACTGGAGGAACAGATGCACTTTGCCAAATGTTGTAATCTTTTAAGGTACAACTGATGACCTGACATGATTCCTTTGAACCGTAACAAATCTCAGAATAGCAGGAATACTGTCCTACAAAACTGCAGACACTCTGCCTGGATCTGCACAAATCTTTTGCAAGTCAATTCAGAGTTTTCTAGACGTAGCTTGTCAGATTATTTTTCTCTATTAAGTAGTTCGGTGGACACAAGAAAATACACATATCACTAAATTGCACATGAAGGGATGTTGTTTTTAACCTGACAAGTTATTTGTAAATAATTTTGATTTATATTATTAAAAAAATGGATCCTTGTGTGGGGACAATACTAATCTTTCAATCAAACAGGGTGACCACATTAGTTTAAGCATGAAGACAGCATATTGTATATATTTTATAGGCTTTGGGTTAATTACACTGCTCAACTATCACTTTGTTCTATATTGATCAAATACAGTTATTGGTTTAGAATATTTCAGGTAGAATAAATGACAAGTTTGGAGGTGTAAATTATAGTCAGGCTGCTTCCATCTCAGGGCAATGAATCATTTCCTAAATTTTACATTTATTATAAACATCAGGGGTAAGTACAGGATAAACCTCTACACCTTCTCCCAACAATGTACCGGTGTCTACGAGATGAACGTCACCAAGTGTACTTTCAGAACTTTATAAATAAGCTATTTTCATGGCCTTGCAGAGATTGTTTCTTCATTCCCAATATTAGATGCAGGGGCCAAAGTGCAGACCAAAAAAAAACAAATTTATTTCCAACCGGACCGTTTGTCTTCCTCAAAGAAAATAATTGGCATGGGGGCCACAAAAGGCCCTGGCAAAAAATAATGGGAGCGATTTAATTTTTTTAAAAATCAGAGCCCATTCTGGGTGAGATTAGCGGACCGTTCCCGGCAACCCTGCTATCTAACAGCACTTTGTTGCTATTTTGGCCCCCGGCTGGGTATGCCCCCTGGAGGCCGCACTTAGCATCAGTTCCTGCTCTGAGGACCTCAGGTGAGCGGAGCTCCTGAGTGAAGGAAGAGATGGCACCCTGATCCCGCTACGCCTGGACCCCCCAATGCTTCAACTCATCTTTAAGAGGGTCCTCGGCCCCCCCCCCCCCCCCCCCCCCCCCCCCCGCACCCGACTTCACATGGGCAGGGCACCCTGCACCCGCTCCCTTGTGTGGGAAAAGTGCGAGCCTGACACCTTGGCACTGCTAGCCTGGCACCCTGGCACTGCCAGGGTGGCACCAAGGTGGCACTGGCAGGGAAGCACTACCATGGTGGCAAGCAGCAGTGCCAAGGTGCCAATATGGCATCAGCAGTGCCAGGGTACCACCCTGCCCAGAGGAGCCGAAAACCGGGGGCCTCCGATCACCTGGGTGACCCTCCCAGGTGCCATTCCCCTGGTCCCCATTTGTGGGGACCAATGCTAAATGGTGCTTTGCTGGGGTCTCCTCGGCAAGGCCAATAATAGCAGTAATAATTATCTTTATTGTCACAAGTAGGCTGACATTAACACTGCAATGAAGTTACTGTGAAAAGCCCCTAGTCACCACATTCTGTTCGGGTACACAGAGGGAGAATTCAGAATGTCCAATTCACCTAACAGCACACCTTTCGGGACCTGTGGAAGGAAACCGGAGCACCCGGAGGAAACCCACGCAGACACAGAGAACGTGCAGACTCCACACAGACAGTGACCCAAGCCGGGATTCGAACCTGGGACCTTGGAGCTGTGAAGCAACAGTGCAAACCACTGTGCTACCCTGCTGACCCAATAGATGCCAGGTGGCCGTTCGATCTGGCATAGACATAGTTAAGTGTACTTTTAAGCTCAATTAACTATGAAAGTCTGGATCCAGTCCATTGTGTGTGCGTTGGGGGATCCAGATAACAACGTCTTGCAAGATTTGAGTAGATCTCGCGAGATGTAACGACCATCGGGAATCCTGGCAGAGGCCTCTCTTGGGATCTACCAGCCGTGTCCCGTCTCGATTCCAGTGGGACATGGCCAGTAAATCGTGCCCAATTACTTTACATTTATATGGTGCCTTTCATAACCTGAGGATGTCCCAAAACGATTCACAGCCAATGAATTATTTTTGAAATATAGTTACTGTTGCAGTAACGTTGCAGTCAGTTTGTGCACAATGAGGTTCTACTGGCAGCAATGAGATATTGAGCTAATCATCTATTTCTGTGCTGTTGGTTGAGGGATAATGTTTGGCCAGGACAAAGGGGGTACTCCCCTGCTCTGAATAATTCTGTGGAATCTTTTATAGCCACTTGAGAGGGTAGGTGGGTATTCGTTTAATATCTCAATCAAATGACGACACCTCTGAAAGTGCACTTCCCTCAGTGGTACTGACCAGTATCAGTCTTTCCCAAGTTTTACTGGTTTGTCAATTTGGGTATGACTCACTTTAAAGTGAACAATCTTGTGACAGAGAGGGGAGAGTACTGGAACTTAACCATGGTTAACCTCACAGCTAAATGAAAGAGCAATAGTTCCATCTAATAGCTCAGAGATTGATATAAATTCCTTGTAATGTGACGGCAGCAGCTGAACCACTACTGACCGGTGGCTCTGACGTTTGTTATCATGAAATGCTTTGTGCGGCTAGTCATGAGACGGATCCATGCCAGCCTCCCAGACGGTCTTCATCCATTGCAGTTTGCCTATCACCACAACCGGTCCACAGCAGATGCTATCTCCCTGGCTCTACTACCAACACTCAAACACCTCGACAACAAGGACACCGACATGAGACTGCTGTTCATAGACAACAGCTCCGCCTTCAACACCATTATCCCGACGAGACTAATAACCAAACTCTGCAATCTCAGTCTTGACCCCTGTGCAGCTGGATACTTGACTTCCTCATCAACAGACTGCAATCTGTCAGGATAGGCAACAGCACCTCCCCCACAATAGTCCTCAACACCGAGGCCCCGCAAGGATGTGTGCTCAATCTTCTACTGTACTCCCTATTCACACTAGACTGTGTGGCAAGACTTAACTCCAACTCAATCTATAACTTTGCGAATGATATGGCTGTGGTGGGTCGTATCTCAAACAACAATGAATCTAAAGGGAGATAAATCACTTGGTTTCATCATGTACTGAAAATAACCTTTCTCTAGATGCCAGAAAGAATAAAGAACTGATTATCCTGACTTCCGGAAGCGTAACACGACGCACCCCTCCGTCTGCATCAATGGCTCCGAAGTACAGATGGTCGATAGCTTTACGTTCCTGGGGGTCACCATCACCAGCAGTCTGTCCTGGTCCACTCACATTGATGCAACAGTCAAGAAAGACCAATAACTTCTCTACTTCCTACGGAAGCTAAAGAAGTGCGGCATATCTGTACGAACTCTCACAAACGTCTACAGATGTGATGCACTATTAATTACGACGGGACGAGAGTAGAGAGTAATCAAGGCTTTATTAAGCAGAGATGTGTTGCCTCCTGCAGCTGCTGCCGAAATGGCTGCAGCTCGGTGAGCACACACATTTATACTCTGCCCAGGCAGGGATCTACCCCCGTACCTGTAGTACCTGGAGCTGGTTTAGCACACTGGGATAAATCGCTGGCTTTTAAAGGAGACCAAGGCAGGCCAGCAGCACGGTTCAATTCCCGTACCAGCCTCCCCGAATAGGCGCCGGAATATGGCGTCTAGGGGCTTTTCACAGTAACTTCATTGAAGCCTACTTGTGACAATAAGCGATTTTCATTTCATTTTTCATTTTAGTACAGGAGCCTTACCGTATTACCTCTAATACAAGTATTATACAAACAGTGGTGACTACCACAAGATGTGCCATAGAGAGCATCCTATCCGGCTGCATCACAGCCTGGCACGGCAACTGCTCGGCCCAAGATCGCAAGAAACTGCAAAATGTTTTGAACTCAGCCCAACGCATCACACAAGCTTGCCACCCGCACATTGATTCTGTCTACACCTCCCGCTGCTTCAGGAAGGCAGACATCATTATCAGAGACCCCTCCCACCCAGGCATTGCCTTCTTCCAGACCTTTCCATCTGGCAGAAGATACAGAAGTCTGAAGACCCGCACATTCAGACATAGGAACAGCTTCTTCCCCACAGCTACAAGACTCCTCAATGACTCTCCCTCGGACTGATCTATTCTCTGTAAGAACACTATTCACGACGTCCTATGGAGCTCTTGCTCATGTATTTGCTTTTGACCCCTTGTTCCACACTGTAACCAATCACTGTTTGTCGATGTACCATTTGTCAATGCACTCTGTCGATTATTCTTTATTCGCCTATTATGTACGGACTGTGTACGTTCCCTTGGCCGCAGAAAAATACTTTTCACTGCACTTCAGTACGTGTGACAATAAATCAAATCAAATCAAAATCAGATACTTTAAAAGTAAAAGCAAAACATCCTGGAACTACTCAGCAGGCCAGGCAGCACCTCAGGAGGGAAAACCAGAGTTAACGTTTTGGGTCTGTGACCTTTCATCAGAACGAAGGGATGGAAGGTCACAGACTTGAAACATTCATGCCTTTTTGATTTTTCGAACTCCTTAATCTAATTAGATCAATCTTCTACCATGCTTTCTAGCAGGTGCACCAAATGAAAAGGGCACACAGCTGGAAAATGATGATAGTGATGAGGTGTTGTGCAGTTTTTATTCTGCCATGTAAAGAGATGTGTTACCAGTGTGAGAAAATCTCGCTACTCAGTAGCCATACTTAACCACCTTCTGGGTAAAGGATCAGTCTAGTCAAGTAGAAACCTATAATTTCAGACAGAGTCAAATTCTAAGTGGAGGTAACCAAGTCTGAGCAAAAGATGAATGGAATAGGAAAACAAGAAGTTTCAACAGCTTAATCACATGTTACACAAATACCAAGTTGTTCTGTAAAAATAAACAGACATTCTCCTTATATTCTCAAACCAATAGAAAAAGACGAATGCTGGAAATATGAAACAAAGAGACATTTTGGAAATCTAGAACCATTTTTATATTACATGTAAGGAACAAAGACAGGCTAATATTTCAGTTAAAGAATGGATCTTGTAACCAAAATGTTTAGCTGCCTTTTCTCTTTGCCTCTCCTATCAGAACAAGTAGACATCCAGAAAACCTCAACATTTGAGCTACGGGAATACATGGATGGCTCAAAACAAAAAGTTCTCCAGATGGTATCAGACACTTCTTTGTAATCCTGAGAAGCAGCAAAATGAAGTTCTGAAAACAATGGGCGTGATTAATCTGCAGACCTTGAGATTGCGACTTTTGGATCAAATGAGTGTTGTGAGCCCATACACGGAGATGAAAACCCTCCCCCACGGACTCAGAACATCCCCCGCAGGGTAATCCCTCCCCGACCCCCGGAGACCCCCCCCCCAGATATGGATAGGGAACCCTCTTCCCTCTCCCACGAATATGGAACCCCTCCCCCCCCATCCCCGCAGGGCACCCCTCCCTCAAATGGACATGTAACCCCCACCCTGAACCTCCCCAATATACGCCCACACTCTGGCACTGCCAGGGGCTGTACTTACCTGTGCTCTCCTGGCAGGAACTGTTCCCCATTCGCCAGTTCCCCGTACTTAAAAACCTTTTGTAAACCCCACCAATGTAACATAACGTTGCCGAGGGGAATTTCCTATATGGAGGGGATGTTGCAGCTGGGATACCCACTACTCATATTAAAATGTATTAAAATCGGGTTCTCGTGATTGCATGACGTCATTGGTGATGAAAGAGGGGGGGGGGGGGGCGGTGGTGGTGGCAGCATCAATCAAGCATGGAAATATAGCACCCTTTAAATCTTTGATTGCAATAATGACATAATCCAGGAGGTGCCAATGCTTTGATCTAGGATGTCTCCATGTGGTCTGCCACTTTTCTGGCAGAGGAGAGTATTTGTTATAATGGGCATGAACTGTCTCATCGCGCCCAACACGGTGATGTGACAATGTCATTAAATCTCACGAGAGGCCTCTTGCAAGATTCACAATACTAGGAATGCCTCACTGAACTAATGAGATCTTGTGAGACGACGCGATCTGAATCGCGCCCTCACTGGGCGAGATCTATATTAAAATATTAAATGAGCCTTTAAGCTCATTTAACGATGTCTGCGCCCAACAGAAGGTAAAAAGCAATTAAATAGGAAGAATAATTATATTTCTTAGGGCTGATCCTTCAGCATGTGGCAAACAGGTTTTAACAAGAAGGAAGAAGACATCAGAGTAGTGTAAATAAAATGATGCAAACGTATTTTTTCAGCCCAAAAAATTGCAATAAAAATAACTATATATTAAAGGAATGCAGGTAAAAGTCTAAATTACATCGAATCAGGATTACAGCAGAGAAGGAGGCCATTCAACCCACCTTGTCTGTGCAAGCACTCTGCACGAGCAATTCACCAATTGCCATTCCTTTGCCTTCTCCCCCAAGCCCTGAATATTTTTCCTTTTCAGATAATAATCCAATACCCTCTCGATTGTCTCAGTTGAACCTCCATCACACTCTCAGACAGTGCATTCCAGACTCTAACCACTCACTGTACTTCTTTTACCAATGTAGTGGAGGCAGGTTTAATTGAGGCATTTAATAGGGAACTAGACTTTTATGTGAAGAGAAGAATATACCAGGCAATAGGCAGAAGGGGAACGGCACAAGGTGAATTGCACAGTCAGTGTAGACATGATGGGCCGAATGGCTTCCTTCTGCGCTGTAACAAATTCTGTGACTTTGTGATGTTGTTCACTCAATCCTCACACATACACCCCAGCACACAGAATTTAATATCAACTCGTAGATCATTTTTAAAAGGGAAACACTTTTTTTTACATTTAAAAAAGGAAATTTAGAGGTATCCAATTCTTTTTTTCCAATTAAGGGGCAATTTAACGTGGCCAATTCACCTACCCTGCACATCTTTTTGTGTTGTGGGGGTGAGACCCATGCAGACATGGGGAGAATGTGCAAACTCCACACAGACAGTGACCCGGGGCCAGGATCGAACCTGGGTCCTCGGCACCATGAGGCAGCAGTGCTGACCACTGCGCCATCGGGGCACCAAAAGGTAAACAATCTTATCTACAATTTAAAATCCATGTCCAATATAAACATTTGAACTGTCAAAAACAGATGTAAATATTTGTATTGATGTAATAGGTGATTATCACTGAATTGATGAAAAGTAGATTGCAAAAATAATTAATCTTGCCTTCACATTAATCTTCCACATTTTTTAAAGATCTCCCTTTCAACTGTACATACAGAATATGTTTCAAGTAGAAAAAATGTTTTCTTATATCACAGAAGACTCTAATCTACTTCAACAAGATGTAGGGTGCAGGTATAATTCCCTTGCTACTGATTCTCTGATTCCGGCTGCGATACTAAATATTTTTGCACTAGGAGGAAGCTAAAAGAAGTAAAGATAGTTCCTTTAACAGCATATCACAAATGTTCTCTATTGCCTCAGCAGATAAATACCCCACACGGTGATAGTACTGAGCAATGAAGATTGGATTCCCTGCTCTGTGCTCATTTAGTCACTTCAACCTGGGGTACATTCAGCATCCTGGGGTACATTCAGCATCCTGTGGATAGGGAAGATAAAGAAAGTAAATGTAGTTCTTGGAACAAAACACCCTTACTTTGCATTTTTCTAGCTTGTGAGATGATGGTTTGAGCTGTGGTGGTCAACTCTGTGTTAAACAATCGCCTGGCATGGCTTAGGAGCCCATTCCGCCATGGCAATTTCTGCTGCATTTGCTACAGAGGAAGACAATTGGCTGTGAAGGTGCAGGATTTGCTGGCTTCTCATTTCTCTGGGCCCTCATCTCGGCCAGCTGAAATTTCCATTTCAGTTTGTCTCTTCCAATGTTCCTGCGAACAGACAGCCACTAGAGATTACGGCCATTGGCAAATGTCTCCCAGACATCAGTAACAATGTTTGTCATCCTCATATCTCACTAGCAGGTGTCCTTTTAGCAGAGAAATGGACATGCAGCAGGTTGTGACTCAGTGGCTAGTCCACCGTATAGAACGTATTTAGATATGGCTGTCATCTATCTGGTGATCATGGCCGAGGCAGCACTCACGTCATTGACTTAGCAATGTCTGTATGCTAATGGAAATGGCATGTTCCAGGAGCTCTGAGTTGCTGACCTTGTTCTGTTAAGCAGTGCTAAGGCTACGCCTAAGACAACGAAGTGGAGGCTGTTCAGCCTGCTTAACATATGTTGTCACTGTAGAGGACAGCACTGTGGACACAGGCTTGGTAGACTAGCAGCTTGTGCACTGTACGATTAAAAGGAGAAAACACTTGAGGGGGGAGCCTTTCCTACCAGTAAGAAATAATTGAAACTTGACCCAGGTTGCATATGTTTTTGGATGATTTAAATGACTGGAGACTAGAAACAATTGTGGGATGGAATAGAGAAAAGGAGAGTGGAAAAGAACAGAGAAGAATGGTTGACAGGAAGAATGAGGAAGAGGCAACAAGGAAGGGCAAAGGGAAAGAGAGAGTGGTTGTGGGAGAATGTGATTAAGGAAGTGCAGAAGGGGTAACAGATAGTAAGAAGTGGGTGGCAGGAAGAGTTGAGGACAGGAACAGAGAGCGATATGGAGAGAAAGAGTGGGAAAAGGAGGAAGCAGTCAGGAAAAATTAGGGGAAGAAAGGGTGAATCATAAACTAATAGAATCCCTACATTGCAGAAAGAGGCCATTTGGCCCATCGGGTCTGCACTGACCCTCTGAAAGAGCACCCTTCTGAGGCCCTAGGCCCACTTTCCTGCCCTATCCCCATAAGAAAGGGTAAAAGGGAGGACCTAGATGGAGAGAGGGAAATATTGCCAATGGGGAGAGAGGAGAGAAGGAGAGGAAGAATGAGTGGAAGGATTGGTAAGAGGAAATAAGTAGCATGGAGAGGAGAAAGGGCAAAGTAGAAAATGAGAGGGTAGGAAGGAGAAAAAAAGGGACATAGGGCAGGGTAGCAGGAAGGGATGGGGAACAGGGACAGGAGAAAAAAGTGAGAATGGAATTTCGAGAGAGGTTAAGAAGGGGTGGAGTGAGAGAAAGAGAAGAGGATGAAAGAGAAAAGGGGAGCGGTGTTGCTCTGTTTACTTGCTAGAAATATAGCAGTCAATATGGTCATCTTCCTTAATCCCAATTATGTTTACATTTAGAGTCGCCAGGTATCTCTTGATACCGCCACAAGGTTCAAACCCAAATACTGATCAAAGAGCCAATACACCAGTTAGTTAGTTCAAAGTCAATACTGTACTATTTATTTACACACACAGTAAGATCTACTCATGCACAAAGTACTACAAACTAAACTATATCTAACGCTAATGCCTATACTTAACTTCGGGTGCCCACTCAGTCAGAGGAACAATGGCCGTTGATCGGATCTGAGTTGTTGGGTTCAAAGACGTAACAGGAGAACAGCTAGGGTCGTCCGTCTGGTAGCGAGCGTTGACCTTGAACTTACTTGATTCTGGTGATGCTGGTGGACAGGTCTCTCCGCTTTGAGAGCCAAGTCCAAGAGAGTGATTCTCTTGTGGGGGTTCCTTCTTATACCTGGAGGGGCTTTGCGTGCTTTTAGGTGGGCCTTAAACTTCGCCCCAATTAATTGGGCCGCTTCTCAATCACTGTTATCGATCTTGGCCAATAAAGGGGTGGGTGCCCTGATGGCTGGGCGTGTCTTAGATGGCCGTTGGCCTTGTTTTGTTTGTGTCTTCGGTTGGGGAACTGGCGCCGGGATGTCTGAAACTGTATCGGTTGCTTGAGTGTCTTTCCTTTGTTCCCGGAGATGGGCCATCAATATGCTAATCGACCTATAGTTTCAATTCCGTCTGGGAGCTGTCTCTCCAATATGCATGCAGGCTCTGTGCCTGCTTGTTTTCCTGACATTGTCCACAGTTCCCTACATTCTTTGCAAGTGTCCATTTTGTATTCTGGAAGTGGCCATCAGCGGTGGCAAGGGAAAGAGAGTGGAAGAGTAGAGGAGCAAGTACAGAAAAATGGAGGATGAGGGAAGAGGAGAGATAAACAGAGACAACTGGCAAATTATCTACAAGTACCACATAGCATATTTTTCATTCACCCCAATTTATTCACTGGTTGTTCTGAATGCATTGTGCCATTGTGCCCAAAGTGGCCTGTCCTATGCCCCTTCCCAACGGAAATATATGGAACTGCTAATTTGCAAAAGAGCATGCCCAGGATAACTTGTTGTAATAACCCTCACGAGGCCCATAGGGATGACCCAATTGATCTCCTCGTGGGACTATGGAATACAAGCTCCCGAGCTGATGGGCAGAGGTTTATAGAATGAACCGGTAAAAGCCAGCAGGGATTGGGACTGGCACGATCGGTAGTCCTGGTTGAGACCTATGTGCTGTACAGAGTGTTGCGGTCTTTTCTTTTGGTTATAAATAAACCTTCATGTGAATCATTTTCTCAGACCTCCTGAGCTTTTACACTTACAAAATCATCTTCCTTGCCACGGTGGTGAGTGGTTGTCTAACTTTTTCACCTCTTACCCTGAATGTGGTCAAGACTAAAATTTAGACAGGAAATTCCTGGGCCAATAAATGGTTCTGAAGTTGACCCATTTAATAACACGTTTTGGGGTCCGTTTGATATTTTTGTGTGTTTTTTTCAAAGCTAAAACATTTTTAGAGAGAAGTTGGAAACTATATAACTCTGAATTTCCAATCCTTAAAATGTGTTGTATTCTGAAACTATATAGAATGTTGCATTATTAAGTTAATAGTCTATCTTAATCTTGCTTATATGGTTACTTACTTGTCAGCTATCTGTCAAAGAGGCAGTAAAATATTCCATACATATTTCTGCATTAATACAATATGGCACAGGGGACTTACTATTTTATCATCTACTTTCCACTTTTAGAAAAAAGATATACATGCTTTTACTACCCATTGCCTTCCACGTGGCCTTGTCTGGGGATACATGGTAATTATACACAGTTATGTAGCCCAACAATTGCAAAGAGCAATGATCCAGCTCATACACCTCAAATCTGTAGATAAAACACAAGCAAGCAGGTCAATTACAGTCATAGTGACATGCTGTGTCCATTTTCATTTTGTAACTGAATTTTGGTGTCAGCAAGCTACTCCATACAGACCGAATGCGTACACCTGCTATATTCTGAATGTACGTTACAGTTAATTGGTGTGCAGCAACTTAGAAAAATCAGGCCTCTTTAAATCACTTCAGTGCACTTGCTCATTGTTGGATGAATGGATGCCAAGTAAAAGAAAGCACCAGTAGAGCTCATTTTACTGTTTAAGCCTACATTCTATGCTTCAAAAGACAACAGCACTCAATACAGCTCCATCTTGAAAGTCTTCCAGTACATAAAGAAAGCAAATTCTGCCTAACATACAATGTAGCAGTTCCTGGGAAAAATATCATTAAACTGGCTCCATTAATTGGTACAGCAATTGTTGCCACAATTAAAACAGATGCTTTGTTGCAGCAATAAGGTCCACAATTACTTAAGGACTGTACTTACACAAGAAAGTGGTGCTATCTTTCATCATCAATGAAACTAACAAATTCAATGAACTAAACCAAGGAGCTCTGAGGCCTGGTGCTGTCTAAAGCCTGGATGTGTCATATTAGTCTAGGGAAAATACTGCGTAAAAGCAGCTGAGACTAAAACAGAAATGAAATTAGGTCTCAGCAAGTTTGAAAGAAACAATGGCACTCCTTTGGACAAATGTACAGTATGAGTGTACTCAAATTAATGTAACATTCTAATAACAGTGCTGTTGAAACCAATAACCTTAAATGTGTATATGTGTAGTGCATAGTTACACAATGTGCCAAATTACAGTTGGACACTGATCAATTTAACAAAAGCTAACTTAAGAATGCCTGGATAACAAAGGATTTGAATTCTGCTCTTTTGCCTTTCCCTTCTCCCTAGTATATTCTATTTTCCACAAGTTAAAGCCATTTACCGCATCAAAAGGGTTGGTAATGTTCTCACCTGCGTCATTATTTTGCAGGCTATATGTGTGAATAAAGGGTCAAACCAGGTTTTTAATGTCTTCCTGATCCAGCAGTGCGAAAAAAATCATCTGGGTGCAAAGTTTTGACAGAATTGGCCTCCTTACGTTTCCTTCAACATCATTTGACTAAAAAATTGTGCAAAATATAAAAATTACGGTATAATTGTGTTCACATGATTGACAAATGTATTTTAATCTGCAGATGGTATTCTGAAAGGATCGAGGAATTAGTCAAGCAGAGCTTTATACTTCGATCCCAAATCACACATTTAATTGAATACATTAACCACTTACCTTTAACCATGAATATTTGATGAAGTTTTCACAATAAAGTATATCTGCTTCTCACTGGGCAATAAAATTTAATGAATTGATTTTAGTTAACAAAACCCTGCACAGCCACACTAGTCTGCTGTATGCTTGACAGCATATTCAATGAAATGAACTTGTCTATTATTCATAGATTCTGAACAATAGCCCCCTGGTTTTACTCAGCAGAATTTGCACTGAGTTCAGCTGTAATGTTTGTATTGTATCCATTTCCACAAGGGCTAACATAAGAACACTTTTTATTAACTTGCTAAACAGCTCTTTCACAGCATTTACATGCATGATGGTCATTAGTTCTAAACCAAAACCCTGACTGCTTGGCATTCAAAACAGGGAAATTAAGAGGCCCAGAACAAAATGTACTACAAAAGGCTAATACAACATGCAACTAATTCCTTTCCTTTCAAACATCATCCCATTTCTAAGTGGAAGTAATGCACCTGCAGATGAATAGCACTTTATTATTCTTCCTCAGCCAATTTTAGAGTAGAGGACTGTACAGGGAGTCAAAGGACAAAAAAGTTTTTTTGTTAATGTTTCATCCTTTGGACCACTTCTTTTTAATTTTCTCTCTGCATTAAAAAAACAAACTATTTAGCAGTCGAAATACAAGACGAGACAATGTTTCTCCAGAGCTAGCTTTTATTTTTGTTTATAGTAGCTGCTATTTTGCACCATGATTACACAGATATCTCATACCATAATCCATGAAAAATTGTTTGTGAAAACATATTTGAAAAAATATTATAGGATTAGACCTCAGGTTTGACCTTGTAACATTTTATATTCAGTAAAAACTAAATTTTAATTTGTTTTGACATCCAAGAACAAAATATAGTAGTAAACAGGAGTGTATCAATTTAATGGTCCTTTCAAAATCATAGCTACTGATTGTTCATTTTATGAAATTACAAAATGTTGTTCGGACATTGGTATATTAGTTAAATAACTGTTGGAAACAATCAATCTCCCAAGTGGAGTTAATTAAGTGCCTCTTCTGTAGGAAGTCTTAGGAATGGAAAATAACTCATTTGTTCTCTGACCAGTGACTATTCTTCTTGGGATTTCTCCAAGGTGACTCCAAAATAATAATAGCTGACAATGTAAGTTTGGAACCAAGTCAACCATCAGTGACAGAACAAGTAATGCAATATCTAAACCGGGTAGGCCTACATTACTCCAGAGGATTGTTGATAATGATCACTAATAGAATCAATGGTGTAAACGCTGGAAACCTTTCAATTTGGCTCACGATAAGCCAATTGCCTCAGAGATATAGTGATCATAACTGGTCAAGAGTGGGAAGCAGCTCTGGTAAAGTGCATAGTTTTAGCTGGTCAAAATCCATACCGGACAGGAATCCTACTGGTTAGTGTAGATTGCTCTGTAAGTTTGTTTGAAGGTCCCTAAACTCAATGCCGCATTTCATTGTATGGCAGGTATTCAGTTGAATAATCAAAATGCGACCTGAATACATCCAAGACAATCCAATGATTTAACGCAATGTGTTTCTGTCATTCCACATTGCAACGTTTTGACACCCTGGTTAGTCTGGAATAGTACCATTTGGTGAGCTCTCTGGCTTGTCAAAGAGAGAAAGCAGCAGTGTACAGAGAGAAGCCTTTGCAAAGGGAAGAAGGTGAAAAAGGAAATAAACATATTTATTTCAATGTTTTAAATTGAGATATGATAGTTACATTTTTGCATGATCATTCCTATTCTATAACAAGCTTAAAGTACAAATTTATAAGATGAATAAATTGGGAACATCAGTGGTTTCTTTAACATCAGTATCCTCAAAGTATGGAAATCATTTCCACAAGTTGACGTTGCAGAGAATTTAGTGGTTACATATAAATTTAGCAGTAGTTTGTTTAACTTCAGTGAGAAAAACCTTACAAAAACACTTTTAAAAGACTCTTGAAACTACACCTGTTATAATTACTTAAAGTTCGAGTTGACATAATTCTTACATTAGTTTTGATGAAAGATAATTTACCTGAAATGTTGGGCTGCATTTTACTTACCCCACTGGGCATCTTTTTGGCAAGGGGCATGTAAGTAGGGTGGGTGCATGCCCCACCACCTTCCCACCCACCCCCAAGCTTACCCCCATAATACGGATGGGGTGGGTGCTGAAATCAGCAGCTCACCCACAGTATTTAAATAAATAATCCAGGGTCAACTGGCCTTGTGACCAAGCAATTGATCCCAATAATATACTGCCCGCACCATAGAATGATTAGGTGGGCAGTTGGGAGAGAGTAGCCCGATTTTTAAAAGTAATTTCAAAGGTTGGTGTGGTAAACCACTGTATTGTATTGTACTATTGTATTGTTGCATGCCTGGGCTTGTCCCTGCTGGCTCCGAACCACTGTAGTATATATTATGTGTATTGTGGTAAACTGCCACTTTAGAACATAGAACATTACAGCGCAGTACGGGCCCTTCGGCCCTCGATGTTGCGCCGACCTGTGAAACCATCTGAAGCCTATCTGACCTACACTATTCCATTTTCATCCATATGTCTATCCAGTGACCACTTAAATGCCCTTAAATTTGGCGAGTCTACTACTGTTGTAGGCAGGGCGTTCCACACCCCTACTACTCTCTGAGTAAAGAAACTGCCTCTGACATCTGTCCTATATCTACCACCCCTCAATTTAAAGCTATGTCCCCTCATGTTGGTCATCACCACCTGAGGAAAAAGACTCTCACTGTCCTCTCTATCTAACCCTCTGACTATCTTATATGTCTCTATTAAGTCACCTCTCAGCCTTCTCCTCTCTAACGAAAACAACCTCAAGTCCCTGAGCCTTTCATCGTAAGACCTTCCCTCCATAACAGGCAACATCCTAGTAAATCTCCTCTGAATCCTTTCCAAAGCTTCCTCATCCTTCCTATAATGTGGTGACCAGAACTGCACGCAGTACTCCAGGTGCGGCCGCACCAGAGTTTTGTACAGCTGCAGCATGACCTCGTGGCTTCGAAACTCAATCCCCCTACTGATAAAGGCTAGCACACCATATGCCTTCTTAACAGCCCTATTAACCTGGGTGGCAACTTTCAGGGATTTATGTACCTGGATGCCGAGATCTCTCTGTTCATCTACACTACCAAGAATCTTGCCATTAGCCCAGTACTCTGCATTCCTGTTACTCCTTCCAAAGTGAACCACCTCACACTTTTCCGCATTAAACTCCATCTGCCACCTCTCAGCCCAGCTCTGCAGCTTATCTATGTCCCTCTGTAACCTATAAAATCCTTCAGCACTATCCACAACTCCACCGACCTTCGTGTCATCTGCAAATTTACTAACCCATCCTTCTACACCCTCTTCCAGGTCATTTAAAAAAATGACAAACAGCAGTGGCCCCAAAACAGATCCTTGCGGTACACCACTAGTAACTGAACTCCAGGATGAACATTTGCCATCAACCACCACCCTCTGTCTTCTTTCAGCTAGCCAATTACTGATCCAAACTGCTAAATCACCTTCAATCCCATACTTCTGTATTTTCTGCAATAGCCTACCATGGGGAACCTTATCAAGCGCCTTACTGAAATCCATATACACCACATCAACCGCTTTACCCTCATCCACCTGTTTGGTCACCTTCTCAAAAAACTCAATAAGGTTTGTGAGGCATGACCTACCCTTCACAAAACCGTGTTGAGTATCGCTAATCACCTTGTTCTTTTCAAGATGATTATAAACCCTATCTCTTATAACCTTTTCCAACATTTTACCCACAACTGAAGTAAGGCTCACAGGTCTATAATTACCAGGGTTGTCTCTACTCCCCTTCTTGAACAAGGGGACAACATTTGCTATCCTCCAGTCTTCCGGCACTATTCCTGTCGACAAAGACGACATAAAGATCAAGGACAAAGGCTCTGCAATCTCCTCCCTGGCTTCCCAGAGAATCCTAGGATAAATCCCACCTGGCCCAGGGAACTTATCTATTTTTACACTTTCCAAAATTGCTAACACCTCCTCCTTGTGAACCTCAATCCCATCTAGCCTGGTCGACTGTACCTGAGTATTCTCCTCGACAACATTGTCTTTCTCCAGTGTAAACACTGACGAAAAATATCCATTTAACGCTTCCCCTATCTCCTCTGATTCCACACACAACTTTCCACTACTATCCTTGATTGGCCCTAATCTTACTCTAGTCATTCTTTTGTTCCTGATATACCTATAGAAAGCCGTAGGGTTTTCCTTGATCCTATCCGCCAACGACTTTTCGTGTCCTCTCCTCGCTCTTCTTAACTCTCCCTTTAGGTCCTTCCTGGCTAACTTGTAACTCTCAAGTGCCCTAACTGAGCCTTCATGTCTCATCCTAACATAAGCCTTCTTCTTCCTCTTGACAAGTGCTTCAACTTCCTTAGTAAACCACGGTTCCCTTGCTCGACAACTTCCTCCCTGCCTGACAGGTACATACTTATCAAGGACACGTAGTAGCTGTTCCTTGAAAAAGCTCTACATTTCGATTGTACCCATCCCCTGCAGTTTCCTTCCCCATTCTATACATCCTAAATCTTGCCGAATAGCATCATCTTGCCTTTCCCCCAGCTATAATTCTTGCCTTGCGGTATATACCTATCCCTGCCCATCGCTAAAGTAAACATAACCGAATTGTGATCACTATCACCAAAGTGCTCACCTACATCTAAATCTAACACCTGGCCGGGTTCATTACCCAGTACCAAATCCAATGTGGCATCGCCCCTTGTTGGCTTGTCTACATACTGTGTCAGAAAACCCTCCTGCACACACTGCACAAAAACTGACCCATCTATAGTACTCGAACTATAGTATTTCCAGTCAATATTTGGAAAGATAAAGTCCCTCATAACAACTACCCTGTTACTCTCGCTCCTGTCGGGAATCATCTTTGCTATCCTTTCCTCTACATCTCTGGAACTATTCGGAGGTCTATAGACAACTCCCAACAGGATGACCTCTCCTCTCCTGTTCCTAACCTCTGCCCATACTACCTCAGTAGACGAGTCCTCAAATGTCCTTTCTGCCGCCGTAATACTTTCCTTGATTAACAATGCCACCCCCCCCCCCCCCCCCCCTCTTTTACCATCTTCTCTGTTCTTACAGAAACATCTAAATCCTGGAACCTGCAACAACCATTCCTGTCCCCGCTCTACCCATGTCTCCGAAATCGCCACAACATCGAGATCCCAGGTACCAACCCATGCTGCAAGCTCACCCACCTTATTCTGGATGCTCCTGGCGTTGAAGTAGACACACTTCAAACCAGCATCTTGCTTGCCGGTACCCTCTTTCGAACTTTTAATCCTATCCCTGACCTCACTACTCTCAACATCCTGTACACTGGGACTACAATTTAGGTTCCCATCCCCCTGCTGAATTAGTTTAAACCCCGCCGAAGAGCACTAGCAAATCTCCGCCCCCCCCCCCCCCCCCCCCCCCAGGATATTGGTACCCCTCTGGTTCAGGTGAAGACCATCCTGTTTGTAGAGGTCCCACCTATCCCAGAATAAGCCTCAATTATCCAGGAAACCAAAACCCTCCCTCCTGCACCATCCCTGTAGCCACGTGTTCAACTCCTCTCTCTCATTATTTCTCACTTCGCTAGCACGTGGCACAGGTAACAACCCAGAGATAACAACTCTGTTTGTTCTAGCTCTCAGCTTCCACCCTAGCTCCCTGAATTTCTGTCTCAAATCCCCATCTCTCTACCTACCTATGTCGTTGGTACCTATGTGGACCACAACTTGGGGCTGCTCCCCCTCTTAAGGATCCCAAAAACACGATCAGAGACATCATGAACCCTGGCACCTGGGAGGCAACACACCAACCGTGAGTCTCTTTCGTTCCCACAGAACCTCCTGTCTGTTCCTCTAACTATGGAGTCCCCAATGACAAGTGCTCTGTTCCTCTTCTCCCTTCCCTTCTGAGCAACAGGGACAGACTCTGTGCCAGAGACCTGTGCCCCATTGCTTACCCCTGGTAAGTCCCCCCCCCCCCCCCCCCCCCCCCCCCCAACAGTATCCAAAACGGTATACTTGTTATTGAGGGGAATGACCACAGGGGATCCCTGCACTGCCTGCTGGTTCCCTCTCGTTCCCCTGACGGTAACCCATCTACCTTCTTCTTTTACCTGAGGTGTGACTACCTCCCTATAACTCCTCTCAATAACCCCCTCCGCCTCCCGAATGATCCGGAGTTCATCCAGCTCCAGATCCCTAACGCGGTTCTCGAGGAGCTGGAGTTGGGTGCACAGATGTAGTCAGCAGGGACACTCGAGGTGACCCTTTCCTCCCACATTCTGCAGGAAGAACATTCAACAGCCCTAAGCTCCATTCCCACTGAACTAACTTCCCAACTACTGAAAACGAAATTTAAAAAAAAAACAACTTGTTAGTTTAGCAAGCCGACGGACAGAACTTTTTTTTTTGGTTAGAGGGTGGGAGTCACTACGTAAGTAGTGTTTCAGATAAAGCTGTCACTCGAGAACAGCCCCTTCACAAACCACCTTCAACTTACGTTGACCGCACTGCACGTATGCAAATCTCCCCGGAACAGCCAATCAGAAGCTCTGCTCTGCTGCCCTCTACTGGATGCTTGCCTTCACTCGAACTCCTCGGGTCACTTGCGCAGGTACACCTTTAACTTACGCTGACCGCACTGCACGTATGCAAATCTCCCTGAAACAGCCCCTCTGTCCCCAGCCCCCGTAATGTTTTGCCCGATAATTCATCTCCACAGATGCTGCCAGACCTGCTGAGTATTTTCTGTTTTAATTTTAGATTTCCACAACATTTTGGTTTTGACATAATTCTTTGTTGTTTTGCATATTCAGCCCTCCTTTACATATGAACATAGAACATAGAACAATACAGCGCAGTACAGGCCCTTCGGCCCTCGATGTTGCACCGACATGGAAAAAAAAAACTAAAGGCCATCTAACCTACACTATGCCCTTATCATCCATATGCTTATCCAATAAATTTTTAAATGCCCTCAATGTTGGCGAGTTCACTACTGTTGCAGGTAGGGCATTCCACGGCCTCACCACTCTTTGCGTAAAAAACCCACCTCTGACCTCTGTCCTATATCTATTACCCCTCAATTTAAGGCTATGTCCCCTCGTGCTAGCCACCTCCATCCGCGGGAGAAGGCTCTCGCTGTCCACCCTATCTAACCCTCTGATCATTTTGTATGCCTCTATTAAGTCACCTCTTAACCTTCTTCTCTCTAACGAAAACAACCTCAAGTCCATCAGCCTTTCCTCATAAGATTTTCCCTCCATACCAGGCAACATCCTGGTAAATCTCCTCTGCACCCGTTCCAAAGCTTCCACGTCCTTCCTATAATGAGGCGACCAGAACTGTACGCAATACTCCAAATGCGGCCGTACCAGAGTTTGGTACAGCTGCATCATGACCTCATGGCTCCGGAACTCAATCCCTCTACCAATAAAGGCCAACACACCATAGGCCTTCTTCACAACCCTATCAACCTGGGTGGCAACTTTCAGGGATCTATGTACATGGACACCGAGATCCCTCTGCTCATCCACACTACCAAGAATTTTACCATTAGCCAAATATTCCGCATTCCTGTTATTCTTTCCAAAGTGAATCACCTCACACTTCTCCACATTAAACTCCATTTGCCACCTCTCAGCCCAGCTCTGCAGCTTATCTATGTCCCTCTGTAACCTGCAACATCCTTCCGCACTGTCTACAACTCCACCGACTTTAGTGTCGTCTGCAAATTTACTCACCCATCCTTCTGCGCCCTCCTCTAGGTCATTTATAAAAATGACAAACAGCAACGGCCCCAGAACAGATCCTTGTGGTACGCCACTCGTAACTGAACTCCATTCTGAACATTTCCCATCAACTACCACTCTCTGTCTTCTTTCAACTAGCCAATTTCTGATCCACATCTCTAAATCACCCTCAATCCCCAGCCTCCGTATTTTCTGCAATAGCCGACCGTGGGGAACCTTATCAAACGCTTTACTGAAGTCCATATACACCACATCAACTGCTCTACCCTCGTCTACCTGTTCAGTCACCTTCTCAAAGAACTCGATAAGGTTTGTGAGGCATGACCTACCCTTCACAAAACCATGCTGACTATCCCTAATCATATTATTCCTATCTAGATGATTATAAATCGTATCTTTTATAATCCTCTCCAAGACTTTACCCACCACAGACGTTAGGCTCACCGGCCTATAGTTACCGGGGTTATCTCTACTCCCCTTCTTGAACAAAGGGACCACATTTGCTATCCTCCAGTCCTCTGGCACTATTCCTGTAGCCAATGATGACCTAAAAATCAAAGCCAAAGGCTCAGCAATCTCTTCCCTGGCTTCCCAGAGAATCCTAGGATAAATCCCATCCGGCCCCGGGGACTTATCTATTTTCACCTTGTCCAGAATTGCCAACACTTCTTCCCTACGCACCTCAATGCCATCTATTCTAATAGCCTGGGTCTCAGCGTTCTCCTCCACAATATTATCTTTTTCTTGAGTGAATACTGACGAAAAGTATTCATTTAGTATCTCGCTTATCTCCTCAGCCTCCACACACAACTTCCCACCACTGTCCTTGACTGGCCCTACTCTTACCTTAGTCATTCTTTTATTCCTGACATACCTATAGAAAGCTTTTGGGTTTTCCTTGATCCTACCTGCCAAAGACTTCTCATGTCCCCTCCTTGCTCGTCTCAGCTCTCTCTTTAGATCCTTCCTCGCTTCCTTGTAACTATCAAGCGCCCCAACTGAAACTTCACGCCTCATCTTCACATAGGCCTCCTTCTTCCTCTTAACAAGAGATTCCACTTCTTTGGTAAACCACGGTTCCCTCGCTCGACCCCTTCCTCCCTGCCTGACTGGTACGTACTTATCAAGAACATGCAATAGCTGTTCCTTGAACAAGCTCCACATATCCAGTGTGCCCAACCCTTGCAGCCTACTTCTCCAACCAACACATCCTAAGTCATGTCTAATGGCATCATAATTGCCCTTCCCCCAGCTATAACTCTTGCTCTGCGGGGTATACTTATCCCTTTCCATCACTAACGTAAAGGTCACCGAATTGTGGTCACTGTCTCCAAAGTGTTCACCTACCTCCAGATCTAACACCTGGCCTGGTTCATTACCCAAAACCAAATCCAAAGTGGCCTCACCTCTTGTTGGCCTGTCAACATATTGTGTCAGAAAACCCTCCTGCACACATTGTACAAAGAACGACCCATCCAATGTACTCGAACTATATCTTTTCCAGTCAATATTAGGAAAGTTAAAGTCTCCCATAACAACTACCCTGTTACTTTCGCTCTTTTCCAGAATCATCTTCGCCATCCTTTCCTCTACATCTCTAGAACTATTAGGTGGCCTATAGAAAACTCCCAACAGGGTGACCTCTCCTTTCCTGTTTCTAACCTCAGCCCATACTACCTCGGAAGAAGAGTCCCCATCTTGCATCCTTTCTACCACCGTAATACTGTCCTTGACTAGCAGCGCCACACCTCCCCCTCTTTTGCCCCCTTCTCTGACCTTACTAAAGCACCTAAACCCCGGAACCTGCAACAACCATTCCTGTCCCTGCTCTATCCATGTCTCTGAAATGGCCACAACATCGAAGTCCCAGGTACCAACCCATGCTGCCAGTTCCCCTACCTTATTTCGTATACTCCTGGCATTGAAATAGACACACTTCAAACCACAGACCTGAACACTGCCGCCCTCCTGCGAAGTCAAAACTGTGCTCCTAACCTCTCTACTCTCAATCTCTCGCACCCCAAAACTACAATCCAGGTTCCCATGCCCCTGCTGAATTAGTTTAAACCCCCCCAAAGAGTACTAACAAATCTCCCCCCCAGGATATTGGTGCCCCTCAGGTTCAGATGTAGACCATCCTGTCTATAGAGGTCCCACCTTCCCCAGAAAGAGCCCCAGTTATCCAGAAATCTGAATCCCTCCCGCCTGCACCATCCCTGTAGCCACGTGTTTAATTGCTCTCTCTCCCTATTCCTCATCTCACTATCACGTGGCACGGGCAACAACCCAGAGATAACAACTCTGTTTGTTCTCGCTCTGAGCTTCCATCCTAGCTCCCTAAAGGCCTGCCTGACATCCTTGTCCCCTTTCCTACCTATGTCGTTAGTGCCAATGTGGACTACGACTTGGGGCTGCTCCCCCTCCCCCTTAAGGACCCGGAAAACACGATCCGAGACATCACGTACCCTTGCACCTGGGAGGCAACATACCAAACGTGAGTCTCTCTCGCTCCCACAAAATCTCCTATCTGTGCCCCTGATTATTGAGTCCCCAATTACTAATGTTCTACTCCTTTCCCCCCTTCCCTTCTGAGCAACAGGGACAGACTCCGTGCCAGAGGCCCGTACCCCATGGCTTACCCCTGGTAAGTCGTCCCCCCCACAAGTATCCAAAACGGTATACTTGTTACTCAGGGGAACGACCGCAGGGGGTCCCTGCACTGACTGCTTCTTCCCAATCCCTCTTACAGTTACCCATCTATCTCCAGTCTTTGGTGTAACTACTTCCCTGAAGCTCCTATCTATGACCCCCTCTGCCTCCCGAATGATCCGAAGTTCATCCAGCTCAAGCTCCAGGTCCCTAACACGGTTTTTGAGGAGCTGGAGTTGGGTGCACTTCCCACAGATGAAATCAGCAGGGACACTGACGGCGTCCCTCACCTCAAACATTCTGCAGGAGGAGCATTGTACTGCCTTCCCTGACATCCCCTCTAGATTAAAAAAAAAACAAGAAAAAGAAAAAGAACGGAAGAGCTTACCTGATATTACCTCAAACCCTGATCCCGCTGAAAGGTAAGCAAATTTAAAGGCACTCACTCACCTTCACGACAGGCCCCTGCTCCCGCTTCCCAACCACCGTGGGGTGGGGGGGTTGGTTAGAGGAGGAGGTAGGGTGGGAAACACTCACTTGCCAACAGCCCCTCCACAAACCACCTTCAACTTAGGCTGACCGCACTGCACGTATGCAAATTTCCCCAGAACAGCTGATCAGTAGCTCTGCTCTGCTGCCCTCTGCTGGTTGCTTGCCTTTATTCAAACTCCTTGGGTCTTCTTCGCAGGTTGACCTTCAACTTAGGCTGACCGCACTGCACGTATGCAAATTTCCCCAGAACAGCTGATCAGTAGCTCTGCTCTGCTGCCCTCTGCTGGTTGCTTGCCTTTATTCAAACTCCTTGGGTCTTCTTCGCAGGTTTACCTTCAACTTAGGCTGACCGCACTGCACGTATGCAAATTTCCCCAGAACAGCTGATCAGTAGCTCTGCTCTGCTGCCCTCTGCTGGTTGCAAGTATTCCTTGCTCTTTAAGATTAAATGATGTGGAGATGCCGCCGTTGGACAGGGGTGAGCACAGTAAGAAGTCTTACAACACCAGGTTAAAGTCCAACAGGTTTGATTCAAACACGAGCTTTCGGAGCGCAGCTCCTTCCTCAGGCGAATGTTTAAGATTAAAGACAGAGGACTGGAAATTGGCCTTCGCCATTTTTCGGCATGGTGGGGGGGGGTGGGGGGGGAGTTCATGATTCATAACATTCTCATACGCATTGAAGGTGGAGTTCAGGAGCATGCACTTCTTTTTCTGCAATCTCACTGATCTGGTTTTAGCATAGGGTTGAGTATTTCCTCTGCTGCACAGCTTCTCTTCTGCTCAGCAATGAACTGAGCTGTATTTGCAACCAGCACATGGTGCACCCAGACTTCTGTTCTCAATAGCAGTCTCGTCTCCCCTAAATGGAAGCTGCACTGAGTTACAGGGCTGCTGCTAAACACTATTGCAGCAATTGTGAACAAGAAAAATGGATCATCGGAGCAGACAGACAGTTTCAGGTTTATGGTTGCAGCCCTGGAGGTCTTTGTGGTAGAGCTGCACAGGACAAGTACTTAACTATATGAATAAGCAACTGGAATACCATGCCCAAATCTGAGTGCCACACTTTAGGGTCACAGAATTAGCTCAGGGAGGCAGTGGCATTGAACTAGTTGACCAGAGATGGGACCCAAGTTCAAATCCCACCACTGCAGATGGTGAAATTTGAATTCAATAAAATATCTAGAATTAAAAGTTTAATAATAAGCATGAAACCATTGTCGATTGTTCGTACAAACCCATCTAGTTCACTAATGTCCTTTAGGGAAGGAAATCTGCCATTCTTACCTGATCTGGTCGACATGTGACTCCAGACCCACAGCAATGTGGATAACACTTAATTGCCCCCTCAAGGGCAAGTAGGGATGGGCAATAAATGCTGGCACAGCCTGTGCTGCCCACGTCCCATGAACAAATAAAATAAAATGTGTCCAGCAATGAGGAACATTGATGGAGAAGATTTGGTAGCGATTTTCAATATCATGACAGTCTGGACAGAGTAGATGGGGCGAAACTGTTCCTGTTGGAGACCAGAGGATAACAATTTAAGGTGATTAGCAAAAGAAACAATGATTACATGAGGAAAACCATTGTTAGGGAGCACTTGATTAAGACCTGGAATGCTCTGCCTGAGAGTGTGGTGGAAGCAGATTCAATTGTGATTTTCAAAAAAGAATTGGAAAACTATCTGGTGAAAAATTTACAGGGCTACAGGGAAAAGACAGAGCGGGACAACGTGAGCTGCTCTTGCAGAGAACTAGCGCAGTTGTGACAGGCCAAATGGCCTCCTTCTGTGCTGCAACCATTCTCTGATTCTAAGAGCGACATAATCGCAACACAGGGCGGGCAGGGGAAGTTGCCAAGATGACAACAAGGGCAGCCCTCAGAAAAGATTGAGAGCAGGTGCTAGGGATGTCAGTTATCATAGAATTTACAGTGCAGAAGAAGGCCATTCGGCCCACCAAGGCTGCACCGGCTCCTGGAAAGAGCACCCTACCCAAGGTCAACACCTCCATCCTATCCCCAAAGCCCAGTAACCCCACGCAACACTAAGGGCAATTTTGGATACTAACGGCAATTTATCATGGCCAATCCACCTAACCTGCACATCTTTGGGCTGTTCCTGGCGTCTGGACCTGAGGACCTGGCTGCAGTGCCACAAGAATCTAAAGACCACACCCGGGTAGCCAAGGTCAGTGAATGCATCTTCACATGACATCTCTCGTCCACTTCAGCAGGAACCTCTCACGCTGCTCAATGCACCATCACACACCTATCAGTGGTCACTAACACAGGGGACTCATGCCTAAAATCCAGATGCTCCATCTCACCCTCACCAAGATGCCAGCCTCACGCTCAGCTCACAGTGCCCAGCATAGCCTAGCTCACCAGCTATGGCAGGCATTTCACCAAACACTGTGCAACACGATCATTGACACAAGATAAAGCTTGTGGAACAAGGATGGGATCAGAGCAGAACCAATGGGGAACAAGGGCACTTATATCTCCTGAGCCTTAAGGCTCAAGAAGACGTGACTCCCTGGTGTACGGGTTACACAAGAAGCAGCTGGCAACACTACTGAAATCAAATTCACATTTGCACATCAGCCTCGGAGAAGTTAAATGTTGATTTTTCTCTTCTGTAGCAGCAGAATTTCAGTCCTTATTGCTTAATGCACATTTCTGAAAATATTCTATATTTCCTAGAACTTTGGATCTTGAACTGGGACCCATAGTATAACTAGGAACAGTAGAAAGGAAACCCTTCTGTGGTGCATACTGTGCAAGAGGCCACTTCTAGCATAGCCTTTGCAATAGCATGTGTTGAAAAGGGTGCTCACATGGACATCTCCTTCATGTGCTGGAAGAAGTTAAATTGGACAGTCTGACTGGCTAATGTGATGTTCTTTTTCAAATTTGGACTAGTCAACAAATTCACTCAGGTCATTCACCAAAGAAGAAGGTTCAGCTGCAAGGGGCTGGTTTAGCACAGGGCTAAAGAGCTGGCTTTTAAAGCAGACCAAGGCAGGCCAGCAGCACAGTTCAATTCCCGTACCAGCCTCCCCGAACAGGTGCCGGAATGTGGCGACTAGGGGCTTTTCACAGTAACCTCATTTGAAGACTACTTGTGACAATAAGCGATTTTCATTTCATTTCATGTAGACCCTGCACTAGGCTTATTTAAAGAGTCAGGTAACCAATTTGCAGATAAGACCATGCGGAAGAACCTCTACTATTTCAAAGTGTCTAGAAATATTAGAAACACTATAAGTGCTTTGGAGTAGCTCTGGACATATTGCATTGAATTCTGGGATTTGGCAGGGAGTGATGCTGCATGCTCAGGGGGAATGGCAGGGGATTTGCGGTGATGTATCAGTACAAAGGCTGTCACAAGCATCGGATGCAACAGTGGCAGTGCTTCTGGGTCTCAAGCACAACAAGGAGATGGTTCAGAGGCTGTGGAGAGACAAAGCTTTGCACCAAGCCTCTGTCAAGTTGGAGACAAACTCCTCATGCTCCTTGACTGCTACACTGTTACATGAGGATATTTGGCAAGTCAATGTCAATGCACCAAACATCTTGGTCTGCGTGTCCTTCAGGGATATGCCACTCCACTGAGATCCTCATCTGAGTATTCTTCATCTGCAACCTTGTTGTTCAATGGTCTGGAAGTAGAACCTGTCACTGAACTGTCCAATGGCTTATTCATTCTGAACCTTATCTTCATGTGTTCTTCATTATTGAGTTTCTCTGCAGTACTGGCCGATGAGCCATGGGTGCAGCAGATCTCTCTGGTCACCCAGCAATCATTTTTACCCTTTGACCCTGCTGTAGAACTGAAGTACTTGACCAGTGAAGAATAAAAACACAATTAAATCTCCCAGCATGTCGTGAAACTCTGCAAGAAACTGTGCTGGTCATTAGAAATGCACCATATGTTTATGTTTCATTGTTTGAAATATGAAATTTACATTAAGGCTCACCAATTGCTTTTGGGGAATCACGTCTCTTTAATCGAGTAATCATGTCTTGAATGATAGGTTTTGGAAAACAATGGCCTTTAAACATTGACGCATACCCTCAAAAGCAGATAGGAATTCAGAAGGCAATAAAGATAGGTGAAGTGATCGCTTCTTCTCTCTCCCATGTGCATGTAGCTGCCATTGAGAGAATAGATACTTCAGGGCATACATAAATTCTACAGAATTTATGCCAGGGCTTTTCTGCATAAGCACTGCTGCTTACAATTGGCAGTTATTTGCTGACTTACACCCTTCTCAAACCAAGAATTTCAGTGTCATAGTATCACTATTTATATTCATTGCTTGTTGAAATCAGTAACAGAAAGCATTAGATCCAAATTTTGTAGGCCTTCTCAAAAGAAAACTCCCAAAGTCGGCCAAGACCCAAATATACTGCTGGTAGTAAATTCTAGCACTTCTCGGCTTCCAAGGAATCTAACATGTGTGGAGGCTGGTAAACCTGACCAGGTGAGGCGCTCTGGCCTGGTGAGACACGAGCCAAGGAATCAGCCTGGAACCCTGAAGATAATTTAAAAAGACGTTTGAGGAGTTTCCTTTGAAATGCAGCCAAATAAGTCAACAAGTTGTCTCTTGGGACAGAAGGGGAAAAAAACAGCCATTTTTCCATCCCTAGGCTTTGAACTGGATTTTCCAGCCTGTGTGCGCTTGTTGGCACTTGAGATGTGCCTGCAGACAGCCACCAGGCTCTTGCAAATTACGTGCCCTCTCTCTGACCCTGCATTCTCTTGAGGGCACCAGTAGGCGCGATTGCATCATTATATCCAGGATCGTGTTCATATGAAAACTCAGGGTCAGAGAATGTTACCTGTCCTCCTATATAAAATACTTCAAGAAGCAATCTTTACACATTACTGAGCTAGAGGGGCAGCTTTTCACATTGTGCAGCAGACATCAATGTCTCTCTTTAAACAGGTTTCATTAGATGTGTGATGCTGTACTGAATAGCAGTGAATTGATTACTACTTGACGTAACAAAGGAAGGGAAGATTTTCCACGAAAAGTGCTTAAATCTTTCAAAATCTCATCACACGAACAATTTTAAAAATCACCGAGTTTGCTTGACATTTTCGACAATGAAGTTTCCTGCTGTAAATTAGTGTGTATTTTGCCACAAGCATTTTGATGCCTCACTCCTACCCTCAACACACAAAAATGTTAAGTGGCTGTTTCAGTCTCTGAATTTAATGCAATTTCTTTATTAAAACAGTTGACACGTTCTGTGGGAGGATATTTTAAAGGAAGTAATCCTGTGGCTAGTTTCTTCCATTAAGTAAATTTAGTTAAAAACCAAGAGAAGCCTTGGCCTCGTCATATGGTACACGATGCACATATGTCCACCATATTTTTTACATGAACATCAGGGGTGGGATTCTCTCAGCTCAGGGCAGGAGAATCCCCCCGACTGGTGCGAATCGTGCCATGCTGCCCCGACGCCGGCACACGATTCTCCGCAGAGCCGGGATGGGCCGAGCGGCCATCGTAAAAGCTCCGAGTCCTGCCGGCACCATCCACACCTGCTCTCAGCCAGCGGGAACTCGGCATGGACGGGTTGGGGGGGGACCTGTGGGAGGGGAAGGAGGGTCTGACCCCGGGGGGGTGCATCCGATGTGGCCTGGCCCGCGATCGGGGCCCACCAAACGGCAGGCCAGCCTCTCTGGCTGGGGGCCTCCTTTCCTAAGCGCTGGGCCCCTGTAGTCCTGTGCGTTGAAGGAGGCCACTGCGCATGCGCACGTTTGAGCTGGTGCCACTGCACATGCGTGGATCACGCGGCGCTCAGTTCGCCCTGGAATCAGCAGCTGGAGCGGCGTGAACCTCTCCAATGCCATACTGGCCTCCTGTTGAGGCCAGAATTAGTCCTCGGCTCAGCCCATTCACGCCGGAGTAAAAAGCGGGATTAGAGAATCCCGTCCCAGTATTTTGACCGAAGTACCTAATCCCGTCCGCTGAAACTATTGTACCTACAGCAAGAGGAGGCCTATTGCAGGTGGGTAGACTGGCAGCTTTTACTGGGCAAGTAAAACCTTTGTGGGTCCACTGTATCCACAAGGTTATACCCCCCCTCTCTTAAACCTTTTCACCCCCCACCCTCCATCCAGCCTCTCAACCCCCACCCCCCACACACTCTTCACCCTTCACCCCCTCCCTCCTTTGCTGGTCCTGTCAGCCAGGCCCACCAATACACCCACCTCCATTAATTCCTCTTCTACAGGTAATGTTTATAGTTGCAGCGTAATGGAATACTACTCTATGCTTGCCTGGAAGAGTGCAACTCCAATAATACTCAAGAAGCCCCACCCGATCCAGGACAAAGCAGCCCACTTGATCGCTATCCCCTCCACAAATATTCAATCCCTCCATGACTGACGAATAGTTGCAGCTATGTAAAATAACTACAAGATGCACTGCAGTAACTCAACAAGCTTCCTTAGGCAGCACCTTCCAAATCCACAACCACTGCCATCTAGAAGGACAAGGACAGCAGATAGCTGGGAACACCACCACCTGGATACTCCCCTCCAAGCCATTCACCACCCCGACTTGAATTACACTGCCGTTAACAGCACTGTGGGTGTACCTACACCTCAGGGTCTGCAGCAGTTGAAGAAGGCAGCTCACCACCACCTTCTCAAGGACAATTAGGGATAGGCAATAAATGTTGGCCTAGCCAGCGATACCCTACATCCCATAAGTGAATGAAAAGAAAAATTCCTTAATTCAGAGAGCAACGGAAAGGTAGGATAAGTTGTGTTTTTGCTTCACAATTGTATGATGTGAATGTACAATACCTGACAATATCATGTAAATAATTTCAATCCAGCAGTTTTCCAGCAATCTAGGGAATTTTTCTACCAGTTTGGATTAATTGTTATCAATAGTCGATCATAAATACTGAGCCTAGAATTTTGTTTTAATTTAGAACTCGTTCCACCAAAACAAGTTCCTCTTTATTGCTGCTATAATTTCTTTTTTTTTTTTTTTAAATAATTTTTATTGAAAGAGTTTTTCCATACAAACATTTACCCCTACTAATTTTTAAATTATTTACAACACAATCCCTCTAGGCAAATGTCCCTCCCTCGCCCGCCCTCTCGCGCGCACCAGCCCTCCCCCCCCCCCCAGGCAGCCTTAACAAACAAGGCAGCCTACAGTTTCAGACATGAGCAGCGAGCAGACTTGCCCGCGTTACAGTCGTGCATGTCCCCCCACGACCCTTGCTGCCCCCCCTCTCCCCTCCCCCCCTCCCCTCCCCCCCTCCCTCCCCCCCCCCCCCCCCCCCCCCGGGTTGCTGCTGCCACGACCCCGAACGTCTATCTCTGATCTAAAAAGTCAAGGAAAGGTTGCCACCGCCTGGAGAATCCCTGTACCGACCCTCTCAGGGCAAATTTGATTCTTTCTAGCTGAATATAGCTAGCCATATTGTTAATCCAAGTTTCAACGCTTGGAGGCCTCGCGTCCTTCCATTGAATTAATATCCTTCGTCGAGCCACTAAGGACACAAAGGCCAGTATTCCGGCCTCCCTAGCCTCCTGTACCCCCGGTTCTACCCCGACCCCAAAGATCGCAAGCCCCCATCCTGGTTTGACCCTGGACCCCACCACCTTCGACACCGTCCTTGCCACCCCCTTCCAGAACCCTTCCAGCACCGGACATGCCCAGAACATATGCACATGGTTCGCTGGGCTTCCCAGACATCTGACACACCTGTCCTCACCCCCAAAGAACCGGCTCATCCTTGTCCCCGTCATGTGAGCTCTATGCAGCACCTTAAATTGAATGAGGCTCAGCCTCGCACACGAGGAGGAAGAATTGACCTTCTCCAGTGCATCCGCCCACGTCCCGTCTTCTATCTGCTCTCCCAGCTCCCCTTCCCACTTGGCTTTCAGCTCCTCCCCTGATGCTTCTTCCGCCTCCTGCATTATCTTGTAGATGTCTGATATCTTCCCCCCTCCGACCCAGACCCCCGAGAGCACCCTATCACTCGCCCCCTTACTGGGGAGCAGGGGAAACCCCTCCACCTGCCGCCTAGCAAATGCCTTCACTTGTAAATATCTGAACATGTTTCCCGGGGGGAGCTCAAACTTCTCCTCCAGCCCTCCCAGGCTCGCAAATCTCCCCTCTATAAACAGGTCCTTCAGCTGCCGTATGCCCACCCTGTACCAGCTCTGAAATCCCCCGTCGATGTTCCCCGGGATGAATCTATGGTTCCCTCTTATTGGCGCCGCCAACAGACCTCCCATTTCCCCCCTGTGTCGCCTCCACTGCCCCCATATCTTGAGGGTGGCCGCCACCACCGGGCTCGTGGTGTACCTCGTGGGGGGGAGCGGCCATGGTGCCGTTACTAGGGCCCCCAGGCTTGTGTTGCCACAGGACGCCCTCTCCATTCGTTTCCAAGCTGCCCCCTCCCCTTCCATCATCCACTTGCGCACCATTGACACATTTGCCGCCCAGTAGTACCCCGAGAGATTGGGTAGTGCCAGCCCTCCACTGTCCCTACTCCGCTCCAAAAAGACCCTCCTCACCCTTGGGGTGCCATGCGCCCACACGTAGCTCATGATGCTACTCATCACCTTTTTGAAGAAGGCCCTAGGGAGGAAGATGGGCAAGCACTGAAATAAAAACAAGAACCTTGGGAGGACCGTCATTTTGATTGACTGCACCCTCCCCGCCAGCGACAACGGTACCATGTCCCACCTCTTAAATTCCTCCTCTATCTGTTCCACCAGCCTGGAAAAGTTCAACTTGTGGAGGGTCCCCCAGTTCCTTGCCACCTGCACCCCTAAGTACCTAAAGCTCTTTCCTGCTCGCTTGAAGGGGAGTCCCCCAATACCCTCTCCCTGGTCCCCCGGATGTATCACAAAAACCTCGCTTTTGCCCAAATTTAGTTTGTACCCCGAAAAGTCCCCAAACTCTGCTAATAGTTCCATTATCTCCGGCATTCCCCCTTCTGGGTCTGCCACGTACAGCAGTAGATCATCCGCATACAGCGATACTCGATGTTCCTCCCCTCCCCTAGTCAGTCCTCTCCACCCCCCTGAACCCCTCAGTGCCATCGCCAACGGTTCAATCGCCAGTGCGAAAAGTAGGGGGGATAGGGGACATCCCTGCCTGGTCCCTCGGTGGAGCCCGAAATACTCCGACCTCCTCCCGTTTGTCACTACACTCGCCGTCGGGGCCGAGTAGAGCAACTTCACCCACTTAATAAACCCTTCCCCAAACCCAAACCGTTCCAACGTCTCCCACAGGTACTCCCACTCCACCCTATCGAATGCCTTCTCCGCGTCCAGCGCTACCACTATCTCAGCCTCCCCCTCCACTGCCGGCATCATAATTACATTCAGCAATCTCCGCACGTTCGTGTTGAGCTGCCGCCCCTTCACGAACCCCGTCTGGTCCTCATGGATTACCCCTGGCACACAATCCTCTATTCTAGCTGCCAGGATCTTTGCCAGCAACTTGGCATCCACGTTCAGAAGCGAGATAGGCCTGTAGGACTCGCACTGCACGGGGTCTTTATCCCGCTTCAATATCAGGGAGATCAGAGCCTGCGACATTGTCGGGGGCAGAACCCCCCCCTCTCGCGCCTCATTAAAGGCTCGTACCAGTACCGGTCCCACCAAGTCCACATTTTTCTTATAGAATTCCACCGGGAACCCATCTGGCCCCGGCGCCTTTCCCGCTTGCATCTGACCTATTCCCTTGACTAGCTCCTCTAGCCCTATTGGCGCCCCCAGCCCTTCTACCAGCCCCTCCTGGACCCTTGGGAACCTCAATTTGTTTAGAAAGTCCTCCATTCCCCCTCTCCTCGTCGGCGGCTCAGACTGATACAACTCCTTGTAAAAATCCCTGAAGACCCCGTTCACTTCTTGCCCCTTCTGCACTACCTTCCCGCCCCTCTCCTTCACTCCCCCAATCTCCCTAGCCGCATCTCGTTTGCGAAGCTGGTGTGCCAGCATCCTGCTCGCCTTTTCCCCATACTCATAGACCGCGCCCTGTGCCCTTCTCCACTGCGTCTCTGCCTTCCTGGTGGTCAGCAGGTCGAACTTGACCTGCAGGCTGCGCCGTTCTCCCAGCAGCCCCTCCTCTGGTGCCTCCGCATATCTCCTATCCACTTCCAATAGCTCCCCCACCAGCCTCTCCCTCTCCTGCCTCTCCTTTCTTTCTCTGTGCGCCCTTATGGAGATCAGCTCTCCCCTGATCACTGCCTTCAGGGCCTCCCAGACCATCCCCACCTGCACCTCACCCGTGTCATTCAAGTCCAGATAGCTCTCAATGCTCTTCCGGACCCTTTTACACACCTCGTCGTCCGCTAACAGCCCCACATCCAGCCGCCACAGCGGGCGCTGGTCCCGCGCCTCCCCCATTTCCACATCCACCCAATGTGGTGCATGATCGGAGATCGCAATGGCCGAGTACTCAGCTTCCCGTACCCTCGGGATCAGCCCCCTGCTCAACACGAAGAAATCGATTCTGGAGTACACTCTATGGACGTGGGAGAAAAAGGAATACTCCCTCGCCCTCGGCCTACCAAACCTCCATGGGTCTACTCCTCCCATCTGCTCCATGTACCCCCTCAGCACTTCTGCCGCTGCCGGCCTCCTATTGGTCCTTGAGCTCGATCTGTCTAGCCCGGGGTCCAGCACTGTGTTAAAGTCCCCCCCCATGATCAAGCCCCCTGCCTCCAGTCCCGGAATGAGGCCCAATAGGCGCCTCATAAAACCCGCGTCATCCCAGTTCGGGGCATATACGTTGACCATCACCACTTTCTCCCCCTGCAGCTTACCCTTCACCATCACATACCTACCCTCCTTATCCGCCACCACCTCCTCCGCCACGAACGACACCCTCTTTCCCACCAGAATCGCCACCCCCCGGTTCTTTGCGTCCAATCCAGAGTGGAACACCTGTCCCACCCACCCCCTTCTCAGGCGAACCTGGTCCACTACCTTCAAGTGGGTCTCCTGTAACATTGCTACATCAGCCTTCAGTCCCTTCAGGTGTGAGAATACCCTTGATCTCTTGACCGGCCCATTCAACCCCCTCACGTTCCAAGTGATCAGCCGGGTCGCGGGATGACCCGCCCCCTTCCCCTGCCGATTAGCCATGTCCTGTTCCCTGCTCGCCCCGGGTCGGCCCTCCCCTTCTGACCCGCTCCCCATGGCGATGTCCCCCTCCCCCCACCTCTCCAGTCCTCCACTTCCCGTTTCTGGTCTTTTCAGCAGCAACCCGGTATCCCTCCCTAACCCCCCTCCCCCCCCACCCCCAGGCTAGGACCCCTCCTAGCCGCGATGTACCCTCCATCGTACTCCCGTAAGTCAGCTGGTTCACGCTGACCCGGCTGCTCCTGCCACACTCCGACTCCCCCCGGCTCGGGGGGGGGGGGCCTCCCCCCCCTTGCCACTCCTCCCTGGCCCCGCTCCAGCGCGGGAAAGGTCGCCATTGCTAGCCACGCCCCGCACTCCTCCCCTCCCCCCTCCTCTGCCCCGCGCGCGGGAAAACAGAGGAAAGCCCGCGCTTTCGCCCTGCCACACCCCACCCCGCCATCTTCAGTTCCACCCCCGTCCCCGTCCATGCCTGTAAAGAACCCCCCCTAGGAGCCCATATCCCCGATCTGCTCTCCCCCCCGTCCCGCCTCCCCAACTTAACATCATAAATAACAGATAAATAACAAATAACAATGTACTTAACAGTCGCCCTCTACCAAACAGCATAAATAACCATAAATAACCATGAATAACCACAATAACAATAACTAAGGGAAGTTGGCAAAGGGGGAAAAAACATCAGAAGAAAAACCGCAGCAAGAGTTCAAAATCCAAACAAAGAATTCAGCTGAAAGTACCCGAGCGGCTACGGCCGCCAAGTATCCCCTGGGTCTAATTCGAGTCCAGTTTCTCTTCCTGTACAAAGGCCCACGCCTCCTCTGGGGACTCAAAATAGTGGTGTTGGTTCCTGTAGGTGACCCACAAGCGCGCTGGCTGCAGCATTCCGAACCTGATCCGTTTTGCATGTAGCACCGCCTTCGTCCGGTTGTACCGGGCCCGCCGCTTTGCCACCTCCGCACTCCAGTCCTGGTAGACCCTCACCGTCGAATTCTCCCACTTGCTGCTCCTTTCCCTCTTGGCCCACTCCAGCACTCTCTCACGGTCGCTGAGTCGCTGGAACCGCACCAGCACCGCCCTCGGGGGCTCATTTGCTCTTGGCCTCCTAGCTATGACCCTGTAGGCCTCTTCCAGCTCCAGGGGCGAAGGGACGGCCCCTGCCCCCATCAGGGAGCTCAGCATTTCTGCTACATATCCCGGGAGGTCTGACCCCTCCAGGCCTTCTGCCAGGCCCAAGATCCTCAGGTTCTTCCGCCTCATTCGGGTATCCAGCTCCTCAAAACGGCTCTGCCATTTCAGGTGGAGTGCCTCGTGCACCTCTACCTTTCCCACGAGGACCGTGGCCTCCTCCTCCCTCGCAGTCATCTCCTGTTGCAGCTCCCGAATCGACGCCTCTTGGGTCGCCTGGGCTCCCATCAGCCTGGTGGTCGTCGCATTCATTGACTCCAAGAGCTCCATTTTCAGCTCCGTAAAGAAGCGCAGGAGAGCGGCCTGCTGCTCCTCCGCCCATTTCTTCCATTCCTCGGGTGCGCCACCGGCCGCCATTTTGGTCTTCTTCCCCCGCTTTTTTTTGGGAGCTGCTGTTGCTTTCTTTACCACCCCACTCCGGGTACCGACCATAAAGTTGGTCTGGTTCTCTTCAGGGAGCCTTCCCCCACCGGGATTTGTCCTTACAGCGCCGTTGGGGCCCTCCAATCGGCCCGAAAACACCTTTGTAGCAGGAGCAGCCAAACGTGCGACTTAGCTGGTCATAGCCGCAACCGGAAGTCCCTGCTATAATTTCTACTGGGAACAGGAGTCATCACAAAAACTGGCTGTCCTTTTCCCACCAAACTTGAGGAATTGATAGGATAATGAAAGCACACATCGAAAATCCCATAATTTCCATCAGTATTAACTGACCCCTGTAGCAAACATGCATAAAATATTTGCAGCTGTTGACCATGACAGGAGTAACTTTTATTTCAGCAGATTTCCATGTTTCCTACGACTGATAATAAGCTGATTATTTCTGTAGCATTGTGAATTTTATTTTGATGCTATAGAGGCGGCTTCCTTCTTTCCTGTCTCTGGTACATGCGGCAATGTGTTTTTTTAAAAATGAGTCATTAAATCGCACAGAAACTTTGCCATACTTTTTCCAATAGAGATTCCTCCCTACCCTATCTTAATTGAGGTAGAATGAGAGCAGGAAGGGGAAGACCTCAGATTATAGGGTACGATACTCATTAGGTATCACAGGAGGTGGATGAGACCTACTTGCCTCTAGCTACTAGCAAGACTGGAAAGACCATGATACTCCTTCCAGAATCCTACTCAAGAAATGTGTTTGGGCTTTTGTTCCAACAAAGAGGGTTTGGATAGGCAACGTCTCCTCCTGCAGCTAGAACTGAAACCCATCTTCACCACAACCAAAGTTACTGGGGCAGAATCTTACCAGAATTTGACAACGTGCCAAGTTCAAACTGAAAACTGACCTGTAACTCTCGAGTTGCACAGGCCAATTTTGTGTTCAGATCTTGAGCCTCTGGGAAGACATTAAAATGAGTGGATGTGGTTTATGCCGCCACTCTGGCAGGACAGGGCCAGATAGAGTCGTGTCCACAGAGATCGGGGGGGGGGGGGGGGCATTTTTAAAGGGTGTTCCGACCAGAACTGTTTCTGAACGGGCCTTAGCCCCCAACACGGAGGTATCGCCCCCACCCCGGACAATCATCAGGAAAACATGATGGCCGCGATTCTCCGCTCCCCATGCCGGGGGGGGGGGGGGAAGAATCGTGGGAGGGCCGGGCGAATCACGCCACGCCACCCTGGCACCCCCCGCAATTCTCCCACCCCCCCCAAAATGGCATGTCGCGTTTTGCGACACGCTGCTCGGAGAATCGCCGCTCGCCATTTTTCCCGGCGACCGGCGATTCTCCGGCCCTGATGGGCCGAGCGGCCTGACGACCCCGACCGGTTCACGCCGGCGGCAACCACACCTGGTCGCTGCCGGCGTGAACATCACGCGACAGGTAGGTGTGGGGCCTGTGGGGGGCGGAGAGAGGATTGAGCACCACAGGCGTGCTCGTGGGGTGACTGGCCAGCGTCTATAAGAGACGAGCTCTTTCCCCTCCGCCACCCCGCAAGATCAAGCCGCCATGTCTTGCTGGGCAGTGGAGGGGAAGACGGCAACCGCGCATGCGCGGGTTGGAGCCAGCCAACCTGCGCATGCGCGGCTGATGTCACTTAGGCGCTGCCAGTGCAAGCGTCAAGGCCTGGCGCCCGAGATTCGCGCAACGCCGCTCCTTGCCCCCCGGGGGTGAGGGAGGGGGGTGAATAGGGGGCGAGGAGAGGCCTCCGACGCCGGAGTGAAACACTCCGGTGTCGGCACTCAGTCTCCCGTTGGGAGAATCGCGCCCGATCTGTCCGGAGAGAATCAGATTTCCCGATTCTCTCTGGATTCTCTGCCTGTGTTACCGTATTCTCTAACAGCAATCGCAGGTTGCAAATAACCCCCACTGTCTGTGTCAAGGTGACAACAGTACTTAACTTTTTTTGCCACAAGTTCTCAGTAGGACACTACAGGGGATTTTACTAAGGTGGAAGTCTGTCTTCTTTCCATTCCTGCATGCATCAGGTGGCTGATACCTTGTTTATTAGGGCTGCAGAGTTTAGCAATCTTATTATATCACCTCAATAACAACATAAAGAAGGAATGTAATTTTTGTTACAGGGCTAGCTTTCCCAGATCACAATGGACACCTGAATGAGCCACATATCATCATTGCTTGAACTATTTGAATCAAAATGATACTTTTCCTTAAATGGTGTGTAATTGTTTCATACCAATTTTCAAGTAGCTGCTACTACTGCTTTGTCTTATGGTACTGCTATATTCCAGTGATTTTCCACCTGGATAATAAAGTATCTGTTTGACTCTTTCATAGCTCATGTCCAACTGCCTATAATAGTTGCAAAAGAAACATATATTGAAGCTCATACAATATCCTTTTTTAATTAATTCAAGGGATATGGGTGTTGATGGCTCGACCAGCATTTATTACCCAAACCTAGTTGTCCTTGAGAAGGTGGTGGTGAGCTGCCTTTTTGAACTGCTGCAGTCCATGTAGTGTAAGTACACCCACAATGCTGTTCAGAGAGGGGGTGCAGTTGCTCGTCACAGGATTCCTAGCTTCTGACCTGCTCTTGTAGCCAAAGTATTTATATGGCTAGTCCAGTTTAGATTCTGGTTAATGGTAACCCAAGGGTGTTGATTATGGTGGATTCAGCAATTTAAATAATGAAAGTCTCCATTGTCTGCTCTCCCCTTTGAGAGAGAGAGCTAACTGCTGGTGATTTAAGCTGAGGGTCGTCACACCTTAGGCAAGGTTGAGAAGGTGGGCCCTTCATGGATAACCTCTGCTGAATAACGACAGGAATTGAACCCGCGTTGTTAACTCCATGGAATGTCACGCGACGATGGGTAGATTCTCTCTTGTTGGATATTTTCATTGTCTGGCACTTATGTGGCGCACAGGTTACTTACCACTCATCAGTTCAGGTCTTGCTGAACTTGGACATGGACTACTTCATCATCATCACTATCCACATCATGACAATACTGGCATTTTAAAGGGAAGATTCCACAGTCTGCATTGTTCTGGAGAAAATTAACAATGCAATCCTCACAGATTCTCCTTAATAAATGCTTGTTATGTTCTTCAGAAATATGCTCTTGTTAAAAAGCATAGTGGTAAATGTCCTTGAAGAAGACGTTGAGGAAAAAAGGATGCAATGCCTTGCAGAAAAATAGCAACAGGCATTGGAAGGAAAACAAAGGTGGTTTTAAGGTATTTACATTTGTATTGGTAAATATTAGAAATAAGGTACAGTTTTAAGTGGATTTAATTTAATGTTTCTATGCCTGAAAGGATAAAACCTATAGTTAGATCCATGCTAGACAAAGGTGTGTGCATATGTGGGTGTTGGTTAAGTTCCAACTCTGTTTCTATTGTGCTTAGAGAAGGTCCCGGCATGAAAAATAAATAAATAGACCAGCAGAGGTTTGTGGTGTTGATTAGCAACTGGGGCCTTGTAAAGAAGAGAAGTTTTTAAGTTTTAATTTTAGTTGAAGTTATGGCAGTGGTTTAGAAGGCTAGCAGGGAAACATCACTTTCAGTTTTGCTAGAAGAAAAGCCATACCACGGAGTAATGGTAATGGTTAGGAAAACAAGTGCAGCGTTCTGAAGAGCAGCTAGTTAAGGAAACTTGAGAAATGAAGAGAAAAGTCCAAAAAGTCAAGAGTTAAGTGAACAGAGAACAAGGTATTATTCAGAAGAATTCAAGGAAGAGTAAACCAAGTGTTCTCAGTTAAAGATTAAGTTTTCTGAAGGGGTAACCAAGAAGGTAGATAAGGGCAGTGCAGTTGATATTGTCTACATGGACATTAGCAAGGCCTTTGACAAGGTACTGCATGATAGGTTGTGCATAAGGTTAAATCTCACAAGATCGATGGTGAGGTAGCCAATTGCATACAAAATTGGCTTGACGGCAGAAGACAAAGGATGGTTGTAGAGGGTTGCATTTCAAACCTGAGGTCTGTGGACAGCGATGTGACTCAGGGATCAGTGCTGGGTCCACTGTTATTTGTTATTTATATTAATGATTTGGATGAGAATTTAGGAGGCATGGTTAATATGTTTGTAGATGATACCAAGATTAGTGGCATAGTGGGCAATGAAGAAGGTTACCTAGGATTGCAATGGGATCTTGATCAATTGGGCCAGTGGGCCGATGAATGTTAGATGGAGTTTAATTTAGATAATTGTGAGGTGATGCATTTTGATAGATCAAATCAGGGCAGAACCTACTCAGTTAATGTTATGGTGTTTGGTAGAGTCATAGAACAAAGAGATCTAGGAGTACAGGTTCATAGCGCCTTGAAAGTGGAGTTACAGTTGAAAATTTGAATAAAGATTATTTTTAAAAAAAGAAAGTGGAGTCACAGGTGGCCAGGGTAGTGAAGAAGTCATCTGGCATGCTTGGTTTCATTGGTCAGAACACTAAATTAAATACTCTAAATTTATTTTAAAAAAGAACATTGAATACAGGAGTTGGGATGTCTTGCTGAAGTTGTACAAGACATTAGTAAGGCCACACTTGGAATACTGTGTACAGTTCTGGGCACCCTATTATAGAAAGGATAGAACATAGAACATAGAACATTATAGCGCAGTACAGGCCCTTCGGCCCTCGATGTTGCGCCGACCTGTGAAACCACTCTAAAGCCCATCTACACTATTCCCTTATCATCCATATGTCTATCCAATGACCATTTGAATGTCCTTAGTGTTGGCGAGTCGACTACTGTTGCAGGCAGGGCATTCCACGCCCTTACTACTCTCTGAGTAAAGAACCTACCTCTGACATCTGTCCGATATCTATCTCCCCTCAATTTAAAGCTATGTCCCCTTTTGCTAGACATCACCATCCGAGGAAAAAGGCTCTCACTGTCCACCCTATCTAATCCTCTGATCATCTTGTATGCCTCAATTAAGTCACCTCTTAATCTTCTTCTCTGTAACGAAAACAGCCTCAACTCCCTCAGCCTTCCCTCATAAGATCTTCCCTCCATAACAGGCAACATTCTGGTAAATCTCCTCTGCACCCTTTTCAATGCTTCCACATCCTTCCTATAATGCAGCGACCAGAATTGCACGCAATACTCCAAATGCAGCCGCACCAGAGTTTTGTACAGCTGCAACATGACCTCATGGCTCCGAAACTCAATCCCTCTACCAATAAAAGCTAACACACTGTACGCCTTATTAACAACCCTCTCAACCTGGGTGGCAACTTTCAGGGATCTATGTACATGGACACCGAGATCTCTCTGCTCATCCACACTACCAAGAATCTTACCATTAGCCCAGTACTCTGTCTTCCTGTTATTCCTTCCAAAATGAATCACCTCACACTTTTCTGCATTAAACACCAGCTCTGCAGCTTATCTATGTCCCTCTGTAACTTATAACATCCTTCCGCACTGTCCACAACTCCACCGACTTTAGTGTCATCTGCAAATTTACTCACCCATCCTTCTACGCCCTCCTCCAGGACATTTATAAAAATGACAAACAACAGTGGCCCCAAAACAGATCCTTGTGGTACACCACTAGTAACTGGACTCCAAGCTGAACATTTCCCATCAACCACCACCCTTTGTCTTCTTCCAGCTAGCCAATTTCTGATCCAAACTGCTAAATCACCCTGAATCCCATGCTTCCGTATTTTCTGCAATAGACTACCGTGGGGAACCTTATCAAATGCCTTACTGAAATCCATATACACCACATCAACCGCTTTACCCTCATCCACCTGTTTGGTCACCTTCTCAAAGAACTCAATAAGGTTTATGAGGCACGACCTACCCTTCACAAAACCGTGTTGACTATCTCTAATCAAATTATTCCTTTCCAGATGATTATACATCCTATCTCTTATAAACCTTTCCAAGACTTTGCCCACAACAGAAGTAAGGCTGACTGGCCTATAGTTACCTGGGTTGTCTCTACTCCCCCTCTTGAACAAGTGGACAACATTTGCTATCCTCCAGTCTTCTGGCACTATTCCTGTAGACAAAGATGACTTAAAGATCAAAGCCAAAGGCTCAACAATCTCCTCCCTAGCTTGCCAGAGAATCCTAGGATATATCCCATCCGGTCCAGGGGACTTATCTATTTTCACACTTTCCAGAATTGCTAACACCTCCTCCTTATGAACTTCAAGCCCTTCTAGTGTAGTAGCCTGTATCTCAGTATTCTCCTCGACAACATTGTCTTTTTCCTGTGTGAATACTGACGAAAAATATTCATTTAGCATCTCTCCTATCTCCTCAGACTCTACGCACAACTTCCCACTACTGTCCTTAACTGGCCCTACTCTTACCCTACTCATTCTTTTATTACTGACATATCTATAGAAAGCTTTAGGGTTATCCTTGAACTTACCTGCCAAAGACTTCTCATGTCCCCTCCTGGCTCTTCTTAGCTCTCTCTTTAGATCCTTCCTAGCTAACTTGTAACTCTCGAGCTCCCTAACTGAACCTCCACGTCTCATCTTTACATAAACCTCCTTCTTCCTCTTGACATGTGTTTCAACTGCTTTAGTAAACCACGGTTCCCTCGCTCGACCACTTCCTCCCTGCCTGACAGGTACATACTTATCAAGGACACACAGTAGCTGTTCCTTGAACAAGCTCCACATTTCAATTGTGCCCATCCCCTGCAGTTTCCCTCTCCATCCGATGCATCCTAAGTCTTTCCTCATCGCATCATAATTGCCTTTCTCCCAGATATAACTCTTCCCCTGTGGTATATACCTATCCCTTTCCATCACTAAAGTAAACGTAATCGAATTGTAGTCACTATTACCAAAGTGCTCACCTACCTCCAAATCTAACACCTGTCCTGGTTTATTACCCAGCACCAAATCCAATATGGCCTCGCCTCTCGTTGGCTTATCTACATACTGTGTCAGGAAACGCTCCTGCACACATTGGACAAAAACGGACCAATCTAAAGTACTCGAACTATAGCGTTTCCAGTTAATACTTGGAAAGTTAAAGTCCCCCATAACAACTACGCTGTTACTTTCGCTCCTATCCAGAATCATCTTTGCAATCCTTTCCTCTACATCTCTGGATATTATTAAACTAGAAAGAGTGCAGAAAAGATTTACTTGGATGCTACCTGGATTTGATGGTCTGAATTATAAGGAGAGGCTGGATAGACTGGGACTTGTTTTACCGGAGCGTAGGAGTATTGGAGGTGATCTTATAGAGGTCTACAAAATAATGGGGGACATAGATAAGGTAGATAGTCAACATCTTTTCCCAAAGGTAGGGGAGTCTAAAACTATAGGGCATAAGTTTAAGGTGAGAGAGGAGAGATACAAAAGGGTCCAGAGGGGCAATTGTTTCACACAGAGGGTGGTGAGTGTCTGGAACGAGCTGTCTTTTAAAAAGCATTTAGACAATTATAAGGCTAAGTCGGGTATAGGGGGATATGGGCCAAATGCGGGCATTTGGGACTAGCTTAGTTGGAAAAACTGGGCAGCATGGACAAGTTGGGCCGAAGGGTCTGTTTCCATACTGTAAACCTCTATGACTCCATAAAGAGATAATTTCAGTAATCAGATTTAAAATGAGGCAACAGCCTTCAAAGGTAAAACAAATGGTTGATGCCATTTTGATACAGTCTGGGAATTGAGAATTAAAGCAATTTTGTGCAATTTGCACAGCAGTCAAGATAAATATATCTTCAAAGGGTTGGTGTGAATTCTGGACTGCATTTGCTGTTAAACGTGGAATGGAAATTTTGTTTTAAAGTGTCATTTAGAAAACTTTGTCTGGATTTCAAACGCAAACATCTAAGAGAAAGCATAATTATGAGAGAAGCATGTTTTTGGGGATGGTGTATGGAAACTCTCAAAAGATAATCACCTGGGGAATTCTGAGGACAAATCCACAGTCACTAACTTGGGTTCAGAGCGGAGTGTGATTATTCAACCACAGTTATCAGGTGTGCTTAAAGGGGACTTTTTGTGTTAATTAGACCATTGGATCTTAAGGTGTAGTTTGTAATCCATGTTAATCTTCAAAACTTTTGCGTAATTGTTTTGCTAAGGGGAAGTAAAGGACTGTTGTATTAAATCTAATTTTTTAATGTTTAATAAATATATTTCTCTTGCTGTTAAAACTAATTAGTGGTCCTGTCATTCTGTTCCGCTTTACAAAAAAAGTAAAAGTTCTGGGGTGGAATTTTCCACCCCGCCGCACTCATTTTCTGGTGCGGTGCTACTCCGACAGCAGCGGGATCCTCCCTCCTGGCAGCCAGCCAATGGGGTTTCCAATTGTGGGCACCTGAATGCCGTCCGGACATTCTATGGCCATGAGTGCCCTGCCGGCAAAACGTAGGATCCCGCTAATGGAGAATCTAGCCCACGGTCTTTTAAACCATTCTGGGATCTTCCCGTCCAGTTATAACATCAATTGGGATCATAACAACATGGAAGGAGAAAGAAGTGGAAGAACAGCTGGGACCAGCTGCAATGGAGATTTAATATCAGCTTATTGGAAACAACAGACAAAATGTTCCACTCTGGAGGCTAAGTCTCGTGGTGGGTGGGAAAGTTGGCATGATCCTGTTGAGCAGTGGGGCTGGTGAACACATGCAATCTTCTGCTTTTGAGCTTATGAATGTTGCATCCACAAGGAGCACAGGAAACCTCTTGGAGGGGTGTGCAAGAGGCCGGCTTCCTGCCATTACCTCATGGGGGCAAAGATTCTGGTGCCATTCTTAAAGGACACCCAGATATACTTTCACTCACTGCACATTATTACTCCTCCAGAGTCCTTGTAGCCACAGCACACATGGAAGAAGCAACCACATCCCAGGACACACAAGGGCACCTCCAGCATTGTCTTTTGCTCATCTCTAGAAATGAGCATTGCTGGTGATACACCCATGGTCAGGCCAATGATCGCCAATGCAGTGGTCCATGTTTGCCAGCATCTTGACTTCCATGAGGCCCTGCTGCCTCTTGCTGCTCAGGCCCTTGTTCCTCATGGTCCTGTGCCAGCTAGTGACATGCCCTCCTTCTTTTCATCTGGATGGGAGTCATTTAAGACAGGGTTGCCTGCAGCCTGTATCATAGAATGCCCTCTGTGGATGTGTGAGTGAATTGAAGTGATACATTTAGTAAGTATGTTCTTTACAGGTCTGCCTCCAACTCAAAGCCAGTAGGCAAGTGCTGAGCGCTTCATTTGGCCTCTGTCATGATATTCCCACCCCACCCCTTCCAGGCAAAGGATATCCTGGAGGACCATCAATGGGTGTTCCTCTCGTTTATACATCAATGGAGATATTTTTTTTTGATGAGAGTGATGAGAACCATGGGCAAGAAGCCTCACGTAGACACTTTTCTGCTTGTCTCCACTACCCTCGAGACACTACAGGGAGAACATTGCCTTGGCAGCATAGAAAAACTAACCACATGATCCTTTGTTGGCCAAGATCATTCACCCAGGAGGATGGAGGTTTGGAGTCAGTAGTTGGGTTCCCTTCACTAGCCATGCCCCTCAGAGTCATTCCACCACCCCCCTCCACACTCCCTTCATCCCTGCCTCTTACTGCAGCCAGTAGCAAATGGCACAGGATGAAGGGGAGCTCCACACCTTACTGAGATCTCGACATTTTAAGACCTACGAACCAGGGACTAATCTGCTGCAATGCCAGTTTCACCATAGAGAGACCACAACAGAACATTTTGACAGCCAGTCACCTTGTAAGTATTAGGATGTCCCTTTAGTCAGCTAGATGTGCTGACCTTGAACTCCACCCACCCAAAAAGACTCTTCTCCCACCTTCAGGGCACTGAATGACTAACTGTGTAGTCAAGGACAGTTTGGAAAAATGGTTAAAACTCATTCCACAATCATCTACTCACCTCCAATTTACCCCCATCACCATGGACCCCCGAAGCTCACCATTCCTCTCCCCATTGCCTTTGAACTCCCCCACTTCCATTCACCATCCACCTCCACATGCCTTTCCTGCGTTCAGAGCCGACGCTCATTACCGTCCCCATGCCCACCCTCACCATACCCCCTCTCGCTACCTGTCTTGTCCTCCTACGTGATCCACCTGATCAGACCTGCCCGTTGAGACCTGCATCTACCAGACTCCCACCCTGAACTTGCCAATCTACAACATCCAACTCACCAATCAGATTGTAACTGTTCTCTCCTACCCACAGTGACCCACTGCTGTCACCACTGGCCCTATCCTCTAAGACACTCCATCCCCTTCCCCAACAATCTCCCACCTCCATACCCAGACATTCGTCCTCCCCCACCCACTTCCCTGGACATTTTCCCCACCCATCCCCTTAAGGAGGGTGCTTTTTCCAAGGGCCGGTGCAGACTCGATGGGCCGAATGGCCTCCTTCTACACTGTAAATTGTATGATTCTATGCTACTTGTATAAAGTCATAAAACGTAACATTCTAAATTCTCGCTGGCGGGGAATTTGGAGGGCAATCTTCATTCCAGCGAGGTGGCCTTTTAATTAGCATGTACTAAATGCTAATGTGTCTAAATGGTGTTCCCGACATTGTACATCATTAACCTGACTTGGAAGTCGGGAGAACAAAATTCCAACGGTTTATCTCACTGTTAGGAAACAGATTTGTTTTGTGCCCAGCCCACCACACTTCCCACTGCTGGTAGGGTGGAAAATTCTGCTCAACGTCTTGAATTAGTAACTTAAGACAATTCATTTCTTTGTCCACCCAACAATTTGCCCTCTCCCAGGTGGCCTGGAATAGCTGCCTCACCAGAGGGTACCACCTCCAAATAACTGATCACAGTTCATAACCTATTGACAGTTCCCATTATCATAGCACTACCATTTCATACCCAGTTTTTCTTTCTTCTGAACATTATGCTTACTGAGGTACTCCTTAATCCTATTCTCATATTCTCTAGGTGTTACCTGAGGATCAGTGATGCCACAAAGGTTGGATATGAAGCAGGACCATGAGCTTTTTGGGCCGGAGGGACAATTGTGTCCTGAGAGGACTTTGCTTCAGACTGCATTCTCATGACTACTGCCCAGTCGCAGTTAGATCCTGCACATCATGAAAGATAGTGCCCCAAGGCTGTCCAAAACATTTTTTCCCCAATGGTCTCCCAAGGCCTTAAGTCAATGCCTGCAAACAGAAAACACATACTATTCTGGAGGCCTTCCTCATGGGGAGATGGATGCTGCTATTGCCGGGGGTGGAGATCACTCCACAAAGCAATTCCTGAAACCTCTGCCCAAATTGCAATAATAGATTAGCATCAGAAGTCGTCATGATCCCTGCCAACTTCCTTGTATCCGCTACAATACTCTTCAATGTCTGTACATAGATGTGGCGCTGATCCATTCTTGTCTCCCGTTGTCAGTTATTACATCTCCTGTCCTGCTCCTCCGAAATAATAAGCATACTCCTTTTTGACTGACATATCTGATAAGATTTAAAAAGCATCCTTCATGTAACCTGTACAAGCACGGGTTAAATACTGGTCCGAGCTCAATTTATAGAAAAGACTACACAAATTATTTGCATTTTTGTTCACCTTCCTTCATCACTTACAATTAATGACCAAAAAACTTAATTCCATCAATTGCCATGAAAGATTTACTGCAACCACCTCTGGCGGGATTTGTCATTACGGTGCAAAATGGTCTCAGTGCAACAGACTGCACTGATCGCATGGCGGTAAGTCAGCATCAAAGTTATTACAGACAGGGATAATCTCTGCACAATATCAGTGACCTTTGTTGATGATACTGTAAAAGCCTTCCTTCAATTTCTAAAAAAAAATTGCTATGGATAATGTGAGCTTATGGAATAGTTTTAAAAGCTTCAGCAATTATCATGCTGTTTATAGGCAGCTGGATAATTGTTCCAGTCTGTAATTATAGTAAAAAGATAGCTTCTCAATGCAGTTTTTCAGGATTCTGCAGATTGCATATTTGAACCAGTTCAATTATTGGTGCTCCCATGTATCATTTTAGTGTTTATCAACATAAGTACAGCAGCAAAGAATTTGTATGGATTTGAAGAATGGTCAAACCTCATGAAAGAGAGGAAGAAAACTTAAATTGCTTAAAACCCAAGTACGAATTTAAGTTAGGGGGAGGCAGTGGCTTGGTGGTATCGTCGCTGGACTAGTAATCCAGTGACCCAGAGTAATGCTCTGGAAACCCGGATTTGAATCCACCATGACAGATGGTGAAATTTGAATTTAATAAAAATAACTCTGCGATTAGAAGTCAAATGATGACCACGAAACCATTGTTGATAGTTGTAAAAACAACCCATCTGGTTTATTAACATCCTTTGGGGAAGGAAATCTGTTGTCCTTATCTGGTCTGCCCTACATGTGTCTCCAGACCCACAGCAATGTGGTCAACTCTTAACTGCCCTCAGGGATGGGCAATAAATGCTGGCCCAGATGCGCACTTCCCATGAATGAATTCAAAAAAAGTTACCCACCTGTAATTATTGATGCCCAACTGGTGAAACTGATGTCATGAAGTCATAGGGCCAGATTTTCGCTACCAAGACATTGGGTAGTTCAAGTCAGTAAATTTCCTGACTTTCTGGACCTGCATCGGTAAAAGATACTCTGATATACACAATTCACCCCCGTGAGGTGAGGTGGAATAGAGTTGGGCCTACTCACATTGGAAGTAGACCATAGGTGGCCACAGGGTCAAGCAGGTGCCCAGCTGGGCTGGTTAGATTCTGTGAGACATTGTCCAAGTTGTTTTGCAAGTTGTTAGGCCCCCTACCCGCTCACCCTTGACATCCACTCACACCCTACCCAGGCCCAATGCTCCTTCATGGTCCCCATGTCACCTCCATCCAGTATACACCATTGACAGATATCAGGAGCCCTGTAGAGATAAAAAAAAAAACACACGCAACTGCTAATAATCTAATACAGCTCTCACTTTTAACTCCCATTTAGCTGGCTTGTAAAGCAGACCAAGGCCAGCAGCACGGGTTCAATTCCCGTACCGGCCTCCCCAAACAGGCGCCGGAATGTGGCGACTAGAGGCTTTTCAAAATAACTTTGTTTGAAGCATTTTCATTTCATTTCATTAAAAGCTTTTAAATGCCACATCGTTAATCGTTTGTAATAAAAACATATTTCTGTTCAAACCCCCACAGACACCTAATCCTTTAATAGCTTACATAAGCTTACATAAGAATTAGGAGCAGGAGTAGACCATCTGGCCCCTCGAGCCTGCTCCGCCATTCAATAAGATCATGGCTGATCTTTTGTGGACTCAGCTCCGCTTTCTGGCCTGAACATCATAACCCTTAATCCCTTTATTCTTCAAAAAACTATCTATCTTTATCTTATAAACATATAATGAAGGAGCCTCAACTGCTTCACTGAGCAAGGAATTCCATAGATTCACAACCCTTTGGGTGAAGAGGTTCCTCCTAAACTCAGTCTTAAATCTACTTCCCCTTATATTGAGGCTATGTCCCCTAGTTCTGCTTTCACCCACCAGTGGAAACAATATGCCTGCATCTATCCTATCTAGTCCCTTCATAATTTTATATGTTTCTATAAGATCCTTCTTAATCACCTGTTGCACCTGTAAACCAACCTTTTGAGACTCATGCACTAGCACACCCAGGTCTCTCTGCACAGCAGCATGTTTTAATAGTTTGCCATTCAAATAATAATCCCTTTTGCTGTTATTCCTACCAAAATGGATAACCTCATATTTGACAACATTGTATTCCATCTGCCAGACCCTAGCCCATTCACTTAACCTATCCAAATCCCTCTGCAGACTTCCAGTATCCTCTGCACTTTTCGCTTTACCACTCATCTTAGTGTCATCTGCAAACTTGGACACATTGCCCTTGGTCCCCAACTCCAAATCATCTATGTAAATTGTGAACAATTGTGGGCCCAACACGGATCCCTGAGGGACACCACTAGCTACTGATTGCCAACCAGAGAAACACCCATTAATCCCCACTCTTTGCTTTCTATTAATTAACCAATCCTCTATCCATGCTATTACTTTACCCTTAATGCCATGCATCTTTATCACTAAATTAGTTAGGCACGACCTGCCCTTTTATGAACCCATGCTGCACCTGCCCAATGGGACAATTTCCATCCAGATGCCTCGCTATTTCTTCCTTGATGATAGATTCCAGCATCTTCCCTACTACCGCAGTTAAGCAGACTGGCCTATAATTTCCTGCACTCTGCCTACCTCCTTTTTTAAACAGTGGTGCCACGTTTGCTAATTTCCAATCCGCCGGGACCACCCCAGAGTCTAGTGAATTTTGGTAAATTATCACTAGTGCATTTGCAATTTCCCTAGCCATCTCTTTTAGCACTCTGGGATGCATTCCATCAGGGCCAGGAGACTTGTCTACCTTTAGCCCCATTAGCTTACCCATCACTACCTCCTTAGTGATAACAATCATCTCAAGGTCCTCACCTGTCATAGCCTCATTTCTATCAGTCACTGGCATGTTATTTGTGTCTTCCACCTCGAAGTCTGACCCAAAAAACCTGTTCAGTTCCTCAGCCATTTCCTCATCTCCCATTATTAAATCTCCCTTCTCATCCTAGTCTAAAGGACCAATATTTACCTTAGCCACTCTTTTTCGTTTTATATATTTGTAGAATCTTTTACTGTCTGTTTTTATATTTAGCAAGTTTACTCTCATAATCTATCTTACTCTTCTTTATAGCATTTTTAGTAGCTTTCTGTTGCCCCCTAAAGATTTCCCAGTCCTCTAGTCTCCCACCAATCTTTGCCACTTTGTATGCTTTTTCCTTCAATATGATACTCTCCCTTATTTCCTTAGATATCCACGGTCTATTATCCTTCTTTCTACCGTCCTTCCTTTTTGTTGGTATAAACCGTTGCTGAGCTCTGTGAAAAATCGCTTGGAAGGATCTCCACTGTTCCTCAACTGTTTCACCATAAAGTCTTTGCTCCCAGTCTACCTTAGCTAGTTCTTCTCTCATCCCATTGTAGTCTCCTTTGTTTAAGCAAAAAACACTAGTGTTTGATTTTACCTTCTCAACCTCCATCTGTATTTTAAATTCCACCATATTGTGATCGCTCCTTCCGAGAGGATCCCTAACTATGAGATTATTAATCAATACTGTCTCATTACACAGGACCAGATCTAGGACCACTTGTCCCCTCATAGGTTCCATTATATACTGTTCTAGGAAACTATCGTGGATACATTCTCTAAACTCCTCCTCAAGGCTGCCTTTTCCGACCTGGTTAAACCAATAGACATGTAGATTAAAATCCCCCATGATAACTGCTGTACCATTTCTACATGCATCAGTTATTTCTTTGTTTATTGCCTGCCCCACCATAATGTTACTATTTGGTGGCCTATAGTCTACTCCTATCAGTGACTTTTTCGCCTTACTATTCCTGATTTCCACCCAAATGGATTCAACCTTATCCTCCATAGCACCGATGTCATCCCTTACTATTGCCCGGATGCCATCCTTAATTAACATAGCCACACCACCTCCCTTACCATCCACTCTGTCCTTCTGAATAGGTTGATACCCTTGGATATTTAACTCCCAGTCGTGACCATCCTTTAACCATGTTTCAGTAATGGTCACTAAATCATAGTCATTCACGATGATTTGGGCCATCAACTCATTTACCTTATTCCGAATACTAGGAGCATTCAGGTAAAGTACACTTATGTTGGCTTTTTAACCTCTGTTTTGAATCTTAACACCTCGATCAGTAACCTCTCCTAAGTTATATTTCCTCTTAACCTTTCTCCTAATTTTCCTTGTCATTGAACCTATATCTTCATGTGACAACCTGCCGCGTCGCTTACCATTTATGTTTTTACTTCCCGTTTAATTCCTTTTAGTATTACTGGGCCTATTCACTGAGCTCCCCTCAGTCACCATACCTTGTACTGCCGCCCTTTTTGATTTTTGACTATGTCTTCTCTGCCTTACACTTTCCCCCTTAATGCCTTATGTTTCTGTCCCTGTTTTCCTACCTTCCGACTTCCTGCATTGGTTCCCATCCCCCTGCCACATTCGTTTAAACCCTCCCCAACAGCTCTAGCAAACACCCCCCCCCCCCCCCATCCCGCCCAGGACATCGGTTACAGTCCTGCCCAGGTGCAGACCGTCCAGTTTGTACTGGTCCCACCTCCCCCAGAACCGGTTCCAAAACCCCAGGAATTTGAATACCTCCTTCTTGCTTCTTTAAAATGTCAATCAAACTGTGAACTGAGTTAATGATGGTTTTTAAAATGCAGCCAAGTATTCATAATAACATAATAGTCATCTTTGGGGAAGTGTCAACAAAGAGCTCTGTTGAAGAAGACGTAAAAATGTTTCTAACCTACATCAGGCGGCCTGTTAATTGATGCAGTCTAGCAGAGTTTTTTTTGTAACTGTCACTGACAGCCGTAGTACTTTTACTTAATGTTTAAAGAGTGGAACATTCAAAAAAATTAAGATCATAGAATCATAGAATTTACAGTGCAGAAGGAGACCATTCAGCCCATCAAATCCGCACCGGGCTTGGAAAGAGCAGCATATTTAAGCCCTCACCTCCTCCCTAACCCTCTATTCAGTAATCACACATAACCTATTTGGACACTAAGGGGCAATTTAGCATGGCCAATCCACCTAACCTGCACACCTTTGGGCTATGGAAGGAAACAAGAGCATCCGGGGGAAACCCATGCAGACACGGGAAGAACATGCAGACTCCGCACAAACACATAAACAGACTTTACCTACCCTTCAAGAGCATGTATTTTGACTCTTATCAATTCATGATTCCCACGGACATACAGCAGCAAAAATGGGGTCTGTTTAAACTTAGTACTAAGTTCAAATAATTCTTCTGAGTTTGGATTTCCCCTTGCAAGCAAAAGTTGGATCAGGTGGAAGGGGGGTGGGGGGGGGGGGAGGGGGGGGGAATTCTGCATCCTGGTCACATTCACCATTTTTAAAGACTCCATGAAAATCCAACCAATCGAGTTATTTATGGCACAGAAATTTACTTGCCCCATCAAATCCATGCCTGTTCTCTGAAGAGCCAGCCAGTCAGCCCCACTCCCCCACTCAATCCCCGTAGCCCGCCAGCCAGCTGGCCCCAGTCCCCCACTCAATCCCCATAGCTCTGCAGGTTAAGTTTCTTCGAGTGCGTATCCAATTTCCATTTTTATTACTTTTAGAGTACCCAATTATTTTTTCCCAATTAAGGGGCAATTTAGCGTGGCAATCCACCTACCCTGCACATCTGTGGGGTGTGGGGGTGAGACCCATGCAGACATGGGGAGAATGTGCAAACCTCACACGGACAGTGACCCAGGGCCTGGATCGAACCCGGGTCCTCAGCGCTTGAGGCAGCAGTGCTAACCACTGAGCCACCGTGCTGCTCAACATATCCAATTTCCTTTAGAATTTAGTGATTGTTTTCTCTTCCATCACTCTGATCAGAGGCAAGTTCCAGCTCATTGCCACTCCTGCCTAAAATTGTTCTTACTCACATTCCTGCTGCATCTCTTGCCCAAGGCCTTAAATCTTTGTCCCTTCGTCCTTTACAGTCAGCTATTGGGAACACCTTTTACTTGCTTAACCAAATCTTTTCTAACCTTGTAAACCACTAGCAGGTCTACCCCAAGGGGAGAAGGGGAGTGGGGGGGGGGGGGGGGGGGGGGGGTCACATGAAGTGAGCGCGGGAGCAGTTTCTTTTTGGCAAAGATGCATGTCGTTCAAGACATTGTACAATCATGATTCCATATCATGTACAATATTTTGATTTCTGAAAGTTCTGATACCAATGTTACTTCATATGACAACTGAATAGGCAGCAACTTCAAATTACTATACTTTCTCCTTCCTGGGTTAGGTCGGAGAAGCTGGGGTTGTGACTCTTTGTTTTCTGCACAGAAATTGGTTCCTATTTATCAGGGGTGATTTTCCCACAGTCGTGCATTAAAATCTAAACAGCTCACGATAATAGTGCGGGCCGGGAGCAGTCTGAATTCTTGGTTTTACATCTGTAATAGGCTGGGGTTATGTTGGAATGAGAGAGATAAGTGCAGCTGCTGTCACAATCACTGACATCAGGCTGAAAAGTGTGGAGAATTTGATTGGTGATTACAGCAGTTGACTTTTTGGAGTGTTTTTTTAATTTTTAGCATTCTGCCTTTTTATTTGTTTGATTTTGGCAGTGGGAGATTGTCAAGTTATTTTCATCTCAACCTCCCCATTGTAGGCATCACAGAAGTACAACATTATAAATGGCTTTATTATCGTGGAGGAGTCAGAGCAGAAATTGCAACGATTGGAGAAGAGGAGAGTCAAGCAATATTTAAATAGGATGAACAACATCAGATATTATGCCTTTCTCCTTGGAATGCACAGTATTGGACAAAGGAAGGTGATGTGTATTAGAAGATGCTTTGTCAACAAGGCAGTGGGTGAGCTTTTCAATCAATTCCATGAGAACGTTCAACCATTTTCATCTGCTCACGTGACCCTCTGTGGTTATGACTACTGTGGTATCGCAGCCCCTTTAAGGGGAAACCCTTAGGTTGTTCACATGACGAGCTCAGGCCTATCATATGAGAGCGAGCGAACCCCAACCAATAGGGAAAAAGCATAGGGCCCTGGGAGCGGGATCCCAGGCAGAGTGGATCCTGGAGTCAGAGAGTGAAGACCTGTTTATTGACTCTGTGCTTGTGTATAGTTTATCTTTACTTGTTATTAATGAACCCTTGTTCAATTACACCAGGCGTATCCCTGGTGTTGCCTTAAGCTACCACATTGGCGACGATTGTAAATCGGATCAATTGGAAGTCTGCAGTAGTTCAGAATTTGAGGGGATAGGGAGAAGCCTCCAAAATGAGCAAAGAAATCGAAAAGCATCGATGACATCATAAAACAGTGAGTGAAAAATGCCCATGATTGGGAAGCTTGACACATTCGACCAAGGGACCAAAGATTGGAGCTAGCATATTGAGCGTCTTTTTGTTATATTTTCACAGCAAATGAAATAACAGGGAAGGATAAACAGAAGGTTATCCTATTAACAGATTGTGAGCCAACAACCAAATAAGGAATTTAAGTCTCCCAACTCAAAGTCATTTGACAAGTTGGTAACACTGGTCAGGGAACATTTCAACCCCAGACCCTCAGATCATACTACAGTGATATAAGTTTCATTTGGCTGCCAGGGGCTCAGGAGAGATGATCTCGGCCTTTGTTACCAGGCTCCACCAAATGGCCTAGCATTGTGAGTTTGGCACAGCACTCAACGATACGCTGCGTGACCATTTAGCATGCGGTATTAACCACATAAGTGTGCAAAGGAAGCTTCTGGGTGAAACGAAGATCACCCTGGACAAGGCCATTGGGATAGCTCAGGCAATCGAGTGCACTTAGAGTGGTGCGTCAAAGCTTCAAAGCATGCAAGGGGGTGAAATGAACAAGGTGCGGTGGTATGGCGACAAGGCATGCAGCCAGGTCAACAGGCACAGAGGAAGTTCAGCCCTTATCCCAGGAACAGGATCATAGTCAATGGTTAGGAAAGAAAGTGGGTCTTCAGCCGAGAAGTCAAGGTGATTGCTACCGATGGGAGGGAGACCATCCCCAAAAAGTGTGCCAGAGCAGAGAGATTACTTGTTTTCAGTGCAATAGGAAGGGTCATATCCAGGCATGTTGTGCCAGGCAGAGCGTGCTGAATTGAAAAAAAACAAGTCATGACTCCAGTGAACAAAGTGGAGAGGAATTCAGATGAAGAACCTGAATCATACAGGTTAAACATGGTGAAAGAGAGCAAAAAAGCCCCAATAGCCCTCACAGTAAATGAGACACCACTAAAGATAGAGGTTGAAACCGGGGCATCGGCCATGGTTGTAGGTGGACAAAACATTCACATACCTTCAAGAAAGAGTTCAGTCTTTGAATCTAAGTTGCACAATTGCCAAGTTGACGACATATACAGAAGAAATCCTGAAAATCCTGGGACAACCATGATGCCAGTGTCACATCAACAACAGGATGCCCAGCTACCTATGATCATTGTGCTAAAACCAGACTGCTCAGTTATACTATGCAGGGATTACAAGCTTATGATAAATCAGGCAGCCCAGGTAGACAAATACCCAATTCCACAAATTGAAGATCTTTGTGTGAAGTTAGCAGGAGGCCTTACATACACCAAACTCAACCTCAGTATAATAATATAGTAATAATAATCTTTTTATTGTCACAAGTAGGCTTACATTAACACTGCAATAAAGTTACAATGCCTATTTGCAATTAGAACTGGATGAAGATTCCCAAACGTTTGTGACAATTAACACTCATAATGACCTGTTTCAAATCACCAGATTACCCTTTGGCATCTCCTCAGTTGCCACCAACTGCCAACCTTCGCCCATGGGAATGGCCTGGTTGCCCATAGATGAGGGTACAAGTGGACTTTGCACTTTCTTGGAAGAATTATCCTCAATTTGGTTAACACTCAAAGTGATTGGATAAAGAAAAAAGAACAAAGAAAATTACAGCACAGGAACAGGCCCTTCGGCCCTCCCAGCCTGCGCCCATCCAGAACCTTTACCTAAACCTATCGCCTATTTTACAAGGATCTACTTCCCTCTGTTCCCCGCCCGTTCATATATCTGTCTAGATGCATCTTAAATGGTGCTATTGTGCCCGCCTCTACCACCTCCGCTGGCAAAGCGTTCCAGGCACCCACCACCCTCTGCGTAAAAAACTTTCCACGCACATCTCCCTTAAACTTTCCCCCTCTCACCTTGAAATTGTGACCCCTTGTAATTGACACCCCACTCTTGGAAAAAGCTTGTTGCTATCCACCATGTCCACACCTCTCATAATTTTGTAGACCTCAATCAGGCCCCCCCTCAACCTCCGTCTTTCCAACGAAAACAATCCTAGTCTACTCAACCTTTCTTCATAGCTAGCACCCTCCATACCAAGCAACATCCTGGTTAACCTCCTCTGCACCCTCTCTAAAGCATCCACATCCTTCTGGTAATGTGCCGACCAGAACTGCATGCAGTATTCCGTTGAAGAGGTATAATCCCATATCACTAGTCATACTACCAGTATCTTGTCCCATCCCCACTGGATGCCACCCCCCCCCCCCCCCCCGGCTTCTCAATGAGCACAGGCCCCCCCCCCCCCCCCCCGGTTCCTTTCTCAACAAGGGGTGAATGTGGTAGTATGACTAGAGGTACTACGGTACCTGGGAGTGTGAGCTGCTATTGGTGGAGAAGGCTCGCTGCCCATTGGCCCAAGTGTTGCTTTCTCATTGGTCAAGACGAAGGTAGCTCCGCCCACGAAGGGGAGTATAAGAACCCGTGTTTCCCAGCAGCCATCGTTCTTTCTGTACTCAAGCTGCTGGGGACACTTCTTGTAGATTAAAGCCTTCAACTCGGACTACTCCTTCGTTTCTGTGGTTATTGATCGTGCATCAGACCTGCTTTAGTCAGGTGACGAGAACATTTTACAGGAGAGCTGGGAATTCATTGAATTTTGGCAGCACTGTTTTCGTCTTGTTGCCTTTTCCCAAAGTCCTGGCTACAATAGATAACTCTGCTATTAGTTACTGAGTTCTTACAGACAACCCTAAACTTTCTGAACAGGAATGGCTTCATTTCTGTGAATATACGAATGATCTGTAACAACATGTGAAAGATCTGTAAGTTAATGGAATATTTGCTGGAAGTCAATGTGATGCATTAGTACCTCAAAATTTAGCCCTACCTGAGCTTGTCAAGAAAGAAAAGCTGATTCAACAAGTAAATCTCCTGTTCCCATGGATATTGAGCTTTGCTAGGCATATCCTGAAAAGCAGCACATTGATGCGTGCCAGGGTTTTTATCAAGGGGATCATTCAGATCTTCAAGGGGTGCTTTCATTGTTCTGACAGGTCTTGAGGGGCTTTCTGATATGTTTCTAGTGTGTCCTGCAAAGTCACAATCTGCTGTGCCAGGGCAACTTCACCAAAAATTAAATCACTCAATTCAACCTGAACATAGTAAGAAGTCTTACTACACCAGGTTAAAGTCCAACATGTTTGTTTCAAACACTAGCTTTCGGAGCACTGCTCCTTCCTCAGGTGAATGAGCAGTCCTCCGAAAGCTAGTGTTTGAAACAAACCTGTTGGACTTTAACCTGGTGTTGTAAGACTTCTTACTGTGCTCACCCCAGTCCAACACTGGCATCTCCACATCATGGCAACCTGAACATGACACTGTTTCAGACATCTTTGCCCCGACATAATAATTGCCATAATTATTTTATTTTTTAAAATATAAATTTAGAGTACCCAATTATTTTTTCCCAATTAAGGGGCAATTTAGCGTGGCCAATGCACCTACCCTGCACATCTTTGGGTTGTGGGAGTGAGACCCATGCAGACATGGGGAGAATGTGCAAACTCCACACAGACAGTGACCTGGGGCCGGGATCGAACCTGGGATCTCGGCGCCGTGAGGCGGCAGTGCCAACCACTGTGCCACCATTGTGCCCTATAATTGCCATAATAATCACCTGAATGAATAAGTCAATATCAAATAAGTACCTCCTTTCCTAGTGTAACTCAAATGAAATGAAAATGAAATGAAATGAAAATCGCTTATTGTCACGAGTAGGCTTCAATGAAGTTACTGTGAAAAGCCCCTAGTCGCCACATTCCGGCGCCTGTCCGGGGAGGCTGGTACGGGAATCGAACCATGCTGCTGGCCTGCTTGGTCTGCTTTAAAAGCCAGCAATTTAGCTCAGTGAGCTAAACCAGCCCCTGATATAAAAGCTAGTGTATTTAATTATGTGGAAGATTTGATGAGGATAAAATCTACAATATATTTTGAAAGGCTCCACTGGTGACATGAAACCTTGTTCATGGTGGAGATTTGAAAGTAAAATTGATAGCTTGGCTTCATGAAACTCTGCCACAGACAGGTGCAAGCTTCATTTCAATAGGCTATTTCTTTAAATTTGAAGTTCCAGATATTTCTAAAGCCATTATCATTTAACTTAACCCAATGAGTTTGTTTCTCATTCATCCCTTTAATTCTATTAATGAATTTAAGGACGTGATTTAATGGAAAAATGTTAAGTGTCACTTTGGGCGCGAATGGCAAGGTGTTTACAATGGCCACAGTGGTGAGATCATAGCCCACATTTAATGGCACTTAGTACTGGAAATGAGCTCCCATGAGCTTCTTGCCATTACTGGCTGTCTCACCGTCTGATTCGTTAGACTAGCGTCTCTGCGTCTCGCCGCTAACAAGGAGGAGCTGCTTTTAAACGCTCCCTTGCCACTCACTCCAGTCAGCACATAAGCATGACAGCTTGCAGACCTGCTCCTCGCTTTGGCAATGTCAGCCTGGACAGGCTTCTGGACGCTGTGGATACGGGATGGGACATCCTGTTACCCCAAGGTGATCGGAGGAATAGCAGCAGGGTCACCAATATTGCCAGGGAGGCAGTGGTAGCGGCTTCAGTACCCTTGAGCAGCTGTAAAATGGAAATGGCCATTCATCGCCTCAGTTCCCCACAGCAACCTCTGCGCCAGCTTTAGATTTTTAAAAAGGAGTACTAAACCACACCCACGTGATTTCTCGCTGGGGAGCTGGTTAATTCCCACATGGCCATTATATTCAACTTCAAGCTTGCTAATGAGATGGAAATGATTGCAAATGAGGGTTAATGATGTGCATACCGTATTTGGGTGTGATCCGGAACTCGCCATCGGGAGTGTGCTGGTTTGAGAGCAAACTGATTCCCACCTGGCGCAAATCTCAGTTTTGGCCTTTCCTGCTATGTAACCGGCGAGAACCAGATCTACAACGCGGTGGTTAAATCGCACCTTAAATCTCTGCTAACAGAACAAGTATGCAAAAAGCACCACGCTTATCCTTCAATTTTCAGTCACTGGAATTTTTATGTTGATTAGGCTTCAACTGGAGTATTGAGTTCAATCTCGGCATTACCCTTTAAGAAAGATGTCAAGGCCTTGCAGAGAGTGCAATTGGGATTTAGTAGAAATAAATACCCTTTATTGTCACAAGTAGGCTTACTTTAACAGTGCAATGAAGTTACTGTGAAAAGCCCCTAGTCGCCACTCTCCGGCGCCTGTTCGGGTATTAGGGATCAGTTATGTAAAGAGTTTGAAAAAGTCGGGGTTGTTCTCCCAAGGTTTTTAGAGCAGAGAAAGTTGAGAGATGTTCAAAATCATGAATAGTTTTGACACAGTAAATAAAGAGAAACTGTTTCCAGTAGCCACGGGATCTGTAACTAAACTTCACAGGTTGATGGTGATTGGCAAAAGAACTAAAGGTGACACATCTTTGCACAGTGAATGTTGTGATCTGGAACACACTCCCTGAAAAATAATGGAAGTAGATCCAGTCACCACGTTAAAAAAAAGAGATGGTTAAATACTTGAAGTGGAGGAGGTTAAGGATTAAGGGGAAAGAGCATGGGAGAGGAATTGATTAGATAGCTCTGTCACAGGTATGCTAGGGCAAATGGTCTCCTTGTGCACTATATCATTCTATGGGGATTTTTATAACTGTATCTATAGTACCTATTGTTTTCAATTCCTTCCTTCTTCACCAGACTTAGAGTAAAACCTAACAATAGTTCTCAGTCACTTTTATCAAAATTTCTACTAAAATTTGAAAAAATAGATTAGTCTTTGCATTGGAAGAGGCAGTAAAAAAAAGTTTTCTTCATCAATTTGAGACATCATTAAAGTCAACTTTCAAAATGCCTTTGGAGCCATTTCAGTCATCTTGATTACCTTAAACTAGTTTTAAACAACTGAATTTATAGTTAGAATGTCCAATAATACGGACTGATCTATAAGGTTTGCAATTTTAGCAACAAAACAAAAACAATTTATAATATCCTGTGAAAAAAGTTAAATTATCCTAAACCACTTTGAGCTTTGTTAGATGAAAGGAGAGGTTTTTTGAAGTGGTGCTTGAAGCTTCTTTGAAGAAATTGAGAGTTCCTGTGAGGATAGATTATAATGTAGAGCATTATGAGGTTAAGAGGATCATTAAGGAAATTTAGAATTATTAATCCTCCTTCATTTAAAAAGGGCTTGCAATTAAACACTAAGTATTTTAAATATTTTTTTTTCTGTTGGTTAAAATCTGCTTCAATATATAATTGTCTGGCCTGCTACTCACCACTGACGAGTCCAGTATTCCTCAACATCTGGCAAGAGCATTACACGGAATCCGTATCTGACCTAATGGGCTGTGGTTAGGGCCTATTTACATAGTTAGAGTAGCCTTCCTGAATATGCAGCACAGCTAAAGGCCCCAAAGAACTATTTCATTCGGAAGAAGGAGTTTGCCATGTGCTGGCTAGCTGTCAGTAGTACAGCACCATAGACACTATTTATGTTGAAATCCCAAAAGCTATCCCCACTCTGTCACCATTCAAAATACTTTAGATATATTAACGGCATTAAAACGGCATTTTGACAAATAGATGGATAGGATGGGTATAGAGGGATAAGGCACTAGAAAGTGCTGAGAGTTTTGGCTAAGGGTGGTATCATGACCGGTACAGGCTTGGAGGGCAGAAGGGCCTGTTCCTGTGCTGTATTGTTCTTTGTTCTTTGTATTCTGCTTTTTAATTTTTTCTACCAACGCTCACACTTCACAACACTGTATTCCAATCTGCCATGTTCTTGCCCACTCACCCTCTCTGTTCATCTATATCTGCTCTGTGTCCTCCTCACTGCTGCTCTTCACATGGTTTTATGATCCATAATAGAGAAAACTTTTATCTCATTACCTGTGCTGGACCCAAAATCAGGGCTCTTAGGTACAAAGCCAGTGTATTATCCTTTAAAAAAAAATCTTTGTTGGTATTTTCAATTTATACACAGTAACACTTTACATTTAATATTTATAGTACATGTGGTTCTTATATACATATTGATATCATAGAATCATAGAATTTACAGTGCAGAAGGAGGCCATTCGGCCTATCGAGTCTGTACAAGCTCTTGGAAAGAGCACCCTACCCAAGCCCACATCTCCACCCTATCCCCATAACTCAGTAACCCCACCCAACACTAAGGGTAATTTTGAACACTAAGGGCAATTTAGCATGGCCAATCCACCTAACCTGCACATCTTTGGACTGTGGGAGGAAACCGGAGCACCCGGAGGAAACCCACGCACACACACGGGGAGAATGTGCAGACTCCACACAGACAGTGAACCTGGGACCCTGGAGCGGTGAAGCAATTGTGCTAACCACCACGCTACCGTGCTACCCCATATTGTCTGTCTTGGTGTGCCCTCCTCTCCTCCCACCCCATTCCTTTCCCTTCTTGCGTCTACATTTAGCCGTGAAATGGGTCTGTAAGAGCCGCATTCCATCAGGTCTTTGTCTTTTTTGGGTATCAGCGATATCGTGGCCTGTGCAAGTGTGGGAGGCAGGGTGCCCCTTGCAGAGAGTCTGCAAACATTTCCCTTAGATGGATGGCCAGGGCTGGCGCAAATCATTTATAGGAGGTCCACCGGGAATCCATCGGGTCTCGGCACCTTCCCTGCCTGCATGGAGCTGATTCTCTCCATACTTTCTCCCAGATCTATTGGAGAGAGAAGCGAAACTTCAGTAAAGAGCGTGGAGAGGGAGAGGCGAGACTTTAGTAAAGAAAGCGGAGAGAGAGAGGGCGAGACTACAATAAAGAGCGCGGAGAGAGGGCGAGACTTCAGTAAAGAGTGGGGAGAGAGAGAGAGGGCAAGACTTCAATAAAGAGTGCGGAGAGACGGCGGGACTTTAATAAAGAGCGTGGAGAGAGAGAGAGAGGCGAGACTTCAGTAACGAGCGCAGAGAGAGAGGGCGAGACTTCACTAAAGAGCGCGGAGAGAGAGAGGGGAGACTTCAGTAAAGAGCGTGGAGAGAGAGAGAGGCGAAACTTCAGTAAAGAGCGCAGAGAGAGAGAGGGCGAGACTTCAATAAAGAGTGCGGAGAGAGAGAGGGGAGACTTCAGTAAAGAGCGCGGAGAGAGAGAGAGGCAAGACTTCAGTAAAGAGCGCGGAGAGGGCAGTACGATGGCGCAGTGGTAGCACTGCAGCCTCATGGCACTGAGGTCCCAGGTTCGATCCCGGCTCTGGGTCACTGCATGTGTGGAGTTTGCACATTCTCCCCGGGTTTGTGTGGGTTTCGCCCCCACAACCCAAAGATGTGCAGGGTAGGTGGATTGGCCACACTAAATTGCCACTTAATTGTAAAAATTTTAAAAAGAAAGTAAAGAGCGCGGAGAGAGAGAGGGTGAGACCTCAATAAAGAGCGGGGGGAGAGAGAGAGATAGAGAAAGAGATAGAGAAATACAGCACAGAACAGGCCCTTCGGCCCACGATGTTGTGCCAAACTTTTGTCCTAGGTTAATCATAGAATTTTGGACACTAAGGGCAATTTATCATGACCAATCCACCCAACCTGCACATTTTTGGACTGTGGGAGGAAACCGGAGTACCCGGAAGAAACCCACGCACACACGGGGAGGATATGCAGACTCCACACAGACAGTGACCCAAGTCGAAATCGAACTTGGGACCCTGGAGCTGTGAAGCAATTGTGCTATCCACAATGCTACCGTGCTGCCCTTAAGAACAAATTAATCTACACTCCATTATTCTACCCGAATCCGTGTACCTATCCAATAGCCGCTTGAAAGTCCCTAACGTTTCCGACTCAACTACTTCCACAGGCAGTGCATTCCATGCCCCCACTACTCTCTGGGAAAAGAACCTACCGCTGACATCCCCCGATATTTTCCACCATTTACCTTAAATTTATGTCCCCTTGTAATGGTTTGTTCCACCCGGGGAAAAAGTCTCTGACTGTCTACTCTATCTATTCCCCTGATCATCTTATAAACCTCTATCAAGTCGCCTCTCATCCTTCTCCGTTCTAATGAGAAAAGGCCTAGCACCCTCAACCTTTCCTCGTAAGACCTACTCTCCATTCCAGGCAACATCCTGGTAAATCTCCTTTGCACCTTTTCCAAAGCTTCCACATCCTTCCTAAAATGAGGTGACCAGAAGTGCACACAGTACTCCAAATGTGGCCTGACCAAGGTTTTGTACAGCTGCATCATCACCTCACGGCTCTTAAATTCAATCCCTCTGCTAATGAACGCTAGCACACCATAGGCCTTCTTCACAGCTCTATCCACTTGAGTGGCAACTTTCAAAGATCTATGAACATAGACCCCAAGATCTCTCTGCTCCTCTACATTGCCAAGAACCCTACCGTTAACCCTGTATTCTGCATTCATATTTGTCCTTCCAAAATGGACAACCTCACACTTTACAGGGTTAAACTCCATCTGCCACTTCTCAGCCCAGCTCTGCATCCTATCTATGTCTCTTTGAAGCCGACAACAGCCCTCCTCACTATCCACAACTCCACCAATTTTCGTATCATCTGCAAATTTACTGACCCACCCTTCAACTCCCTCATCCAAGTCGTTAATGAAAATCACAAACAGCAGAGGACCCAGAACCGATCCCTGCGGTACGCCACTGGTAACTGGGCTCCAGGCTGAATATTTGCCATCCACCACCACTCTCTGTCTTCTATCGGTTAGCCAGTTCGTTATCCAACTGGCCAAATTTCCCACTATCCCATGCCTCCTTACTTTCTGCACAAGCCTAAAATGGGGAACCTTATCAAATGCCTTACTAAAATCGATGTACACTACATCAACTGCTTTACCTTCATCCACATGCTTTGTCACCTCCTCAAAGAAGTCAATAAGACTTGTAAGGCAAGACCTACCCTTCACAAATCCGTGCTGACTATCCCTAATCAAGCAGTGTCTTTCCAGATGCTCAGAAATCCTATCCCTCAGTACCCTTTCCATTACTTTGCCTACCACCGAAGTAAGACTAACTGGCCTGTAGTTCCCAGGGTTATCCCTATTCCCTTTTTTGAACAGGGGCACACTCTCCAATCGCCACTCTCCAATCCTCTGGTACCACCCCTGTTGACAGCAAGGACGAAAAGATCATTGCCAACGACTCTGCAATTTCATTTATTGCTTCCCATAGAATCCTTGGATATATCCCGTCAGGCCCGGGGGACTTGTCTATCCTCAAGTTTTTCAAAACGCCCAACACATCTTCCTTCCTGACAAGTATCTCCTCGAGCTTACCAGTCTGTTTCACACTGTCCTCTCCAACAATATGGCCCCTCTCGTTTGTAAATACTGAAGAAAAATACTTGTTCAAGACCTCTCCTATCTCTTCAGACTCAATACACAATCTCCCGTTACTGTCCTTGATCGGACCTACCCTCGCTCTAGTCATTCTCATATTTCTCACATATGTGTAAAAGGCCTTGGGGTTTTCCTTGATCCTACCCGCCAAAGATTTTTCATGCCCTCTCTTAGCTCTCCTAATCCCTTTCTTCAGTTCCGTCCTGGCTATCTTGTATCCCTCCAGCGCCCTGTCTGAACCTTGTTTCCTCAACCTTACATAAGTCTCCTTCTTCCTCTTAACAAGACATTCAACCTCTCGTGTCAACCATGGTTCCCTCACTCGACCATCTCTTCCCTGCCTGACAGAGACATACATATCAAAAACACGCAGTACCTGTTCCTTGAACAAGTTCCACATTTCACTTGTGTCCTTCCCTGACAGCCTATGTTCCCAACTTATGCACTTCAATTCTTGTCTGACAGCATTGTATTTACCCTTCCCCCAATTGTAAACCTTGCCCTGTTGCACGCACCTATCCCTCTCCATAACTAAAGTGAAAGTCACAGAATTGTGGTCACTACCTCCAAAATGCTCCCCCAATAACAAATCTATCACCTGCCCTGGTTCATTATCAAGTACCAAATCCAATATGGCCTCCTCTCTGGTCGGACAATCTACATACTGTGTTAGAAAAGCTTCCTGGACACACTGCACAAACACTACCCCATCCAAACTATTTGATCTAAAGAGTTTCCACTCAATGTTTGGGAAGTTGAAGTCACCCATGACTACTACCCTGTGACTTCTGCACCTTTCCAAAATCTGTTTCCCAATCTGTTCCTCCACAGCGCTGCTGCTATTGGGGGGCCTATAGAAAACTCCCAACAAGGTGACTGCTCCTTTCCTATTTCTGACTTCAACCCATATTACCTCAGTAGGCAGATCCCCTCGAACTGCCTTTCTGCAGCTGTTATACCATCTCTAATTAACAATGCCACCCCCCACCTCTTTTACCATCCTCCCTAATCTTGTTGAAACATCTATAACCAGGGACCTCCAACAACCATTTCTGCCCCTCTTCTATCCAAGTTTCCCTAATGGCCACCACATCGTAGTCCCAAGTACCGATCCATGCCTTAAGTTCACCCACCTTATTACTGATGCTTCTTGCATTGAAGTATACACACTTCTACCCATCAGAGGCTAAAGAGCGGGGAGAGAGAGAGGGTGAGACCTCAATAAAGAGTGGGGAGAGAGAGGCGAGACTTCAGTAAAGAGCTCAGAGAGAGAGGCGTGACTTCAGTAAAGTGCGTGGAGAGAGAGAGCGCGAGGCTTCAATAAAGAGGGTGGAGAGAGAGAGCACGAGGCTTCAATAAAGAGTGCGGAGAGAGAAAGAGACGCGAGACTTCAGTAAAGAGCGTGGAAAGAGAGATGGCGAAACTTTAACAAAGAGCACGGAGAGAGAGGCAAGACTTCAGTAAAGAGCGGAGAGGTAAGACTGCTACAGGTAGGACAGCTGATTGTCTGTTTCAAAATTTAAAAAAACCTGGTAAACTGACGTCACACGAGACTAAGATCATAATGAGAACTAGGAGCAGGAGTAGGCCATCTGGCCCCTCGAGCCTGCTCCACCATTCAATGAGATCATGGCTGATCTTTTGTGGACTCAGCTCCACTTTCTGGCCCGAACACCATAACCCTTAATCCCTTTATTCTTCAAAAAACTATCTTCATCTTAAAAACATTTAATGAATGAGCCTCAACTGCTTCACTGGGCAAGGAATGCCATAGATTCACAACCCTTTGGGTGAAGAGGTTCCTCCTAAACTCAGTCCTAAATCTACTTCCCCTTATTTTGAGGCTATGCCCCCTAGTTCTGGTTTCACACGCCAGTGGAAACAACCTGTTCGCATCTATCCTATCCATTCCCTTCATAATTTTATATGTTTCTATAAGATCCCCCCTCATCCTTCTAAATTCCAATGAGTACAGTCCCAGTCTACTCAACCTCTCCTCATAATCCAACCCCTTCAGCTCTGGGATTAACCTAGTGAATCTCCTCTGCACACCCTCCAGTGCCAGTATGTCCTTTCTCAGGTAAGGAGACCAAAACTGAACACAATACTCCAAGTGTGGCCTCACTAACACCTTATACAATTGCAGCATAACCTCCTGAGTCTTAAACTCCATCCCTCTAGCAATGAAGGACAAAATTCCATTTGCCTTCTTAATCACCTGTTGCACCTGTAAACTAACTTTTTGCGACTCATGCACTAGCACACCCAAGTCTCTCTGCACAGCAGCATGTTTTAATATTTTATCATTTAAATGATCATCCCTTTTGCTGTTATTCCTACCAAAATGGATAACCTCACATTTGTCAACATTGTATTCCATCTGCCAGACCCTAGACCATTCACTTAACCAATCCAAATCCCTCTGCAGACTTACAGTATCCTCTGCATTTTCTGCTTTACCACTCATCTTAGTGTCGTCTGCAAACTTGGACACATTGCCCTTGGTCCCCAACTCTAAATCATCTATGTAAATTGTGAACAATTGTGGACCCAACATGGATCCCTGAGGGACAGCACTAGCTACCGATTGCCAACCAAAGAAACACCCATTAATCCCCACTCTTTGCTTTCTATTAATTAACCAATCCTCTATCCATGCTACTACCATAATGCCATGCATCTTTATCTTATGCAGCAATGTATTGTGTGGCACCTTGTCAAAGGCTTTCTGGAAATCCAGATATACCACATCCATTGGCTTCCTGTTATCTACTGCACTGGTAATGTCCTCAAGAAATTCCACTAAATTTTTGTTATATGAGGCCCCGATGGGTTGTTATATGAGGCCCCGATGGGTTGTTATATGAGGCCCCGATAGCGAGCGTGGCCACGAATAGGAGGAGATCGGAGTACTTTCGGTTATACCGAGGGACGAGACAGGGGTGTCCCTTGTCCCCCTTGCTCTTTACGTTGGCAATCGAACCCCTGGCCATGGCATTGAGGGAGTCGAGGAACTGGAGGGGACTGGTGCGGGGTGGGGAGGAGCACCGAATGTCACTTTATGTGGATGACTTATTGCTATATGTGGCGGACCCAGTGGGGGGAATGCCGGAGGTGATGAAGATTCTCAGGGAATTTGGGGACTTCTCATGGTTCAAGCTCAACCTGGGTAAGAGCAAGCTGTTCATCGCGCACCCAGGGGATCAGGAGGAGAGGATTGGTTGGCTCCCACTAAAAAGGGCGGAGAGGAGTTTTAGGTACCTGGGAGTCCAGGTGGCCAGGAACTGGGGAGCCCTACACAAACTTAACCTTACAAGGCTGGTGGAGCAAATGGAGGAGAGTTTAAAAGATGGGATATGTTGCCGCTGTCGCTGGCGGGCAGGGTGCAGTCAGTCAAGGTGATTGTGCTCCCGAGGTTTTTGTTCCTGTTCCAGTGCCTCCCCATCCTTATCCCGAAGGCCTTTTTTAGGAGGGTCAACAGGAGCATTACGAGATTTGTATGGGACCCCAAGGGTGAGAAGGGTGTTTTTGGAGTGGGGCAGGGATAGGGGGGGGGGGGGGCTGGCGCTATTGGGCTGCCAACGCAGCGATGGTGCGTAAGTGGGTAATGGACGGGGAAGGGGCAGCATGGAAGAGGATGGAGATGGCGTCCTGTGTGGACACGAGTCTGGAGGCGCTGGTAACGGCGCCGTTGCCGCTCCCTCCAACGAGGTATACCACGAGCCTGGTGGTGGCGGCTACCCTCAAAATTTGGGGGCAATGGAGATGGCACAGGGGGGAGGTGGGTGTCTCGATGGGTGTCCCCGAAACGGGGGAACCACCGGTTTGTCCCGGGGAGAATCGATGGCGGGTTCCTGAGTTGGCACAGGGCAGGTGTTAGGAGGTTGAGGGACCTGTTTGTAGATGGGCAGTTTGCGAGCCTGGGTGAGTTAGAGGGGAAATTCGGGCTCCCCCGGGGAACATTTTTAGGTATATGCAGGTAAGGGCGTTTGCCAGGTGGCAGGTGGCGGGGTTCCCTCTGTTGCCCCCACGTGGGGTCCAGGACAGGGTGCTCTCGGGGGTGTGGGTTAGAGGGGGGAGGATTTCGGACCTGTACCAAGTGATGCAAGGAGGTAGACGAGGCCTCGGTGGAGGAGCTGAAGGGTAAATGGGAAGAGGAGCTGGGTGAAGAGATAGAGGAGGGGACGTGGGCGGATGCTCTGGAAAGAGTGAACTCCTCCTCTTCTTGTGCAAGGCTTAGCCTCATACAGTTCAAGGTGCTACATAGAGCTCATATGACCGGGACGAGGATGAATAGGTTCTTTGGGGGCGAAGACAGGCTTACTAGGTGCTCGGGGAGCCCAGCGAACCATGCCCATATGTTCTGGGTATGCCCAGCGCTGGGGGAATTTTGAAGGGGGTAGCAAGCACGGTGTCGAGGGTGGTAGGATCCAGGGTCAAGCCAGGCTGGGGACTTGCAATATTTGGGGTTGCAGTGGAGCCGGGAGTGCAGGAGGCGAAAGAGGCCGGTGTTCTGGCCTTTGCATCCCGAGTAGCCCGGCGGAGGATTCTTCTTCAGTGGAAGGATGCGAGGCCCCCAAGCGTGGAGGCCTGGATCAATGATATGGCGGGGTTCATCAAATTGGAGAGGGTGAAATTTGCCCTGAGGGGATCAGTACAGGGGTTTTTCAGGCGGTGGCAGCCTTTCCTAGATTTCCTGGCAGAACGGTAGGGAAAAAGGCCAGCAGCAGCAGCAGCCCGGGGCGGGGGGCCGGTGGGGGGGGGGGGGGGGGGGGGGGGGTGTTCCGTATTGTAGTTTCTATTATGTAACTTAATATTGTGTTAATTTGCGTTGTTGTTAATATGCTGTGTTGTTCAGGGAGGTGGGGCGAATGTTTATGATTGCTAATATTATTGTTATTTTTGGTATTTAATTATGGTTCGTTGTTGTTGTATAAATTCAAAATATTTCAATAAAAATGATTTTTTTAAAAGAAGATGGTCATTATGTTTTACTTGCCTGATATGAGTGTTATTTGCCACTTATCGTCAAAGCCTGAATGTTGACCAAATCCTGCTGCATGTGGGCATGAACTACCTATTTAGCGCAGTTGTGAATGGAAGTGAACACTGTGTAATCATTCATAAATATTCCCACTTCTGACCTTTTATAAAAGGTAATTGATGAAGCAGGCTGAAGATAGTTGCCAGGACACTACTCTGAAAACTCTTTCTTGTTTTTCTTAGTTGTTAATATTTTTTGTTAATATGTTCTGTTATTGATATTTTGTGAAAATCTGAATAAAAATTATTTTAAAAAAAAAGAAATTCCACTAAATTAGTTAGGCACGACCTGCTCTTTATGAACCCATGGTGCGTCTGCCCAATGGGACAATTTGCATCCAGATGCCTCACTACTTCTTCCTTGATGATAGATTCCAGCATCTTCCCTACTACCGAAGTTAAGCTCACTGGCCTATAATTACCCGCTTTCTGCCTACCTCCTTTTTTAAACAGCGGTGTCATGTTTGCTAATTTACAATCCGCTGGGACCACCCCAGAGTCTAGTGAAGTTTGGTAAATTATCACTAGTGCATTTTCAATTTCCCTAGCCATCTCTTTTAGCACTCTGGGATGCATTCCATCAGGGCCAGGAGACTTGTCTACCTTTAGCCCCATTAGCTTATCCATCACTACCTCCTTAGTCATGACAATCATCTCAAGGTCCTCACCTGTCATAGCCTCATTTCTATCAATCACTGGTATGTTATTTGTGTCTTCCACTGTGAAGACCGATCCAAAAAACCTGTTCAGTTCCTCAGCCATTTCCTCATCTCCCATTATTAAATCTCCCTTCTCATCCTCGAAAGGACCAATAGCCACTCTTTTTTGTTTTATATATTTGTAGAAACTTTTACTGTCTGTTTTTATATTCTGAGCAAGTTTACTCTCATAATCTATCTTACTCTTCTTTATAGCATTTTTAGTAGCTTTCTGTTGCCCCCTAAAGATTTCCCAGTCCTCTAGTCTCCCACTAATCTTTGCCACTTTGTATGCTTTTCCTTCAATTTGATAGTCTCCCTGATTTCCTTAGATATCCAGGGTCGATTTTCCCTCTTTCTACCGTCCTTCCTTTTTGTTGGTATAAACCTTTACTGAACACTTTGAAAAATCGCTTGGAAGGTTCTCCACTGTTCCTCAACTGTTTCACCATAAAATCTTTGCTCCCAGTCCACCTTAGCTAGCTCTTCTCTCATCCCATTGTAATCTCATTTGTTTAAGCACAAAACACTAGTGTTTGATTTTACCTTCTCACCCTCCATCTGTAATTTAATTCCACCATATTGTGATTGCTCCTTCCGAGAGGATCCCTAACTATGAGATCATTAATCAATCCTGTCTCATTACACAGGACTAGATCTAGGACTGCTTGTTCCCTCGTAGGTTCCATTACATACTTTTCTAGGAAACTATCGCGGATACATTCTATAAACTCCTCCTCAAGGTTGCCTTGACCGAACTGGTTAAACCAATCGACATGTAGATTAGAATCCCCCATGATAACTGCTGTACCATTTCTACATGCATCAGTTATTTCTTTGTTTATTGCCTGCCCCACCATAATGTTACTATTTCGTACCCTATAGACTACTCCCATCAGTGACTTTTTCGCCTTACTATTCCTGATTTCCACCCAAATGGATTCAACCTTATCCTCCATAGCACTGATATCATCCCTTACTATTGCCCGGATGTCATACTTAAATAACAGAGCTACACCACCTCCCTTACCATCTGCTCTGTCCTTCCGAATAGTTTGATACCCTCGGATATTTAACTCCCAGTCGTGACCTTACTTTAACCATGTTTCAGTAATGGCCACTAAATCATAGTCATTCACGATGATTTGCGCCATCAACTCATTTACCTTTTTCAGAATACTACAAGCATTCAGGTAAAGTACACTTATGTTGGCTTTTATACCTCTGTTTTGAATCTTAGCACCTCGATCAGTAACCTCTCCTAAGTTATATTTCCTGTTAACTTTTCTCCTAATTTTCCTTGTTGTTGAACCCATAGCTTCAGGTAACAACCTGTTGCATCGCTTACCATGTTTTTATTTCCCATTTTATTCCTTTTAGTATTACTGGGCCTATTCACCGAACTCCGGTCAGTCACTGTACCTTATACTGTCACCCTTTTTGATTTTTGACTATGGCTTCTCTGCCTTCCACTTTCCCCCTTACTGCCTTTTGTTTCTGTCCCTGTTTTACTACGTTCCAACTTCCTGCATTGGTTCCCATTCCCCTGCCACATTAGTTTGAACCTTCCCCAACAGCTCCAGCAAACACCCCCCCCCCCCCCTAGGACATCAATTGCTGTCCTGCCTAGGTGCAGACCATCCGGTTTGTACTGGTCCCACCTCCCCCAGAACCGGTTCCAATGCCCCAGGAATTTGAATCCCTCCCTCTTGCACCATCTCTCGAGCCACGCATTCATCCTATCTATCCTGACATTCCTACACTGAGTAGCTCGTGGCACAGGTAGCAATCCTGAGATTACTACCTTTGAGGTCCTACTTTTTAGTTCAACTCCTAACTCCCTGAATTCAGCTTGTAGGACCTCATCCCATTTTGTACCTATATCGTTGGTGCCTATGTGCACCACGACAGCTGGCTGTTCACCCTCCCCCCAGAATGTCCTCTGCAGGCATCCCGAGACATCCTTGACCCTTGCACCAGGGAGGCAACATACCATCCTGGAGTCTCGATTGCGTCCGCAGAACCACCTGTCTATTCCCCTTACGATTGAGTCCCCTTTCACTATAGCCCTGCCATTTTTCTTCCTCCCCTGCTGCGCAACAGAGCCAGCCACGGTGCCATGAACCTGGCTGCTGCTGCCTTCCCCTGGTGAGCCATCTCCCTCAACAATATCCAAAGCGGTATATCTGTTTTGCAGGGAGATGACCGCAGGGGACACCTGCACTGCCTTCTGACTCTTGCTCTGTCTTTTGGTCACCCATTTTCTATCTCCTTCAGTAACTTTCACCTGCGGTGTGACCAACTCGCTAAACGTGCTATCCACGACGTCCTCAGCATCGCAGATGCTCCAAAGTGAGTCCATCCGCAGCTCCAGAGCCGTTAAATGGTGTAACAGGAGCTGCAACTGGACACACGTCTTGCTTGTGAAGGAGCCAGGGACAGTGGACGTGTCCCTGAGCTCCCACATCGCACACGAGGTGCATGACACGGGTCTGGGATCTCCTGCCATGTCTTAAACCTTCGGTTAACTTACTCATCTACAATTCCAAAAAATACAAAGAAAAAATAAATAAATATACCAATGAAAAGAAAAAGAAAAACTACTTACCAGGGACAAGAAGCACCTCCCCCCACAAGCTTCGAATTCCCACCTAGCTTCAAATTCCCAAACTCACTCTTAGCTGTGTCTCACTCTGGCTGTGTCTTCTCTGGCTCACTGGGAGAACTCACTGTGCCTGCACTGTGACTGTGACCTGATTGGCTGAAAGGCAGACTGGGCTAAATTTGAATATCTGTGGAGTTACTGATTTAATTACTACTTTTGATTTGATTTAGATTACTGTTTTTAAGTTGATTTGAATTACTATTTTTAAAAATTGACTTAAATAACTATTTTGGGTTGATTTAAATAACTATTTTAATTTCAATTAAATAACTATTTTAAATTTGTTGTCAGATCAAGAGGGTAAATACTCAGAAAAAAATCTAATTATATAGTATATGGGGATTGGATTTAATCTGACACAAAAACATCTTTCTAAAGTTTAATTTCAAAAGTTTAATTTAAAGGAATAAATCATGGCAGGACAGGTCCACGGTGTGGTATACTCCTCTTGCTCCATGTGGCAGGCTGGGAACAGTTCCAGTCCCCAGGGTGAGCATGTGTGCAGGAAGTGTCTCCAGTTACAGCTCCTGGAAGCTATGGTTTCAGAACTGGAGTGGCGGCTGGAGACACTGTGGAGCATCCGTGAGTCAGAGAGCATCGTAGATAGCACCTACAGCGGTGGTCACGCCGCAGGCTCAGACTCCGCAGGCAGGAAGGGAATGGGTGACCACCAGACAGAGCAAGAGAGCGAGTCAGGTAGTGCAGGAATCACCTGTGGCCATTCCCCTGCAGAACAGATATACCATTTTTGATATTGTTGAGGGGAATGGTCTCTCAGGGGAAAACAGCAACAGCCAAACTCGTGGCACCATGGTTGGTTCTGCTGCAGAGGGGAGGAGTAATAAGTGTGACAGTGCAATAGTTGTCGGGTTCAATTGTAAGGGGAACAGACAGGCGTTCCTGTGGCCGCAAACGAGACTCCAGGATGGTATGTTGCCTGCCTGGTGCTAGGGTCATGGATGTCTTGGAGGTGGTACAGGGCGTTCTGGAGGGGGAGGGTGAACAGCCAATGGTCATGGTACACATTGGTACACATTGGTACAAACGACATAGGTTAAAAAAGGGATGAGGTCCTAAAAGAAGAATACAGGGAGCAAGGAAGGAAGTTAAGAAATTGGACCTCAAAGGTAATGATCTCAGGATTAGTACCGGTGCCACGTGCTAGTCAGAATAGAAATGACAGGATATATAGGATGAATACGTGGCTGAAGAGATGCTGTCAGGGGGAGGGTTTCAGATTCCTGGGGCATTGGGACCAGTTCTGGGGGAGGTGGGGCCTGTCCAAACTGGATGGGTTACACCTGGGCAGGACTGGAACTGATGTCCTATTTGCTCGAGTGGTTGGGGGGTGTTTAAACTAATGTGGCAGGGGGATGGGAACTGATGCAAGGAATCAGTGAAAGTGGGAGCAAGGACAAAAACAGAAGGTAGAAAAGTGAATTAGAAAAGTGATAGGTGGAGAAACCAAGGACAAAATTCAAACAGGGCAATAGAGAAAAATATTGGGAGCAAGACAAGCATTTAAAAAAGACAAACTTAAAGGCTCTGTGCCTTAATGCACGGAGCATTTGCAATAAAGTGGATGAGCTAATCGTGCAGATAGATATAAATGGGTATGATATAATTGAGATGACAGAGACATGGCTGCAGGGTGAACAGAGATGGGAACTGAATGTCCCAGGGTTCTCAGTATTTAGGAAGGACAGGCATAAAAGAAAAGGTGGTGGTGTGGCACTACTGTTTAAAGAGGGAAGTAACACAATAGTGAGAAAGTATTTTAGCTCTGACAATGTGGAATCTGTATGGGTAGAGTTGAGAAATACCAAGGGACAAAAAAACATTAGTGGGTGTCATATATAGACCCCCAAACTGCACTGGTGAGGTTGGGAATGGCATTAAACAAAAAATTAATAAGGGAATATCGGTGATCATGGGTGATTTTAATCTTCACACAGATTGGGCAAATCAAATTAGCCACAATGCCTTAGAGGAGGAATTCCTGGAGTGTATACAGGATGATTTTCTTGACCAATATGTGGAGGAAACAACTAGAGAGCAGGCCACTGGGTACTGTGTAATGAGAAGGGAATCATTGCCAGTCTGGTTGTACGAGACCCCTTGGGGATGAGTGACCATAACATGATAGAATTTTTTATCAAGGTGGAGAATGAAGTAGTTGATTCAGAGACTAGGGTGCTGAATCTTAATAAAGGAAACTATGAGGATATGAGGCGTGAGTTAGCCTTGATAGATTAGGGAGAGTTACTTAAAGGGATGACAGTGGATAGACAATGGCAAACATTCAAGGAACACATGGAGGAACTACAGTAATTGTTCATTCCTGTTTGGCACAAAAGCAAAGGGGGTAAGAGGGCCAATCCATGGCTTACGAAGGAAATTAGAAATAGTATCCGATACAAGGAAGAAGCATACAGATTCGCCAAGAAAAATAATAGGTCTGAGGATTGGGGGCAGTTTAAAATTCAGCAAAGAAGGACAAAGGGATTCATTAAGAAGGGGAAAGTACAGTACGAAAGGAAACTTGCAGGGCACATAAAGACTGACACTAAGAGTTTCTACAGATGTGAAGAGAAAGAGGTTGGTAAATTGACATGTAGAGCCCCTACAGACAGAAACAGGGGAATGCATAATAAGGGACAAAGAAATGGCTGAGCAATTGAATACATACTTTGGTTCTATCTTCACAGATGAGGACTCAAATCCGATCCCATAAATGTTGGAGAATGAAAGGTTTAGTGAGAGGAAAGAACTGAGGGAGATCAACATTAGTAGAGAGATGTTGCTGGGAAAACTGATGGGTTTGAAGGCGGATAAATTCCCAGGGCCTGAGAATCTGCATCCCAGAGTGCTTAAGGAGGTGGCTCTGGAAATAGTGGATGCACTGGTGGTCATCTTCTGGGATTCTATAAACTCTGGAACAATCCCTGCAGATTGGAGGGTAGCTAATGTCACTCCAATATTCAAAAAGGGAGGTAAAGAGAAAGCAGAGAATTGTAGACCAGTAAGTCTAACATCGATCGTAGGGAAAATGCTTGAATCCATTATCAAGGACTTTATAGCAGAACATTTAGAAAGCAGAGGCAGTATCAGTCAGAGTCAGCATGGATTTATGAAGGGAAAATCATGCTTGATAATTCTGTTGGAATTCTTTGAAGAGGTAACTAGTACGGTGGACAAGGGGGAGACAGTCACTGTGGTATATTTGGACTTTCAGAAGACGTTTGACAAAGTCCCGCATAAGAAATTATTGTGCAAAATTAAAGCGCATGGGATTGGGGGAAATGCATTGAGGTGGATAGAAAACTGGTTGGCAGAGAGGAAACAAAGAGTAGGGATTAATGGGTCCTTTTCAAATTGGCAGGCAGTAACTAGTGGGGTACCACAGGGATCAGTGCTGGGACCCCAGCTATTCACAATATATATTAATTATTTGGAGGAGGGAATAAAATGGAACATCTCAAAGTTTGCAGATGAACCAAATTAGGTGGGAGGGTGAATTGTGGCGAGGATGCAGGGATCCTACAGCATGATCTGGACAGGTTGGGTGAGTGGGCAAATCAATGACAGATGCAGTATAATTTGGATAAGTGTGAGGTTATTCATTTTGGAAGCAAAAACAGGAAGACGGATTACTACCTGATTGGTTGTAAATTGGGAGAGGGGAGTGTGCAGCGGGACCTGGGTGTCCTTTTGCACCATTCGCTGAAGGTAAGCATGCAGGTGCAGCAGGCGGTAAAGAAGGCTCATGGTATGTTGGCCTTCATTGCAAGAGGTTTCGAGTATAGAAGCAGGCCTCTGTTAATGCAATTGTACAGGTTCTTGGTGAGGCCACACTTGGAGTATTGTGTGCAGTTTTGGTCTTCTCTGAGGAAGGATATTCTTGCTCTTGAGGGAGTGCAGTGAACGTTTACCAGACTGATTCCAGGGATGGCTGGACTGTCATATGAGGAGGGATTGGCTAGGTTGGGATTGTTCTCGTTGGAGTTCAGAAGAATGAGGGGGGATCTCATAGAGACTTATAAAATTCTAACAGGACTAGACAGGGTTGATGCAGGGAAGATGTCACCAATGATAGGTGTGTCCAGAACCAGGGGTCACATTCTGAGGATTCAGGGTAAACCATTTCGGACAGAGATCAGGAGACATTTCTTCACACAAAGAGTGGTGAGCCTGTGTAATTCATTACCACGGGAAGTAATTGATGCTAAAACTTTGAATATATTCAAGAAGCTTGGGGAGAATTGGATGAAAGGCTGTCCGGAGAAAGCAGGATTAGGCTATTGAGTTGGATGATCAGCCATGATAGTGATGAATGGCAGAGCAGGCTCGAAGGGCCAAAGGGTCTCCTTCTACTCTACCTTCTATGTATTTATGTGCTTCCAGTTCCTCCCCCCCCCCGTCCTCCCAAACAACTGGCATGTCCAGTCTGCCGAGGAACTGTTTCATCCCCATATCCCCGTCGGGGGGTTTGGAGGTGTACAGCCCTCGGTAGAAGGTCTCAAATGCCCGATTGACCTCTTTTGGTTTCATTACCGGTCTGCCTCTGCTATCTTTGACCTGCGCTATTTCCCTTGTGGCTGCCTGCTTTCTCAGCTGGTGAGCCTGTAGGCAGCCAGCCTTTTCTCCGTGTTCGTAGAAGGTCCCCCGTGTCTGGTGGACTGGTGTACTGCTTTCCTAGTGGATAGCAGGTTAAAGTCTATTTGTAACTTTTTCCTCTCCACCTCTCGGGGCCTCGGAGTACTTTATGTCGACCTCCAGGATGAAGCCAATCAGCTGTTGTCGGGCTGCCCTCTCTTCCCTGCCTCTGCGCGCCTTATAGGCTATAGTTTCCCCTCTGACCACAAATTTAATGCCTCCCAGAACGTGGAAGATGAGGCTTCCCCATTCCAGTTGTTACTTAAGTAGTCAGAGATGGCCTATGATGTTTTCTGGCAGAAGGCCTTGTCAGCCAGGAGGTCAATGTCCAACCTCCATGTGGGGCGTTGGGTACGGCCCGTCTCTAACCTCATATCCATGTAGTGCGGAGCGTGGTTGGAGATGACTATCACGGAGTACTCCACTCCTACTATTCCTGGAAGCACTGATTTCCCCACTGCAAAGAAGTTGATTTTGGTGTATACCTTGAGGACCAGTGAGAAGAACGAGAATTCCCTCTCGCTAGGGTGCAGGAACCTCCATGGGTTCACCGCCCCCATCTGAATGTTCCCACTTCCCAAGCCATGCCTGCCTTTTTCCCCGTTATGGGGTTTGATCGGTCGGTACAGGTCCTGCAAGCATTTAAAGTCGCCCCCCCATTATCAGTTGGTGTGTGTCGATGTCGGGGATTTCCGCCATAGTCTTATTTATGAAGTCTGTGTCATCCCAGTTGGGCGCGTACACATTTACCAGTACCACCGGTGCCCCTTGGTCCATAACCATTCTGGTCTCCTTAAACCTCGTCCTCTTATTAATCAGTATGGTTGCTCCCCTAACCCTCATCCTGTAGCAGGAATGGTATGTCTGTCCCACCCATCCCTTTGCTAGTGTATTATCCTAATCTGCCCAGTCATCATGCTACTACTTGTAAGAGAAGTCTAAGAGATTTTGGTTCTGCTTAGTTTGAGTATGTTCTCAAGTGGCATTTAAGTGTTTTAACCACGTAGAGGTGTTCATTGCATCCAGGAAAAACAATGCAGGAAATAAAAAGCTCGGAAATTATCGGGTAAAGTTCGGTGACAAGCCAATGAACAGTTTGTATTTTTAAAGTGTTTACAACAGAAGACCAGATCTCAGCAAACTAGGTTAGAAAGGAACCAATCAAGTGCTCACAGGTGCTCTTGCGGGAAGATCTTTTAAAATGATAACGATGGGGCTTTTAAAGCTGTTGTTGTGACAAGTACAAGTGTTCACAGATGGAGATACAAACAGTGATATAACAAATGTGTCCGACGAGTAAGAATCGGAGCATGGAAGCAACGCTTAAAGATGGAAGAAAAAAATACAGCATAGCTTTCCAGGAGTTGTCACCTTTCAGAGGCTGAACACTGAATTTAATGCTCATGCTGTTTACTTTCCTGTGCATGTAAAAGTTGATCAGTACTGTCAAACCATAAAAGTTATCCAAGTGCAAATGCATCCTCAATCATATACTATTTTGAGAGTCACCACATTAATTTCCATGTCTGAGTTGTCAGATTTAGGAAAATACAAGAAGCTTTCTCCTGATGTGTAAAATAGCAGACTTAAGTGTTTAACTAATTGGATAACAATGCATATAATCTAACTTCAACACCTGATGTGCAAACCGACTGTTTAGGGTTTAAATAACTAAAGGATACCGTTGCCTCCGAACGAACAGTTCTGTAACGTTTATTTGTACAATTAACAGTTGCTGTTTGGTCTTGCATTTGTGAATGTTGAAGTACATGCTAAGAAATGAAACAGTGTTCCTTTTGTGACCCAGCGCCGGGAATCGAACACGGGACCCTGGCGCTGTGAAACCACTGTGCTAGTCACTGCGCTAGCTGAATGAAAAACACATCAACAGCACATTAATCTAAATACATTTGTTGCTAATAAAATATTTTCCAACTACATTAAAGCAATAACATTGATTTAAATGTGCTTCATTAAAAGTCAACACCTCAGGAGGAACAGAAAGCTGCCAAACTCCTTGCAACTAAATTCTCGGCAGCCGTGCCTCCCAACTCACTTTTCATCACCCACAGCATATGCCCAGTAGATGACCTTCCCAAACTTCACCTATTCCATTTGTCATGCTGGGACTGTTATATTACTCTTTGGTAATATATTGTTACTCTTTGCTTTCTATATCCAGAATGGTCTGATGGTGTGATTCCCAAGAAACCACCAATCTTCAATTTAAAGCAAAATAGATTTAATGAATAACGAATTGATTAATATTGAGTTTACACACTCTACAGAACTATAACTAGTAATCAAGTAATCTAAAATAAAGTATTTACTAATTTAAACTACACATGCGAACTATGCTGTGATCTATCTCTCTAACACTGCTATCTAATCACTCCTGGTTTTAAGAGAACCAAGATTCTTTGAGTTCTCATATTTATACAGGAAACTAGTGTTGCCATCTAGTGGTTCTGTTACGCTAATATATAGTTATTAACCCTTTATATGTCTCTATACATACATATCACTACATCCCTCTTTTTAACATTTCTTTCTTGTGTTTAACAAAACGAAAAATGTATAACAATAATATATAACTAAACTTGATGTGTATATCACTGTACAAAGGAAATGAGTAATGATCATCCAATTTGCTGCAAATATTTACAAGTTAAGTCTATTTGGTTTCTTCCTTCTTCTCGTTGATCTTCTGAGTTGACTAGGAGGTGATGATGAAGTTTTAACATAGAACATAGAACAGTACAGCACAGAACAGGCCCTTCGGCCCTCAATGTTGTGCCGAGCCATGATCACCCTACTCAAACCCACGTATCCACCCTATACCCGTAACCCAACAACCCCTCCCCCATTAACCTTACTTTTTTTAGGACACTAAGGGCAATTTAGCATGGCCAATCCACCTAACCCGCACATCTTTGGACTGTGGGAGGAAACCGGAGCACCTGGAGGAAACCCACGCACACAGGGGGAGGACATGCAGACTCCACACAGACAGTGACCCAGCCGGGAATCAAACCTGGGACCCTGGAGCTGTGAAGCATTTATGCTAACCACCATGCTACCCTGCTGCCCCAGTGCATAACAGTTTTATGCATGTCATCATGAGTTTGAGAGTTTGTTAAAGTGTCATGAAATATTGTTTCATTTAGGTGTAAGTCCAGAAAAATTTCTTTGTGGAGCTTAACTTTTTGTAGTGCTCCTCGATTTCTGAGAAGAATGTTTCCTTCTGCAGTTTTAACGATGTACGAGCATGGTGCTGCTTGTCTTATGATTCTGGCAGGCGCAGACCATCCTCCATCAGGTATTTTTATTCTGACAGGGTCGTCTGGAGTTAATGTTTCCAGCTGAGTTGCATGCATGCCATAGCATGTTTGTTGGCGAGTATGTTGTTGCATTTTCCTTATCACCGGCAGATGATCTGGATTTTGCAGTTGTATGGATGGTAATGTCGTTCTCAGATCATGATTCATCAACAGCTGTGCCGGTGAATGTCCAGTTGCTAGAGGAGAAGCTCTGTAGGATAGAAGCGCAAGATGGATGTCTGACGCAGAATCCAAAGCTTTATTGATGAGTTGCTTTATGATGTGTACACCTTTTTCAACTTTACCGTTGGACTGTGGGTAATGTGGTCTAGATGCTACGTGTTTGAAATTGTATTATTTTGAAAACTTGACCCATTCGTTGCTATCATAACATGGTCCATGGACTGACATGACAGTGGTGGGTATCCCATGTCTCGCGAATGTTTCTTTGCTGGCTTTTATGACCGATTTGGATGTTAGATCTGGTAGCTTCATGACCTCTGGATAATTGGATTACTAATCGACAATTAGTACATAATCACGACTATTTGAGTGAAATAGGTCGATACCAACTTTGGCCCAAGGAGAGGCAACTAACTCATGTTGCTTTAGAGTCTCCTTGCACTGAGCAGATTGATACTTTTGACATGTCTCACATGCTAGAACCATGCCAGTTATGTCTCGATTTATTCCTGGCCAGTATACTGCTTGTCTCGCTCTTCGCTTGCATTTCTCAATTCCGAGGTGACCCTCATGAATTTGATGAAGTATCAGTGATCTGAGACACACTGGTATGACTATCCGGTTGAGATGAAGAAGTAGTCCATCCACGATCGCCAAATCTGCCTGTACTTTTTGAAACTGAGGACACTGCCCTTTCGACCACCCATAATTGATGTGGTGAATGACACGTTGTAGCATAGCATCCTTCTTTGTCTCTGTTCGGATTAGGTTGATCTTTTCATCCGAGGCAGGTAGATTTTCTGCACATAGCTGTGCTTGAGCTTCAATATCTTGTATGAACTGGAACAGTTCACTTGCAGATGTTATGGAGCGTGATAGCGCATCCGCTATGATCAGATTTTTTTCCTGGTGTGTAGATGAGGTCAAAGTCATACCTTCTAAGCTTCATCATGATTCTTTGGAGTCATGGAGTCATGTCATTGAGATCCTTGTCAATTATAGGCACCAAGGTCTGTGATCCATCTCTACAGTGAAAGTGGGTAGTCCATGGAACTTCAATATGCCGGTTAGTATCCCAAACAATCTTTTTCATTTTGAGCATATCAACATTCTAGTGGTGTCATCGCTCTAGATGCATATGCTACAGGATCCCAAGATGAGCTGTTGTCTCTTTGCAACAGTACTGCTCCTATTCCATTCTGACTTGCATCGGTGGATATTTTCATCTCTCTGTTTGTATCAAAAAATGCTAATTACGTGCAGTCATTAATTGTGCTTTTAGATCAAGCCACTCTTTATTATGGTCATCTGTCCACTCAAAAGACGCTGATTTCTTGATCAAGTTTCTGAGAACTGTTGTCCTCGTTGACAAATAGGTATGAATTTTCCGAAGAAGTTGACAACGCCTAGAAATCGTAGTACCACATTTTGTATCCTTGGGAACTTTCATGCCCTGAATGGCTGCAATCTTCTCATTGGCTGGTCGCACACCATGTTCGGAAATCTGGTCTCCTAGGAACTTGAGCATTGAAGTGCCAAACGTACACTTGGATTGGTTTAACTTAAGACAGCACTTATGTATGCACCGATAAACTTATTTCAGTTGTTCAATGTGTTCTTCTTTTGTTGATGACCACATGACAATGTCGTCAACGTAGACACTAACACCCTCTATTCCTTCTGTTCCATGATGCGGTGGAATATTTCAGATGCAGAGATTATTCCAAAAGGCATTCGATTAAAGCAAAATCTTCCAAAAGGTGTATTGAAGGTGCAGAGCTTTCTGCTTGAGTCATCCAGTTGCATTTGCCAGAAACCTTGCGATGCATCTAATTTTGTGAAGATGCGCGCATTTTTTTTGGAATGGGGCCATGTTCCCTCATGATATTTTTGTTGAAATCCTTGGGGTCTATACATATCCATAGATCACCTGATGGTTTCTTCACGTAAACCATCGAACGGACCCAGTCAGTCGGTTTAGTGACTCTTGAAATTATCCCTTGGTTCTGTAGTCGCTCTAATTCTAGCTTCAATCTTTCTCTCAGCGGAGCAGGAATTCTCCTGGGAGGATATAGCACAGGTTTGCATCCATCCTTAATAAAATGTTATACTTGAATGGAAGTGTACCTATGCTTTTAAAGACATCTGGATATTGATTTAAAATATTTTGGATATCATCATTCAGTATGGGTTGAGACAAAGTTGCAGTATAAATTCGCTCCATTAGGTGCAACTCTTTGCAAGCTTGTGCACCTAAGAGTGATGATTTATCTGACTTGACGATCTAAAATCGTAGTAATGTCACAATATTCTTGTTGGAAACCTTTAAATAACAGGATCCAATTGACGAGATTGAATTGCCATTGTAGTCTTTCAATCTACAGGCTGCTGGAAGTATCTCAGGGTGCTTGCTTGAGCTTGGTGAGATCCAGCTTTGAGAGCAAGTTAGCTGAAGCGTCAGTATCCAATTTAAATTGAATTAGACAATTGTTAACTTTTAAAACAGTGTTCCATTCAGTGTCTGAATTTATAGAATTAATTAGTCGACGAGGTGTTGTTACTTCAGTGGACTCTTCACATTTCTCTATTATCCAAACAAAAAAAAACGTGTTTTCTAGTGAGTAACTATCTGTGTCAGTTCAAAAATTATCTTCTGATTCTTCTTCTTTAGATTCAACACTACGTACATTAATCTGTCTTGAAGCCGGTTTAGCAGATTTAAATATGAGTGAGGACCTGCACTGTGCAGCAAGATGGTTTAATTTGCCACATTGTGAGCATTGTTTTCCTCTGGCAGGGCATTTTTTTGTGAAATGGGAGGTTCCACACCTTGAGCGCGTCATGACGTTGACGTCATTAAGCACGGCACTTCTTTGCACATGCGCAGATCGGCTCTCGTCTGTCTTGCATTTTTTCATGAAGTGCGCATGTGCAGGGGTTGAGTGCGCGTGTGCAAGATGGCTGCCATCCAAATTGTGCAGCTTCTTCATCTGCGACACCGCTTTTACACACTCAACCTCGTGGAGGATTTTCGGGCCCTTTTCACAGAGATAATACTCTTGGGACTGATTCTTAGATCGTTGATGAACAAAACATTTTTCAATCGCGATTTCTAGAGTCAGATCTTTGTGTCTTAACAATCTTTCTCTGAGGCGCTCATCATTAATACCAAATGCTATTTGGTCACAAATCATTGAATTATACAGTGCTAAAAGGTTTTAGGATTGTGCTAGCAGTCATAGCTCAATAACAAAGCTGTTAAACGATTCACCATCCTTCTGTAATCTCTAATGAAATAAGGAGCGGTCAAACATTTCATTAGTCTGGACCTTACAGTGGTAAGGTCGAATTTGTTAAGAGTTGTGTCAAACTTAGTTTTGGCTTGACCTGCAGCGTATTGAAAAGAGTTGTAGATCTCTATTGCATGTTGACCAGCCATTAAGGGCAGCACGGTAGCATTGTGGATAGCACAATTGCTTCACAGCTCCAGGGTCCCAGGTTCGATTCCGGCTTGGGTCACTGTCTGTGCGGAGTCTGCACATCCTCCCCGTGTGTGCGTGGGTTTCCTCCGGGTGCTCCGGTTTCCTCCCGCAGTCCAAAGATGTGCAAGTTAGGTGGATTGGCCATGATAAATTGCACTTAGTGTCCAAAATTGCCCTTAGTGTTGGGTGGGGTTACTGGGTTATGGGGATAGGGTGGAGGTGTTGACTTTGGGTAGGGTGCTCTTTCCAAGAGCCGGTGCAGACTCGATGGGCCGAATGGCCTCCTTCTGCACAGTAAATTCTATGATTTTTTTTTTTTTTTTAAATAATTTTTATTGAAGAAATTTTTCAAAATACAAACATTTTAACCCCCCCTACATTTACATTTAAATTATAACAAAACAAAGTCAAACCCCCCTACTTAACAACAAAAGAAAAAAGTCCCCCCCCCCCCTACTCGCGCGTCCCCCCCACCCCCCCCCCCCCCCCCCCCCGCCGGCGAACCGACAGTCAGACCAACTTATCATTTCTTTTTTTTTTAATAAACAATTTTATTGAGGTAGTTTTTGGCTTTATAAACAGTTACAGACATCATCAGAAAGGAAGCAAAAAAGGCAAAAATGTGCAAACATCCACGTTCTTTCAATACTTCCACCGTAACATATTGCACAAGCCCGCTCCCCTCCCATCGGTACTACCCGCCATATTTTCCCTCCTACTCTACTCTAACCCCCCCCCCCCTGCTGACGCTCACTCTCCCGCAAAGAAGTCAATAAATGGTTGCCACCTCCGGGTGAACCCCTGCACAGAACCCCTCAAGGCGAACTTGATTTTCTCCATCCCCAGGAAACTCGACATGTCCGCTAGCCACCACTCCGTCTTCGGGGGCTTTGAGTCCCTCCACGCCAATAGTATTCGTCGCCGGGCTATCAGGGAAGCAAAGGCCAGCACATCGGCCTCTTTCTCCCCCTGGACGCCCGGGTCTTCCGAAACCCCAAAAATTGCCACCCCTGGGCTCATCACCACCCTTGTTTTTAGCACCTGGGACATGACCCCCGCAAATCCCTCCCAGTACCCCCTCAGCTCAGGGCATGCCCAAAACATGTGAACATGGTTCGCTGGTCCTCCCGCACACCTAGCGCATTTGTCCTCTATCCCGAAAAATTTGCTCATCCGAGCCACCGTCATATGGGCCCGGTGAACGACCTTAAATTGGATCAGCCCGAGCCTAGCACATGTCGCGGTCGAGTTTACCCTACTCAGGGCCTCTGCCCACAGCCCATCCTCCATTTCCCCGCCTAGCTCCTCCTCCCATTTAAGTTTCAGTTCCTCTGTCTGGGACCCTTCCTCCCTCATGAGCACCTTATAAATACCCGAGACTCTACCCTCCCCTTCATCCCTCCCAGAGACTATTCTGTCTAGGATCCCCATTGGCGGGAGGCGCGGGAAAGATGGGACCTGTCTACGAACAAAGTCCCGCAACTGTAGGTATCTAAAATCATTTCCCCTTACCACCCCAAATTTCTCCTCCAAGCTCCTCAAACTCGCGAAGCTCCCTTCCAGGAACATATCACCCACCCTTCCCGCCCCTGCTCGCCGCCATACTCGGAACCCCCCATCCATACTGCCGGGGGCAAACCGATGGTTGTCGCAGATTGGCGCCCAGACAGACGCCCCCATCTCCCCCACATGCCTCCTCCACTGGCCCCATATCCGCAGGGTCGCCCCCACTACCGGGCTGGTGGTGTACTTGGCCGGCGGCAGCGGTAGAGGAGCCGTGACCAGGGCTTCCAAACTGGAGCCCCTGCACGAAGCCGCCTCCACCCGCTCCCAAATAGACCCCGTACCCACCATCCACTTCCTTATCATAGCGATGTTGGCCGCCCAGTAATAATTGACCAGACTCGGCAAAGCCAGCCCTCCCTCGCTGCGGTTCCTCTCCAACATCGCCTTCTTTACCCGCGGAGACTTTCAACTTATCATTTCTAGCAGCGTCCTCGGGCAGGCCTTGCCCGTGCCACCACCGCTACCGTACTTCCTTCGTCTTTGTCCCCCCTCCCCTCCCTCCTACCCCCCCTCCCTCCCGCCCTCCCCTCCCCTCCCGGGTTGCTGCTGTCACGGCCTCAGTTTCTATCTCTGATCCAAGAGGTCTAGGAAGGGTTGCCATCGCCTGAAAAACCCCTGCACCGACCCTCTCAGGGCGAATTTGATCCTTTCCAATTGGATGAAGTTTGCCATGTCGTTTAACCAGGTGTTAACACTCGGAGGCCTTTCGTCCCTCCACTGAATCAGGATCCTCCTCCGAGCCACCAAGGACGCAAAGGCTAATATTCCAGCCTCCCTCGCCTCCTGTACCCCCGGTTCCACCCCAACCCCGAAGATCGCAAGTCCCCATCCTGGCTTGACCCTGGACCCCACCACTCTCGACACCGTCCCTGCCACCCCCTTCCAGAACTCCTCCAGTGCCGGACATGCCCAAAACATATGTGCATGATTCGCAGGGCTTCCCGAACATCTAATACACCTGTCTTCACCCCCGAAAAACCGACTCATCCTTGTCCCCGTCATGTGGGCTCTATGCAGTACCTTAAATTGAATGAGACTTAGTCTCGCACATGACGACGACGAGTTGACCCTCTCCAGGGCGTCTGCCCATGTCCCGTCCTCTATCTGTTCCCCCAGCTCTAACTCCCACTTATCTTTCAGCTCCTCTACTGGTACCTCCTCCACCTCCTGCATAATCTTATAGATGTCCGAGATCTTCCCCTCCCCGACCCAGACCCCTGATAGCACCCTATCACTCACCCCCCTGTCGGGGAGCGCGGGGAACCCCGCTACCTGTCGTCTGGCAAATGCCTTCACTTGGAGGTACCTGAACGTGTTCCCCGGGGGGAGCCCAAATTTCTCCTCCAGCTCTCCCAGGCTCGCAAACCTCCCCTCTATAAACAAGTCCCTCAGTTGTCTAATACCCGCCCTCTGCCAGCTCTGGAATCCCCCTCCTGTGTTTCCCGGCGCAAATCTGTGGTTCCCTCTTAGTGGTGCCCCTATCAGACCTCCCACTTCCCCCCTGTGTCGCCTCCACTGCCCCCAGATCTTGAGGGTGGCCGCCACCACCGGGCTCGTGGTATACCTCGTGGGAGGGAGCGGCCATGGTGCCGTTACCAGTGCCCCTAAGCTTATGTTGCCGCAGGACGCCCTCTCCATGCGCTTCCAGGCTGCCCCCTCCCCTTCCATCATCCACTTTCGTACCATCGATGTATTTGCCGCCCAGTAATATCCTGAAAGGTTGGGTAACGCCAGCCCTCCACTATCCCTACTCCGCTCCAAAAAGACCCTTCTAACTCTCGGGGTGCCATGTGCCCACACATACCCCATGATACTACTCGTTACCTTCTTGAAAAAGGCCCTGGGGAGGAAGATGGGCAGACACTGGAACAAAAACAAGAACCTCGGGAGGACCGTCATTTTAACTGACTGCACCCTCCCTGCCAGCGACAGCGGCACCATGTCCCACCTCTTAAACTCCTCCTCCATCTGTTCCACCAGTCTGGAAAAGTTCAACTTGTGGAGGGTCCCCCAGTTCTTTGCCACCTGCACCCCCCAATACCTAAAACTTTTAACTGCTCTTTTGAAGGGGAGCCTCCCAATTCCCTCCCCTTGGTCTCCCGGGTGTATTACAAAGACCTCACTTTTCCCCAGATTTAATTTATATCCCGAAAAGTCCCCGAACTCCGCTAGTATCCCCATTACCTCCGGCATTCCCCCCTCCGGGTCTGCCACATACAACAACAAATCATCCGCATAGAGCGAGACCCGATGTTCCTCCCCTCCCCTTGTCAGTCCTCTCCACCCCCCTGAACCACTCAGTGCCATCGCCAACGGCTCAATCGCTAATGCAAAGAGTAAGGGAGATAGGGGACATCCCTGCCTAGTACCTCGATGGAGCCCAAAATATTCTGACCTCCTCCCGTTTGTTACCACACTTGCCATCGGAGCTGAATAGAGCAGTTTTACCCACTTGATAAATCCCTCCCCAAACCCAAACCTTTCCAACGTCTCCCACAAGTATTCCCACTCCACCCTGTCAAATGCCTTCTCCGCGTCCAGCGCTACCACTATCTCCGCCTCCCCTTCCACTGCTGGCATCATAATCACATTTAACAATCTCCGGACATTTGTGTTAAGTTGGCGTCCCTTCACGAACCCCGTCTGGTCTTCATGGACTACCCCTGGCACACAGTCCTCTATCCTGGTTGCCAGGACCTTTGCTAACAGCTTGGCGTCAACATTCAGGAGGGAGATGGGCCTGTAGGACCCGCACTGGACCGGGTCCTTGTCTCGCTTCAAAATCAAGGAGATCAGGGCCTGCGACATTGTTGGGGGCAGAACCCCCCCTCGCGCGCCTCATTAAAGGCTCGCACCAGCACTGGACCCACCAAGTCCACAAATTTCCTGTAAAACTCCACCGGGAACCCATCCGGCCCCGGCGCCTTCCCCGCCTGCATCTGGCCTATCCCTTTAATTAGCTCCTGCAGCTCTATCGGCGCCCCCAACCCTTCTACCAGCTCCTCCTGTACCTTTGGGAACCCCAATTTGTCGAGAAAGTTCTTCATTCCCCCTCTCCTCTTCGGCGGTTCAGACCTATACAATTCCCTATAGAAGTCCCTAAAGACCCTATTCACCTCTTACCCCTTCTGCACTACGTCCCCACCCCTCTCTCTCACTCCCCCAATCTCTCTGGCTGCATCTCGCTTACAAAGCTGGTGTGCCAGCATCCTGCTCGCCTTTTCCCCGTACTCATACGCCGCACCCTGCGCCCTTCTCCACTGCATTTCCGCCTTCCTAGTGGTCAGTAGGTCGAACCTGGCCTGCAAGCTACGCCGCTCCCTTAATAGCCCCTCCTCTGGTGCCGCCGCATATTTCCTATCTACTTCTAGGAGCTCCCCCACCAGCCTCTCCCTTTCCTGCCTCTCCTTCCTCTCTCTGTGTGCCCTTATGGAGATCAGCTCTCCTCTAATCACTGCTTTCAAGGCCTCCCAGACCGTCCCCACCTGCACCTCACCTGTGTCATTCGTACCCAGATAGTTCTCAATGCCCGTTCTCACCCTTCTGCACACCTCTTCGTCCGCCAACAGCCCTACATCCAGGCGCCACAACGGGCGTTGGTCCCGTGCCTCCCCCATGTCCACGTCCACCCAATGTGGTGCATGGTCCGGTATCGCAATGGCCGAGTACTCCGTGTCCTGCACTCTCGGTATCAGCCCCCTGTTCAATACGAAAAAATCGATCCTAGAGTACACTCTGTGGACGTGGGAGAAAAAAGAATACTCCCTCACCCTAGGCCTACCAAATCTCCATGGGTCTACCCCTCCCATCTGCTCCATGAACCCCCTTAACACCTCTGCCGCTGCCGGCCTCCTATTCGTCCTGGAACTCGATCTATCCAGCCCAGGGTCTAACACCGTATTAAAGTCCCCTCCCATGATCAGGCCCCCTGCCTCCAGTCCCGGGATGAGGCCCAGCAGGCGCCTGATAAAACCCGCGTCGTCCCAGTTCGGGGCATAGACATTTACCAGTACCACATTCTCTCCCTGCAGCCTACCCCTCACCATCACGTACCTGCCCTCCTTGTCTGCCACCACCTCTGCCGCCACAAACGACACCCTCTTTCCCACCAAAATCGCAACCCCCCGGTTCTTGATATCCAAGCCTGAGTGGAACACCTGTCCCACCCACCCCCTTCTCAGGCGGACCTGATCTGCTACCCTCAAATGAGTCTCCTGCAGCATTGCTACATCAGCCTTCAGTCCCTTCAGGTGTGAGAAGACCCTTGATCTTTTGACCGGCCCATTCAGCCCCCTTACGTTCCACGTGATCAATCGGGTCGCAGAGCGACCCGTCCCTACTCCCTGTCGATTAGCCATGTCTTGTCCCTTGCTCGCCCCGGGTCATCCCTTCTTTTCTGACCCGCTTCCCATAGCGATGCCCCCCCCCCCCCCCCCCCCCCCACCCCCCCGGCTCTCCCCTTCTCGTCCCTGGTCTTTCCAGCAGCAACCCGGTGTCCCCCCCAGCCCCCCCCCCCCCCCCCCTGGCTAGGACCCCTCCTAGCCGCGATGTACCCCACATCGTACTCCCGAGAGTCAGCTGGTCTCCGCTGACCCGGCTGCTCCTGCCACATTCCGACTCCTCCCGGTTCACCCCATCTGCGCCCGTGAAAGATCCCCTTAAAACCCCAGAGAAAGACCCGCATAATCAACCCGCTCCCCCCCGTCCCGTCTCCCCAACTTAACGATATAAATACCCAATGGCAACTAAATACATAAATACTTAACTACATACTTAAATAACAAAATAGTTAACTAGCTATCAACTAACAGTGTGCCCAACCATCACCCTCCATCAAACAGTATAAATAACCGCAGATAACCATAACCCGAAAAGAAAAAAAAAGAACAAAAAACCCCCCCAAGCACCCAAAGAAAAAGGGTAAGAGGGGTAAATAACTAAGGGAAATTGGAAACGGGAAGAAACACCCCATAAGAAGCCAACGACCCACAATAGAGATTTCAACAGTACAAATATACAGAAACACCCAACAACTCGAAACCTTCAAGATATTCAGAAAAGTCAACCGTTCGAGAAAAACACCCCAAACAATCCACGAAACTGTTACCCAGTTCCGACCTGGCCTGAAAAAGAAAAGGGCCACTTGCTCAATCAAGAGTCCCCAGGCGGCTACGACCGCCGGTGCTCCCAGGTTTTAGTTCGTGTCCAACTTTTCCTCTTGTACAAAGGTCCAGGCCTCCTCTGGGGACTCGAAATAATGATGTTGGTCCTTGTAGGTGACCCACAAGCGCGCCGGTTGCAGCATTCCAAATTTGATCTTTTTCGCGTGTAGCACCGCCTTTGTCCGGTTGTACCGGGCCCGCCGCTTTGCCACCTCCGCACTCCAGTCCTGGTACACCCTTACCGTCGAGTTCTGCCACTTGCTGCTTTTCTCCCTTTTTGCCCACCTCAGGACTTTCTCTCGATCACTTAGCCGCTGGAAACCGCACCAGCACCGCCCTCGGGGGCTCGTTTGCCCTAGGCCTCCTGGCCATGACCCGGTATGCCTCTTCCAATTCCAGGGGCGCCGGACCGGCCCCTTCCCCCATCAGGGAGCTCAACATCTCCGCCACATATCCCGGGAGATCCGACCCCTCCAGGCCTTCTTCCAGGCCCAGGATCCTCAAATTTTTCCTCCTCATCCGAGTGTCCAGCTCCTCGAAGCGGCTCTGCCACTTCATGTGGAGTGCCTCGTGCACCTCCACCTTTGCCCCGATGACTGTGGCCTCCTCCTCCCTCGCGGTCATCTCCTGCTGCAGATCTTTAATCGACGCCTCTTGGATCGCCTGGGCTCCCACCAACCTGGTGGCCGTCGCGTTCATGGACTCTAAGAGCTCCACTTTCATCTCCGTGAAAAAACGGAGGAGAGCGGCCTGCTGCTCCTCCGCCCATTTCTTCCACTCCTCCGATGCGCCGCCGGCCGCCATTTTGATTTTCTTCCCCCGCTTTTTTTGGGGAGCTGCTGCCGTTTTTCTTGCCGCTCCACTCCGGGTACCGACCATAAAATCGGTCTAGTTCTCCTCAGGGGACCTTCCCCCACCGGGATTCGTTTTTTCAGCGCCGTTGGGGCCCTCCAATTGGCCCAAAAACACCTTTGTTGCAGGAGCTTCCAAATGTGCGGCTTAGCTAGTCATAGCCGCAACCGGAAGTCGTAAATTCTATGATAATCTATGATAGTTAATAACAGAGCAATTTTGCAAGCATCCATTGCATTAGTTAAATCAGATGCTTTCAGATAAATTTGAAATTGTTGTTTAAACAGACGCTAGTTTACATTCAAATTACTGGTTATCCTTCGGTGTCGAGGAGCTTGAGCTTTATCCATTGAGTCTTTTATCTTCGAAGGTCTGTTGTTTGCTGATGATGCTTCTGAAGTCGAATAGCTTATTGATTTTTCTTTCTTTCTGATCTTTCTAGATTATACTAGCTAGTTTACTGAAGCCAATTTCCTGGTACCATGTTATATTACTCTTTGGTAATATATCGTTACTCTTTGCTTTCTATATCCAGAATGGTCTGATGGTGTGATTCTCAAGAAACCACCAATCTTCAACTTAAAGCAAAATAGATTTAATGAATAACAAATTGATTAATATTGAGTTTGCACACTCTACAGAACTATAACTAGTAATCAAGTAATTCAGAATAAAGTATCAACTATTTTAAACTACACATGCTAACTATACTGTGATCTATCTCTCTGACACTCTGCTGTCTAGTCACTCCTGGTTTGAAGAGACCCTAGATTCTTTGAGTTCTCATATTTATACAGGAATGTAGTGTTGCCATCTCGTGGTTGTGTTACACTAAAATGCAGTCATTAACCTTTTATATGTCTCTATATATACATATCACTACAGGGTCCACCACCAAACTCTCATACCTTTCCTTTCCTCGTATAATTCATCCCATCTGATATTGCATACTTCTCTGTCAAAGTCTTATTCGTAAATAACAAAAATAACTTTGCTTTCCAATCATTTTTTAAAAAATAATTTTTATTCAAATTTTCAACAAATTTTAACCAACCAAACAAGAGAAAAACAGTAACCCCCCCAAATACAAGAGCAATAAATTAACAAAAATAACGACATGAAGCCATGGAACCACACCCCCATCCTCCATAATGAACAAGTAACCCCCCCCCCCGGGCTGCTGCTGAAGTTGACCATCCCCTAATGCTCCGCCAGGAAGTCTAGAAACGGCTGCCACCGCTGGAAGAACCCTTGCACCGACCCCCTCAGGGCAAACTTGACCCTCTCCAGTTTAATGAACCCAGCCATGTCGTTGATCCAGGATTCCATGCTCGGGGGCTTCGCATCCTTCCACTGTAAAAGAATCCTGTGCCGGGCTACCAGGGACGCAAATGCCAGAATACTGTCCCCTCATCGATCTCCTCTCCCAGCTCCTCCTCCCACTTCTCTTTCAGCTCTTCCACCGAGACCTCTTCCCCCTCCTGGTAGATTGCCGAGATCGTCCCCTCACAGACCCACGGTTGGGTCCAGCACTGTATTGAAATCCCCTCCCATTATTAAACCCCCTGTCTCAAGGTCAGGAATCCAGCCCAGCATGCGCCGCATAAAGCCTGCATCGTCCCAGTTTGGGGCGTGCACATTAACCAGCACCACCCACTCCCCCTGGAGCCTACCGCTTACCATCACATATCTGCCACAACTGTCCGCCACCACACTCGACGCCACAAACGACATTCTCTTCCCCACCAAAATCGCCAACCCCCCGATTCTTCGCATCTAAACCCGAATGGAACACTTGCCCAACCCACCCCTTTCTCAACCTTACCTGATCCGCCACCCTAAGGTGCGTCTCCTGGAGCATAGCCACATCCGCCCCCAGCCCCTTCAAATGTGCGACCACCTGGGCCCGGTTGACCGGCCCATTCAGCCCCCGTACATTCCATGTGACCAGCCGAATCGGGGGGCTATTCACCCGCCCTCCCCACCGGTCAGCCATCACTCTTCCTCGGCCAACCACGTGCCCGCACGGCCCGTTCCCCACAGTGGCAGATCCTCGTCCCGACCCCTCCTAATACCTTCAGTTCCCCTTCGGCCCTTCCAGCAGCAACCAGGTACCCCCCCTGCTCCCCCCCCCCCCAACACCCCCCTCCCACCCCCAGCTAGGGCCCCCCTAGCTGCGTTGCCCCTCTCATTGTACTTCCGTAAGTCAGCTGACTCCTGCTGACCCTGGCTGCTCCCGCCACCCCAACGACCCCCCCCCCCCCTCCCCCCCGGTGTAACACTACCACTCCTCCCCCAACCTGCCCAGTCCCCTCCCGTTCCGACTCCAGCGCGGGCAAAAGCCCACGCCTCCAGCTTTAACCCCGCCCCTCGACCCAAAACGCGGGAAGAGTAGGCCCGCATCACATGGGCCCACAAAACATCCCCCAAGCTTCCCCACAAGAAAAAAAAAGACAAAAACCAACACAAAAGAACAAGGGAGAACACAGCCTCCAAACACTGTACATCAGTCCCCAACCCCCTCTCAATCCTCAGTCCGAGTCTAGCTTCTCTGCTTGGATAAAGGCCCAGGCCTCTTCCGGGGAGTCAAAGTAGTACTGGCGGTCTTTATAAGTGACCCAGAGGCGCACCGGCTGTAACAGGCCAAACTTCACCACTCTGCTTTCGACCGGTTATAACCGGCCCTTTTCTTCGCCACCTCCGCACTCTAGTCCTGGTAAATTCGGACCTCTGCATTCTCCCACCTGCTGCTCCTCTCCTTCTTGGCCCACCTAAGCACACATTCTCGGTCGACGAACCGGTGAAACCACACCAGCACTGCCTTTGGTGGCTCGTTAGGCTTCGGCTTTCTCACCAACACTCGATGGGCCCTCTCCAGCTCCAAGGGCCCTTGGAAGGACCCCGCTCCCACTAGCGAGTTCAGCATCATGACCACGTAGGCCCCCAAGTCCGATCCCTCCAGCCCCTCTGGGAGGCCCAGGATCCGCAAATTCTTCCGCCGCGAGCGGTTCTCCATTTCCTCTAGCCTCGCCTGCCATTTCTTGTGGAGCGCCTCGTGAGCCTCCACCTTCACCGCCAGGCCTAGGATTTCGTCCTCATTCTCCAAGCCCTTATGCCGGACCTCACGGATCTCTGCTCCCTGAGCCGTCTGGGTCGCCATGAGCTTGTCAAGTGAGGCCTTTAGCGGTTCCAGCAGCTCAGCTTTCAGCTCCCTGAAGCAGCTCCTGCGCCCACTGCTGCCGGTTCCCCGCCCGCCGCCATCTTGGTCTTCCTCCCTCGCACCTTTCTCTGCTCGAGAGCCGATTTTTTAACCGCCCCGCTCCTGGTCCAGTTCATCCACCGGCAGAAAAGCGTTGCTGATGTCTTCCCACACCGTAAAAAATCCATCCAGCGCCGTTACGGACCCTAAAAAGGGCCCAAAAGTCCGAAAATAGTGAGAGCTGCCGAACATGCGGTTTAGCTCCGTATCACTGCAACCGGAAGTCTCCCTGCTTTCCAATCATAATGGTGATGTGAACTAATTTAAAATAGAAGGTATTATGCTCATTGGCTTGGGTTTATCCAATCCAATATGTATCAGGGCAATTTTCTAATTGGTTTGTCTACTTAATTAGTTATGTGGGAATAAACGGTCAAAGGAATTGGTGGGATCTGTTATCCTAGTTTCTATGCTTTTAGCATCCCATTCAATTTCCTGGTTGGATTTTGTACTGCCAGCACAAGTACCCATCTATCTGCCTGTCGTTAATTATATTAAATATTACAAGCTCCCTTTAGCCATTCATGCAATTTCCGAGTTTAGACAGTATTTACTGATAGAAATTAATTTAAAGAGCTCTATTTGAAGACTTATCGCAGCATTGCAACTAAATTTCAGAACTTTTTCATTTTTTCTTTCTATTTCCACTAAGTTGGTCGTGAGACTTTGTGCCAAGTGCTGGAGCAGCCTTTTAAAGTATGTTCACAATTTTGAATAAGTTTCTTTTTGGAATTTCCCATTTATTTGAAGAAGGGGAATAAAAACTATGGATGCTTGGGAGATTAGGATGTACAGGAGACACTCAGCTGTCTGCATGTTCCCTCATTTATGAGCAGTAGAGTATGTGCTTGGCCGTGATTGTGCAGAAGTGGTTGCACAGGCTCTGTATCAGCAGACGACGGGATACATAGCTGCTCTACCTGTTGCAAAAGACACCTGCAGCCAACATAAACACAGGACTGGCACTGCGAGGGCTTTGATGGTTAGCTGTGCATCAAGCCTTCTTTGTGTACCAGCTTCAAGGCAGCTGCATTTTCTGAGCAAATGTATCAATAATGTAATTAGAATCTAGAGATTTCTTTGGATTCCTGCCAATAATAGCGAGAGTTTTTTAAATCCTTGGACATGGGCATCGCTGGCAAGGTAAGCATTTGTTGCCCACCTGTAATTATCTTCATTGAACTGCTGCAGTCTTTCTGTTGTGGTTGGTACAACTTGAGTGGGCCACTAAATCATTTATGAGTCAACCATGGATGACAGATTTCCTTCCCCAAAGTGGATCAGATGGGTTTTTACAACAATCGACAATAGTTTCATGGTCACAAATATTAAGGCTAGCTTTCAATTCCAGATTTTATTAGTTAATTGAATTCAAATTCCACCAGCTACCATGGTGGGATTTGAACTCCTGCCCCCTCAGCAAATGAACCTATGAATTAGGAGCTACAGTTGGCCATTCAGCTCCTCAAGCCTTTTCCGCCATTCATTAGGACCATGGCTGATCTGATTGTGACCTCAACTTCATATTCCGCCAACCCCTGATAACCTTTGGCTCCCTGTTTAGTCAAGAATCTATCTACCTCTACCTTAAAAATATTGATTAACCCTGCCTCCATCTGATGATGAGGAAACTTCCAAAGATTTACACGGTCAATATTGGTCGGATGGCGACTGCCATTGAGACCTTGGTCCAGGCCTTTGTGCCTGATCTGTGCCAGAACCTGCACTCCATCGCTCTAGGCATAGGTGCGATCCATCAGATGCTAGGTGAGAGGAGGACTGGGCTCCTCAACTTCTCTCCAGGTGTCCCTTATCCTCAAGGAGGTAGACAGGGGCCCTCGGGCATGCATAGAAAGAAGATCTATCGGCTGGATACCTCTAACCATCCACTCGGATGCTCGGATGGTGCCCAGCTGCTCCCGATCTATTCTGTGACCCCCATTAGCTCCAAATCCACAGACAGAGGAGGGTGCATTTGCTGCACAGCAGAATACCCAAAGCAGGCCGGGGCCCCCCAGAGGATGTTAAATGTCATCCAAGGTCATCACAGTCAACAGGACATAGCAGTCAGCAAGCGGTAAGTAATATTAGGAGAGTAAAGGTAGCACGGGTGTTCACAATCCGTATTTTATCTACACAAATGTAAATAGAATGTATTTCATTTAACTTCCCATGTAGTGTAAGCTGGTATGCTGCTTCTATCTGATGATACGTTCTGTGGTCAGTCAAGTGTCATCGATGCGGCACACCCTGCACCCCCCTCACCCCGCCCCTCCCCAGATGTCCACCGTCTGCGCCAGCTCTGTGTCTTGAACCATCTCATTACACAGCTGCCGGTCTTTGAGATGGGAGGATGCTGCGCTGGGCCATAAGTTCTGGCTAGCGTCTCTTGACATTAACCCTGTGTCAGCTCTCAGATTGTCAGCTGATATGGTTATGTGTCTGTTACAATAGTACCAGTGTGACTGGTTTCCATGTGGATATGTCAGACTGGTGTAATAAAAGTGTGCAGGCCTCAAATAGGATCAGGGTGAAGCTCCAATACATAGATCCAGCAGAGGGCAACAGAGCGGAGCTACTGATTGGCTGTTCCAGGGAGATTTGCATACGTGCAGTGCGGTCAGCCTAATTTGAAGGTGTACCTGCGAGAGAGACACGAGGAGTTTGAGTGCAAGCAAGCATCCAGCAGAGGGCAGCAGAGCGGAGCTACTGATTGGCTGTTCCAGGGAGATTTGCATACGTGCAGTGTGGTCAGCCTAATTTGAAGGTGGTTTGTGAAGGGGCTGTTGTCAAGTGACAATTCCGTCCCTACCCCCTCCTCTAACAAAAAAAAACAACCGTGGTTGTCGGGAAGGTAAGTTTATCGCTTTAAAAAACTTACCTTGAAGGGTGACATCGTAGCAAAGCAGTGACCTGATTGGCTGGCAAGGAAAGTGCTCCAATTAGCAGTTGTGGGAGAAATTTAACTCTTCGTGTGTTGGTGAGTATTGTGATTGGTAAGTAAAATCTTTATTCCTTTCACTTATTAATTATTTGATACTATATTTGTAATCATTTAAGGTAAAGGGTAAAAATGGCAGGAGATCCCAGACCCGTGTTATGCTCCTCGTGCGCAATGTGGGAGTTCAGGGACGCAGCCGATGCCCCTGACTTCTTCATGTGCGAGAAGTGTGTCCAGCTGCAGCTCCTGTTAGACCGCATGACGGCTCTGGAGCTGCGGATGGACTCACTTTGGAGCATCTGCGATGGTCGTGGATAGCACGTTCAGTGAGTTGGTCACACCGCAGATTAGGATTGGTGACGGAGACAGGGAATGGGTGACCAAAAGGCAGAGAAAGAGCAGGAAGGCAGTGCAGGTGTCCCCTGCAGTCATCTCCCTCCAAAACAGGTACACCGTTTTGGATACTGTTGGGGGAGATGACTCACCAGGGGAAGGCAGTAGTAGCCAGGCTCATGGCACCGTGGCTAGCTCTGCTGCACAGAAGGGCGGGAAAAAGACTGGCAGGGCTATAGTCATAGGGGATTCAATTGTAAGGGGAGCAGACAGGCGTTTCTCTGGTCGAAAACGAGACTCCCGAATGGTATGTTGCCTCCTGGGTGCTCGGGTCAGGGATGTCTCCGATCGGCTGCAAGACATACTGAAGGGGGAGGGTGAACAGCCAGTTGTCGTGGTGCATATAGGCACCAACGATATAGGTAAAGAAAGGGATGAGGTCCTACAATCAGAATTTAGGGAGTTAGGAAATAAGTTAAAAAGTAGGACCTCAAAGGTAGTAATCTCAGGATTGCTACCAGTGCCACGGGACAGTCAGAGTAGAAATTCAAGAATAGTCAGAATGAATACGTGGCTTGAGAGATGGTGCAGGAGGGAGGGGTTCAGATCTTTGGGACATTGGAACCGGTTCTGGGGGTGGTGGGACCATTACAAACCGGATGGTCTACACCTGGGCAGGACTGGAACCAATGTCCTAGGGGGTGCTTTTGCTAACACTGTTGGGGAGGTTTTAAACTAATGTGGCAGGGGGATGGGAACCAGATTAGGAAGTTAGAGGTCAGTAAAGGAGCAGCAACTAAAGCCAGTAAGGTACGAGACAATAAACTCAACGTGACTAAGGGGAAGAGTAGACAGGGAAGAGATGATGAACGCAAAGGTGGTCTGAGGTGCATTTGTTTTAATGTGAGAAGTGTAGCAGGTAAGGCAGATGAACTTAGGGCTTGGATCAGTACCTGGGAATATGATGCTATTGGTATTACTGAGACTTGGTTGAGGGAAGGGCAGGATTGGCAACTGAATATCCCAGGGTATAGATGCTTCAGGAGGGATAGAGAGGGAGGTAGAAGGGGTGGAGGAGTTGCATTACTCGTCAGAGATGATATCACAGCTGTGATTAAGGAGGGCACGATGGAGGATTCGAGCACTGAGGCAATATGGGTGGAGCTGAGAAATAGGAAGGGTGCAGTAACATTGTTGGGACTTTACTACAGGCCTTCCAAAAGCGAGCATGAAGTAGAGGTACAAATATGCAGACAGATTATAGAAAACTGTCGGAGCAATAGGGTGATTGTGATGGGAGATTTTAACTTCCCCAACATTGAATGGGATTCGTGTAGTGTTGGAGGCGTAGATGGAGCAGAGTTTGTAAGGAGCATCCAGGAGAGTTTTTTAGAGCAGTATGTAAATAGTCCAACTCAGGAAGGGGCCATACTGGACCTGGTATTGGGGAATGATCCCGGCCAGGTGGTTGATGTTTCAGTCGGTGATTACTTTGGGAATAGTGATCACAATTCCGTAAGTTTTAGAATACTCATGGACAAGGACAGGAGGGGTCCGAAAGGAAGAGTGCTAAATTGGGGAAAGGCAGAGTATAACAAAATTCGGCAGGAGCTAGGGAATGTGGATTGGGAGCAGCTGTTTAAGGGTAAATCCACATTTGAAATGTGGGAGTCTTTTAAGGAAAGGTTGTTTAGAGTGCAGGACAGACATGTTCCTGTGAAAATTAAAGATAGAAATGGCAAGATTAGGGAACCATGGATGACGGGTGAAATTGTGAGACTAGCTAAGATGAAAAAGGAAGCATACATAGGATCGAGGCAACTCAAAACTGATGAAGCTTTGGAGGAATATCGGGAAAGTAGGACGAATCTCAAACATGCAATAAAGAGGGCTAAAAGGGGTCATGAAATATCTTTGGCTAACAGGGTTAAGGAAAATCCTAAAGCATTTTATTCGTATGTAAGGAGCAAGAGGGTAATTAGAGAAAGGATTGGCCCACTCAAAGGCAAAAGAGGGAATTTATGCGTGGACTCAGAGGAAATGGGTGAGATTCTTAATGAGTACTTTGCATCGGTATTCACAAAGGAGAGGGACAAGACGGATGTTGAGGCTAGGGATGGATGTTTAAATACTCTCGGTCAAGTTGTCATACGGAAGGGGGAAGTTTTGGGTATTCTAAAAGACATTAAGGTGGACAAGTCCCCAGGACCAGATGGGATCTATCCCAGGTTACTGAGGGAAGCGAGGGTCGAAATAGCTGGGGCCTTAACAGATATCTTTGCAGCATCCTTGAGCACGGGTGAGGTCCCGGAGGACTGGAGAATTGCTAATGTTGTCCCTTTATTTAAGAAGGGTAGCAGGGATAATCCAGGGAATTATAGACCTGTGAGCTTGACGTCAGTGGTAGGCAAACTGTTGGAGAAGATACTGAGGGATAGGATCTATTCACATCTGGAAGAAAATAGACTTATCAGTGATAGGCAGCATGGTTTTGTGCAGGGAAGATCATGTCTTACAAACCTAATAGAATTCTTTGAGGAAGTGACAAAGTTAATTGATGAGGGAAGGGCTGTAGATGTCGTATACATGGACTTTAGTAAGGCGTTTGATAAGGCTTCCCATGGCAGGTTGATGGAAAAAGTGAAGTCGTATGGGGTTCAGGGTGTACTAGATTTGATGGATAAAGAACTGGCTGGGCAACAGGAGACAGAGAGTAGTGGTGGAAGGGAGTGTCTCAAAATGGAGAAGGGTGACTAGTGGTGTTCCACAGGGATCCGTGCTCAGACCACTGTTGTTTGTGATCTACATAAATGACCTGGAGGAAGGTATAGGTGGTCTGATTAGCAAGTTTGCAGATGATACTAAGATTGGTGGAGTTGCAGATAGCGAGGAGGACTGTCAGAGAATACAACAAAATATAGATAGATTGGAGAGGTGGGCAGAGAAATGGCAGATGGTGTTCAATCCAGGCAAATGCGAGGTGATGCATTTTGGAAGATCAAATTCAAGAGCGGACTATATGGTCGATGGAAGGGTCTTGGGGAAAATTGATGTGCAGAGAGATCTGGGAGTTCAGGGCCATTGTACCCTGAAGGTGGCAACGCAGGTTGATAGAGTGGTCAAGAAGGCATACAGCATGCTTGCCTTCATTGGACGGGATATTGAGTACAAGAGTTGGCAGGTCATGTTACAGTTGTATAGGACTTTGGTTCGGCCACATTTGGAATACTGCGTGCAGTTCTGGTCGCCACATTACCAGAAGGATGTGGATGCCTTGGAGAGGGTGCAGAGGAGGTTCACCAGGATGTTGCCTGGTATGGAGGGTGCTAGCTATGAAGAAAGGTTGAGTAGATTAGGATTGTTTTAGTTGGAAAGACGGAGGTTGAGGGGGGACCTGATTGAGGTCTACAAAATTATGAGAGGTATGGACAGGGTGGATGGCAACAAGCTTTTCCCAAGAGTGGGGGTGTCAGTTACAAGGGGTCATGAGTTCAAAGTGAGAAGGGGAAAGTTTAAGGGAGATGTGCGTGGAAAGTTTTTTACGCAGAGGGTGGTGGGTGCCTGGAACGCTTTACCAGCGGAGGTGGTAGAGGCGGGCACGATAGCATCATTTAAGAAGCATCTAGACAGGTATATGAATGGGCGGGAACAGAGGGAAGTAGACCTTGGAAAATAGGAGACAGGTTTAGATAAAGGATCTGGATCGGCACAGGCTGGGAGGGCCGAAGGGCCTGTTCCTGTGCTGTAATTTTCTTTGTTCTTTGATGTGTGCTCATCTTTATTAAAGGTTTCAGTATTTAATACCTAGATGGCGTGCCAGCATTTTCAGGCCCACAGATGCCAAAGCGAGGCTGTATGGGAACTTCGGAGACTCTGAAAGAAGCCATGGTCATGAGTGGTTGATGAGATTAGATTCTATTGCTGCTGAATCTTTTGCAGTCAACTGAAAGATAGGTTGAAGTACAAACTCGTCTCTATTGCTAAGATTTACAGATGATTGCGTCCTGAAGATAGATCTCATGCTGGGGATTCAATATAATGCTGAGGCTTGAACAATTGCCTCAATGGATATACCACAGTGCAGATTCAGACTGGATCTCAGACATGAATGTGAGACCCACTGAGTGATGATTCTTTGCCCTGAGGCACCTTGCTGCATTGCAGGTATACTGCCAAAAGTGCACTCTTGAAGACTGTTGTAAGCAGTGGAATGTTGGGGAGAGGTTTGAAGAGGTTGTACCATGACTGCTCTGCTCACAGAACTCTCTGTTGCAATGGTTATCCCAGAAAACAAAGGCCATAGCTCCAAAGGCTGCCTCATGTTCCTAGGATGAGGACATCAAATCATGAGAGTGCAATTATCATTCACAGATTGATGTGCTGCATTGAGATGATGAGGATATCAATGAAGATATTAAGGTGGATCCAACATGGAAGGCATTGGTTAACGAGGCTCATTTTGAACTATTCTTCATCGTCCTCCTGGAACCTGGTGGCTATGAACGTCTCATGTGCACGCCTACCTACTCTGGGTCATGCTATGGCCTCTTCCTCTAGAGCCTCAGCTTTCTTGTCCTCATTGAGATCAGCTCTCTCAGCATCTTCATCTTTTGAGGGGGTGTGCAGCTCCTCCATTGCTCATTCTGCCAAGACATCACCTCCTTTGGAATGCAAGGTTATATAGAGCTGAGCAAGCCATGATGACAAGACCCTCTGGGGAGAATACTGGAGCCCGACCTGTCCAGTCATCAAAAATGCTTCTTCAAGATGCCAATGATCTGCTCAATCAATGAACATGCTACAAAAAGAGCAAAGTTATATCTCTCCTCTGAGGCATTTTTTGGCTGCTGAACGGAGGTCATCAATCATACCTTTGTCACCGAGGAGCTAACCCGGGTGCACTGAGAACCCTGGATGATCTGTGGCACTTGTGAAAAACTCAGGAGGTACAAGTGATGGAAGATTCCAAGGTATCTCGTACATGTGTACATTATCTGTCTATGGTGGCTGGAAACCAACTGCATGTTTAGGGAGTGGAACTCTTTCCTGTTGATGAATTATAGTGGCTGCTTCAAGGGAGCTCTTAAAGCCGCATGTGTTCACTTGATGGCACCTGTGGGAATCTGGACATTTCTGCAAATCCCACTGCTCTGACAACTAGACTGGCTTCAACTAGGGAGAACTGGAAGTAGTTGTGTGCCTTGCTAAATAGGTCTTCGTTAACCCCTTGGTGTATTTGTGAGCAGATGCTTGAGAGGTCCTGCAGAGGTTCCCAGTGGAGCTCTGGAACGAGTCACTGGTGAAGAAGTTCAGGGTGGCTGGCACTTTTACAGCCACTGGCAATGGATGGCTTCCCAGATCCTGCAGCCTAAAATCCTCCCAGAGATTGTGGTATATGTGAGCCACCACCACCATTGGCAAGGGCCTGCGGCACTGTCTCTCAAACATCTGGATGTGGGAGAAGTGTCTTCTGCACATCTTTGACTGTGCTAAACGCCTATGCGCAATGGACCTATGAGTCTCAGCTGCAGGCTCTTGAGGGGGCCTGCTTGTTTATCAGGGCACAGCTCTGATGGGGCCTTCTTCTCCACCTTCTTAGTTTCCTGATTGCTAGGATGAACACAATGTTGCCTGCTCCACTCATGCTAGTCTCTGCAGGAACATTGAACTGAAATGTGAAGGAACAGAAGCCTACGACAGTCACCTTCCAGTTGTGAAGTAGGGAGTCAGTATGAAGTAATGGTTAGCTTTCATCGCAGCCATTAAATCCCAAATTGTCCCTTGGAGCACTAGCATTGACTTATGGATCACTAGGAGGCACCCTCTCCAACCCCCCCCCCCCCCCCCCCCCCCCCCCACTAACACACACACAAGTGCCACAGGTGTGATAAAGATATCACACAGGGGCTTGGATCTGACTGAGTTCAATCAGGGCACTGTCAGGCTGAATCACTTGGACTACACAGCAGCTCCAACTTGCTCTAATGTAACAGCAGTATTGTTGGGTGAGGGGGTGGGTGCGGGGTCTTCAAATCCTGAACTTGCCAGCTGCAAGGTTTAAAGCTCTTTGAGCCATTAGGCATATGCATTTTGGTTTGCTGCCCCTTTTTAGCTGGATTCTTCTGACACCTCCAATTTCCTCCGAGAGGTACAAAGAGCCTTTGGAAGCCAAACCAAAAATGGCCCCATTCGGAAAAGGCTCTCATATAAATGTGTAACATGAGTTACGCCACCATTTCCCAAAATTGGTATTTGACTGTTCCTAACATTTCCCAGATGTGTCGTCCTCTCCATTTTCAAAAGCGGAAATTAGTCGGGTGCCCCTTCAATCAACTCACAAGTGCAGTGGTCAACTGCTCCTACAATCCCTGAAAGCCCTCCCCTGGCAAATATTTCATAGCTTTTCAACGGTATCGTTGGATCCTCTTGAAAACAGGTGGAGCGAAAGTTTGACTACGAGATCAGCTTCCAGCCCTCCACTGTGACCATCAAAATCCCTCTCATTGTGCGGGAAGAGCATCATGTGCAGGTTCTCCTCCCTCCAACCAGTCACCTTCCACCCCTCTACAACCCCCCCACTAATCCTCCTTGGATCTCTGGGTTATAGATGTTGATATCCCTGCCCTCCCCCCGCACCCACCAGAACCGCCAAATGAAGATGTCCCAATGCTTCTTGTCCATCTGACCCCTCCCCATATTGAGTTTCATTGTACTATCACTTATGAAGACCATGAGACCATTGTGTGCACCCCTCCTCCGCCCTCCCCCACCCAACCCACCATGTTACACGTTCACATATGAGGGCTGCAGATGCCTCCCCTGACTGTGCCATCTGCAACCTAGGACCAATGTGTGTGAGGAACTGACCACACACTGCACACTGTCCTGGGCATGACTGACACAGGACTAACAGGCCTTCTAGCTCCCTGGAATAGGAGCAGGACAGGCATGCCAAACACAGTACTTTAAACTGTGGTACTGAGTCACAGTACTGACCATAGTTTTTGGCCCCAACTACATGTTGCATCATTGCCCAAGATTCTCTCTGCTTTCTGGCCCCAACTAATGTAACCCTACAACTCCCCCCCCCCTCCCACTTCCCCCCTCCCAAAAGTACTGTCTCCCTTCCCCAGTCATCACCCCCCTCCCCATGTCATTTGTCTCCGCACATATTGCACCCTTTCTCACATGCTCTAGTGCCAACCCTTGCCCCAACCCTCTCAAGCCTTTGCCTCCCAGCCCATTCCCTTGCCACTGTCTTGTCTCACCCTCCGCCCCTCCGCCCCGCCAGTCAAGCCTTTGTCCTCGAACACACCGCACCTTTGCATGAGAATCCTTGGCTCTGCGCCCCCTTGCCTTCCAGCCTTGGCGTGATGTGTGAGCAGTCACGGGTGCAGTGCAGGGAAAGGTAGACAAACGCTGCATGCGCACACCCCAAGGTCACAGGTGAGGAGCTGCTCACCAAGTGCATGTCCATAAGACCATAAGACATAGGAGCGGAAGTAAGGCCATTCGGCCCATCGAGTCCACTCCACCATTCAATCATGGTTGATTTCAACTCCATTTACCCGCTCTCTCCCCATAGCCCTTAATTCTTCGAGAAATCAAGAATTTATCAATTTCTGTCTTAAAGACACTCAATGTCCCGGCCTCCACCGCCCTCTGTGGCAATGAATTCCACAGACCTACCACTCTCTGGCTGAAGAAATTTCTCATCTCTGTTCTAAAGTGACTCCCTTTTATTCTAAGGCTGTGCCCCCGTGTCCTAGTCTCCCCTGCTAATGGAAACAACTTCCCTACGTCCATCCTATCCAAGCCATTCATTATCTTGTAAGTTTCTATTAGATCTCCCCTCAACCTCCTAAACTCCAATGAATATAATCCCACGATCCTCAGACGTTCATCGTATGTTAGGCCTACCATTCCTGGGATCATCCGTGTGAATCTCCGCTGGACCCGCTCCAGTGCCAGTATGTCCTTCCTGAGGTATGGGGCCCAAAATTGCTCATAGTATTCTAAATGGGGCCTAACTAGTGCTTTATAAAGCCTCAGAAGTACATCCCTGCTTTTATATTCCAAGCCTCTTGAGATAAATGACAACATTACATTTGCTTTCTTAATTACGGACTCAACCTGCAAGTTTACCTTTGGAGAATCCTGGACTAGGACTCCCAAGTCCCTTTGCACTTTAGCATTATGAATTTTGTCACCGTTTAGAAAATAGTCCATGCCTCTATTCTTTTTTCCAAAGTGCAAGACCTCGCACTTGCCCACGTTGAATTTCATCAGCCACTTCTTGGACCATTCTTCTAAACTGTCTAAATCTTTCTGCAGCCTCCCCACCTCCTCAATACTACCTGCCCCTCCACCTATCTTTGTATCATCGGCAAACTTGGCCAGAATGCCCCCAGTCCCGTCATCTAGATCGTTAATATATAAAGAGAACAGCTGTGGCCCCAACACTGAACCCTGCGGGACACCACTTGTCACCGGTTGCCATTCCGAAAAAGAACCCTTTATCCCAACTCTCTGCCTTCTGTCTGACAGCCAATCGTCAATCCATGTTAGTACCTTGCCTCGAATACCATGGGCCCTTATTTTACTCAGCAGTCTCCCGTGAGGCACCTTGTCAAAGGCCTTTTGGAAGTCAAGATAGATAACATCCATTGGCTTTCCTTGGTCTAACCTATTTGTTATCTCTTCAAAGAACTCTAACAGGTTTGTCAGGCACGACCTCCCCTTACTAAATCCATGCTGACTTGTCCTAATCCGACCCTGCACTTCCAAGAATTTAGAAATTTCATCCTTAACGATGGATTCTAGAATTTTGCCAACAACCGAGGTTAGGCTAATTGGCCTATAATTTTCCATCTTTTTTCTTGTTCCCTTCTTGAACAGGGGGGTTACAACAGCGATTTTCCAATCCTCTGGGACTTTCCCTGATTCCAGTGACTTTTGAAAGATCATAACTAACGCCTCCACTATTTCTTCAGCTATCTCCTTTAGAACTCTAGGATGTAGCCCATCTGGGCCCGGAGATTTATCAATTTTCAGACCTTTTAGTTTCTCTAGCACCTTCTCCTTTGTGATGGCAACCATATTCAACTCTGCCCCCTGACTTTCCTGAATTGTTGGGATATTACTCATGTCTTCTACTGTGAAGACTGACGCAAAGTACTTATTAAGTTCCTCAGCTATTTCCTTGTCTCCCATCACTAGATTACCTCTTATATCCAGTCTCTTATATCCAGTCGTAAATCACACCAGTCTATTAGCTGCCAACGTGGCCATATGATCTAGAATGGAGACATGATTCCAGCGAGCTGGGTTTTTGAGTATTCATGATATTTCGATCTTTGCAAATGCTGTTTCTGCCAGGGTGCAGTGGGCTATGGAAGTCGGAAGGGGAAAATTTTCAACTATTTTTACGCTGGGGAAACAAACTTTTGGGCACTCTCCAAATGTTCCCGTTGAGTTGTTGATGTACTTGAACACACAAATTCCATTCTTCCTCCATTGTTCCTAGTCTCTCAACATTTAGAAAGTATTTAGATTTTTTGTTCTTCAATCAGAATTTAAAACATTAAAAATAAGGTCAGGAGAAGACCGTATGGCCGTTCTCACTCGCTCCACCATTTAACATGGTTGATCATGTCTGATCTTTGATTTCCCACCCGCTCCCCATATCTTTTGATTCCCTGAGAGATCAAAAATCCATCTATCTTAGCCTTTAGTATATTCAATGATGGAGCATCCACAACCCTCTGAGGTAGAAAATTCCAAAGATTCACAACCCTTTCAGTGAAAAGATTTCTCCTCAACTCAGTCTTAAATGTGTTTCTCTGTTCTGCATTTCCCAGACAAGAAAAACGACCTTTCAGTTTCTAACCCTCTCGAGCATTGTATATTGAAACATAGAAAGTAGGAGCAGGAGTAGGCCATCTGGCATTTCTAGCCTGCTCTGCCATTCATTATGATCATGGCTGATCCCGTACTGACTAAGGTTACCATGAAGGCCCCTCAGGTTAAATCATCACCAGTCAGCTCTGACTCGCAAAAGGGAGAGCAGCCTATGGTCCTATGGCGACTTAGAGGCTGATCATCCAACTCAGTAACCTATTCCCGCTTTTCTCCCCATATACTTAGATCCCTTTAGCTCCAAGAGCTATATCTAACTCCTTGAAAACATACAATGCTTTGGCCTCACAAGCTTTCTGTGGTGTGAATTCAACAGGCTCACTGCTCTCTGGGTGAAGACATTTCTCCTCATCTCAGTCCTAAATGTTTTACTCCGTATCCATAGACAGTGACCTCTGGTTCTGGATCATCGGAAACATCCTTCCTGCATCTTCCCTGTCTAATCCTGGTAGAATTTTGTAGGTTTCTATGAGATCCCTTTCTGTCATTCTTTAAAACTCTAACGAATATAATCCTAACCAACTCCATCTCTCCTCATATGCCAGTCCTGCTATCTCAGGAATTAGTCTGATGAACCTTCACTATACTCCCTCTATAGCTAGAACATCCTTCCTCAGATAAGGAGACAAAAACTGCACATAATATTCCAGGTGTGGCATCACCAAGGCCCTGTATAACTGCAGCAACACATCCCTGTTCCTGTGCTCAACTCCTTTCACTAGGAAGGCCAACATACCATTTGTCTTCTTTACTGCCTGCTGCACCTGCATGCTTACTTTCAGTGACTGGTGTGCAAGGATACCACATCTCATTGCATATTCTCCTCTCTCAATCTATAGCCATTCAGATAATAATATGCCTTCCTGTTTTTGCTACTGAAGTGGATATCCTCATATTTATCCAAATTAAACTACAACTGCCATGCATTTGCCCACTCACTCAACTTGTACAAATAACACTGAAGTATCTCTGCATCCTCCACGTAGCTCACCCTCTCAATCAACTTTGAGCCATCTGCAAATTTGGAGACATTGGGCAGGATTCTCCAATAATGGGGCAATGTCCCCACGCCAGTGTCAAAATGTGGCCGTTTCACTCTGGACTTTCTCCAACCTGCAGGGGCCTAGCAGGGCCCTAGAGTGCTCCTCGCACTTCCGGTCGGGAGTCTGCACATGCTTACAGCGGAAACCTGCAATGGCCACTCTGTGTGACATGGCAGACTCACACCATGATGAACGAAGTAGGTCCCCCTGAGCCTGCGCGCGCCTGCGGATCGGTGCTGCCCGATCAGTTGCCTGGATGTCTGTGAGCCCCCCCCCCCCCCCCCCCCCCAGGTGAAGGATCCCCCTGTCCCCCATCAGGGCGGCCGTGGACTGAGTCCGCAGCCGCCACCGGCCGTTCCCGACAGGCAAAACATGGTTAGAACCACACTGTCGGGAACTCGGCCAGTTTTCCTCGGAGAATTGCAGCGGGGGCCTCTGTCAATGGCCCCCTACCATGGCGCGATTCATGGTGATTCTCTGGGAACAGGGAGCGGCGCCGGACCAGATTTCAGCGCAAACGCCCATTCTCCGCCCCCGCACCGATTGCAATTTTGGCATGGAGGCTCGGAGAATCCCGCCCATTACATTTTGTTCCCTCATCTAAATCATATATATCGGTCATGAATAGCTGGGGTCCTAATACTGATCCTTGCGGTACTCCACTAGACACTAGCCTGCCTTTCAGAAAATGACCTGTTCATTCCTACTTTTTGTTTCCTGTCTGCCAACCAGTGTTCTATCCATCTGAATACACTACCCCCCAATCCCATGCGTTTTGATGTTACACTCTTATGTGGGACTTTGTTGAAAGCCTTCTGAAAGTCCAAATAAATCACATCCATTGGCTTCCCCTCGTTAACTCTACTAGTTAGACATTCGCAGAATTTCAATAGATTTGTCAAGCATGATTTCCCTTTCGAAAATCTATGCTGACTCTGTCCAATCCTGCCACAGTTTTCCTGCTAGTCAGTCTTTAATAATGGATTCTACTACCGATGTCAGGTGACTGATCCATAATTCCTCGTTTTCTCTCTTCCTTCTTTTTAAATAGTGGGGTGACATTAGCTACCCTCCAACTGTTCCAGGGTCTATAGAATATTGGAAGATGACCACCAATGCTTCCGCTATTTCTAGGGGAATTCCTTAAATACTCTGGGATGTAGATTATCAGGCACTGAGGATGTATCAGCTTTCAATCCCATCAATTTCCCCAACACCATTTCCTGCCTAATACTGATTGTTTTCAATTCCTCCATCTAACCATACCCGGTGTTTCCCAACATTTGTATCCTCCTTTGTGAAGACAGAACAAAAGTGCGTATTTAGAGGTCGGCCATTTCTTTGTTCCCCATTATAAATTCCCCAGTTTCTGACTGTGATATTTTTCTCTTCACGAGTCTAGAGAAGCTTTTACAGTCAGTTTTTACTTCCCCGCAGGTTTTCTCTCATATTCGATTTCCCCCATTTTAATCAACCCCTTTGTCCTCCTTTGCTGAACTCTAAGCTACTTCCAATCTTCTGACCTGCTGTTTTTCCTGGTCAATGTGTATGCCTCTTCTTTGGATCTAATACAATCTTTAATTTGCCTCTAAAGCCAGTTTGGCCACCTTGCTCATTTTATTTTTGCAGCAGACATGAAGGAACAATTGTTGCAGTTCACCTTTGCGCTCTTTGAATGTTTGCTTTTGCCTATCCACCATCATCCCTTTAAGTAACATTCCCCAATCCTTCATAGCCAACTTGTGCCTCATACCTTGTAGTTCCTTTATTTAGATTGAGGACCCTAATCTCAGAATCAACTACTTCACTCTCCATCTTGATGAAGAATTCCATCATATTAGGATCGCTCATCCCCAAGGGGCCCCACACAAGTAGATTGCTAATTATTCCTTTCTCATTATACAAAACCCAGTCTAGGTTGGCCTGTTGTCTGGTTGGTTCCTCAACTTATTGGTCCAGGAAACCATCCCATATACACTCTAAGAATTCCTCCTCTACGGTATTGTTACTAATTTGATTTGACCAATCTATGTGCAGATGAAAGACACCCATAATTACAAATGTCCCTTTATCACATGCATTTCGAAATTTCCTGTTTAATGCCTTTCCCAACATCACCACTAGTTTGGGAGTGGATATACAACCTCTGCTAATGTTTTTTGGCCCTTGGTGTTTCTTAGCTCTACCCATACAGATTCCACATCATCGGAGCTAATATCCTTCCTCACTATTCCATAATTTCTTCTTTAACCAGCAACCCCACCACCTTTTCATTTTTATCTGTCCTTCCTAAATACCGAATACCCCTTGATGTTCAATTCCCATGCCTGGTCACCCTGCAGCCATAATCCTGACTACATCATATCCGTTTACATCTATCTGCGCGATTAATTCAGCCATTTTATTGCGAATGTTCCACGCATTGAGGCACAAAGCCTTACGGCTTGTGTTTTTGACATTCCTTGTCCCGTTCCCATTATATTTCATTGTTTGATTCTGGCCCTTGATTTCTCTGCCCCTCCCTTTTCTTGTTCTCCATTCTGTCTTTTGTTCTTGTCTGTGTTTACCCCTTCTCCTTACATAGGCTCCCAATTCCCAGCCATTTTAACTTACTCCAGCAAATATTCATTCTAGGATATCAGTCCCAGTCCTCCCCTGCCCAGCTGTAACCTGTCCAGTTTGTACTGATCCCACCAACCCCAGAACTGTTCCCAATGTCCCAGGAATTTTAAACCCTTCCCCTCTCACCATCTCTTCAGCCACGTAATCATCTGATAGTTTCAATGAGATCACCTCTCTTCATTCTTCTAAATACCAGAGAATATAAACCCAATTTACTCAACCTCTCACCTTAAGACATCCTTCATATCCCAGGACTGCCATAGTTCTGCCCAATCACTTAACTTATGCGTCCTTTTGTAACTTCCTGCTTCTATCTACACAAAGTCCTGTACAATTGTAGAAGACGTCTTTATTCTTGTATTCCAATCCCCTTGCAATAAAAACCATTTTCCTTCCTAATTGCTTTCTGTACCTGTATACCTGGACCTGGATCCAAAGCAGATGAACTCACATTTGCCCACAATGAACTCCATCTGCCATAGTTCTGCCCAATCACTTAATTTCTGCTTCCTTTTGCAACTTCCTGCTTGTATCTACACAATTAACTGTACCTAACTTAGTGTCATCTGTAAACTTCAATATACAACTCTCTATTTCTTCATTCAAGTCGCTGAAACATAGTGAAAAGCCCTATACGGATCTCGGAGGAAACACTATTTGTCGCATCTTGCCAATCAGTGTACATTCCTTTTATCCCTACTCCGTTTCTTATTTATAAAGCAATTACATTCAATTCCATGCACTTCCATGACTAATCTCTTGAGCAGACCTTACCATTTTCCCTCTGGATATCTAGACAACATCCACAGACCTTCATAACCTCCCTTGATCCCCATGCTAGTTAACACCACAAAAGATTCAACTAGCAGATATGACTTACAACTCCATGTTAACATTCTCTGATCAGCTCATACCTATTCAAGGAATCAGTTCTCTGTCCCTGATGATAGATTTCAGTAACTATGAATGTATGAATTAGGAGAAAACGTAGGCCACTCGGCGACTTGAGCATCCCCACCATTCAGTAAGATCATAGCAGATCTGATTGTGGACTCAAGGCCATTTACCTGCTTACCCCTGATAACCTTTGATTCCCTCGTTCGTCAAGAATCTATCTATCGCAGATTTAGATTAGATTTAGATTTATTGTTATGTGTACTGAGGAACAGTGAAAAGTATTTTTCTGCATACAGTCCAGGCAGATCGTTCCATACGTGAAAAACATAGGACATACAATAGATACACAATGTAAATACATAGACACCGAGTGAAGCATACGGAGTGTAGTGCTACACAGTAGGGAAGATGCGTAGAAATATCAGTTCAGTCCATAAGAGGACCATTCAGGAGTCAGATAACAGTGGGGAAGAAGCTGGTTTTGAATCTGTTGGTGTGTGTTCTCAGACTTTTGTATCTTCTGCCCAATGGAAGAGGTTGGAAGAGTAAGCCGGGTGGGAGGGGTTTTTGATTATGCTGCCCGCTTTCCCCAGGCAGCGGGAGGTGTAGATAGAGTCAATGGATGGGAGGTGGATTTGCGTGATGGACTGTGTTCACGACTCTCTGTAGTATCTTACTGTCTCGGGCTGAGCAGTTGCCATACCAGGCTGTGATGCAGCCACATAGGATGCTTTTTATTGTGCATCTGTAAAAATTGGGAAGAGTCAATGTGAACATGCCAAATTTCTATACTTCTGAGGAAGTAGAGGCACTGTGTGCTTTCTTGGTCATAGCATTGACGTGGCACACGACTTGTTACATCTTACAAGGGTCAATAATCACAAGGCGTTATTTCCCAAATCTAGGAGCTTTAGAAAATTATGATTAATGCATTTGCAATTTTCATACCTGTTTGTTTTAACACTCTAGGGTGAAAATTGGCTTTAAATAAGTGAGATGGTCTGTATTGATTTAGGAAAATTTAATGGGGAGAAAATTTAAAAGGAATTGCAGCCTGACAGCATGAGGTATGTGCATGAGGGAGTTAGATTCCATTCTATATTACAACCATAAAGTGCAAGAAGCCAAATGTGGGAGAGATATTTGCCATGATTCTCTGGTCTCGTTACGCTCTCAAGTGAGCGAAACGAGGCAGTTAATAGCGGGAGAGGCCGAAAACGAGATCCGCTCCAGGCGCCAAACAGTTTGCGGTGCAACTGGTCCGCTCCCTTAGGCGAAATCGGGGTCTTGCCGTAGCGTGGCAAGAAACCAATTATCACCACTTAAGGCCTATTTTGGTACAATTAATGAGAGCCACCCCATATCCAAAGGCCTCCAATGATTCAGCGGCCTCCCCAGCAAGTGGTCACACTGGTGCCGATTAGTATTCCTTTTGAAAAACATGAACCTGACAGAAGAGCTTCTGTGGAGAACCGAGGAGGTGAGTAACCATCTTTGCTCACAGGCAAAGAGCCCGTGGGTGCTGGCCTTGCCATCCCAGTGTTTGGTGGGGGTGGGGGACCCTCGGCTGTGGGTGGGGGACTCTCTGCAGGAGTGGGCCTCCATGGAATGGTGGGGGGAGGTGATTGGGGGGCAACCACACATGGCACCACTATGCCAACCCCTGGATCATGTGTGTACCCATTCTGGGGCAACCCTTGTCCTTGACCGTCCGACCCACCAACCACACATAACCCCCATCGACTGCAGAGACTTCTGGCTGCTCAGCTGAAGGTTATCGCTAATAGGGAATTGACAATCGCGGTTAAGCAAGCACTTCACACAACCAAAGTTGATTCCTGTGGGTGGGCGGGCCATGTGGCATGTGGGAGTCATTGCCTCGCTTCCCAATCACATCCTCAAAGTGGTGAGTGCCACAGGGATGTGGAGATGCCCGGAGGGAAGGGCCAAGGATTCGGAGGTGGGCCCACATTGCAGAAGAAAGTGACAGAGGCATCATCTGGTTGTGCACAAGGGTATCTATTGTGTGTAACAATTCCCCATTCTCCCTATGGTGCTGTCACCCCCCCCCCCCCCCCCCCCCCCCGGGTGTCCTCAGTAATTCTCGATGTGCCTGGCCCTCTTAGCTCTACCACTACATCTAAGTGCCAGCTGCTTACTCGTCCCATAGCCTTCGATGCCCTGGCAGGCACCCTCTGGGACGGAGGGCCCCGGCTCACTCGTCAGCAGCACATGCACAGCCGTGCAGCCCTGTTCCGGGTGCTGGCTGAGGGCACTTCCTCAGGCTTAGCATCAGGCTGGGACCCAGCTGGGTCCTGGGATCCAGCTGGGCCTCGCCTGGAGGTTTCTGCCTTCACCTGATGTATATCAGCAGCAGTGTGGTCCTCACCAGATTGTGCCCCAGATGTCTGACCACTAACATTTCCCACTGTGGCTGTATCTGCACTGGTGAAGGGTGGGAATGATAGCTGTGATGCATCAATCGTGTCTTCCTCAGAGCTCTCCTCCGAGGTGGTCTCCTGGGAGGCTGGAGAGGGGCCACCCGGGATGGGCCGGCACCTGGTGGACCTGCGGGAAAATGGACATGTGGACATGTGGTCAGTGGGAGGGATGGGGTCAGTCAGTAAGGCAATCAGTACTCGCGTTCGAAAGGTCCTTTGACTGGGCTCCCCTCAGAAGCTCATCTTTGCGATGCCATCGAGCTTCCGGTTTGGTGACCGCTCTGTCCTCGGCCACCCCCGTCTTCTCCGGGGCACGTTCCTCGAAGGAGGTGAGGATTTGTATGTCCAGCACACCGCCGCCAGTCTGGGCCCTCTCCCAGTAATTGTGGGAGAGCTTTTCCTGAGGAAACACAGAGAGGGTATTCATTAGCCACAAACGCGGTTCATAGTGGTAGGAGAGGGGCGTGCGGAGGAAGGGTTGAAGGGAGAGCGGGGCGGAGGGAGGGTTTGGGGACACATGTAGAGTTGGGGAGTGGATGCTCGCGTGGGGGCGGAAAGATCTTAGGGGGGTGGGTGGTCGTCAGTGTCTCCTCACCCGTGTTGCCCCATGTAGGCTGTTGACCTTTTTTCTGGCACTGAAGGCTAATCCTCAAAGCCACCCCGTCCCAGGCAGCACTGGCTGCCCTATGGCTGACCCTCTGGGACTCTTGGGGGAACAGGACATCCCTCCTGGCCTCTACTGCATCTTGCAGCCTCCCCAGATCTGTACCCCCGTGTCCTGGGCTCCATTGTTGCGAGCTGGTTGGGGTTGGCTGAGCAGGTGCTGCTCGACATTGTTAGCGGGGGGGGGGGGGGGGGGGGGGGGGGGGGGGGCGAGCCTGGTGCCGGCCAGTCATTTGCAGCGAGAGGCCCGTGTCGCCTCGTTAAGTGGACCGATTAACATTGAATAGCTGGCCTCGCTGGACCCAGCGCCAGGAAGCTCACGGCAGTTCCTGCTTGCTATCACCTTAGAAATCTTTCTGGAGAATTGCGCCCATTGGATTTAACTTTACAATTTGAAATGCTATTTAGGATGATTCCTGCCCATCTTAAACACATTCACAGTCATGGGTTGGATTCTCCGCCCCGCTGCGCCACATTTCTGCCCCGACCCGCCAGCGGGATTCTCCATTACGCCGGTCGGTCAATGGGGTTTCCCATTGTGGGGCAGCCCCACGCCATTGGGAAACCCCGGGCGCCGGCAAAACGGAGAATCCCGCCGGGGAGAATCCCCACCATGGTCTTCAAGAACTAAACAGCAGGAAGGCAATTTCTGGAAGGGCAACTTTTGAAAAAATTGTTTTGTAAATGAGAAACTCCAAAAGAAAGCAACTAATTTAATGTGTTTCCAGCTCGCTGTTCCTTGAAAAGCCCATGAATTAATGTTACTCTTTCTGGTTAAACTGAGTTTATAGCAACTTTCTTTCTTAACAAAAAACAAATTATGGATTAACACGACAATTTCCGTGAGTCTTCAAGGTCTCAAAGAATTTTGTAAACTTGCTCAGACCAGGGGGGGGGGGCAAGGTGGCGCAGTGGTTAGCACTGCTGCCTATGGTGCTGACAACCCGGGCTCGATCCCGGCCCTGGGTCACTGTCTGTGTGGAGTTTGCACATTCTCCTCGTGTCTGCGTAGGTTTCGCCCCCACAACCCAAAGATGTGCAGGGTAGGTGGATTGGCCACACTAAACTGCCCCTTAAATGGAAAAAATAAAATTGGGTACTCTAGATTAAAAAAAACTTGCTCAGACCTAAGATAAAAGGCATGCTGACAATTACATATGACAAGTAAATGAACATGAAAGAAGACCTGAAGCTGATGTGTGTGAGTGTCACAGGTTTTGGGTCTCACATTAATGCATTCTCCCGCTCAGTGGTGTCAGTTCCTCCCATAAATAACCTGAGCATCTTTGTTTTAATGGAATTGACTCACACTGCCCTAAACCTGCTGGCACGATAGCATAGCTCAGTGGTGAGACAACAGTACCCCCTTGTGACCTGAACTGGATGTTTGTGGCTTTTGCACATGTTCTTACATGTCTCTGTAATCTTTGCAAAAGTAGACTGAGAAATCACAAATAAGATAAATGCTTGATACAAAATGGTAAGTTGTTTTATTTCACAGTGAGGTGAACATAGAAAGGATAAGTTAGGATCAGACTCACTTACGTCAATCAGTACTGCTTATTTTCACATAATAAAATAAAATGAAGAACAAGCCATGCTTTCCCATTCCACAGGGCCATCTTACTTAATTTAGATGATCTTGAATTGTCTTCCAGTATTTCTAAATTCTCAGGGCAGGACTTTCCCTGCTGCCTCTGGACACCACCATTAGGCTCAAATGGGGGTCAGATGGCCACATTCTGTTCCAGATTGGCACTTAATTAGGGAGGGCTAATAGGAGGTCCTTCAGCTTGGAAGCAGTAGCAGGGTGCCAATGCAGGAAAATGAATGGGGGTGTTTTGTGACGGCCACCAAGAATCCAGCACGAGTTTGTAGAGTCAAAAGAAAATAACTTTATTTCCAATTTTATATATGCAGTAGCAGTAGTACCTCCCCGTTGCTTTACTCCTCTAGCTGGTACCACACTGGCCAGCTCTATTTATGTAGATGAAACTGCTAATGATTACCCAGCCCCCACCTCATTGGGAGAGCTCATACGCCCCAAGAGTAATATCCTCTGAAGAAATTCCTCTTCATCTCCGTTTTAAAGGACCGTCCCTGTAGTCTGAGATTGTGTCCTCTGCTTCTAATTTTTCCTACAAGTGGAAACATCTTCTCCATGTCCACTCTATCCAGGCCTCGCAGTATCCTGTAAGTTTCAATAAGATGCCACCTCATCCTTCTAAACTCCAACAAGTACAGACTCAGAGTCCTCAACCGTTCATCATACGACAAGCTGTTCATTCTAAGGATCATTCTTGTCAACCTCTTCTGGACCCTTTCCAAGGCCAGCACATCCGTCCTTAGATATGGGGCCCAAAACTGCTCACACTACTCCAGAGCCTGACCAGAGCCTTATACAGCCTCAGAAGTACATCCCTGGTCTTGTATTTTAGCCCTCTCGATATGAATGTGAACATTGCATTTGCCTTCCTAACTGCTGACTGAACCTGCACATTAACCTTAAGAGAATCGTGAACAAGGACTCTCAATCCCTTTGTGTTTCTGATTTCCTAAGCTTTTCCCATTTAGAAAATAGTCTATGCCTGTGGTAGTCACCACTGTTGTGGATATATCACATATAAGGTGTAATACGGTAAGGCTCCTGTACTACTGGTACGGGGGTAGATCCCTGCCTGCTGCTCCGCCCAGTAGGCGGGGTATAAATGTGTGTGCTCACCGAGCTGCAGCCAATTCGACAGCAGCTGCGGGAGGCTACCCATCTCTGCTCAATAAAGCCTTGATTACAGTCTACTCTCGTCTCGTCGTAATTGACAGTGCATCAATTTATTAAGCAGAGATTTTACAACAATGGATCTCCACATCAAGCCAGATCGCCTGTAGCTTCACCCTCAAGCAGACAACGCCAAGTCGGCCTTTGCCCATTGGCTAGCTTGCTTTGAAGCCTACATCGGATCTGCGACAGAACCACCCTCAGAGGCACAGAAGCTCCAGATCCTGTATACGCGGCTGAGCTCCAATTTCTTTCCCCTCATCCAGAACGTGCCCACCTATGCTGAGGCCATGGCGCTACTGAAGGAGAACTACACTCATCAGACCAACAAAATTTACGCCAGGCACCTCCTGTCCACGCGGCATCAACTCCCCGGTGAATCTATGGAATATATCTGGCGTGCCCTGCACGTCCTGGCAAGGGACTGCGATTGCCAGGCCGTTTCGGCCGTTAAACGTTCCGAACTCCTAATCAGGGACACTTTCGTTACGGGCATAGGGTCAGCGTACGTCCGGCAGCGCCTCTTAGAAGGGGATACTCTCGACCTCGTGGAGACCAAGAAACTCACGATCTCACTAACGGATGCCTCCCGTCATGTACAAGCGTACAAGACCCTGGCAAAGGTGGACGTCGGAGTCGTTTTACAGCAGGCTGGGCATCATTCGTAAGAGTTGCTGGATCAAGCGGCGTGTAACAAGAAGGCAAGTATCGCTTCCGTGATGAACGGCGTAACAGCTGGACGTCTGCGGGCCCGAGGACTCCCCCTTGGAGGCGTACTGTGTGTCCATCTCGGAGTCGGAGTCAAGAACTTCCGTCATCACGGCATCCGTATATGGGGTTCTGCAACAACCCGAGCAAGCCGTGAGTGTGGGGCCAAAGGCAGATCACGAGGATTATTTTCTTTTTATTTTATTTTCCTGTATTTAATGATCTGTTGAGCAGCTTGCAGAAAAATACTTTTCACTGTACCTCAGTACACGTGACAATAAACAAATCCAATCCAATGAACCTCCACTGTGTCCAAATGCGGTGGTCGCTGTGGCTGAAGAAGTGATCTCCTGGGCCTCTGACGCCCCCAGAACTGACGTCTACGCCGGGGTCAGCGCACACAAGTCCGATACTGACATGGTTCCTCGTCCATCGGTTCTGGAGAAGGTTTCCTTCAGGGAGGAACGTCTGATAGCCACTGGCGTCGATCCTTACACCACCGCACCCAAGGTACAGCAGGGGTGAGGAGAGATGCTTTTGGATGGAAGAGACACTGCCCTAAGGTGTGCACATCCATTCCCTGTAGCTCCTGCACTCCCCGTTCTGTGCTCTCTCAGGACAACGCCATCTGGATGGCCTGTTAAAAAGTAAATGTTGGCTTGGCTAACAGTTTTCTCTGGGTGGCCGCATTCTCTGGTTTGCCGCAAACCAAACGATCTCGTAACATTTCTGACAAAGTGTCACCATTGTTGCAATCCTGTATAGGCTGGATAAAAACTCAGCAAGGGAATCTCCTGGGGTCCTCCCTGCAGTGTTAAACCGGTAACGCTGAAGTACCATGGACGGGGTTGGGTTAAAATGTTGCCCCACAAGGTCACAAGTTCATCAAACATTTTACTGTCAGGCGCGTCTGGGTATGTAAGGCTTCTAATCACCCCAAATGTATGTGGGCCACAGGCAGTTGACAAACTGACCACCTGGCAGTCATTGTCGGAGATTTATTCGCCGGAAGTAGTAACACATCCATTGTGTGTACCAGTTCCAACTTTACAGCACAGCATCAAAGACATCCAAATGCAACAGAAAAAAAAACTTCCAAGCTATATCTGTCAACAGAGTAGACAGCTATCAACTTCAAACCTCGTCGCCAGTTTTATGAGGGTCACGAATAACCCAGCACGAGTTTGTAGAGTCAAAGAAAATAACTTTATTTCAAATTTTATATATACAGCAGCAGTAGTACCTCAGCACTGCTGTGCTCCTCGAGCTGATATCATACTGGCCAGCTCTATTTATACAGGTGCAACTGCTAATTGATTTCCTACCCCCTCATTGGGGGAGCTCACACTCCACCTGACTAGGTCATGCTCTGAGGTGCAGGAGGGGAATCCGTCTCAGAGCTCCTGCGGCCTCGGTCTGTAATCCTGCTTCTGGACCTGGTGTGCTATTCTGTATGTTGGCTGCGTTTTCTGGACTTTGAAGCCTGGACTACAGCAAGGGGGAAACGATGCTACGACTGGTTGGATGGTGGGAAAGGGGAGCCTGTTGCTGCTGCCAGTTGCTTGCAGGGGAGAGGGGAGAGTGCTTGCTTGCTGTTCCCATGCCTCGTACTTGTCACTGGCTGCCTTTCTGCTTATCGGTTTGGGGTGGAGCAAGGAGCGGATCTTGATTGGCCTGCTGTTGGGCTGAAAGTGGAGTGGAATGGACTCGTTTTCGCAATTTTAGAGTGGATGGTGTCTGGAGACTGGATGCCAGGACTATGAGAGCAGTAGGGCGGTGGCCCAATTGACTATTTGTACTGCTTGTACTGATGCAGGTGGTGTTTTATTGTTGGGGGATTGTATGGTTATTATTGTATTTTGTTGTGTATAGTTACTTTGGGCTTAGCACTGGGTACTCGCCAGTTGCGGCCCTCCTACTTCTGTGCACTGGGGGTTGAGGGGTCCTTTCTGGGGATAGTGAGGGGGAGGGGTGTTCTCTCTCTCTCCTCAACCGTGCGCTGCCTGACCCTTTACGGTGAACTGAGCTGCTTGCGGACGCCTCTTCACCGATGTGGGGCTGTTGCTGGAGCCGCGGGAGGGGAGGGGGGCTTCTGGCAACTTTGACTTGTATTTAATTGTTTGTTGGGTTTCTTGCAGTTGCTCTGTATTTGTTTTTGTAAAGTGAGATCCCTCTCTCTCTCCCTCTCTTCTGCCAAGCCCCATATTAGTGTATCCTTTTCCGGTGGTCTGCGCTGCTCGTTTGAGCACCTTTCCGCCAATGTGGGGCTACCATTTGGGGGGGGGGGGACAGGGAGAGGAGGAGAAGAAGTGACCGTATGCTGGCTTTGTAGCTGGTGGCCTGTTGAAAGGAACTATTTTGGATTGAACTGTGGCCCCTTCTTGGTCGGGGAGGGGTGTTCTTTCTCTCTCTCTGTCCACTATACCGGGTGTCCTTTTCCATTGATCTGTGCTGCTTGTTGGGCGCCTTTCCGCCGATGTGGGGCTGCCGTTGGGGACAGGGGGTGGTTCTGTGTGTGTGTGTGTGCTGGCTTGAGAGCTGGTGGTTTTTGAATCTTGTAAATGCTTTTGGCATAATACTGTTTTTCGTGGCTATATATTTTCTGCATGTTGCTGACTCTTTTTTGTATTGTTGGGTTGTCAATAAACTAAAATATATTATGGGATACCCAATAATCCCTAGCCAATAGTATTCAGGCAGCTTCAAAAGGAGGGATGTAAGAGGATGGTGTACCTCTCTTCTGAACTTTATTTAATTTAAAATATAAAAAGCCTTCAAGCAGCCAGGCCACCATTGTTGATGAATCCCCTTTGCAGGGCAGCCTGCAGCAGCAACTGAAGCCAGACAGGCACTCTCCGTCTGCCTGGAGCACTGACTGCCCCAATCTGCTGCTGCAAGGTTTCCTCCAGGCAGCTAAATTGTTCCATGATGCCTCCAGAGGCTGAAAAAGTCCAATTGGCCACTGGCGATAGGCATTAATTGGCCATTAGTTAACTGAATGCTCTACCTACTGCCCATCACAGCCCTGGGATCCAGCACACCAGCAGGCAAGGCAAAATCCTGCACCCACCTCCACTGGGGACTAAAAAGAAGCCTTTAGTCCCAGCAAAATCACTCAAAGCCTTCTCTTTAAACATCTGAATGTTAGCATATCCTTTGACTATTGGTAGTTCTGACTATTTTTGTGTAAATCACCCTTTCTTCACAACCACATAAGATGAGCCTGCTGGATGGCCCAGAGCTAGAAAATTCACAGCACGATATATATGCGGGGCGGGATTCTCCATTAGTGAACGGCAAAATCGGGAAATGAGTTTGGATGGAGAATAGCTTCCGACGCCAAAATCGCGGAAGGCGCCGATTTGATGCCAAATCGCAATTCTCCGTCACCTCGAAAATGCCATCAATGTGTTTAATTCTGCACTTCAGTCACCGTTTGCATATCATTAGCGGGCCCAACCCGGTATTCTCCAATCCGATGAGCCAAGTTCCCACTTGTAACCTCGCAACCTACTTACAGACGAAGAGTTCATCCCTATTTGCAACATGCCTCATAATTCTTAACACCTTTATGAGGTCTCCCCATAGATTACTCTGCTCCAAGAAGAACAATGTCAGCATCTCCAATCTCTTTACATATCTGAAGTCCCTCATTTATCGTATCATTCTAGTAAAACTCCTCTGTACCCCCTCCAAGGTCTTGACATATTTCCTGAAGGGTGGTGCCCAGAATTGTACGCAATGGTCCAGCTGAGGCCTAACCGGTGATTTGTAAAGGTTTAGCATCTTGCCCTTCTTTTGTACTCAATGCCCCTATTTAGAAAGCCAAGTGACCCATACATTTTCAGAACTGCCTGATCAACACAAGGCCCCTCTATTGCAACTTCGTTAAAATAATACTACATAGATTATTTTTGTAAGTGTTTTCATTGGGTTTTCACATCTTAACTTTCACAATTCATAAGTTACATATTGCATAACCGCACAAAAAGGGAAAATAAACAAAAATAAAACGCAAACTGAGATCAGCAATTATATTTACAGGCAATTGTCTTCCTTCCCGCTGCGGCCGTGGACTCATTTGGTCAGCATGGTGATGTACCATCAATTTGACGCGAGACACGATGAAGATCCAAACCGTGGCTTTAATCAGCTAGTTGTTAGCCCGGTGGTCGACTACAGAGAAAGGCCGACCGCCGGGAAACCTGGGTACTTATACCCCACCTCGGAGGCGGGGTCTACTTGCCTCTCGACCAATTGGTGAGCAGTCACATGACTAGTCCCAGCCAATCAGATGAGAAGCACATGAACAGCCAGAGCCAATGGGAAACCAATGTTCTGCACCAATGGCAGTGCTCCTACTCATATCACCACATTCACCCCTTGTGGAGAAAGAAGGCGGGGGGGGGGGGGGTGTGAGGGGAAGAGGAGGGGGGTCCGAGGACTGGTGATATGAGTAGAGATAATCGAACATATGGGCTGCCCACTGGCTCGTGGCAAAGATAAACAATACTACATACTAAAAAAAATTACAACAGAGTCCAATAAAGTCCCATGGCTGCATCAGATGGTCACGATCAGCCTGTCGGGTGCCCGTAATGTTCTGGTGGACCGTCGCAGTGGAGCCGGTGACGTCAGGCCGATGGTCGTCCTTGCCTCCGGGAGCGTCGGTCATAGATGTGTCTCCGTACCCCGGGCCGGTGGTGGAGACGCTGTAACCGGGGAAGGGCGGGTATATGCGCTGGGTCGTGGGGGCGCGGAGGGCGCTGGGGGGAATTGGGGTTGGGGGGGGGTGTTGATGGAAGAGGAGAGGTCCGCACGCCGGCGGGTGCCAGATCCCGGAGCGAGACCGTATCCTGCCGACCGTCGGGATACTCCACGTACGCATACTGCGGGTTGGCGTGGAGTAACTGGACTTGCTCAACCAACGGGTCGGACTTGTGCACCCGCACATGCTTCCGGAGCAAGATGGGCCCGGGAGTGGCCAGCCAAGTCGGGAGATGGAATCCTGAGGACGATTTCCTAGGGAAAACAAGACGACGTTCATGAGGTGTTTGATTAGTGGTAGTACAGAGGAGAGACCGGATTGAATGGAGGGCGTCGGGGATCACCTCTTGCCAACGGGGGATAGGGAGATCTCTGGGCCGTAGGGCCAGCAGGATGGTCTTCCAAATGGTCCCATTCTCCCGCTCGACCTGACCGTTACCCCGGGGGTTATAACTGGTCGTCCTGCTAGAGGCTATGCCCCTGCTGAGCAGGAATTGACGCAGTTCGTCACTCATAAAGGAGGACACCCGGTCGCTGTGGATGTACGCGGGGTAGCCGAACAGGGAGAAGATGGATAGGAGGGCCTTTATGACGGTTGTTGTGGTCATGTCGGGACAGGGAATGGCGAAAGGGAAGCGGGAGTACTCGTCGATAACACTCAGGAAATATGTGTTATGGTTGTTGGAGGGGAGGGGACCCTTGAAGTCTATACTGAGACGTTCAAAGGGGCGGGATGCCTTGATCAGATGCGCTCGTTCGGGGCGGTAGAAGTGCGACTTGCACTCGGCGCAGACGTGGCAGTCCCTGGTGACGGTCCTGACTTCCTCACGGAGTAGGGCAGGTTACGGGTCTTAATAAAATGGTAAAAACGAGTGACCCCTGGATGGCAGAGGTCCGTGTGGAGGGAGCGGAGGTGGTCAATCTGCGCACTGGTGCAGGTACCGCGGGATAGGGCATCGGAAGGCTCGTTGAGCTTCCCAGGACTATACAAGATATCGTAGTTGTACGTGGACAACTCGATCCGCCACCGCACGATCTTGTCGTTCTTGATATTGCCCCTCTGTGCATTATCGAAAATTAAAGCTACTGACCGTTGGTCTGTGAGGAGGGTAAACCTCCTGCCGGCCAGATAGTGCCTCCAATATCGCACAGTTTCGACTATGGCCTGTGCCTCCTTTTCCACTGAGGAATGGCGGATTTCGGAAGCGTGGAGGGTTCGTGAGAAGAAGGCCACGGGTCTGCCCGCTTGGTTCAGGGTGGCCGCCAGAGCTACGTCAGACACGTCGCTCTCGACCTGGAATGGGAGGGACCCGTCGATAGCGCGCATCGTGGCCGTTGCGATATCCGCTTTGATGCGGCTAAAGGCCTGGCGTGCCTCCATTGACAGGGGAAAAGAGGTGGACTGGATGAGGGGGCGGGCTATGTCGGTGTAATTGGGGACCCACTGGGCGTAATAGGAGAAGAAGCCCAGGCAGCGTTTGAGGGATTTGGGGAGGGGGAGTTCTATCAGGGGGCGCATGCATTCGGGATCAAGGCCTTTCACTCCGTTACGCACTATGTAGCCGAGGATGGCTAGACGGTCGGTGCTAAACACGCACTTATCCTTATTGTAGGTTAAATTAAGGAGTTTCACGGTTCGGAGGAATTTTTGAAGGTTGATGTCATGGTCCTGCTGATCGTGGCCGCAGATGGTGACGTTATCGAGGTACGGGAAGGTAGCCCGTAACCCATGCTTGTTGACCATTCGGTCCATCTCCCGTTGGAAGACCGAGACCCCATTTGTGACACCGAATGGAACCCTGAGGAAGTGGTAGAGGCGCCCATCTGCCTCAAACGCGGTGTACTTGCGGTCACTCGCGCGGATGGGGAGCTGGTGGTACGCGGACTTAAGATCCACCGTGGAAAAGACTTTGTATTTCGCGATCCTGTTAACCAGGTCGGAAATACGGGGGAGAGAGTACGCGTCCAGCTGCGTAAACCTGTTGATGGTCTGACTGTAATCAATGACCATCCGGTTTTTCTCCCCAGTCCGAACTACTAGCACTTGGGCTCACCAGGGACTGTTGCCGGCCTCAACAACTCCTTCCTTAAGGAGCCTCTGGACCTCGGACCCAATGAAGGTCCGGTCCTGGGCACTGTATCGTCTGCTCCAAGTGGCGACAGGTTTACAATCTGGGGTGAGATTAGCAAACAAGGAAGGGGGGGTCCACCTTGAGGGATGCGAGGCTGCAGACAGTAAGGGGGGGAATAGGACCGCCGAATTGGAAGGTTAAGCTCTGCAGATTGCACTGGAAATCCAGGCCCAAGAGTGCTGGAGCGCATAGACGGGGGAGAATGAGGAGTTTGAAGTTTTTGAAAACCCTCCCCTGGACCGTGAGGTCCGCTATGCAGCACCTGGTGATTTGGACGGAGTGCAAACCCGAGGCCAATTCGATTTTATGCTTAACTGGGTGGATGGGGAGCGTGCAGCGTCTTACCGTGTCGGGGTGGACGAAACTTTCCGTGCTCCCGGAGTCCAGTAGGCATTTTGTCTTGTGTCCGTTGAGCTGGATCGTTGTCGTAGTCTTGGCGAGCGAGCGTGGTCGCGAGTGGTCGAGTGATGGAAGCCAGTCGTGGTGAGAGTTCCAGGTCATCCTCGGTGGCAGAGTAATCGCTGGCAGGGCCTTCCGTGTTGGCCCAAGATGGCGGCGCACAGGACCAGGACGTGGAGCCGGGGCCCCAAGATGGCGGCGCCCAGGACCCGCGCGTGGAGCCGGGGCCCCAAGATGGCGGCGCCCAGGACCCGCACGTGGAGCCGGGGCCCAAGATGGCGGCGCCCGTGGGGACCTCGTGGCAGCTGGGGGCAGTGTTAGTGGCATCTGCGGGCCGGTCGGGGCAGCTGGGAGCGGGGGTCGGGAGGACCGTGGGCCTGTTGCGGGAGGCGGGCCGGAGAGGTCGGTACGCGGCACGGGGCCCTGGGGGGGGGGGGGGGGGGCGCGATCCGCGGTCGCTGTGCGGAACAGCAGCGACCGACTTGATCTGGCAGACCACCGCGTAGTGGCCCTTCTTCCCGTAGCTCTTACACAGAGCGGGGCGGGCCAGGCAGCGCGGGCGGGGGTGCTTGGAGAGGCCACAAAAATAGCGGCCGGGGGCGTATGCGCGGGCGTTTAGGTCAGCGACCTCCAGGGAGGTTGCAAGGGTCCGTGCCTCAGCTAGGCTGAGGGTGTTCTTCTCCAGCAATCGTTGGCGGATAGAGGAGGATTGCATGCCGGCAACATAAGCGTCTCTAATTAAAAGTTCCATGTGCTCGGTGCCGAAACTTGGGGACAGGCGCACATTCTCCCTAGAGCTGTGAGGACCTGGTAGAATTCATCGAGTGACTCACCAGGGAACTGCTGTCTAGTCGTCAGGAGATGCCGTGCGTATACTTCGTTGACCAGCCGGAGAAAGTGTCCTTTCAGGATATCCATGGCCGCATCATAATCGCTTTCGTCCTCAATCATTGAATAATACCGGCGTGCCCATGCACGAGTGGAGGATGTGGAGTTTCTGCTCCTTGGTGGGCTTGCCGGCTGCAGTTGTCAGGTAACTGTTGAAACACGCTTGCCAGTGTTTAAAGGTTGCAGGCGCATTTGAGGCATGCGGGCTGGTGCGGAGGCAGTCAGGCTTGATGCGTAGCTCCATTCCAAAATTATAGCTGATTAAATTGATGTACCATCAGCAGATCATCTGCGTAGAGTGAACCTCTATGCTCCCTTTCTCTCCTCTGGATCCCTCTCCACCCTTTTGCTGTCCTGAGAGCAATCATCAGTGGCTCAAGAGCAAACAGCAGTGGGAACAACGGGCATCCCTGCCTCGTGCCTCTATGTAGCTGGAAGAATTTAGAGCTGGTGGTGTTTGTCCATACGCTAGCCATAGGAGTGCTGTACAGATGTTTCACCCAGAGGTGAACCTGGCCCAAACCTAAACCTTTCCAGTACTTCTATGAGGTACTTCCACTCGACTCTGTCTAAGGCCTTTTTTGCATCCAGAGAGATGATCACTTCTGGTGTTCTCTCCATGGATGGGGTCTTTATCACGTTCAGCAGATGTTCAATGTTAGCTGCCAGCGCTTGATAAAGCCCGTCTGGTCTTCCGTGACTACCTCTGGCATGCAACTCCAGCCACTTTGCAGGGTTTTTGCAGGATCTTTGAGTCTACGTTGAGTAGCAAGATGGGCCTGTATGACCCGCATTCATTTGCGTCTTTGTCCCTTTTGGGTATCAGCGACATTAAGGCTTGTGCCAATATTGGTGGCAGGGAGCCCTTTACCAGCTGCGAACATCTCCCACAAGTGCGGGCCAGGGCTGGAGTGAATATTTTGTCGAAGCCCGCTGGGAATCCATCTGCCCTGGTGTCTTCCCCGCCTGCATGGAGTTGATACTCCCCATGACTTCTCCCAGTTGTAATGATGCTTCAAGGCCCCGTCTGTTCTCTTCCCCCATGACCGGCATGCCCAGTCCGTTGAGGAACTGATTCATCCCTGAGTCCCCCACCGAGGACTTGGAGGTGTATAACCCTCAGTAGAAGGTTGTGAAGGCCTCGCTGACTCGCCTGCTGTTGTTGACCCTAACCCGAGCTATTTCCCTCATGGCTGTCTGCTTTCTCAACTGGTGTGCCAGCGGGCCGCTATCTTTGTCTCCATGTTCATCGAAGGTTCTGCGCATCTGGGGAACCTGGTGCACTACTTTCCTTGTGGCGAGCAGGTCAAAGTCCATTTATAGCTTCTTCCTCTCCACCAGTAGCTCCAGGGTTGGGGCCATGGAGTACTGCAGGTCCACCTCCAGTATGGAGTCAACCAGCTCTTGCCTTGTCACCCTCTCCTTCCTATCTCTGTGTGCCTTGCATGCAATAATTTCCCCCCTCATCACTGCCTTCAATGCCGCCCAGAACATGAAGGGTGAGAGCTCCCCAATCTGATTGTTGGCAATGTACCTGTTTATGGCCTGTGATATCTGTTCACAAAGAGCCTTATTGGCTATATGCCAACAAAACTAAAGAGCTGGTCATTGACTTCAGGAAGCAAAGTATTGTACAACCCCCCTCAGCATCAACGGGGCCGAGCTGGAGATGGTTAGCAGTTTCAAATTCCTAGGGGTGCACATCTCCAAAAATCTGTCCTGGTCCACCCACGTCGATGCTACCAAGAAAGCACAACAGCGCCTATACTTCCTCAGGAAACTAAGGAAATTCGGCATGTCCACATGCTGAAAGATTGAGACACAGATGCACCATAGAAAGCATCCTATCGGGCTGCATCACAGCCTGGTATGGCAACTGCTCAGCCCAGGACCGCAAGAAACTTCAGAGAGTCGTGAACACCGTCCAGTCCATCACACGAACCTGCCTCCCATCCATTGATCCATCTACACCTCCCCCTGCCTGGGGAAAGCGGGCAGCATAATCAAAGATCCCTCCCACCCGGCTTACTCCTCTTCCAACTTCTTCCATCGGGCAGGAGATACAAAAGTCTGAGAACACACATGAACAAACTCAAAAACAGCTTATAGATAGATGATTATTTCAGGTAACTGCTTGTAATTTTCACTGGAATCCAAGGTACAGTCTGTCTTCAGACACCTATTATCAATAATAGAAAGTGTATGGTACATTATGTATCTCGTACTTTTCAGTATGTCAAAAGCATGTTAGTAGTTATTTTGAAATATAGGACATTTATAAGAGCAAATTTATTTTAAAAGGTGCTTTTATCAACCTTTTGCTTATTCTTTTCTACTGTTTCCAATTGTGACTAAGTGTAAATTGTATCATGTCTTTTCTATTCTAACTGATTTATTACAATTGACATTTGATTTCAAAACTATCAGAATAAGCTTTATTAAGTGTTAATCCACTTAGCAGCAGGCCAATTGGAAAGCAACCCGACATTAAATCATTAAATCTTAACCCGATTTTCTAGGCAGGAAATTAACTCTGATGTGTTGACTGCCATGTTACACCCTGCCTTTATTTGCTATGCAGTGTTATCTAACAAGATATAAAACCAGCTTCCGAATCAAACCCATCCAGCAGATTTTGTTAAAATTACCTTTCTTTTTAACCCATTTGGATGTTTCTTAACTGTCAAACTGCCTGTTTCTCAATATTTGATATTTGTTTTTACATCCCTATTATTCTTTTTTCCCCAGGTTACTTTCAACAGCAAGTAGGAGATTAATCTTTACTTACTGATTACTCTGGGACAATCCAGGAGTGCTGCCAAACTTAATGTACAATAAGGGATGATGGAACCAGAGTGACTGAAAGCACAATAGAAAGTTCCACTTTTGGAAGTTCGACTTGTTTGTACAGTTTCCCATTGCTGGAATAGACCGGTAAATCTACTCTGTATACTCTACATTCTTTCTAGGGGTCCTAAAATTCCACTTTAAATTATGGGCTAAACAGCATGTTACATAAATACATAATTATTTCTTCAATCATGTACTCTATATCCCTATTTATAAAACAGAAAATTGTGTTGGTCTTTTAAAAGCTTTAGATATTCCTACCTCATTTTCAGGAAATTATATGTGTTGGAATCCCTACATTCCTGTTTATCCATACTCTTCAGCATTTTCCAACTAAATATATAATGCCATTAACTTGTCTTGTTTGCAAAATGTATTATAACTCAATCACTTTCACAGATACATGCCAACCATCTGCCATTTTTTTCATTCATACATGGGATGTGGATGTTGGTAGCAAAGCAAACATTTACTGTCTATCTCTAATTGCCGTCAAGAAGGGGGCAAAAAGCTTCGTTTATTGATCAGCTTCAGTCCATGTGGTGTAAGTGTGCCCACAGTGGTATTAAATAGGGCATTCCAGAATTTTGACCCAGCAATGAAGGAACAGCAATATATTTCCAAGTTAGGATGGTGTGTGACTTAGAGTGGAAGTTGCAGGTGGTGGTGTTTCCATTAACATACTGCCCCTACTCCTCTAGTTGGTAGAAATTTCACGTTTGAAAGATGCTGTTGAAGCCTTGGTGAGTTGCTGCAGTGCATCTTGTAGAGGGTTACTACTGTGCGCCGGCAGTGGAGGGTGTATGTGGTTTGGCTGACAATTAAGTCGGCTGTTTAGATGGTATCAAGCTTTTTGAGTGTTGTTGGAGCTGCACTTATGCAGGCAAGTGGAGAGTATTCCATCACTTTCCTGACTTGTGTCTTGTGGATTATGGTAGGGCTTTGGAGATTCAGGAGGAGTTATTTGTCACAGAATCTCCAGCCTCTGATCTTTTCTTGTAACCACAGCATTTGTGATTGGTCCAGTTAGGTTTTTGGCGAATATCGCCTGCAGGATGTTGATGATGAGAGGAACACAATGATGATAATGCGATTAAATACCAATGGAAGGTTTTTGGAGACTCTGTGGTTGAAGATGGTCATTATGCACCTGGAATGCAAGAGGATTGAATGGGCCGGTGAAGCGGTCGAGGGTACTTGCTCATCTGAAGGGGCTAAAGGCAGATGTGGCATTGCTTCAGGAGACCCACCTGAAGGTGGCGGACCAGGTCCGTCTGAGGAAGGGATGGGTGGGACAGGTTTTCCACTCTGGGTTGGATGTGAAGAACCGGGGAGTGGCGATTCTGGTGGGGAAAAATGTGTTGTTTGAGGCATCGGAGGTGGTGGCGGATAAGGGGGGTAGGTATGTTATGGTTAGGGGCAGGCTACAAGGAGAGAAGGTGGTACTTGCTAGTGTGTATGCCCCAAATTGGGATGATGCGGGCTTTATGAGGCGTATGTTGGGACGGGTCCCAGATCTGGAGGCGGGAGGTCTGATCATGGTGGGGGGACTTCAATAGTGTTGGATCCTTCACTGGATCTGTCCAGCTCTAGGATGGGTAGGAGGCCGGCGGCGGCCAAGGTACTGAGAGGGTTTATGGACCAGATGGGTGGGGTGGATCCATGGACGTTTATGAGGCCGAGGGCACGGGAGTACTCTTTCTTCTTCCACGTACGGGTCTACTCTCGTATAGACTTCTTCGTGGTGAGTAGGGGACTGATTCCGAGAGTGGAGGAGGCCTAGTATTCAGCCATTGCAATCTCCGACCACGCTCCGCATTGGATAGAGTTGGAGATGGGGGAGGTGCGGGACCAGCGCCCGTTGTGGCGGTTGGATGTGGGGTTGTTGGCGGAGGAGGAGGTGTGTAGGAGGGTCCGGGCAAGTATTGAGGGGTACCTCGAGGTGAATGATATGGGGGAGGTTCAGGTGGGGGTGGTTTGGGAAGCCCTGAAGGCAGTGATTCGTGGGGAGCTGATATCCATCCGGGCACACAGGGAGAGGAGCGAGAGGGATAGACTGGTGGGAAAGATGCTGGAGGTAGACAGGAGGTACGCAGAGGCACCAGAGGAGGGACTGTTGGGGGAGAGGTGCAGCCTGCAGGCTAAATTTGATTTGCTGACCACTAGAAAGGCGGAGGCACAGTGGAGGAAGGCACAATGGGCAGTGTACGAACATGGTGAAAATGCGAGTAGGATGCTGGCTCATCAGCTCCGCAAGCGGGATGCGGCTAAGGAAATTGCTGGAGTGAGAGACAAGAGTGGGAATGTGGTGCGGAAGGGGGTAGAGGTGAATGAGGTCTTCAAGGACTTTTACGGGGAACTGTACCGGTTGGAGCCAACGGGGGAGAGGAGGGGAATGGAGAGGTTCATCGACGGGCTTTCTTTACCGAAGGTGCAGGAGGAGCATGTGGAGGGGTTGGGTGCGCCGATTGAGCTGGAGGAGCTAGTTAAGGGGATTGGGCAGATGCAGTCAGGGAAGGCACCGGGGCCGGATGGGTTCCCGGTGGAATTTTATAAAAAGTTTGTGGACCTAGTGGGCCCCTTGCTGGTGCGGACACATAATGAAGCGTGGGAAGGGGGGACTTTGCCTCCGACGATGTCGCGGGCGCTAATCTCGTTAATTTTAAAGAGGGACAAGAACCCCCAGCAGTGTGGTTCATACAGGCCCATATCTCTCCTCAACGTAGATGCCAAGGTGCTGGCAAAAATCCTGGCCACCAGGATAGAGGACTGTGTGCCAGGGGTTGTGCACGAGGACCAGACAGGTTTTGTGAAGGGAAGGCAGCTGAACACGAATGTGCGGAGATTGTTGAATATCATCATGATGCCGGCGATTGAGGGGGAGGCAGAGATAGTGGTGGCGCTGGATGCGGAGAAGGCCTTTGATAGAGTGGAGTGGGGGTACTTATGGGAGGTGTTGGGGAGGTTTGGATTTGGTGAAGGGTTTATTAGATGGGCAAGGCTGCTCATCTAATAATATGAGATATGAGGCCCCGATGGCATGCGTGGCCACGAATGGGAGGAGGTCGGAGTACTTCCGGCTTTACCGAGGGACCAGGCAGGGTTGCCCCCTGTCCCCCTTGTTGTTTGCACTGGCAATCGAGCCGCTGGCGATGGCGTTGAAGGATTCAGAGAGGTGGAGAGGTTTGGTGCGAGGTGGGGAGGAACATAGGGTGTCGTTGTATACCGATGACCTGTTACTGTATGTGGCGGACCCGGTGGGAGGGATGCCGGGGGTGATGGAGCTGCTAGCTGAGTTTGGGACCTTTTCAGGTTATAAACTAAATTTAGGCAAGAGTGAGGTGTTTGTGGTGCACCCTGGAGACCAGGAGGAAGGAATTGGTAGGCTCCCGCTTAGGCGGGCAGGGGAGAGCTTTAGGTACCTGGGGGTGCAGGTGGCCAGGGACTGGGGGCCTCTTCACAAGCATAATTTCACCAGACTTGTAGATCAGATGGAGGAGGAGTTCAAGAGGTGGGACATGCTGCCATTGTCGTTGGCGGGGAGGGTACAGTCCGTCAAAATGACGGTGCTTCCGAGGTTCTTGTTCCTCTTTCAGTTCCTGCCCATCTTTATCCCCAGGGCCTTCTTTAGGAGAGTGACTAGCAGTATTTTGAGATTTGTGTGGGCACATGGGACTCCGAGAGTGAAGAGGATGTTCCTGAAGCGAGGGAGGGATAGAGGCGGGCTGGCACTGCCCAACCTTCTGGGGTACTATTGGGCGGCCAATGTGTCAATGGTGCGTAAATGGGTGATGGAGGGGCGGCGTGGAAAAGAATGGAGATGGCGTCATGTAGAGGTACGAGCCTGGGTGCCATGGAAACAGCGCCGTTGCCGCTCTCCCCTAAGAGGTTTACCACGAGCCCGGTGGTGGCGGCGACCCTAAGAATCTGGGGACAGTGGAGACGGCATAGGGGGGAAACAGGGGGCTCGATGGAGGCTCCATTGGGTGGCAATCATCGGTTCATCCCAGGGAACAGGGATGGGGGATTTAGGGGGTGGCAAAGGGTGGGCATCAGTAAATTGAGGGACCTGTTTATTGGCGGGAGGTTTGCAGGCCTGGGGGAACTGGAAGATAAATTTGGGTTTCCCCAAGGGAACATGTTCAGATACTTGCAGGTAAAGGCGTTTGCTAGGCGACAGGTAGAGGGATTCCCTTTGCTGCCCTCGCGGGGGACGATGGACAGAGTGCTTTCGGGGGTGTGGGTCGGAGAGGGGAAGGTGTCTGACATCTATAAGGTAATGCAGGAGGTGGAGGAGTCGTCAGTGGAGGAGCTGAAGACTAAATAGGAGGAACTCGGGGAGCAGATAGAGGATGGGACTTGGGCGGATGCCTTGGAGAGAGTCAACTCTTCCTCCTCATGTGCGAGGCTTAGTCTCATCCAATTTAAGGTGCTGCACCGGGCCCACATGTCCGGGACTAGGATGAGTAGGTTCTTTGGGGGTGAGGACAGGTGCACCAGATGTTCGGGGAGTCCAGCGAACCATGCCCATATGTTCTGGGCATGCCCAGCACTGGAAGAGTTCTGGAAGGGGGTGGCGGGGACGGTGTTGAGGGTGGTTGGATCCAGGGTCAAACCAGGGTGGGGACTCGCGATTTTTGGAGTTGCGGTAGAGCCTGGTGTGCAGGAGGCGAAAGAGGCCGGTGTCCTGGCCTTTGCGTCCCTAGTAGCCCGACGAAGGATCTTGCTGCAGTGGAAGGATGCGAGGCCCCCAAGTGTGGAGACCTGGATCAGTGACATGGCAGGATTTATAAAATTGGAAAGGGTCAAATTTGTCCTGAGAGGATCAATACAAGGGTTCTATAAACGATGGCAGCCTTTTCTGGACTTCCTGGCTCAAAGATAGGTATCTTGGTCAATAGCAGCAGCAACCCGGGGAAGGGGGGGTGTTCCTTATTGTAGTTTCTATTATGTAACTTAATATTGTGTTAATTTGCGTTGTTGTTAATATGCTGTGTTGTTCATGGAGGTGGGGCGAATGTTTATGATTGCTAATATTATTGTTATTTTTGGTATTTTATTACGGTTCGTTGTTGTTGTATAAATTCAAAATTTTTCAATAAAAATTATTTTTTTAAAAAGATGGTCATTATGTTATACTTGCCTGATATGAGTGTTATTTCCCACTTATCATCAAAGCCTGAATGTTGTCCAAATCCTGCTGCATGTGGGCATGAACTACCTATTTAGCGCAGTTGTGAATGGAAGTGAACACTGTGTAATCATTCATAAATATTCCCACTTCTGACCTTTTATAAAAGGTCATTGATGAAGCAGGCTGAAGATAGTTGCCAGGACACTACTCTGAAAAGTTTCTCGAGCGATTGTATTGGGTTGACGCAATTAGCTTTCAACAACCTCAGCCATCTTCCTTTGTGCTGGGCCATAGAGTCATAAAGTTTTACAACACATAAAGAGGCCATTTGCCCTATCATGTCTACACCAGCCATCAAGCACCTATCTAGTTTAATCCCATTTTCCAGCATTTGGTCCGTAGCCTTATGTGCTATGGCGTTTCAAGTACTTATCTAAATGCTTCTCAAATGTTGTGAGGGTTCCCATCTCTACTACCCTTTCAGGCAGTGAGTTCCAGATTTCCACCACCCTCTGAATGATAAAGGTTTTTCCTCAAATCCCATTTAAATCTCCTTAGTTAAATCTATGCACCTTGTTTATTGACCCTTCTACTAAGAGCAAAGATTTCATCCTATCTATGTCCTTCATTATTTTGTACACCTCAGTCAGATCCCCCTCAGCCTTCTTTGCTCCAAGGAAACCAACCCCAATCTAACCAGCCTCTCTTCATAGCTGAAACTCTCCAGCCTCGGCAACATCTTGCTGAATCTCCTCTGTACCCTTTCCAATGCAATCACATTCTTCCTGTAGTGTGGTGATCAGAACTGCATACAGTACTCTAGCTGTGGCCTAAGAGTGTCTTGTGCAGCTCGATCATAACCTCCCTGCTAATAAAGGCAAGTATACCATATACCCTCTTAACCACCTTATCTACCTGTCCCACTCCCTAAGGGATCTTTGGACATGCATCCCAAGGTCCCTCTGGTCCTCTTTACTTCCTAGAATCCTGTAGCCACCGAAGTTGGCCATTTCCCTGAATACAAAATGGAGGAACGCAAAGCATATAGGATAAAATGGACAATGTTTGCAGCGCCAGCAGGCTGCACCTAGCAGGTGTGGATTCTGTCTGCTAAGAAAGCAGACAGCACCGAAACGAACATTCTGCATACTAATGAGGCAATCTCCGAGATAGTTAGCATGTTAATGGAACGATTCCAGATACAATGGACACAAATGGGGAAGCAACTGCAACATTGTAAAGGATATCAGACACTCAGGCACCAACAGGGTTCAAAAACAAAGAGCCTGAGAGCCCGCCCAGTAGCTAAGGAACAGCCTCAGCATTGGGGGGATTCAAACATATCGATTGGGAAGAGACCCAATCGATTCCAAGCAGGTAAGGGAGTCCGCCCAAAGGGGCGCGGATCCCTGGGACCTATAAAAGACAGGTCCCACACATGGTTCAGTCTTCTCGTCCAGCCCTCCTCTCTCTTTCACCAGCACTCCTCCGTGGACCAGCACCTCGACCAGCTTTTGCCAAGAAGACCCTGAAGGAGAGAGAGAGAGGTTCGGACAGCAGCCGCCAGCAAGTAAGTGTCTCACAACGATCGTTACCAGAGATAGACACTCCTGACCCCTTTTAACTTATACCAACCTGAAGTCTGCAGACCAGAGCAGAGCAAAAGGCCTTGTTCCCTGACCCGGCAGTTCCTTCGAGATAAGTATTAGTTTATTTAGCGGTAGGAATAGCTTAATCCTTTTAGCGCGTGCATGAGTAGTTATTATAATTGTATTATAATAAACTCAGTTGTTTGAACTTACTAATTGGTGTATGGTTTTATTGCTTTGAACTTCACCTTGAACTTGTGGCGGTATCTTAACGATACCTGGCGACTCCAGAGCGAAGTAAAGAAACAGAGCCAAATTGAGTGTTAAGCACACTCACCCAGAACGACCAACAATCCTAACATTCATTGTGTTTTCCCTTGCCTTGTTAGTTCTCCCAAAATGCATCACCTCACATTTTTCAGGGTTAAATTCCATTTGCCACTGTTCTGCCCATCTGACCAGCCCATCTTTATCCTGTAAATCAAGGCTTTCCTGCTTGCTATTTATCCCAACATTGATTTTTGTGTCATCTGCAAACTTACTGATCATATTCTTCACATTCTTGTCTAGATCATTAATGTACACTATAAGCAGCAACAGTCCCATTACCGATCATAGTCATAGAGGTTTACAGTATGGAAACAGGCCCTTCGCCCCAACCTGTCCATGCTGCCCAGATGTTACCATTAAACCAGTCCCAATTGCCCGCATTTGGCCCAAATCCATTTATACCCACCTTTTTTTTTAAAAAAGCATTTTATTAAGCAGTTAGAAGTTTTAAACAATAATTTTAAGAGGAAAAACCAACAAAGTAAATAACACCCACCCAACCAACAAACACACCCAGCCAACGTGGCTTACATACACAGCTCCCCAGTCCCCCTACACTACTTACTAATCCTGCCTCAACCATCTCCCCCCCTCCCACACTGTTTTTGTATCAGTTAACAGCTTAATTTTCCCCAAAGAAGTTGATCAACGGCTGCCACCTTCGGGTGAACCCTAACGTCGATCCTCTCAGGGCGAGCTTGATCTTCTTAAGCCTGAGAAATCTGACCATGTCACTAACCCATAGCCCCGATTTTGGGGGCTCCGAGTCCCTCCACGCTAATAAGATCCGTCTCTGAGCTACCAGGGGACAAAGGCCAAAACATCAGCTTCTCTCACCCCCTGGATTTCCGGGTCTTCCGACACACCAAAAATCGCCACCTCTGGACTCGGAACCACCCGTGCCTTCAACACTATGACATGATATCAGCAAATCCTTGCCACAATCCCCCAAGCTTCGGACATGCCCAAAACATGTGGACATGATTTGTGGGCCCGCCCACACACCACCCACAGCTGTCCTCCACCCCATAAAAGAACCTGCTCATAAGGGCCACAGTCATATGCACCCTGTGGACCACCTTGAACTGTATCAGGCTGAGCCTGGCACACGACGAGGACGAGTTGACTCTCCTCAAGGCATCCTCCCACAACCCCGCCTCTAACTCCTTGCCCAACTCTTCCTCCCATTTTCGCTTTACATCCCCTATCAGGGTTCACTCCCATTCCATGAGCTCTTTCTAAATTTTTGAGACCTTCCCCTCCCTCACTCCTGATTTCAACACTACCTTGTCCTGTATCCCCTGGGACAGTAGGAGCAGAAAGGTCGAAACCTGTCCCTGCAAAGTCCCTCATCTGCAGATAGCGGAACCCCTGTCAGCTCAAACTCCTGCTCCAAGTCCTCCCAACCACGGAAAGCTACCGTCAATAAACAGGTCTCCTATCCGCTCAATCCCAGCTCTCTGCCACCTCCGAAAGCCCCCCATCAAACTCCCCCGGCACAAACCAGTGATTGCCACAAATTGGAGGCCATACCGATGCTCTCTCCATTCCCATGATCTTCCGCCATTTCCCCACACACTCAAAGCTGCCACCATCATCGGGCTTGTGAAGTACTGAGCCGACGAGAATGGCAGAGGTGCCGTGACCAGTGCCTCTATACCCATCTTACCCACATAACTGTCTAAATGCTTTTTAAAAGACAAAATAGTACCCGCCTCTACTACTGCCTCTGGCAGCTCGCTCCAGATACTCACCACCTTCTGCGTGAAAAAATTGCCCCTCTGGACCCTTTTGTATCTCTCCCCTCTCACCTTAAACCTGTGCCCTCTAGTTTTAGACTCCCCTACCTTTGGGAAAAGATGTTGACTATCTACCTTATCTATGCCCCTCATTATTTTATAGACCACTATATGATCACCCTGAACCTCCTACATTCCAAGGAAAAAGGTCCCAGTTTATCCAGCCTCTCCTTATAATTCAAACCATTAAGTCCCGATAGCATCCTAGTAAATCTTTTCTGCACTCTTTCTAATCTAATAATATATTTTCTATAATAGGGTGATCAGAACTGTACACGGTATTCCAAGTGTGGCCTTACTAATGTCTTGTACAACTTTAACAAGACGTCCCAACTCCTGTGTTCAATGTTCTGACCAATGAAACCAGGAATGCCTTCTTCACCACCTGTGACTCCACTTTCAAGGTGCTTTGAACCTATATTCCTAGATTTATTTGTTCTATAACTCTCCCCAGCATCCTACCATGAACTGGATCGGTCCTGCCCCAATTAGATCTAACAAAATGCGTCACCTCGCATTTATCTAAATTAAATTCCATCTGCCATTAAGTGGCCCACTGGCCCAATTGATCAAGTATCCCATTACAATCGTAGATAACCTTCTTCACTGTCCACTATGGCACCAATCTTGATGTCATCTGCAAACTTACTAACCATGCCTCCTAAATTCTTATCCAAATCATTAATATACATAAACAAAGAACAGTGGACTCAACACTGATCCCTGCGGCACATGGCTGGTCACAGGCCTCCAGTTTGAAAAACAACCCTCTTCAACCACCTTTTTGTATCCAACAGGCTCCCCCAATCAACTTTTGAAAGTTCCTATCTTATACCATCAAAATTGTCCTTGCCGCATTTTAGAATTTTCATTTTTAGGTCAGACCTATCATTCTCCATAGCTATGTTAAAACTAATGGCATTATGGTCGCTGGTGCCAAAGTGATTCTCGCCAACACTTCGGTCACCTGCCCTTCCTTATTTCCCAAGAGGAGATCAAGTTTGGCCCCCTCTCTAGTCGGGCCATCCACATGCTGAATAAGAAATTCCTCCTTGATTTTGGATTTGTTTATTGTCATGTGTCCCGAGGTACAGTGAAAAGTATTTCTGCATGCAGCTCAAACAAATCACTTAGTACAAGAAAATTTCTCTCCATCCAAGCCCCTAATGCTATGGTTGTTCCAGTCAATGTTGGGAAAGTTAACGTCCCCAACAATTACCACTCTATTTTTCTGGCAGCTATCTACAATCTCCTTACATATTTGTTCCTCAATTTAGACCATAAGACATAGGAGCAGAATTAGGCCACTTGTCCCATTGCGTCTGCTCCGCCATTCAATCATGGCTAATATTTTCTCATCCCCATTCTCCTGCCTTCTCCCCATAACCCCTTATTAATCAAGAACCTATCTATCTCGGTTTCAAAGACACTCAGTGATTTGGCCTCCACAGCCTTCTGCGGCAAAGAGTTCCACAGATTCACCACCCTCTGGCTGAAGAAATTCCTCCTCATCTCTGTCTTAGAGGATCATTCCTTTAGTCTGAGATGGTGTCCTCTGGTTCTAGTTTTTCCTACAAGTGGAAACATCCTCTTCACATCAATTCTATCCAGGCCTCGCAGTATCCTGTAAGTTTCAATAAGATCCCCCCTCATCCTTCTAAACTCCAACGAGTACAGACCCAGAGTCCTCAACCTTTCCTCATACGAGAAGTTCTTTATTCCAGGGATCATTCTTGTGAACCTCCTCGGACCCTTTCCAAGGCCAGCACATCCTTCCTTAGATACAGGGCCCAAAACTGCTCACAATACTTCAAATGGGGTCTGACCAGAGCCTTGTATAGCCTCAGAAGTACATCCCTGGTCTTCTTTTCTCGCCCTCTCAACATGAATGCTAACATTGCTGGTTTAGCTCACAAGGCTAAATTGCTGGCTTTTAAAGCAGACCAAGCAGGCCAGCAGCACGGTTCGATTCCCATACCAGCCTCCCCGGACAGGCGCCAGAATGTGGCGACTAGGGGCTTTTCACAGTAACTTCATTGAAGTCTACTCGTGACAATAAGCGATTTTCATTTCATTTTTCATTTTATTTCATTTCATTTTCATTTGCCTTTCTAACTGCCCACTGAACCTGCACATTAACCTTAAGAGAATCGACAAGGACTCCCAAGTCCCTTTGTGCTTCTGATTTCCTAAGCATTTCCCCATTTAGAAAATAGTCTATGCCTAAATTCCTCCTTCCAAAGTGCATAACCTCACACTTTTCCACATTTTATTTCATTTGCCACTTCATTGCCCACACTCCTAGCTTGTCCAAATCCTTCAGCAGCCCCCTTGCTTCCTCAATACTACCTGTTCCTGTACAGATCTTTGTATCATCTACAAACTTAGCAACAGTGCCTTCAGTTCCTTCTTCCACTGACTATTTCCCGCTGACTATTTGGGGGCCTATTGTACAAATCTATCAAAATGATCTCTCCCTTCTTATTTTTCAGTTCTACCCATATAGATTCAGTGGGCAAACCCTTGGACATATCCCCTCTCACTACTGCCGTGATATTCTCCCTAATCAAAAAATGCAACTCCCTCTCCTCTCTTACCTCCTATTCTATCTTTCCTATAGCATCTGTACCTTGGAACATTGAGTTGCCAGTCCTGCCCCTCTCTTAACCACGTGTCAGTAATAGCTATAATATTCCAGCCCCATGTACTCATCCATGCCCTGAGTTCACCTGCCTTGCCCATCAGGCCTCTTGCATTGAAATACATGCAGTTTAATCTTTGCTCTCTGTCCTGCTTTCACAGACCATCTAACGATCATGTTTTGTATAGTCTCCCACTGTTTTATTTCTCTTAGCCTTATTGGGCCCATTCACTGACTTCTCCACAGTTCCTGTACTCTACGCTGTGGCCCTTTTTGATTTTTAACTTTGGTTTCTCTGCCATTCATTTTTCCCCTTACTGCCTTTTGTTTCTGTCCCCACTTTACTTCCCTCCAACTTCCTGCACTGGTTCCCATTTCCCTGCCACATTAGTTTAAACCCTTCCCAACAGCACTAGCAAACACTCCCCCTCGGACATTGGATCCCTTAAGTACACAGTGTTCATAGGCTTCCAGTCAATAAAACAACTGTTGACCATTGCCCTCTGCCTCCTGCCACTAAGCCAATTTTTGATCCAGTTTGTCAAATTGCCCTGGATCCCATGGCCCCGTACCATTTTGCTCAGTCTCCCATGTGGGACCTTGTCAAAAGCCTTACTGAAGTCCATGTGGACTACGTCAACTACACTTCCCTTATCTACACACTTTGTCACCTCCTTGAAAAATTCAATCAAATTTGTTAGACATGTGTCATGTGAGTGTCCCTTTGAGAAAGGTTTTTGTCTTATCACATGGCTTCAGTGATGTCATTTTGGGGGGATGGAGCTGGGCTGGGGCTGTGTGAGGGTTTTGGCTTCGCTTTCAGGTTTGACTGCTGTGGTCTACAGACAGAAAAAAACTCATTGATTATAGCTACCTGCTTTGGTAGCTTGCAAGATATAGTTTGCCCTCCGGAAGGATTTAGACTAGCTGGTGAGACGGGGTCAGAATCTTGGGGAAAGCCAGTCTTAGTCAACTGATAATGCAGAGTGCTGGACCACGCCCTTGAAAAGGGGTTTTTGGGATTTTGTTTTTGAATTGGAACAGTTAAGGGGGAATTCATTAAGTGTTATACATAGACGACTGGAGCTGTGTAGTGTCTTTATGTGTGTAATTGATAAGAATTCTTGCTGTTTGTTATATTTTTGTTAACTCAGTTCTTAGAATAAAGCTTGTTTTGATTAAAATGTCTAGGAAGATTGCTGAATCACACGTGAAGTGAAGGCTCTTGTGCTCATCCTAGCCAAATTCAACATAAAGGTTGTAGGTCAGGTGGACTTCATAACATACTTTGGAGTTTCTAAGCCCTGGCCCATAACACATGATCTCCCCTTGACAAAGCCATTTTGAATATCCTTGATGAAGCCTCTCCAAGTGGAGATCAATTCTGTCCTTCGTCTCAGAGACTTTGGGTGAGTGCTGTTCAGTACTGGTCTCCACAAACAGGGGCCAGACGGAACGGCACTCGTGGGAGTCTCCAAGAGGATCAGAGGCCCCCAGCTGCTTGCCCTTTTGGGCAGGGTGGTGCCCTGGCACTGCTGGTGCCTCTGGGGCATCCTGGCAGTGCCACCTGGGTGCCAGCCTGGCACTGCCAGGTGGCACAGGCACCGCCAGGGTGGCACTGCCAAGGTGTGGGATCCTCCCATATTGCGTTCGGGCTTTGGGGGGGGGGGGTAGAGGCCTCAGAGATAGGGATGCTATTTAGAAATGCAGTCCCGATCTCTCACTACTATGGGGAGTTTTGGCGTCATAGCTATTTGTGAGTCGCGTTGAATAGCCATTTTTGTCTTGGCACTGTGAGTGCCGGGAAACACATGGCTAAACGCTTGTTTGGGGACTTTGCTAACTTTTGGGAAGATCGCGCTCCTTATTTCTAGTCCACGCCTGGCCTTTTCCACAACCACCTTAAATCTTACTGAATTATGGTCACAATCATTGAAATGGCCCTCCACTGACACTCTACCACCTGCCCGGCTTCATTCCCTAAAATTAGGTCGAGTATCTTTTGTAGGACGTTCTACATCCTGGCTCAAAAAGCTCTCCTGGGTGTCTTTTTTATTCACTCAAGACCACCAGTATTTGTTCACTGGCAAGGCTAAAATTTGTTGGCCATTCCTAATTGCCCTTGAGAAGGTAGTGGTGCATTCTGTTAAGGTAGCCTTCTTGAATCACTACAGTCCATATGGTGTAGATACTCCCACAGTGCTTTTAGGAAGGGTACTCTGGGCTTTTAAAAAATAAATTTAAAGTACCCAATTATTATTTTTTCCAATTAAGGGGCAAATTAATGTGACCAATCCACCTACCCTACACATCTTGAGTTTGACAAAAGGTCATCTGAACTCGAAACGTTAGGTTTTTTCTCTCCCTCCAGATGCTGCCAGAGCTGCTGAGTTTTTCCAGTATTTTCTCTTTGGTTTCAGATTCCAGCATCTGCAGTAATTTGCTTTTAGCCTGCACATCTTTTGGATAGTGGGTTGAGGGGGTGAGACCCATGCAAACATGGGCAGAATGTGCAAATCGGGAGCTCTGGACTTTTGACCCAGTGACGGTGAAGGAATGGCAATTTAGTTCCAAATCATGATGGTGTAAGGCTTGGAAGGGAAATCGCAGGTGATAGTGTCCCCCTACATCTGCTGCCCTTGTGCTTCTGGATGGTAGAGACCACGGGTTTGGAAGGCGCTGTTAAAGGAGGGTTGACAGATAGCTGCAATGGCTCTCCAGAATTTAACTGGAGGGGAGTTTTCCTCCAATTCCCATTGGCTTCAACTTTATTGGGCTCTTTGATGTCACACTCAGTCAAATCCTGCCTCGATGTCAAGGGAATAAAGGGGAACGTGTAGCAGTGGTGCACTCAAATTGCCAAAAGACATTTGCGTATGTTACAAATTAAGAGCTCATGGTGTAGTGGATAGCATATTAATATGGATAGAGGATTGGTTAACTAACAGAAAACAGAGGAGGGATAAATTGGTAATTTCCAGGTTGCCAAATATAACTGGTGGTGCCAGAGATATATGTTATGGCTGCAACTATTTACAATCTAAATCAATGATTTGGATGAAAAAAAAGTTGCTATATTTGCAGATGACACAAAGCTCGGCAGGACAGTAAGTTAGGGCAGCACGGTAGCATGGTGGTTAGCATAAATGCTTCACAGCTCCAGGGTCCCAGGTTCGATTCCCAGCTGGGTCACTGTCTGTGCGGAGTCTGCACGTACTCCCCGTGTGTGCGTGGGTTTCCTCCGGGTGCTCCGGTTTCCTCCCACAGTCCAAAGATGTGCGGGTTAGGTGGATTGGCCATGCTAAATTGCCCGTAGTGTCCTAAATAAAAGGGGGGGGGGGGGGTTGTTGGGTTACTGGTATAGGGTGGATACGTGGGTTTGAGTAGGGTGATCATTGCTCGGCACAACATCGAGGGCCGAAGGGCCTGTTCTGTGCTGTACTGTTCTATGTTCTAAGAGGACATATGAAGTCTGCAAAGGACTATAGATAGGTTAAATTAATGGACAAACATTTGACAGATAGATGATTAATGTGTCAACATCTGAACTTGCCCACTTCTGGAGGACTTCACCTAATGAAGGAGCAGTGCTCCGAAAGCTTGTGATTTCAAATAGACCTATTGGATTTTAACCTGGTGTTGTGAAACTTCTTACTTTGGGAGGACGAAAGAAAAGCAGCACATTATTTAAATGGAGAGAAATTGCAGAACTCGGTTGTGTAGAGGGATCTTGGTGTTCTGGTATATAAAGTTTTACAAGTTAGCATGCAGATACGGTAGCATTGTGGTAGCACAATTGCTTCACAGCTCCAGGGTCCCAAGTTCAATTCCAAGCTTGGGTCACTGTCTGTGCAGAGTCTGCACGTTCTCCCCGTGTGTGCGTGGGTTTACTCCGGGTGCTCCGGTTTCCTCCCACAGTCCAAAGATGTGCAGGTTAGGTGGATTGGCCATGCTAAATTGCCCTTAGTGTCCAAAATATCCCTCAGTGTTGGGTGGGGTTACTGGGTTATGGGGATAGGGTAGGGTTGTGGGCTCGGGTAGGGTGCTCTTTCCAAGAGTTGATGCAGACTCAATGGGCAGAATGGCCTCCTACTGCACTGTAAATTCTATGAAGATAAAGCAAATGGTTCGGAAGATAAATGGGATGTTGTCATTTATTGCAAGGGGAAAGGAATATAAAAGTAGGGAAGTGTTGCTACAATTGTACAGGGCGAGACCACACCTGGAGCACTGTGTGGAGCTTTGGTCTCCTTATTTGAAAAAGGATACAATTGCATTAGGAATGCAGAGGTCAGGGTGGCACGATGGCACAGTGGTTAGCACTGTGTTCGATCCTGGCCCCGGGCCACTGTCCGTGTGGAGTTTGCACATTATCCCCATGTCAGCGTGGGTCTCACCGCCACAACCCAAATAAAAGCAAATTGCTGCAGATGCTGGAATCTGAAACAAAAGAGAAAAGCTTTGACAAAGAATCATCGGACTCCAAACATTACCTCTTTTCTCTCCCTACAGATGCTGCCAGACCTGCTGAGATTTTCCAGCATTTTCTCTTTCGCCCCACAACCCAAAGATGTGTACGGTAGGTGGATTAGCCACATTAAATTGCCTCTTAATTGGAAAAAATAATTGGGTACTCTAAATTTATAAAAGAAAAAATGAGTGCAGAGGTTTACTTGACTGATTCCTGCCTTCAAGGAGTTTGTCTTATTAGGAAAGGTTGGACATGTTTGGCCTGATTCCATTGGAATTTAGAAGAATTAGAGGTGATCTTATTGAAACATACAAGATCCTGAGTGAACTTGGCAAGGTGGGTACTGAAAGGACATTTCCCTGTAATGGAGAGATTAGAACTTGGGTACGCAGTTTAAAAATAAGGGGTCTTCCATTTAAGATGGAGATGAGAATCTGTTTTCTCTCAGAGGGTCGTTAGTCTGTGGAATTCTATTCCCCAGAGAGCAGTGAAGGCAGGGTTGTTGAATATGATCATACAATTGACAGTGAATATTTTACAAGTTCAGTCTATTTGGTTTCTTCCTTCGTCTTGTCGATCTGAGTTGACGAGGAGCTGATGATGAAGTTTAAGGCTGAGGTAAATAGATTCTTGACTGACAAGGGAGTCAAAGAGTATAGGCAGGGGGTAGACAGGAAAATGGAGGCTGCAATCCTATCAATTGCTGAAGCAGGCAGATGGAGCCAAATAACCTAATCCAGCTCCTAATTCATATGTCAAGGGAAGTCACTTTCAATATTTACAAACTTGGCTATTACTTCCTGAAGTCTTTCACAGTCTGTTATTTTACAGATCCTAGTCATAAGGAAATTCATACTTCTGTTCTCCAAAGTCAATTCCAAACCATTTATATTCATTTGCATAATACATACACACATGTATATATGGTGAGAGAATAAAAGTGGGACAGCTCTGATCTTTGTAGCACAGCCTTTCCAATTTCCTAATTTGTTCAACATCCATTTACTTCTAACTTTGTTCCTGCCAACAACTTTTTGTCATTGGCCAGTGTGCCAACGTATTCTCACCTATGACCTCTTTCCAGAGAGGCAACTTCTGGGAAGTAATGATTACCTGCCTGCCAGTGGCAAATTGAAGTGCCTACTGATGACACTCTTTACACCACATCTTGATTTTTCAGATGTTGGAGGTCCCTCTAATGTAGCTGGAGCCCATAGCTGGAATGGTGACTGCCTCCCAGCAGCAGATCAGGGAGCCAGAGGTGTATCCAGTAAAGCAGCACGTGGGTTTGCTGGTTATGAGTCACACCTGTTATATATCACTTGTTAGTAATATGTTGTTACTCTTTGCTTTATACTTCCAGAATGGTCTGATGGTGAGATTCTAAAGAAACTACCAATCTTCAACTTAAAGCAAAATAGGCTTAATGAATAATGAATTAAATAATGTTGAGTTTGTTCACTCTCACAGAACTATAACTAGTGATTAAGTAATTCAGAATAAAGTATTAACTACATTTAACTACGCATGCTAACTATGCTATTATGTATATCTCTAAGTGCTGTCTAGTCACTCCTGGTTCAAAGAGCCCCAAGATCCTTTGAGTTCACATATTTGTACATGAATCTAGTGCTGACACATAGTGGTTGTCTTACACTATAGTCATGAACCCTTTATATATCTCTATATATACACATATCACTACATGCCCTTTTTAAAAATATTTTTTCTGAGGTGGAGCAAAGAAAAAATGTATAACTATAGTACAATAAAACTTGATTGTATATCTATGCAAAGCAAAATGAGTAATGATCATACAATTGACAGTGAATATTTTACAACTTCAGTCTATTTGGTTTCTTCTTTCGTCTTGTCGATCTTCTGAGTTGACGAGGAGGTAATGATGAAGTTTTGACTCTTTTGTGCATGTCATCATTACTTCTAGTGTTTGTTAATGTGTCATGAAATATTGTTTCATTCAGACCTAAGTCCGGAAAAATTTCTTTGTTTAATCAAATTTTTTTGTAGTGCACGTTGATTTCTTTGTAGAATTGGTCCTTCAGCCGTTTTTACAATGTATGAGCGTGGTGCTGCTTGTCTTACGATTTTGGGAGGAGCAGACCAACCTCCATCAGGTATTATAATTCTAACGAGGCCGTCTGGAGTTAATGTTTCCAGTTGAATTGCGTGCATGTCATAATATGTCTGTTGACGAGTACGTTGTTGTTCCATTTTCTTTAACACTGGCAAGTGATCTGGATTCTGCAGTTGAATGGATGGTAATGTTGGTGTGGTGCTGGTGAAAGTCCAGTTGCTAGTGGAGTAGCTCTGTAGGATAAAAGCGCAAGATGAATGTCTGATGCAGAATCCACAGCTTTATTAATTAGTTGCTTTATGATGTGCACACCCTTCTCTACCTTACCGTTGGACTGTGTGTCGTGAGGACTTGATATCACATGAAATGAAATTGTACTGTCTTGAGAACTCGGCCCATTCATTGCTGTCAAAACATGGTCCATTGTCTGACATGACAGTGGTGGGTATCTCAAAAGTTTCTTTGCTGGCTTTTGTGACTGATTTGGATGTTAAATCCGGTAGCTTCATGACCTCTGGATAGTTGGAGTAGTAATCGATAATTAATACATTGTTACAACCATTTGGGTGAAATAGGTCAATACCTACTTTGGCCCAAGGAGAGGGGACTAACTCATGTTGTTTTAGAGTCTCCTTGCATTGCGCAGATTGATGACTCTTGCAAGTCGCACAGGCTAGAACCATGTCAGTATGTCTCCATTTATTCCTGGCCAATATACTGCTTGTCTCACCCGAAGCTTACACTTCTCAATCCCGAGATGACCCTCATGAATCTGATCAAGTATCATTGGACTGAGGCACAGTGGTATGACTATCTGGTCCAGTCTTAGAAGTAGTCCATCCACGATCGTTAGATCTGCCTGAACGTTTCTGAACAAAGGACGCTGCCCTTTTGGCCACCCATTCTGGAGATGGTGAATGACGCGTTGCAGCACAGCATCCTTCTTAGTACCAGTTCGGATTAGGTTTAACTTTCTAGTTAACTTCCCAGAAGTTGCCTTAACCTAACGGAGTCTGAACGTTCTCCCCGTGTCTGCGTGGGTTTCCTCCGAGTGCTCCGGTTTCCTCCCACAGTCCAAAGACGTGCAGGTTAGGTGGATTGGACATACTAAAATTGCCCAAAAAAGGTTAGATGGGGTTATTGGCTTACGGGGATAGGTGGAAGTGAGGGCTTAAATGGGTCGGTGCAGACTCGATGGGCCGAATGGCCTCCTTCTGCACTATGTTCTATGTTAACCTCTGATCCGATACAGGTAGATTTTCTGCACAGAGCTGTGCTTGAGCTTCAACATCATATATGAACTCGAACGGTTCACTTGCAGACGTTATGGAGCGTGATAGCGCATTCGCTATGATTAAATCTTTTCCTGGTGTGTAGATGAGGTCAAAGTCATACCTTTGTAGCTTCATCATGGTTCTTTGGAGATGTGGAGTCATGTCATTGAGATCCTCGTCAATTATATGCACCAGCGGTCTGTGATCCGTCTCTACATTGGGGAGTCCATAGACATAGTCATGGAGCTTCAATATGCCTGTTCGTAGTCCCAGACATTCTGTTGGTGTCATCGCTCTGGATGCATATGTAACAGGAACCCAAGTTGAGCTGTTGCTTCTTTGCAACAGTACTGCCCCTATTCCATCCTCACTTGCATCAATGGATATTTTCGTCTCCCTGTTAGGATCAAAAAAGGCTATTATAGGTGCAGTCGTTAGTTGAACTTTTAAATCTTGCCATTCTTTTGGATGGTCCTCTGTCCACTCGAAAGGTGTAAATATCTTGATTAAGTGGCTAAGAGCTGTTGTTCTTGTTGACAAATTGGGTATGAATTTGCCTGAGAAGTTGACAAAGCCTAGAAATTGTAGTACTGCTTTTTTAACTTCAGGTAATTTCATGCCTTGAATGGCTGAAATGTTCTCATCGTCTGGTTGCACACCATGTTCAGATATCTTATCTCCCAAAAACTTGAGTGTAGAAGTTCCAAAAGTGCATTTTGATTGATTTAATCCGAGGCCATATTTGTTTATGCGCTGAAACACTTTGTCGTTCAATATGCTCTTCTTTTGTCGATTACCATATTATGATGTAATCTGCGTATACCCGAACACCTTCTATTCCTTCCGTCATCTGTTCCATGATGCGGTGGAATATTTCAGATGCAGAGATTATTCCAAAAGGCATACGATTAAAGCAAAATCTTCCAAAAGGTCTATTAAAGGTGCAGTTTATTGCTGGTGTTTAAGGAATTTAATCGGGAATAGAAAAACGTCCTGGGGCAGCACGGCAGTACAGTGGTTAGCACTGTTGCTTCACAGTGCCAGGGCCCCAGGTTCAATTCCCGGCTTGGGTCACGATCTGTGCGGACTTTGCACGTTCTTCCCGTGTCTGCGTGGGTTTCCTCCGTGTGCTCCGGTTTCCTCCCACAGTCCAAAGATGCACAAAGATGTCCAAAAAAAGATTAGTGGAGTTACTGGGTTACGGGGATAGGTTGGAAGTGTGGGCTTAGTGGGGTGCTCTTTCCAAGGGCCAGTGCAGATCTGATGGGCCGAATGGCCTCCTTCTGCACTGTAAATTCTATGATTCTATTGCATACACTTACATTCCTCACTTCGATCAACTCAAAAATATAAATGGTAAAGCGGAAAATCCGATTACCTTACTGAACCTAACAATCTAAAATATCCAAATTGTCACAAGGAAAAATCCAATTCAGTGGAAGTTCTCTGCTGTCAATTTAATTTTCTGGAGAAAGAATGTCATTCAGCCCCTTCAATAAATCATTCCAGAATATTAACATTTTCCTTTGCCTATCATGATAGTTTGTCTCAATCCTCATTTAACATGGCTTCCATACTGTTTTTAACTGTCATGCACCTTGTTAATTTTGGTGAGATATAGTATTTATCATTTTAAAAAATTTAGACGAAGAATTATTATTTTTTTTAAAATTTAGAGTACCCAATTCATTTTTTCCAATTAAGGGGCAATTTAGCGTGGCCAATCCACCAGCTTGCATATTTTTGGGTTGTGGGGGTGAAACTCACGCAAACACGGGGAGAATGTGCAAATGAACAGTGACCCAGAGCCGGAATCGAACCTGGGACCTCGGCGCAGTGAGGCCGCTGTGCTAACCCACTGCGCCACCGTGCTGCCCTACGAAAAATGATTTTAAAGTTCTTCTGAACACCATACAGCAGTCAATCTTTGCTCTGACAATCTTTGTTGTTACCTTAAATTCTAGAGTAAATGGGTTGGTCTCTTCATTCACGCCTGGATACTGTGCTAACAGAAACAAATGAGGGGTGAGATTTGATGGGGTTTGTGAGAGGGAGGCAGCTCTTTTCGAACATTAGGAGGGTATTGAACATGGTTATGGCACCGGCAGAGGGGAAGGAAACAGAGGTGGTTGTGGCAATGGACGCTGAGAAAGCGTTTGACCGGGGAGAATGGGGGTACTTGATGGCAGTACGATTGAGCCATTGGCCATCGCGTTCAGAAGTTCGGAGGTATGGAATGGGATAGTGCGGGGGAGGGGGGTGGAGAGAGCATAGGGTGCCTTTATATGTCGATGACTTGTTATTATACATGCTGTAACCGAGTGTGTCAATAGGGTGAATACTGAAATTGCTTTGGGTGTTTGGGTCTTTCTCGGATTACAAATTAAATCTAGATAAGAGTGAATATTTTGTGGTGTCTCGGCCAGGGGTCAGGGCAGGGGTGGGGGGGGGCTGCCATTCTGTAATGCAGGGACTCACTTTAGATACCTGGGGGTGCAGGTTGCTCGGGATTTGGGGGGAGGGGGCTCCGGAGGTACAACATTCCTAGTTTGGTGGGGAGGGTAAAAGCTGATCTGGCAAGGTGGGATGGTCTCCCTCTGTCACTGGCAGGTTGGGGACAGACGGTTAAAATGAATGTGCTGGCGCGATTCCTGTTTATTGGTGGCCAGAATTAAAAAGGTGCTACTACAGAGAGGAAGGCAGGCAGGGGGTTTGGGTCTTCTGAACCTGGTGTATTATTACTGGGCGGCGAATGTGGAGAAGGTACGGAGCTGGGTCAGAGGGGTTGACTCCCAATGGGTCAGAATGGAGGAGAGTTTGTGTAGGGGGTCGGGATTGAAGGTGCTAGCGACAGCGCCGCTCCCGACGGCCCCGGGGAGATACTCAGGGAGTTCGGTAGTAATAGCTTCATTGAGAATTTGGAGGCAGTTTCGCTAGCACTTCGTGTTGGGGGCAGGGTCAAGGGAAATGCTGATTCGGGGGAACCATAGATTTGAGCCAGTGAAGTGCCCTGGCGTGGCGGGAGGACTTGCTGGAATTTCTGACGCATAAGAAGGTCAAATTTGATCTGAGGGGAAGGATGGAGGGTTTTACATGAGGAGGAGAAGGCACCGCTAGAAGGGATCAAGTCAAAGTAGGAGGAAGATTTGGGAGAGGGTATGGAGAGGGGTTCTGGTGTGAGGTGCTCCGGAAGGTGAACGCCTCCACCTCGTGTGCAAGGTTGAAGCTGCTACAGCTGAAGGTGATGTATGGAGCACACCTTCCAAGGGCGAGGATGAGCCGGCTCTTTGAGGGAGTAGAAGACCTGTGTGAACGTTGTGAAGTATGGCCTCAACCGGGACCTTGGATTCATGTTGCATTACATTCACGCCCCACTGTCTAGCCTGGGTTTGCGAAATCCTACCAACTGTCCTACCAACTTGAGACAATTCACACCTCTTTAACCTGGGATTACCCCTCTCTCTGGATCTGTAAAGACTTAATTACCTGCAAATGTTCACAGTCAAAGTAATGTCTTGCATCTTTGACTTTGTCTATATATATATATATATATATATATTTATATATATGTATGTTTCTGGAACCTACCTCTTCATTCACGTGAGGAATGAGCAGTGCTCTGAAAGCTAGTGATTTGAAACAAACATGTTGGACTTTAACCTGGTGTTTCGTTAGAGAGAAGAAGGTTAAGAGGGGACTTAATTGAGGCATACAAGATTATCAGAGGATTAGATAGGGTGGACATCGAGAGCCTTTTTCCTCGGATGGTGATGTCCAGCACGAGGGGACATAGCTTTAAATTGAGGGGAGATAGATATAGGACAGATGTCAGAGGTAAGTTTTTTACTCAGAGAGTAGTAAGGGTGTGGAATGCCCTGCTTGCAACAGTAGTGGACTCGCCAACACTAAACGCATTCAAATGGTCATTGGATAGGCATATGGACGATAAGGGAATAGTGTAGAGGGACTTTAGAAGGGTTTCACAGGACGGTGCAACATCGTGGGCCGAAGGGCCTGTACTGCGCTGTAATGTTCTATGTTCTATGCTGTAAGACTTCTTATTGTGCTCACCCTAGTCCAACGCCAGCATCTCCACATCATGACCAAATACAAACAATGAAATAAAGCGGTCATCATTGCTTCTGGTACCAGAGTCATTCATCATCAATCAGAAACATTTACTTCTGCATGCCTTTTTGACAATACACTGTAGAACAGGGATGTCAAATTCAATTTACATGGTGGGCCTTATTTGCGGTTATAGCATATGACATGGGTTACATTCAGAAAAATTGTCTATCACACTGGGTACAAACTGGTAGGTACCTTGCCCATTTGTTATGGTGTAAAATGGGTGCAATGTACACCAATTTCTCAACTATTCCTAGAATGAAGGGCTTATTTATGAAGAAAACGTTAACAGTTTTTAGAAGAGAGATGATGTTATTGAAATATATGAGATCATAAGAACTAGAAGCAGGAGTAGGCCATCTGGCTCCTCGAGCCTGCTCCACCATTCAATGAGATCATGGCTGATCTTTTGTGGAATCAGCTCCACTTTCTGGCCCGAACACCATAACCCTTAATCCCTTTATTCTTCAAAAAACTATCTTCATCTTAAAAACATTTAATGAAGGAGCCTCAACTGCTTCACTGGGCAAGGAATGCCATAGATTCACAACCCTTTGGGTGAAGAGGTTCCTCCTAAACTCAGTCCTAAATCTACTTCCCCTTATTTTGAGGCTATGCACCCTAGTTCTGGTTTCACACGCCAGTGGAAACAACCTGTTCGCATCTATCCTATCCATTCCCTTCATAATTTTATATGTTTCTATAAGATTCCCCCTCATCCTTCTAAATTCCAACAAGTACAGTCCCAGTCTACTCAACCTCTCCTCATAATCCAACCCCTTCAGCTCTGGGATTAACCGAGTGAATCTCCTCTGCACACCCTCCAGCTCCAGTATGTCCTTTCTCAGGTAAGGAGACCAAAACTGAACACAATACTCCAGGTGTGGCCTCACTAACACCTTATACAATTGCAGCATAAACCCTTAGTCTTAAACTCCATCCCTCTAGCAATGAAGGACAAAATTCCATTTGCCTTCTTAATCACCTGTTGCACCTGTAAACCAACTTTTTGCGACTCATGCACAAGCACACCCAGGTCTCTCTGCACAGCAGCATGCTTTAATCCTGAGAGAGGATGTTACCTCTTGTGGAATAGACCATAACTAGGAGGAACAAGAGGTCTCCCTTTTAAGAAGGGCATGAGGAGAATATTGTTTCACTCAGAGGGCTGTTAGTCTGTGGAATTCTGTCCCCCAGATTGTATTGGAGGCTGGGTCATTGAATTTATTCAAGTCTGTGTTAGATAGATTTTTGATAAGAGTTATGGTGAGCAGATAGGACAGTGGACTTGAGACAACAGCCAGAACAATTAAGTGGCACAGCAGGTTCAAATGTGACTTCGGAGATCACCGGGAAAATGTGTGGCCAGACCAGATGAATTTGAAAGAAACAATGAAGTGATGAGGAGCGTGGCACGGTAGGATAGTGGTTAGCACTGTTGCTTCACAGTGCCAGGGTCCCAGGTTCAATCCCTGGCTTGGGTCACTGTCTGCGCAGAGTCTGCACGTTCTCCCCATATCTGCGTAGGTTTCCTCCGGGTGTTCTGATTTCCTCCCACAAGTCCCGAAAGACATGATGTTAGGTGAATTGGACATTCTGAATTCTCCCTCTGTACCCGAACAGGCACCAGAATGTGGCGACTAGGGGCTTTTCACTTCCCGTACCAGCCTCCCCGAACAGGCGCCGGAATGTGGCGACTAGGGGCTTTTCACAGCAACTTCATTTGAAGCCTACTTGTGACAATAAGCGATTTTCATTTCATTTCATTTCATTTTAATAATCTTGTCACAAGTAGGCTTACATTAATACGGCAATGAAGTTAATGAAAAGCCCCTGGTCGCCACATGCATTGCAGTGTTAATGTAAGCCTACTTGTGACACTAATAAAGATTATCATTAAAAAAAATGAACTTGCAAAGTCAGGTAACTGAGAATATAAAACTCAATACAAGTGAGAGAAAGTAGCCCACAGCATTCCGGAAAAGAGCGTTCACATATTCGGCTGAAAGGTAGAGTTTATTTTTAATTATTTGAAAACAATATCAAAACTAACACAAAAAAACATAGTGCAATTATATTTGAGAAGAGGGTGGTTGGAGCCAATAGGGCCTCTTGAAAATTGACAAGTGATATTAATGCATATAAGGAAATGGTGGAGGTACCTTAGATCTGGAAGAGGAAAGTATGTCGGACATCCCATAAACTAATATTGAATCGGGGCAGGGTTTCACAAAAAGTAACGTGAGCAAAATAACAGTGAAGAAGAAAATAAGGCACTAAAAGGGTGTCATAAACCCAGAGGACTGAATTATTGCCCTAATTATAATCCTCCAAAGTTTTCTTGATTTGAGAACTGTCTCTACAGCTTTGAAAATTAAGGACATCATTCTGCTATTTAAGAAAGCTGAGAGAGGGAGACAAGGGAATTATAGACCAGTTATCTTAATATTTGTTGTCATGAAATGAATAAGCTAAAATTAAGGAAAGGGTCACAGAATACCTTGAAAAATTTCAGCTGATCAGATAGAGCTGCCACAGATTTGCAAGGGAGATTATTCCTGACAACCTTGATAGTCATGTTTGAAACATTGACTAAAGTAGTGCACAGAGGTTAATATCTACACATATTATTCATATGGACTTTCAGGAGACAATTTGATAAACTTCCTCATAAGATGCTGTGAGCTCAAAGTTGACATTTATGGGATCAAAGGAACATTGTTCATATTGTCCTGGATATAAACTGACTTCAGTGGCAAGAAACAGGGGGCAGTTCTTCTAACTATTAGGTAATTTGTACATTCTGAATTCTCCCTCTGTGTAGCTGAACAGGCGCCGGAATGTGGCGACTAGGGGCTTTTCATCAACTTCATTGCAGTATTAATGTAAGCCTACTTGTGACAAGATTATTAAAATGAAATGAAAATCGCTTATTGTCACAAGTAGGCTTCAAATGAAGTTACTGTGAAAAGCCCCTAGTCGCCACATTCTGGTACCTGTTCGGGGAGGCTGGTACGAGAAGTGATTAAGTGAATGGGTGAAATTGTGGCAAATGGATTTTAATATGGGCAAATGAGAGGCCATCCATTTTGGACCCAAAAAGGAGTGAATTAGGCTTTCTAAATTGTGAAAAGTTTCAATAATGAAGGTTAAAAGAGACCTAGGAATCCATATACACAGGTCATTAAATATCTTGGACAACTGCAGAAAATCAAAAGATAAATGGAATGCTGGCCTTTATAGCTGAAGGACGAGAATACAAGGAGGTAGAAGTTCTGCAACTGATATACAAAATCTTAGTTAGAACATACCTCGAATACTGTAAATTGCTCTGAGCACCACACTTTGGGAAAGACATATTAGCTTTTGAGAGTGTAGCATAGGTTTTCCGGAATAGTACCTAGCCTCTAAGGGTTCAGCTACAAAGAGATTCCACCGTTTAGGGATTTATTGCCTGGTATTTAGAAGGCTGAGGAGTGATTTGATTGGGAGTTTTCAAGACATGAGTGGGAACCAGATAAGGTAAGTATTGAGAAACTACTTTGGTCTAAAACATACAGCAACATTTAGGTGTGAAATTTGGAAAAACCTCAACACAAAAGGAGGTAGAAGTTTGGAGCTCTCTTTTCCAAATAACATCAACACTAGGCCAATTGCAAATTTTAAATCCAAGATTTATGGGGTCAGAGTTGATGTCATTGGATGGTGGTGGGCAAGAGATGCGAACTAGCCTATTCATATTCCTATGTTGCTTCATGCATCTCTTCAGGTCTCAAGGGGACCAAGCCCTTTGAAGTCTGATGATAGTCAGAATAGAACCTTTTGTTAAGTAACATGTGGTATTATTGCCACATTTTATTTCTTCATCTAAAAATGGATCAGTAGCTATTTTGTATGGACTCTCCTCCCTGACTTGGAAATATATTTCCGTTCCTTCGCTGTTGGGACAAAATCCTGGAACTCCCTCCCTAACAGCACAGTACCTACACCTGCAGTGGTTCTAGAAGGCAGCTCACCACCACCTTCTGAAGAGCAACTAGGGATGGGCAATAAATGCTGGCCTAACCTACATCCCCCGAATGAATTTTTTTTAAATACAGACGTTCAAAGTGTCATACACTAAGCTTGTTAACAAAGCCACAGGAAATGGTCAGTGACAGCTTGGATATAAAATTGTTGAAGACAGGAAACAACGTACGGGTGAACAGTTATGCTTTAGACTGGAGAATATTACAATGATGTCACCCAGAGTTTGGTATTAGGACTTTTTACTTGTTAATTACCTGGACTTGGGTACAGAGAGCACAATTTCAAAGTTGACAGATGACAAAAAAGTTCAAACGTAGTAAACAGTGGCTGCAGAAGGATCTAGAGCAGTGGTGGGCAACCTGGAGCTCGGAGGCCACATGAGGCCATTCAGGGTTCTGAGTGCAGCCTACAAGACATTTTGTTGACTTTGTCCAGAGCAGGGTTACCACATTCCATATGTTTCTTTTGTGTGGCTTTTACCCTATTGTATAACTGAAGTTGGGCAGGCAATGGCATGGTGGTATTGTCAGTGGACTAGTAATCCAAAGTACTGCTCTGGGGTCCCAGGTTCAAATCCCGCCACTGCGGATGGTGAAATTTGAATTCAATACAAATCATTTAATTTACAGTGCAGAAGGAGGCCATTCGGCCCATTGAGTCTGCACTAGCCCTTGGAAAGAGCATCCCACACCTCCATCCAAACCTCAGTAACACCACCTAACCTTTTTTTGGACACCAAGGGGCAATTTAGCATGGCCAATACCCCTAACCTGCACAGCTTTGGACTGTGGGAGGAAACCGGAGCAGCCAGTGGAAACCCACGCAGATATAGGGAGAACGTGCAGACTCCGCACAGACAGTGACCCAAGCCAGAATCGAACCTGGCAACCGGGAACTGTGAAGCAACTGTGCTATCCACTGTGCTACCCAGATTAAAAGTCTAATGATGACCATGAAACCATTGTCGATTGTTATAAAAACCCATCTGGTTCACTAATGTGCTTTAGGGAAGGAAATCTGTCGTCCTTACCCAGTCTGGCCTACATGTGACTCCAGACGCTCAACAATGTGGTTGATTCTTAACTGCGCCTGAAGGGCAATTGGGAATGGGCAATAAATGCTGCATGAACAAATTTTAAAATAGTAATAGTAAAGCAAGAGCAAGTGAAGTTGGGTGCATACAATGATTGTACACAATGTTGACTGTGAGAGCCATGCACTCTTCTGTGCCCAATCAAAGCAAAATTATTTTTGCATTTTACCACTTGAAGTTGATGACAGTTCTATTAATATATGAATGATTAAGCATTTTCTATAAACATATGAAATACTTGGCATGTATGAAATGTATTCAACCTTAATCAAGAGTCCCTCCCACCCGGCTTACTCACTCTTCCAACTTCTTCCATCATGCAGGAGATACAGAACTCTAAGAACACACACGGACTGTCATTGAAAATATGGAAAGATGTGCCATTTGAAACATGGAAGTCTGGCAATATCTGGTCTGAGAGAAACATGAGAGGATACAGGTAAAGATCCCACGAAAGGTTAATAGCAGCTGCAAAGAGCAGGATTATAAAATGCAGATTCTTTCTCCCAAGCAGGCTTAGCAAACACACAGGATTCTTGTATTAAGCTAAAAACAATGGCTCACACCTTCATTGAAAGTAACTATCTTAGTAAGCATCTGGAAAAGCATGGATGAAGGTTTCAGTTGAATTAAGTGACGAATGTTTAAAACAGGCAGGTCTTTCAAGTTATAACCAAGTGAATTTTTAGCATTACGCTAAAAACAATGTTTCACACCTTCATTGAAATTAACTATCTTAGTAAAAGCTGGAAAGAAAGGATGAGGTTCAGTTGAATTTGGTGAAAATTCTAGGCGTGAAATTCTACTAGCATCAAGTAAATTAAAGGAAATTGGAGACTATCAGTCTATGAGAAACATAATTTAGAGCCAAAATCAAAGTCAAAGTTATGAGCTGGGGACACAATTGGAAAATAAAACTATAGAAATGACAGGAATTAAAAGTAACACCTCTTGAAACCAAAGCATTTTTGAATATCACAAAGGAACTTTGAACATCACAAAGGACAATGTAATCAGATCTGAGGGCTGAGGCCATGCCCAAAATGAATGCTTAGTTGTAATAGAATGTTTAGATCAAAGATACTTTTTACAATCAAAATGGAAATAAGTTACTTTACAATAAGATAATGCAAACTTAATAACTGTTAGAAAGAGAATATAAACCCAGAGCAGGAACTAGCAGAAGCAGAGCAGAACCAGAACTCAGAGAGAAGGAGAGAAGGAACAACAGGAGCAGAGTCAGCTTACAGCCAGCTCGGTCATAGGAAAGATAAGACAAGCAGCCGAGCTAAAACAGCTAATACATGCAAGGAAGACTAGAATTTAAACAGGAGGCAGAGTCAGCTCAGAGATAGCCAGCTCTCCTAGCTCAGTACATGGGATCGACAAGACACAGCAACCAACTCACCAGTGAATACTTCTAAAGAAGACCAGACTTTAAAGAAGATTGATTGTCAAGTTGGGCCTGAAGGTCCCTTCAACCAACCCGAAGGATCCAGAAGCAAGATCTTTTTACCTTTCTGTAAAGAAAGTGATTGCAGCTTTTAAAAGAAAAAATATAATAATAAAATAACTTAAAAGTTTTAACCTGAAACAGTGGTTATTAGCCTACTTTACTTACTTAGCAACGCAGGACCCAGGATATCAATGCTTCTAAGGGGTAAGTAGGTAAAATTCTTCGGTGAACGTATGGGTTATACTGGGGGATAACTTGAAAATATAGTTTGACCTGAATAGCACCCACCGAAGCCTGTATCGGAGTCAGGGAGTTAGAATAGCGCCCCTTTTTGGTATAGGGGGAATTCTAAGAATAGTGGTGAGTTTTTAACTTCAGGACAGATTCAAAAGCAGCTTCTTCCCTGCTGTTACCAGACTCCTAAACGACTCTCTTATGGACTGAACTCATTAACACTACACTCCTGTATGCTTCACCCGATGCCGGTGACAATGTATTTACATTGTGTACCTTGTGTTGCCCTATTATGCATTTTATTTTAATTTTATCATGTACTAAACGATCTGTTTGAGCTGCTCGCAGAAAAATACTTGGCACTGTACCTCGGTATACGTGACAATAAATGAATCCAATCCAATCATCTCTTCTCTAAGAGGAACAACTTCAGCTTCGACTCTCGTAACCAAAGTTTCTCATCCCCAGAACCATTCTTGTAAAGCTTTTCAGTACCCTCTCCAATACTTTCATATCCTTTCCTAAAATGTGGTGCCCAGAATTGGACACAATACTTCAGTGAAGGCAGCCTGTGTTTTATAAAGATAAAAAATGTTAAAAGATGTCACCATTGAATCAATGGTCCTGAACATGTTAAAACAATTGACGCAACTTATTTATAAGTGTTATAGTGTTATTATTTTGCATCTTCTTATTTAAATCCATTGCTGATGTTATCTGTAAGTGCTGTGCACAACCAGGGACCTGGGTCCGATTCGCGGCTTGGGTCAGTCTGTGCAGAGTCTGCATGTTCTGCCCGTCTCTGCGTCAGTTTCCTCTGGGTACTCCAGCGGTTTCCTCCCACAAGTCCCAAAAGACGTGATGTTAGGTGAATTGGACATTCTGAATGATTCCTCTGTGTACCTGAACAGGTGCCGGAATGTGGTGACTAGGGACTTTTCACTGTAACTTCATTGCAGACTCCGCACAAACAGTGACCCAAGCCGGGAATCGAACCTGGGACCCTGGAGCTGTGAAGCAATAGTGCTACCCATTGTGCTACCGTGCTGCCCTGTTCATACTGTATTTTAAACTTTGTTGCTTCTTTATGTTCAAGAGGATTAACTTATAACGTGTTTTGACTACCTAATTGTGGTCAAGTTACCACACTAAGATACTCATTAATATTTTGACGAAATGATGTAATGGAATTAATACACCGGTTAATTTAGAAACACTTAGATATTACAACAGGGAAACAGACCTTTCTAACCAGTATGTGTGGGAGTTTACAAGTGTAATTCTAATCACGTTTATCCATTTTGTTATCATAACTCTTCAAACCCTTTTCCTTCATCCATTAATTTGTAATGTACATAATCATTGTTAATGAATATACATTAATACACAACATTGCCAAATGCCTGCCCAGTGCAAGGCCAAGAACAGGGCAGCCACTTTCTGCAAGATGAACACAAGCTGCTCTCCCACAGTCTCCGCTTTCCCAACCCTGACAATGCTCTTCCTATCCCTGCTCCTCCTCTCCCCCTATGTTCCATCCACCCCACCCCCTGCTTTTTCCCCTCCCACTTCATCCATCCAACTACATCCAACTTCTCATCCACTACATCACTCCTCCTCCCTGCTCCACTTCCTCCCTTCACTGCTCTTTACCCCCACCCACCCGGAATCTTCCTCCCGTTCCTCACCTCTCCATCCCTGCTCTAGCACCCATCCTGACCTTCACCCCAACCCTCCTCACCTCTTCAGGCCCAACACTCTTGACACCCTCTAGCCCCCCCCCCACTTCAAAACCCTGCCCACCACACCCTTTTCCCCCACTCTGACCCCATGACACCGAATTCTTCACTCTCTTGCTCTTATGGGGACAGATTGGAGAGGTTGACAGCTTTCTTCTCTCAATATAACATGGAGGAGATTTTTTAGAGATGTTCAAAATCATGAGGGGGCTGGACAGAGTAGATGGGGAGAAACTTGTAAAAGGATTAAGAACGAAAGAGCAGTTTAAAAAAAAGGTATTTGATTACGTACATGTCCTGCATGGTAACACAACCTCAACATGCAAAAGAGTATACAGTTTGTACATTTTCTCCATTTACTCCTCCCTCTCAACAAACAGCTCCTCAAATCCAGGCATAAACAGCCTCCACTATACCTCGAAGCCCTCCTCTAACCCCCATGGGGGAAGTTTGATTTTCTCCAACTGGAGAAACTCATACAAGTCTCTCAGCTAGGCTGCGATCCCCGGTAGTGTAGCTGTGGTGATATGACTAGGAGGTTTACGGTACCTATCTGCCATTGGTGCAGAACACTCGCTGCCCATTGGCTCAGGCCGGTCATGTGCCACTCGGCTGGTTGGTTGAGACTAGTCATGTGACTGCTCACCGATTGGTTGGGAGGCAAGTAGTCCCGCCTACGAGGCTGGGTATAAGAACCCGTAGGACCCAGCAGTCGGCCTTTCTCTGGAAGTCGACTGCCGGGCACACAACTAGTCAATTAAAGCCTAATGTTTGGATCTTCATCTCGACTCGTGTCCAATTGATGGTACATCAATTTAATCGACTAGAAGTTTAAAATGGAGCTACGGATCAAACCAGACTGCCTCCGCATCAGCCCGCATGCTACAAACGCGTCAGCAACTTTTAAACACTGGCTGGCGTGTTTCAACAGCTACCTCTCCACCACAGACAGCCAACCCACCAAGGAGCAGAAACTTCACATCCTCCACTCGTGCGTGGGCACCGCCGTCTACTCGATGATTGAGGACGAACGAGATTATGACGCAGCCATGGACCTTCTGAAAAGACATTTCCTCAAGCCTGTTAACCAAGTTTACGCACGGTATCTCCTAGCTACAAGGCAACAGTTTCCCGGTGAGTCCCTTAACGGATTTTATCGGGCCCTCGTTGTCCTGGGGAGAAATTGCGCCTGCCCACAAGTTACTGTGGCAGAGCACACACAACTGTTAATCCGTGATGCCTTTGTTGCAGGCATGCAACACTCTGCAATTCGCCAGAGGTTGCAAGAGGACACCTTGAGCCTCGCTGAGGCACGGACCCTCGCATCCTCCCTGGAGATTGCCGACCGAAACGCCCGCGCATATGCCCGCAGCCGCGCGGCAGCCCCTTGGGCAACGTGGCATACAACCCCCTTGTCCCCCTCCGACCCCCCCCCCCCCCCCCAGGCCTGCGCTGCGGGGCGCCCTGATAAGCTCACGGGGCCCCGCTGTTATTTCTGTGGCCTAGCAAAGCACCCCCGCCCGCGCTGTCTGGCCCGCTCCAGAGTGTGTAAAAGCTGCGGGAAGAAAGGTCATTATTCGGTGGCCTGTCAGTCAAAGTCGGTCGCTGCTGTTCCGCACAGCGACCACGGATCGCGCCCCCCCCCGCGCATCACACAGGCCCCCCTAACGCCGCTCCCAGCCACCACAAGTGACCCATGGACTTCTCTGCCCCTGACTCCAGCCCCCACGAGTGACCCACGGGCGCCGCCATTTTGGGCCCTGGACACCCCGTGTGGGACCTGGGCGCCGCCATCTTGGGGCCCCGACCCCACGTGCGGGTCCTGGGCGCCGCCATCTTGGGGCCACGACTCCGCGTGCAGCTGACGGGCGCCGCCATTTTGGACCAACATAGAAGACCCCACCAGTGACTACTCTGCAAATGAAGACGACTCAGACCTGCTGCCACGACTCGCTGCAGTGACTCTCGACCAGTTGCAACCACGCACGCTCTCTACGGCAACGACACAGATACTTCTCAACGGACACGAAACGAGCTGCCTACTAGACTCCGGGAGCACAGAAGGTTTTGTCCACCCTGATACGGTAAGACGCTGCGCGCTCCCCGTTCACCCAGCTCTAGCCTCAGGTTTGCACTCCGTCCACATCACCGGGTGCTGCGTAGCGGACCTCATGGTCCAAGGGAAAGTTTTTAAAAACTACAAACTCCTTGTCCTTCCCCGCCGGCACTCTTAGGACTGAATTTCCAGTGCAACCTGCAGAGCTTGACTTTCAAATTCGGCGGCCCTATTCTCCCCCTTACTGTCTGCAACCTCGCGTCCCTCAAAGTAGACCCCCCTTCCTTATTTGCGAACCTCACCCCGGATTACAAACCAGTCGCCACTAGGAGCAAACGATACAGTGCCCAGGACCGGACCTTCATGAGGTCCGAGGTCCAGAGGCCATTGAAGGAAGGAGTCATCGAGGCCAGCAACAGTCCCTGGCGAGCCCAAGTGTTGGTAGTTTGGACTGGGGAGAAAAACCGAATGGTCATTGACTACATGTCAGACCACCAACAGGTTTACGCAGCTGGACGCGTACTCTCTCCCCCGTATCTCCGACCTGGTTAACAGGATCGCGAAGTACAAAGTCTTCTCCATGGTGGATCTTAAGTCTGCCTATCACCAGCTTCCCATCCGCGCGAGTGACCGCAAGTACACCGCGTTCGAGGCAGATGGGCGCCTCTATCATTTTCTTAGGGTTCCATTCGGTGTCACAAATGGAGTCTTGGTCTTCCAACGGGAGATGGACCGAATGGTTGACCAATACGACTTACAGGCGACATTTCCGTATCTTGATAATGTCACCATCTGAGACCACGACCAGCAGAATCACGGCACCAACCTCCAAAAATTCCTCCGTACCGCAAAACTCCTTAACCTCACTTACAATAAGGATAAGTGCGTGTTTAGCACCGACTGTCTGGCCATCCTCAGCTACGTAGTGCGTAACAGAGTGATAGGCCCCGAACCCGAACGCATGCGCCCCCTGATGGAACTCCCTCTCCAAAACTCCCTCAAATCCCTCAAACGCTGCCTGGGCTTCTTCTCCTATTACGCCCAGTGGGTCCCCAATTACGCTGACAAAGCCCGCCCCCTCATCCAATCGAATACTTTTCCACTGTCGATGGAGGCCCGCCAGGCCTTTGGCCGCATCAAAGCGGATATCGCAAAGGCCACGATGCATGCTATCGATGAGTCCCTCCCATTCCAGGTCGAGAGCGACGCGTCTGATGTCGCTCTGGCGGCCACCCTGAACCAAGCGGGCAGACCCGTGGCCTTCTTCTCCCGGACCCTCCACGCTTCCGAACTCCGCCATTCCTCGGTGGATTGACCACCACCGCGCCCTCCAATGCGGACCTCTGCCATCCAGGGGTAACCCGCTTCTACCACTTTATCAAGACCCGCAACCTGCCCTACTCCATCGAGGAGGTCAGGACCATGACCAGAGACTGCCACATTTGCGCAAAGTGCAAACCGCACTGTTACCACCCCGAGCAAGCGCATTTAGTAAAGGTGTCTCGCCCTTTTGAACGTCTTAGTATGGACTTTAAGGGTCCCCTCCCCTCCAACAATCGCAAAACCTACTTCTTAAGCGTGATTGACGAGTACTCCCGCTTTCCTTTCGCCATCCCCTGCCCTGACATGACGACAACAACCGTCATCAAGGCCCTCCTCTCCATTTTCTTCCTGTTCGGTTACCCCGCGTACATCCACAGCGACCGGGGTTCCTCTTTTATGAGCGACGAACTGCGTCAATTCCTTCTCAGCAGGGGCATCGCCTCTAGCAGGACGACCAGTTATAACCCTCAAGGTAACGGGCAGGTCGAACGGGAGAATGGCACAGTCTGGAAGACCATCCTGCTGGCCCTACGGTCCAGAGATCTCCCTATCTCCCACTGGCAAGAAGTCATCCCCGACGCCCTCCATTCAATTCGGTCTCTCCTCTGCACTACCACAAACCAAATACCTCACGAACGTCTTCTTGTTTTCCCTAGGAAGTCGTCCGCAGGATCCCCACTCCCGACCTGGCTGGCCGCCCCCGGGCCCATCCTGTTCCGGAAGCATGTGCGGGTGCACAAGTCAGACCCGTTGGTTGAACGAGTTCAGTTACTCCACGCTAACCCTCAGTAAGCGTACGTGGAGTATCCCGACGGTCGGCAGGACACGGTCTCCCTTCGAGACTTGGCACTCGCCGGCGTGCGGCCTCAACCCCCCACACCAACGCCCTCCTCCCAATCCCCATTCCCCCCGGCGCCCCCGCAACCCAGCGCACAGGAACCCGCTCCCCCAGCCAGAGTTTCACTGGCACCGACCAGGGGTATGGACACAGGATCACAACCACCGCTCCCGGAGTCAAGGACGGCCACCGGCCCAACGTCACCGGCACCGCTGCGACGGTCCAGCAGAACATTGAGGGCGCCCGACAGACTGATCGTGTCGATCTGGTGTTTCCACTGGGCTTTTATCGGACTCCTCGTGCCATTCAGAGTTCCAATGTACATATTGCACATTTTTTTCTCTCGTTTTACTTGTATACTGTTCATTGTTTTACACAATCGTTGCGAGCCAGTGGGCAGCCACCAATTACCTTGGTACACCTCACAAGCTCTAGTCATATCACCAGTCCTACAGCCCCCCCCCCCCCACCTTCCTACTCCCGCCCCCCCCGGCTTCTTTCTCCACAAGGGGTGAATGTGGTGATATGACTAGGAGGTTTACGGTACCTCTCTGCCATTGGTGCAGAACACTCACTGCCCATTGGCTCAGGATGGTCATGTGCTTCTCAGCTGGTTGGTTGAGACTAGTCATGTGACTGCTCACCGATTGGTCGGGAGGCAAGTAGTCCCGCCTACGAGGCGGGGTATAAGAACCCGTAGGACCCGGCCGTCGGCCTTTCTCTGGAAGTCGACTGCCGGGCACACAACTAGTCAATTAAAGCCTAACGTTTGGATCTTCATCTCAACTCGTGTCCAATTGATGGTACATCAGTGGCCTACCTCCAATTCATGAGTATCTGCCGCCAGGCAATCAGAGGCAAAGGCCACGACATCGGCCCCTTTCCATCAGCAGCTCTGGCACCTCCAACACCCCAAAGATTACCACCAAAGGATCCGGCTTCATCTTAAATCCTACAATCATTGATAGGTTCCTAAACACTGCCTCCCAAACATCCTTCAACTCTACTCTCCCCAACCCCCCCCCCCCCCCCCCCCCACTAGAACATATGGGTATGGTTCGCCGGCCTCCTCCCACACATCTCACATCCGTTTACTACCTCCAAGAAAAATCCACTCTTCTGGGCTGGAGTCATGTGGACCCTGTGCACCACCTTAAACTGTATATGACTCACCTTGTGCAGGAGGAGGTGGAATTCACTCGGCACATTACTTCGCAACAATGTCCCCATTCCTATCTCCCTCCCCAACTCCTAATCCCCATTTCCACATGATCCTTTTAATAATAATGTGGTGGTATGATTAACATAGCTGCCTGCCATTGGTGCAGAACACCGGCTTACCATTGGCCCTGGTCAGTCATGTGCCTCTCGACCGATTGGTTGAGACCAGTCATGTGACGGCTCCCCGATTGGTCGAGGGGCTGAGTTAACCCCGCCTCCAGGGCGGGGTATAAATACCCAGTATGCCCGGCGATCGTCCATTTACTGTAGTCGACCGCAGGGCTAACATCTAGCTTATTAAAGCCTTACTTTTGTACAGCAACTCGTCTCGCGTTCAATTGATGGTTCATCAAATAATAATCTTTATTAGGCTTCCACTAACACTGCAATGAAGTTACTGCGAAAATCCCAGAGTCCCGCATTCCGGGGCCTGTTTGTGTACACGGAGGGAGAATTGAGAATGTCCAATTCACCTAACAGCACGTCTTTCGGGACCTGTGGGAGGAAACCAGAGCACCGGAGAAAACCCAGGCAGAGGCGGGGAGAATGTGCAGATTCCGCACAAACAGTGACCCAGGCCGGGAATCAAACCTGGGATCCTGGTGCTACCCACTATGCTACTGTGCGTCGTGCCCTGCTCTCCCAACCAACCATACTATGTCCCCAACCCTACCATCACCCTTTCATCTGGGAGCAACACTTTCTCCAAAAGCATATATTCTAGTACCTTTTTTTAAAAAAATAATTTTTATTCAAATTTTCACAAAAAAGAAAACAATAACAGAAAATTCTAAGAACAAAAAATAAACTCCTGCACTCCCGGCTCCACTGCAACCCCAAATATTGCGAGTCCCCAGCCTGGATTGACCCTGGATCCTACCACTCTCGATACCGTCCTTGCTGCACACTTCCAAAACTCCACCAGCGCTGGGCATGCCCAGAACATGTGGACATGGTTTGCTGGGCTCCCTGAGCACCTAATACACCTGTCCTCAGTCCCAAAAAACCGGCTCATCCTTGTCCTGGTCATATGAGCCCTATGCAGTACCTTAAACTGTATGAGGCTAAGCCTCGCACACAAAGAGGAGCTCACCCTTTCTAGGCCATCTGCCCACGTCCCCTCCTCAATCTCCTCACCCAGCTCCTCCTCCCATTTATCTTTCAGCTCCTCCACCAAGGCCTCGTCTACCTCCTGCATCACCTGGTACACTTCCGAGATCTTCCCCTCTCCAACCCATACCCCTGAGAGCACCCTGTCCTGGACCCCACGCGGCGGCAGCAGGGGGAACCCCGCCACCTGACAAACGCCCGTACTTGCATGTACCTAAAGGTATTCCCCGGAGGGAGCCTGAACTTCCCTTCCAGCTCACCCAGGCTCGCAAACTTCCCGTCTATGAACAGGTCCCCCAGCCTCCTGAGACCTGCCCTGTGCCAACTCAGGAACCCGCCATCAATTCTCCCCGGAACAAACCGGTGGTTCCCCCGTATCGGGGACCCCATCGAGGCCCCCACCTCCCCCCTGTGCCGACTCCACTGCCCCCAAATCTTGAGGGTAGCTGCCACCACCGGGCTCGTGGTATACCTCATTGGAGGGAGCGGCAGCGGCGCCGTTGCAAGCGCTTCCAGGCTCGTACCCACACAGGATGCCATCTCCAGCCTCTTCCATGCCGCCCCCTCCCCGTCCATTACCCACTTACGCACCATCGCTGCGTTGGCAGCCCAATAATACCCACAGAGGTTGGGCAACGCCAGCCCCCCCCCCCCCCCCCCCCCATTCCTGCCCCGCTCCAAGAACACCCGTCTCACCTTTGGAGTCCCGTGTGCCCACACAAACCCCGTAATGCTCCTGTTAACCCGCCTGAAAAAGGCCTTCGGGATAAGGATGGGGAGGCACTGAAACAGGAACAGAAACCTCGGGAGCACTGTCATCTTGACTGATTGCACCCTACCCGCCAAAGACAGCGGCAGCATGTCCCACCTCTTAAACTCCTCCTCCATTTGCTGCACCAGCCTTGTGAGGTTTAGCTTATGCAAGGCCCCCCCAGCTCCTGGCCACCTGAACCCCCAAGTACCTGAAGCTCCTCTCTGCCCTTTTCAGTGGGAGCCTCCCAATCCCCCCCTCCTGGTCCCCCGGGTGTACCACAAACAGCTCGCTTTTCCCAAAGTTAAACTTATACCCTGAGAAATCCCCAAATTCCCGGAGAATCCCCATCACCACCGGCATTCCCCCCACCGGGTCCGCCACATACAACAATAGGTCATCCGCATAGAGCGACACTCGGTGCTCCTCCCCACACCGGACCAGCCCCCTCCAATCCCCCGACTCCCTCAGCGCCATAGCCAGGGGTTCAATTGCCAGCGCAAAAAGTAGGGGGGGCAGAGGACACCCCTGCCTCGTCCCTCGGTATAGTCAAAAATACTCCGACCTCCTCTTATTCGTGGCCACACTCGCCATCGGGGCCTCATACAAGAGCTTCACCCAACTGACAAACCCCTCCCCAAACCCGAACCTTTGCAGCACCTCCCACAAGTACCCCCACTCGACCCTATCAAAGGCCTTCTCCGCATCTAGCGCCACCACTATCTCCGCCTCCCCTTCCACCGCCGGCATCATAATAACGTTCAAGAGCCTCATTATATTAGTGTTCAGCTGCCTCCCTTTCACAAACCCCGTTTGATCCTCGTGGATAACCTGCGGCACACAATCTTCTATCCTCGTGGCTAAGATCTTTGCCAACAACTTGGCGTCCACATTCAGGAGTGTGATCGGCCTGTATGACCGACACTGCAGGGGATCCTTGTCTTGCTTAAGGATCAAGGAGATCAGCGCCCGAGACATCGTCAGGGGCAAAGCCCCCCCCCCCCCCCCCCCCCCCCCCCCTCGCCTCGTTGAAGGTCCTAACCAACAGGGGGCCCAGCAGGTCTGCATACGCCTTGTAAAATTCAACCGGGAACCCATCCAGCCCCAGCGCCTTCCCCGACTGCATGTTCCCTATCCCTTTAACCAGCTCCTCAAGCTCAACTGGCGCTCCCAGACCCTCCACCCACCCCTCCTCCACCCTCGGGAATCTCAGCCAGTCCAAAAAGCGCCCCATCCCTCCCCTTCTCTACCGGGGGTTCGGACCGATATAGTCTCTCATAAAAGTCCCTGAAGACCCCATTAATGTCTACCCCCCTCCGCACCACATTTCCTCCCCGGTCCTTAACTCCACCAATCTCCCTAGCCGCATCCCGCTTACGGAGCTGGTGTGCCAGCATCCTACTCACCTTCTCCCCATACTCGTGCACCGCATTCTGAGCCTTTCTCCATCGAGTCTCCGCCTTTCTGGTGGTCAACAAGTCAAACTCAGCACGAAGGCTGCTCCCTCAGCAATCCCTCCTCCGGGGCCTCCGCGTACCTCCTGTCCACCCTCACCATCTCCCCCACCAATCTCTCCCTTTCTCTCTGCTCCCCTCTCTCCCTGTGGGCCCGAATGGAGATCAACTCCCCCCGAACCACCGCCTTCAGCGCCTCCCAGACTGTCCCCACTCGGACCTCCCCATTATCGTTGGCCTCCAAGTACCTCTCGATGCATCCTCGAACCCGCCCCCTCACATCCTCGGCCGCCAGCAGCCCCACCTCCAAGCGCCACAACGGGCACTGGTCCCTCTCCTCCCCCAGCTCGAGGTCCACCCAATGCGGGGCATGGTCAGAAATGGCTATCGCCGAGTACTCAGCGTCTACTACCCCCGCAATCAGCGCCCTACTCAAAACAAAGAAGTCGATCCGGGAGTAGGCCTTATGCACATGGGAGAAGTATGAAAATTCCCTGGCCCTCGGCCTCGCGAACCTCCAAGGATCCACCCCTCCCATCTGGTCCATAAACCCCCTCAGCATCTTAGCCGCCGCAGGCCTCCTACCCGTTTTGGAACTGGATCGATCAAGTGGCAGATCCAGCACCGTGTTGAAATCCCCCCCCATTATCAGGCCCCCCACCTCCAAATCTGGAATCTGGCCCAACATGCGCCGCGTGAAACCCGCATCATCCCAATTCGGGGCATATGCAGTGACCAGCACCACCTGCTCCCCTTGCAGCTTACCATCACTTACCTCCCGCCACTGTCTGCGACCACACTCGACACCTCAAACGACACCCTCTTCCCCACCAGGATCGCCACCCCCCGGTTTTTTGCATCCAGCCCCGAATGAAACACTTGGCCCACCCACCCCTTCCTCAACCTGACCTGATCCGCCACCTTCAGGTGCGTCTCCTGGAGCATGGCCACGTCCGCCTTCAGCCCCCTCAGGTGCGTGAACACGCAGGACCGTTTGACCGGCCCATTCAGTCCCCTCACATTCCAGGTGATCAGCCAGATCGGAGGTCCACCTGCTCCCCTCCCCCGTCGACTAGCCATCACCCTTCCGTAGTCCGCCATGTGCCCGCGCCCCCCGCTCAGCCCGTTCCCCACAGCGACAGACTGCCATCCTGATCCCCTCTGCACGCTCCAGCTCCTTCTTGGCCATTCCAGCAGCAACCCAGTATCTCCCCCCCCCCCCCCCCCCCCCCCCAAGCTAGGGCCCCCCCAAGCTGCGTAACTCCGGTCATTGTACTTCCGCAAGTCAGCCTACTCCCGCTGACCCCGGCTGCTCCCGCCACCCCAATTACCCTCCCTGGTCCCCCAACCATTCCCCCAATGCCGACCCCGCCCCCTGCTTCTCCAGCGCAGGAGAAAGGCCCGTGCCCCCCTCCCAAGCCCCGCCCCCGACCCAAAACGCGGGAAGACAGGCACATGACCCAACAGGGCCGCGAAACCCCCCAAACCCGTAACCAGTGAAATAATAAAAATCCCAACATGATATGATAAAACACCCAAGTAAACAGATAACAGTCCCGAAAAGCAGAAAAGAAAAGGCAAGACAGCAAAGAAAAAACCCATCGTCCAATAGAACCAAAAAGAGCGAAAGGATATCAAGGAGGACAAAGCCTCCGGGCTGCGTACAACATTCCCCAGCCCCCAGTTCAAGTCCAGCTTCTTTGCCTGGACAAAAGTCCAGGCCTCCTCTGGGGAGTCAAAATAAAGTTGGCGGTCTTTATAAGTGACCCACAGGCGTGGCGGCTGTAACAGGCCAAACTTGACCCCCTTCTTGTGGAGCACTGCCTTCGCCCGGTTAAACCCAGCCCTTCTCTTCGCCACCTCCGCACTCCAGTCTTGGTAAATTCTGATATCCGTATTCTCCCACTTACTACTCCTCTCCCTCTTTGCCCAACGAAGCATACACTCACGGTCGACCAAGCGTTGAAATCGGTCCAGCACCGCCCTGGGTGGCTCGTTTGGCCCGGGCTTCCGCAGCCGCACCCGATGGGCACCCTCCAGCTCCAGGGGTCCCCGGAACGACCCCGCGCCCATCAGCGAGTTCAGCATCAGGACCATGTAGGCCCCCAAATCCGAACCTTCCAGCCCCTCCGGGAGGCCCAAAATCCGCAGATTCTTCCGGCGGGAGCGGTTCTCCATCTCCTCCATCCTTGCCAACCATTTAGAACATAGAACATTACAGCGCAGTACGGGCCCTTCGGCCCTCGATGTTGCGCCGACCTGTGAAACCATCTGAAGCCTATCTGACCTACACTATTCCATTTTCATCGATGTGTCTATCCAGTGACCACTTAAATGCCCTTAAAGTTGGCGAGTCTACTACTGTTGCGGGCAGGGCGTTCCATACCCCTACTACTCTCTGAGTAAAGAAACTGCCTCTGACATCTGTCCTATATCTACCACCCCTCAATTTAAAGCTATGTCCCCTCGTGTTGGTCATCTCCATCCGAGGAAAAAGACTCTCACTGTCCACCCTATCTAACCCTCTATCTTATATGTCTCTATTAAGTCACCTCTCAGCCTTCTCCTCTCTAACGAAAACAACCTCAAGTCCCTGAGCCTTTCCTCGTAAGACCTTCCCTCCATACCAGGCAACATCCTAGTAAATCTCCTCTGAACCCTTTCCAAAGCTTCCACATCCTTCCTATAATGTAGTGACCAGAACTGCACGCAGTACTCCAGGAGCGGCCGCACCAGAGTTATGTACAGCTGCAGCATGACCTTGTGGCTCCGAAACTCAATCCCCCTACTGATAAAGGCTAGCGCACCATATGCCTTCTTAACAGCCCTATTAACCTGGGTGGCAACTTTCAGGGATTTATGTACCTGGATGCCGAGATCTCTCTGTTCATCTACACTACCAAGAATCTTGCCATTAGCCCAGTACTCTGCATTCCTGTTACTCCTTCCAAAGTGAACCACCTCACACTTTTCCGCATTAAACTCCATCTGCCACCTCAGCCCAGCTCTGCAGCTTATCTATGTCCCTCTGTATCCTATAACATCCTTCAGCACTATCCACAACTCCACCGACCTTCGTGTCATCTGCAAATTTACTAACCCATCCTTCTACACCCTCTTCCAGGTCATTTATAAAAATGACAAACAGCAGTGGCCCCAAAACAGATCCTTGCGGTACACCACTAGTAACTGAACTCCAGGATGAACATCTGCCATCAACCACCACTCTCTGTCTTCTTTCAGCTAGCCAATTACTGATCCAAACCGCTAAATCACCTTCAATCCCATACTTCCTTATTTTCTGCAATAGCCTACCGTGGGGAACCTTATCAAATGCCTTACTGAAATCCATATACACCACATCAACCGCTTTACCCTCATCCACCCGTTTGGTCACCTTCTCAAAAAACTCAATAAGGTTTGTGAGGCATGACCTACCCTTCACAAAACCGTGTTGACTATCGCTAATCAACTTGTTCTTTTCAAGATGATTATAAACCCTATCTCTTATAACCTTTTCCAACATTTTACCCACAACCGAAGTGAGGCTCACAGGTCTATAATTACCAGGGTTGCCTCTACTCCCCTTCTTGAACAAGGGGACAACATTTGCTATCCTCCAGTCTTCCGGCACTATTCCTGTCGACAAAGACGACATAAAGATCAAGGACAAAGGCTCTGCAATCTCCTCCCTGGCTTCCCAGAGAATCCTAGGATAAATCCCATCTGGCCCAGGGGACTTATCTATTTTGACATTTTCCAAAATTGATAACACCTCCTCCTTTTGAACCTCAATTCCATCTAGCCTGGTCGACTGAACCTGAGTATTCTCCTCGACAACATTGTCTTTCTCCAGTGTAAACACTGATAAAAAATATCCATTTAACGCTTCCCCTATCTCCTCTGATTCCACACACAACTTTCCACTACTATCCTTGATTGGCCCTAATCTTACTCTAGTCATTCTTTTGTTCCTGATATACCTATAGAAAGCCTTAGGGTTTTCCTTGATCCTATCCGCCAACAACTTTTCGTGTCCTCTCCTCGCTCTTCTTAACTCTCCCTTTAGGTCCTTCCTGGCTAACTTGTAACTCTCAAGTGCCCTAACTGAGCCTTCATGTCTCATCCTAACATAAGCCTTCTTCTTCCTCTTGACAAGTGCTTCAACTTCCTTAGTAAACCACGGTTCCCTTGCTCGATAACTTCCTCCCTGCCTGACAGGTACATACTTATCAAGGACACGCAGTAGCTGTTCCTTGAAAAAGCTCCACATTTCGATTGTACCCATCCCCTGCAGTTTCCTTCCCCATCCTATACATCCTAAATCTTGCCGAATAGCATCATAATTGCCTTTCCCCCAGCTATAATTCTTGCGTTGCGGTATATACCTATCCCTGCCCATTGCTAAAGTAAACATAACTGAGTTGTGATCACTATCACCAAAGTGTTCACCTACATCTAAATCTAACACCTGGCCGGGTCATTACCCAGTACCAAATCCAATGTGGCCTCGCCCCTTGTTGGCCTGTCTACATACTGTGTCAGAAAACCCTCCTGCACACACTGCACAAAAATTGACCCATCTATAGTATTTCCAGTCAATATTTGGAAAGTTAAAGTCCCCCATAACAACTACCCTGTTACTCTCGCTCCTGTCGAGAATCATCTTTGCAATCCTTTCCTCTACATCTCTGGAACTATTCGGAGGTCTATAGACAACTCCCAACAGGGTGACCTCTCCTCTCCTGTTCCTAACCTCGGCCCATACTACCTCAGTAGACGAGTCCTCAAACGTCCTTTCTACCGCCGTAATACTTTCCTTGATTAACAATGCCACACCCCCCCCTCTTTTACCATCTTCTCTGTTCTTACAGAAACATCTAAATCCTGGAACCTGCAACAACCATTCCTGTCCCTGCTCTACCCATGTCTCCGAAATCGCCATAACATCGAGATCCCAGGTACCAACCCATGCTGCAAGCTCACCCACCTTATTCCGGATGCTCCTGGCGTTGAAGTAGACACACTTCAAACCAGCGTCTTGCTTGCCGGTGCCCTCTTTCGAACATTTAACCCTATCCCTGACCTCACTACTCTCAACATCCTGTACACTAGGGACTACAATTTAGGTTCCCATCCCCCTGCTGAATTAGTTTAAACCCCCCCGAAGAGCACTAGCAAATCTCCCCCCCAGGATATTGGTACCCCACTGGTTCAGGTGAAGACCATCCTGTTTGTAGAGGTCCCACCTACCCCAGAATGAGCCCCAATTATCCAGGAAACCAAAACCCTCCCTCCTGCACCATCCCTGTAGCCACGTGTTCAACTCCTCTCTCTCCTTATTTCTCACTTCGCTAGCACGTGGCACGGGTAACAACCCAGAGATAACAACTCTGTTTGTTCTAGCTCTCAGCTTCCACCCTAGCTCCCCGAATTTCTGTCTCAAATCCCCATCTCTCTTCCTACCTATGTCGTTGGTACCTATGTGGACCACGACTTGGGGCTGCTTCCCCTCCCCCTTAAGGATCCCAAAAACACGATCAGAGACATCACGAACCCTGGCACCTGGGAGGCAACAAACCAACCGCGAGTCTCTTTCGTTCCCACAGAACCTCCTGTCTGTTCCTCTAACTATGGAGTCCCCAATGACGTGTGCTCTGTTCCTCTTCTCCCTTCCCTTCTGATCAACAGGGACAGACTCTGTGCCAGAGACATGTGCCCCATTGCTTACCCCTGGTAAGTCGTCCCCCGCAACAGTATCCAAAACGGTATACTTGTTATAGAGGGGAACGACCACAGGGGATCCCTGCACTGCCTGCCGGTTCCCTCTCCCTCCCCTGACGGTAACCCATCTACCTTCTTCTTTTACCTGAGGTGTGACTACCTCCCTATAACTCCTCTCAATAACCACCTCTACCTCCCGAATGATCCGAAGTTCATCCAGCTCCAGCTCCAGGTCCCTAACACGGTTCTCGAGGAGCTGGAGTTGGGTGCACTTCCCGCAGATGTAGTCAGCAGGGACACTAGAGGTGACCCTTTCCTCCCACATTCTGCAGGAGGAACATTCAACTACCCTAGCCTCCATTTCTTGTGAAGCGCCTCATGCAACTCCACCTTCACCGCCAGGCCGAGGAGTTCGTCCTTGTTCTCCGAAGCCTTTTGCTGCAGCTCCCGAATCTCCGCCGCCTGAGTCGCCCCGAGCCTGTCCAGCGATGCCCTCAATGGCTCCAGGATCTCAGCCTTTAGTTCCTGGAAGGAGCGCAGCAACAGCTCCTGCTGCTCCCTCGCCCACTGCTGCCACACTGCCGGTTCCCCGCCCGCCGCCATCCTGTCCTTTTTGCCTCGCACCTTCTTCTGCTGCAAAGTTGATTTTCTTGTCGCTCCACTTCTAGTCCAGCCCATCCACCGGCCGCCAAGCGCCGAGGCTGCGTTCCCACCTGGGGAAAAATCAAATCAGCGCCGTTGCGGGCCCTTAAAAGAGCCCTTGGTGAGATCTTTTCCAGTTGTTCCCTTTGCTGCTAGAATCCAGCTTTCACAAGGGCCCTCAGGTCAGCTTGAGGCCTCTAACACAGCCCTTCCCCCGCCTGCATGCTGAATAGGCTTTTGTCTCTCTGCTGCAGCCCCAGCCAAATCCTACACTGTTCCAAGAAACATATCATCCCTGGGTGAAAAAACTCCTCCTACATTCACCTATACTTTTTCATAAAAATTCCACTCCATATTGCTTAAAAAAGAGCTCTTTTCTGTGATCTGAGCTGGAGCTGCCATGTGTGTGCCCACTCACTCCATGGTGCACACCGGAAGTCCATATATTCTGGTACCTGAGGGAATGAGGGCAGCTCCTTGCGCACAAAGTTCCCCACCTGCAAATATCTGAACTCACTCCCCTGTGGTACCTCAAACTTTTCTGCAGTTCTTCTAGCCCAGGAAATGTGCACTCCACAAACATGTTCCTGACCCACACTATCCCTTTCTCCCGCCATCTCCTGTACATCCCATCCATTCCTCCCCATCGACATGTATTCCAGTTAAAGTGCCTCCTCAGCTGGTTCCAAAGTTTTATGGACGACCCCACCACAGGGCTATGGTGTACTTCCTCTGGACGAACGGCAGCGGAGCCATCACAGGTGCCCTCAGGCTTGTCCCCTTGCACGACTCCTCCTCTTACCTGACCCAATCTGTCCCCACCCTCACCCACCATCATAAAATCTCTACTGTGCTGAAGGAGGCCATTCGGCCATCGAGTCTGCATTGACCCTTCGAATGAGCTACCTATTTACACTCCTCTGTCTACCCACCCCATCCCTGTAACCCCATAACCAAACCTGCGCATCCCGGGGCACTAAGGAGCAATTTAACATGGCCAATCTACCCAACCTGCACATCTTTGGACTGTGGGAGAAAACGGAGCATCAGAGAAAACCCACGCAGACATGGGGAGAACATGCAAACTCCACACAGTGACACAAGGCCAGAATTGAACTCAGTCCCTGGCGCTGTGAGGCAGCAGTGCTAACCACTGTGCCACCGTGCCCCCATCTCTCCACGGGCAGCACAAGTGGCTAGCACTGTGGCTTCACAGCACCAGGGTCCCAGGTTTGATTCCCCGCTGCGTCACTAATCTGTGCGGAGTCTGCACATTCTCCCCGTGTCTGCATGGGTTACCTCCGGGTACTCCAGTTTCCTCCCACAGTCCAAAAACGTGAAGGTTAGGTGGATTGGCCATGCTAAATTGCCCTTAGTGTCCAAAAAGGTTAGGAGGGGTTACTGGGTTGCGGGGATAGGGTGGAAGTGAGGGCTTGAGTGGGTCGGTGCAGACTCGATGGGCCGAATGGCCTCCCCCTGCAATGCATGTTCTACGTTCTTTCCGCATTCGCTGCCCAATAGTAATGCTTGCCTTCATTGGCTGGGGCATTGTGTTAAAAATTGGCATGTTGCAGCTGTATAGAACCTTAGTTAGGCCACACTTGGATTTTGGTCGCCACATTACCAGAAGGATGTGGAGGCTTTAGAGAGGGTGCAGAAGAGATTTACCAGGATGTTGTCTTGTATGGAGGGCATTAGCTATGAAGAGCGGTTGAATAAACTCGGTTTGTTCTCACTGGAACGACGGAGGTTGAGGGGCGACCTAATAGAGGTCTACAAAATTATGAGGGGCATAGACAGAGAGGATAGTTAGAGGCTTTTTCCCAGGGTAGAGGGGTCAATTACTAGGGGGCATAGTTTTAAGGTGCGAGGAGCAAGGTTTAGAGGAGATGTACAAGGCAAGTTTTTTTACACAGAGGGTAGTGGGTGCATGGAACTCGCTGCCGGAGGAGGTGATGGAAGCAGTGACGATAGTGACATTTAAGGGGCATCTTGACAAATACATGAATAGGATGGGAATAGAGGGATATGGACCCAGGAAGTGTGGATGATTTTAGTTCAGACAGGCAGCATGGTCGGCACGGGCTTGGAGGGCCGATGGCCTGTTCCTGTGCTGTACTTTTCTTTGTTCTTTGTTCTATTCTGTATGACAGAACCAGTTCGGAATCCATCTTGCCAGCTCACCTCTGATCCTGTGCGATTTCACCTTCTGTACTGGTCTGCCATGAGAGACCTTGTCAAAGGCCTTACTGAAGTCCATGTAGACAACATCCATTGCCCTACCCTCATCAATCATCTTCGTCAGTCCCTCGAAAGACTCGATCAGGTTAGTGAAACACGACCTCTCCTTCACAAAACCCATCAGGCCCTGGAGATTTGTCTAATGTTTTTCAAGACCCCCCAATACCTCATCCTTTTTGATCTCAACATGACTGAAAACTATATACACACCCTTCCCCAGACTCATCATCCATGAAGTCCTTCTCTTTGGAGAATACTGATGAAAAGTACTCATTTAATATCTTGCCCATTTCTTTTTGCCTCCACGCAAAGATTTCTTCCCCTGTCCTTAATTGGGCCAACCCTTTCCCTGTCTATACTCTTGCTCTTTATATATGTATAAAAAGCCCTGGGATTTTCTTTAATCCTGGTGGTCAATTATTTTTTTGTGACCCCTCTCAGCCCTCCTGACTCCTTGCTTAAGGTTTTTTCTCCTTTCCTTGTATTCCACACTTGCTCCGTGTGTTCCCAGCCTCCTAGCCTTGACGAATGCTTCCTTTGTTTTTGACTAGGCTCACAATATCTCTCGTTATCCAAGGTTCTTGAAACTTGCCATACTTATCCTTCATCCTTTCAGGACGTGCCGGTCCTGAATTCCTATCAACTTAAACTTGAAAGCCTCCCACATGCTAGATATTAATTTGTCCTCAAACATCTGCCCTCAATCTACATTCTTCAGTTCCTGCCGAATATTGTTACAATTAGCCTTCCCCCAATTTAGCACCTTCACCTGAGCACTACACTTATCTTCATCCATCAGTACCTTAAAGCTTACTGAATTGTGGTCACTGTTCCTTAACTGCTCCCCTACTGATATATCGACAGCCTGGCCGGGCTCATTCCCCAGTACCAAGTCCAGTACCGCCCCTTCCCGAGTTGGACTATCTACATACTGTTTCAAGACGCCCTCCTGGATGCTTCCATCCATGCCCCTGGCACTGTGAGTCGCACGGGAGGGCAAAGTGCAGGAGAGCGATAGTTATAGGGTACTCTATAGTAAGGGGCATAGATGGGCGCTTCTGAGGACGTGAAAGAGACTCCAGGATGGTATGTTGCCTCCTGGGTCAAGGATGTCTCTGAACGAACACAGGACATCCTGAAGGGGGAGGGTGAACAGCCAGAGGTTGTAATACACATAGGTACTAACGACATAGGCAGGAAGAGTGATGAGGTCCTGCAGAAGGAGTTCAGGGAGTTAGGCAGTAGGCTAAAAATCAGGACCTCTTGGGTTGTAATCTCAGGATTACTCCCTGAGCCATGTGCCAGTGAGGCTAGAAGTAGGAGGATAGTGCAGCTAAACACGTGGCTAAACCAGTGGTGTAGGAGGGAGAGTTTCAGATTTCTGGACCAGTGGGATCTCTTCCGGGGTATACCCTATAACTATACAGAATAGAACAAAGAACAAAGAAAAGTACAGCACAGGAACAGGCCATCGGCCCTCCAAGCCCGTGCCGACCATGCTGCCTGTCTGTACAAGAAGGACGGGTTACATCTAAACTAGAGGGGCACTGATATCCTGGCTAGGAGGTTTGCTAAATTCACTTGGGAGGATTTAAACTAGTATGGCAGGGAGTGAGAACCAGAATGTGAGCTTAGGTGTAATTACTGAAAGGGAAATGGAGAACCAAAATAAAAGAACATCACCCTCAGGCAGAGCAAAAAAGGTGACAAGTGTGAAAAGGGAGGTGATTAATGCAGGCTTGAGGCTGTTGTACCTAAATGTGCGCAGTATACAGAACAAGGTAAATGAGCTTGTTGCGCACATTGAAATTGGCTGGTACAATGTTGCTGCAAGGGGATCAGGGCTGGGATCTAAATATACAAGGAGATGTGTCCTATCAAAAGGACAGGCAGATGGGCAAAGGGGCATTGTTAATAAGGAATGGAGTTAAAGTGATAGCAAGGAGCGAAATAGGATCAGAAGGCACAGAATTTCTGTGGGTAGAGTTGAGGAATTGCAAAGGTAAAACAACCCTGATGGGAGTTATGTCCAGGCAGTAGTCAGGAGTTGGGGCAGAAAATAAATCAGGAGATAGAAACAGCATGTAAAAAAGGCAATATTGCAATAATCATGGGGGATTTCAATATGCAGGTGGGCTGGGAAAATCAGGTTGGTAGTGGATCCCAAGAAATGGAATTTGTGGAATGTCTAAGAGATGTTGTTTTGGAGCAGTTTGTGACAGAGCCTATGAGGGAACAGGCAATTCTGGATTTGGTGATGTTTAATGAGGCAGACTTGATTAGGGAACTGAAGGTGAAGGAACCCTTAGGGAGCAGTGACCACAATATGATAGAATTTACCCTGCAGTTTGAGAGGTAGAAGCTGCAATCAGATGTAACGGTATTACAATTAAATAAGGGTAACTACAAAGATATGAGGGAGGAGCTGGCCAGAGTTGATTGGAAAAGGAGCCGAGCAGGAAGACAGTGGAACAGCAATGGCAGGGGTTTTTGGGGCTTATTCGAGAAGCACAACAGCAATTCATCCCAAGGAGGAGGAAACATGCTAAGGGGAGGACAAGGCATCCATGGCTGACGAGGGAAGTCAAGGACAGCATAAAAGCTAAAGAAAAAGCATACAAAGCGGCGAGGATTAGTGGGAAACCAGAGGATTGGGAAGCCTTTAAAAGTGAGCAGAGGACAACTAAAAACGCAATAAGGGGGGAGAAGATGAAGTATGAGTGCAAGCTAGCTAGTAATATAAAGGAAGATAGGAAGAGTTTTTTTCAATATATAAAAGGTAAGAGAGGCACAAATAGACTTTGGACCACTGGAAAATGTGGCCAGAGAAGTAATAATAGGAAACAAAGAAATGGCAGACAAACTGAATAGTTACTTTGCATCAGTCTTCACGGTGGAAGATACCAGTGACATGCCAGAGCTCCAGGAGAACCAGGGGGCAGAGGTGAGTGTAGTGACCATTACTAAGGAGAAAGTTCTGGGGAAACTGAAAGGTCTGAAGGTGGATAAATCACCTGGACCAGATGGACTACACCCTAGGCTTCTACTCAGGAGATTTTGGAGGAATTGGTGATGATCTTTCAGGAATCACTGGAGGCAGGAGGGTCCCAGAGGACTGGAAAGTGGCTAATGTAATACCACTGTTTAAAAGGGGAGGGAGGCAGAAGATGGGAAATTATAGGCCGGTTAGCCTGACTTCAGTCATTGGTAGGATTTTAGAGTCCATTGTTAAAGATGAGATCGCGGAGTACTTGGAAGTGCATGATGAAATAGTACTTAGCTAGCACGGCTTCATCAAGGGGAGGTCATGTCTGACAAATCTGTTAGAGTTCTTTGAGGAAGTAACAAGGAAGTTAGACAAAGGAGAACCAGTGGACGTGATATATTTAGATTTCCAGAAGGCCTTTGACAAGGTGCCATATAGGAGACTGTTAAGAAAGTTAAGAGCCCATGGTATTAAGGGTAAGATCCTGGCATAGATAGAGGATTGGCTGATTGGCAGAAGGCAGAGAGTGGGGACAAAGGGGTCTTTTTCAGGATGGCAGCCGGTGACTAGTGGTGTGCATCAGGGGTCAGTGCTGGGACCACAACTTTTCACAATATACATTAACGATCTGGAGGAAGGAACCGAAGGCACGCTTGCTAAGTTTGCAGATGATACAACGATCTGTAAAGGGTCAGGTAATATTGAGGAAGCAGGGGGGGCTGCAGAAGGATTTGGACAGGCTAGGAGAGTGGGCAAAGAAGTGGCAGATGGAATACAATGTGGAAAGTGTGAGGTTATGCACTTTCGAAGGAGAAATGGAGGCATAGACTATTTTCTAAATGGGAAGATGCTTAGGAAATTAGAAGCACAAAGGGACTTGGGAGTCCTTGTTCACAATTCTCTTATGGTTAACTTGCAGGTTCAGTCAGCAGTTAGGAAGGCAAATATAATGTTAGCATTCATGTCAAGAGGGCTAGAATACAAGACCAGGGATGTACTTCTGAGGCTATATAAGGCTCTGTTCAGACCAAATTTGGAGTATTGTGAGCTGTTATGGGCCCCTTATCTAAGGAATGATGTGCTGGCCTTGGAAAAGGTCCAGAGGATGTTCACAAGAATGATCCCTGGAATGAAGAACTTGTCGTATGAGGAACGGTTGAGGACTCTGGGTCTGTACTTGGCGTTTCGAAGGATGTGGGGAGATCGTATTGAAACTTCCAGGATACTGCGAGGCCTGGATAGAGTGGATGTGGAGAAGATGTTTCCACTTGTCGGAGAAACTAGAAGCAGAGGGCACCATCTTAGACTAAAGGGACGATCCTTTAAAACAGAGATGAGGAGAAATTTCTTCAGCTAGAGGGTGGTGAATCTGTGGAACTCTTTGCCGCAGAAGGGTGTGGAGGCCAAATCACTGAGTGTCTTTAAAACAGAGATATATAGGTTTTTGATCAATCAGGGGATCAGGGGTTATGGGGGAAGGCAGGAGAATGGGGATGAGAAAAATATCAGCCATGATTGAATGGCGGAGCAGACTCGATGGGCTGAGTGGCCTAATTTTCCTCCTATGTCTGATGGTTTTAATATGGGGAAGTTAAAATTACCCTCCACAACAACCTAGTTACTTTTACACTGTGCCAGAATCTGCCTACATATCTGTTCCTCTTTTGTGCGCTGGCTTTTGGGAGCCTTCCAGTAAACCCCCAACATTGTGACTACACCCTTCCTATTCCTGAGCTCCAGTCATATTGCCTCACTGTATAAGCCCCAAGGTGTCCTCAGCTGTACAGCTGTAATATTCTCCTTAACTGGTAATGCAAATCCCCCCCCCCCCCTCCCCATTTTTACATCCCCCTCTATCCCACCTGAAACATCTGTATCCTGGAACGTTAACCTGTCAACTCTGCCCTTCCCTCCGCAAAGTCTCTGTAATGGCAACAACATCATAGTTCCAAGTACTAATCCAATCTCTAAATTCATCTGCCTTACCTGTTACACTTTTCGCATTGAAACAAATGCACTTCAGTCCACCAGGGCCTCTTTGATCAGCAAGCACACCCTTCCTGTTGTTCCTTTGAGTCTTACTAGCTCTACTCTCTAGTTCTCCTTCTGTTTCATCTTTGCTTTGGTTCCTACCCCCCTGCCAAACTTGTTTAAATCCACCCATGTGACACTAGCAAACCTCCCAGCCAGAATATTTGTGCTCCCCGAGTTTAAATGCAACCCTTCTTGTACAGATCGCATCTGCCCTGAAGAGATCCCAATGGTCCAGATGTCTGAAACCCTCCCTCCTACACCAGCTGTTTAGTCATGTGTTGAGCTGCACTCTTCCTATTTCTAGCCTCACTGGCACATGGCACAGGGAGTAATTCTGAGATTACAACCCTAAAGCTCCAGCTTTTTAGCTTACTGCCTAACTCCCTGAACTCCTTCTGCAGGACCTCATCACTCTTCCTGCCTATGTCATTAGTACTAATATCTATCATGACCTTTGGGTATTCATCCTCACCCTTCAGAATGCTTTCTGCCCGTTCAGAGACATCCTGGACCCTGGCACCAGGGAGGCAACATACCATCCTGGAGACTCTTTCATGTTCACAGAAGTGCCTTTCTGTACTTCTGACTATGGAGTCCCCTGTAACAATTGCTCTTGTGCTCTTTGTCCCTCTCTGCTTAACAACAGTACCAGGCGTGGTGCCACTGCTCTGGCTGCTGCTGCTTTTATCCCGATAGGCCATCGCCCCCAACACTATCCAAAACGGTATACTTGTTAGAGAGCGGGACAACCCCAGGGGATTCCTGCACTGACTAACTGCCCCTTATAGGGATCACCCATCTATCTGTCTGCATCTTGGGTGTCACCACAACACTAAAACTCCTGTCTGTGATGCTTTCCACCACCTTCATGCTCCTAAGTAATCCAACTGCTGCTCCAACCTATCTATGCGGTCTGAGGAGCTGCAATTGGGTGCACGTCCTGCAGATGTAGTTGTCCGAGGCGCTGGAAGCATCACGGATCTCCCACATCTCACAAGTGTAGGATTTAACCCCACTGACCAACATTTCTATCACCAATTAAATTATTTAAGAAAATGTATTCCACTTTTATCTTCACTTATCGCTGCAGATAACCAAGGTAAGTCTTTATATCACTTACCTTCACAGGATGCTCTCTGGATCTCTCCCTGCCGATTACCAGTTACAAAGCCAGAAGAAAGAAAACAAAACAAAAAGGGAAAAAGCACCTCCTCCCACTCTGCACTGAATTACCACACTGCTCCAAATTACCAATTTTCAATCCCACTCTGGCTGCCTCACTCTTTATTTACCACATTGCGCCAAATTACCAATTTTCAATCCCACCCTGGCTGCCTCACTCTTTATTTACCACATTGCGCCAAATTACCAACTTTCAATCCCCATTCTGGCTGCCTCACTCAGGTTGTCTCCTACTTCAGGAGCGCAAAGCTTACTGAGAGTATGCTCATGCCTCTCTTATATAGAGCTCAGCTGGGCTGAGATGACTCGCACACGAGTTAGGCTTCAAACAGAAGAATGCAATTTACACCTTGTGCCTCTAATCAGGCTTCAGGTGATTCATAGATAGTTGCTACTCAGCTATTTGGGTGGGGGCAGCTACTTTTTTTAAACCAACTAACGAGACCACTAAACTTATAACTGAAAAGAAAACAGGAAAATTAGATTTACCACTTCCCTCTGTTAATTACCACACTGCTCCAAATTACCAACTTTCAAACCCACTCTGGCTGCCTCACTCACGCTGTCTCCATCTTCCCATGCGCAAAGCTCTTCATTCTTCGGCCCCCAATCTTAACAATCCATCATTCATCCCTTGCCCTCCCTACCATTCACTCTGTCCCAACTCTTCACTCCCCCTGCTCTGCATCTCGACTCATCAAACCTTCCCTGCATCCCCCCTCACCCTTCATCTCTTCCCCCGATCAAACATGCTCTTCTTTCACACTATCCATCGCTGTTATAATCATAGAAAGGTTACGGCAGATAAGGTCATTCAGCCAATCACGTTTGCGCAGGCTCTCTACAAGAGCAACCAATGTGGAGCCAACCGTTTGCCTTTTCCTGGTGGTTCTGCATATTTGTTTCTTTTTTAGACAATGATCCAATTCCCATATGAAGGCCTTAACTGAATCTGTGACAACCACACTCACATGCAGTTCATTTCAAATCCTATCCAATCTCTGCCCTCTTGCTCTCGATCCACCCAATTGGGAACAGTTTTTCTCATCTATTCTGTCCAAATCCCTCGTGATTTTGAGTACCTCTAACAAATCTAATTTCAATTTTCTCTTCGCCAAGGAGAAGAATCTCAGCTCCTCCAATATATCTACTTAAGTTTCACATCCCTTGGGGTGGCAAGGTGGCACAGTGGTTAGCACTGCTGCCTCACACCCCGGCCCTGGGTCACTGTCTGTGTGGAGTTTGCACATTCTCCCTGTGACTGCGTGGGTATCACCCCCACAACCTAAAGATGTGCAGGTTAGGTGGATTGACCATGTTAAATTGCCCCTTAATTGTAAAAAAAAAATTGGGTACTTTAAATTAAAAAATAGTTTCCCATCCCTGGAACCATCCTCGTGAAACTTTCCTTCACCCTCTCTAATGTCCTCACATCCGGTGCCCCGGTTGTGTGGGGACCCAGTGCGAGAACCTGTCTGGCTACATCGAGGGCATCTTGAAACCCATCGTACAAGGAAAGCCCAGCTTCTGTCGTGATACGACGGACTTCTTACAGAAACTCAGCACCCATGGACCAGTTGGACCAGGAACATTCCTCGTCACAATGGATGTCTCGGCACTCTACACCAGCATCCCCCATGACAACGGCATTGCTGCAACAGCCTCAGTACTCAACACTGACAACTGCCAATCTCCAGACGCAATTCTGCAACTCATCTGCTTAATTCTGGATCACAACGTCCTCACCTTCGACAACAAATTCTTCATCCACACGGAATAGCCATGGGGACCAAATTCGCACCTCAATATGCCAACATCTTCATGCAAGTTTGAACAAGACCTCCTCACCGCACAGGACCTTCAACCGACGTTATATACCAGAGAAATCAATGACATGTTTTTCCTTTGGAACCATGGCGAAGAATCACTGAAACGACTATATGATGACATCAATAAGTTCCATCCCACCATCAGACTCATCCTGGACTACTCTCCAAAATCGGTTGCATTCTTGGACACACTCATCTCCATCAAGGACCATCACCTCAGCACTTCACTTTACCGCAAGCCCACGGATAACGATGCTCCACTTCTCCAGCTTCCACCCTAAACACATTAAAGAAGCCACCTCCTATTGACAAGCCCTCCGTTTACACAGGATCTGTTGAGATGAGGAAGAGCGTAACAGACATCTACAGACGCTGAAAGATGCCCTCGTACGAACAGTATATGGCGCTCGTCTCATCGATCGATAGTTCCAATGCGCCACAGCAAAAAAACACACCGATCTCCTCAGAAGGCAAACATGGGACACAACCGACAGAGTACCCTTTGTCGTCCAGTACTTCCCCGGAGCGGAGATCCTACGACATCTTCTTCGCAGCCATGCAGACATGTCATCGATGAAGACGAACATCTTGCCAAGGTCATCCCCACACCCCCACTACCTGCCTTCAAACAACCGCGCAACCTGAAACAAATGTTGTTTGCAGCAAACTACCCAGCCTTCAGAACAGCAACCGTGACACCACACAACCGTGCCATGGCAATCTCTGCAAGACGTGCCAGATATCGACATGGGTACCACCATTACATGCGAGAACACCACCCACCAGGTACATGGTACATACTAGTGCGACTCGGCCAATGTTGTCTACCTCATGCTGCAGGAAAGGATGTCCCGGAGCATGGTACATTGGCGAGACCATGCAGACGCTGCGACAACGGATGAACGGACATCGCGCGACAATTGGCAGGCAGGAATATTTCCTTCCAGTCGGGGAACACTTCAGCAGTCGAGGGCATTCAGCCTCTGATCTTTGGGTAAGCGTTCTCCAAGGCGGCCTTCAGGACGCACGACAACACACAGCAGAAACATATAGCCAAGTTCCGCACACGAGTATGGCCTCAACCGGGACCTTGGATTAATGTCGCATTAGATTCACCCCCCCACCATCTGGGGGGAACACTTCAACAGTCGAGGGCATTCAGCCTCTGATTTTCGGGTAAGCGTTCTCCAAGGTGGCCTTCAGGACGCGCAACAATGCGGAGCAGAAACCTATAGCCAAGTTCCGCACACGAGTGCGGCCTCAACGGGACCTGGGATTCATGTTGCATTACATTCACTCCCCACCATCTGGCCTGGGCTTGCAAAATCCTACCAACTGTCCTGTCTTGAGACAATTCACACCTCTTTAACCTGGGATTACCCCTCTCTCTGGATCTGTGAAGAATTAATTACCTGCAAATGTCTCCAGAACCTACCGTCATATTTATAATCTGCATTGATGATTTAGATGATGTGTCCAATAAAGTTTCTGGCCCGTGGTTACTCCCCAAGATGTTGATGGGGGGGATTGAGTGATGCTAATAGCATTGAGTATTAAGACAAGGTTGTTAGATTATTTTTTTGTTGGAGATGGTCATTAGGGGTGTTGTTTTGAAATTCGTCCGTTATTACTTCTCTTGCATTCTCAAAAGTGTGCTCTAACTTGATTGGTTATCTGTCCTGGTTCGAGACAATTCACACCTCTTTAACCTGGGATTACCCCTCTCTCTTGATCTGTAAAGATTTAATAACCTGCTAATGCTCGCATTCAAAGCATTGTCTTGCATCTTTGACTTTGTCTATTACAGTATATATATGTGTGTTTCTGGAATCTACCACTTCATTCACCCGAGGAAGGAGCTGTGCTCCGAAAGCTAGTGATTTGAAACAAACCTGTTGGACTTTAACCTGGTGTTGTAAGACTTCTTAGTGTGCTCACCCCAGTCCAACGCCGGCATCTACACATCACCTTGTGTTGAGAAGTGATGTGAGTCAGTGAGTGCAGTGCAATTCGCTTGTGGCTATCATGGTTGATTATCTGGCTGTGTTTACAATCTATGAAATGTGTGTGTGACGGTTGCAGCAGTGCAAATTGTGTAAAATAAGAATGTTAGTTATGTTCTAACCGTGACCTTCTGTGAACTGCTTGCCCTTATTTCACATCTACCACCATTCTTTACTCACACTTCGAACATTAACATTGCCTCACTCCGAGACCCATCCTGGGCTGGATTCTCAATTTTTGGGACATTGCCCCCACGCCGTCGTAAAAACTGACTATTCACGACAGAAATACTGATTCGAAAGGGATATATATTCATAGTCTTGCAGGAGGCGAGCAGGGACCCGGCGAGAAACTAGCATCTTTTGCTGCAGATACGGGCCCCTGCACTTCCAGGTTGGACCCTCTCCCTCCCTCCGCTATCCCAGAAGCCGCTGGCTGTTTCCCGGGTGACTGTCTGACCTCTGACCGGTGACGTTGGCGCGGTTCCGTCAGGACGCCCGGTGACATCAGAGCTGCAGCATGGCGGTCAAGGTGACACAACTGAGAATGTCTGTGCCGGCTTGGGGCTGGTGGCCGCGTCCGCCCCGGTCCTGTGCGGTTCCCTTCTCTGCATTAGTGGCACTGGCTCTGTTGTCAATCTGTGTGTGAGATTTGGACATGAAGGACCGCTGGTGTTGGGTTTTTCCTGCTTGGCGATCGATGTTTGGAGGCCTAGCGCTTGGCCTTGAGTTACCTTTAAGCAGTTTAAAATCAGGATGTGTTTTTAGCAGCTTGTACGCATTGTTGTCAGAATATCTAGAAATGGGTGTTTGACAGTGGAATATAAATACTTCAGGCAGCGAACTGTTCCGGCAAAGCATTAAAATTAATTGACCACAGCCGCAATACTTAGATGTGGCATCATCTGACAGAAACAGCGACTTAGTTTGTAAAATGTAAAGTCTGCAGCGTTTAGCTGTGTCTGCTTGCTTTTTAAAATAAGGATGTGTCGGGATTGATTTCGAAATCTTTTTCTGGGAGCAATCTCTTCAGTCTCAACTTTGCTTAACTAGTTAGAATTAACGAGCAATGGTGAATTAGTTTTATAATCAATTCACGGTTATTCAGCTGATGCACAACATTGTGATTTCTGAATCTTTTCAGTGGCATTTTGAAAATTAGTGAAAATAAATATCCCATGAAAATTGACCCTTTTCTTACATGTATTTGTCCAAGAAAATGCGCCTGGGCAACGGATATAACATATGTTTTCATTTCAGGTGCAGTCAACAAAAAGAGCAGACCCCAGCGAATTAAAAGCCGTATTTTTGAAGGTAATTGAAATAATTTATATATGTTGGTTCAACTTTTCATCATATTTATATTTTAGTTGCAGCTGTTCACCTTCACTGAAACTTTAACATCTTTTTTGGAGATAATGTGGGGAACTGATCTGCACCGTTTCTTTTTATTTGTCAAGATAGTAACAAAGATAGTAAACATAGTTCAAGGTTTTACTGGTTTACTTATTGTCACATTTTAAGCCTGTACTGTGAAGTTGGTTTATGGATCAGTTGAAATGATAGATTAATTTGACTGCTTAGTTGATTTTGGTTGGCAGGTCCATAACATAAAATGGCATTTGTGTGATATGACTGATTTTCTTTTGTGGTGCTAAAGCTTATGAACTATTTTATTGTGGAAATCAGATTGACTGTTTAACCAGAGGGATTGAATTCAATTTGTTATAGAAGTTTGGCCATGAATTATTTTACTTGAAATAAACACCACCATCTTTGGTGCCCCATGGTCTGCTCATGCAGAAAGTAAGGAGGCCTGGCATAGAGGGAAATTTGGCCAATTGGATCAGTAACTAGCTATCACATAGAAGACAGAGGGTGGTGGTAGATGGTAAATTTTCATTCTGGAGCCTAGTCACCAGTGGTGTACCACAGGGATCAGTGCTGGGTCCTCTGCTATTTGTGATTTTTATCAATGACTTAGATGATGGAGTTGAAGGTCGGGTTAGTAAATTTGCTGATGACACCAAGATTGGTGGAGTAGTGGATAATGTGGAGGGCTGTTGTAGGCTGCAAAGAGACATTGATCGGATGCGGAGCTGGGCCGAAAAATGGCAGATGGAGTTTAACCCTGATAAGTGCGAGTGATTCATTTTGGTAGGATAAATTTGAATGCGGATTACAGGGTTAACGGCAGGATTCTGAAGAATGTGGAGGAGCAGAGAGATCTGAGTTCATGTCCATAGATCTCTAAAAGTTGCCAGCCAAGTGGATAGAGCCGTGAAGAAAGCCTATAGTGTGTTTGCATTAACAGGGGGATTGAGTTAAAGAGTCGTGAGGTTATGCTGCAACTGTACAAGACCTTGGTTAGACCACAATTGGAGTATTGTGTGCAGTTCTGGTCACCTCATTATAGGAAGGATGTGGAAGCATTGGAAAGGGTGCAAAGGAGATTTACCAGGATGCTGCCTGGTTTGGAGGATCGGTCTTATGAGGAAAGGTTGAGGGAGCTAGGGCTTTTCTCATTGGAGCGAAGGAGGATGAGAGGTGACTTAATTGAGGTGTATAAGATGAGGAGAGGGATAGATAGAGTGGACGTTCAGCGACTTTTTCCTCGGGTGGATGTAGCTGTTACACGAGGGCATAACTGTAAGGTTCATGGTGGAAGATATAGGAGGGATGTCAGAGGTAGGTTCTTTACTCCGAGACTGGGGCGTGAAAAGCACTCCCAGTTATTGTAGTGGAGTCGGACACTTTAGGAACTTTCAAGCGGTTATAAGGCATATGGAGTGCACTAGAATGATTGGGAATAGGTTGATTTGATCTTAGTTTCAGACTAGTTGGCACAACATCGTGAGCCGAAGGGCCTGTACTGTGCTTTACAGTTCTATGTTCTATCTTTAATGTGAACGCAAAATACTGCGGATGCTGGAATTTTAAAATTAAGAACAGTGTTGGAAATGCTCAGCATATGGCAGCATCTGTGTCGAGCGAAATATAGTTAATGTTTCAGGCTGATGGCCGTTGGCCATGTACTTGCATAGGCTGAACAAGATACTGAATGATAGATTTTTGGAAGTCATTGAATGCAATGCGGATAAATTCCCCCAAGATCCTGCATGTAAATTCCCACATGGTCCTGTCATGCTCTGTGATTTCAATTAAAAGCATATTTCTTATTCCTCAAACAGTAAAATACAGCCTATTCCTTTCTGATTTACTATGCTGGTCTCGGCCAGTGTACATCTATCATAGAATTTACAGTGCAGAAGGAGGCCATTCGGCTCATCGAGTCTGCACCGGCTCCTGGAAAGAGCACCCTACTGAAGGTCAACACCTCCACCCTATCCCCATAACCCAGTAACCCCACCCAACACTAAGGGCAATTTTGGACACTATGGGCAATTTATCATGGCCAATTCACCTAACCTGCACATCTTTGGACTGTGGGAGGAAACCAGAGCACCCGGAGGAAACCCACGCACACACGGGGAGGATGTGCAGACTCCGCACAGACAGTGACCCATGCCGGAATTGAACCTGGGACCCTGGAGCTGTGAAGCAATTGTGCTATCCACAATGCTACCGTGCTGCCCGTGTCATAGAGAGTCATAGAGTTTTTATAGCATGGAAAGAGCGGTTGAGGACTCTGGGTCTGTACTCGTTGGAGTTTAGAAGGATGAGGGGGGGAATCTTATTGAAACTTACAGGATACAGCGTGGCCTAGAGTGGACATGGAGAGGATGTTTCCACTAATAGGAAAAACTAGAAACCAGAGGGCACAATCTCAGACTAAAGGGTTGATCCTTTAAAACAGAGATATGGAGGAATTTCTTCAGTCAAAGGTTGGTGAATCTGTGTAACTCTTTGCCGCAGAAGGCTAAATCACTTGAGTATCTTTAAGGCAGAGATTGATAGGTTCTTAATTAATAAAGGGATCAGGGGTTATGAGGAGAAGGCAGGAGAATAGGGATGAGAAAAATATCAGCCATGATTGAATGGAGGAGCAGACTTGATGGGTCGAATGGCCCAATTCTGCTCCTATGTCTTATGGTCTTATGGAAAGAGGACCTTCAGCCCATTGTGTCCGCGCTGGCCACCGAACAGCTATCGACTCTAATTGTATTTTCCAGCACTTAGTCTGTAGCCTTGTTTGCTGTGGGATTTCAAGTGTTCATCTAAACATTACTTAAATTATGTGAAGGTTGCCGCCTCTACTACCCTTTCAGGCAGTGATGTCCAGATTCCAAACACCCTCGAGGTCAAAATGTTTTTCCTCACATCCTGTCTAAACCTCCTGCTCCTTAGTTTAAATCTATGCCCCTTGGTTATTGACCCTTCTGCTGAGGGGAATGATTTGGAGTTGGGGACCAAGGGCAATGTGTCCAAGTTTGCAGATGACACTAAAATGAGTGGTAAAGCAAAAAGTGCAGAGGATACCGGAAGTCTGCAGAGGGATTTGGATAGTTTAAGTGAATGGGCTAGGGTCTGGCAGATGGAATACAATGTTGACAAATGTGAGGTTATCCATTTTGGTGGGAATAACAACAGAAGGGATTATTATTTAAATGATAAAATATTAAAACATGCTGCTGTGCAGAGAGTCCTGGGTGTGCTAATGCAGGAGTCGCAAAAAGTTGGTTTACAGGTGCAACAGGTGATTAAGAAGATGAATGGAATTTTGTCCTTCATTGCTAGAGGGATATAGTTTAAGACTAGGGAGGCTATGCTGCAATTGTATAAGGTGTTAGTGAGGCCACACCTGGAATATTGTGTTCAGTTTTGGTCTCCCTTACCTGAGAAAGGACGTACTGGTGCTGGAGGGTGTGCAAGGAGATTCACTAGGTTAATCCCAGAGCTGAAGGGGTTGGATTACGAGGAGAGGTTGAGTAGACTGGGACTGTACTCATTGGAATTTAGAAGGATGAGGATCTTATAGAAACATTTAAAATTATGAAGGGAATAGATAGGATAGATGCGGGCAGGTTGTTTCCACTGGTGGGTGAAAGCAGAACTAGGGGGCATAGCTTCAAAATAAGGGGAAGTAGATTTAGGACTGAGTTTAGGAGGAACTTCTTCACCCAAAGGGTTGTGAATCTATGGAATTCCATGCCCAGTGAAGCAGTTGAGGCTCCTTCATTAAATGTTTTTAAGATAAAGATAGATAGTTTTTTGAAGAATAAAGGGATTAAGGGTTATGGTGTTCGGGCCGGAAAGTGGAGCTGAGTCCACAAAAGATCAGCCATGATCTCATTGAATGGTGGAGCAGGCTCAAGGGGCCAGATGGCCTACTCCTGCTCCTAATTCTTATGTTCTTATGAAAAGTTCCTTCATATCCATCCTACCTATGCCCCTCATACTTTTGTACATCTCAATCAAGTCCCCCTTCTTTGCTCCAAGGAAAACAACCCTAGTCTATCCAGAATCTCTTGATAGCTGAAACCCTCCAGCCCAGTCAACATACTGGTGAATCTCCTCCTCACCCTCACTCGTGCCATCACTTCTTTCCTATTGTGTGGCAACCAGAACTGTACGCATTCTCCAGCTGTTGCCTAACCAGCATTTTATATAGGCTCATCATAACCTCCCTGCTCTTATATTCTATGCCCCGGCTAATAAAGGTAGGTATCCCATATGTCTTCCTAACCACCTATCTACCTGTCCTGCTGTCTCTAGGGATCTCTGGACAGGCACACCAAGTTCCCTCTGATCCACTATCCTTCTGAGGGTCCTACCATTTATTGTATATTCCTGTGCCTTGTTAGTCCTCCCAAAATGTATTAGCTCACACTTTTCAGTGTTGCCATTGTTCTGCCCATCTGACCAGCCCATCTATATCGTCAAGTAATCTAAGGCTTTCCTAATCCCTATTCACCACACCATCAATTTTTGTGTCATCTGCGACCTTACTGATCATACCTCTTAAATTCATGTCCAGACGATTAATCTGGATCATAACAGTACATGTCATGACAGCCCAACAACTCACTTTAAGAGTCAATGATTGAGTATGATGCAGTGGAAATGAAAGGATATAGTTATGATTACCTGAAAAACGCATGCTGTACTTATTTGAAAATGGGTTAAGGAAACACCTAGAAGAGGTGTTTGGAATGTCAAATTGCAATATTGAATGCATTATAATGAAATACCCATGAGGTTAAGTCAGTTGTGATATTTGAGAGCAGATTAGATGTACATCTGAAGGCGAATATTAAAGGTAGCAGGATGGAACCAGGACATGGAAATGACAGATAGTTACATATCTCTGGTTTGTTGAAGCACTACAAATGGTTTGGCATGATGCAAAGTGTATCCTCCTGTCATAAATAGACGCTTGGGATCAGCCGCTTGGATGCTCTCTGCAGTTCCTCTTTGCCTAAGTGTTCCCTTTTGTTGACCAAGCCTGAACACAGCACTGTCAATCATTCATCCTTGTGCTTCTGCATTGCAGGAAGGAATTCCTTTACTCCTGGATGACACATCTGTGATCACTTTAAAAAAAAAATACAGAATATTAACTTTAACAATATACACATGTTAGTTGTCAGCATAAATATATTTTCCTTTCTTTCCTGTATTTTTAATTAATATATCACCACTGCCTTACTTTGAGCATTCAATTAGTGATCTTATTCTGGAAGTAAATCATTGGTTCAACATAACATTCTTGAGAATAAAGAAAAAGAAAGTACTTATATTTATATGGTACCTCCTCAAGATCAAGATGTCCCAAAGTAATTTTGAAGCGAAGTCATTATTGTAGGAAACATTAGTTAATTATTACAAAATAATGGTTTTCAGGGTCTACAGTATGGTCAGTAAGTAGTATTTTCTGTTAAACTTTAAATCTAGAAATAATTGATATGTTTGGATAATATCAAGGTTAAACAACTATGGAAAAACTTCTGGAATTTGAGGGAGATGACCATATTCCTTTGTTCTTGTACTGGAAAACATGTTGTGACATTTGATGCAGATTTAAATTGTTAGGGCTTTAGGCAGGATTTATGAGTACAGCTGTGTTCAGCTATTTAGATGGAGTATTAACTGCATCCTAATTATTTTGTGACTCCAGCACGCTCCAATGTGCTAAGGAGTGTAAGACTAAACCTGTTGGTCATTAGTAGAGCACGCATGCCTGGCCTAAATTTGGCATCGCTCAAAAGTAGCTTGTGTCAATTCAGCACAGAGTTAAAAATTGCTTCTTGATATTTACTGTTCTGTTATTTGAGTCTTTATTTTCTCTGGTACAGGTTGTCTTGTTAATCTATTTTTGTGAGCAGCCTGGCAGCTCAGTCAGTTGAGTGCTGCAATTGGGGTGTCTGTAATGCCAATAAACTTGAGGCATCAATGACATTGGTGCTTTACATGGCTACTGTAATGAATGCCATATGAAATAAATATGGTTGATTTTGGAGGAAATATGCACCAGGTGCTCCTACAGCTTCCTCGACTTAAAATTGAATTAACCTGACAAAAGGTACCACACTATTGACATATGTAGCTAGGACTTTCCAACCGAGGGGAGGGAGGGAGGTGTCAGAAAAAAGGTTCTGAAGAAATAAATGGTTTGAAATTTAAAAAAAATATATATCTTTGTGAAATTAATACACCTGTAGAATAACTCAAAAGAGTGTGGCAAACATGATCTTGTTTTTCTTATTGATTTAAAAAATGGTATGATGGCAGAGTGGAGAAGATGTGAGGAGGTATGGATTAGCATGTCTGTCTCCCACTTGTGACTTTATTTGTACTTAAAACTAGCAAAACTTAGTCTTTGAAAAACTTGGCACATGTTTATTTTATGCAGTGTTTAAATCTGTCATATTCACTTAGGAATAAAGTAACAGTTATTTATTCAACATTTGCCCATCCCACCTTTGCCAGTCCTTTGAAAGAGTTATCCAATCAGCCCAGCTCTTTCCCCATCTGCAAGTTTGACATTGCTTTTAGCTATGTAGTGTATGAGTGACTATAGATAGTAATTTTAATGAACCATAATTTTCTGTAGCAGTGGCATAGCAGTTCGGCTTGCCCTTGCACGTTTTATGTTTAAATTTTTTTTAGTGTGACAAAAGTGCTGAAAGCACAAATTGATAATATTACAGAGAGGGAAATTTGCCAAATAGCACCTGCGTGAGCAGGGCATGCAACTGTGTGTCTCCTAAACAATCAGATTAAAAGATTGTGATATTCACAGCGTAGGAACAAGACTGAGGAGGGAAGGGTAAGTTAGAGTGGGTGAATTCAGTGCCAAATCAGGTACAGGAAAAAATGGCAAGGAAAATAAAAATTGGATGGATGAAGAGAAGTAGAAAAAGGAGAGAAAGCAAAAATAAAAATCCCAGAAGTAAAACATGAAGGAATGACAGAGTCACAGAGGTTGTTTGAAATGACTACATTTGCCTTGTTCTAAAAGTATATTTGTGTTGAAGTGAGCAAGATTTACATTTCTGTGGGGAATTTAGTTTGTGGGAGTTTATCATGGTGATAATACAATGCCAGTGAAGACATTTTAATTCAAATGGTGAGGCAGGGAGCAAAATGCTGTTTTCACTAAGCTAAACAGTGGGGTGAAGTGGCCAACATCTTTTGAATTTCCATTTTAAACCACATCTCTGCCCTCGCCTGAAGATGCTGCAATATTTGTATGTAAATAACAATTAATTATGGCCAGTGTTTACTAAAGTACAGTAAAATATTAACTTCATAGAATTGTATTTTGTAGAATATTTCACCGCGGGGGACAAAAAACAAGCTTCTTAATTTTGTGACTAGAACAGTTCATGGGCTTTGTTTATTATGCACTTTCAAGAATTGGAAGGCATCGAACATTATCATAGGATTTGCAGTGCAGAAGGAGGCCATTTGACCCATCGAGTCTGCATCGGCCCTTGGAAAGAGCACCCCACTGAAGTCCACACTTCCAACCTATCCCCGTTACCCAGTAATCCCACCTAACCTTTTTGGAGGGCAATTTAGCTGGCTAATCCACCTAACCTGCACATCTTTGGACTGTGGGAGGAAACCTGAGCATCCAGAGAAAACCCATGCAGACACTGGGAGAACGTGCAAACTCCACACAGACAATGACCCTAGCCAGGGATTGAACCCGGAACCCTGGATCTGTGAAGCAACTGTGCTAACCACTGTGAAATGAGCTGCCCATTAGGTTGGGGGGGGGGCGGGGGGTGGAGTGGAGGAGATTGTTGGATTGTGTATGTTGTTGGTGACTATGTATGGGGTGATGGTAGATTCCTGATTTTTTTTCTTTGATGTTGTATTTAAAATGTTGAGGGTTGGTGGGAGGAAGGGATTGTTGGCCAGGAGATTGACATTGTATTTGTTACCGATGATTGCTTGTTGGTGGGTATAAATTTGGATGAAAATGTGAAAAAGGAGAATAAAAATATATATATTTAAAATTGTGACTAGAATCAGGATGTTCCTGAAGAAAATTCTAGCCCAAATGTTTCTTTTCCCATCGTTGTTGGTGTGCAGAAATGACAATTCATGATAGAATCTCTTAATTAGAGAATAACAGAAACATAGAAATAGTCGCTCTAATTCAGCTTGTTAAATAAGCACGAGTTTGTTGCTTGAACGTTTCGTTTTCTGTTCTGATCACCTTGAAAGCATTGGAAAAATAATTTGGTGTAATGTTGAATTTCTCTTTGTTAACAATGCCTGTGCCCATGATATGCAGATTCAATAATTTTCAAAAGCCAATTGGAGAAATAGTTGAAGAGGGAACATTTGCCGAGCTATGGACAAAGAGCATTGGATTAGAACTCATTGGATAGCTTTTTGAAAGAATTGACATGGGCCCAATGGACCTAATGACCTCCCAACCTATTCTGTTTCATTCTATGCACTGCATGGCTGAGCAGGACAGACATAGCTCGCCTGAGGTGAGCTGATGGTGTAGTGGTATTGTTGCTGGACTAGTAATCTCAAGAACCAGTATAATGATCTGGGGGCCAAGATTCGAATATTGCCATGGGAAGTGGTGGAATTTAAACTCGATATAATATCTGGAATTAAATGTCTAATGATTTTAGCTGCAGACGGGGGTGAAGGCGGATGCCCTTACCTTTGCCTCGCTGATAGCATGTAGGTGAGTTCTGCTTGGGTGGAAGACTCTGGTTTCGCCCTGTGCCTAGTCCTGGTTGCGTGAGCTTGTGGAATTTTGTACTTGGAGAAGGTCAAGTACATCTTGAGGGGGTCAGCAGAAGGGTTCAACTCGAGATGGAAGCCATTTATTTCCTATTTAATAATAATCTTTATTGTCACAAGTAGGCTTACGTTAATACTGCAATGACGTTACTGTGAAAAACCCCTAGTCGCCACATTCTGCCACCTGTTCGGGTACACAGAGGGAGAATTCAGAATGACCAAGTTACCCAACGGCACGTTTTAAAGGAGCTAGTCACAGTCAGGGGTTAAGTTTGGGGTGGGGGCGGGGGTTTGGTTAAGTTTTGCTTTTGTTCTTTTGGGGGGGGGGGGGGGGGGGGGGGTGGGGGGAGGGGGGTGGGGTTGGGAGGGGGGGTAAGTTACAAGTTTTACAAGATAGAATTTACAGTGCAGAAGGAGGCCATTTGGCCCATCGAGTCTGCACCGGCTCTTGGAAAGAGCACCCTACCCCCTACCCAAGGTCAACACCACCGTATCCCCATAACTCAGTAACCCCACCTAACACTAAAGGCAATTTTGGACACTAAGGGCAATTTATCATGGCCAATCCACCTAACCCGCACATCTTTGGACTGTGGGAGGAAACCAGAGGATCCGGAGGAAACCCACGCACACACGGGGAGGATGTGCAGACTCCGCACAGACAGTGACCCAAGCCGGAATCGAACCTGGGACCCTGGAGCTGTGAAGCGATTGTGCTATCCACAATGCTACCATGCTGCCCATTTGTTGTTTATGTGTTTTGGTTTTATTGAGTTATAATGAACATTTTCCTTAATTAAACTGTTTGGGGGAAAAATAAGAATTGGTCTGACCTCCTATGTTGGTCCCAATGATGTGATGGACTATTTAAACCAACAGATCCCAGTTGGTCTTGCCAAGCTTGTCTGTTGAGAACCCATCGGTTTTTCGGTAATTTAGCTATTGACTGAGCCAGTTGCTTTCTGTAGAAATATAAAGTACATCATTCCAAGGGCCAATATATGTTGCATCTTTGCAGTATAGCATTTTAACTGATAGCCATGTGCAATATTTAGTTTCTAACAAATTAAACATTAGGCATTATATTCAGTGTTTAAATATGTTTACTGAGTAGAAACCCACAAAGGTTGAGCCAGCCAAAAAACAGAAAATGTTGGAAATAATCAGTAAATCTAATAGCATCTGTGGAGAGTAAAACAGCTAGTGCTTCAGTCCCATGACCCTTCAGAACAGGAAGTGCTTAGAAACGTAACAGTTTTAAAGTATGACAGGACTTCCGGTGGAGGTAATGGACTGTGGGCGCACATTTTGCAGCTCCCGCTAGAGCTGTTTTTTCGGACATTTTCCCTGCTTATTGGGAGGTGTTTTGCTGACAAAAGGTGCAGAAATAACTAGAGAAAGCTGAACCACACTGATATGGATGGATCCACGGACCAGAAGTGGGGCGAAAAGAAGGGAGCAGTTGGAGCAAGAGAATCTTCGTGCGCCACAGGTCAAGATGGCGGAGGGTAAAGGGACTGTCCTGCCGCCCAGTGATCAACGGAGCAACTGGTGAACTTCTTGAACGAGAGGTTCAGCTGGCAGAGGAGGGAAGCCCAGGAGGACCTAGCCAAGGCAGTGGAACCATTAAAAGCGGGAATTGAAAGGGAGGGAGGGGGTGGGGAGGCGAGGCGAAGCAAAGGTGTTCGTTCTTGGACTCTCATGTGCACCGTGTGTATACTTGGATTGATTTTTTTTTCATGGGGGACAAGACGCTGCTGGCAGTTGTCGTCGACTCGGGGTATTCAGCGATCGTGGTTTCGGACCATGCATGCACTTGGGGCAGGGGTGTTGAGGGTGGGGTGTGAAGGAGGGAATTCAGCGGTTTCTGGATGGGCTGGAGTTCCCCAAGGTGGAGAAGGAATAGGTGGAGGGGCTAGGGGCCCCCATTGGGCTGGTGGAGGTGAGGAGAGTCTGGGGGCAATGCAGACAGTGAAGGCCTTGGATGTGTTCCCTGTGGAATTTTATATGAAGTTTGGGAGGGACCTGGGGCCTCTGCTGGTGAGGGCATCTAATAAGTGAGGAGAAAAGGGGACGCTGTCCCCTACATTATCGCAGGTGTCCATATTCCTAATGTTGAAGAAAGATCTGGAGCAGTTGGGGCATGTCTCCCGATATCATTATTAAATGTGGAGCTAAGTTGGCGGTGAAGATCCTGGCCTTGCGTATCGAGGACTGTGCGCTGGGGATGCTGAGGGAAGACCAGACAGGGTTTGTAAAGAGGAGGCAATTGTTGTGAATGTTCGGAGACTATTAAACCTAATAATGATGCCCCCGGAGGGACAAGACGTGGAGGTGGCAGTGGCAATGGTGCACAGAAGCCTTTCGATCGTGTGGAGTGGGAGTATCTGTGGGAAGTTTTTAGGACGTTTAGGATTTGGAGAGGGATTGTTTGAGAGGGCAGGTTTGAGCACAGGTCTTGCTGTATGCAGAAAACCTGTTGCTGTGTATTGGGGGAACTGTGAGTGGTGGAGATGAGCTTCAGGTACTTGGGTATCCAGGTGGCGCGAGGATGGGAGCATCTGCACAAGTTGAATTTGGCTCGGCTGATGGAACAAATGAAGGGAGATTTTAAGAGGTGGGATATGTTGCCACTGTCGCTGGCGGGGTGGGTGCAGACACTGAAAATTATGGTGAAAAAAATGAAATGAAATGAAAATCGCTTATTGTCACGCGTAGGCTTCAATAAAGTTACTGTAAAAAGCCCCTAGCCGCCACATTCCGGCGCCTGTCCGGGGAGGCTTGTACGGGAATCGAACCGTGCTGTTGGCCTGCTTGGTCTGCTTTAACAGCCAGCGATTTAGCCCAGTGACTTAAACCAGCCCCAGGTGATGCTGAGGCGCTTATTTGTCTGTCAGAACCTCCGGATCTTCATCCCAAAATCATTCTTTGACAAAGTCAACGCTGTGACCTCTGGGTTTGGGTGGGAGGGGAAAGTCCCACGGGTCAAGAAGGTGGTGTTGGCTGGGGGGGGGGGGGGGGGGGGGGGGGGGTGGGGGGTGGGGGGGTGGACAGACAGACAGGCTGGCCTTGCCAAACATAATGAATTATTACTGGGCAGCTAATATAGCCATGGTTAGCAAGTGGATAGTGGGGAAGGGGTCGGTGTGGGGTGCAGATGGAGGCAGCCTATTGTAGGGGATCAAGTTTAGGAGCACTGTTGACGGCGCCTCTGCGTCCTTGCCGACCAAGTACTCCATGAGCCCAGTGGTGATGGCAGCCCTGAGGGCATGGGGCAGTGATGGCAGCATCTGAGGATGGAAGGTGCCTCGGTTTGGGCACCGATTTGTGATCACAGGTTTACACCGAGGGGGCTGGACGCGAGGTTTCTGGCCTGGATCAGTGGGTTTTTTGAGGGAGTATATGATAGGTGTGGAAGGTGCGCATGGAGGCCTGCAAACCACGTCCATATGTTCTGGGCATGTCCGAAACTGGAGGGGCTCTGTCAGGGCTTTGCGGACGTAATGTCGAGGTGTTGAGAGTGAATGTGGCCCCGAGACCAGAGGTAGCAATATTTGGAGGGTCAGAAGACCCAGAGTCCAGGGGACGAGAGAGGCCGATGTCTTGGCCTATGCCTCCCTGATAGCCGGAAGACTGATTTTGTTTGGGTGGAGGGTCTCGGAGCCGCCGTAACTGGGGGTGTGGGTGAGCGACCTGGTAGAAATGCCTTAATAAAAATGTTTTTAAGCATGGCAAGGGGACAAAATGACAACTGAGAAGGTCAGTGATTAAAGGATTGAAGGCAAGACAAAAAGGAATGATATTGCATGGTAAAAATAATATAATTGGGACAGGCAAACTAAAATGTGTCTAGTAGAGGTGTAACTTAAACCCCCCAGAATCAACCAAGGCAGCTATGTGCACCCACCCCCGCCATAGTTTATTATCTAAAATTGTCAACAAAACAAAGGAGATTGTCATAGACTTCAGTAAGCGTAGAGGATAACATGCCCATGTTTACATCAATGGGAACGGAGTAGAAAGGGTTGAGAGCTTCAAGTTTTTAGGTGTCCAGATTACCAACAGCCTGTCCAGGTCCCCCATGCTGACACTATAGTTATGAAAGTCCACCAACGACTCTACTTTCTCAGAAGACTAAGGAAATTTGGCATGCCAGCTACGACTCTCACCAGCTTGTACAGATGCACCATTGAAACCATTCTTTCTGGTTGTATCACAGCTTGGTATAGTTCCTGCTCTGCCCAAGATTGCAGGAAACTACAAAAAGTCGTGAATGTAGCCCAATCAATCACTCAAACCAGCCTCTCATCCATTGACTCTGTCTATAATTCCCGCTGCCTCGGAAAGGCAACCAGCATAATTAAGGACCACACGCACCTGGACATACTCTCTTTCACCTCCTTCTGTCAGGAAAAAGATACAAAAGTTTGAGGTCACATACCAACCGACTCAAGAACAGCTTCTTCCCTGCTGCCAGCAGACATTTGAATGAACCTACCTCGATTAAGTTGATCTTTTCTCTACACCCTAGCTATGCCTGTAACATTACATTCTGTAGTCTCTCCTTCCTTTATGTACGGTATGCGTTGTCTGCACAGCATGCAAGAAACAATACTTTTCACACTCTATTCATACATGTGACAATAATAAATCAAATCAAATCAAAATTGACCCGAGCTGTAAAATGCAGAGTCAAAAGATGAGGCGCAGTTTCTTGGGAAAGTGTGAGCTTCATTGAAATGGTGTTAGGAGGCCAAGGACGTAGGTTAGAGTGGGAATAAAATGGTATCAGCCTCCCCGAACAGGCGCCGGAATGTGGCGACTAGGGGCTTTTCACAGTAGCTTAATTTGAAGCCTACTTGTGACAATAAGCGATTTTCATTTAATTTCACTTTCATTTCATTTTGCATTTCAATGTTGACTTAAAATTGCAGACAGCTGAGAGCTCGGGCTCACGCTTGCGGACTGAACGGAGGTGTTCTGCGGGACGATCACCCAATTTGCATTTCATCTTCCCAATGTAGAGAAAATAGCATTGTAATCAGTATAGAATTTTAATAAGTAAGTAAATTTAACTTGAAAATGTGTTTAGGGTCTTGGAAGGAGTTAATGGGGCAGGTTGATTTTTGATTTGATTTATTGTCGCATGTACCGAAGTACAGTGAAAACTATTTTTCTGCGGCCAAGGGAACGCACACAGGATGTACATAGCAGACAAAAAAGAATAATTGTTGTATCCCTTGCACTTGCTTGGGAAAGGGAGGACGTTGGGGGGTCATTCTAATTTGCACTAGAATGCTAAGGACTGAACAGCTGCTTCTAGCCAAAGTTGGGTGGATCTTCCAGCCTCGTTTAAATCCTCACAAACGTGGTCTCTTCAATCTGAGTGCAAGCTCCTAATCATAGACCGCATTTTCTCTGCTTCAGGTGCAGCACTGGCTGCCTCTATGTCTTTGCTCTCACTTGCCTTCTCAGATTCTTGCAGACTCTCTACCCTCTGTGTTTCATGGATATTTTAGAAAATTCCTATAACCCAATATAACAGTGACTTGCTATGGTCTCTTCCCCGCTCAATGTCCATTCCAATTGTCTGCAGATGTGAATATCTTGCTTCTCCTTCCCAGTAAATCAACCTGGGGCCTCACTATAACCTTCAGCAAACAAATAACCCTAGCTTGTTGTCAGGCAGAATTTAGAACATGACCCCCTTCATTCCATCATTTGACCTTGCATTAAAGAGACAGCCCCAATCATTTAAAATCTTATGAACTTTGTATTTTTAACACAGTACATTTTGTTAAGAGCTGAGCTGTCTTTTCTTGATGTAAATGCGCATTAAAGGTTGTTCCTCTGCAATCCTAGATTCCTTCCATCAAAACAAGTATTATATGCACCTTAATTTTGCTATTTCTTCTTAGTTTTGTAGTGTGACCAAGGATGGGGAGCATTACATGACTCCGACAGATTTTGTGCAGAAATATCTGGGATTACACACAGATCCACACTACAATCCAAAGACTGTACAGCTTCTGGCGGGTGTGGCTGACCAAACTAAAGATGGGTAAGATAATTTAACTGGATTTTTGTCACGGATGTCTTTTTTGTTTTGCTCTATTTTTGTGCGTTTTGAAAGATGTTTGTTATAGTTGTGGTACAGCAGGAGTAGGCCACTCGGCCCCTTGAGCCTGCTCCGCCATTCAGTAAAGTGATGGCTGACCTGATTGTAATTTCAACCCCACATTCCTGCCTACCCTTAATTGACTTTCACACACTTGTTAATCAGATAGTTCAGCCTCAAAAGTCTTCAGAGTTTGCTTCCACTGCCTTTTGAGTGAGAGACTCCTGACCCTCAAGAGAAAGAAATTCTCTCATCTCTGTCTTAAATGAGTGACCCTTTATCTTTAAACAGTGAACCAACCCTAATTATAGATTCTCTGACAAAAGAAAACATTCTTTCCACATTTACCCTGTCAATATCCCTTGGGGTCTTAAAGGTTTTGATTAAGGCATCTCTTATTCTTCTAAATTCTAGTGGATATGAACCTAACCTCTCCAATCTTTCCTCATAAGACAACGTGCCCATTCCTTGTACTAGTTTCCAGATGTTAGTAAGCATCCAACCGTTTAACTTTTGTGATGTTATAATTTTAGCAAGAAATCCAACAATATAATGGCAAGCGCAGAGCATATGGAAAACCAGCTACATTAAATGCAAATGATAACCTATGTAAGCCATCGAACTTTCAAGAAATGTAGAACGTGACATACTTGTTTTTCCACTATTGCCTTTGTAGCTTCATTTAATTTCACAGAAACATGCTAAGGGGAGGACAAGGCATCCATGGCTGAGGAGGGAAGTCAAAGACAGCATAAAGGCGAAAGAAAAAGCATACAAAGTGGCGAGGATTAGTGGGAAACCAGAGGATTGGGAAGCCTTTAAATGCGAGCAGAGGACAACTAAAAAAGCAATAAGGGAGATGAAGATGAAGTATGAGTGCAAGCTAGCTAGTAATATAAAGGAAAAAGGAAGATTTTTAAAAAATATATAAAAGGTAAGAGAGAGGCAAAAATAGACATTGGACCATTGGAAAATGTGGCTGGAGAAGTAATAATAGGAAACAAAGAAATGGCAGACAAACTGAATAGTTACTTTGCATCAGTCTTCACGGTGGAAGACACCAGTGGGATGCCAGAGCTCCAGGAGAATCAGGGGGCAGAGGTGAGTGCAGTGACCATTACTAAGGAGAAGGTTCTGGGGAAACTGAAAGGTTTGAAGGTGGATAAGTCACCTGGACCAGATGGACTACACCCCAAGGTTCTGAAAGAGATAGCTGAGGAAATTATGGAGGCATTAGTGATGATCTTTCAGGAATCACTGGAGACAGGAAGGGTCCCAGAGGACTGGCAAGTGGCTAATGTAGCACCACTGTTTAAAAAGGGAGGGAGGCAGAAGACGGGAAATTATAGGGCAGTTAGCCTGACTTCGGTCATTGGTAAGATTTTAGAGTCTGTTATTAAAGATGAGATTGCAAAGTACTTGGAAGTGCATGGTAAAATAGGACTGAGTCAGCACGGCTTTGTCAAAGGGAGGTCACGACTGACAAGTCTGTTAGAGTTCTTTGAGGAGGTAACAAGGAAGTTAGACAAAGGAGAACCAGTGGACGTTATTTATTTAGATTTCCAGAAGACCATCGACCAGGTGCCGCATAGGAGACTGTTAAATAAGTTAAAAGCCCATGGTGTTAAGGGTAAGATCCATGGATAGAGGATTGGCTGACTGGCAGAAGGCAGAGAGCGGGTATAAAGGGGTCTTTTTCAGGATGGCAGCCGGTGACTAGTGGTGTGCTTCAGGGGTCTGTGCTGGGACCACAACTTTTCACAATATACATTAATGATCTGGAAGAAGGAACTGAAGGCACTGTTGCTAAGTTTGCAGATGATACAAAGATCTGTAGAGGAACAGGCAGTATTGAGGAAGCAAGGGACTGCAGAAGGACTTGGACAAGTTAGGAGAGTGGGCAATGATGTGGCAAATGAAATACAATGTGGAAAAGAGTGAGGTTAGGCACTTTGGAAGGAGGAATTTAGGCATAGACTATTTTCTAAATGGGAAAATGCTTAGGAAATCAGAAGCACAAAGGACTTTGGAGTCCTTGTTCACAATTCTCTTAAGGTTAATGTACAGGTTCAGTCGGCAGTTAAGAAGGCAAATGCAATGTTAGCATTCATGTCAAGTGGCTAGAATACAAGACCAGGGATGTACTTCTGAGGCTGTATAAGGCTCTGGTCAGACCCCATTTGGATATTTGGAGCTACCATGAACATTTGAGGACTCTGGGTCTGTACTCGTTTGATCTTATTGTAACTTACAGGATACTGCGAGTCCTGGATAGAGTGGACGTGGCGAGGATGTTTTCACTTGTAGGAAAAACTAGAACCAGAGGACACCATCTCAGACTAAAGGGACGATCCTTTAAAACAGAGATTAGGAGGAATTTCTTCAGCCTGAGGGTGGTGAATCTGTGGAACTCTTTGCCGCAGAAGGCTGTGGAGGCCAAATCACCGAGTGTCTTTAAGACAGAGATGGATAGGTTCTTGATTAATAAGGGGATCAGGTGTTATGGGGAGAATGGGGATGAGAAAATATCAGCCATGATTGAATGGCGGAGCAGACTCGATGGGCCGAGTGGCCAAATTGTGCTCCTGTGTCTTATGGCCTTATGGTCTTATTTATTTTATTTTGAATCAATGGGTATAATTGGAAAAATCAGATAGCAAATGGTTGTCTTTTGCAGAAAGCTTTTTGATTTGATGCGGAAAAACTGGCACCTGAGTTCAGTGACCTTTTAAGTTTAAATTCTATAAGGAAGGTCTATTGCTATTTTGTTGGAAACCGTACCATTATCTTCATGTTTCCATGTTTTCAATGTAGTATGCTTTTAGCAGTCTCATTAACTATAAACAAAATTACTCAGCTACCTCCTCTCTAATGCTCCTGTTATTTGGAAGAAAAGTCAACTTTTAAAAAATAACTGTAGTTCAAATATTATGGGAGGAATATAGTTCTATTACTGTTGATGATATAAAGTAGCAATCATTGGTGTAGATTTGGTGAAGGAGCATCAGCTACTCAGAAGTGACCTAATGTTCATAGCAATTCCGCATCAACCTGATGGAATTTATGAAACCAACTAAAGATTTTGTTCATTTTTACATTTATTCCATTTACAGTGTTTGTATTTTCCAACAAGTGTATAAATAGGTTTAATAAATGTTTATATATATTGCGCCATATGCAAATTATTTGTATGTTACTGTCAGTAAATTCTGAACTTTTTGCTCATGATTGAGGGACAAGTGTTACATTGTGCCTGTTTATTCAGCATTATCTTTCTGGACAAGGTTAACTGTTCATTGCATTATAATGTAAATATCGTAGTATCACATCACATCATTGCAGTTCGGGCAGATATTGTCCGATAAAGACCGTGCAGTGTTTGAACATTTTGCCAGATAGCTACCGAACTTTCTCCTTAAAATGAGAAATACAAAATTCAAAAGTTTGGAGTTTGAAATTGTGACGTAACAGATATAATGAATTGTGCATTTTCTTTCAAATATTTACTTTCAAAGGAGCTGGTTTGTGTTCAGATAGTAATTGCCTCAAAACAGTTAGCTTGAGACTGGGGTATTTTCCTTCTTCTTAGTGAATGCAAAACACAGTCTCTTCTTCAATTGTAAGGAAACACAAAATTAGGGAATAATAGTTGACACGACAAACAGTTGGTTATTAAATGACAACAGATTGATAACTAAAACATTCTGCAGGAATCCTATTTAAAAATGTTTTCCCCCAATTAAGGGGCAAATTTTGCATGGCCAATCCACCTAGCCTACACATCTTTGGGTTGTGGGGGTGAGACCCATGCAGACACGGGGAGAATGTGCAAACTCCACATGGACAATGACCCGTGTCTGGGATGGAAGCGGCGCCCATCAGCCCCATGAGGCAGCAGTGCGAAGAACTGCGCCATTGTGCCACCCATTTCTGCAGAAATCCTGAACATGAAATTGGATGCCAGCTATTTTGGATAATGAAATATTTATACTGTGGGGTGAGGGAATGAAAGATGAGTCATAGCCAGTGGCCAGTGATTCATCTTTCATTCCCTCACCCCACAGTATAAATACCTCCCATTTTCTATGTCTTTTAGCTTTGACAAAGGTCATCACATCTCGAAACGTTAGCTCTTTTCTTTCCCTTCAGATGCTGCCAGACCTGCTGAGATTTTGCAGCATTTTCTCTTTTGTCCTTGATTTCCTTACTTCCCAAAAATCTAACTCATTTTGGAAAGTGTTCATTGATTGGGTGTCCACAATGCTCTGGGGTAGAGAATTCCAAAGATTCACAATCTTATTCGTGAAGAAAGTTCTTATCATTCCTTAATGGCTTACTCTTCTAGTTTTAGATTCTCTAGCAAGGGAAAACAGTCTCTCAGCATCTAGTTTGTCAAGCCCTCCAAGAATTATTTAAACTTATTTCAATGAGATCACCTCTGATTCTTCTAAACTCCAGAGAATATAGGTCTACTCATTCCAGGAGTCAATCAAATGTGCCTTCATTGCACCATTTCTAAAACGAGTATATCTTTGGGTCAGGAGACCAAAACAATGTACAGTACTCCAGGTGTGGTTTTACAAAGCCCCATATAGTTGCAGCATGATTTTCTCACTCTTAAATTTACTCTAACCCCCCCTTTCAGTAAATGCTGACATCGTATTTAACTTGATAATTGTTTGCTGTACCTGCATATTAACTTTGTGATTTGTTGCAATTCATAGGGACAAAGGAATTGATTGTCATGTAAAATTTTCAGTCAGCTCTTGGATAGATGGGTGACATTCGAAGCAAGTATTAAAATAAGCTCTCAAGAATACAGAATAAAGTCAAGTCAGATAATCGTTAATTGATAATTCCATTGAATCTAAAGATAAATATATAGCTTAATACAATAGTGCCAAAAAGTACATAATTTAAAAAACATTGTCCAATTCACAGATCTTAATTAATTGAGAACTACGGTATCAGTAAAGTAATAACAGATTAATTACACTTGGAGGCAGGAACAAAGTTAATGCACATTGCAGTGTGTAAAGATCTTTGTCAACATGCATCAATTACAAACAACAGGTTTTAAATTCATTATAATCAGATGTACTCAGAATTTAGTTTGCTAATTCATAATGTTAGCCAATGATATTCTGCAGTTACTTTGTTTTGCAGAAAAATGGGCATGATCCCCCATTATTACACTACCATTGGTTTACTTTCTCCAGCGTATAAAACCATAGGCTCTTTGATTGGATGGAATTCCATTATTGCTGGTGTGGCCTCTGGTGCAGTTTTATTGCCCAAGAGAGATTGTGTTAGCATTTATATACATGTATACTGGTGCACTTCCAGTGGTTTAATGTTAATTGATAGTTGGCTGGATGGTGATGTAATATAATGCTAACAGTGAGGATTCAGTCCCCCTACCGGCTGAGGTAGTTTTAGGGCCCCACCTCATGGTGATATCATGGCATGTCAGCAATCTTTGGACAATGAGGGTCCTGCATAAAGAGGGAAAGTGAGTAGCAGAGTTTGCACTTTCTAACCAAGTTGGTTTATTGCAGTTAGGTTAGAATGGGTCTGAGATGACCAAGTAATTGCTACCCTCTTTACATTTCTTTTACTCAACTAGAGTTAATAAAGGCTGATGTGAAGTGTGTGAGGGCACCTCTTCCAGGGAATATCTCAAGCACTTCTATCAGATTTCTGTTATTTTTATGAAGCAGAAGCTTCTTCACAAGACGACTGAAGTTGTAAAATGATGCTGTAAATGCGTACAAACATGTTCAGTTACAGTGAACTGCATTTGTTCCTGGTAGCCTAAATATGGTATATGTAATGCTGAATTGTATATATATGTAATACTGAATTAATGATAGAAATATAGCATTTAATTGTCGCAAATGAATTTGTGCAGGGGACCAATTTTCTTTCAGCCAAGCAGGTTCTTTATAATAGGCCATGGTATGGTTAAACAGGAATGGAAAGGGATTGGCATGTTTTTGCACAAAACCTGGCTATAATTTCATACGGTTTGTTTGGCACTAGAAAGTTCTTGACGTTTTTGTCAATACCTTTTTATATAATTTCTGTTCAGTACTGCTAAGTTTTAAAATTCAGAACATTGTTAGATATTTTTGCCATTAATTTAATAATTGTTCAATTGGCTCCATCCACTGGCAATATTTGTTACAGATACTTCAAAATTGAAGAACTACACCATGTGCAGTATTAATATAAAATCACAGCAATAATTAGAAAAGTGTTGGCCTATATGCCATGTAGGTTATATTACCATTGCTAAAATATTACAGTGGTATTGAATTATGCAAACAGATATCAATGATATGTGGCCATCTCTTAAGTTATTGTCTAAGTGTAGTTTAGTTTTATTTTGAAGTGAAGGATTCTGACATATGCTTTATATCAGTGCAACAGGGTATTGAAAATCAGCATGTGTTGAGTGAAAGGAAGACCAAAGTTTGTGAAGGCTGCCATTACTGAGAGTTAAGATACAGCAGCAGTTAAGCAGGCAGCCCAGCTTTGTCCACCAGGTGACTATTTAAGAAGGTTTGCTCCATGTTGCAGGATAAATTATTATGTAGTTTATTGAAATTAAAATTAGTCCTTGCTTTGTCTAGAAATTAAGTGGTGAAAATCTATTCCCAATTTTAGAAGGTTTGAGTAATTATTGAAAAAGTGTAGGAGAAAATAGAGGCGTGAAGAAAAGTAGCTTTATGCCTAAATACGTTGTCATGGTCAGTTAAATTCTGTGAATAACTTGTGATGGAACTGATTTGATAATTCATAAGCAATGGTATGAAGTGAGCTTTGCCTGTTATTAGAAGTGGTATATAAATCATAAAGAGCATTTGCTGTATTTCATTTCCCCCCCTACCACTCGTTCCATGCTGCTCCTTGATATCCTGGATAGAATCAGAAACTTAATTTAGTTCCAGCTTTGTTTTAAAAAAAAACAGTATTGCTTTGTTTCTCTTCAGCAATGGCAAGTTAAATCATAAAAAGCATTTGCTGGATTTCATTCTCCCCCTGCCACTCCTTCCATGCTGCTCCTTGATATCCTGGATAGAATGAGAAACTTCACTTAGCTCCAGCTTTTGTTTAAAATAAAAACAGTATTGCTTTGTTTCTCTTCAGCAATGGCAAGTTGTTTATCAAGTGCTGTGATCTGTTCAAAAATGAATCAAGAGACAATTAAAATGTCTTTGCTGAAAATTTGACTACATGCATAGCACGGCTGTCACTGCTGCATATATTGGGCACTTACACATGTCTAGTGCCTGGGGAAACCATCAGTCACCCACGTTTTAACATTGAAAGCATCGGAGAATCTTTTAAAAAAAAATTCTGTAATTTGTAACCCAGCAATTCCTACCTCCTTCTGCCTGCAACAATGGGTCTAGTTGACTCACTGCATCATGTTTTGGTGATCAGGCTGCAGATGAGCAGAAATTTTGTTGTAATCTGATCAACCCACTCTACCCAAATCCTAATAGGAAGCATGAGTACTACTTGACATTTCTTGTAATTGTGTACTTGGTGGAATTGCTAAATGTTGTAATTCTGCCAATGCCAAATTAATATGCACACTACTTTGTTTAATAAAGCTTGCACTGTTAAGTGAAAGTGCATATTCTTTTAATTTTTAAAAATGAACAGACTTTGCTTGAAACACCACCATTTTTGCTGAACCTTCTTTGATAACTTTTCACATTGCAATTATAGGTTGATCTCCTTTCAAGAATTTCTGGCATTTGAATCGGTTCTGTGTGCTCCTGATGCCATGTTTATTGTGGCTTTTCAGCTGTTTGACAAGAATGGCAATGGAGAGGTGACATTTGGTAAGCACTGTATGATGTAGCATTAATAGAATACTAAACTCAAATGCTGTAAGTTCTATTCATCCATAGCAATGTGTAACCTGCAGCCATTGTGTTATCAGTACTTTAGAATGTTTTAATAACCAATTACTTGGGTGTGCATATAATGAAAACTTGTGTGATTAATTAAACTTAAGTGCAATGGAGCAAAAAACTCTAATCTCACATTTGGCGAATTCCTGGAGTGATGTGACAATGTACATTAAAGGACCAACAGTTTGTTTCAAAACTCAAAAGAAGCAGACAGGAGCTGTAGTTATAATTCTAACGGTAACAGTGTTACCAAAGTCTGCTTTACCCTCTCAAACAATTAACTATTGTTGACTCAATCACAGGCCGATATTTGCCATTTATATACACAGTGATGTACGTTGTTTGCAATAGTGTGGTCAGCAGTGGAATATCCAGCTTGCTTCATGTTGATTTAACACTCCCTAACGACAACTGCTGAAGCAATGGGGCTGAATTTATCACCGGCTTTAGGATCCCAGTGCCACAGTGTGATTGGCATGGTGATTTTATTTCAGGGGAGTTCACTGTCCAATTAAGGACAGCTTGTAGGTTTTTGATGTTGCCGGCCAGTCAGAGAGGTGGGAGATCTTGAGGGTTCCTCAAAATGGAGGTAGCCTCAGACATACAAGTAGAATTTAGGGACCAAGCATGGTATGCTCCATGGAACAGAAGAGAAAACCCCTCCGGGTGGATTGTTGGGGATTGGAGGTGACCTCTGTTCCCTCGGCCCCCTTTTCAGCCAATGGACTCTCTGGCACTGATGGTCCCCAGAGCTACCGCAGGGAGTCCACCTCCACAAGGCCGTCTGTTTCGCCATTTCGCAAAATGGCAATGGTCCCATAAAATGGTCCTTAGCAGGTTGGCTGCCTGTTGATGAAATACTTTTCTAATAATAGGGAATTAGAAATTGAACACTTCAGAGAGTGTGATGGATTTAATGAGGCTAAAGATGAAGTCTGTTCAGTGGTGTTACTGCATTTTTCAGTTCTGTCAAAGCAAAGTAATAAACACGCCAAAGGCAAAATTCAGTAGGCTGACATGTCCTTTTTCAAATGGTAAACAAAAAGAGGGCATCTTTGTTCACTTGTAATTTGCTCCTCTTTTTTCAATATGACAGTCCTTATGTGGGCCAGAAGTGGTAGATGCAGGACTAGTACTTTAATCTGTTGAATTAAGTGTTTTGTGATTAGTTCTTGGAAAATGTTGAAATACTGTTTTACTTTGATAAAGTATGCATTTCCCACACTATCTGCATCTCCCTGGCATGGTAAACACTGCTGTTTTCATTGCATTTATTTTGAAACAAGTTAGCATTAGTGTGGTGTTCAAGATTAGTTGTACTGCAGAATTGAAAATTTGATAGCACTGGAAGTGGCATTTGACTTCCTGGGTGATTCCTGGATCTAGCATGAGTCGGGTGCTGTCCCAGATATTGCTACTCACCATCTACAAGGCACAAGTCAGGAATATAATGGACTTGCCTGGATGAGTTTAACTCCAACAACACTCAAGAAGCTGGGCACCATTCAGGACAAAGCAGCCCACTTGATTGCTCCCCCTTCCACTAACATTCAAACCCTCCACCAACGATGAACAGAGGCAGCCATGTATACCAGCTACAAGATGCACTGCAGTAACTCACCAAGGTTCCTTAGGCAGCATCTTCCAAACCCACGACCACTACCATCTAGAGGGACAAGAGTAGCAGATGCCTGATAACCCCACCACCAGGCGGTTCCCCTCCAAGTCACTCACCACCCTGACTTGGAAATATATTGCCGTTCCTTCACTGTCGCTGGGGCACCTCCTGGCACTCCCTCCCTAACAACACAGTGGCTGTACCTACACCTCAAGGACTGCGGCAGTTCAAGAAGGCAACTCATCACCACATTCTGAAGGGCAACTAGGGATGGGCAATAAATGCTGGCCTAACCAGTGATGCCCACATCCTCTAAATGAATTGAAAAAATTGGCTTGCATCTTAGAATCCTAAAAGAAGTAGCAACAGAGGTAGTGGATGAATTGGTTGTAATTTTGGAATGTGAAGAAGTACTGAAAGATTGGTAAACTGCCAATGTGACACCCCTATTCATACGCATTTTATTCAAATGTGTATCAAAGTAGGTTACAGCAAAAAAACCCTGGCAAACATTCTTCCCAACAATCAACTATTCAGTTTGTACAGATTTCCCCCCCCCCAACCCCCTGCGACGAACAACTCCTCAAACACGGTCACAAACATCCCCCACCTTTACTCAAACTGCTCTGCTGAGCCCCTTAACTCCTACTTTATCTTCTCTAGCCGCAGGAAGTTGTACAGGTCACCCAACCATGCTGCAACCCCCGCTGGCGGTGCTGACCGCCACTCCAGCAAAATTCGTCGCCATGCAATCAGAGAGGCGAAGACCATGACAGCAGCCTTCCTCCTTTCCAAGAGCTCCGGCTTCTCTGAAACCCCAAATATCGCCATCAAAGAGTCCGGGTCCACTCTCTCCTCCACTATCCTGGCTAAGACCGCGAACACTCCTGCCCAGAATCTTCCCAACTTTTCACAACCCCAAAACATGTGTGCATGATTCGCTGGCCCCCGTCCACTCCTCTCACACTCATCTGCTGCCCCCTGAAAGAACCCATTCATTCTCGCCCGAGTCATATGCACCCTGTGCACACCTTAAACTGTATCAGGCTCATCCTGATACATTTGGGGGGCCTCACGGTAGCATGGTGGTTAGCATCAATGCTTCACAGCTCCAGGGTCCCAGGTTCGATTCCCGGCTGGGTCACTGTCTGTGTGGAGTCTGCACGTCCTCCCCGTGTGTGCGTGGGTTTCCTCCGGGTGCTCCGGTTTCCTCCCACAGTCCAAAGATGTGCGGGTTAGGTGGATTGGCCATGCTAAATTGCCCGTAGTGTAAGGTTAACGGGGGGATTGTTGGGTTACGGGTATACGGGTTACGTGGGTTTAAAGTAGGGTGATCATTGCTCGGCACAACATCGAGGGCCGAAGGGCCTGTTCTGTGCTGTACTGTTCTATTCTATTCTATGAATCTATCCTTGTACAAAACGAGATCCCGTTTACCCTTCGCAGTGCCTCACTCCATTCTCCCCAATTGATCTGCATTCCCAACTCCGCTTCCCATTCTTCTTGATCTTCACCCGCTCGCCTCCCTGCTCCCCTAGCAATTTATATAATTTATATATATATATCCTCAATTCTTCCCTCCCCTTCCACATCCGGACGCAGCAGTCGCTCCAACAGGGTGTATCCCAGCAATCTACCCACCCCCCCCAGCTAACTTGTTTCCACCCTAAAATGCCTCCTCAGCTGATTCCATGACTGCACCACTGGGCTCCCTGAATACCTACTCGGAGTCATTGGCAATGCTGCCGTCACCATAGCCCTCAAACTAGACCCCTTACAAGATTCCTCCTCCATCCTAACCCACTCTACTTCTTCCCACCACCGCCGCACCTTGTCCACATTCGCCGCCCAATAATAATGAAGCAAGTTTGGCAACAAACCCCCTGCCGCCTCTGCCTCTGTAGCAGGGTCCTCCCCATCCTCGGCACTTCCCCGCCCATGCAAAGTCCGATATGATCGTGTCCACTTTCCGAAAAAAGGCCTTTGGTATAAAGATCGGGAGAGCCTGATAGATAAACAAGAACCTGGGCAGAATATTCAGTTTCACCACTTGGACCCTCCCCGCCAACGTTAAGTGCAGTGTATACCACCGCTTAAGATCCTTCCTGGCCTCCTCCACCAGCTTTGTTAAGTTACACTTATGGAGCCCTGTCCATTCCCTCGCTACCTGAATCCCCAAGTACCTAAACCTAGCCAATAGATGTATTTTGATTTCCAGATAAGATAAGTGTCCATGACGTTGGAGGTAGTATATTGGCATGGATAGAGAATTGGCTAACAGGCAGGAAACAGCGAGTGTGGATAAGGGGTTACTTTCCAAGTTGGTGACCTGTAACCAGTGAGCTTCCACAGGGATCAGTGCTGGGCACATAACTGTTTACAATTTAGATTAATGACTTGGAGGAAGGAAGTGAATGTACTGTAGCCAAATTTGCAGATGACACAAAAATAGGTGGAACGGCAAGTTGCTAGAGGGGTACAAAACCATTTGTAAAGAGATAGTGATAGGTTAAGTAAGTGGGCAAAAGGTTGGCAAATGGAGTATAATGTGGGGGAAAAAATTAAGTTGTTCATTTTGGAAGGGAGAACAGTATTATTTAAATGGGAGAAAAACTGCAGAAGTTGCAACACAAAGGGTGTTGGGGGTACTTGTGCACGGAAAGCAGAAAGCTAGCACATAGGTGCAACAGGTAATCAGGAAAGCTAATGGAATTTTGGCTCTTATTTCAAGGGGGTGGAGTATAAGAGTCGGGAGGTCTTACTGCAACTGTACTATGTACAGGTGAGACCCGGAGTACTGTGAGCAGTTTTGGTCCCCTTATCTAAGGAAAGCTATTGCTTCATTGGAGGTGGTTGGGAGAAGGTTCACTAGGATGATCACAGATTTGGAGGGATTGTCTAATGAGCAAAGGTTAAACAGGTTGGGCTCCGTTCATTGGAATTTAGAAGAATCAGAGGTTATCTCAGTGATTTCAATTAACCATTTAGGACTCTTAGGGGGCTTGACAGGGTAAATGCTGAGAGAATGTTTCCCCTCATGGGAGAGTCTAGCACCAGAGGGCATCGTCTCAGAATAAATTGAAGGCTGAGATGAGAAAGAATTTCTTCTTTGAGTTTCGAGTCTTTGGAACTCCTTGCCCTAGAGAGCTGTGGGGGCAGAATCAGTGTGCATATTTAAGGCTGGATATATAGATTCCTGATCAGTCAAAGAATAAAGTGAGGGGGGGGGGGGAATGCAGTGGTTAGCACTGCCTAACCATGGTGGTGCAGTGGTTAGCACTGCTGCCTCACGGCACCAAGGACCTAGGTTCAATTTCAGCCCCAGGTTGCTGTCTGTGTGGAGTTTGCACATTCTCCCCGTGTCTGCGTGGGTCTCACCTCCACAACCAAAAGATGTGCAAGGAGGTGGATTGGACACACTAAATTGTCCCTTAATTGGAAAAAAAATAATTGGGTACTCTAAATTTAAATTTAAAAAAAAAAAATGGGAATCAAGGGTTACGGGGAAAGGGCAGCAAAAGTGTCCGTGAGGAATGTTGGATCAGCAAGATCCTATTGAATGGAGGAGCAGGCTTGAGGGTCCGAACAACCTACTCCTTTTCCTATTTCTTATGGTCTTATTATCAGCTGAGGGGCTGGTTGGTCATAGGCAAGGAAACCTCCTGTTGGTTATGTTTGACCTGATACAATGAGACTCAATGGGATCCAGAGTTGATATTGAGAACACAGAGGGCAGCTCCCTCCCTCCCAACTGTATACTACTGTGCCTCTACCTCTGGTGGATCTGTTCTGTCAGTGGGGCAGGTCATACTTGGGGATGGTGATTGTGATGTCTGGGTATGATTCCATGTGTATGACTGTCAAGCTGTGGCTTGATTCATCTGTGGGACTGCTCTACCAATTTTAGCACAATAATAATCTTTATTAGTTTCACAAGTAGGCTTACATTAACACTGCGATTAAGTTACTGCGAAAATCCCCTAGTTGCCACACCCCAGTGCCTGTTCAGGTACACAGGGGGAGAATTCAGAATGTCCAATTCACCTAACAAACACTTCTTTCGGGACTTCAGGAAACCAGAGCACACGGAGGAAACCCACGCAGGCACGGGGAGAACGTGCAGACTCCGCACAGTCACTCGAGCGGGAATCGAACACGGGTCTGTTGAGCTGTGAAGCAACAGTGCTAACCACTATGCTACTGTGCAGCCAGATATCAGCAAGGAAGGCTTTGGATGGTCGACAGGGTTGCGTTTGCCATTTCTTTTGCTGCAAAGCTATATTTTAAAAAATCCCCAACTTGTGAAACTAGTAACATTCTCACTACCGTTGTTGCCTGCAAAGCCAGCTGTTGCTCCACGTAATTCAGAAATGGCCCCTTGAAGCTCCAGTATAACACCCATGTCGAGCAGGAGGGTCGGCAACCAGGAAGTAAGTGAAAAGAGTTAGCCTATTTATTTTATTTAAAGTTATTTCATTTACAAATATGGGAATTTAGAAATTTACAGTATGTCACCTTACAGAGTATGATTTTTTTTTTCTGAATAGGAAGGTGATACAGAACCCAACTACTGCTTTTGCATTGGGAATGAGAAAATCTGATTCACTTAACATTGTTTAATTTTAAGTTGCACTTTTATGGAATGTAACTACAAAGTTAAATAAGGAATGATTGTACTTGGTTTATGAATGGTTGCCCGTTGTATCAATTCAGACCTAATTGCCCGATTTACTGGCAGTTACCAATTCATGGTTGCTTTTTTTTACTTTTCATTCATTTTTGAAAATAAATTTAGAGTACCCAATTATTTTTTTCCAATTAAGGGGCAATTTAGCCTGGCCAATCCAACTACCCTGCACCATCTTTGGGTTGTGTGGGTGAAATCCACGCAGACACGGGGAGAATGTGTAACGCCACACAGACAGTGACCCAGGGCCAGGATTTTGCTTTTCATGGGCTTTAGAGTCGTTTCACAGATCGGTGCAACATCGAGGGCCGAAGGGCCTGTACTGCGCTGTAATGTTCTATGTTCTATTCATTCTTTGGTATTGGAGCACTAGGATAATGTTGGGTGCATTGAGGAGGGGATGGCTGATTATAGGATTGCTGGAATGGAGTCCCAGGATTGGGAACAATAAGAAAACGGGAGTCTGTAGGAAGGACGGCAGGGCAGCACAGTGGTTAGCACTGTCGCTTCACAGCTCCAGGGTCAAAGGTTCGATTCCCAGCTGGGTCACTGTCTGTGCGGAGTCTGCATGTTCTCCCCGTGTCTGCGTGGGTTTCCTCCGGGTGCTCCGGTTTCCTCCCACAGTCCAAAGATGTGCAGGTTAGGTGGATTGGCCATACTGAATTGCCCCTTGGTGTCCAAAAAAAGGTTAGGTGATGTTACTGGGTTAAGGGGAATAGGGTGGAGGCATGGGCTTAAGTAGGGTTCTCTTTCCAACAGCCAATGCAGACTCGATGGAGCGAATGGCCTCCTTTTGCACTGTAAATTCTATGATTCTATGGAAGTACTGTAAAATCAATTTCCTGCTTATGATCCGGGATTTGATGATTAGAGGATATGACAGGTTATGGTTGATTGGGCATGTAATTGGTTGAGGGGTAGGAGATGGAGAATCGTGGTGAATAGATATTTTTTACCTGAAGTGAAGTATGTCGTGGGGTCCCCCACACTGTCAGTATTATGACCATTGCTTTTCTGGTTTATTTATTTATCTAACTGGATTTGGGTATCAGGAGTACAATTTTGAAGTTCACACGATTTAAAAGCATGTCAGTTAATAAATAATGAGTGGAACAGCAGCAGGCTTGAGGAGGACATGGGCAGACTGTTTATCCACATCAAACTGCATTTTGCATGTGTCGCCTCATTTCATCTGAAGTCATAGATATGATAATTAGCAAAAGACCAATAAGTGAAATGAGAATTTTTCAAACACAGTGCAGCATTATGGTAAAAAAGCTGAAAAGATTGGGCAATTCTTTCAAAGAGGCAGTACAATGGGCCAAATGCCGCCCCCTGTGCTGTAAGGTTCTATGTGTAGCAAGGCATAAGTGTTCGGAGTGAAAAGTGGTGGGGATGAGAATAAATAAGCATGGAAAATCGGGATGGAATGAGGATGTAAGTCTCCATTAATTTTCTACCCTCCTTGAGATTTAAAACATTAAAATAAATTCCTCAGTATCTTTTGGGGTTGGAGAAAAGTACTAAAAGGATGTCTTGGGTAAAAGGATGTCTTGGCTCAGAGCAATAGTGCTGTTGAGAGGGATGGAACTGAACAGACACATTGAAAGCTAAATATGATACAGTAAATGTTCAAGTGGGACTTGCAGGTATGATAGAAAAGTGTGCAAAAAATAATTGTGACATGTGGAACAGCTTTGAGGGGCTGTATGCCCTGTGTAAGTAGACAGTGTTTGTTGCTGCACAGAATAGGGAAGCACAGAGTAATCCAGGAACAGAGCGTTTCCTCAACCAAGAGTTTAGCTGAGAATTTGACGTAATGGCAATTTGATGGGAAGAAGATGCTGGTTAGCACAGTTGCTTTACAGCGCCAGGGTCCCAGGTTCGATTCCCGGCTTGGGTCACTGTCTGTGCAGAGTCTGCATGTTCTCCCTGTGTCTGAGTGGGTTTCCTCCAGGTGCTCAGGTTTCCTCCCACAAGTCCCGAAAGACGTGCTGTTAGGTGAATTGGACATTCTGAATTCTCCCTCAGTGTCCTGAACAGGCGCCGGAGTGTGGCGACTAGGGGATTTTCACAGTAACTTCATTACAGTGTTAATATAAGCTTACTTATGACAATAATGAAAACTATTATTACTTTTTATTTTTGTTTAATCTCCAGTAGCTGGTGACTGTTCTTTCCTTGTTTTGTCTCCAAGCTAGGAAACAGTAAGTAGCTATACTTTATTTACTACGTTAGCAATGAGAGATAAAGTTATTCAAACATGGCAGGGCACCCCGGGCAACCATGTCTGTGGTTAGTGCCTGCAGCTTGAGCAACATCAGCAAGCCGGAGTTCGAGTCGCAGATGTTGTGGGTACCAGGTAGGTGGAGTTTTACTGAGCACTTTGTTCCGCTGGGCAATTAAACCTTTGGGTTAAGTAGAACTTTAGGTTTGATCAATGACCAAGGGGCAGAAGAACGTAACAGAGTCAGGCAGCTGTGGGATCCAGCATGTAATAATGGCTAGTCTCCGCCCTTGATTTTGATCAATAGATACAAAGTCTTTGCAAAGAACAAAGTACTTGCTACCAAGGCATCATTGTACAGAATGCCATTCAAATGGGGGGAGGAAAAAGAAATGTAGTGATGCAGGACAGTGTAGTCAGAGGGAGTGATGTGACTCGGGTGTTCTGAAGGTTGTGTTGCCTGCCTGTTGCCAGGGTTTAAAGGTATCTCTTTGCAGTTGGAGGCAAACGCTGAGTGAGTGATGGAGGATCCAGTTGTCATGGTCCACGTGGGAACTAAGAACAAATGTAGAACTAGGAATGATATATTTTGCTGGAGAAATGAGATTCCAAATTAAAATGCATAACCTCAGAGGTAATAATCTCTGGATCACGCACTTTTGGGATTTGGGAAGAAGGAGCTCTATTCACAGGCTACTGGTGCCAGTACTGGGAAAAAAGCAGGTTGTTTGGTCGAGATGGGCTCCACTTAAACTGGACTTGGATCAGGTTCCTGGAGAATCATAATTAGGACTGAGGATAGGGCTTTCGACTAAGAGAAGGATGGAAGGGTTCACCTGAAGGGAGATTTGGAAGTCCAACAAGAAAGGTCAAGGCAATAGAACAGTCTAATAATTTGGTTAAAGTCAAGCGAGTCGGACAGCAAGGGACAGAGAGTTTAATAATCATAGGGTATCAGTGAATAAGGTCCATGCATATAATTATAGTAAAAAAATTACAGGCTCTTTATCGGAATATGTAAAGCATACATAAGGAGATTGATAAACTAGTGGTGCAGATACAGATAAATAGTTTAAATCTAATTGTCATTACTGCGATAAAATGGAAGAGGAGGAGGATTAGTCTTGAGAGTAAAGGATGATACAAGGACAGTGGTGAGAAAGGATCTGGGCTCAGAATGTCAGGAAGTGGAATCAGTATGGTTGGAAATTAGAAATAATAAGGGCCAGAATATGCTGGCGAGAGTAGATTATAGACCTTTTAACAATTTTACCATTGTGCAGAGCATACAGCAAGAAATAATTAGAGCTTGTAACCAAGGCATTGCAATAATTGTCGTAAATTTAGTCTTATATCGGCTGGACCAATCAAGTCTGCAAAGGTGATCTTGAAGAAAAGTTTGTAAAATGCTTTTGTGATGGTTTCCTGGAGCATTACATTGTGGACCCAATTAAGGACAAAGCCATTTTATATCTGATGTTGTGCAATGAGGCAGGATTAATTAGTAATCTCAATAAAAGATCTGCTTGAAAAACGTGAGCATAATACAATTGAATTCCATATTAGGTTTGAGAGTGATATACACCAGTCCGAAACCAGAATCTTCCAATTTAAGTGAGGCTAATTACATAGATATTAGGGCAGAGCTAGCTAGATTAATTGTGTACAGAGACTACAAGGTTTTGTGGTAAATAAACAGTGGGGAAACATTTGAAGAAAGAATTCAAAGTGTTCAACAAAAATTAATTCCATTTAAAAAAAAACGCAGCCAGAAAGATTGTTTACTAAAATGGTTAAGAATACTATTAGAATAAAAGAAGAGGTGCATAATGTTGCTTAAAAAAAATAGTAGCAAGTCTGAGGATTTGGGAGTGTTTTGGAAATCAGTAAAGGCCACCAAAAGTCTGATTTAAGAAGGGGAAAAATGGATACTTTTCATCCGTCTTCACAGAGGAACAAGGTGCTTTCCAGTTCAAGGTGAAAGATGGGGTAAATCAGACTATATGGATTTAGAATTGAAAGTGACAAAGTATTGGATAGGTTATCTGTATTTAAAGTTGATAAAGCAGTGGGACCGGATTAGATGCATGCTGGGGTTTTGAAGAGGCCACAGAGAGGGTTGATGAGGACAATGCCAAATGACCTCCTCCTGCATTGTAACAATTGTAACAGCTGGAGCTTGTTAGTTAGTTAATTGGATTAGGCTGGTTTTCAGAGGCGAGACTCGCAGTATAAAGGTGAGCCAGCTACAGTGCAAACTTTGTTTGCACCGAGTGCTGAATTTGGTTGCATTTGAGTGCTATAGTGAGAGTTGGGTGACTGAGGGAGATAGGTGACGTGGGAGCAAGGTGCTCCTTTCATTTCATTTTGTCAAAGAGCGAGAAGGGAGCCGGGAGTTTACAGAGAGTGCAGCTGACTAGGAGCAGAGTCGGAGGGCGGAGTTTCAGTTGCTCCACTGTGCAGCTACATTCTGTAAGGTAAGAGGGGATGGATGCTAGGTCAGTTGCATGCTCCTCCTGTAGGATGTGAGTGGTGAGGGATACCACCGGTGTTCCCGCTGACTACACCTGCAGAAAGTGCACCCAACTCCAGCTCCTCAGAGACCATGTTAGGGAACTGGAGCTGGATGAACTTCGAATCATCCCGGGTGATAGAGAAGAGTTACAGGGAGGTGACCACACTCAAGATACAGGACAAGAGTAGCTGGGTTACAGTCAGGGAAAGGAAAACAAATGCGCAGACAGTGCAGGGATCCCTCGTGGCTGTTCCCCTTCAAACAAGTATACCATTTTGGATGCTGTTGGGTGGATGACCTACCAGGGAAAGGCCCTAGCGGCCAGGTCTCTGGCACTGAGTCTGGCTCTGTGGCTCAGAAGGGAAGGAGTGAGAATAGAAAAGCAATAGTGATAAGGAGACTCAGTGGTTTGAGAAATGGATAGGTGATTCTGTGGAAGGTATTCCCGGAAGGTATGTTGTCTCCCGGGTGCCAGGGCCAGGGCTGTCTCGGATCGAGTCTACATGATTCTTAAGGGGAGGGTGAGCAACCAGAAGTCGTGGTACACATAGGTCCCAACGACATAGCTAAGAAAAGGGATGAGGATCTAAAAAGTGATTTTAGGGAATTAGGTTGAAAGCTATAGAGCAGGACAAGCAGAGTAGTGATCTCAGGATTGCTACCGGTGCCACGTGCAAGTGAGGCAAGGAACAGAGAGCGAGTGCAGCTGAACACGTGGCTTCAGGGCTGGTGCAAGGGGCAAGGCTTCAGATATGTGGATCATTGGGATATCTTCTGGGGAAGGTGGGACCTGTACATGAAGGACAGATTGCACTTAAACTGGAGGGGCACCAATATCCTGTGTGGGAGGTTTGTTAGAGCTCTTCGGGAGGGTTTAAACTAGTTTGTCAGGGGGATGGGAACCAGAGCTATGGATCAGAGGATATGGTAGCTGTTGAACAGGCAGAAATAGTGTGCAGCAAATCTGTGAGGAAGGATAGACAGTTGATAGGGCAAAGTTGCACTCCGTGGAATCGGTTAAAGTGTGTCTGTTTCAATGCAAGGAGTGTCAGGAATAAGGGAGATGAACATCGAGCATGGATCAGTACTTGGAACTACGATGTTGTGGCCATTATGGAGGCATGGAATGGTTGTTAGATGTCCTGGGGTTTAGATGTTTTCAGAAGAATGGGGAGGGAGGTAAAAGAGGAGGGGGAGTGGCACTGTTAATTAGGGAGTGCACCACAGCTGCAGAAAAGGAGGTGGTTGAGGAAGGTTTGTCTACTAAGTCAGTATGGGTGGAAGTCAGTAACCAGAAAGGAGCAGTCACTTTATTGGGAGTTTTCTATAGATCCCCCAAAAGCAGAAAAGAGATAGAGGAACAGATTGGGTAGCAGATTTTGGAAAAGTGCCAATGTAACAGAGTTGTTGTCATGGGTGACTTCAACTTCCCTAATAATGACTGGAACCTCCTTTGTGCAAATTGTTTGGATGGAGCAGATTTTGTCAGGTGTGTACAGGAAGGATTCCTGACTCAATATGTAGATAGGCCGACTAGGGGGGAGGCTATATTGGACTTGGTGCTCGGCCACGAACCAGGCCAGGTGTCAGAGGTCTCGGTGGGAGAGCGTTTCGGTGACAGTGACCACAACTCTTTGACCTTTACCATAGTCGTGGAGAGGGATAGGAACAGACAGTATGGGAAGGTATTTAATTGGGGGAGGGGAAATTATACTGCTATTAGACAGGAGCTGAGGTGCATAAAGTGGGAACAATTGTTCTTGGGGAAATGCACAACAGTAATGTGGGGATTGTTTAAGGAGCACTTGCTGTGAGTGCTGAATAGTTTTGTCCCACTGAGACAAAGAAAGAATGGTAAGGTGAAGGAGCCTTGGATGACAAGAGAAGTGGAGAATTTAATCAAGAGGAAGAAGGAAATTTACGTAAAGTTGAGGAAGCAAGGATCTGACTCGGCTCTAGAGGGTTACAAGGTAGCCAGGCAGGAACTCAAAAATGGACTGAGGAGAGCTAGAAGGGGGCATGAAAAAGCCCTGGCGGGATGGATTAGGGAAAACCCCAAGGCGTTCTACACTTATCTGAGAAAAAAGAGGATGATCAGAGTGAGAGTAGGGTCGATCAGGGATAGTGGAAGGAACTTGTGCCGAGAGTCTGAGGAGATGGGAGAGGCCCTAAATGAATATTGTGCTTCAGTATTCACTAGAGTAAGTGACCTTGTTGCCCATGTGAACTAGGTTAATAGACTCAAACAGGTTGATATTAAGAAGGAGGATGTGCTGGAAATTTTGAAAAGCATCAGGTTAGATAAGTCCCCGGGGCCTGACGGGTATACCCAAGTTTTTTACGGGAAGCGAGGGAGGAGATTGTTGCGCCATTGGCGATAATCTTTGCGTCCTCACTCTTCACTGGCATAGTACCGGATGATTGGAGGGAGGCGAATGTTGTTCCCCTGTTCAAGAAAGGGAATAGGGAAATCCCTGGGAATTACAGACCCATCAGTCTTGCGTCTGTGGTGAGCCAAATATTGGAAAGGATTCTGAGAGATAGGATTTATGATTATTTAGAAAAACATAGTTTGATTAAAGATAGTCGGCATGGCTTTGAGAGGGGCAGGTCATGCATCACAAGCCTCATTGAATTATTTGAGAATGTGACGAGACACATTGATGAAGGTCGGGCAGTGGATGTGGTGTATATGGATTTCAGTAAGGCATTTGAAAAGGTTCCTCATAGTAGGATCATTCAGAAAGTTGGGGGCATGGGATACAGGGAAATTTGGCTGTCTGGGTACAGAATTGGCTGGCCGAAAGAAGACAGCAAGTGGTAGTGGATGGAAAGTATTCGTCTGGAGGTCGGTGACCAGTGGTGTCCCACAATGATCTGTTCTGGGACCTCTGCTCTTTGTGGTATTTATAAATGATTTGGATGAGGAAGTGGAAGGGTGGGTTAGTAAGTTTGCCGATGACACGAAGATTGGTGGAGTTGTAGATAGTGTTGAGGATTGTTGCGGGTTACAACAGGACATTGACAGGATGCAGAGCTGGGCTGAGAAGTGGCAGATGGAGATCAGCCTTGATAAATGTGAAGTGATTCATTTTGGAAGGTCAAATTTGAATGCTGAATACAGGGTTAAAGGCAGGATTCTTGGAAGTGTGGAGGAACAGAGGGATCTTGGGGTCCACATGCATAGATCCCTCAAAGTTGCCACCCAGGTTGATAGGGTTGTTAAGAAGGCATATGGTGTGTTAGCTTTCATTAACAAGGGGATTGAGTTTAAGAGCCGCGAGGTTTTGCTGTAGCTTTATAAAACTCTAGTTAGACCACACTTGGAATATTGTGTCCCGTTCTGGTCGTCTCATTATAGGAAGGATGTGGATGCTTTGGAGAGGGTATAGAGGAGATTTACCAGGATGCTGCCTGGACTGGAGGACATGTCTTATGAAGAAAGGTTGAGGGAGCTTGGGTTTTTCTCACTGGAGCGAAGAAGGCAGAGAGGTGACTTGATAGAGGTGTACAAGGTGATGAGAGGCATGGATAGAGTAGAGTGGATAGCCAGAGACTTTTCCCCAGGGTGGAAATGGCTGTCACGAGGGGACATAATTTTAAGGTGATTGGAGGAAGGTATAGGGGAGATGTCAGAGGTAGGTTCTTTACACAGAGAGTGGTGGGTGTGTGGAATGCGCTGCCAGCAGAGGTGGTGGAGTCAGAGTCATTAGGGACATATAAGCAACTCTTAGACAGGCACATGGTCAGCAGTAAATTGAAGGGGCATGGGTTATTTTGTACCTGTCTTCATAATGGAAAACACAAATCGCATACCAGAAATAGATAGTACATTAGGGGCTTAAAACATGTGAGGAAATTAAGGTAAGTGTAAGGATCCTCCTGTTTAATCCCTGTCTGCTCCCTTTTCCTTCTTTTAATCCTTTTAATTTCTGTTAATCTTTTTGCTATTGCCATTTTTGTCCATAGGTGATTAATGCCTCTAAGACCAAGCAATTTACCTTTAATTTTAAAATGGGAAACTCCAGCCGGATGTGCGGTTTGGTCTGACAGATCACCCAGACTGACTGGCTTGGCTAGTGGCCGATGAGCTGTCCCCAAAAGCCTCTCAGGGACAGACAGCGATTGGTTCTGCTGTCTCTGGAATGTTCCTTAGTGAGACGAGGTTTTACTTTTGTTTTTGATGTCAGAAGCCTGGAGGGTGACAGCTCTGATTTCTCTCTCATCTAGTGAATTATTTCTCGAGATCCGAGGTAAAAACCTCTTTCTGCATAGCCAGACTGAACTGCAAGGAAACCAAAGTCAAGCCTCCAGCTGCAGACAGGGTTCAGTTGTTTAAAACCCTTTTAAAATCTTGTGTGGGGAGATCTGTTCTTATCTCAGTAAGGCTGTTGGTCATATTGTTTGGGAGTACTGGTGGAATGCACCAGCCAGATGACCATCTCTAAGACCACGCTGGTGGCTCCAATCCTTAAGCATCTTGGGAGGCCTGCTGCCATGACATCAACAGCTGAAGCAAGGACACACATCTTCCATTTCTCATAATAATAATATTTTTTATAATAATAATCTTTATTAATAATCTTTATTATCATATACTGATCCACTTATTATTTTCAGTGCCCCCACCCGCGTGTTTGTCTTGTGTGTTTAGCTAGAGGGTGGAGCGGTAAAAGGGGGGAGTAGTAGATCAGCTGGCCGTTATTCCATTATAATTACTGCATTTTGGACTTCCAGTGGCGACATGTCAGTGGAGGTTGCGTGTTGGTTGGCTTCTGCTGGCAAGTTTGATTTTTTTTAGCCATTTTCACCCAGAGTTTGGTGAGAATTTTATGTGACTGGTGGAAAAGTTGCAGCAACCAAAGGATGTTGAAATACCAGAAGATGAATACTGGAAGAAAGGGTGCGAGCGATAGTCCGCTGGCGAGCTCGGGTCTGGTGGGGAGTGCTGTGGAGGAAAAGATGGAGGGTGAAAGCTCACTGGGCGGGTCTGCATCCACTACAGTGGACGCGCTGGCCAAAGTGATGGCAGTGAATATGAGTGGCAATTCGCCAAGCATATCGATTGGCATCAAAAGGAGATGATGGCCTTGCTAAAATGTGGGTGACACATTTACTCCAACAAAGGAAGCCTCGGGAAAGACATTGGCAGTGCGGGAGCAAGGAAGAGGCATTGAACGGGGTGGAGGCGGCATAACGGCCAGATCACCTCGATGGGTGAGGATCTGCGTAAGTTTCAGGAGAGTAACGAAGGGCTGAGAGCCAAAGTGGAGGACCTTGCGAACAGGTCACGCAGGCAGAATTTGAGGCTCATGGGTTTGCTGGAGGGTCGGAAGCCGCCGGAGTATTTTACAAAGATGTTCGCTAAATTGTTGGGGAGGAGGAGGAGGAGAACCCCTCCTTCTATGAGCTGGACAGGGCTCCGTCGTCACTCCGGCTGAATCCGAAGGCGAATGAACCACCAAGAGCTGTGATAGTCTACTTCCATAGCTACCAGGTGAAGGAAAAAGTGTTGAGATGGTATTTGTATTTACCAGGATCACACAGCGGAGATGGCAGGAATACAGGCGGCTTTTGGTTGGTCCAATGCGGCATTATATAAGAGCAATATGTGGTTTGGGGTTGTCTCCCTGGTGAAGCGGAGAGTCACACACCACTCCATAGATTACTACTTTGAGACAGTGGAGGAGTTTGTGAAGGCTGAAGGACTGGGACTAAATTGAATTTGGACTATGCAATTTTTATTCCCTTCCCCTTTTCTCGTTTCTCTTTCTTCCCCCTTTTCCTTTCCTTTTTATTTTCCTTTCTGTTGGGTTTTGTTTTGGGGCACTATTGTGTTGGGGCGTTTGGAAGGTCTGGGTTTGAGGGGCCTTTTACAGGGGTATTCTTTTTGGCATTGAGTATGTGGGGGAAGATGGTTCTGGCATTGGCCATCTCGCTAGCAAATGTAAGTTGGCTAGTGAAAAGTAGCGAGATGGGGGGAGATGTTGGAACCTGTATGGATAGGTTGTGATCGGCCTGGGAGGTTTGAATGGTGGGGGGATGGGGATGATACGGGGAGAAGTGGTTTCAAGCAGAAGTGGCTGGGAGATTTCTGGGAAGTGGGTTGGGGGTGGGAGGGGGAAAGGAGTAGTTGGTCAATGTTGGCTAGGGGTAATGCTGGGCCGGCAGTGAGGAGATTTACAAAATGTTGCATTGGTTGGAGACCCCGGAGGTTGAGTTGGACGTGAGGGATGTTTGGGGGCGGTTGCAGTGTCCGAGAGGTGGAAAGGGCAGGGGTGGAAGAGCCAGTGTGAATGGAAGAGGTTTGGGTGGCGATAGGGAAGATGCAAACGGGTAAGGCATCCGGGCCGGATGGGTCCCGGTGGAGTTTTATAAAAATCTTTTGAATAGGTTGGCGCAGCTGTTGGTGGAGATGTTTGAAGGTGAGGTGGTTATTGGGTACTGCCAGAGGCATCCATTTCATTGCTGCTAAAAAAAAGGATAAGGACCCGGTAGAGTGTGGATCGTATTCATCAATATCTCTGCTAAATGTGGATGCTAAGATTTTGGCTGTTGCTTAGGTTGGAGTAGTGCCTCTCGAAGGTGATTGGGGAGGATCAGACAGGGTTCGTAAAGAGCAGGCAGTTGTCGTTGAACGTGCGGCGTCTGTTAAATGTCATGCTTTCTCCGGCAGATGGGAGGGAGTTGGAATTGGGGGAGGTGTCATTGGATGCGGAGAAGGTGTTAGATCGTGTGGAGTTATTTGTGGTGTTGGAGAGGTTTGAGATTAGGCCTAAATTTGTGGCATGGGTTAAACTATTATATAGGGAACCAAAGGCACGTGTGCATACGAATGAGATGAGTTTGGGGTATTTTCAGTTATACCATGTCCCCTCTCCTGTTTGCGTGGTGATAGAGTTCTTGGCCAAAGCGCTGAGGTGCTCGGATAAATGGAAGGGAATAGTAAGGGGGTGGGAGTGGAGCATAGACATAGAACAGTACAGCACAGAACAGGCCCTTCGGCCCTCGATGTTGTGCCGAGCAATGATCACCCTACTCAAACCCACGTATCCACCCTATACCCGTAACCCAACAACCCCCCCCTTAACCTTACTTTTTAGGACACTACGAGCAATTTAGCATGGCCAATCCACCTTACCGCACATCTTTGGACTGTGGGAGGAAACCGGAGCACCCGGAGAAAACCCACGCACACACGGGGAGGACGTGCAGACTCCACACAGACAGTGACCCAGCCGGGAATCGAACCTGGGACCCTGGAGCTGTGAAGCATTTATGCTAACCACTATGCTACCGTGCTGCCTAGCATATTGTGTCTGTGTATGCTGATGATCTGTTGTATATCTGTTGTTGTATATCTCCAACCCGGGTTCTTCGGAGGGAGATATAATGGGACTGGGTAGGAGCTTTGGGGCTGTTTCAGCTGAACCTGGAAGAGAGTGAGGGCATTGTGGTGTCTTCGCGGGGGCGGGAGCTAGTTTGGGGGAGGGGGGTATGTTCTTTCGGGAGGCAAGTACCCAGTTTAGGTACTCGGGAGTGCAGGTGGGACGGGACTGGGGACGGGACTGGGCCCAGCTCTAAGTTTAATTTGACGAGTCTCATGGGTAGAGTCAAGGCAGACCTATTGAGATGGGACAGCCTTCCCTTGTCATTGGCAGGCCGGGTGCAGGCAATCAAGATGAATATTTTGCCACAGTTCTTTTTCTATTTCAGTTGCTGATTGTCTTTTTATTCGAAAACGATTTTTATGGGGGTGGAATGGCTGATCTTGCCGTTTGTGTGGCAGGTACGGTAGCAAGGATTAGGAGGACAGTGCTTCAAAGGGGGTGGCATGTAGGGGACCTGACCCTTCCAAACCAGCTTAATATTGGGTTGCGAATGCAGAGAAGGTATAGGGCTGCAGACTTTGTGGCTGAAGATGGAGGCAGGCTCTTTTAAGGAGTCGGTGTTGTGGGTTCGGCAATGGCGTCGCTCCCATTTGCCCATGGGAAATATTCAGGCAGTCTGGTGGTGGTGGCCACATTGAAGATATGGAGGCAATTATGGCAGTTCCCAAGGCTAGGGGTGGGGTCGATGTTGATGCCGATTCGAGAGAATCATAGATTTGAGCCAGCGAGGTTGGAAGCTTGGTTTCGGGGTTGGGAGGAGTGATGGAAATGAAAGACAATTCTAGATGGGTGGTTTGAAACTTTGGATGAGTTGGGGGAGAAGTTGGGGACCCGGTGCAGGATTTTGCGGAGAAGGTTTTTCCGACTATTCCGGTGGCACCGCCCTCCTCGCTTTTGGAAGGGGTGTTGTCACCGATTTTGCTGGAGGTGGGGTAGTTATCTCGGTGATTTACGGGAGGATTTTGGAGGAGGATAGAGCATTTCTTGAGGAGGTTCAGGCCAAGTGGGAGGTGGATCTGGGGATGCTGCTGGAGGAGTGGTTGTTGTGTGAGGTGCTGTGGAGGGTGAATGCCTCGATGTGTACGAGGTTTGGGGTTGATACAGCTAAAGGTGTATCGAGGATTAGCCGGTTGTTTGAGGGGGCGGAGGACGTTTGCGAGCGGTGTGGGAAAGGCCCGGCCAATCATGTACATATGTTCTGGTCTTGCCCGAAGTTGGCGAAATTTTGGAGGTCGTTCTTCAGCTTCATGTCGGCGATCTTACATGTGGATTTAGAGCCCAGTCCCCTGGAGGCCATATTTGGGGTGTTGGCCTTGCTGGAGCTGCAGATGGGAGCGGGGGCAGATGTTGTAGCCTTCGCCTTGCTGATTGCTCGCAGGTAGGCACGTTGGGGTGGAGGTCAGCTTCTTCACCCTGTGCCTCGATATGGCTGGGTGGTCTAAAAGGAGGTCCTGTATTTGGAGAAGGTCAAATTTGTTTTGAGGGAGGTGAGAGGTTCCACAGCGATAGGGTTTGTTTGTGTTAGTTGTTAAAGAGCTGGTTAATGTCAGCTGTTAAGGGGGAGGAGGGGTGGGGGCAAAGAGGGGTTTTTGTTATAGGTTATTGGGGGGGGGGAAGGGGGTTGGCGTTTGTGTTGTTTTTACTTTGTTATTTTGTGTATGCACAATGTTAAAGTATTAAAAACGTTAGCACTGCTGAATAAAAATATTTTCCCCAAAAAAATAATTACTGCATATTTCAACTTTTTGTTTCTGTTATAAATAAACCATTATTGTGTTCAACTTACAAATCTGGTGGCTATAACTTATTGAGCACTCTCAGGGGCAAAGATTCTGTGCATTTTATCCAAATTATTGGTTAATTCACTTGTGTTAGAACTACGGCATCTGTGGGGCTGGAATCGACCATGCACTACCCCAGGGTGTTGTAACATCATTTATATCAGCAGAGAAAATGTATTGGAGAAGCATGTGGAATTAAAGGCTGACACATCCCCAATCTTTGATGGCTGAAATCGTAGGGTTTTTTGGATACGTTGGTAATGATTTTCCAAAATTCTAGAACGCACCCAACAAATGGGAAATTAACAATGTAACACTGGATAAAAGCAAATTACTGCGGATGCTGGAATCTGAAATGAAAGAGAAAATGCTGGAAAATCTCAGCAGTTCTGGCAGCATCTGTAGGGAGAGAAAAGAGCTAATGTTTCGAGTCCGATGACTCTTTGTCAAAGCTAACAGACCGAGAAAGTGGGAAGTATTTATACTGCGGAGTGAGAATGAAAGATGAGTCATAGCTACAGAAACCCAGGGAAACTGGGTGCTAATGGCCACAGAAACCAAGGGGAAAGAGTGTTAATGGCAGTCCCCAGAGAGGACAAAAGATGTGAAAGGTCAAACAGCAGGGAAACTAACATCAGAGGATGAACTGTAGGTGTGGGGGGAGGGGAAGAGGGAAGCAAAGAGGAGAAAGATGAAGGGAAGGTGGATAAGACTGGGGGGAGGGGAATTAAATATATATTAAGAAAGAAAGAAATGGTAAAACAGTTAAAATGAAATGAAAACAAATGGGTCGAGGTGGAGTAGAGCTGACCATCTGAAGTTGTTTAATTCGATGTTCAGGCTGGAAGGCTGTAGCGTGCCTTCAATGTAACACTAATGTAACACTGCCTTTCAAGGAAGCAAGAATGTGGAAGATTACTGACTAGTTAGCCTGACATCAGTCATTGGGAAAGTGCTGAAGTCTATTATTAAGCAAGTCTTAATATTTCATTTAGAAAATCATAGTGTGATCAGACAAAGTCAACATAGTTTTACTAAGGGGAAATCCTGTTTGAAAAATGTAGAGATTTTGGAGGATGAGACTAATAGGGTAGATATAGGGGAACTAGTAAATGTAGTATACTTGGATTTCCAGTAGGCATTTGGTAAGATGCCATGCAAAAGGTTAATACTCGAGATAAGAGGTCATGAAGTTGGTGTAAATATTAGTATGGATAGCGAAAAGATTGATTAATGAACAGGAAGCAAAGAGTAGGCATAAGGGGGCTCTTTCAAATTGGCAGGCGGTGATGACTGGGGTGCTCCAGGATCAGGGCTGCAACTGCGACAATTTGGAATAATTTCTATGGAGCTGTGGATTCTTCATTGTTAAATAGATTTAAGGCTGAGATAACAGATTCTTGGTCTCAGCAAATCCAGGAATATGGGGAGAGGGTGGGAGGGAAAGTGGAGTTAAGACTGAAGATCAGGCATGATTGTTTTGATGGCAAAACATTGAGGTCCATATGGGTCTATTTCTGTTATTATTTTCTTTTATTGTATGTTTTTTCTATGTATGCATGAAAAAATACTTTTAATACATAAATGCACAATGAAAAATATTATTCTATATGATCACCAATACAGTCACTTGCATAAAAGTCTAATTTTGGGCAGCACTGTTTTGTTTCAGTGCTCTGCCTATCACTTGGGAGACTGGAGTTCAGCTTGTCTATTTTCTTGGCGCTCCAGTGCTACATCTGCGCTGTTGCCTGTTTAATTCCAGTTCCATACCATAAGATTCAGTCATGTTTGGTTGGAGACTTTTACAATGTCTTCCTTTTGTGTGCTGTCAATTTGCTGTCTTGTAATTATTATAGAACCATAGAAATTCTACAGTGCAGAAGGAGGCTATTCAGGCCACCGAGCCGACCCTCTGAAAGAGGATCCTACCTAGGCCCACTCCCCCGCCCTATTCCTGTAACCCCACAAAACCTGCACATCTTTGGATTGTGGGAGAGATCTGGAGCACCCGGAGGAAACCCACACAAACACAGAGAAAGTGCAAACTTCTCACAGTGTTACCCAAGGCTGAAATTGAACCAAGGTCTCTGGTGCTGTGATGCAGCAGTGCTAACCACTGTGCCACAATTTTCCTGCCTGATCTGACTTTTGGCACCTCTGAATATATGCTCGTACATTGTTTCGTAACATTTGGTTTATTAAAAAACGCTTTTGTTCTGTTGGTTTCTGTTCTCATAGTGGAATTTCAAGTTCAACCTAGGTGTGAGATTAGCCAATTGAAGATTGCATGCACTTCATTGTGCTGTTGGTCTGTGATGCACTAGGATTGCAAAATTGGCTCTTGTATATTCGTACATATTTTTTTACAACTGTTGTTGGACTTTACCATTAACTTTCTATTGTTAAAACAAATGTTCAAGTGACAGCATGCAATTGCTCTAGTAGTATCTTGAAACTCGTGTAATTACTCAAAGCATTCATTTTGTTTTTTTAGGAGTGCAATTCAAATTTTTGTTTTTAATTTCAATTTATTTTATTTTAAAAAAGGAACTTTAAAGAATAGTATTGAAGTAATTTTCTAATTTAATGGAAATAAATATAATGTGGCAAAATGTATGCTGTTTTATAGCCTTTAATTATTCAGTTTGCTTTAGCGCTTGCCATTTATTTTTGGAAACACTTGTTTGGGTAAAGCCTTTTATAGATTTCTGTGCATCATTTAAATATTGTCTAAATGTATTGCAACTGTTTAACAAACTAAAGTGTAATTATTATTGAGTATTATCAAATTTGGTTATGACAATTGTTTTAAAATTATTCTTAGAAAACATCAAAGAGATCTTCAGCCAGACAATTATTCACCATCATATCCCTTTCAACTGGGATTGTGAGTTTATTCGGCTGCACTTTGGCTTTGACAGGAAAAAGAATCTCTCCTATTCTGAATTTACACAGTTTTTGCAGGCAAGTAATGATCTCTGCCAATTATCTTCTTTTCAGTCAAGTAGAGAGAGTAATTTGATCTGATCCACATATTAGATGTGTATCTGTAACCAGTCATCCCACTTCACAGAATTCTATTGTCTTCTGTCTGCTTGTCTTAATTGAATTACTTGTATACTTTGCTTTTTAAAAAATAATCATACAAAATAAGTTCATTGCAACCTTGTTTTGTTGCTTTCTTGTTGAATATGTTGTCTATTGATGCATCTTTTGCTTGTGCTTGTATAATCATTTTTAAATGGGATATTTTCAAATTTTATTTCCTTCAAACATAAACAAAAAATCTGAATCCGGAACTAACCAGCCCATTCTGGTTTTAATTAATGCTAGGCAAGGAGCAGAAACCAATCTGCTCATAAGATGCGCGTTTGGTCATTTAATGAGGCTGCATGCCATCATGTTGAGTGATTTCTATTTTCTACCAGTTCGTCCAATCCCTGTAGCTGAAAGATGAGGAGAAAGATTCTGTCCATAAGGTCTTTACAGCACCGCTATACGCCCGGAGGAACGGGAACGCTTTGACAGAACTCAGCAATCTACCCAGTATAAGGGCGGCACGGTGGTGCAGTGGTTAGCACTGCTGCCTCATGGTGCTGAGGACCCGGGTTCGATCGTGGCTCTGGGTTACTGTCCGTGTGGAGTTTGCACATTCTCCCTGTGCCCCTGGGTTTCATCCCCACAACACAAAGATGTGCCGGTTAGGTGGATTGGCCATGCTAAATCGCCCCTTAATTGGAAAAAAAATAATTGGGTACTCTAAATTTATAGAAAAAAAAGCAATCTACCTAATAATATCCCAATAAATCCAGTGCGACTGTACTCCCCAACTGCGCCCTCCACCCCACACTTGTCGTGTGTTGCTTTTCTTTTGACTATGCTCCCTGCTTTTGTCTCATCCCGGTCTTCTGCCTCTCACCTTTCATGTACTCTGTCCCTTTCTTTCTCTTATTTTCCACCTTTCATTGTCCTCCTTGTTTTGTTTGGAAATCTGGTGACTTCAAGCTGACCTAAGTGAGGTTTTCAGGATTATGAAGGGAATTGACCAATAATTGCCCTTGGTGTCCCAAGAGGTTTGGTGGGGTCATTGTGTTACGGGGATGGGGTGAGGTTTGGGCTTGGGTGAGGTGTTCTCTCCAAGGGCCGGTGCAGACTCGATGGGCCAAATGGCCTCCTTCTGCACTGTAAATTCTATAATTTATACAGCATTAAAGCAGTTATAACATAATAAAATGTCCCAAAGCACTTCATAGGAACATTATGAACCAAAGTCTCGTTACAAGCCACATCAGGAGGTATTGGGCCAAATGTCCAAAAGCTTTGTCAATGTGGTTGGCTGTGAGGAGTATCTTAAAGGAAGAAAGCAAGCGAGATTTAGCAGGAAGATGTAAGGGGATTCCAGAGCTTTGGACCTAGACAATTGAAGGTATAGCCATCAAGGATAGAGTGATTCAAATTGAGGATGCTCAAGAAGCCAGTATTAGTTGAATACCTATCTCATTGCATTGTGAGGTTGAAGGAGATTACAGAGATAGAGGGAGGGGTGAGGCAATGGAGGGATTTGAAAGTTTGAAAATTTTAAAACAAAGATGTTGCTTGACTGAGAGCCAGTGTATATTTGCAAGAACAGGATTTCTAACAAAAAAGTATTTCATGGGATGTGGGCATCGCTGGGCCAGCGATTATTGCCCTTGAGGGGGCATTTAAGAGTTGTGGATCTGGAGTCACACGTAGGCCAGACCAGATAAAGACAGCATATTTCCTTTCCTAAAGTACATTATTGAAATATATGGGTTTTTACAACAGTCGACAATGGTTTCATGGTCATTATTGGACTTTTCATTCTAGAGTTTTATTCAATTTTAATTTCACCATCTGCCGTCAAACCTACATCCCCAGGGCATTACCCTGGGTCTCCGGAATACTAGTCCAGTGACGATGCCACTGCCTCCCTACATGAGCAAGACTTGGGTGTAATGGTATGCAGATGGTACAGTGTAGGAGACCAGCAGATGATCTGAGGCAGGGGCTGATTTGGGCAGTGCGAAATAGAGATGGTGCAAATATGTGGCTGGATTCTCATCTTAGGGTCACATATGATGCCAAGATTGCAAACAGACTGGTTTAGTCTCAGATTTGGTTTAGTCTCAGACTGTTGCGAGTGAGAGGGATGGAGTCAGTAGCTAGGGAACAGAGTTTGGAGCAGTGATTGAAAACAATTGCTTCAGTCTTTGCTGTATGTGGTTGGAAATTTCTGTTCATTCAATAGCGGATGTTGAATGTGTAGTTTGATAATTTGGCCATTGTGGAGGAGTTGAGAGAGATGATGGTGAAGTAGACCAAGTTAATGTAGATCAATTGTTCATTCTGCTGAAAGCTCAAAGACCTAGGAAATGGCTAACAGCAACTTTTAAAATATAATGGAAGTGTGGAATCAGCTTAGTGAGAGAGTCTTAAAATCAAATCATCCAGAGAATTAGATGCATTTCTAGAGAAAGGATAAGATAACATGGTTGCTATTTGTTCATACAATGCTCATTCCTTTTGTTGAAGAGACCTAGTGCCAGTTAGCGAAATTAACAAAACTTCCCAATTAAAGTGAACTATTTTTGAAGTGAAACCTTGGTATTGTGCAAATGCAGTATTTATTACCAGGATGATCAAAGCTATATTAATAGTTTACAATAGGTAACAATATTACTTTACTTTCAAGCAGTCAATCTCAATTTGAATTTGAACATTAATTTTTATAATTTTAAAATCTGTCACATCCAGCTGATGCCTGTTAAAAACAAATGAATGTGTTAGACCAATTGACCTTTTCCTGTTCAAAAATTGTTATCCTGGCTACTCCCCTCTATCTATTTGTAAAACAACAGTAGTGGGAAAGGAGCAGGAGCTATTTATGATTATCTTTTAATAGTGTTTGTTTTAGTGACAGCTGATTTATAATTAATAAGGTGTATAAAGATGATGGAATAAAAAGGAATGAATACTTGTCATTGTTTTATTATCTTCAGTTTGTTACTGTTGTTATTGTCCTTCTAGGGATTATATGGTTTTGATGCCCAAAAAATAGAGATGGCTCTGGTTCTTACAGGGCAACAATTTCTATCTTAAAAATGTGTGTTTGATTTTTAAAATTCTGTTTTCCAGGAGCTACAGCTCGAGCATGCAAGGCAAGCGTTTGCACAAAAAGACAAAAGCAAGAGTGGCACAATTATGGCATTGGACTTCAGCGATATCATGGCTACCATCCGTTCACATATGCTCACTCCTTTTGTTGAAGAGAATCTAGTCTCAGTAAGTTAAATTTAACAGAAACCTCCCAATTAAAGTAAAACAACTCTTGTATGTGAAAATTTGTTGTCAAGTGTACACTATCAGGATGATTAAACTTATTTTGATAGTTTAAAGTAGGTAACTTAGTTTCAAATAGTCTACCTCAACCTGAAATTGAACATTAATTTTGTGATTTTAAAATCTGTCACATTCAGAAAAAAAGTGCTCTGCATTCTCCGTGGCTTTAATTTAGTATTGTGCTATCAAGGAAATTGTGTGCTCACTTGTATGAATCAGGGAACACAAATTAGCCTCAGAAAGATTCTTACTTTGTACTTTTGAGTTAATCACTCGGACCAGTTTCTTGAGACGTTTCTGTTTGAGTCCAGCTAAAATCAACAATTCTGCTATCCAGCATGACAAGTAGACATGAGAACTAACTGCAGCTTAAAGGCAGTTAATACTTCAAATAAAAATGCAGGTAAACAAAACAGTTGATGTCCAATATTCCATTCAATGTGTAAGGGAGTAAATGCACTTATTAGGATTCAACTAAGCCAGCCTCATGTTCAAGGTTCTGTATTAAAAATGGCGAGAGTCACATGCAGATTTATTTCAATAACAGAACAAGATTTACTCACAACAATCACAATGCATTTTCTTATTTAGCAAACCATACTTCAGTGCAGCTCCTGACAAGAATATGACTCGCCTTTTATAATTGAGGCGCTGGAAGTTTCTTTTTCACTCTGTCAGAAGACTTATCTCTGTGTGTCCAAGTAACGCAACAAGCATTGTCCTGCCTAAAAACCTGTGAAGGATTTTTATTCTTTCTTCGTCACAGTTACCAGGGATCTGTCCAAATATGAATAGACCCATTAGACCTGTCCCCACCATTCCCCAGTTTAATCCAATGAAATCCTGAACCTGGAGTTGATATGCACCTGGAACACATTTACTAGTAGCATTTATTGTCCTTGTAGAGATAGTGGATACATTAAGTTCCCTAGATTCTAGAGCAGTCCCAGTGGATTGAGAGATAGCAAATAGAACAGTGCTATTCAAGAAAGGAGGGAGAGAGAAAATGGGACTGCAAGTCAGTTGATCTAACATTCATTGAAAAGATGCTGAAATCTGTTACTAAGGAGGTGTTAACAAGTCACTTGATTAAGCAGAGTCATTATGGTTCAGAAAAAAGGAAATTTACTGATAAACCTATTAAAGTACAGGGTAGATAAAGAGGAAAACATTGGATGTAGTGTACTACCTTTCCAACTGGCATTTGACAAGATGCCACAAAAAATTATTACACAAAATAATGCCTCATGGGGGTTGGGGTAATACATTACCATGGATAGAGGATTGGTTAATGGGCAGAAAGTAAGGATAAACAGGACATTTACAAGTTGGCAGGCTATAACCAGTGGGGTTTTGCAAGGATCGGTGCAGGGTCCTTCATATTTATAATCTACATTAGTGACTTAGATTATGGGTCCAATAAAGTTTCTGGCCCATGGTACTCCCCAAGATTTTGATGGGATTGAGTGATGCTAATAGCATTGAATATTAAGACAAAGTTGTTAGATTATTTCTTGTTGGAAATGGTCATTACAGGGGCTGTTGTTTTGAAATTCTTCCATTATTACTTCTCTTGCATTCTCAAAAGTGTGCTCTAACTTGATTGGTTAACTGGCTTGAGACGATTCACACCTCTTTAAAGGCTTAATTTCCTGCAAATGCTCACATTCAAAGCATTGTCTTGCATCATTGACTTTGTCTATATATATGTTTCTGGAATCTACTTCTTCATTCACCTGAGGAAGGAGCAGTGCTCAGAAAGCTAGTGATTTGAAACAAACCTGTTGGACTTTCACCTGTTGTTGTAAGACTTCTTACTTGATTGGTTAAAGCCACCATCCAAAGAACATTTCTGTCTTGCTGGAAAATTTTACATGCATTTGATTGTTTTTTCTTCAAAGTCTGAACATTTAGTTGATAGGTTTTGGGGAAAAGCTGATGAGCAGAAACTGCAGTTTGAACTGCCTCATAATTTGAGCATTGTTCTCCCAAAAGACTAGAATAAACATCCACTACGTTTCCCACTAAAACATTGGAAGCAGTCTGTTCTTTGGTCACACTAGCTTTGTGGTCACTTTTTCAAATAAAATAAAATATCTCTCAACTCTGTCCTTAGTGAATTTAGGCACGAGATGAAGATTCTTTGTTAAATCAAAACTTGTAGTGGGAATTGTCTCTTCATCCAAATTATTATCTTCTCTTTCACCACACAACCAAGCTTTCCTTTAGCCAATTTATATGCCTGATTTCTTTCTCTCTTTCGAACTCTTTCTCTTTCCTTACCTCTTTACTCCCTTGATATCCTCTCTCCCTGGAGTTCAATTTCAAGCCTTTTCGGGTTCAAGACTTTTCATTTGTCTTATTCCAATTGAAGCTGCTTTTTTTGGAACTGCATTCTAGCTAACTCAAGCTGTGTACTACCTGCTTCAGGTTTTTCTTCCAATTGTCCTATTGCCTCAATTATGCTTGATTTTCTTTAGCCTTGACTTCAGCAAGTCCCAGCATCTATATCTGTGGATCCAAAATCCCACAAAGATCACTGAATTGTGATCTCGGTAGAGACCAGTTACTTTTTGGTGGAATTTGAAATCCCAGTTATTTGGTGAAAGAATAAAATCACAAGATTCCACTGTTTAAAACAAAAAGAAATTGGCATACAGAAGGCAGTCCACTCAGATTTTAGTGATTTCACTTGGTCACAAAGTCATTCAATCTCTGTCTGCCTCCAAATTAATTTCAGCTAATATGATCCCTAGCCAACAGCAGCTTGCAACCAGCCCGAATTCCACAGGCGCACAGTCTTCACCACAAGTGACACATGTCTGCAGAACCTGCTCAATTCTGTCTGAATGGGATAGACCCACAATTGCTATTTTCCAGTAACAGCAGCAGCTTCAGCAACTTATTTTTAGCTTCTGGATCTGAACTCTGCCTCTTTAAACTTGTCTGTTTTGCACCATTGGACTCCCAACGTCTACTGCCCAGCTTGGGCTGATCTGTGCCCTTTTACATCCTTTAAACAGGGTAGGTTTGCCCAGAAGTTAGGGTGGCACAGCAGCACAGTGGTTAGCACTCTTGCTTCACAGCTCCAGGGTCCAAGGTTCGGTTCCCGGCTTGGGTCACTGTCTGTTTGGAGTCTGCACATTCTTCCCGTGTCTGTGCGGGTTTCCTCCGGGTGCTCTGGTTTCCTCCCACAGTCCAAAGATGTGCAGGTTAGGTGGATTGGCCATGCTAAATTGCCCTTAGTGTCCAAAAAGATTAGGTGAGGTTACGGGGATAGGGTGGAGGTGTGTGTTTAAGCTTAAATGGGGTGCTCTTCCCCAGGACTGGTGCAGGCTTGATGGGCTGAATAGCCTCCTTCTGCGCTGTAAATTCTATGATCTAAGTATCGGTTACCAAACCGCAGATAGTTTTTGCTTCCTTTGAAGAGTCAGTTTCCTTTCTATGTTTGCATTACAGGAAGGACGTGGGTGCACTGGACAGGGTGCAGAGGAGATTTACCAGGATGCTTCTGGACCTGGAGGGTCTGAGCTATGAGGAAAGATTGGGTAGGCTGGGGTTGTTTTCCTTGGAGCAGCCAAGGTTGAGAGGGGACCTGACAGGGGTGTCTCAGATTATGAGGGGCATAGATAGCGTGGATAGGAAAACACTTTTGCCTTTAGTTGGGCGGTCAATTACTAGGAGATTTAAGGTAAGGAGGAGAATGCTTAGAGGGGAGTTGAGGAGAAACTTTTTCATCCAGAGGGAGTTGGGCGTCTGAAACTCATTGCCTAAAAGGGTGGTTGAGTCTGAAACTCATGTAACATTTAAGAAGTATTTATATATTTACTTGTGCTGTCGTAACCTCCATGGCTATGGGCCAAGCTCTAGGACATGGCATTAGTGTAGTCAGTTTGTTGATTGGCATGGACATGATGGGCCAAATGGCTGCCTCTTGTGCTGTAAGCATCTATAAATCTGTGTTATTTCCCCCTTTTCTTTTTTTTCAGTTCAATTTCAGTTTTAGTTAGGATCTGCCTGAAACACATACAAATTAAATTTAAAAGCACATATTTTCTCGCAACAGCGGTGATGGAGACAACAGGAGTTGTCCACAAGGACTGGATGTTGGTCACTACTACCATTGATGCCATAAATAGGTGTATCTACAACAGGTAGATTGGTGAGGACTAAGTCAAATAGTTTTTTTCCCCTCAAGTTGGTGTTCTCACCGCCTGATATAGTCCCAACCTGTCAGGGTAAGACCTGGCCAACATGGACAGTGGAAGTGCTAACAAGCCACTCTTCGTGATGATCATTGAAAAGGGCTGAGATGCCTTGTCATTGAGTACATTCAAGGCTGAGATAGACACATTTTTGGACTCTAGGGGAATCAAGGGATATTGGGATTGGGTGGGAAAGTGGAATTGAGGTCATAGATCAGCCACGATCTTATTGAATGCTGGAACAGGCTCAAGGGACTGTATGGTCTATTCTTAAGTTCCTTTTATTCTTCTGTGTCTGGGCTGAGTTTATTTTTGTTCAGTGTACAAAGAAGGACTTGAGGGGATGGTATTTGCTGCTTTGAGATTTCTTTGTGATGATTCATTACATACTTGGTGATCGTTTCATCTATTCACAGAAACAGATAATGCTTGTTTGTGACTTGAATGTATTCAGTTCTGTGTAGTAAGGAGTTGGGTCCTTCCCACTTAACTCCTGTTCTTGTAGCATTTCATTGCTGCAAAGGGATGTGAACAATTTGCCCTTTTTTGTGACTGATTTTAGAGTGCACCTAGTGGGCTGGTTGTTTAGGAAGGATGTGCTAATCTCGGAAAGGGTCCAGAGGAAGTTCACAAGAATGATCCCTGGAATGGACAGCTTGTCATATGAGGAACGGTTGAGTGGGTCTGTACTCGTTGGAGTTTAGAACGATGAGGTGGGATCTTATTGAAACTTACAGGATACTGCGAGGCCTTGATAGAGTGGACATGGAGAGGATATTTCCACATGTAGGAAAAACTAGAACCAGAGGACACCATCTCAGGCTAAAGTGATGATCCTTTAAAACAGAGATGAGGAGGAATTTCTTCAGCCAGAGGGTGGTGAAACTGGATTCTTGCACAGCGGCGTTAGCACCGCCATCCCTTCCATCCTAAAATGCCTCCTCAGCTGATTCCATATCTTCACCGTGGACTGCACCATTGGGCTCCCTGAATACCTACTTGGAGCCATTGGCAACGCGGCCATCATCATAGCCCTCAAACTAGAACCCTTACAAGATTCATCCTCCACCCTAACCCACTCTACCCCTTCTCCTTCACACCACTGCCGCACCTTGTCCACATTAGCGCCCAATAATAATGAAGCAAGTTCGGCAAAGCCTCTGTAGCAGGGTCCTCCCCACCCTCGGCACGTACCCCGCCCATACAAAGTCCGATATGATCGTGTCCACTTTCCGAAAAAAGGCCTTGGGTATAAAGATCAGGAGAGCCTGAAAGATAAACTAGAACCTCGGCAGAATATTCAGTTTCACCATTTGGACCCTCCCCGCCAACGCTAAGTGCAGTGTGTCCCACCTCTTAAGATCCTCACTGGCCTCCTCCACCAGCTTTAAGTTAAATTCCACTTGAAATGAAATGAAAATGAAATACACTTATTGTCACAAGTAGGCTTCAAATGAAGTTACTGTGAAAAGCCCCTAGTCGCCACATTCCGGCGCCTGTTCGGGGAGGCTGGTACGGGAATTGAATCCGCGCTGCTGGTCTTGGTCTGCTTTACAAGTTAGCTATTTAGCCCACTGTGCTAAACCAGCCCCTTTGGAGCCCCGTCCATTCTTATGGAGTCCCGTCCATTCCCTCGCTATCTGAACCCCAAATGTCTAAACCTATCCCTAATTACTTTAAATGGCACCCCCCCCTAAATTAGCCCACTGTCCCAGCTCATTATCTTATGACCTTATATGCTTTATTTATCAAATTTTTCTTTCCCTTTTTGGGTCAGCCATGATCCTATTGAATGGCAAAGCAGGCTCGAGAGGCCATATGGCCTACTCCTGTTCCTATTTCTTATGGTCTTTTCTATCCTCCACTTCTGATAGTGCCCCATGTTGAAGTATGGAGCAGTGAGCATATTAAATTTAACATTAGTCTGATCCAAGTGACCAGTTCTCATTTCTGATCCTGCACATTGTGTGTTGGCAAGCCATTTCCTCACAGGAAGCATCACAGCTCAGTCTGTTCCTTTTGGCAGCATTCTCTGGATAGCAATCAAAATCAAGAAGCCTTGCTCATTTTTCAACTGTTTCTCACCACTACTCCAGTGATTTAAATCAGTGTCCCCACCGATGCCTTTGCCTGAGTAAGGGGAGTGGTGCCGATCAGTCTGTGGCTGTACCGGTTGCTTGATTGGAGTTCTATTGTCCTGGGAAAATGGGCCATTGAAATGTAAATGAGCAGGGGTTTCAGTCAGGTCTGGTTACCTGTGTTTTAGATACACATGGGCTGTGTAACTGTCTTAAGTCCTGGGTTGGCCATAATTCCCATGGTCCTTTGCAGCTGGCCATCTTAGATGGCTATACTTCCAGGCAAGGGTCTCTGTAATGGGGAGGCCTCCAGGCAGGGGTCTGTAATGGGGTGTCTTCAGGCAGGGAACTGTAATTGGGGGGTCTCCAGGCAGGGGTCTGAAATGGAGGCTTCCAAGCAGGGGTCTCTAATGATGAGCCTCCAGGCAGGAGTCTCTGTAATGGGGGCTTCCAGGCATGGGTCTCTGTAATACATAGAATTTACAGTGCAGAAGGAGGCCATTCGGCCCACCGAATCTGCACCAGCTCTTGGAAAGACCATCCTACCCAAGGTCAACACCGCCACCCTATCCCCATAACCCAGTAACACCACCCGACACTAAGGGCAATTTAGCATGGCCAATCCACCTAACCTGCACATCTTTGGACTGTGGGAGGAAACCGGAGTACCCGGAGGAAACCCACGCACACACGGGGAGGATGTGCAGACTCTGCACAGTCAGTGACCCAAGTCGGAATCGAACCTGGGACCCTGGAGCTGTGAAGCGATTGTGCTATCCACAATGCTACCGTGCTGCCCCAAATGAGAGGCTTCAACGCAGGAGTCTCTGTAATGGAGAATTCCAGGAAGGGATCTCTAATGCGGAGGGCTTCCAGGCAGGGGTCTGTCTAATGGCGGGCTTCTCGGAGGGGTCATTCTTATGGGACCTTCTAGGCAGGAGTCTCTGTAATGGGAGGCTTCCAGTCATTATTGCGGGGCTTCTAGTCCTGGGTCTGTAATGGGGGTTTCCAGGCAGGAGTCTCTGTACTGTGGGCTTCCAGTCAGGGGTCTGTAATGGGGTGCCTCCAGGTAGGGGTCTGTAATGGAGGCTTCCAGGCACTCCAGACAGGGTTCACTGTAGTGGATGCTTCCAGGCAGAGGTCTCTCTAATGGGGCCCTCCAGGCAGGAATCTCTGTAATGGATGCTTCCAAGAAGGGATCTCTTTAATGGGAGGCTTCCACGCAGGAGTATTTGTAGTGGGGGGCTTCCAGGAAGGGATCTCTCTGTGGGGGGAGGCTTCCAGGCAGGGGTCTGTCTAATGGCAGGTTTCCAGGAGGGGTCACTCTTATGGGAGGTTCCAGTCAGGGGTCTATGTAATGGAGGCTTCCTGTTATCTGTAATGGGGGGGGGGCTTTCAGTCATGGGCCTCTGTAATGGGGGATCTCTAGGCAGGGATATCTTTAATGGGGGGGGGGGGGGGGCTTTTAGTCCCGTGTTTCTGTAATGTGGGTTTCCAGGTAGGGGTCTGTGTAATGGGGGCTGCTAGGCAGAGGTCTCTGTAATGTAGGCTTCTAGGTAGGATTCTCTGTAATGTAGGCTTCCAGAAGGGGTCTCTCTTATAGGGGGCTTCCGGGCAGGGCTCTCTGTAATGGCAGGCTTCCAGGCAGAGGTCTCTAATCGCGGACTTCCAGGCTGGCGCCGTTGTAATGGGGGGCTTCAGGGCCAGGGTCTCTCTTATGAGGAGCTTGCAGATAGTGGTCTGTCTTATGGGAGGTCTCTCTGGTGGAGGGGTCTTTTGTGGGGGGGGGGGGGGGGGTCTCTGGTGGGAGGAGGGGGGTTGTGACCCAGAAAATCCCATGGTGGGGGCAGAATTGTGTTGCGGATGGAGCGGGGTCCCACCCGCTGACTGTTCAAAATGACGGCCCGATGGAAGGATTCATAGAATTTACAGCGCAGAAGGAGGCCATTCGGCCCAGCGATTCTGCACTGGCTCTTGGAAAGAGCACCCTACCTAAGCCCACACCTCCACTCTATCCCCGTAACCCAGCAACCCTATCTAACCTAAGGGCAATTTAGCATGGCCAATCCTGACTTGCACATCTTTGGACTGTGGGAGGAAACTGGAGCACCCGGAGGAAACCCACGCAGACACAGGGAGAACATGCAAACTCCGCACAGCCAGTGACCCAAGCGGAATCGAACCAGGGACCCTGGTACTGTGAAGCCATAGTGCTAAACACTATGCTACCGTGCTGCCCCTTCGCGAGGGAATCCCCCACAATCTCTGCCATGCATAAATTTGCAAGTCAAGGGATAAGGAATCACCTCTGATTTACCTTCCTAGCACGAGCGCAAATCAGAGGTGATTCATCCTGGCAGGAGAACATGGTCTCCCAAAAGGGAATTCTGGTCCAGATGTCTCACTTTGTAATTCTACACATTACATTTATATAGAATTAATTGTCATATTTTCTTTTATCCCTGCAAAGTAACACAATCACAATTTTTTGCACAGTATTGTACCTCCTGGCCATCATGAACAATACCATATGAAATCTATTAATATATTAAAATGGTATGTCAGCATACACACGTTTGTTCTAATGCAAGACAGTCTTAAAGGTTTTTATGCTTTTCTTTTTTCTTTTTTCAATTTAATAAATTTAGAGTACCCAATTCATTTTTTCCAATTAAGGGGCAATTTAGGGTGGCCAATCCATCTTTGGGTTGTGGGGGCGAAACCAATGCAAACATGGGAGAATGTGCAAACTCCGCACGGACAGTGACCCAGAGCCGGGATCGAACCTGGGACCTCGTTGCCGTGAGGCAGCAGAGCTAACCCATTGCGCCACCGTGCTACGCTCAGTTTTTATGCTTTTCAACTGAAGCCTGACACAGACAAATAAACTCAATTGTAAACTGGTGCCCTGTTGGTAAGACCTCTCTTCTGATTTGGACTATCAGTCCAAGGACCCCATCCGTGTGTCCTAAAAGACCTGTTACTGGTTGTTGCATGGAACTTTGAGAGTTCTTCAATGCTGAGTTTTAAAAAGACTGAAAATCTTTTTGTCTTTTAAAGCAACATTGTAGCACAGTGGTTAGCACAGTTGATTCACAGCTCTAAGGTCCCAGGTCGATTCCTGGCTTAGGTCACTGTGCGGAGTCTGTACGTTCTCTCCGTGTCTGCATTAGTTTCCTCCGGGTGCTCAGGTTTCCTCCCACAGTCCAAAGATTAGGTGGATTGGCCATGCTAAATTGTCCTTAATATCCAAAAAAAGGTTAAGTGGGGGTTTCTGGGTTACAGGGATAGGGTAGAGACGTGGGCTTGAGTAGAGTGCTCTTTGTAAGGGCCGGTGCAGACTCGACAGGCAGAATGGCCTCCTTCTGCACTGTAAATTCTATGATCTTGCTACTTCTCAGGAATGGCTGGTAATGTGACTTTTAGCATCCTGGGGAGGGAAGCTCATGTCCTTTTGTAGTTGTGCTAATGTCACTGTCATGAAGAAAAGTGAAATGTCTGGATTGACATGGAATCGACTGGTTGCAGATAGAAGGTGGATTTCTTAGAAGATTTTACCTGGATCTGAAAATTGGTACTTTAAATACCGGGCAGCATTTGTTTTAAATACTTTTCCAGTCAATGTTCACAGAATCACAATTATTAGAATATGGAAGAATGCCATTTATCCTATCATGCCTGCACTGGCTCTCCAAACAAACATGATTTCGAACCATTTCCTTGTAACCTGGGGGTTACCATTCATCAGAATCCTGGGCGTTACTATTGATCAGAAGCTGAACTGGACTAGCCACATTAATAGTGTGGCTGCGAGGGCAGGTCAAAGGTTAGGAATCCTATGGCGAGTAACTCACCTCCTGGCACCCAAAGCCTGTCAACCATCTACAAGGCGCAAGTCAGGAGTGTAATGGAATACTCTCCACTTGCCTGTATGAGTATCAGGAAGCTCGACACCATCCAGGACAAAGCAGTCCGCTTGATTGTTCCCCCTTCCACAAACATTCAAACCCTCCACCAATGATGGAACAGTGGCAGCCTTGTGTACCATCGACAAGAGGCAGTGCAGTAATTCACCAAGGTTCCTTAGACAGCACCTTCCAAACCCACGACCACTACCACCTAGAAGGACAAGAGCAGCAGAAAACTGGGAACCCCATTACCTAGAGGTTCTTCCCCAAGTCACTTACCACCCTGACTTGGAAATATATCGCCGTTCCTTTGCTGTCGCTGGGACAAATCCCTCCCTAATAGCACAGTGGGTGTACCTACACCTGAAGGACTGCAACAATTCAAGAAGGCAACTCACCACCACCTTCTGAACAGCAACTAGGGATGGGTAATAAATGCTGGCCTAACCAGCGACTCCCACATCCCGTAAATGAATTTTTAAAAATCCATGCATATTGTTTCTATTGAACTAATCATCTAATGCCCTCTTGAATGCCTGAATTGAGCTGCTGGGGGAACTTACAACCGCATTCGACTTCAACTCTTGACAGCTGCCCTGTTGACTGTGCCATAGAGATTTTGACCCATTGTAATGCAGTTAATTTTCCTCAAGAGTTCCATTTCTTCTTCCACACACTGCACCCCCCACCTTGACTACTGCATCGCAAGGCAGTGGGAAGTGTAGATAAGAGTCAATGGATGGAAGGCGGGTTTGTGTGATGAACTGGGCGTTGTTCCCGACTCTCTGAAGTTTCATGCGGTCTTAGGCTCAGCAGTTGCCATACCAGGCTGTGATGCAGCCAGATAGGATGCTTTCTCTGGTGCACCTGGACAAGCTTAAAACTAACTTAAAAAAATTATTTTTATTCAGGAAAGTTTTTAATTCTAAAAAGGTAAAGCAACACAATAACGTATAACAAACAGAAGTAAATCATCCACATATAAAGGCACCCTATGCTTTGCCCCCCACCTACCCAGTGGATGACCTCAACGTAATGGCCAGAGGCTCCATTGCCAAGGCAAACTAAAGAGGAGACAATGGACAACCTTGCCTTGTGCCCCTATTCAATTGAAATTAGCCCGAACTCGGGGCATTTGGACGAACACTCGCGGTGGGGGCAACATACAGGAGCTGAATCCATGATATAAATTGTGGCCCAAAGCCAAGCCTTCCAAGAATTTCAAATAGGTACCGCCAGTCAACCCTATCAGATGCTTTTTCAGCGTCCATTGAAATAATCACCTCTAGCTTGGGAAGGGGGACAGAACGACATTTAACAATCTCAGTATGTTGGCTGATAATTGCCGGCACTTAACAAAACCAGTTTACCTCTCCAAAATCACTCCCGGAAGACAGGGCTCCAAACGCTTTGCCAACACCTTCACCGATAACTTAGCGTCAGCGTTCATCATTGAAAGGGTCAGTACAAAACACTCTATAGGATCCTTCTTCAGGATCAGGGTAATCGATGCCTGTGTCGGGCCGGCAACACTCCCGAGCCAAGGAATCGTTGAGTATACCCAATAACAGTGCGATCAACTGACCCACAAACCTTTTATAGAATTTGATAAGGAAAGCATCCAGATCCAGAGCTTTACCCAACTGCATTAATCCAATACACTTCATAACCTCCTCTGGACCCATTATCGCCTCTAACGCCTCCCTCTTCCTTGCTTCACTACTGGGAAGGACGACCCGTCCAAAAACTACATCATTGAAAGTCTGTCCGCTGGAGGCTCTGACTTGTGTAGCTCTGGATAAAAGGCCACAATATTCCTTGGGGAGAAAACCAACCCACCATTCGTCCTTATCAGGAGGTAGCCTTCCACTTCAGCTAGTGCAACTAGCCTTCTCCCGATATTCATGTTGATGTGAATCCAGCATCAGATAAAAGCCAACACTCGGGCAGCACGGTGGTGCAATGGGTTAGCACTGCTGCCTCACGGCGCCAAGGTCCCAGGTCCGATCCCGGCTCTGGGTCACTTTCCGTGTGGAGTTTGCACATTCTCCCCGTGTTTGTGTGGGTTTCGCCCCCACAACCCAAAAATGTGCAAGGTAGGTGGATTGGCCATGCTAAATTGCCCCTTAATTGGAAAAAATGAATTGGGTACTCTAAATTAAAAAAAAAGATAAAAGCCAACACCTTATTGGTGAACATCGTGTCATCCCAGTTCGATACATACACGTTAACCAATACCACTGCCATGCCTGCCAAAAATTACAACACCTGGGTACACCAATGTTTAACGGCTGAAAATTCTACCCACTTGTTGATCAATACTGCAGCTCCCAAGCCCTACCGTCGAAACCCGTCCCACCCAGCCCCTCTGTAACATTGTTCGGTCCTTGATCCGCAAATGGGTCCTCTGTAAAAACACCACATCAGACTGCAAACTTCTCAAGTGCGCAACACCCGTGACCTTTTCGCTGGGTGGTTTAGCCCCCTAACATTCCAAGTTATCAACCTACAGAGGGCCTTCAACACCCTGCCCCAGAGTCAGCCATACCCACCATGTAACATTCTTTTACAATCTCTTCCAATTTGCACATTTAATCTCCATCTTGAATTTGAACGGCAGATTCTGATCTCCAGCATTTCCTGGCCAAGTAACAATTCAGATTGAATGGCTTGAGTTATTCATGTACTTTATCTTTAATGTTTTAAAAATTTAGAGCACCCAAATCTTTTTTTCCAATTAAGTGGCAATTTAGCATGTCCAATCCACCTACCCTGCACATCTTTGGGTTGTGAGGGTGAGATGCACGCAGACTCGGGGAGAATATGCAAACTCCATACGAACAGTGACCTGGGATGGAGCCCGTGTCCTCGGCACCGTGAGGTATCAGTGCTAACCACTGCTTCACCGTACCTGCCTATTTGTGTACTTTAGATTTACCAAAGTAATACATTGTGTGTTACCTGGCCTCATACGCCTTTCTTTATGTAACAAAATGTAATCACATTTACGACAAGCAGCACAAAGAGAGACCTAAAAGTGCATGTATAGATTTATTTTCTGGTTGCAATTTGCAGCTATTCTTGCTGGAATTAACGGTGGTTTTGTTTTTATTATACAGGCAGCAGGTGGAACTACCTCTCATCTGGTCAGCTTTTCTTATTTCAATGCATTTAATTCCTTGTTGAACAACATGGAGCTCATAAGGAAGATCTACAGCACTTTAGCAGGCACAAGAAAAGATGTACAGATTACTAAAGGTAAAAATATCTATTTTTGTACCCTGCCTAAACAAGTCAAAATTTATTTCTAATATTTGCTGCTTTATTTAATAATCCCTAATTAATCTTATCAGAATGTTAGTGATCGACCTTTCATGAGTTTGATCTATTAATCAACCTTTAATTGTGCAATGAGTGCAAACATTCTGACCCCAATACAGTATCTGAGGCTCAATTTATTTTAGGCTAATTTAGCAACAAAATGGTCAAAGCAAAACATTGAATAATTTTGATCTTAGAAAATATGACTCTAGTAGTTTCCAATGGCATATGTTGTAAGATTGCTGTTCTTATGGTAGTAATATTAGCCCTCTTGTGTTAATACTGGACTAATAATAATTCTGAGAAAGTGAGGTTAGATCCCAGCCTGGCAGTTTGAAAATTTGAAAGGTGGTAACAATAAAAGTATTCATGAATCTGTTGGATTGTCTGGGGTGGCTCACTGTCGTTTAGGGAAGGAAACCTGACATTCTTACTGATCTGGCATCTTGATGCACCAAAGTATTTGATTCTTAACTACCTCTAAAGTGCAAAGTCACTTGAGGACAACTGAGAATGGACAATGAATGTTATCCTTGCTAATGACACCCATATCCCTAAATGAAGCAAAATGCCAACTTTTGGACTTCCCAGCTGGTAATAGCTGAGCCATGTTAACCAAGAGAGTTTGTGAAACATGCAGAAATAGAGAAGAATTACACCTTCGTGTCAGGCTATTTGGCCCAATTAGTTCATGTTGTTTACCCTCCATGCAGATTTCAGCTTGGCCCATTGATAGGCTAGTAGGAAGGAACTACTTGTTTTGTGCTATCTTTAGTGGAGCCTTTGAATCTTGGGAAAGAATTGGGCCCTGAATGCAGTTGGAAAGCTCGAGTTCCAAGTTGTCTTCTTTTGTACTGAAAGTGTGATTCCTTTGCACTGGTGGTATGCTCTTAGCTTAGTTTCAGCAGGAAACAGTTTAGGACATTGCAAATAAGCATACAGCTCTAAATCTAATCTTTGTTTTTCTTTTGATATATAGAGGAGTTTGCTCATGCTGCCAATAAATTTGGCCAGATTACACCGTTGGAAGTTGATATCCTTTTCCAGCTTGTGGCTCTCTACAGTCCAACAGGGTAATTCCTTTTTAATTCACTAATTTGTTTTTTAGTATGGATATTCACAGTTGTATCTTGATTTTATGTATAAAGCTGCAAGGCAGGAGGTGTAAGAAGCCACAAGTACACAAAGTCATTTAATTGTTTAATAGGTCTTTGAGTTTGCTAAATTTTCAATTTAGTAAGTCGAAGTAGGCTTAAGTCTAGCTTTATTTAAGATAACCTCCCTACAAAATTATGTTATGCTGGCACAAAGGAAGCAGCTGTTTGGTGTATAGCTGGTAATTATTTATTTGTCTTTAGCTTATATCAGTCGTCAGTTAGCCTGATAAATAGAAGCATAGAAGGGCAGTTCCATTCAATGCATATCCTGTTCCTTGTGGGAACACCAAGAAACTTCTCATGTTCTGGACAACCATATAGAAAGACGTGGTGTCAGCTGGAGGAGCTTGAGCTCCTGGTTTCAGAACTCAGACAACAGCTGGAAGACTGAGAGCTAAATCGATAGCACATTATCAGGAGTCTGCACGTCCTCCCCGTGTGTGCGTGGGATTCCTCCGGGTGCTCCGGTTTCCTCCCACAGTCCAAAGATGTGCGGGTTAGGTGGATTGGCCATGCTAAATTGCCCGTAGTGTCCTAATAGTAAGGTTGGGGGGGGGGGGAGTTGTTGGGTTACGGGTATAGGGTGGATATGTGGATTTGAGTAGGGTGATCATTGCTCGGCACAACATCGAGGGCCGAAGGGCCTGTTCTGTGCTGTACTGTTCTATGTTCTATTATCGAATGTGGTTACTCCACAGCTTGAGTGTGCAGGCAAAGAGGGAATGGGTGACCACCAGGTAGTCGTGGACCAAACGGGTAGTGCAGGAGACCTGCGAGCACCTCGCTCTCCAACTGGTATTCAGTCTGAATACTGTCGAGTGTGATGGCATTTGATGCTCTCTCCAGAGGAACCAAATGTGGCTCAGCTGTACAGGATGAAAATTGGGGAACCAATAGTGATGGGAGAATTCTATAGCTGAGGGAACCGACAGGCATTCTGTGCGACGGATGTTGCCTCCCTGTTACCAGGGTCAAGGATGTCAATGAGTGGCTGCAGAGCCTTTGAGGGGGGAGGATAAACAGCCAGTGATCACAGGCCATATCAATATCAACACCATAGGTTGAAAAAGGAATGAGTCAGCAGACAGATTTTGGGGAGATTAGAAAGAAATTAATAAGCAGGGCCTCAGAGTAATCTCTGGATTACTCCTGGTATCACATGCTAGTGAGTATAGAAATAGGAAGATAGAATAAATGAATGCTTGGCTGGTAAGATGATGCAGCTGGAGGGCTTTCTTTTCCTGGGACATTGGAGGTGTTCGAGCAAGGTTTAATCAATACAAGCGAGACAAGTTGCACTTGAACGGAGCCGGAGCCTTTGTGGGGCAATTAGTTTGTGTTATTGGGGAGGGTTTGTGTTATTGGGGAGGATTTAAACTAAGTAAGCAAGGGATAGGTAACAGTAAATAACATGGTACACAAGAATTGAAAGAAATAGATAGCATTTAATTAAGAAATAGTAAGCTATTATGTAGGGCCAGAGTGAGAGGGAATGTAATAAGGTCTAAATTAGGTTTACAGTGGATGTACGTGAATGCATAAAATGTGATAAGGTTGGTGAACTGTAAGTGTAAATAGCCAGTGGGAATAAGCTGTTATGGTGAAAATGGATACCTTGCTCAAAAAAAGTGCAGGACAAGGTACTAAATATTTCTGGATACAGGAAAGAAAAGTAACAAGGAATGGTAGCAGTATTGATTAAGGGAGATATTACAAGGTTGAAGAGAGGACATCATGTAGTACTCGAAGATTGAATATATTTGCTTAGAACTGTGAAGCATTAGAGGTACCGTTAAAATACTTGAGTGTATTCTATAAGTCTGCTTAATATTATTAAATGCTTCATTTTTATGTCATAATGTTGGGGTCGTTGTCACGTGTGTTGTGCGCCATCACCTTTGGCTTCCTCATTGTGCATTTGTCACCATTCTCAGTGCGTGCGTTGCATGTCATTCCGCGTCAGTTCATTTAATGTTAATCTAATATTGGCTCTCATGCCAATGGTACCATTGTGAAAAGAAGTGTTTTGCTCTTGAGGGAAGTTGGACTTTTTAGTCCCAGACACCGTTCTGAAGAAAGAATATCCATAGCTTTCATTTTTTAACAGCTCAGTCTGGACAGCTCAGTCTGGAAAAAAAGGTCAATTTCTTGACTCAAGCTGATTTCAATTTTGGAACTTCAGGAGTGCTTGCTGTGGGTGAGTCACAGAAGCTATGAAGTCTGTGAGAAAGAACTACAACAGTATTTGTTACTGTACAGATGTACAGTAAAATGGCAATCCTTGCCTTGTTTGGGTGGAAAATACAGGAGGCTGACGATCTTTTGAAATCTGCAGCAGGCTGAAGTCTGCAGCAGGTAAGGCAGAGGAATGATTTTAAAATCAGTGAGAGAGCCATTGGTAGTTAGGTAAAGGAGCCATTTTAATGTTGCTTCTTTTTGGCTAATCCCTTGGAATCACTTTTAAACATGAGCCCAGCAAGTGATAAGTGAGTCTGCTGCTTTAAACTATCAGACTAGCAATGAAATAAGATGTCTTAAAATATCTTGAGGCTAGAGAATGAGCAAATGATATTGCTGAAGTGCTTGGGCTATCTCCTACAACAGTGAGAACAATCCATCAAGCCACACCTTTGTGCACGCAGGCTAAGCCTGACTAGAAGCAACTTAATGAAGAACATGGAAAGACTATTAGCAGTTTGGATCGAAGACCGGTGCCTGGTGCCTCTTCGTTTGATCATCTAAGAAAAAGCCAAGCTTGTATGAAGACTTTCAGAATCATTGGTGTGAGAGTTGCTAGTCAGAACGTTTCAATGCTATTGGATAATTTGAGCGTTTCAAGAGGCTTTCCTACTTGCACAACATTATACTGTCTGATAAAGCAGTTACTGCTGATGCAGAAGTGGCTGACCCATTTGAAGAGAGTCATTGAAGGAGGCGGCAACTCGCCAAATAAAGTTTTTAATGTTGCTGAGGTGGGGTTTTTTGAAAACATAGCACTACACTGTTGCCTCACGGTGTCAGGGACCCGGGTTCGATTCCCATCTTGAATCACTGTCTGTGTGGAGTTTGCCCTTTCTCCCTCTGTCTGCGTGGGTTTCCTCCGGGTGCTCCGGTTTCCTCCCACAGCCAAAGTTGTGCATATTAGGTGGATTGGACATGGGTTCGATTCTGGCCCCGGGTCACTGTCCATATGGAGTTTGCACATTCTCTCCCCCCCCCTCCCCCAATGTCGGCGTGGCTCTCACCCCTGTGGTGTTGCTTATTTCAGCATGGTTGGTGTAATGTTCACAAAGACCACAAAATAGCTTGAACTTAAACAAAGCTATAAATTTATTAACACTAATTTGGATTCGACACATACTCCTAAAGAATACACAGTTGATTATTAACACTTAAACTATACTCATCTACAGCTAATAATAATATATACTATGATCTTCTCTCATTCACACTATTTGCATTTCTGACTCTCTCTCTAGCTAACTCCTGCACATCCTCCCCCACAAGGGTTAGCAGAGAATTGTGAAGTGATACATTTTGATAGGAAGAACAAGGAGAGGCAATATGAAATAAAGCAAACAGTTTTTAAAAAGGTGCAGGAGCAGAAGGACTTTGGGATTGTTGAGGGTGTTGGGGCACATTGAATGAGGCATGCAGTATCTTGGGATTTATTAATAGAGTTATAGGGTACAAAAGAAAATAAATTATTGTGAGCTATTGTGAAACTCCAGTTTGGTCTCAATTGGAGCTGAAGGGATTAGAGGTGCAGAAAAGATTCATGAGATTGGTTCCAGGGATGAGGGATTTTGGTTATGTGAATAGATTGGTGAAGCTGCTGGTGATCTTCTTGGAGAAGCAAATATTGAGAGGAGATTTGATAGAGGTGTTCCAAATCATGAGTTTGGACAGAGTAGATCGGGAGAAACTGTTGTCATTGGCGGAAGGGCTGAGAACCAGAAGTCACCGAAAGAGCCAACGGTGACATGACAAAAATCTTTTCTAAACAACAAGTGGTTAAGGGTCTGGAATTTTGTTTTTATTTATTCTTGGAATGTAAGCATCACTGGCAAGACAACATTTTTTGTTAATCCCTAATTGCCCATGAATTCAATGCCTGAGACTGTGGTGGAGCTGGATTCAATTGTGACTTTCAAAAGGGAATTAGGTCATTACTTGAATGAAAACAAAATTGAGGGCTGTGTGGGAAGGTGGAGAAGCTGGCAGTGACACACCAAGCCAAAAAAGTCTCCTTCTCTGCTGAAACTATTCTATGAAGTGAATAAAATTATGACAAAGATGCACAGGTCAATCGCAAATTTGTAAAGAGTGGTTTCTTGTAGACTTCAACTAATTAAATAGTTTACCACGGATTGTGCATTTTTAAGTATGTTACTGTTAAATGTTTTATACCACTTGTTATTAAAGTTGAAGAGTTAGATTTGATTTTGCTTGACAACGTAACACAATTTATTGATTTCCTGTACCCTAATGGATACCTTCTTGAAATATCAACAATCTTATGTTGAGATTTTAACTGAAAGAAACTGCATTTTTTTTCAACATAATCTGAACAAGGTTCCTTTGCATTACAGATTATTGCAACAGGACAGGTTGAACTTTGTATGTGGTATACTCTTAGTGAGTTGTGTCTCTACCTGTTTTTTCATTCCCTTCAGGCGAGTCACTCTGGCAGACATTGAAAGAATAGCACCATTGGAGGAAGGAGCCCTACCATACAATCTGGCTGAAGTCCAGAGGCAGGTAGGAGGGAAATCTAGCTCTCCAATACATATATCTAGCAATGTTAAAATTACATCATTTTAATCCTTCTATTTGTTTTAAAATCATCAACTTCTATTTACTGAAAGCCTGCTCAAACAAACTGCTGTGTACAGTTTGAAAGAAGAGGCTTGGGTAAAACATTTTAACCTACTTAATGCAAATAATGGAGTGTCCCACACTAGTTTGGATTCAGTGCATGTTTGGAAAAAAGGTCAATATCCCATAGTGTTGCCGTGGAATGTTTTTCTACAAATGTGACATTTAAATTTAAGTTGTAGTTAGTGGTGTATCTTAGGAGGACAAACTATTACTTTGTTGTGCGGGTATATATATATAATTGCCTGTGAATCAAGATTATCGGAATACTGCTACCAAGACAAGAGAATGGTCAGAGAAGAGTACAGCCCCCTGAAGGAAGCAGAAGTTGGCCACATTGATGGCCATGATGTGGAGATGCCAGTCTTACAAGAAGTCTTACAACACCAGGTTAAAGTCCAACATGTTTGTTTCAAACACTAGCCTTCGGAGCACAGCTCCTTCCTCAGGTGAATGATGGCCGGTAGAGCTTTGTGTTTGTCCCATTAAATAGTTGCATCCCAGTTGACTACAAATGGAGCTTTGATTTAGTGCCCCTCCTGTTGATCATCTTCCATGTATAATTGAAAAATTGATTTTAGCTCTAAGAGTTTAAATGCCTCTTTTGCTAGTCTTGCATGTTGTTTTCAATTTGAAGGATTTGACGTTTTTTTTGAAGATCAGTGAATGCATTAACCACTTGCATAGAAGAACACTTTTTTTTAGAGCTAGTGACTGGCTCCTGTGACAGCTTTGGCTGATCGCCTGCTTTCAGAAATCAGGGGTGGTGCGCTGGAAGTACTCTTTTAACACACATAGATGATGGAGAAATTAGATTAAAAAAGAAAAACTAAGAATGGAATTTTTTTAAAAGTTGATTGTTGTCACAATGTTAAAAACCTGAGAGATATTTGGACAACTTTGTGGATTTTTTTTTTCAGACTGGCTTATAAGGATTAGTCAATTGGAGAATTAAAAAACACAATTTAACAGGGCCTATGGGCAGCAATCTCATTGGCATCCCCTTGAGTAACATGCTAAAACCTGGGTACAAACTAAACTATTTGGAATTGCGAGAAACAATATGCCCTTTTCTTTAAGTTGTTGTGATTAACAGAATTGCTTCTATATCGGTAGAAAAAATAAGTGGGAGGGAGTTATAACACCTAATTTACTCCCCATGCAAGGAATCTCCGATTGCAATAGAAGGATCGGCATTTTTGCCCTTGTTGTCAGTCTGAACTCTGCTCTTCATACTGGAGCTGACTTCACCCCAGACTCCTCTTCCAAATTGGATGGCGGGGTTACACTGGCTTATGCTGAATGCTGCTGAATTTTTCAACATGCTTTCTCTGAAATGTGTTGAAATATCGTTCCAACTCGTCTCAACTAAAATAAGTTGCAGTTTATAATAGAATTTGCCAGATAAGGTCTGTTATTACAAGAAATATCTTGGGGTGACAGGTGGTTACAAATTATTTATGAGCCAGTTGGTGCCATGTGCTTGATATTGCCACTCCGATGCAGTGGTTGACTGTTCCTTATTTGCCTTCCAAAATGGCAGTAAAATGACATTGGTGATGGGGAACAAAATCATGGAATGGTGTAGTACAGGAGGCCATTCAGTCCACATCAACCACTTACATTGTGTACCTTGTGTTGCCCTGTTAATTATTTTATTTTCATGTACTAAATGATCTGTTTGAGCTACATGCAGAAAAATAATTTTCATTGTACCTCTGTACACGTGACAATAAACAAATCTAATCCAATTGGAGAGCTATTCAGTTGGCCCACTCTTTCCAGCAGTTATCTAACTGCCATTTGAAGACAGCTATTAGAAACATAGAAAATAGAAGCAAGAGGAGGCCTTTTGCCGTTCGAGCCTACTCTGCCATTCATTATGATCATGGCTGATCATCAAGTTCAATACCCTGATCCCATCTCTCCCTCCCCACCCCCCATATCCCCTGATTCTTTTAGCCCCAAGAGCTTTATCTAATTCCTTCTTGAATTACACAATTGAATCTGTACTACTCCCAAAACTTGTGATTGATTAAAAACAGTAACAAGAACTTGCATCTGTATATCACCTTTCATGTAGTAAAGCATCCCAGGGAATTCCACAGTAGGAAAATCAAACAAAGTTTGTCACTGGGTCACTAATGGTTATTAGGACAGGTGGTCACAGAGGCAGATTTTAATGACCATCTTAAAGAAAGAGAGAGAAGTAAAAAGACTTCAGCTGAAGGCTGGCAGATTGATTAAAATTTCAGATGTGCAAGAGCTCTGAATATAAAGAAGTAGTCAGAAGTTTGTATGATCCTATGCATCCAACGCTCATACCCAAAATTGTTTGTGAGCAGATCTTCCTTTCTTGAGGGGACAATGAGTAGTTATCTTTCTGTGCAGTATGTAGTTTTAAAGCAGGGAATTCTGTTCCAGCCTATATTTTTCAACATTAAAACAATGTCCAGTTGTAGTATAAGAATGTTTTAAACACAGTGAGATAAACTAAATACACATCAATAGAGGGCTATTAATCCAGCTTTACACCCTACACTTTTTTAGCTCATTCCTTAGAATACTTTATTCTTGCACAATAAGTCATGATCTCTGTAGAGATCATTAACTTTGGAAATAAATTTGAATTCCCAATGTCCACCTTAAAGGAATTGCATAACAAGATTCCACGTTTTAAAACTTCTACTGCAACAAACTAAAGGCAACATGGTTAAACTCTATTTCATAGGCAATTTATAGTCTAGACCAGTGTTTTTCAAACTTTTTTCTGGGGACCCATTTTTACCAACCGGCCGACCTTCGCGACCCACACCGGCCGACCTTTGTGACCCACGCCAGCTGACCTTCGCGGCCTACGCTGGCTGACCTGGGCAACCCACCATTTTCTCTTACCTTGTTTGCAGCTGACACAAATGGAGGAAATAGTTTTGGGTCCCTTTGGCCCTCGTACACGCTCCTCCAATGGAACCTGTTGGATGAAGGGGATGCCTTCTGGTGTTGGGAAGTATGGAGCCTTTATCTGTCCAAAATTCTGCATTTTTTTCCTGTAAAGTTTTATCAAATAAAACCGCCCCGAACTTGTAAAAAAAACAATAATTATATGGATAAAATAAATGAATAAAATAAAATGAATAAACCCCCCCCCCGAGCTTGTAAAAAAAAAAGCTGCGACCGTTTAAAAAAGAAAGCGACCGCACTGCGCATGCGTGCCCGATCATCGGCACGCATGCGCATAGTTTCGCGCATGCGCACCGATGATCTGGCACGCATGCGCAGTGCGGCTGCATTTTTTTTTTACACGTTCGCCGCCATTTTGAAGGCCACTTGTAGCCGCTGTTATTAACAGCCGGCTCCTGCGGCTGTTGCACGCGGATTTGCACGATCGGGAGCGCCGCGACGGACGGCTTCGCGACCCTAGACTACAGAAACATTTCCATGATAATGCTTTAACACAACCAAAAGTCTTCCTCCGCAGTTGTACTTCATTCTGTCCCTTAAATGGACACTATTCTTGTGGAACCAGTCCAAAATGATACTTGGTTCTGGAGGACTTGCTTCCGTTCTTTTTTTCAGCCAGATAATTATTAATTCACAAACTGCCTTTTAAGGTGAAGGTTACCCTGGAGATTCTTTCCCCGGGCCAGAGCTAAGCAAATCTTCCAGTCTTGTTTGAATTCTCACAAACGCGAGCCGGGATTCTCTAATCCCGCATCCAAGTTCTGACGTCGGCGTGAAAAGTGGCGCGAGCCACTCTGGCATCAACAGGCCTCAAGTGGCAGGTATTCACCCCTTCGTAGGGGGCTAGTATGGCGGTGGAGTGGTGTCCGCAGCTCCGGCGCACCACAGCCGGCACGAGTCTGCGCATGCGCGTGGGTTCCTGCCTCCACGCCAGCCCCCTGGCAATATGGCGGAGCCCTACAGGAGCCCGGCGTGGAGGAACATAGGCCCCCCATGGAACTCGTCCGCCCGCTGATCAGGCCCCGATCGTGGGACAGGCCACTGTGAAGCCCCCCCCCCCCCCCCCCCCCCCCCCCCCCCCCGCCCACTGGGGTCGGATCCCCTGCCACCCACCAGGACGGCCCCCACAGCCAGAACTCCGAGGTCCTGCCAGGTGGGACCATATGTAACTCACGCCGGCAGGACTGGGCCCGTCGAGGCGCGGAGAATCGGCTGGGGGGCCCCCGACTGGCGCGACGGTGATCCCACAGACGCCTGAGAATTGGGGGGCTAGCGTTGGGGGGGGTGATTCTCGCGCTCCCCTGGAAATTCTCCGACCTGGCGCGGGACCTCCCACCCTCATTCCTTCGAAAATACGAATTGGGAGTGGGAGTAGGCCACTCGGTCCTTCAAGCCTGCTCTGCCATTATATAAGATCACGGTTTCCCTGATTATTGCCTCAATTCCACATTCCTGCCTCAATTCCACATTCCTGCCTCAATTCCACATTCCTGCCTCAATTCCACATTCCTGCCTTCCCCTGATAGCCTTTCACCCCTTGCTTATCTAGAATCTATTTACATCTGCCTTAAAAATATTCAAAGACTCTGCTTCAACCACCCAAAGGCTCTCAACCGTCTGAGAGAAAAAAATTATCCTAATCTCTGCCTAAAGCGAACAACCTCTTATTTTTAAATAGTGACCCCTAGTTCTCGATTCTCCCGCAAGAGGAAGCATCCTCTCCACATCCACCATGTCAAGACTCCTCAGGATCTTGAATGTCTCTTATTCTTCTAAACTCCAGTGGATTCAAACCAAGCCTGTCCAACCATTCCTCCTAAGACTACTTGACCAATCCAGATATTTATTTTGTAAAATTTCTCTGAACTGCTTCCAATGCCTTTATATCCTCCCTTAAATAAGGGGGCTGGTTTACTCAGTTGGCTAGACAGCTGGTTTGTGATACAGAGCGAGGCCAGCAGCATGGGTTCAATTCCCATACTGGCTGAGATTATTCGTGAAGGCCCAGCCTTCTCAACACTTGCCCCTCGCCTGAGGTGTGGTGATCCTCAGGTTAAATCACCACTCATCAGCTCTCCCCCTCACAGGCGAAAGCAGCGTTTGGAAATCTTTGACCACGGCAACTTCGCTTACTAAATAAGGTGACCAATACTGTGCATAGTACTCCAAATGCGATCTCACCAATGCCCTGTATAAACGAAGCATAACCTCCCTACTTTTGTATTCAATTCACCTCTCAATAAATGAAAACATTCGATTAGCTTTCCTAATTACTTTCATGCCAACCGTTTGTGATTCATGTACTAGGAAACCTAGATCCCTCTGCATCTTTGAGCTCTGCAATCTCCCACCAATTAGATAACCTGCCAAACTTCACACTTTCCCACATAATACTCCATTTGCCAAGTCTTTACCCACTCACTTAACCTCCTTATGTCCCTTTGTAGTATCCTTGTATCCTTTTCACATCTCACTATCCCACCTATGTATGTCATCTGCAATATTAACAACCATACCTTTGGTCCCTTCATCCAAGTCATTTATATATTGTAAATTGTAAAAGGTTGAGGCCCTAGCACCAATCCCTGTGGCATACCACACCTTGCATCTTGCCAACCAGAAGATGACCCATTTATGCCTACCTTCTATTTCCTTTTAGCTAGGCAATCTTCTATCCATGCCAACATGTTGCCCCTACATCACGATTGTTTCTTGCATGGTGAACCATAGAGATTTGCTGCCTCTGTCTCCTGGCGCTGACACTGATTCTGGCTGACTGAGATTGTCTGTAAGGTTCAGTAATACTGTTTAAAAGTTCGCTAGAAAACCTCCTGTGAGGCACCCTATCAGTTATTTCCCTTCTCAAAACCTATCTCCATGGCAACGTGAATTACCTGAGTCTTGATTCCAGGTAGAGATGTTAATTGGTTATCCTTTAGACTCCTAACTTCAATCTATCTTTAAACTATTTTTTAAAATATAAATTTAGAGTACCCAATTAATTTGTTCCAATTAAGGTGCAATTTAGCGTGTTCAATCCACCTACCTTGTACATCTTTGGGTTGTGGGAGCGAAACCCACGCAAACACTGGGAGAATTTTCAAATTCCACACGGACATTGACCCAGAGCCGGGATTGAACCTGGGACCCCGGCGCCGTGAGACTGCAGTGCTGCCACTGCGCCACCGTGCTGCCCTACTATCTTTAAGCTAAATAGCCAGTTTAAAGCAAACCCGTTACCAAATCTGTCATTTCTAACACCTTCCTGGGTCACTGGAAACAAATTATCTATCCACGGTCTGCACAGAAGCTTTTGCCATTGTCTGCATTGTCCAGAGGTGTGAACACTTTGCATCTTCCCAGTAAAATAACCTGCATCTTCCCAGTAAAATAACCTATGTCTCCCCTGTTAATCTCACAATTGGCATGGTAGCACAGTGATTAGCATTGTTGCTTCGCAGCGCCAGGGTCCCAGGTTCGATTCCTGGCTTGGGTCGCTGTCTGTGCGGAGCCTGCACATTCTCCCTATATCTGAGTGCGTTTCCTCCGGGTTCTCTGGTTTCCTCCCGCAGTCCAAAGATGTGAGGTTAGGTGGATTGGTCAAGCTAAATTGTCCTTGGTGTCCAAAAAGGTTAGGTGGGGTTGCTGAGTTATGGGGATAGGGTGAGGTGTGAGCTTGAGTAGGGTGCTCTTGGGGGCAGCATGCTGGCGCAGTGGTTAGCACTGCTGCCTCACAGCCCCGAGGTCCCAGGTTCGACCCGTTGCTCTGGGTCACTGTCCATGTGGAGTTTGCACATTCTCCCCGTGGGTTCACCCCCACAACCCAAAGATGTGGAGGGTAGGTGGATTGGCCACACTAAATTGTCCCTTAATTGGAAAAAAATAATTGGGTACTCTAAATTTATATTTTAAAAATGGGTGCTCTTTCCAAGAGCCAGTGCAGACTCGATGGGCCAAATGTTTTCCTTCTGTTAAATAATTTGAACATTCTGTATTCTCTCTTTGTGAATCCAAAGAGGCGCCGGAGTGTGGCGACTAGGGGATTTTCACAGTAACATCATTGCATTGTTAATGTAAGTCTACTTGTGACACTAATAAAGATCATTACTATTACCATGCCACCCAAGCTTGCTGTCCGCAGAATTCCGAACCAGTCCTATGGCCCCTTTTGTTCTTCCATTGTACTATAATTTAAAGACAGTCTCAAATCAGAACACTTTTGTGAAACCTTATAATTGTAACAAACACCATTGGCTGGAATTCTCCATTCGCAGGAGTTTCACGGCGGTGAAATCGGCGCGAGCTCCTCACCGATTCTGATACTGGTGAGGGGTTAGCACCGGTGCCATATGAAACACCCGCGGATTGCATGGAAAACGGCTGGAGAATCCCCGGGCCAAGCATGCGCAGGGCTGACTGCCTGCACCGGTTGTGTCGGAAAACATGGCGCCGGCCATGCTGGAACCCTAACCCGCCAACCCCCCCCCCCACCCCCCCCCCCCCCCACACCCCCCACCCAACTCCTCCCGGCCAGCGGCACAGATCCCGGACGAGACTGCCAGCTAGCAGGTTGTGTTCCCGACCACTGGGACCACACGTGGCCTGTCCGGCCCATCGGGGGCAGAGCATCGCGGGTGGCTGGCCGATGACGCGCCGATGGGGTTGCAACTGTGCATGGCGCATGTCCCAATGACATCGGTTTGGAGGGGGTGGTGCATCGCAGACTGCCGTCAAACTGGTGCCTGCCCCGATTCTGGTGTCGGAAGCCATTCTGCGCCCAATCGCCGATCCCGATTTTGGCGTCAGGCTACGGAGAATGCAACGCCATTGTTTTTCTTGCTCTGTCAAGTGTTCTAAGACATCTTTCTTTTACGTGAAATACTATATAAACATAAAAGCAAAATATTTTACTTATCTTCTCCACTTCCATCATTGCAGGGCATAGTTTAGAGAGGTGGGTGGGGCAGGTGACTTCAGGTCGAAGCAATTGGTGTAGGTTCCCAGCAGTATGAAGCAAGGGAGCACCATAAGTTTGCACTGCCTTCGTGTCGCCATATATTTAATTTCTATGACCAAACTGATGGCTTCATAAGCTCTTCAGATTTGTGTTGAATGAATATTTGAAGAACAACAGGTTTTAGTTAGCATAAATAGTTAATGTTAAATTAATGTATTTGACAAATTGCCTGAATGGGCAACAAGCCATATCGGGATTAAAACAGAAAATGCTGGAAAAACTCAGCAGGTCTTGCAGCATCTGTGGAGAAAGAAACAGAGTTGACATTTTGAGTCCTTATGACTTGTTCAGAAGAAGTTATACAAACTCAAACCGTGAACTCTGTTTCTCTCCATAAATAGTTGCAGATCTGCCGAGCTTTTCCAGAATTAATTTCAGATTTCTAGAATCCGCAGTATTTTGCTTTGATTATAGCTATATCAGGATGAACTGCAATGGACTGTATTTATAATCCATAATGACTAAAATCACTGAAAGCATAGTGTTTGTTGTTAAAACAGCTGTAGATCCTAAAACTACATGTTGGTCTGTGCATTTTATTTATTGAAAGAAACTTGAATATGACTTTTTTGTGTTAATTCTGCAAATGGCAGAACAATTAGAATTGAAAGTTTTTAAAATTGTGCTCAATAAAATACCAACATTAAAACAGTCTTAAAGTGTATGAAGGAAACTGTTTAAAATAAGTGGTGCTGTTTTGAGCAAGTTAATTTTTAACCAAAAAATAGTCATTACTTGAATTTAAGCTAATTCCAATTTTTCATGTTTGCTGGGTAATGATTTGTAGTAGCTAATGTAACCACCTCCAAACTGTGTTTGAACTGATACTTAGTAAATTTTACAAAAGCTACTTTGAATCATATTCCTTTCCCACATTCATCCTTTTTGTTTCTGTTCCCCCACTAGCAATCCTACAATGATACGAGCAGGCCTGTATGGCTCCAGGTTGTTGAGTCTGCTTACAGGTTCACTTTGGGCTCAATTGCTGGAGGTGAGTGACATGTCTCAGTGCTATTCTCAAAGCCAGGCTAGTGTAACAAGATCCCATTAGACCAGTACAGATCAGCTAAGGTGCAGGCTATTATAATAAAGGGCCAAAGTTGGAAGGCTCTGTAAAGTTCCCTTTATATTTACTTGTGATCAGAGGACCTGACATAATACTACAGTGCCACGTCTGGCTCCAGACTGTCTTCAGTGCAAAAGCTCAATACCTATAATTACATGGGTCTTCTGGACCAAATAGTGAAACATGTGAAATATATTTGATGGGAAAGAGAGAACAAATGTTTCAAGAATAAGCAGGGGTTAAACTAAAATGTCATATGTACTGTTTTCAAACATCCCTGCATTAAGGCATGGAAGGGAGATCTTCTAAAGCAGTGGTTCTCAACCTTTTTTACATCATGGCACACTTTTGTACTATAAAATATTTTGAGGCACACCTATTTTCTCCAACTGAACAACCTTCTCGCAAAAACCTTTTGTGTCTCAAACCTTCTTAAAGACATGCCTAGCCACCATTTAATTAGCCACAATTTTCAATAGTTTAAGAAATTCATAATGAAAGCCTTAGCTTTCTTAACTTCCATATTAAAAACAATATTGAAGCCTGTTTCTCCTTTTCTTAACTTTATTGCTTTCCGATTCTGACTTCAGTCTTCCCTTACCGGGAACATTGGGTGCAATTCTCTCAGAAAATGACTTGAGTGTAATTTTGGGTGGGTGATTCCCACTGGTTGTTTGAGCAGGAACCAGGCTGGTATTCATTTTTGGTGCTTGGGAGTTTCACACTGGAAAATCCCACACGTAGAATTGTTTTCTGCAGTGGGGAACTAAAGACACAGGCAAGACCGGCTCCTCAGAGATTGGGGCGGCATTTTTAAAGGGTGCCCAGATCTCTAAAGTGAGGTTGAGGGTTAACCACACTCCCAATTCACCGATAATGCAACCTCCCCGCTAACATAGGCAACACCCCCAATCCCGAAGGGGCAAACCCCCGCCCTGACATCAATAAATGTTCATGTGACAGCCCCGCCCACACACCACCCAGACATGAGGGTGACATGGCCCCACACCCATGCATCCTCGTAGGCATGGGGGCAGCGTCCCCCCCCCCCCCCCCAAAGTGAGACTACACCACTATGGGGTAGCTGATGCCCCCCACCTTTCAGCCACCTCCCCACCCTTCATGTCCCCTTTCATGGGCATGGTACCCTCAGGCCCAGCCTCTGAGCAGTGCCAACCTGGCAGTGCCAGGTTAGTGCCCTGGGCGTACCAGGGGCACTGCCCTATCCTATCCCCGACCACCTGGCGGCTCCAATGACCTATGACCCTTTAGGCGTGGCCATCACATTTGAAGACCAGTGCTAATTCAATCGGTATGGCTGGTGATACCGGGAGCCAGGGGACTACAGCCTCATGGGCTATGCATGTTTAAATGAACGTGGTTCGGCGCCCGTCGTGAAACCCGTTTTTGACATCGCGCACTATGCACTCGGCGTAATGGGATTGGAGTCGGGCGCAACACAGTGGAAAAATCACTTCTGTTGTTTTATTTTTACTTCTCCCTGTCTTCTCTTTTTTCAGCCCCTCCCTTGCTTCTCCAAGTCTTTTGTGGCCTTTTTGTGTTTTTGCGCATGCACACGGGACCTTTGTCTTCAACTCCATGGTTGGTACTCCAATTTCCAAAGAACTTGAGATCTCCTGCGCATGCAACAGCCAAAGAGGGCTGCACATGCGCGTTTTGGAATGTTTTATGTTGGTAATCTGAACTGTGCGTGCACCAGCTGAAAAGGCCATGCATGCGCAGTTCTGATTTTTTACATCAGTTAGGCGTGATCAATGTTAAAAATTCCGAATGTGTAGCCAATTCCCAGCTGGTGCATGCACAGTAGGGATTACCAACATAGAACCACCCGATCCACACAAGTACGGCCAATTCCCTGCTGGTGTGTTCATGATAGAGATTACCAACATCAAACAATCTGAACCACGCATGTCCGGCCAGTTCTTAGCCGGTGCATGCATAGTAGGGGTAATCAACATTGAACAATCCAAACCCACGTATGTGCAGCACGTTCATCGGAATTTGGAGAAGCTGACAACAGAACCGAAAACAAAGATTAGATTTAGTTCACTACATAAGCATTGGACAGTTAAAACAGATCGTAATTTATTTCTAGGGTGCTGAAAATGGTCATGGGAAAGTGCTTCGTACGGCATTAGCATGGGCTTTGTTACTGGTGGAGATTGTATTTAACCAACATGATTATTCCGTAACAATGCTACTTGTTAACTTAATTTGGCCATTGTCTTTTTATGCAGCGGTCGGAGCTACTGCAGTTTATCCTATTGATTTGGTGAAAACAAGGATGCAGAACCAGCGGTCTACAGGGTCTTTCATTGGAGAATTGATGTACAAAAATAGTTTTGATTGTTTCCAAAAGGTTATACGGTATGAAGGCATTTTCGGCCTTTATAGAGGTAGGTTTTTAATAGAACTTTGCCATCATTAGATTTATTTAAGGGGGTGTGTTGGTTGTGTTTTTTTATCTTTGCCTTCCCCGCCCAAAGTAAAATTTAAAAGATGTCATGTTCACGACTTCCTGCATCACTGGGATTTTCAGATCTGGTAAGCCACATTTCTTTCTGCTGGGCAAAATAAACTTATGAAACCCAGATGTAAGTGGTACATTTCATTCTGAATATGAAAACATTCTACCTGCTGCTGATGAGAAAGTTTAGCAAAAGATAAATGCCACCATTTTTCAGCAGTAATAATAAAATTGCTGAAAAATATGGGCCGGGGTTCTCCAATCCCGCGGCCAAGTTCTGCCGCCGGCGTGAAAAGCGGCGCCAACCATTCCGGCGTCAAAGGTCCCCGATCATGAGGCATGCTCCCCTTCCCAGGGGGCTAGGTCGGTGGCGGAGTGGTCCCCACAGCTCCAGCTGGCGCAGAACGGCCGGCGCGTGTTCGCACATGCGCACTACGGCCGGCGTGATTCCGTGCATGCGCGTGGGTTCCCGTCTCCGGGCCGACCCCCGGGCAATTTGGCGGAGTCCTACAGTGGCTCGGCACGGAGGAACATAAGAAAAATGAAAACCAGGTCCCTAATTCAGATAAGGGAAGGAGAGGCTGCCATCTGCTGATCAATTATATCAGAAAATGTCAGTTTTCTGTTCCCTACGTATGCTCCACTTAATGAGACCCTTTTGACTGGCAGCACCAGGCATGCATGACTGCTTTGGCTGAGTACCAGCAAAAGTCACTCAACAGTCTTTTCAGAAGCAGATCAGGTTCACTGGCAGACATTAAAATATCTGAAAAGAATTCGAACCACCATTCTAACCTTTGAAAAAGAAACAGACTTGATGCATAGAGAAGAAAAGCAGCAATTCATAAAAGTCTGACGAGAAAGTTGAACTTTCTGGATTTAATACAATTATTTCTGTGTATGTGTCCAGGTTAAGGTCCGTTATAGAGTAGCTCCCTGTTTTAGGTAAGGAAGTTAATTTAGTCTTTTTGCATCTTGCTTAAATCTCCCATGTCTCCTTTTTAGCCTCTTAATATACACATCTGGTGTGCACCTTGATACATTTTTCAACATTAGGGGTATTGTAAAATTGCAAGTTATTTTTGAACAGTGAAATATTTTTGGAATATTAAACCAGCTACCACATGGATGAGGGGGCCAGGTACTGTACCACATAATCGCCAAACCATTTGTCAATATTTATTTGTGTTTTTGAGTTACTAAGCTAGTTTTACTGGAAAGTAAGTCTTCATGAAGTAAATTTTACCCAAATTATAACCAAATTTTATAGAAGAAAATTATATATTGATGTGGTTTCATTTGGATGTAGTTAAATAAAGTAATATAACTAGCCATACTATGCTTTTGAACCTGTTACATGCCAAGGGACTAATGGTTCATGCTTAGGTTGGTGCTTCATGAAGGTTGGTACCCATCCTTTCGAAGGATTGACGGTCTCCTGGAGATGGAGGCTGGAGCTACAGTTACATGTCCCTCATTGTTTTTTTGTAACCATCGTTGTCAGGTGATAGCGATGTTGTCTCCCTATCCTGGAACAAAGAACAATGTCTTGGGAGGTTGTTCAGGGAGAGGGTTCGGTTGTAAAGTTGCAATTAAGAGGCAACCAGTATGAATACCACAACTCCAGAAACTGCATGTACATGAATCATCTGCTGTCTGAACAGGAGGGCTGCATTGGGCTTGAGCTAAATAGTCTTTAATGCGGATAGCCTGTCAAATTGTGTTCACAATTGTCTGTAGTTGATTGCTCATGAACACTAAGACACATAGGAGTTGATTTTTATTTATATCAGCAGATAGAAAAATTAATCATTGTCCACCAAATAAGGTGTGATCAAATTTGGTTATTGGCCCTCAATTTTAAATAAAACGGATGCACTATCAGTACTAAATAAATATTGACAGGCGGCTCGCCGATCAGAGGTGTGGTATGGAACATTTGGAGAATCCTCCACAGAACCAAGTTGGTGGAGCATTCATAGGCCAACAAAAATAGTCTTAAGAAAATGTCTTTAAAGTGGCCTTCCAGTATTGCCTTTATGGACTGTTAGTTTAGTTGGAGGGAGTTCTGTCTGTATCCTAATTGAAATCCTTCCCAGATATGCCACCAAAGCAGATTGACCGCCTATTTATCATTTTCAGTTTGTGGTCCTTGCTGTGTGCAGATTGGCTAACATATTTGCCTATCTTTCAAAGGTGTAATTTGTTAGTTGTGAAATACTTTAGGAAACCCTGCAAGGTACAATTGAAAAGCTAGCGCTTTTGTTTATATTTGCGCAATTGCACTCCTTCTTTGTTATAAGTTAATGAAATAATTTTCTCTGATCGTGTTGGGGCTGGATAGAACCATAGAATCCCTACAGTGCAGAAGGAGGCCATTTGGACCATCTGAAAGAGGGTCCCACCGTAATCCCACCTAACCACATCTTTAGACACGAGGGACAATTTAGCATGGCCAATTCATCTAAGCTGCACATCTTTGGACTGTGGGAGTAAACCGGAGCTCCCAGAGGAAACCCACTCAGAAATGGGGAGAAAGTGCAAACCCCACAGTCATCTGAGACTGGAAATTGGACCAATGTCCCTGACGCTTTTGGGGCAGCATCGCAAACCATTATGCTGCCCCTTTCATGGTAACTTCAGCTATTTGGCTTGACAATTTTAACTCTGGAAATTATCATCGGAAAAGGCCTGTGGTAATACATATCTCAAATGGGTACTCTTCGTGTCTCAACATTGTGTGTCAGTAGACTATTCAACTGCAACAGGGCACCACAGACATTTTAATTATGTCCTCAGCCTTTTGTACACTGGAGGACATTTACTGCTTAGTAGTAAAAAACAGGAACATAAAGAGAGAGTGGTCTTGGTCACCTCAAGAACTTTCATGTCAGTGAACCTCCCCATACCCTTTTGTATACATGCATGCAAAAACTTAAGGAAATTTAATTGCAGATTGTCCAGTTAGAAAAATGTCAGGCTGAATCGGATGTCTGACTAGCAAGGATAAATGAGTGAGATTTTATTGTCACGCAACCTCAGTACAGTTAGTTTAATTAATTCAAATGCCTATTGGATCAGATTTTTAATAAAACAGAAGCTATATAATGGTAACAGTAGTGTTTGTAATGATGCAGCTGTACTATTTTCCTAGATTAAGTCCTTTATGAATACTGATATGAGTTGATTGAATTTTATTAACACCGATAAAATGTCTTCACAAATCTGATGATTTTGTTGTAACAATTTAATGTAGATAATATTCCAGTGACAAATTTATATCTATGTTTTATTATTACTAATGGTTTGATAATACCCTTCTGAACACTTAGGTCTTTTACCGCAGTTGTTGGGTGTTGCTCCGGAAAAGGCCATTAAACTTACTGTAAGTCTTCATTCTATTTTTAATTCTTTGTTTTCATTTTATTTTGTTACTGTTCTAATAGTTACTGAATCTAAATGAAATAACCATGAAATCTTCAATTTTATTTTTAGGTTCTCAATGGCATAACTGTTGTTAAATGGAATTATTATGTGTTGTACGAGATGTGTATCCTGGCCTTTGGTTAGAAACAATTCAGTGTTAGACAAAGAGTCATCGGACTCGAAACGTTAGCTCTTTTCTCTCCCTACAGATGCTGCCAGACTTGCTGAGATTTTTCAGCATTGTCCCTTTCGTTTCAGATTCCAGCATCCGCAGTAATTTGCATTTATCCAGTGTTAATAGTATTTGCATTTGACACCTAAAAAGCCAAAATGCCATTAATTACCGTTTACTTTGCGCAATAGGTCTGACATTGTTTTTTTTAGGTCAGTTCTGAAAATGACTACTAAAGATATTGGTGAATAAAATAGCTAATTGTGGTGTCCAAGGCAGTACACTCCAACTTAAGCATCTTCCTTACCTCCTTGTGTTGGATACATCTATTTTTTTAATATTGATCCTGCATGGAGATGATGATTTGTGACTTGAATTTTTTGTAGCATTTCTTAACTTGTAGGGTAAGTTTGTCCTTGTTCTATAAATAAATATAGGTTCCATATTTTTTAAATGCTCATTCTTTATCCTGGTTATCACATTTCTCTCAACTGCAGAAAATACATCCCTGCATGCAGGTAGCACAATATTGCAATGCTTGAGAATGAGGGGTGTAACAAAATAAGAGGCTCCCTTCTTCAAGAACTTATTAGAGATTAATTCATTTGATTGGTTTCTGATGGGCTCTCTCTCGTGCTCAATTTGCATGACTTTTGTCCTGTTCCCTAGATCTTCCTCACTTTGATTGCATTTTTTCCCTTCCTTCCTCCCCTCCCCCATCCCTTCGGATTCTTGACTTCCTGTCCTACTTGCAGCGTAACTGTAGATACAACAATAGCACAGCTGTTGATTATAATGTAGTGCTTACTAGGCCATTATTTTGAGGAGCACAATCCACTGAATTCAAACTATTTTTCAATGTTTTGACTGCTCATTAGCTCAAACACAAATTTATTTGCTGAAGCCAAAACAATACTCTGCACCTTCACGATTGCCAGCTTTTGAGTAACTTTAGAACTAACTCCTAAGAGGTTGGTATACTTTACTGAACCAATAATTTGCTTACAAAGCTACATATAATTTTTTCACATTCTCAATGTTTAATCTTTGATCCTCTGTTCACCATTTCTGCAGCTACAAATCTGCTCAGCAAATACTTAGCTGCATCTTTGATAACCTTGTTCAAATTAACACTGTCCTCCCGCCCTTTGTTATCTTCATTCCCTTAAGTCCAAAGATTGCATGCTTGAAAGCATATGACACACTATCCATTCACCACAAGATCTAGGTAGGCCACATAAAACACTATTAGGTCCTGCTCTTGTTTGCAAAAACTGCTTACAATTCCAGGATGACCCTGGAATGCAAATGTATTCGCAGCTTCTCTTCTGTGTTGCAAATCTTTGTTTAAAGCCCCTTTCTCTCCTGCATCCTGTCACCAAGAATAATTGAGAGGAACTCATGGATTTCATTGTCGGTAAGATTGAGACCACCAACCTGTCTGTGCGGAGTCTGCACATCCTCCCCGTGTGTGCGTGGGTTTCCTCCAGGTGCTCCGGTTTCCTCCCACAGTCCAAAGATGTGCAGGTTAGGTGGATTGGCCATGCTAAATTGCCCTTAGTATTGGGTGCGGTTACTGGGTTATGGGGATAGGGTGAAGGTGTTAACCTTGGGTAGGGTGCTCTTTACAAGAGCCGGGGCAGACTCGATGGGCCGAATGGCCTCCTTCTGCACTGTAAATTCTATGAACCTTCCATTGGGCCAAACTTCCTCAAAGGTCCCTCCTGCCCTAACCTTGAACTGGTGCTTTTCTGTTTTTTTTCCTACATCCTCTCATGCCCTTCTTGTCCATGACACTCATTCACTCTCTCAACTTCATATCACCTAAACGACTTACCATCCAGTTTCCCTTCCTGGCTTGCATGTTAGTTGATATCGTTAATGGTTCTTTTCAAGTATTGACCTCTCCTTCAAACCTACCATCATCATCCCTCTCATCAAATAAAACCCTGACCCATTGCGAATTCCGCCCCATCTCCAACCTCCTTTCCTCTCCTAAGTCCTAACATGTTAGAATAGAATGTAGAATCCTTGTAGAAATTCAAAGTATTTGTGCAAACGCCAGCAGTGGGGGCCCTATACAATAATCAAATCCAGGATATAAACTTTTATCCAAATCCAAACCTCCCAAGAATCTCACTCCACTCAATCAAACACCTTTTTCAGTGTCAGGGAAACGATCACCTCCAGTTCGGGCACCGAAGATGGCGAGAGGACAACAGTTAACACATGACATATATTGGCTGACAATTGCCAACTCTTGAAAGCCTGTCTGGTCTTCCGAGATCACCACTGGGGGAGAGGGCTCAAACCACACTGCCAGCATTTTAGCAAGTAACCTAACGTCCACATTTAAAAGTGAAATAGGTTGGTACGACCCACACTCTGTTGGGTCCTTGTCTTTCTTAAGGATCAAGGAAAGAGAGGCCTGCACAAGTGTAAAGGGCAACAAACCCCAGGATAAGGAGTTGTTAAACATATCTAGAATTAGAGGTACAAATTGCTCCACAAACTTCTTATAAAACTCAATGTGGAAACTATCCGGGTCAGGAGCTATACCCGTCTGCATTAACCCAATGCATTTCTTCATTTTCTCTGGCCCACGGGGAATCCAACTCTTCGTGCGCGTGCCCCCCCCCCCCCCCCCCCCCCCCCCCTCCCACACACACACACACACACGCACACAGCTGGGATGGCTAATCCATCCACAAAATCAGTAATGGGTGAACTCTTAGCCAGGGGCTCCAAAATACAGAGAGCCTGATAAAACATTTCAAAAGCCTGCAGTGACCTGAGGCGGGGCAAAAACCAGGCTGCCACTCGAGTCACGTACCTGTGCAATCATCATGGGAACCCACCTTCTGTCTCAGCTGGTGAGGGAAGAGGTGACAGGCCTTCTCCCCATATTTATAAAATGCACCCCTTGACCGTCGCAGCTGGTCCACCACCTTACCCATTGATAATTCAAATTGGGCCTGCAGCCAATAACTCTGGGATTGAGCAAGTGAGTACTGATGGTCCACCTCAAGGATGGAGTCCATCAGCCTCTGCTGCTCCACCCTCGCTGCCTTTATCAAATGCACTTTGTAGGAAATTATCTCCCCCCATACCATCTTGGGCATGATAGCGTCATTTAACATGTATCTAGACAGATACATGAATGGGCAGGGAGCAGAGGGATACAGATCCTTAGAAAATAGGCGACAGTTTTAGATAGAGGATCTGGATCGCACGGACCTGGATGGCCGAAGGGCCTGTTCCTGTGCTGTAATTTTTCCTTGTTCTTGAGCGTAGAAGATGAGATAGACTCAGTTTTATTAAATTTAATATATCCCCAATGGGCGTGACATGCATTCTCAAAATCTCTTGTCCGCTAATAATGCTGCATTTAATCTCCATGGTGGATGCTGGGAGGGTCCTGGTTCTAGTGCCTAATCAACAAAATGTGGAGCATGGTCTGAAATAACAGTCATCTAACCCACCGTCTCCACGATAGGAAGGAGAGCCTTATCCACCACAAAAAAGTAGATACGCAAGTATACCTGGTGTACATGGGAGAAGAAAGAAAAGTCTTTATCACCTGGGTGCAAGAAGCACCACAGATTTGCCTCCCTCATCTATTCCATGAAAACGACTGGCCACCTTGATGATTTGGGTCTGGGGGGTCCATTATACAGTTTAAGTCACCACCCAAAATAAACTGATGTAAATCCAAATCGGGAATAGAAGACAGCAGCTTATTAATAAAATCCAAATCGGCCCAGATTGGAGCATAGATATTAACCAGAACCACCGAGGTGCCTGCCAAAGATCCACACACGATACAATGTCTACCATTGGGGTCAGCCAAGATCTTAGCAGCAGAAAATTGAACCCTTTCATTGATTAATATTGTGCACCCCAGGCCCTACCATCAAAGCCTGAATGGAAAACTTGTCCCACCCACCCCTTCACAACCTTGTCTGGTCCCTGACTCGCAGGTGAGTCTCTTGCAGAAACACCACGCCGGCATTTAAACTCTTACGGTGAGCAAATATCATCGTCCTTTTCACTGGGTCATTCAAGTCCCTGACATTCCAAGTCACCAAACAAGTTTGTGGCATTCCACCCCCTTCCCCGATCTCCGCGGAGTCAGCCATTTCCACCAAGGGAGATTATTTATTTATTTTTTAAAGACATTTAGAGTACTCAATTATAATTTTTTTTCCAATTAAGAGGCAATTTAGCATGGTCAATCCAACTAACCTGCACATCTTTGGGATGTGGGACTGAAACCCACGCAAACACGGGGAGAATGTGCAAACTCCACACGGACAGTGACCCAGGGACCAAGGGAGATTATTGAATCATTCAATAGAAAGTACGTCAACCAGGCCCACCCAAGATGGCCACCAAACCCACTAAGAGTATTAAACAAAGAAAAATATGAAGTTGCCATCAGCAAACTACGCCTAACCTCCACCCCCTCCCCACCTATAAAGCCAGGCTTTTGGACATTACCCGAGTTTAAATGCTCCATAAATTTATTTGAGCTTCAAACAGCATGGGTTAGCCTTGATGAGCTTTATAGTTGTGAGCCACAACTGAAACCACCCCCCCCACCCCCCAGCTGACGTTAATTTTCCGCAAAGAGGTCGACAAATGGCTGCCAGCTCCGGGTGAACCCTAACATTGACCCTCTCAAGGCAAAGTTGATTTACTCCAAACAGAGAAGCTAGCCATGTTAGTGAACCAGGTCTCCGACTTCGGGGGCTTTGAGTCCCTCCAAGCTAATAATATCTGTCTCCGGGATACCAGGGAAGCAAAGGCCAGAACATCTGCCTCTTTCTCCTGGATTCTCGGATCTTCCGACACCCCGGAAATCGCCACCTCTGGACTCGTTGCCACCCTTATTTTTAACACCGTGGACATGACATCCGCAAACGCCTGCCAGAATCCCCTAAGCTTTGGGCATGTCCAGGACATGTGGACATGGTTTGCTGGTCCTCCCGCACACCTTGCACACCTATCTTCTACCCCAAAGAACCTGCTCATCCGGACTACTGTCATGTGATCCCGGTGAACGACCTTGAATTGTATTAGGCTGAGCCTGGCACATGTTGTGGATGCGTCCACCCAGAGACCATCCTCTAACTCTCCTCCCACTTGCACTTCAGCTCCTCGGTCTGCGTCCCCTCTGACCCCATGAGTTCTTTGTAAATGTCAGAGACCTTCCCTTCTCCCACCCACGTTCTGGAAACTACCCTGTCTTGTATCCCCCTTGGTGGTAGGAGTGGGAAGGTTGAAACCTGCCTGCGTAGGAAGTCCCGCACATGCAGGTACCTAAATTTGTTTCCCGTCGCCAATCCAAATTTCTCCTCCAGCTCCTCAGGCTAGGAAAGCTCCCCTCTATAAACATATCCCCCATCCTCTCAATCCCTGCTCTCTGCCATCTCCGAAACCCTCCAGCCATCCTTCCCGGGGCAAACCGATGATTATTACAGATTGGAGACCAAACCGATGCTCCCTCTGCTCCCACATGTCTCCTCCATTGCCCCCAGACTCTCAGGGCCGTCACCACCACGGGGTTGGTGGAGTACTGTGCCGGTGGGAACAGCAGAGGTGCTGTTATCAACGCCACCAAGCTGGTGCCCTTGCATGAAACCGCCTGCACACGCTCCCATACCGACCCGACTACACCCCCCAGCACCCAGTAATAATTAGTTATGTTCGGCAGCACCAGCCAGCCCCCACCCAGCTCCGCTCAAGCACCCCCTTTTTTACCTGCGAGGTCTTGCCCGCCCATACAAAGCCAGTGATTACCTTATTGACCCGCTTAAAAAAGGACCGCGGAATAAAGATGGGGAGACACTGAAAGACAAACAGGAATCTCGAGAGGACGGTCATTTTCACTGTCTGTACTCTTCCAGCTAGTGACAACGGGAGCACGTCCCACCTTCGAAAATTGTTCTTCATTTGGTCTACTAGTCGGGCCAGGTATACCTTGTGCAATCGTTCCCATTCCTGCGCCACCTGGATGCCTAGGTACCCAAAGCTTTCCCCCACCATTCTGAACGGCAGTTCCCCCAGTCACCTCTCCTGTCCCCTTGCCTGGACCGCAAACATCTCACATATTTATTTTATACCCCAAATTCACCCAGAATCCTCATAATTTCTTCCATTCCCGCTAATGGGTCCGATACACATGCAGGAGCAGGTAGCCTATGTGAAGCGAGACTCTGTGTTCCACAGCCCCCCCCCCCCCCCCCCCCCCCCCCCCCCCCCCCCCCCCCCCGGACTCCTACCAGCCCCTTGAGGCTTTCAGCACAATTGCCAGCGGCTCTATGGCTAACGCAAACAATAATGGGGAGAGGGACATCCCTGTATCCTCCCCTGATGCAGCCTAAAATAGTCCGATGTTGTCCTATTCGTCCGTACGCTCGCGACAGGAGCCTGATACAACAACCTGACTCAGTCAATAAAGCCCTGCTCAAATCCGAACTGTCCCAGTACCTCCCACAGATATTCCCATGCTACTCGATCAAAAGCCTTCTCTGCATCCATTGCGACCACTACCTCCACCTCCCTACCTTACGGGGGCATCATGATCACATGAAAGTGGCAGATGGACGTTCAGCGACTTTTTCCTCGGGTGCATGTAGCTGTTATAAGGGGGCATAACTATAAGGTTCATGGTGGAAGATATAGGAGGGATGTCAGAGGTAGGTTCTTTACTCAGAGTGTGCTTGGGGCGTGGAACACACTACCAGCTACGGTAGTGGAGTCGGTCACTGTAGGAACTTTCAAGCGGTTATTGGATAGGCATATGGAGTGCACGAGAATGTTTGGGAGTAGGTTGATTTGATCTTAGCTTCAGACTAGTTCGGCACAACATCGTGGGCCGAAGGGCCTGTACTGTGCTGTACAGTTCTATGTTCTGTGTTCAAAGCTGCAGTTGAGATTATGGAAATGGACTAACCTAGGAAAATGTAATGCCAAACAGCACAATCTGTCTAAAGCCCAGCAGTTTTTGGTGAAAACAACCACTTATATCTGAAGTGATGTAGGTAAAGCAGCGGCTATCAGACACTGCTACTTGAAGGGAAAGAAGGTCTGTGGACGATTTACCTTTGGCTACCTTCTTGTAACTGGTTTCAGGACAGCCTGCCCAATGAACTAGCAATAATTTACCTGTTCACCTATCCATCTACAACGAGTTTGGAAGCCTGACAAAGGGTGTAGAAGGGAGAGAAATCTCTTCAACCAAGAATACACCATGTCTTACATGAGATATCCTTGTCTAATTTCTCTAACAGGTAAATGATTTTGTCAGAGACAAGTTCACTCAAAGAAATGGCTCGATTCCTCTTGTTGCAGAAATCCTTGCTGGTGGCTGTGTAAGTATTGCATATAATTGTTTTACATCTCTTCATTTTGTATCATGAGGCTTTGCAAATTAATACCTGGCACTGTTCAGTTCAATATTTTTTATAGTGGGTTATAACTTTAAACCTGATGGATGTACTTTAGTGGATGTTCCTGGTTACGGGTATTTTAAAAGGCCTGGAAATCTATCGCTATGTGTTGCGATGAGTACAGAAAACGTTTTGAGTCCATCTTTCTGAGTTTATATTTTGCTAAATAAAACTCAAGAGTTACATGATGCCAATGGCGAGGTTAAAAATTGAAAAAATTAAGAGTAATTGGAGTTCTAACTTGGACAGATTTTACTTTTCAACAAACTAATTTAATTTGAATGATCCTGACATAACCATATTTTTATCTATATGTACCGATGTAACATTTTTCCTTGTTTATTTATTTCTGTGTCTTAGGGTGGCACAGTGGTTAGCACTGCTGCCTCAAAGTGCCAGGATCTGGGTTCAATTCTGACCTTGGGTGACTGTGTGGAGTCTGCACATTCTCCCCGTGTCTGCAAAGTCCTCCGGGGGCTCCATTTTCCTCCCACAATCCAAAGATGGTGGATTTGGCCATGCTAAAATTGCCCCTTAGTGTCCAGAGATGTTAAGGTTAAATGGGGTAACGGGATATGGCAGTGGAGTGGGCCTAGGTAGGGTGCAGTTCAGAGTGTCTGTGTAGACTTGATGGGCCGAATGGCCTCTTTCTGCATTGTAGGAATTCTATGGAAATACTACCTTTAAAAAAAAATGTGCATTTTGAATTGTCAGTTAATTTTCCCGTTCTGCTGCCTATTCTTCATCTCTACCATATCCTGATATTGTTTTATTCTGTTATGGTAAGCAGATAGCTCTCCTATCTCAACCTCTATTAGCTCTCTCTATGAAACAGTTTCATCTTATCCAAATTATTTTGGGCAATTCTATGCGTTGTTACATAATCAGAAACATTTTGGAAAACTGGCAAGGGGGTTGGTGGGAGAATGGATGATGCATATCAATCCCAGGGACTACAAATTTACTTGAAACTGGTTTTTTCATTGAAGTATTTCAGTTCCAGTCTATGCAGGGGATAGTAACTGGAGACCCATCCAAGTAAGATTTAGCATTATTTGGTACATGTGAAATTGTTCTTAAACTATCCACTTCTTAAAAATAAATCAGTTTATTACTTCTGTCAGGCAATCACAAAGATTTTATCTCCAACTTTATATTTCTTCTTTTGTAAAGGAAAATCTGTTAAAATGCACAAGATATTTAACCTTTTATGTCGATTGATGAAAGATTTTCGTTATCGTTTTGTTTACAATTAAGTCTTAAAGAAGGATCATTACTAATCAGTGATTGGGCAGTGGAATGTTTTTCTGCTCTCAGGGAGTTAAATCCAACAGGAAAAGTCATGGATCTCTACTTGTCTGCACTGACCTTGGACTTGGACCTGGACTGGCAAGTGGCAGATTTCTTCTGAGGCCATCCACAAAGCTGAAACCTGGAGCATTAACCGTTGTTGTCCTAACTTGAGAGTTAATGACTGACACTTGCTGTGGACTTTAGCATAACCGTATCTAATATGGCCTGAAGAAGTCCTCAGAATTCCACTGATACTTTCTCTTCTATTTCCGTATGCTTCTATTTAGATATCCCATTTGTATGCCTTGATTAGTGCTTGAGGAAGAATTTAACATTGCTTACTTTAGGTTATAGTCTTCATAGTTCTTTGAAGGTTCAATTTCCACTGCAAAGCTTCCTCAAAACCTGTGTTTTTGTTATATGGTTTCAAATACCATGGAGCTACTTTACTGTTTTCTTGTATTACAGTTCAGTGCTTTTGCTGTTACGTTTAGGCTCAATGCTGTCTGCTCCAGGCAAATAATTAAGAATGGAGGGCAGAATCCGATCTTGTATGGAGCAGAATGAGAAAAGATCATGCTGACTGCATAGCATTTAGATTTCATAAATGGATAGTGTATTTTTGCATTCGTTTTTCCCTCTATATGGAGGAAAAATATAAAAACGTCATACCATTCATGATCTGGATAATCAAAAAAGAACTTGAAGCAAAAGCTGTTATTTCATTGTGAATCCAGACTGTTAAAGTAAGTGAGAGTGATGTGTGGTGTGCACTTTCTGCCCACAAACCTTGAATTAGAATTTACAAATGTGCAAATTCCTGTGTTAGCAGTGGGATAGTGTAGGCTTTTGTCTTCTCCATAAAATTGTGGCACACATTATCCAATGCCACCTGCCATTTACCAGCACCTAACTTCCCTGCGTCCTGGGCCTCCAGGTAAGTGTTGTAGTTGTCTATTTATTTGCTTCTCTGATCTGCCCAAAACTAATTTAAAAAAACAAGATGGGTGGGATTCTCCGGTCCCCCAGCCGCGTGTTTCTCAGCGGCATGCTTTTTGCTGGCGGTGGGATTCCATCCTCCCACCACTTCTCAATGGGATTTCCCATTGAAACCACCGTGCCGTCGGGAAACCCGCTGGCGAAGGTTATTGCCAGCGGGAAAATCAATCCTGACGACTGGAGAATTCTTGAAGGCCTTCCTGAGCTGGAAATCTGAGCCACCATTAAAACTGTTCTCCCTCCTGTGTCTGAAGTGCTGTTGCTTTGAATTCTACGTGTCTCCACCTTATTTTAATGCACTCTTTCCTGCAAAAATGTTAACCCTGTTTAAAAAAAATCTAAATATTGAGAAACATCTTGAAATGAAGCTCTCGGCCAACGTGCTTGGAAATTTTACATCCCTATTGTCTCTATTTAAATTTAAAATCTTTCCAAACCTCCTTAAACTCACTCAGCCTTCAAATTCTCTCACCACCATTCATCCCACTCTCCTTCATTTTATCTGAGACATCATCATTCTGCCTTTCTCCTCGTGTCTTGAATTCAAGTATTCCAGCACTGCCTGTCAAATATCTACCTCCTGACTCCCACATGACTATAATAGCCTACTATTCCTTATTTCACTAATAATTTGCAATGTGGTCTTGAAAGGTTTATTTTTGGCCAGTGCACCTCTGCTGCCTCTCTTTTCTCCCACTTATTTGCTATTTAAATATTCACTGTTGCCCTTTCCCAATGCTCTCCACTCGTACACATTTCAAATTAATTTAGTTTGTTACTGGTCATTTTGTCATTGCCAACGTTTTCCCATCTCAGAATGCTAGTTACACATTCCATCTCAGCACATCCCACTTGACGCATTTTCCCCCAACTGTTGTAAAATAGATGTTTTGCTATGCTAATTCCTAATCCTTTTTCCTCCACTGCCTCTTTCTCTTCTGCTCTACCATTTCCAAATTGACTATCCCGGGGCTGCTTCATAGAATAGAATCATAGAATCCCTACAGTGCAGAAGGGGAGGCTATTTGGCCCATCGAGTCTGCACCAACCCTCCAAAGTGCCCTCTACCGTGGCTGTATTCCCACGAGCCCATAACTCCACCTAACCTGCACATCTTTGGTCACTAAGGGGGAATTAAACTAAAGGGGTGACACAATAGCACAGTGGTTAGCACTGTCGCTTTACAGCACCAGGGACCTGGATCCAATTCTCGGCTTTGGTCGCTGTTTGTGCGGAGTCTGCACGTTCTCCCCGTGTCTGTGTGGGTTTCCCCCAGGTGCTCCGGTTTCCTCCCACAAGTCCCGAAAGACGTGCTTGTTAGGTGAATTGGACAATCCAAACTCTCCCTGAGAGTATCTGAATAGGCGCTGTTCACAGCAATTTCATTACAGTGTTAATGTAAGCCTACTTGTGACACTAAGAAAGATTATTATAATTTAGCTTAATTGTCCTCGACTCTTTTTAGGTGTCCAGAATCTCACTCTACCAATGTACCTATTTATTTTAATTTGACCCACAGGAAAGCAAGTGCTTTCCTTGATTTGTTATACTTACTGTTTATTAAACCTTACGAGTTAATATTGTTAACATTCCCACTGTTGTAAAACAGTGTACTGTCTTCCTCACTGTTAGCACTTGACCTGCCAATACCTTTTACATGTACAGCACAATTCCTGTTTTACTTCCTGTAACTTTTTCCTGTTATGATTTACCATTGCACTTGGTGGCAACATTTTTAGTATTATTTCTTCTTAGCTCAGGTGTTCCACCAAATTTATCAATAATGCTTAATGCTCCAAGTTAATTTACAGTTGCCCTTGGGAGGAATCCAAGCAGTGGTGAAAGCACAAGTGAAGTGAATTGTGACCTTTTTTCTGGTGCATTTAACTATACCCAGGATTGCAGAAATACATTACCCAGTCCAATCTGCTGACCTCTGTTGAGTAATAATAGTCTTTCTTTAAGACCCCATCTGAAAGGAAAAATAAAATTTTTCATCACATCTCAACCTTGTCACTCACCTGAGGTGTGTTGGTCCTCTGATTAAATCACCACCAATCAGCTCTCCTCCTCATAGGGGAAAGCAGCCTATGGTCAACTGGGACTATGCCGACTTTTTTTTTTTACTTGCTCATTATGATTACATTTAATAATCTTTATTAGTGTCACAAGTAGGTTTACATTGACACTGCAATTAAGTTACTATGAAAATCCCCTAGTTGCCACACTATAGCGGCAGTTCAGGAATTCAGAATTTCCAATTCACCTAACAAGCGCGTCTTTCGGAACTTGTGGGAGTAAACCAGAGCACCCGGAGGAAACCGGAGCAGACATGGGGAGAACGTGCAGACTCCGCACAGACAGTGACCCACGCCGGGAATGGAACCCAGGTCCCTGGCGCTGTGAAGCAACAGCGCTAACCATTGTGCTACCGTGTCACCCATTTATAATACTCCCAGTTATTTCTGCAAAGAACTATTATTTTTTCAGGCATCACTTGCTTGTAACAAATATGTTTCCTAATGCTAATCTGTGTTTTAAGAGTATATTAATTTTATCCTGTATTATGGACTTTAGAATCTTTACACTCAATGTTAAGCTTAGTAGTGTGCCATTATCTGAGTTCTTGCTTCTCGCATTTTGAACAGAGAGATTGTGTTGGAAACTAACCAGTCCTGTGACACAACTTCCATAAACAAGGATTATTGAAAGATTGTAGTCAACAATTGTGCTGTTTCCTCTCTGACTTCCATGAGAATTATAGAATTACATGGAATAATAGAAATAGTTTATGTGACGCAACTGATCCATGCCAGTGTTAATGCCCCACACAAACCACCTACCTTACTTCGTCTAACCGTTGGCAACGTGTTCTCTTACTTCTTTCTGCCTTATGAATATCTAGCTTTCTTTAAAATATATCAGTGCTATTTCGCTCAACCACTGGTGTCAGCGAGTTCCAGTTTTGAAGAAAAACAGATAATGTAAAAACACACAGGTCTGACAGCATCTGTGGAGAGACAACAGTTAACATTTCATGTGGTGACATTTTATCTGATAAAGCCCTTATCCACCATCTTAGATGCCAGTGCCAAGCCTATTCAGTTTATTTCACATAGAACTAGGGCAGCATGGTAGCATTGTGGATAGCACAATTGCTTCACAGCTCCAGGGCCACAGGTTCGATTCCAGCTTGGGTCACTGTCTGTGCGGAGTCTGCACATCCTCCCCGTGTGTGCGTGGGTTTCCTCCGGGTGCTCCGGTTTCCTCCCACAGTCCAAAGATGTGCAGGTTAGGTGGATTGGCCATGATAAATTGCCCTTAGTGTCCAAAATTGCCCTTAGTGTCCAAAATTGCCCTTAGTGTTGGGTGGGGTTATTGGGATAGGGTGGAGGTGTTGACCTTGGGTAGGGTACTCTTTCCAAGAGCCGGTGCAGAATCGATGGGCCGAATGGCCTCCTTCTGCACTGTAAATTCTATGATCTATGATAGTGCTGAAGATTTTGTACAACTATACAGATTATGAGCAGGAGTAGGCCACTCAACCCCTCGAGTCTGCTCCACCATTCAATGATATTATGGCTGATCTGATTATAACCTCAACTCCACATTTCTGTCTCCCCCAATAACCTCTCACCCCCTTGCTTATGAAGCATCTGTCTAGCTCGACTTCCGGTGGCGGCCATGGTGTGAGTGGCCGCACATTTGGTGGCTCCCACTCGTGATGGAATTTTCGGACCTTTTCTCCAGCTAACGAGTGGATCTATTGAATAAAAAAGGTGCAGAGGGGTGGTAGGAGAGAGTGTCCTCCCGGTCCATGGATTCGTGGAACAGAAGTGGCCGATAAAGAAGGGAACAGTTGGTGAAATTTGGAGGGGTGCCTGCGACACAGGAGAAGAAGGCAAAGATGAGGGACCAACCCTACCCTCTCAGTGGTCGTCTGAGCAGCTGGTGGGCTTCTTGAACGAGAAGTTCACTCAGCAGAGGAAGGAGAATTTGGAGGATCTGGCTAGGGTGGTGGACCTGATAAAAGTGGGGATCGACCACATGGAGACGAGGTTGGAGGTCCGGAGCCAGGCGGTCCAGAAGGTGGGGGAGTTCGAGGAGCAGCTTGCCTCGAAGGCAGCGGAGATGGGGATGATGTGGGACCAACAGAGGCGCCTGGAGAAGAAAGTGGAGGATCTGGAGAATCGGTCTCGCAGGCTAAACTTGAGGATCGTGGGTCTGCCGGAGGGTAGCGAGGTAGCGGACACCGGCACGTATGTGGCTCGGATATTCGAGAAGCTTCTGGGGCAGGGGGCATTTCTACAGCCCTTGGAAGTGGACACGGCACTGATGAGGCAGTCGCAGGGGAACGAGCCGCCGAGGGCGATGGTGGTCCGTCTGCACCGGTTCTTGGACAAAGAACGGATTTTGAGGTGGGCCAGGCAGATAGGGTATTGCACCTGGCAAGGCAGTGAGATACGTGTATACCAGGACCTGGCTGCGGAGCTGGCCAAGAAGAGAGTGAGCTTCAACATGATGAAGGCGGTCCTTTTTAAGAAGGGGGTGATATTTGGCATGCTGTACCCGGCGTGCCTGTGGGTGAACAATAAGGGCCAGGAGCTGTATTTCGTTATGCCTGAAGAGGCGATGGGTTTTGTTAGGGACAATGAATTGGCAGTAGAAGGAGGACATTGAACTTTGGAGGAGATGCTTGCTTTCTGTTCATTTGGGTTTGTGTGGGATATTATTGTACTGTGTTTGGGGCCATTGCTCTGTGTTTGTTCTTGGGGATGGCTCTTTGTGTTTGGTGGGGGTTGTTAAACTTGCACAGGGAGTATGTTTGAGCGGGTGGGGGAGGACGAGAATCAGTGGGGGGTAGGATGCTAGGTGCCATGGGTGGGGGCTACCAGGCTAGCTGGGTGGGCTAATTCACGGAAGCGCAGTGGGGGTGAGCAGGTGGTTAGTGTTTGATGGGGGTTGGGGTTGAGATATTGTGCAGGGTGGGGGGGGGAGGAGAGGACTGCTGACAGGGGAAGAGTTTCTAAAGCGTGGGATGGGAAGGGCTGATGATGGTGGGCACCCGAGGGCGGGCCTGAGGAGGTACGGGACGTGGCTGGAGGCTGACCCTTGAGGGGTGATGGTTGATCGACAGGCAGGGGCAGGGTGCCCCCATACCACGCTAGTCATGTGGAACGTGCGAGGTTTGAATGGGCCGGTCATGAAGGCCCGCATGTTCACACGTTTTAAAAGCCTGAAGGCTGGCGTAGCTCTGTTGCAGGAGACACACCTGAAGGTGGTGGATAAGACTAGGTTGAGGAAAGGGTGTGGAGCAGGTATTCCATTCTAAAAGGAGGGGGGGGGGTGGCGATTTTGATTAATAAGTGGGTGGCGTTCGAAGTGGTGAGTAGAGTGGCTCACTCTGGGGGTGATGGTGGTGAGTGGGTAATTGGAGGGGATGCCGGTGGTGTTGGTGAATATGCACCGAACTGGGATGATGTGGGTATTGGGGAAGATTCTCGATTTGGACTCTCATTGGCTGATTATGGTTGGACAGGTTGAGTTCGAGGTCGGGGAGGCGGCGGCAGCGCAGGAGCTAAGGGGGTTTATGGAGCACAGGTTTGGGAGACCGAAAGTGAAGGATTTTCGTTTTTCTCGCATGTGCACAGGGTGTGCTCGGCAGCCACGTTATGGGAAGCATTGAAGGCAGTGGTGAGAGGGGAGATAATTTTGATATGGGTACACAGGGAAAAGGCGGAGCGGGTGGCGATGGAAAGGTTAATGGAAGAGATCTTGCAGGTGGACAGGAAGTACTCGGAAGCCCCAGAGGAGGGAGTGTTGAAGGAGCGGCAGAAGCTGCAGGTGGAGTTTGGGTTGATATCCACGGGGAAGGCGGTTGGGCAACTGAGGAGGGCGTGAGGGGCGGTGTATGAATATGGTGAGAAGGCAAACAGGATGCTGGTGCACCAGTTGAGCAAGCAGGAGGCAGTGAGGGAAATCGGGAAAGTGAAGGACAGAGAGGGAACACGTTTTTGGACCCGGTGGGGGGGTGAATGGGGAGTTTAGGGGTTTCCATAGCAGGCTATATGAGTCGGAACTCCCAGCCGGGGTGGAGCGGATGGGGTGGTTTTTGGAGGGTTTGGAGTTCCTGAGGGTGGAAAATGAGCTGTGGAGGGACTGGGTGCCTCCATTAGGCTGGGAGAAGTGGTGGAGGGGCTGGAGGTGATGTAGTTGGGCAAGGCCCTGGGCCCGGATGGCTACCCAGTGGAGTTTTATAAAAGGGTGTTGGGGGTTCTGGAGCCCTTGCTGGTAAGGGTGGTTAACGAGTTTAGAAGAATAAGAGGGGACTTCATTGAAACGTACAAGGTCCCAAGGTGTCTTGACAGGGTGGATTTGGAAAGGATGTTTCCTATTTTGGGAGAATCTAGAACTAGTGGCCATTATCTTAAAAGGATTACCCTTATTTTTAAACGGATGAAGAGATTATTTTTTTCCCCCTCAGAGCATTGTGAGTCTTTGGAGCTCTCTTCTTCAAAGGGCAGCAGAAGCAGAGTCTTTGAATATTTTAAAGACAGAGCTAGACAGATACTTTTTTGTGAAGAAAAGTTTATTAAGGCATCTGTATTATAATTTTAACAAACTAAGCAAATATGGCTTGTGTAAACAACTCCCCAAGCCCAATTCCTCACCAACCTTCCCCCACCGTACCCAACCCCCTGCTCCAACTGTCGCCTCTGGCCAAATGGCTGCCACCGCCGGCCAAACCCTAGCATCGATCCCCTCAGGGAAAACTTAATCTTCTCGAGCCAAAGAAACCCAGCCATGTCACTGACCCACACCCCGACGTTGGGGGCTCCGAGTCCCTCCACGTCAATAAAATCAATCCCCAGGCTACTAGGGAGGCAAAGGCCAATACATCAGTCTCTCTCATCCACTGGACTCCTGGGTCATAAGAACATAAGAACTAGGAGCAGGAGTAGGCCATCTGGCCCCTCGAGCCTGCTCCACCATTCAATGAGATCATGGCTGATCTTTTGTGGACTCAGCTCCACTTTCCGGCCCGAACATCATAACCCTTAATCCTTTTATTCTTCAAAAAACTATCTATCTTTACCTTAAAAACATGTAATGAAGGAGCCTCAACTGCTTCACTGGGCAAGGAATTCCATAGATTCACAACCCTTTGGGTGAAGAAGTTCCTCCTAAACTCAGTCCTAAATCTACTTCCTTTATTTTGAGGCTATGTCCCCTAGTTCTGCTTTCACCCGCCAGTGGAAACAACCTGCCCGCATCTATCCTATCTATTCCCTTCCTTATTTTAAATGTTTCTATAAGATCCCCCCCCTCATCCTTCTAAATTCCAACGAGTACAGTCCCAGTCTACTCAACCTCTCCTCATAATCCAACCCCTTCAGCTCTGGGATTAACCTAGTGAATCTCCTCTGCACACCCACCAGTGCCAGTACTTCCTTTCTCAAGTAAGGAGACCAAAACTGAACACAATACTCCAGGTGTCGCCTCACTAACACCATATACAATTGCAACATAACCTCCCTAGTCTTAAACTCCATCCCTCTAGCAATGAAGGACAAAATTCCATTTGCCTTCTTAATCACCTGTAAACCAACCTTCTGTGACTCATGCACTAGCACACCCAAGTCTCTCTGCACAGCGGCATGCTTTAATATTTTATCGTTTAAATAATAATCCCGTTTGCTGTTATTCCTACCAAAATGGATAACCTCACATTTGTCAACATTGTATTCCATCTGCCAGACCCTAGCCCATTCACTTAACCTATCCAAATCCCTCTGCAGACTTCCAGTATCCTCTGCACTTTTCGCTTTACCACTCATTTTAGTGTCATCTGCAAACTTGGACACGTTGCCCTTGGTCCCCAACTCCAAATCATCTATGTAAATTGTGAACAATTGTGGGCCCAACACGGATCCCTGAGGGACACCACTAGCTACTGATTGCCAACCAGAGAAACACCCATTAATCCCCACTCTTTGCTTTCTATTAATTAACCAATCCTCTATCCATGCTACGACTTTACCCTTAATGCCATGCATCTTTATCTTATGCAGCAACCTTTTGTGTGGCACCTTGTCAAAGGCTTTCTGGAAATCCAGATATACCACATCCATTGGCTCCCCGTTATCTACTGCACTGGTAATGTCCTCAAAAAATTCCACTAAATTAGTTAGGCATGACCTGCCCTTTATGAACCCATGCTGCGTCTGCCCAATGGGACAATTTCTATCCAGATGCCTCGCTATTTCTTCCTTGAAGATAGATTCCAGCATCTTCCCTACTACCGAAGTTAAGCTCAGTGGCCTATAATTTCCTGCTTTCTGCCTACCTCCTTTTTTTAAACAGTGGTGTCATGTTTGCTAATTTCCAATCCACCGGGACCACCCCAGAGTCTAGTGAATTTCGGTAAATTATCACTAGTGCATCTGCAATTTCCCATGCCATCTCTTTTAGCACTCTGGGATGCATTCCATCAGGGCCAGGAGACTTGTCTACTTTTAGCCCCATTAGCTTGCCCATCACTACCTCCTTAGTGATAACAATCCTCTCAAGGTCCTCACCTGTCATAGCCTCATTTCTATCAGTTGCTGGCATGTTATTTGTGTCTTCCACCCAAAAAACCTGTTCAGTTCCTCAGCCATTTCCTCATTTCCCATTATTAAAACTCCCTTCTCATCCTCTAAAGGACCAATATTTACCTTAGCCATTCTTTTTTGTTTTATATATTTGTAAAAGCTTTTACTGTCTGTTTTTACATTCTGAGCAAGTTTACTCTCATACTCTATCTTACTCTTCTTTATAGCTTTTTTAGTAGCTTTCTGTTGCCCCCTAAAGATTTCCCAGTCCTCTAATCTCCCAGCAATCTTTGCCACTTTATATGCTTTTTCCTTCAATTTGATACTCTCCCTTATTTCCTTAGATATCCACGGTCGATTTTCCCTCTTTCTACCGTCCTTCCTTTTTGTTGGTATAAACCTTTGCTGAGCACTGTGAAAAATCGCTTGGAAGGTTCTCCACTGTTCCTCAACTGTTCCACCATAAAGTCTTAGCTCCCTGTCTACCTTAGCTAGTTCTTCTCTCATGCCCTTGTAATCTCCTTTGTTTAAACACAAAACACTAGTATTTGATTTTACTTTCTCACCCTCCATCTGTATTTTAAATTCCACCATATTGTGATCGCTCCTTCCGAGAGGATCCCTAACTATGAGATCATGAATCAATCCTGTCTCATTACACAGGACAAGATCTAGGACCGCTTGTTCCCTCGTAGGTTCCATTACATACTGTTCTAGGAAACTATCGCGGATACATTCTATAAACTCCTCCTCAAGGTTGCCTTGACCGACCTGGTTAAACCAATCGACATGTAGATTAAAATCCCCCATGATAACTGCTGTACCATTTCTACATGCATCAGTTATTTCTTTGTTTATTGCCTGCCCCACCATAACGTTACTATTTGGTGGCCGATAGACTACTCCTATCAGTGACTTTTTCGCCTTACTATTCCTGATTTCCACCCAAATGGATTCAACCTTATCCTCCATAGCACCGATGTCATCCCTTACTATTGCCCGGATGTCATCCTTAAATAACAGAGCAACACCACCTCCCTTACCATCCACTCTGCCCTTCCGAATAGTTTGATACCCTCGGATATTTAACTCCCAGTCGTGACCATCCTTTAACCATGTTTCAGTAATGGCCACTAAATCATAGTCATTTACGATGATTTGTGCCATCAACCCATTTACTTTATTCCGAATACTACGAGCATTCAGGTAAAGTACACTTATGTTGGTTTTTTTCTTCTTCTAACACACCAAGAATCTCCACCTCTGGATTCGGAACCACCCTTACCTTCAGTACCTTTGACATGATCAGCAAACCCCTGCCAAAATCCCCTAAGCTTCGGACATGCCCAAAACATATGGATATGATTCACAGGCCCACCTGCACACCGCCCACACCTATCCTCTACCCCTTCAAAGAACCTGCTCATTCGGGCCACAATCATGGGCGCCCTGTGGATCACCATAAATTGTATCGGGCTAAGCCTGGCACACGATGAGGATGTCTTGACTTGCGTCAGGGGGTCCTCCCATAACCCAGCCTCCAACTCCCCACCCAACCCTTCCTCCCACTTCTGCTTCACCTCCCCTATCAGGACTCCCTCCCATTCCAGCAGCTCCTTATAAATCTCCAATACCTTTGCCTCCCGCACTCCCATTTTTGACACTACCTCATCCTGTAGCCCCTGGGGCAGTAGGTGCGGGATAGTTGGCACCTGTCTCCGCACAAAGTCCCTCACCTGCAAGTAACGGAACCCATTCCCTCTGGGCAGCTTAAACTCCTCCACCAACTCTCCCAAACACGGAAAGCCGCTGTCGATAAACAAATCTCCAAACTGCTCGATCCCCGCACGCTGCCACCCCCGAAACAAACCGGTGATTGCCACATATTGGTGCCCATATTGATACCCCCTCCAATCCCATGTGCTGTCGCCACTGTCTTCACACCCTCAGGGCTGCTACCTGGCTGGCGAGAACGGCAGAGGCGTTAACAGTGCCTCCAAACTCGTGCTCCTACAGGAGGTTGCCTCCATCTACTCCCAAACCAACCAGTCCGCACTCCCCATTTCCTGTCCATCGCTATGTTTACATACCAGATGAGAAGGGATTAGGTAAAAGGGCAGGTGTTGCGTCTCTGGAAAAGTGCCATAGGAAAGAGAGGGCTGATGAAGGGGTGGACCAGAACGAGGGAGGGGTCCAATTTTTATTTTCTAGTACTTTTTCCTGAGGGCTACCGTTTGATTTTAAGGGGCTCCTTTTTCATTCTCAGTCACCATAATAATTACATTCTGTATTTGTGTTGACATGCAAGATGGCAAGAATTAGGAGCAGGAGTAGGCCATTTGGCCCCTTGCGCCATCTTCTCCATTTGATAAGATCTAAGCTTATTTGATTGTGGCCTCAGCTACATTTTCTGTCCGTTCGTTCCCCATAACCTTCGAGACTCTAGTCGATCAAAAATGATCTAGTTCAACCTTGAATATATTCAATGACCCAGCCCTCATTGCTTTCTGGGGAAGAGAATTCCACAGACTAACAACCCTTTGAACGAAAATAATTCTCCTCATCTCTATTTGAAAAGGAGACCACTTATTCTTAACTTGTTCCCGAGTTCTAGCCTCTTCCATGAGAGGAAACATCTCATATCAGATGAGTTGAACTCAAGCAGAATAAGAAAATATCACCAGTATCCTCAATAACCAAAACTCTTCCATTAAACTTGAAACCACAACACGCAAGGAAAGCATTAATTTCCTAGCCACAACAGAATTTAAATTGGCACAATCACCAGGCGGGAATGTTCCCTTCTAGTCGAGGAATAATTCAGCAGTCGAGGGTTTTCAGCCTCTGATCTTGGGGAAACGTTCTCTAAGGCGGTCTTCAGGACACTCGACAATGCAGAATCGCCGTGCAAAAACTGATAGACAAGATCCATGCTTAACATCGATGTTGGATTCATGTCTCGCTACATTCATCCCCCACCATCTGGCCTGGTCTTGCGAAATCCTCCCAAGTGTCCTGGCTTGAGACAATTCACAGCTCTTTAACCTGTGATTATCCCTCTCTCCAGTCGCATGTCGGGACCTGTAAAGATTTAATTACCTGCAAAGACTTGCATTCAAAGTATCATCTTGCATTGTTGACTTTGTCTATATCTGAGTTTGTGGAACCCACCCCTTCACTCACCTGATGATGAGCTACGCTCTGAAAGCTATTGACTCCAAACAAACCTGTTGGACTTTAACCTGGTGTTGTAAGACCTCTTACTGTGGCCACCCCAGTCCAATGGCAGCGTCTCCACATCATGGTTACCACAAGACAACACGTTTAGGTTAGTGACTAGAGAGTTTTTCAAAATAACGCTTGCATAGTTCTACACACATAAAGCCATCACCCCAAACATGTCTTGTGGACTGGTGAGATCACAGCTAACACACTTTTATTGTGTATGCAAAAGTTGTAAAGTTTTAACCAAGTAGCTACTACCCTTTTTACGGCATGTCTGATCTTAATCTCAGGTTTAAATGTGACAATTGCTTCAGCATTGACCTAGCACCAATTGCTATTTGCAGAAGAGAGTTCTAAACTTCTATTGCCCTCTCATAGATCATGTTCTAATTTTTAGATTATGCTACCTACACAAACATATAAGCACCACGCTTAAACGAGAAGTAACCTGTGACTGGAGGAGCAGCTACTTAGCTCTGTCAATTCAACTTATGGGGGTGACTTTTCTCTGGATGCTGCCACAATCTGCTGTATTCGCAGATATCTTCACCACCTCACTTCTCCACTCTGCGGTCCCCAGCTCCTTCAAGAATACCACCATAATACCAGTCCCAAAGAAGAACAAGGTAACCTGCCTCAATGACTACCAACCAGTGGCCCTGATGTCTGTTATCATGAAATGCTTCGAGCAGCTAGTCATGAGATGGATCACTGCCAGCCTCCTAGATGGTCTCGATCCACTGCAGTTTGCCGATCACGCACCCGGTCCACAGCAGATGCTATCTTCCTGGCTCTACAATCAACACTCGAACACCTCGACAACAAGGACACCTATGTAAGACTGCTGTTCATAGACGACAGCTCCGCCTTCAACACTATTATCCCAACAAAACTAATAACCAAACGCTGCAATTTTGGACTTGACCCCTCCCTGTGCAGATGGATACTTGACTTCCTCACCAACAGACCGCAATCTGTCAGGATAGGTAACAGCACCTCCTCCACAATAGTCCTCAACACCGGGGCCCCGCAAGGATGTGTGGTCAGTCCTCTACTGTACTCCCTATACACACATGACTGTGTGGCAAGGTTTAACTCCAGCTGAACCTATAAGTTTGCGGATGATACAACTGGTGGGCCGTATCTCAAACAACGACGAATCAGACTACAGGAGGGAGATAAATTACTTGGTTGCATGGTGTACCGAAAACAACCTCTCTAAATGTGGGAAAGATCAAGGAACTGATCATCGACTTCAGGAAGCGTAGCACGACACACACTCCCATCTGCATCAAAGACTCCGAAGTGGAGATGGCAGATAGCTTTAAATTCCTGGGGGTCACCATCACCAACTGTCTGTCCTGGTCCACTCATGTTGATGCAACAGTCAAGAAAGCCCAACAACGTCTCTACTTCCTATGGAAGCTAAAGAAATTTGGCATGTCTGCATCGACTCTAACAAACTTGTACAGATGTGCGATAGAGAGCATCCTATCCGGCTGCATCACAGCTTGGTATGGCAACTGCTCGGCCCAAGATCGCAAGAAACTGCAGAGTGTGTGAACTCATCCCAACACATCACACAAGCTTGCCACCCTCACATTGATCCTGTCTACACCTCCCGCTGCCTCAGGAAGGCAGACAGCATTATCAGAGACCCCTCCCACCCAGGCATTGCCTTCTTCCAGACCCTTCCATCAGACAGAATGTACAGAAGCCTGAAGACTAGCACATCCAGACATAGGAACAGCTTCTTCCCCACAGCTACAAGATTCCTCAATGACTCCCCCTCGGACTGATCTGTTCCCTGTAAAAACACTATTCACGACGTCCCTATGCTGCTCTTGCTCATGTATTTGCTTTGTTTGGCCCCTTATTCTGCACTGTAACCAATCACTCTTTGTCGATATACCATTTGTCAATGTACTCTGTTGATTATTCTTTTTGTCTATTATTTACCTACTGTGTATGTTCCCTCGGCCGCAGAAAAATACTTTTCACTGTACTTCGGTGCATAATCAATTGAATTTTCTCGAGCTCTCGGGTGAATTTGTCAACTGCCCTATTTATTTTGTAAGAAAATTATATTCTCTTTTTAGAACATCAGTTTGGCCCAGCTCTAATCCTGTAAAGTTGCCACCACAGTGACTGTGAGTAATGTTGCTGAAGAATTTTCTTGTATGTATGTACAATCATTTATAGTCATGAAGTGAATGTACACATACGTACAGGCAAGAATACCTCCTCAGACTGAAATTACTGACTGCCCGTGTGTCCTTTGTCCCTTTTTCTGACTATATTCACATGAAATTAAAGAATAATCAGTCCCTGTTCAGTTTACTGGTTGATCTATCAATAAAACGTTTTTCCCTCCTCACTGGAGGTCTGGATTGAAAGAAGTGGTCTTCTCCTTTCAAAGTGAATCGGGCACATCCTGAATTAATAGGTGTGAATGAGACAATTGAATGCTATTGGGTCCAGGGCAACTGTCTATATCAATGGGATGTTTTCTAATAGTTTTAACCGGTTTTGTGGAATATGACGAGATTTTCTTGTCTCTTCATTGCTTACTTGCAGCCTTTAGCAAATGAGGCAATTGTGATATTTTTAGAATCCAGATGGTAGTCAGAATCTTATGATTTAACTGTGATTACTGCATATATGATATCTTTGTTTCTTGTGTTATAATCAGTGATTGTGCTAGCCTGTTGGTGTGTAAGAATAGAAGTTCAACTGTTCCCATCTAATATTGAAGTACAGTTGACAACTTTTAATTTTGGAGAATGGCACTTAACGCATCTTCTGTGGGAGTCAAACCTTCCTGCTGCTTTCCATGCGGATCCATATAGATGACCCAAATTCACTGTTTCTCTGATAGGTGAGGTCATTGTTCTTGACATAAAAGTTACAATGCATTTGCTGATATTTATCAAATGTTCCTGGTATAGATTCTTAAGCAATTTTAAAAGTTTAGTTCACCTCAATTCCCATTTTGTCTAGAATGACATTGTAGTAAAATAAGGAATTACAAACTGATTTACACAGATAGATGAGTTCAGTACAGAAAAATATAGAGTAATGCATTCCAGTAAAAGGAGCAATAATCATCGAAAATCTCAAAGCACTTACAGCCAATGAAATACTTCCAAATAATCTGTTTTTTGTGATGTTGATTGAGGGATAAAAATTGACCAGGACACCCAAGATAACTATAGTTTGAAATAGTGCCATGGGATCTTTTACATCCACCCAAGTAGATAGATGATGGCTCGGCTTAATGGCTCATTCGGAAGACCACGGGTGGGTTTCTCCGTTCCGCTGCACCAGATTTCTGGTGCGGCACACCGTCGGGATTCTACGTTTCACAAGTTGGTCAATGGGGTTTCCCATTGTGAGGCAGCACCATGCTCTCGGGAAAACCCCCGGGCTGCCGGCAAAACCGAGAATCCCGACGGCGGAGAATTCAGCCCCATACCTCCAACAATGCAGCATTCCCTGATTTCAGCCTGGGTTTTTGTGCTAAACAGGACTTGCACCCAGATCCTTGTGACTTAGAGGCTAATGTGCTACCAACTGAGCCACGGCTGACATCTCGACCTTTAAAGGTGGAAGTGCAGGTGGTAAGCCAAATAGCCGCCTCCTGTGTTATACTTTTTTACCCCAAGCAGTATTGCAATCGTAATTTAAGTAGTCATAGGAAGTCCCTGCAAGTTGGTGGGCAAATTAAGTCGAAATGACATTAACAATGCAGATGCTCGCATATCCAGTTGTTTAAGCCCCCAAACAGCATCAATTTACATGCAGAGATGTATATGCAGTATTTTGTCAGAGGCGTAATACCTGTCAAGACTGAAAATTGTATGGGCAGTAATATTAACTACCAAGCAGTAAACCATTTTGTTGTTTGTGGGGGCACAAATTGGCTGCTGCATTACAATAGTGACTACATGTCAGAAGCACTTCATTGTCTCTAAAGTGCTTTGGAATGTCTGGCTGTTGTGAAAGATGCTATGTAAACGCAAGTATTTCTTTTCTTCTATCTCAACTCAGTTTTATTGAAACACTATTCTTCCCTTTATTATCTACTAACTTAACTGTTCAATAGCTCTCTCGGTTTGCCTGCCCTGTTCCACTCTCCGTAAATTTTAGCTCATCCAAAACTCTGATGTTATATTCTACCTTGGGCCAAGTCCCATTTGCTCATTACTCCTGACCTGCACTACCTGTCACTTTCCCAATCCCTTATTTTAAAATGCTCATCCTTTTGTTTAAATCCCTATGTGGCTTTATTGCTGTCTATGTCTGTAACTTTCTTTTCCTCCAGCTCAGTTCATCTAACACTGGTCTCGAGTATACTACACACCTTTGCTGGCCTTGCTTCCTGGCACGTCAGCCCCAAGCTCCTTCCCTAAACTGTCCTTTCAAATGAACTCCTTTCCGATCCTCTTCCCTGATCAAGCTGTTGGTTCTCATTCCCCAAGTCCTTTTGGTCGGTTTTCTTTTTTGAAAAAAATAATTTTAATGCAAATTTTCACAAAAAAGAAAACAATAACAGAAAATTCTAAGAACAAAAAAAAAAACACAGACCCCCCCCCCCCCGCCATAAATACAAAAGAGAAACAATAATTTTACGCCCGACATTGGCAAAAAACAGATATTCAACCCAAAACAAAAACAAAGAGACCCCCCCCCCCCCCCCCCCCCGGGTTGCTGCTGACCTTTTGTTTTTACCTTTCTGCCAGGAGATCTAGGAATGGTTGCCATCTCCTGAAAAACCCCTGCACTGACCCCCTTAGGGCAAATTTCACCCCCTCCAATTTAATACACCCCGTCATATCGTTGACCCAGGCCTCCACGCTTGCTGGTTTTCTTTTTATTATGCCTGGGTTAAGTGCTTTGGGATATGTTTCTACATTACTCTACGCACCACTATGTGAAAGCAAGTTTTTGTTGCCTGGGGCTACTGAGGACATAACCCTTTTACGTTTTACGCTTGCAGATCATTTCAGGCTGCTACTGGAGACATCAGCAACATGAGCCAATCAGATGTTAATAATGTATAAAGCAAATGCTTTCTTTTGCTCAAGCAAGCACTTTCATCTTCCCCTGGAACAAATAGCAATAGCATAAGTAGGTTATGAAACTTTATAAAGTTGCAGAATTACCAAACATCCAGGGATTGTAGCTTGTATTGTTGTATGTTGGTGTCACTGACTCATTGGAAGTACTCTGGTCTCTAAATCGGAAGGTCAAGACCTATCCAAAAGCTTCAGCATAAAATTTAATCTGACACTGCTGAGGGACTGGTGCATTATTGCAGGTGCCATCATTTAAATGAGAGGTTGTATCTGCCCTCCCAGGTGGATGTAAAAGATGACACAATATCATTTCAAATATTTATCTCTCATCAATATCATTAACACATCATCTATTATTTGTGGAACATAGCAGTGTACAAGTTAACTACCATGTTTCCTAAAATACAGCAGTGACTACACCTCAAAAGCATTTTGTTAGTTCTAAACACTTGGGTCTGCCATGAAGGCATGAAAAACACAAGATCAATGCAGTGGTTTCCTTTCTTTCTCTCTGTGCAAGAGGGTAACTAGTATCTCTTGTAATATATCCCACCAGTAAAGGACAAGGATACTTGCACGTCTTTCAGATACATCCTGTTTTATTGCAATATTTAAAACATCCATGCAAAACTCAATCAACATCACCTGGAATAATTCCCAGTCAAGTGAATTGTAGATTATTTCTGACAAGACCAGGCAATTAACACAGGACTAGTTTCCGAGATGAATCTTGGATGTAAAATTGAATACTACCCATTGCTGAACTTACTGGCAGCTCCTCCCCTGCTCCGTATCAGAGGTTCTCTCCTCTTCCCCCCCCCCCCCCCCCCCCCCCCCCCCCCCCCGGTATCAGAGACGGCCGACCCCCACTCCCCCATATCCGAGATGGCCGACTCTCCCTTATCCGATACAGCCGCCCCTCCCCTATCTGAGCTATCTGAGGCACAACCGCCCTCCCCCTATCCACGATGCGTCCCCCCTATCCTATCCGAGACACGGCCCCCCCCCCTGCCCTATCCGAGACACGGCCGCCCCTCCCATAGTTGATGTGCCCCTCCCCATCCGAGGCACAGCCCTCCCTCTCCTATCCGAGACACGGCCGCCCCTCCCGTAGCCAAGACGCGGTTGTTCCTCCTATCCGAGGCACGGCCGCCCCCCCCCCCCCCCCCCAATATGAAGCTAACCACAATGTTTATACACATCTAGGAGCTGAATGCTTTCATTTCCTCTTTTTCGCAGCAGAAGGCAAGGTGGCGCAGTGGTTAGCACTGCTGCATCACAGCGGCAGGGACCCAGGTTCATTTCTGGCATTGGGCAACTATCTGTGCAGTTTGCACTTTCTCCCTGCGCCTGGATTTACTCTGGTTTCCTCCTAAAGTCCAAAGATGTGCAGGTTGGCCGTGCTAAAATTTCCCTTTAATGTTAAAAAATGGGATTGCGGGGCTAGATAGTGGATCAAGGTAGGGTGCTCTTTCAGGAAGGTCAGTGCAGACTTGATGGGCCAAATGGTCTCCTCCTGCACTGTATGAATTCTATTCTAACAGCTTTCGATGTGATGAGGACATGTCAATCCCAGTTAGATGTTTATAAACATTGTGGCGAGCTTGATACTTGAGATGGATTCAAGTGTAAAGGGAAATGGCAATAAAGAATCCAGACACCCTACCTGTCTGGAAACTATCACCCTGTCAATTACAGCCTACTAAAAGCTATTTTCCTTTGAAAGTGAATAGAGACCTGGTAGATCATAGGATCTGAGGGCGTTTAAAACATTGTGATGTGCTCTGGCTTTCTATGAAGTATCTGCTGCGGCTTTCAACACTTCTGCCTGAGGAAGCAGGTTTACGGGTCTTGAAACCGAAAAGCAGTGATTCTTTCACTGTTTATGCCTGGACTGCTCTTTAGTTTCCAGGCATGGGTCTCTGATATACAGAGGGGGGCCTCTGATATATGGAGGGTGGGTTCTCTGATATATGGAGGATGGGTTTTCTGATATATGGTGGGGGGGTCTGATGGGGATTTTTGATATGGGGTCTCTGATATTGGGGTCTGATATCAGGAGAGTGGGGTGGGCAGATATACATTGTGGAGGGGAAGAGATACCCTCTGGGCTTTTGTGGGCTCCTATATTATATACTTACCCTTGGCCCACCGTGTCAGGGTCATGCTGGAAAAGGACCCATTTGCATCCTTCCTTCCACTGCTGCGGGACGTGTAGCTCGCTGCTGTCAGCGGCGGGGGCCAGAGTATCGGAAGTGTGCCGATCCCATTTTTAGCCCAACACTCAGTTCTCCGCCGCATTAGGAATCCCGCTACCGGTGGGGGTGGTGGAAGATCCACCCCTATATGTTTAGCTATGTGTCATGATGTGTTTGATATGATTCACTTTGGAGGGTTGGTTTTAAAGGTTTTCTTCTTCTGTTACTCCTTTATCCCTAATTTATTCAACGTACTTACTGAGAAAATTAATGATTGTGTCTGCTGTTGTGGCACATCTTCGTTTTACAAACATTTCTGTTTATAGGTGTTGTGTTTGGTGGAATGCCAATAAATAGTAGAAAAATACAAATATGTCAACAGGAGACAACACAGAACATGATAGGGCAACTGGGATGTGCCAAAATTTGCATGGAGCAAATATGATCAGGATTTTAACATTATTATTTTTTGGTGCATTTTTCAGGCTGGAGGTTCCCAGGTAATCTTTACAAACCCTCTGGAAATAGTGAAAATTCGACTCCAAGTTGCAGGCGAGATCACCACAGGACCCAGAGTCAGTGCTCTTTCTGTAATGCGTGACCTTGGATTTTTGGGCTTGTACAAGGTAGGTACTTCCATATGATAGTTTAAAGCTTTGCTCCTGTAAGTAGCTTATTACAAAGACAAATTATTTGAATTTATTACTGATATGAAATTTGGACACAGGCTTTTTTATTGTCAATTCTTAGATTATTTGATTTAACGTATCTATTTATATGCTCTTATAGAGTGATGCGTCGGCAACCCATTAAGGATGTTTATCAGCTCAGCGTCCTCAGGAATCAATTAGAAATATTTACGTACTTAAACCACTGTCTCAGAATCCATCTATGAATTTTTTCCACGTTACCATTAAATTTAGATTCTTTCATTTTTACCAATTCTTTCCAAGTGCAGTGGTTTCTGTTTTGTTTATTTCATGCAAAGCTGTTCTTGATCTTTTGTCACTAGAACAGTTTGCATTCCTTTCTTTCTTTACTTCTGTCAGAACCTGACCTATTAATTCACTAATTTACACTTTTTGTAACCTCCTAACATCTTATTTATGTATATACTTCTCCATGTGTCCTTGGTCTCCCTGTTTCTTTTATATAATTATTTTTCGACCGGGCCTTCCATGATTTTAATTCAGCAAGAATCTACTTAATACAACTCTGTGTGCAATGCTACAGTGAACCACTATTTGATTTAATATAGTTTTAATGCCACATTGCCAATCTGCATTACATAATTTAAGCTTGTCTTTATAAAACCGGTGTCTCTTCTGACTTTGTTTGACAAATCCTGCAGCAGATTGTCTAAAAGTGACATGCATTATATTTGGTGTCTATTTTAGATGAATAAATGTAAAATAATCTTTCTCTATGCCTTTTTGCACTCAATTTACCCTTTTAGTAGAAAATAAAGCAGTTTACAATTCTATTTAGTGAAACAATTAAATAATCCTGCACCATTTCAAGCAGAAGTGACCTTGTTCATGAAAATTCTTTGGTGAGGATTGTTCTAAACTTTTTCTACCTTTTTAAAAAAGAGAGAATAAGTCATGATATGAATGTAGGAAAAGAATATTAAATATCAGCCATCATGTAATATGAGGATGAAAAGTGAGTCTTGTACAATGTTTACCCAGTGACCTAAAGCCAGAAACCCAACTGCAGTAGCTGGTAACATCTTGAAAAGAGCTTGAAAAATAGAAAGAGCAAATTTCATACTACAATTATCAATATTTTACTGCCTACATTTATTAATACATTGGAGAAAATGACCATGGCTCCTTCAACTGTTTGAAATTCACGTTTAAAATGTTATGTCCGTTTATGGTTTTTTTCTGGAAAAACTGATGCGGAAAAGAGCAATTATAATGCTTTGAAAGTCAGAGCTTTTGGCTGACGGGTAAACAAAGCAGAAATAGCAGCATTGAATCCATAGAATTCCTTCAGTGCAGAAGGAGGCTATTCGGCCCATTGAGTCTGCAACAACCCTCTGAAAGAGCTGTTACCTCGGCCCATTCCGCCCCCTATCCCCATAACCCCACCCAACCTAGGACTGTAAGCCGTAGTTTAGCATGGCTAATTCACCTAACCGCACAGAAATTTTTTTTTTTTTTTTTATAAATTTAGATTAGCCAATTATTTTTTCCAATTAAGGGGCAATTTAGTGTGGCCAATCCACCTACTCTGCACATCTTTGGGTTGTGGGGGCGAAACCCACGCAGACACGGGGAGAACGTGCAAACTCCACACGGACAGTGACCCAGAGCCGGGATCGAACCTGGGACCTCAGCGCCGTGAGGCGGTTGTGCTAACCACTAGGCCACCGTGCTGCCCTAACCGCACAGACATGGGGAGAAAGTGCAACTCCACAGTCACCCAAGGCGGAATTGAACCCGGCTCCCTGGCGTAATGAGGCAGCAGTGCTAACTGTTGAGCCACCGTGCCGCCCTCTTGATGAAGTATTCTATTTGTGTCCTGTGTTTAAGCTGGATGCTCAGATCCATCTTATTCTGTGAAGTTAATGACTCACTGTCTAAAATTTGATTGAAGTACATTAGAACTACTGTCACTTTCAGAATTTAGCCCAGAGTTTGAACAACCTTGACCGTTCTAAATGTATTTGGAATTCTTCATTTAGCAGCATGGAAGGAAATTATGAAATTACCATTGGCCACTTCCCAATCTGTGTCCATGGAAAGGCTGCAGCCCAGAGGAGGCCATTTGACTCGCGTGCCATGACAGCTCTATATAAGAGCTAGTCTCGCTTCCCGTAGCCCTTCAGTTCTTGTTCCTATCTCTGCCACAGGCTCCTCGAAAGCATTATAACTACTGCCGAATTGGAGGCAAAAAAATTGACGCAACAACAAACTGGGCAGAAAGAGGAGAAATTGAATTGAAATAAAGGAAAAATTAAATCGCAGATAAAAAGAGTAAACTGAAAGGTAAAGATCAAAATGAGTGTTAAATGCATGTGCTGGATTCTGTTACCAGGGATCTAACTCCTAGACTTATTTTAACAGGGCTATGGTCTCTGGAATAGCAAGTGGTGAAAAAGACAACAATAAACACCTAATTCAGAAGTGAGGGGAAGAAGAGGGACTCAGATCCTCGTTGATGAAAGAGTAGAGAGGAGGAGAAACACTGTTGGAGTTGAGGAAAAGAGTCTTTTGAGTCAGGCAAGAAGGGAGAGCACATCTGGCATCCTGAAATTTTATTTTAGAAGGTCATTCAAACAAGTGCTAAACTTTCAGCAGCAGCTATTTACTTTCATACCATTTCCCTCCTTTTCTCTCTGTCCTTTTTAATATCCATACTTTCCAGATATTTATCTAATTCGTTTTTCAAATGATATTCTACTCTTTGTTTAAATAGCCGCTTATGACAAAATATTCTAATCAACGTAAGACAAATGCTTTAATTTTTCCTTACGTCTAATGAAATCCTGCATCTCCTTGTTACTAATTCGTCAACCATTGGAAATAATCTTTCATTATGACCTCTAATCCTTTCATAATCCCAAATATCTCTATTATATCTCCTTGTGACTTTCTCTGTTTCAGAAAAAATCCCCATTTTTAGACCCTTTCATCATAATTGTGACAGTATTATATCTGTGACGATTCTTTGCTAGAGCAATCCAAAATGAATCCCACTCTCCTCATAGCCTGATTTTAAATATTTATGCGGTTTCCCTTAAAAAAGGTGAAGGGAGCTCTGCCTCAACCACTCTGTGTTAAAGTATTCCACGTTCCAACATCCTACTGTATCAAGAAATTTATTTTGGCCTTTCCTCAGCTCCTTCCAGTAATAAATTTCAATTGATGACCCCATCATTACTGGCTTCTTAAGTGGAGGGAATAGTTCTTCCCTATTCATGTTATCGAGCACTTTTATAACATTTAACACCGCTACTAAATTTCCTCTGAGCCTTCTCTGCTCCAATTTAAATAATCCCAGTCTCTCCTTTTATCTATGGAATCCTACCCCTGCTTGACCGTGTGCGTGACCTTGTTGTAGTGGTGAGGCTCAGAGAACCTGGGAACTATACCAGTGGGGTTTAGGCCCCTGGCAGGTTTAATCGTGCCAGGCAGGACTCAGGTGAGGGGCCAAACTAACATAAAAATATAGGAAAAAGAAGCAGAAAGAGGCCATTTGTCCCTTCATAAGATCATAAGTCATGTGGATGATGAGGAGGTCTGTTGTCGGCTTCAAAGAGACATAGATAGGATGCAGAGCTGGGCTGAGAAGTGGCAGATGGAGTTTAACCCTGAAAAGTGTGAGGTTGTCCATTTTGGAAGGACAAATATGAATGCGGAATACAGGGTTAACGGTAGGGTTCTTGGCAATGTAGAGGAGCAGAGAGATCTTGGGTCTATGTTCATAGATCTTTGAAAGTTGCCACTCAAGTGGGTAGAGCTGTGAAGAAGGCCTATGGTGTGCTAGCGTTCATTAGCAGAGGGATTGAATTAAAGAGCCGTGAGGTGATGATGCAGCTGTACAAAACCTTGGTCAGGCCACATTTGGAGTACTGTGTGCAGTTTGGTCACCTCATTTTAGGAAAGATGTGGAAGCTTTGGAAAAGGTGCAAAGGAGATTTACCAGGATGTTGCCTGGAATGGAGAGTAGGTCTTACGAGGAAAGGTTGAGGGTGCTAGGCTTTTTCTCATTAGAACGGAGAAGGATGAGGAGCGACTTGATAGAGGTTTATAAGATGATGAGGGGAATAGATAGAGTAGACAGTCAGAGACTTTTTCCCCGGGTGGAACAAGCCATTACAAGGGGACATAAATTTAAGGTAAATGGTGGAAGATATAGGGGGGATGTCAGAGGTAGGTTCTTTACCCAGAGAGTAGTGGGGGCATGGAATGCACTGCCTGTGGAAGTAGTTGAGTCGGAAACGTTAGGGACCTTCAAGCGGCTATTGGATAGGTACATGGATTACGGTAGAATAATGGAGTGTAGATTAATTTCTTCTTAAGGGCAGCACAGTAGCATTGTGGATAGCACAATTGCTTCACAGCTCCAGGGTCCCAAGTTCGATTTCGACTTGGGTCACTGTCTGTGTGGAGTCTGCACATCCTCCCCGTGTGTGCGCGGGTTTCCTCCGGGTGCTCCGGTTTCCTCCCACAGTCCAAAGATGTGCAGGTTGGGTGGATTGGTCATGATAAATTGCCCTTAGTGTCCAAAATTCTATGATTAACCTAGGACAAAAGTTCGGCACAACATTGTGGGCCGAAGGGCCTGTTCTGTGCTGTATTTCTCTATCTATCAATCTATATCTAGGAGCAGAATTAGGCCACTCGGCCCATCGAGTCTGCTCCACTATTCAATCACGGCTGATATTTTTCTGATCCCCATTCTCTTGCCTTCTCCCTATAACCCCTGTTCCCCTTATTAATCAAGAGCCTATCTATCTCTGTCTTAAAGACACTCCGTGTCTCCACAGCTTTCTGCGGCAAAGAGTTCCACAGATTCACCACCCTCTGGCTGAAGAAATTCCTCCTCATCTCTGTTTTAAAGGATCGTCCATTTAGTTTGAGATGGTGTCCTCTGGTTCTAGTTTTTCCTACAAGTGGAAACTTCCTCTCCACATCCACTCTATCCAGGCCTTGCAGTATCCTGTAAGTTTCAATAAGATCCCCCCTCATCTTTCTAAACTTCAATTAGTACAGACCCAGAGTCCTCAACTGTTCCTCATACGACAAGCTGTTCATTCCAGGGATCATTCTTGTGAACGTCCTCTGGACCCTTTCCAAGGCCAGCACATCCTCCCTTAGGTACAGGGCCCAAAACTGCCCACAATACTCCAAATGGGGTCTAACCAGAGCCTTATACAGCCCCAGAAGTACATCCCTGCTCTTGAATATATTCAAGAGGTGACTGGATATTGCACTTGGGGAGAATGGGATCAAAGGCTATGGGGAGAAAGCAGGATTCGGCTATTGAGTTGGATGATCAGCCATGATCGTGATGAATGGCAGAGCAGGCTCGAAGGGCCGAAAGGCCTCCTCCTGCTCCTATCTTCTATGTATTCTAGCCCTCTCGACATGAATCCTAACATTGCATTTGCCTTCCTAACTGCCGACTGAACCTGCACGTTAATCTTTTTTTAAAATTTAGTGTACCCAATTAATGTTTTCCAATTAAGGGGCAACTTAGTGTGGCCAATCCACCTACCCTGCACATCTTTTGGGTTGTGGGGGCGAAACCCACGCAAACACAGGGAGAATGTGCAAACTCCACATGGACAGTGACCCAGAGCCGGGATCGAACCTGGGACCTCGGCGCCGTGAGGCTGCAGGGCTAACCCACTGTGCCACCGTGCTGCCCAATGCACGTTAATCTTAAGAGAATCTTAATCAAGGACTCCCAAGTCCCTTTGTGCTTCTAATTTCCGAAGCTTTTCCCCATTTAGAAAAGATTACATCTGCTCCATCTTTCATTATGATCATCCAACTCAGTAGCCTTCCCCCCCCATATCCTTTGATCCTCTTCGCCTCAAATGCTATATCTAACTGCTGCTTGAAAACATAGTGCCTTGGCTTCAACTGCTTTCTTGTGGTAGCAAATTCCCCAGGCCAATCACTCTCTGGGTGAAGAAATTTCTCCTCATCTCAGTCCAAAATGGTCTACCATGTATCCTCAGACCATGTCCCCCACCATCGGAAATATCCTTCTTGCATCTACCCTATCCAGTCCTGTCAGAATTTTAAGGGTTTCTATGAGATTCCCCCTCATTCTTCTGCATTCCAACAAATGCAATCCTAACCAACTCAATTCTCTCCTCATACGTCAGTCCTGCCATCATAGGAATCAGTCTGGTAAACCTTCTCTGCGCTCCCTCTAGAACAAGAACACTCTTCCTCAGACAAGAAGACATAAATTGCACGCAATATTCCAGGTGTGGCCTCACCAAGGCCTTGCATAATTGCAACAAGACATTCCTGCCCTTGCTATGCAGGCCAACAAACCATTTGCCATCTTTAACAAAGCCTGCTCAACCTGCATGCTTACCTTCAATGACTGGTGTATGAGGCCACCCAGGTCTCGTTGCACACTACCCTCCTAATTTATGAGGGGATAATAATCTGCTTCCTGTTTTTGCTACTATAGTGGATAACCTCACATTTGTCCAAATTAAACTGCATCTGCCATTCATTTGCCCATTCACTCAACTTGTCCAAGTCACACTGTAGAATACACACCTTCCTCACAGCTCACCCACCCACCCAGCGTTGTGTTATCTGCAAATTTGGAGATATTACATTTTGTTCCCTCATCTAAATCATTAATATATTTTGTGAATAGCTGGGGTCTCAGCATCAATCCCGAACACAGCACCTGCTCCTCCAGGTTGGGAGTTGGGCATGGGGTCAAGACCTCCATCCCGTAAAACAATATGGGACAAATTCCACAACAACATCTAGGGGCCCAATTGTAAACTCCAGCTGACACATGGGCAATATGATAGTTTCAGATGAAAGCACAGCCTAGAAAGTCAGGTGCTCAAAGTATAGTTTTCTGGGGTCAAAACAACTTCTCCAAGGCAGCCTTCAGGACGCACAACAACGCAGAATCGTCGAGCAAAACCTGATAGCCAAGTTCCGCACGCATGAGTATGGCCTGAACATCGATCTTGGATTCATCTCTCACTACATTCATCCCCCACCATCTGGCCTGGGCTTGCAAAATCCTCTCAACTGTCCTGGCTTAAAACAATTCACACCTCTTTAACCTGTGATTATCCCTCTCTCCAGTCGCATCATCAGAACCTGTAAAGACTTAATTACCTGCAAAGACTTGCATTTAAAGTATCATCTTGCATCATTGACTTTGTCTATATATGAGTTTGTGGAACCCACCTCTTCACTCACCTGATGAAGGAGCTGCGCACCTAAAGCTAGTGATTCCAATTCCAGTTGGATTTTAACCTGGTGTTGTAAGACCTCTTACTGTACCCACCCCAGTCCAATGCTGGCATCTCCACATCAAAACAACTTGAGCATAGAAGATCTGCACCATGTATGAATGACAGCACAAATTGCCAGAGAGATGCAGAGGTAACCATAAAAGGGGCAAGCCAAAAGCAACATGGTGACTGAACTGGAAGAAGTGGGGCTTATGTGGGGCAAGTCACAGTACAGGACAGGGCTCGATGGAGGAACATTGTTGAGGTCTTATGTCCCTCTCAGGACAAGGAGGATAACCAACTAATTAACTTCCTACCTCTGGCATCATTCTGGTGAATCTACGTTGTACACGACTCTTCTATTGAGTGCCTTAAGCAATTTTTTATATACATTTATCATTATTTCTTTATTCTTTTACTGTACAATTTATAAAATCTGTATTTCTATTAGACGTTTTAATGAAATGACATGATCTGATTATTATTTGAAGACGTGCATATCTCTGTTTATCTGCATTTTTCAGAGCCTTTCCATTAAGTATATTGTTCCTTGTTTCTTTCCCCCAGAAGTTATTAACCCTCACTTATCCACATTAAGTATTTTATCTTGGGAGCTGTTATTTGAAGTATTTTCCTTTTGGCTTTGGTAGAATATATTTGTTTATTCTGTAGATGCACCTCATTTTAGGAAGGATGTGGAAGCTTTGGAAAAGGTGCAAGGGAGATTTACCAGGATGTTGCCTGGAATGGAGAGTAGGTCTTACGAGGAAAGGTTGAGGGCGCTAGGCCTTTTCTCATTAGAACGGAGAAGGATGAGGGGCGACTTGATAGAGGTTTATAAGATGATGAGGGGAATAGATAGAGTAGACAGTCAGAGACTTTTTCCCCGGGTGGAACAAGCCATTACAAGGGGACATAAATTTAAGGTAAATGGTGGAAGATATAGGGGGGATGTCAGAGGTAGGTTCTTTACCCAGAGAGTAGTGGGGGCATGGAATGCACTGCCTGTGGAAGTAGTTGAGTAGGAAACATTAGGTACCTTCAAGCGGCTATTGGATAGGTACATGGATTATGGTGGGATGATGGGGTGTAGATTAATTTGTTCTTAATCTAGGACAAAAGTTTGGCACAACATCGTAGACTGAAGAGCCTGTTCTGTGCTGTATTTTCTATGTTCTACCCCATTTTATATTTGAAGATGTTCCACTGCTGATCACATGACTGGTTTTCCAACTTTCAGGGCCACTATTTTAGGCCAAATTCTCTCTTATCCAGTGGCTCCGAAAAGTACCTCAAATTTGTTTTGATAATGTAATTTTATCCTGTATTCTGGATATGCAAGATTTAGAATGGAGAAAGTTTGGGAAGATGATAAAACTAATTAGAGAAGTTATTTTTAACTACTGGTTTATAATGTTAATCTTTTTACATTGAATGAAATTTAAGGTTTTCACTTGTTTATTTTGGGTCAGCAACATATCTTTTAAATATGGTTAACTGAATTTACAGGAAGTGTGATGCCTGATAGAACAAACCATTATCTGTAAAATGATGCTGCTTGTCTCTAACATTCTTGTTTTGGTTTTCTTATAGGGTGCAAAAGCTTGTTTTCTCCGTGATATCCCTTTCTCTGCCATTTATTTCCCGGTGTATGCTCATACTAAGCTGGCCTTTACAGATGAACAGGGAAGGTTGGGTGCTTTGCAGCTTCTTGCAGCTGGTGCTATTGCAGGTAGGAATAATAGAAGACTTGAAGTTAGTAATTAACTTTTGTTATTACTGCAGTGATTTAATTTTTTGCATCTAGTAAGTTGCAATGTAGTATTTGGTCGTTTCTGAATGTTAGGTATTTAAATATTGCACTGTATCACTTTAATCTTGATACCGTTAGAACATAACACAGGGGTAGGCCATTTGGCCCTTCGAGCCTGCTCCTCCATTCAGTAAGATTAAAGCTGATTTCCTACCTTAATTTCACCTTCCTGTACGATCATCGTATCCCTCGAGTTCCTTCATATCCAAAAGTCTACTGACCTCTGTCTTGAATAGATTCAGCAGCTGAGCATCCACAATCCTCTCGGGTTGAGAATTTCAAAGATTCACAATCCTTGAGTGAGGAAATTTCTCTTCTCAGTCCTAAATGGCTGGCCCCTTATTCTGACATTGCGATTATTCTGCCCCAGTATCTTGGCTGCCGAGCTGCTGAAGAATTTTTTATGTTTCATTGGGATCACCCCTCATTATTCTTAATGAGGAAATATTGATCTCGTTTACTGTTTTTCTATTAATTCATAGGATGTGGGCATCATCGGCAAAGCAAGTATTTATCCTTCTTGAAAAGGTAATAGAGAGCTGCCTTTTGACATGTGCCTTGGATAGGCTTTGGGCAATCAGGATGCATGTTACTCATTACAGAATGCCCAGCTCCTGCTCTTGTAGCCACAATACTTTTGTGATTGGTCCTTACCGGCCACTTGTCAGCCCAAGCCTGGATACTTCCAGGCCTTGCTGCATGTGGGCACAGAGTACTTTAATATCTGAGGAGTCGCGAATGGTACTGAACATGATGCAATCAACAGAAATCATTCACACTTTTGATCTTATGTTGGAGGAAAGATGACCGATGAAGCAGCTGAAGACAATCAGATCCAGGACACTACCCTGAGGAACCTCTGCAGCGATGTCCTCCAACAATCACAGCCATCTTTCTTTGTACTATGACTCTAGCTATTGGAGAATTTTCGCCCTGATTCCCATTGACTCCGGCTCCTTGATTCTACAGTCAAATGCTTGAGCTTTCCATGGGGTGGTAAATGACCAGATTAGATATGTTCTGCTTTTTGTGGACAATACACACTTGAACAATTTTCCACATTGTCAGGTAATGTTGTTGCTATATTGGAACTGCTTGTGAGGGGCACAACTGATTCTGGAGCACAGGTCTTTATTACTATAGCCGGGATATTGAAACCTTTGCCTTATCCATCACTTTCAGCCAATTCTTAATAATAATAATCTTTATTAGTGTCACAGGTAGGCTGTATCCACGCTGTAATGAGGTTACTGTGAAAATCCCCTATGCTCCACACTACAGCGCCTGTTCGGGTACACAGAGAATTCAGAATTTCCAGTTTGCCTAATGGCATGTCTTTCGGGACTTGTGGGAGGAAACCGGAGCACCCAGAGGAAACCCACGCAGACACGGAGAGAACGTGTAGACTTTGCACAGACAGTGACCCAGCCTGGAATCGAACTCGGGTCCCTGGTGTTGTGAAGCAACATTGCTAACCACTGTGCTGCCGTGCCACCATGGAGTGAATGGATTTGGCTAAACACTGGCACCTGTGATGCTGGGAACCTTGGGAGGAGGCCGGGATGGATGATCTGGTCGAAGGTGTTTGCAATTGCTTCATCTTTCTCTTTTGCTCTGATATGCTGGGCCCTGTTGGCATCCCCGGTTTTATTCTACTGTGACTTTTCAGTTGCAGTTTAATACAACTTAATTGCTTTTTTGGCCATTTCTGTTAAAAGTCAGTCACACTGTCCTGGGTCTGGAGTCACGTATCTTTCCGTGAAGGACATGAGTGAGCATGTGTTCTTCATAAAATCCTAGAATCCCTACAGTGCAGTAGGAGGCCCTTTGGCCCATCGAGTCTGCACCGACCCTCCGAAAGGCCCTACCTAGGCCCACACCCTCCGAAAGGCCCTACCTAGGCCCATGTCCACACCATATCCTCATACCCCACCTAACCTTTTGGACACTAAGGGGCAATTTAGCATGGCCATTCCACCTACCCTGCACATTTTTGGACCATGGGAGCAAACCGGAGCACCCGGAGGAACCACACGCAGAATTGAGGAGAACGTGGAAACTCCACACAGTCACCCAAGGCCGTAATTGAAACTGGGTCCCTGGCGCTGTGAGGCAGCAGTGCTAACCACGGTACCGCCCTTTTTTGTGAACGCTTATTATTCCAGATTTTATTACTTAATTGATGTTAAATTTCCCGCTGTGGTGAAATTTGAATTTGTATATCCAGAGCATTAGTCCTGGTCTCTGGATTGCTAGTGCAGCATCATTACCATTATGCTACCACTCCAGTTTCTCCAAAACAGTTCATTATCATCAGGGTGTATTGTGTATTTCAGATTTAAATGGTGTAAAATTTCTTTAATAACCATTAATAATAATATAACAATGCCAGCTTAACTGTCACAAAAGTGATTTAACTTATCAAAAGCTCAACAGTTGTGTACTTCCTGGCACCTAACGCTTTATGGAATGGCTATACTTACTGAATCATGAAATGATACAGCACAGAAGGAAGCCACTCAACCCATTGTGGTTGTGCCAGATCTTTGCTGGAGATAGCTAATTATTTCCACTCGTAGTTCTTGGTCGTCAATTTCTTTCTCTTCATGCGGTGTTCCTGATACTGACCCATGGGGAACAACCACTATATGCCTTCCTTCAGTCAGAACAATAACTATTCACCACTGCTCTGCTTTCTGTCCATTCATTGTGTATCCGCACTGCTACTGTGCCAATCACATGGGCATTAACTTTGATAACAAATCTATAATGTTGCATGCTGAGTTAGACTAACCGGTTAAAATTACCCCTTTTTTATGAACAGGGATATAATATTTGCAATACTCTTCCCCTGACAATGCTCCCATATCTCAGGAAGATTTGAAGACTGACCAGATCCTCTGCAAATTCCATCCTTGTTTCCAGAAGGATGCAAATAATCAGGACTGGATCACTTTTCCATTTTAGGATGAATGAGAATACGGTGTTAGTTGTTCTCTACATGCTCCATTTACCCCCTTAATGCTCCAGAGATGGATTTAACAGTGCTTCCTCTCTATGGACTGTAAATAGAACAAACAAGAAAAAGGTTTTGTGCACACTTCAGGAATTCTTCCCTTTTTCCTTTTAAACTGTTATAATCTACGTCAATATTGGGATAACTGAATTCCTTCCCCATCTTGTACTGCTCTAAGTTTCTTCCATCTTTCTATAATTGCTGGAAATGTACTTCGTAAACTCCTTTCAACTATTTCCTGGTGTACGGTGTTCACCCATCTGAATAATAGCTCCTCTGTTCCTTAATTCTAACTAAATAAATTGTCTTTGACTCCTCAGCAACATTATCCCTTTTTTGAGCTATAACACTGAATCATTCTGCTTTCCTATCACCGAGGCTGCCTATTTTAGCTTGTAACATCACCCAACTCTGCCTCAGTTCATTTCATGCCAAAACCATCATCCATGTCTTTTGTTCCAGTGAGTACCAGGCTGGCCTCCTACATTCTATCCTATGTAAACTTGAGGTTATCCAAAACTCTGCTGTCTGTGTTTTTACTTGCACCAGGTCCTGTTTCTCCCATCACCCCTGTGTTGGCTATTAGTAAAGCAACACCTTAACTCTAAAATTCTCATTCTTGTTTTCAAATCCCTCCATGGCCTCGCCCCACACTATCATTGTAATCTCCTTGGGTCCCACAACCCTCAGATATTTACACTCATCTAATTCTAGTCTCCTGACTATCGCCAATTTTAATTGCGCTGTAATTGGTGGTCCTGTCTTCAGCTGCCAGGACCCTAAGATCCAGAATTCTGTCACTTAACCTTTCCACCCTCTTTACCTCTTGTTCTCATTAAAATCTAATGCTTTGACCAAGCTTTTAGTCATCTGCATAATATTTCCATATGCTGCCTGGTATCAGATTTTACTTTACAATGCTTTTGTGAAGCACTTCAGGCATTGTTATGTTAAAGATGTTGTATAAATTAAAGTTCTAGTTGTTTATTTGATCAATGCTGCTATCTCCTCTTTGCTCCACCTTCATTCTCCCCCCCCCCCCCCCCCCCCCCCTTACCTTTTTCTTTACTTCTGGTTCTCCCCTTCTTTGAGCCAGGTCTCCCTTATTGCCATTATATCATAGTCCCATGTGTCATCTTCTGCCTACATAGTCCCATGTGTCAATTTCTGCCTAAAGCTCACCAGCTTTATCGGCATTTACGCACATGCACATTAAGTTAATCTTATACTGCCAGCATTTTCTCACTACAGTTCTGGAACAATCCACTTTTTAATATATGCAATATATGCACTGAAAGCTTAAAAAATTACCTGCTTTGGGTGTAGACTTGGCATGGTTGCCTTGGCAGGACAAGATAACCAACTCCAAGGTCCTGAACATATACTCACTGCTAAGCCAATGACACCGGCTTTGGTTCGGTCACATTCATCAGACTCACACTCAAGAAGCTTGACGCCATCCAGCACTTTCAGCGACTGATGCACGAGGACACTAAAGTCTCGCTGAGCATCCACCTCTCTCAATTTACACCCATTCAAACAATAATCTGCCTCCCTATTTTTGCTACCGAAGCGGGTAACCTAACATTTATCCACATTATATGGCATCTGCCATGCATGTGCCCACTCACTCAGCCTGTCCAAATCCTGCTGAAGCATTTCTGCATCCTCTTCACAACTCACCCTCCTACCTAACTTTGTATCATCTGCAAATTTGGAGATAATATATTTAATTCCCTCATCCAAATATATAATAACAGTTGGGGTCCTAGCACAGATCCCTGTGGTACCCCACTAGTCACTGCCTGCCAATCAGAAAAAGACCCACTCATTCCACCTTTTTGTTTCCTGTCTGCTAACTAGCTTTTTATCCATCTCGAGACACTACCCATAATCCCATGTGCTTTAACTTTACATGGTAATCTGCTCTGTGAGACCTTATCGAAAGCCTTCTGAAAGTCTAAATAAACCACATGCACTGGTTCTCCGTGGTCAAGTCTACTCGTTACATCTTCAAAGAATTCTAGTTCATTTGTCAAGCATGATTTTCCTTTCGTAAATCCATGCTGACTTTGATTACACCACTGCTTTCCAAATGCTGTACTATAAAATCCTTGATAATGGACTCCAGCAACTTCCCTACTCACGATATTAGACTCCGTTTTTTCTCCACCTCAACTTTTGAATAGCGGCGTTATATTAGCTACCCTCCAATCTGTAGGAACCATTCCAGAGTCCAAAGAATTTTAGAAAATGACTACCAATGGATCTACTATTTTTAGGGCCACTTCCTTAGCTACTCTGGGATGCAGATTAACAGACCCTGGAGATTTATCTGCCTTTAATCACATTAATTTCTCCAAAAGCATTTCTATACTAATACTAATTTCATTCAGCTCCTCACTAAAACTTGTGCTTCTCAGAACTTCCGGTACATTTGATGGATTCTGGTTTGTTCTGGTATAATACTTGGCACCAGTGCTGTATCAGAGTGCAATATGGTAGAATATCAGTGTGATCGAGAATAGATTTTCCTTCTGTGTTTAAACATTAGCTAATCTTTTTATTAAGCCACTTAACTTTGGAGGCATTCTTAACATTATGCTTTCCTACATTAAAAAATCATGCATGTCCTGAGATCTTTACTTTTTTGTCCCCATATTGAAACTTATTGGCTTATTTGCCTGGTATTTTCTTTTGACTACTTTTCTGTATGCTGTGGATTTGTCCTTGAAAATGTCATCGGAATTACAGACTGTTAGATAGCTGTGCGATTGAAAATGTGTCCATCTTGACCCAGTCATAGGTCTTGCCTCTGAGTTAGAAGATTTCTGTTTAAATCCCATTCAATACTGAGGGAATGCTGCATTTTTCTGATGTATTATCTGCCCTCTGAATGGTGATGTTCGATCTTTTACATCCACCTAAAAGAAGCCCTCCCAGTGGCTTGGCCGGCATTTTCTCTTCGCTAGCATATTAAAACGGGTTGACTGGCCATTTATCCTGTGGCACTTTGCTGTGTCCAAATCTATTGTCACACACCTGGAAATGCAACAGCATCTAAAGTTCATTTATTTGCTCTTTGGCTTGAAAGATATTGTATAAATGCAAGCACTTTCTCTGGTAATTTTTTTAGTAATGGGAAAAGGCCAGCTGAATAGGCCTGTCGCTCTTCATGGACCAATCAACCACCTCCGCAAATGAATTCAATGCCTTTTCTCACTTTATCCAATTGTCTTGAAAAAACAGCAGTATAAAACATAGAACACTACAGCGCAGTACGGGCCCTTCGGCCCTCGATTTCCATAGATTGAGAAATAGGACAAATTAAACCCGAATTTCAGTAGCATTCTCTCCCAGTTGCGTGTCTTAACCTCCTTGTGGTTTATGGAGTAGAAGTGAATGAGAAAATGTCATTGAAGATGCCACGGTAGCATGGTGGTTAGCATCAATGCTTCACAGCTCCAGGGTCCCAGGTTCGATTCCCGGCTGGGTCACTGTCTGTATGGAGTCTGCACGTCCTCCCTGTGTGTGCGTGGGTTTCTTCCGGGTGCTCCGGTTTCCTCCCACAGTCCAAAGATGTGCGGGTTAGGTGGATTGGCCATGCTAAATTGCCCGTAGTGTAAGGTTAATGGGGGGATTGTTGGGTTACGGGTATGTGGGTTTAAGTAGGGTGATCATTGCTCGGCACAACATCGAGGGCCGAAGGGCCTGTTCTGTGCTGTACTGTTCTATGTTCTATGTTCTAAGACTTATTTTGAATAATCATGAAAAATTCAATGTTTTTTTCAGGTGTTCCTGCTGCTTCCTTGGTAACTCCTGCAGATGTCATCAAAACAAGACTTCAAGTAGCAGCCCGGGCTGATCAGACTACTTATAGTGGTGTCATTGACTGTTTTAGGAAGATCTTAAGAGAGGAAGGCCCTAGAGCTTTATGGAAGGGAGCAGGAGGTATGGAGATTCGGGCGCAATAATTGATTTAGTTGAATAGCAAAGGATAATCAATACCGAAAAAAACAGCTATCCTGAAGAAATTTGTTCTATTTTCCCACAGCTCGAGTTTGTCGGTCCTCTCCTCAGTTTGGTGTAACTCTTGTGAGTTACGAACTTTTGCAAAGATGGCTCAATGTTGACTTTGGGGGAATGTAAGTACACTTTTTAAACCTGTTCACAAATTCTTTCTTGCTTATTGTCCAATCTGTCTGAACAAAATTTATTTTCAATGCAACCTAGGCAGCCAATAATGTTGATACATTTTCCTTGCTATTTACCGATAGATGGAATGAGTAATAGCAAATGACCGAATGTGTGGGGAGTTAAGATTATGGTCATTCAGTCCTGTGTTTCAGTATAGTATTGCCAAAGTTCATTACTGCAGTTTGAACAAGTTGATGCAAACGTGGAAAAAAGGAGCAGAAAAGATGAGTTTCACCAAGTCAGTCATGTCCCAGTCTAACCTGGCAAAGCCTACAACACTGCATTAGGGGGGGGGCTAGGAGCGGCATTGCGAGAAACTCAGCCGCCAGGCCTTGACGCTTGTGTCAAAGCGGCGCGCCAAGAATGACGCAGCTGGCGGCGCCTAAGTGACGTCAGCCGCGCATGCGCAGGTTGGCCGGCTCCAACCCGCGCTTGCGCGGTTGCCGTCTTCCCCTCCGCTGCCCCGCAAGGCGTGGCGGCTTGATCTTGCGGGGCGGCGGAGGGGAAAGAGTGTGTCTTTTAGAGACGCCAGCCCGACGATCGGTGGGCATCGATCGCGGGCCAGTCACCTAACGAGCACGCCCGTGGTGCTCGATCCCCTCTCCGCCCCCCCCACCTGTCGCGCGATGTTCACGCCGGCAGCGACCAGGTGTGGTTGCCGCCGGTGTGAACCTGTCGGGGTCGTCAGGCCGCTCGGCCCATCTGGGCCGGAGAATCGCCGGTCGCCGGGAAAAACGGCGAGCGCCGATTCACCGAGCGGCGTGTCGCAAAACGCGACACGCATTTGGGGGGGGGGGGGGGGGAGAATCGCGGGGGGTGCCAGATCGGCCCTCCCGCGATTCGCGCCCCTTGTTTTCAATACAACATTTAGAAAGTTCATTCTAGCCCTGCAGCAAGCTAGTCAAATTGGGAGCACAGTAGCATTGTGGATAGCACAATTGCTTCACAGCTCCAGGGTTCGATTCCGGCTTGGGTCACTGTCTGTGCGGAGTCTGCACATCCTCCCCATGTGTGCGTGGGTTTCCTCAGGGTGCTCCGGTTTCCTCCCACAGTCCAAAGATGTGCAGGTTAGGTGGATTGGCCATGATAAATTGCCCTTAGTGTCCAAAATTGCAGTTAGTGTTGGGTGGGGTTATGGGGATAGGGTGGAGGTGTTGACCTTGTGTAGGGTGCTCTTTCCGAGAGCCAGTGCAGACGCTATGGGCCGAATGGCCTCCTCCTGCACTGTGAAATTCTATGAAAAATTGATTGCCTTTAGCAAATACAGTAGTTGAGTTTTCATTCAATTATAGATCATGGTAATTCTTCAAATCATAATACATAGGATAACATAACTAAGTGATTTAAACAAAAGAAAGATGGTGATTAGCAAAAACAAGCAGCAAAGAAATAAGTTTCAGAAATATAGATATGGTGATTCCGGAATGAGTTTTTCCAACCCAGTAAGTGATTCTTGAGATTATTATTATTTTAAGGTCTGGCCTTTTTACTTCTGATTGGCTTTAACTAAGTTATAATTCACTCAATTCGGCCAAACTGTCTGTCCATCAATTTGAGATGTATGTATTTAAATATATTGGTGCCAATTTCCCATTCCATCGCTTGCCAATTTAATTAGAAAAACACAGTTTTTGTTAAGAAATTATCAGCCTGTGTGTTACTATAGAAACAGGACTACTCGTACTGGACAGCCGCCCAGTTTTTAACCATACAATGGGGCCTTTTAGCTAGTTGACGTCACTAACCTTGTAGTCTTAAGCAACTTGCTAATGTGAAACCTAAGAAATTACAGAATAATATCTGGATTAACCCTTAGTGGATTCCCAGCTATTGTTGCACTGAAGTAATGCTCAATGTGAATATAGTTAATTATTCTTAAGAATTCTGAATTCAACCTCTATCATCTTCCCTTACTCTCATGGTTATACTTGACTAGAAAAGTCAATTTCAATCAGTCCCCCCTTTTGATTCTTCTAAAGATTAATATGATGAATCAAAATAACGAAAATACACAGGATTAAGCAGTAAAGAAGAAACGTGACAGGATAGAAGTAAACGCGGAAGCATTCTGGGAATATTTTATTCAAAAAAGTTATTATATAGTACAATAACAATTCAGTAATAATGGAAGTTGATTATATGATTCAGTAGTAATTGGGTAATAATGCAGTAATAACAGTTCAAAAGTATGAGCAGTTGAACCACTATGAACCACTTTGATTGGTGGGGTATTATGGGTAGCCACACATTGGCCAATGCATCTGATCAAGACCACAACGTAAAAGACAAGCCCAAATATGACAAATAAGAGAAGTCCCTGAATGATGGAAATTCCCGTGCCACCCACCCATTAAGAGAGCCATCCCCAAAGAGTTGTCAGAGGGTTGGAAAAGTTTCCTAACTTCTTCTTGAATATGTGCTGACAAGCTTTTGATTTCTTCTGAATTATCTGGGATGTAAGTGCAACACAGCACCAATCAGGGCACAGGTGCCACCTATTTCGGCTAGCAAATAGTCAAGTGCCATCCGATTCTGTAAAGCCACAGTTCGAATGGCTAGCATCTCGGTTGAAATGCTACTTAGGGCTCAGGCAGTGTCATTGGCTATTTTCTGAGGCTGCAGCCAATTTGATGTATTCTGGTCAATATGGTGATGCCATAGGCAGGGATGATAACAGAAAAGAATTTCTCAGCCCCTGTGGTCTCACGTTTAGACCTTTTAATGATCGTGGGAGGTTGCTATTTCTCAAACTGTGGGGTGAGATGTCCATATTTTGAGTCTGTGTTTATAGCATCGGTTAGGGAAAGGGAATGGCACATGAAGGGGTCAATGAATCCTAAATAGCACGCTCCTCTCCAGCTCCTTGGGAACCAAAGTTATGCAGTATTACCGCTGATGTAATAGGTGCCATTATAGGTAGAATATTGGGCAATCACTTGTGGGTACCAACGTTCTGTAAAAGTTATCCCATCGGTGTGATTAGGTAGCCCTTTAAAGTCGATGGGCTCCCTTCATGTCCATAGACCACTGCCTTTCTTGTGTCATGAATGCACATTTTACTGTTACTCACATCCACATAATATTTACATTTACTGTATCCTGCATTCCATGCCCTATGACTATAGTTGATTAAACATATGATCCTAGTATGATTATGATCAGTTGGGAGGGTTACTTGGGGTGGTTCCTGTCTCCGATCAGAGATATGTTGGTACCATCCCTTGAAAGTGTTTAATGGGTGGCCTGCAGATCGCCATCTCTTCACCTCATCGTTTATTTCTTTTTGGTTCTGGTGTCTCCACATTGGGGAACGGTATAATCGTGATTTTGGAAAATGTACCATTCTGCCATTTGGGATAAAGTAAAAGGAACAGGCTGTAGTGGGATACCTACTTGGGAATTGGTAGGGACAGAAGAACATACCTAGCACTTGGAGATGTTAAGGTCTCTGGCATAGGACATGTGAAGGAAAGTGTTAACATTGAAGTCTTGGGTAAGGCCTGCTAGGCCAAACATGTAACTGAAAATCAATATTATGGCAAACATTTTTAAGAGTCTGATTTTGGTACGTGAGCTTCACATGTGACGTGTGAATCTAGGATTTCTTTCCTTGGAGTTTCACGGCTGACTGGGTTGTGAGTAACACTTGATAGGGGTTCGTAACACTTGGCCCCTAACGGTTCGTGCAGATTTTCTTAATGTAGACCGATTTGTCACCGGCTCAACTCCTGATGAATAGGGACCTGCAGACGACTCTTCCAGCCATACACTTGCCTGATCGGGATCACCGCCCGGTGCTGCAGAAGGTGCAGAAACTCTGGGACTGGCAAAAGCAGAGCTATGATGCTCATGCCACCGATTTGCCTGTGCTATCCCCGGCGGATGCTGTTCGGATCAAGCTACCTGATGGAGGCTGGTCAACTCCAGCTGTTGGTATTCGACAGGCTGCTCCTCGATCATATGTTGTGCGTATGGCTGATGGCTCTGTTGTGTGGCAAAACAGACAGGCACGGCACACAGTTGCCCGCCCACAACCACATTCTTCGTTGTTTCCATCTGTTATTGTGCCACCTCCTGATACCTCGAACCACGAGGCCACCAGTCCGGCTTCAGTCCCGCCTATCAAGGTGCCGTCGTCCCCACCACCACCCTCTCCGGCGGTCGACCAGGATCAGACGCAAGCCACAGACTGGACTTACGAACATTTGTTTTATAGAACTGTACAGAACAGGCCCTTCGGCCCTCGATGTTGTGCCGAGCAATGATCACCCTACTCAAACCCACGTGTCCACCCTATACCCGTAACCCAACAACCCCCACCCCCCCCCAACCTTACTTTTTAGGACACTACGGGCAATTTAGCATGGCCAATCCACCTAACCTCCGTTCTGTTTTCACACCTTAAACACCTCTTTTTACATGTATATATGTTCCCATCTGCCATTGTATGTAAATAAGTTAGTTTTTCGGCCTACACATGTAAATACTTTCACATATGCTACAGAAAAACATTTCAAAAGGGGAGATATCATGATATGCAGACATGCACATAACCAATCAACAGGCAGAACACTTGGGGGTGGTTTCCCTCTTTTTATTCGTTCACAGGATGTGGGTGGTCACTGACTAGGACATTTTTTTTTGTTGCCAATCTCTAATTGCCTTTAAATCTTTATTGCAGTTATGTCAGTAAGTCTTCACCAAAGCTTCTTGCTAAAATCTATTCTGTTTATTCAACAGCAAACCTGTTGGTTCTGAACCCACACCAAAATCTAGGATCTCAGACCTTCCTCCAGTCTCTCCACATCATATTGGAGGATACAAACTAGCTGCTGCTACTTTTGCTGGTGTTGAAAACAAGTTTGGCCTCTATCTGCCTAAATTTAGATCTTCAGGTGTGGCTGTAGTCCATCCACAAGTATCAGCTGGTTCTCCAGAGTCTTAAGAGATCACAAAGGTCCATTGAGGTGCAATCTCAAATAACATAAAGCAATGTTTAAAGTAATAGCTGCATGTAGGTGGAGGTCAGTTGAAATTTGATTGAAATAATGTGTTTCTTAATTAAATTTTTGTAACTATTAAATGTCGGAATTATTTGCATTGCAGAAAATTGTTGCCACAGATTTTATTTGTATTATTTTAGAGATCATGTGTAAAAGATTAAACAAAACTCTACCTACAGTTAGAATTAAATACTTAAAACCACTTAAATTACAAATTACATGATTGTTTCAAAAAGCAATGTATTCAATCACTGATTTCTGACTTGAATACTGTTGTATAACTGCTATGGACACTTTAAAAAGTTGTTTTACGCTGTGCTTTTTCTTGATCTTTTCTCCTCTGTTGCTTTGAAGCACCAGAAGTACAAAATAATGTTTAGCACAGTGCTGCATTTAACAGTTTATTATTCATGAGAAAGTATCGAATGTTAAAAGCTTAACGCACATTTTATTTTGTTCATTCATTAAAGTCCAGAAAAGTCATTTTAACTTGTAGTACTTTGGGTTTGAAAAATAGTTCCATAATTCAATTATTTAGAGATAAGGGCAGGTTGGTTTGCATTCTAAAGATTCAAGCTCAGTTGTGGAAGAGCTAGTGGACACCCTGCATTGAATGTCAGTTAGTTACTGCAATGAAAACACTGCTGTAGCCAGAAAATGTTAGTGAAATATACTCCCCAGTTTTCTTTAGTTATGTTATTGAAGAATTCTTAATTCAAAGGTTCTCCTGAAAGCATGCATCCTGTACTTATTATTTTTATAAACCAGACAGTAGTTATATTATTAAAGTAATCAGCTTCATTGGCTGAAATGTGCCCTCAGCATTGCAGAACAAAAGCCTTTCAACTGTTTAAAAAGCCTATTGCAAGACACAAATTGAGTCAGATCAGTATCTATGTATGATCCTTAATTTTTTAAAAACTTGCATTATTTGCTTTCCACAATTTGCACTTGATATACCTGTACATAGTGTACATCTGTACAGAGACATAGGGGACAGAGTAAATCACATGATGCTGTGGTGTAATATGCTTGAGTTACAGGTCAGTAAAGACATTGTACAGATTGTTAAAGTTTTGTTAAACCATGTCATTTAAAATGAAATTTTAGGATAATACTGTAAGAATTATATCACTGTATTGATTTCTTTAATGAAAATAAGTCTGTTAAATTTGGTGTCTGAAATTGCTAGGAAAACTGGATCTGACTAAAAAGGCTAATTTTAGGCCATCAGTGAATCAACCTTAGCCCAAAATATGCTTTCTATGATGTATATTTCAGCATATTTGCTGAAAGTGTTCTTTTGATTTTGTAACTGGGTGTCCTGGTGTTTCTCCGTGAAATGAAGCTACATTTGAATTGTGTACAGACTGAGTTTCCTTATGCACTATTCAGATGTGCACATTAAGCTACCACCAGCAGTTTATCTGTGAGACAAGGAATACCATAATGTGACATTTCTACAATTAAAATGTATATATGGCAGATAAAACCTGTTGCATTTTAGTATGTTTGTCTACAATGAGCCCAAAATAAGTTCTGATCTTGAGAAAGAGTGAAGAAGAACTCAAATCTTACATTTATAAAGGACTACAATCAAATGGCCTGGTTTGCAAAGTCACCACGGATAGATCTTTTCAATGCCACAAAAGATCTTCAATGTAAAACACAACACATCCAACAGACACTTTTATTTTCCTGTATATTTTATTATTTATGTAAAACTGGCATTAAAGTTGTTACATAACTTTGTAAAGACTAATCCATTTAGCTAGTTAATAAGCACAATGTTGTTTTCCTCTTCATTTCATAATGATGTCAGGCATAGTCACGACCAGTGAAATTCAACACAGTAGTTGATTTCTGGATATGGTTCTCAACTATATAGTGCATATGTCAAATTTACCTGATAGGGGCAGAGATGGCTTATAATAAATTATTAAGCCGGTATAACAATAATTTGGCCAAATAAATACTAAACCATGAAATCATCAACCTTGGGAGGTCACTTCTAAAGGGGCAAATGACAAGGCAAATTGTCATTTGTTTTTGGTGCTCTTGACAAGGGGCACCTTTGTATACAAAAGCAAGAAGGCATAAACACTGACTATTCTGCACCTTCCCTGATGTAGAATTACAAATTGTCCAAACAATAATATATAGTGCTTTTGGGAACACTCCTGTTTTAAAATGTAGTTAAAATCATCACCATTATTAGGATGTAGTAAAAACTAAATAGAGATTGCAGTTCCAGCAAAAAGTGCAAGTTTAATTCCCTGCAGAGTGTTTGGGGTGGGTGTGGATGTGAAAATAACTACAGTTGAGTCTTCTGTTGCAGAACTTTGGGAGTTGGTTCATTAAAACCCACAGGGAAGTTATATTTTGAAAAAACATACAAAAATTACAAACCTGATTTTGGAAAACATACAAAGTTAATTAATAAGCTACTCTATAGACAGACCATGCCTTCAACTCATCTATTATGCTGCAATTTCCTCTTCTGCATCAGCTCTGTTTGCATTTATTTCTGCCAGTGTATGAGCGAATCGTGTCCATTCATCATTTCGAGGAACTGCTATTTGCTGTTAAAAGAAATTAGAATTTAAAAAATATTTTTACATTAAATGTAAAGAATTATGCCAAATGGAACCTGTGAAGGCATTTTGGCAAAATTACCAAATAAATACCAATGACAGTGATGATACCACAATTGACAGGAACAGGACTTAGACTAACATCGAATGTAATAGAGAAGTGTGCAGTGCTGAAACCATTCATGCCTTTATCTCTAGGCTAACTATTCTAATACACCCTTTGCTGGTCTCACACATTCTACTCTGAACTCGAAGCCATCTAAAATTCCTGCCTTGTCTTAACTCAGAAAAAAATCCCATTCTCTCATCATCCCTGTGTTCACATTGGCTCCCTGTCAAGCAACAAAAAAATCTTCATTTTAAAATTCTAATCCTCGTTTTCAAATTCCTTCACCGCCTCCGTATCCCTGCCATCTGCTCCAGCACAACCCTCATATTTGCATTTTCATAGTTCCAACTTCCTGAACATCCCCTATTCCTCCACATTGGGTGCCAAGTCTAGGCCCTAAACTCTTAAATATCCTCCTTTAAAACATTCCTCAAACCTACTTCTTTGACATTTTTATGTGACTCGTCATATTTTGTTTTATAATGCCCCTGTGAAGCATGTTGGGACATTTCATTACATTATAGATGCTATATAAAGATAGGGAGGGAATATTAACTCAATGGCAGTGTTCTGAAAAGATTGCATGAACAGATCCCTGAAGGCAGAATAGAGGACCTAGCCGAGCACGTAGCATAGAGGTTAGCACTATGGTTTCACAGTGCCAGGGTCCCAGGATTGATTCCCGGCTTGGGTCACTGTCCGTGCGGAGTCTGTGGGTTTCCTCCGGGTACTCCAGTTTCCTCCCACAAGTCCCGAAAGACGTGCTATTCAGTAATTTGGACATTCTGAATTCTCCCGCTGTGTAGCTGACCAGGCGCCGGAATGTGGCAACTAGGGGCTTTTCACAGTAACTTCATTGCAAGTAAGCCTACTTGTGACAATAAAGATTATTTAAAAAAATTAACTTGGGTTTTATAAATAGAGGCAGAGGACAAAAGCAGGGAAATAATACTGAACATTCATAAAGCTCTGGTTAGAGTAGTGTCCAGGAAGTGAGGTTTCAAAGGGTACTTTACCAGAATATCTCCAGGGACGAGAATTTTAGCTACCAGCTTAGGTTGGAAAAGATGAGGTTCTCCTCGTAGCAAAGGTGGTAGAGGGGAGATTTGATAAGAGGTGGAGCAAGATAAGGTAGGCAAAGAAAAACTGTTCCCGTTAACAATGATTTTAAAAGGAAGTTGGATGGGCACTGCAGGGAAACAAGCTTGCAGGGCTGTGGAGATTGGCCAGGGGAATGGGATTGACTGGATTTAGTCACAGTGGCCGCCGACACGAGCTGAATGGTAGCCTCCTGTGCCATAATGACTGACTGACTGTTTCACTAATGAAAGGAAAAAGAGAGTCATGAAAAAGAGCTGCAATAAGAATGGGATATTAAACATCTTCACAAATACATGATTCTCCACAGAGGCACACGGACTGTTTTATGTCCATAATCAAGCCCATTCATTTGGTCATTTATACTCCTTCACCACCACCTATTCTCCCTTGAAAATCAACCCCAGTCCCATCACTTTGCAATTTATTTCCCAACACACCAAATTAACTTCCTCCATGAAACCTACATTCTCAACCACTTTCTGATTCCTCAACTTCCCCTCTTGCTTCCTGCCCAACATTATTGACCGTCCCTTTGGTACTATTCCTTCTCCTTTTGAAACCTTTTTCATGACTATACAAAAAGCATTATTGGTCAATGTCTGATCCACTTTCTCACCAAGGCGATCAAAAGCATCCTCATGACCAACTTTAATCGCTATCTGATTCAACAACTTGTATTTATGAAGCACCTTAATGCAAACTGTTCCCAGAATGAATTCCAGAGGAAAGTGACACAGACTTTTTTGGGAAAACTTGGTCAAAAAGAATGTATTGAGAAGGATATTTAAAGCTAGCATGAAGGAAAGTAGAAAAATGGAGGCAAGTCCAAAGGAGACAGCTGAAAGTTCACAATGAAAATGGAGTGGAGGGATGAGGATGCAATGGGGACATAATGCTGTAAAAGGTTGCAGAGTAGAGTGGCCATAAAATAATTGGTAGGTAAAGATTTTAAATTTGATGTGTTAAGGAAGGGAGATCAGCAAGAATAAAAATCATGGGCAAGTGGGATTTAGCATAGGATAAGATATAGACGGTGGCGTTTTGAATCATTTGCAATTTATGGAAGGTAGAGGTATACAAGAAGAACACTGAAAAAGCTAAATTATTGATAAAGGGGGAAGCAGCAGTGGGACAATATAGTGGAGGTTGTCTATTTAGAAGTACAAGAGGAACATAATGCAGATGCTGGCAGTTTGAAATAAAAACGGAGGGGGGAGGATTTTCCAGCCGCTCTCGTGAATGGGATCTTCCTGTGCTGCCGACAGAATCCCCACCGTGGGTGTCCTGGCGGTGAGAAGTGGGTTCAATTGGAACTCCCATTGACAGCAGCATGACCAGAAGACCCCACCAACAGCGGGCCACCACCCTCCACTGAGAAACATCCCTCAGGCGGGGAGGGGGGTGGGAAATCTCCACCCAGGAAGTGCTGGCAATGGCAGCATTTGTACAGCGAGACACAGTTAACTTTTCATGTTGGTGACCCTTAGAATAAACAACTTTGGGAGTGGATAAGATACGGGTTTGAAACTCACCGTTGGATTGAGCAGAAAACCAAGTTTGTGAGCACTCTGGTTTAATCTCAGCAAGCACGCAGAACTGTTGGTGGGAGCCAAAACAATATTCTACTGTCGGAAATTATGATTTATTTGCAATTTCAGATAGACAGTGAGAAGATCATAGAGGAAAAGGGAGATGCTGAGCCAAGCACAGATAATCATGTCTACAGAATATCATGAAGGAGAAAACCAAATAATCTTCTAAAATAATTTTTACTATTAGCACAAGTAGACTTACATTAACATTGCAATGAAGTTACTGTGAAAATTCCCTAGTCGCCACACTCCGGCGCCAGTTCGGGTACACTGGGAGAATTCAGAATGTTCAATTCACCGAACAAGCATGTCTTTCGAGACTTGTGGGAAGAAACCGGAGCACTCGAAGGAAACACACGGGGAGAATGTGCAGACTCCGCACAGATAATGACCCAAGCCGGGAATCGAACCTGGGACCCTGATGCTGTGAAGCAACAGTGCTAACCACTGTGCTACCGTTCAGATCTTGCAGGAATCTTGAAGTCTTCATTTTGAACCTGGATAAAAAGCTATTGCTGGAAATGTGCCTTGACAAAGAATCATCCAGACTCAAAACATTAGCTACCTTTACTGGACAGATTGTCCAGTATTTTCTGTTTTTGTTGCTGGAAATGTGTTGGACTAGTTCAGAATGAAAGGAAAATCCAATTGAAATTGATCACAAAGACGAGGCAGTGAAGAAAAATGGCATTGAACGCTTGAGAAGTCAAAGTACCAGTTACCGTGGATATTGTTAGTGGCGTTGACATGGGGATCTTGTTGTGCTGGGAAGGGCAGAGCCTCATATCTGCAGTGCTAGAAAAGTTGTGTAGTTTTATCCTTTGTGCCAATATCCAATCTATTCTATGTTGCTGTCCTACATGTACAAAGGAACAGAATGAATGAACTCACCTCTCCTACATCATAAATCAATATCTGCCCTTCTGAGTCACCTACAGCTATTTCTCTTCCAGTTTGAGCCCATTTCACACGGTTCAGTGCAGGATTACTGTCAACAGTAATGCTTGCAGTCGGCACCTAAATAAGGAATTTAGAAAAACAAGTTTAAAATATTAGTCAAGTGTTTTGGAAATTTCACAAGCAAGTTACATTGAAAAATAACTTTTATTTCAGAGTACTCATTTTCTCTGAAGTTTGCAATACCGGGACTACTTTTATATTACTGTCCTAACAACAGTACTTCTGTCACATACTACTCAGTACTAACTTCCATCTAATTCTGCTTACTTCTGTATCATTGTTGAGATTCCACAAATCAAGTCTTCCCATTCCATCAACACAAGCAAATAGGGCAGGATGGGTCGGAGACCACATGACATCATAAACATAATCGGAATTATCTTCAAAGGAGTACAGTGGCTTGTTATTCTGAAATAGAATAATAATTATATAACTTAAGGATTGCTTATTTTATATAAAACAGACCCATGAATCAAATTATATCCAATCCATGGTTTTGTCATACACAGGATCATGTTAGCATTTATTGCCAGATGACAAATATTGGCAGTCTGTTTTACACATCTAATCTTTTTTGATCGAAAATCAGGAAAGATGTAAAGCAGGCTGCCTGTACATGATCACATATTTTTCATCCAGTGATACAGGTAAAAATGATCTGCATTCAATATGTCCTATGTCCATCCTTGACCTGCTGCAATGTTCCGGTGGAGCCTAGCGCAAACTGGAGGAACAGTACCTTATCTTCCGATTAGATACCTTACAGTCTTCCGGACGAGTTCAACAACTTAAGAATGTGAACTCTCTCCACCACGTTTACCCCATTTTTATTTCAATCAATTTATTTTCATTTCTTCCATTGATCCGTTTTTCCCTCACCACTGTTCCCCACCCCACTCCACTTGGGTCAACTGTTCCTAGTTGCCCTTTGACACACTGTTCAACTTTGTTCTGCCATTCACACATTCTAATCTCTTTATAAGTGACACTATGAACACCCTTCTTAGCCTTAATCACCTCCATTTACATTCCTTTTGTCTTCTGTCCAGAACATCATTGGCTATCTCCATCTATTGCTGGCCTCTAACCAGCTCCACACCCTCCCCTCTTACAGTATAAATTTGATTCTTTTTCCAGTTTCCTCTAGTTCAGACAAAGAGTTATCCAGACTCAAAATATTAGCTCCCTTTTCTCTCCACAGACGCTGTCAAACCTGCTGAGATTGTCCAGTATTTTCTGTTTTTTGTTGCATTCAATACAGTTAGATTTGTCGAAGGAACTATAGTTTTCAGGTGGGCAGGCATGTCTCAATGAGACCCAATGTCATAGAATCCCTACAGTGTAGAAGGAGGCCATTCAGCCCATCAAGTCTACATTGACACTTGGAATGCACCTCCTAGGCCCAATCCCCTGTCCTATTCTTGCAACCCCACCCTAAGAGGCAATTTAGCATGGCCAATCCATCTAACCTGCACATTTTTGGACTAGCAAATGCAATGTATAAATTGCAAGAAACGTGGCTGACATAGGAAAACAAGGAATAAAACATAATTACGGTGTAATAACGGATTTGCCTCTTTCAATGACTAGATAATATGTAAAACACCCGTGAATGTTAGGATATATAGACATGGCTATAAAGTGGAGTGCACTCTGTGCAGATTGTGTTAAATTTTACAATGCTTTCCTCAGCTTACAAAGATTTACTTTGGATCACTATGCCTTAACAGAGTGTATGAATTGGAGTACAGAAGAGACCATCAAAGAATGGTTTGAAAAGTAAGACAGTTAAGTTATACGGGAAGATTAATTAAGGCTTAAATGTGGAATTTAGAGAGCAGGGATAATCTTTTCGCAGTGCATCTAAGTCAACCTTTGTAATATTGTTGTGAACCTGTAATGTTAGATCAGTGCAATGTGTCATGTATTTATTCTGGATCAAACCGTAACATTAATCCAGGCTAACCACCTAGCAATGCAGGCCGATCAGATCACATCAACAACTTCAAATAGATTGCCGTACCTTGTCTCAAAGTCATCTCCCCATCCCAACACACCCCTCATTTCAAGGCACACTCCTGAAGTTATGGGCATAGCTAATAACCAAATGCATGAAATTTAAGCAGATGGATAGGTTAGTTCAACTTAAAGATTGGCACGTCAGATAACACAGTGCCAGGGTCCCAGGTTCAATGGATTAGTGTGTGTGTGGAGGTTGAATGTTCTCCCCATGTCTGCATAAATTTCCTCCTACAGTCCAAAGATATGCAGGTTAGGTGGACTGGCCATGCTAAATTGACCCTTAGTGTCCAAAGATTAGGTTGGGGCCTAGGTAGGGTGCTCTGTCAGAGGGTCGATGCAGATTCAATGGGCCAAATGACCACCTCCTGCACTGTAGGGATTCTAAGATTCTAAAAAAAATGTTGACAGCTAATATGAAATGTATGCATTTTGTCCCTCGCACCACCATGTGCCAATATAAAGTTCTGCAAATTGAATATCGTTATGAAGATGCACATTACAATACAGTAAATATCATTTAGCCAGTATACCTTAGTTGTCCATAGTTTGACTGTCCAGTCAAAGGACGAGGTGATAAAAAGATGAGAGAAGTCAGCTGGTCCAGCTGCAGTGTTATAATGGATACCTGTGATTGGTCCTTGATGACCGTCAAAAATTTCACTGATTCCAGCTTTGCTGCAAAAAACAGAATTGATTATGTAAATGACTTAACAAAAATGCCAAATATACATAAAAATGAATACAAGAGAAAATTCCCTTTGTTCAGCCAAATGAGAACTAAAGATGTGCAGGTTAGTTGGATTGGCCATGCTAAATTGCTGCTTAGTGTTACAGGGCAAGGGTGGGGGAGTGGGCCTGGGTGGAACTCTTTCGGAGGGTTGGTGCAGTTTGTATGAGCCAAATGGCCTCTTTTTGCACTGTATGAATTTTATGGGCTCAACCTCATGTTGTTTTATGGAGAGATCCAGAATATCTGCTCAACAAACCTTTCAGGAAGAATTATTTTCATCCTTTTCCTTGATTTCATAGAACTTTTCATAAAATTTACAGTGCAGAAGGAGGCCATTCGGCCCATCGAAGTCTGCACCGGCCCTTGGAAAGAGCACCCCACTTAAGCCCACGCCTGCACCCTATCCCCATAACTCAGTAACCCCACGTAACGTTTTTGGACACTAAGGACAATTTATCATTGCCAATCCACCTAACCTGCACACCTTTGGACTGTGGGAGGAAACCGGAACACTCGGAGGAAACCCACGCACACACGGGGAGAACGTGCAGACTCCGCACAGACAGTGACCGAAGCCAGGAATGGAACCTGGAGCCGTGAAGCAACTGTGCTACCATGCTGCCCTGAAGCCTGGGCAAAATGGCATAGTTTGTAGTAAACATCTCATTCAGCTTTCAACAATAACAAAAACTTGCATTTATATAGCATCCATAAGACAGGGAAAAAAAATCACAAAGCATACCACAGAGACATTAGATGGGGAATGTCAATTAGATATTCTGTTTGAGACAGCTCACCAATTGGATCGTTAGGAATTTTGGCTGGCTCCAACTCAGAGCCTGTGATAAAGGTAAGTCCTGGAGACATTAAGTACAGATAGACAGTGGCATTAGGATTTTTGTGACAGTAGTAGAAGTACATCCTTGGACTACTGATTATGCCGTTAAGCAAAATAACTGTACAAAGCATGTATGGCATAAGTGCCATATTTGCTGGCTAATTACAATCACAGCTCTGTAACAGGTATTAGGACCTGAATCTATGTTTGCTCGGAAATAGGCATTAGCTGCCCTACACAGTTGGAAGTCTCAGAAGTCATCAACTTTCAATTTGACAATTGTCACACTTTGGGATGATTGGGCATGGAAATTCATTCTCCCAAAAGTGACTTAATACTCCCAAAAGCAGAATATTGCTCAATTTCACTAGCCAGATAGTAACAGCCGCAATACCAACTTAAAGCAAAGGTGTATCAACTGGGGCTGGAACATAGCTTCATAAAATAGATTTTAAGTCACATGGGATCATGGAAAGATTCATCCTACTTTCTGCACTGGAAACTTTGAAATAAGCTGAGTAATATGAAAAAGAAGAAAAACTATTTGAGTGATCATAGGGTTGAGACAGGCTTATTATTATTGTAGTTCAGTTAATCCTTATGTTAAACTTTGAGAGCCATGCATCTTGGCTAAGGTTTAAGGCCAACTCTTGAGCTCCACCATAAGGAAAAGGGCTGCATGGAAATGGCGTCACCTCTAAGTCCCCTCTTCAAATCACATACCATCCCGCCTTAGACATATATTGTTCATTGACGCATAATCATTTTCTCAGAACTCCCTACCCACCAGCATTGTAGCAGCATCTCCACCACAACAACCAATAAGGTGCCTAACAATAATCTCAAAAGCAGGAAATGCTGCTGACTTTGCACTGACACACATACCTCAAGAACAATATATATTTTTTTAATTCCCAAGCTTTTAACAAAGAACAATACAGCCCAGGAACAGGCCCTTCGGCCCTCCAAACCTGTACTAGTCATACCACTCCTGGCCAAAACCCTCAGCACTTCCTAGTGCCGTCTCCCTCTATACCCATCCTATCCCTGTGTTTGTCCAGATGCCTTTTGAACGCCGTTAATGTATCTGCTTCTAGAACCTCCCCTGGCAACACGTTCCAGGCACTCACCACCCTTTGTGTAAAAAAACCTGCCTCACACATCTCCTCTAAACTTTGCCCCACGGACCTTAAACCTATACCCCCTATTGACTGACCCCTCCACCCTGGGAAAGAATGCCCTGCCCATCCTCTCAATCTTGTAGACCGCCATCAGGTCATCCCTCAACCTCCAGCATTCTAATGAAAACAGTCCGAGTCTATTCAGCCTCTCTGCATAATAATAATAATCTTTATTGTCACAAGTTGGCTTACATTAACACTGCAAGAAGTTACTGTGAAATGCCCCTAGTCGCTACATTCCGGTGCCTGCTCGGGTACAAATAGTGAGAATTCAAATGTCAAAATTACCCAACAGCACGGCTTTCGGGAGGCTTGTGGAAGGAAACCAGAGCACCCGAAGGAAACCCACGCAGACGCAGGGAGAACATGCAAACTCCGCACAGACAATGGCCCAAGCCGGGAATCATATCATAGAATTTACAGTGCAGAAGGAGGCCATTCGGCCCATTGAGTCTACACCGGCTCGAACCTGGAACCCTGGCGCTGTGAAGTAACAATGCTAACCAATGTGCTACCATGGATAGAAATTGTCCCATTGGGCAGACGCAGCATGGGTTCGTTAAAGGCAGGTCATGCCTAACTAATTTAGTGGAATTTTTTGAGGACATTACCAGTGCAGTAGATAACGGGGAGCCGATGGATGTGGTATATCTGGATTTCCAGAAAGCCTTTGACAAGGTGCCACACAAAAGGTTGCTGCATAAGATAAAGATGCATGGCATTAAGGGTAAAGTAGTAGCATGGATAGAGGATTGGTTAATTAATAGAAAGCAAAGAGTTGGGATAAATGGGTGTTTCTCTGGTTGGCAATCAGTAGCTAGTGGTGTCCCTCAGGGATCCGTGTTGGGCCCACAATTGTTCACAATTTACATTGATGATTTGGAGTTGGGGACCAAGGGCAATGTGTCCAAGTTTGCAGATGACACTAAGATGAGTGGTAAAGCGAAAAGTGCAGAGGATACTGGAAGTCTGCAGAGGGATTTGGATAGGTTAAGTGAATGGGCTCGGGTCTGGCAGATGGAATACAATGTTGACAAATGTGAGGTTATCCATTTTGGTAGGAATAACAGCAATAGGGATTATTATTTAAACGATAAAATATTAAAGCATGCCGCTGTTCAGAGAGACTTGGGTGTGCTAGTGCATGAGTCACAGAAGGTTGGTTTACAAGTGCAACAGGTGATTAAGAAGGCAAATGGAATTTTGTCCTTCATTGCTAGAGGGATGGAGTTTAAGACTAGGGAGGTTATGTTGCAATTGTATAAGGTGTTAGTGCGGCCACACCTGGAGTATTGTGTTCAGTTTTGGTCTCCTTACTTGAGAAAGGACGTACTGGCGCTGGAGGGTGTGCAGAGGAGATTCACTAGGTTAATCCCAGAGCTGAAGGGGTTGGATTATGAGGAGAGGTTGAGTAGACTGGGACTGTACTCGTTGGAATTTAGAAGGATGAGGGGGGATCTTATAGAAACATTTAAAATTATGAAGGGAATAGATAGGATAGATGCGGGCAGGTTGTTTCCACTGGCGGGTGACAGCAGAACTAGGGGGCATAGCCTTAAAATAAGGGGAAGTAGATTTAGGACTGAGTTTAGGAGGAACTTCTTCACCCAAAGGGTTGTGAATCTATGGAATTCCTTGCCCAGTGAAGCAGTTGAGGCTCCTTCATTACATGTTTTTAAGGTAAAGATAGATAGTTTTTTGAAGAATAAAGGGATTAAGGGTTATGGTGTTCGGGCCGGAAAGTGGAGCCGAGTCCACAAAAGATCAGCCATGATCTAATTGAATGGCGGAGCAGGCTCGAGGGGCCAGATGGCTTACTCCTGCTCCTAGTTCTTATGTTCTTATGTTCTTATGCCGCCCACTACTATCAGCAGAGTGCAATGTCAGAACGGTCCGAGGGTGCATGTTTACAAATCCTTGACGATGGCTCGGCAAGTTGATATGGTGGTTAAGAGAACAGATGGGATGCTTTGTTAATGGAGCAATGAATGCTAAACCTTTAAATTACACTGGTTCTGTCTCTTGGAATAGTGTGTATAATTCCGGGCACCACATTTTAGGAGAGGGTGCAGAGGAGGTTCACCAGGGTAATATCAGGTATTCAGGATTCCAGTTATGTGGAGAGATTCGAGAAGCTGAGATTGTTCTACTTATGGCAGGGAAGGTTAAAGCGTGACCTAAGAAAGGATTTCAAAATTATGAGTGGCTTTGATCGGGTGAGTAGGGAGAAACTAGTTCCTCTGGCAAATGAGTAGTAACCACAGATCAGATTTAATTAATTTGTGAAAACTAGAAGAGAAAGGAGACATTTCTTCACATGAGGATTGTTAGATCTGGAACACACCGCCCAGAAGGGTGCTGGAATCAGATCCCATAGGAATGCACAAATAATTAAGAGGACTTATTTGCAAGGTTATGGCAAAATCTGGGATCAAATTGGAATCTTTCAAAGAACTGACACAAATGTGATGGATTGCATGGCCCATTAGTATCCTCTGGTTATAACTGGACTTTATTGTTTACATTACCATTGTACGGACAATGTATTTTAACCTAAAGATTGTTAAACAATCACAACTACACTTCAAAATTGCATGGAATATCCTTGTCACTGGGGAGGCAAGGTACAATTGAAACTAAGGGGGGATAAAGCATACACTAAGTATATGACCAATAAAGGAGAAGATAACAAAATAAATATGAAGCAGCCATGAAAGAAGGCAAAATAAATAAAAAATAAAACTAGATTGAGGAATGTGAAAGAAAGTATTCTACAAATACATAAATTACAAGAAAAATAGGGAAGCAAAAGAATGCATAAGATAAACTTGCATGTAATGACAGCAAAATCATAGAAATATAAAATAGCTACTTTGCCTCAGTATTTACCAGAGCAACCAACAAGAAGACATGATATTAGAAGGGAGCTTGAAAAAGATAAAAGTTGAAGATAGAAAGAGGGTGATAGCCGATAAACCAATCAGATTTAGAAGAAATAAAACTATCTGCTTCAGATGGATTACATCCATGCATATTAAAAGGAGTTGGAGAAGATAGAACAGAAACATTATGCATATATGTAAAACATGCCTTTGAAAAGGGAAAAGAGTGACAAAGGACTGGCGGACAGCTAATGTCATTGACAATTGTGTCTCCAACTGCCTGAGCTCTAACCCAGTGCCTCCCAAACATTTTCACATTGTGGTCTCATTTTAACGCTTGAAACTTGTGATGATCCCAGAGTGAGACAAGGATGGGTAAGAGTTGTGCGAGCAGGGCGTTTGTGGGGTCTACTTTGTTAATGTTGGAATCATGTTGCTATGGACTGCATGTTTTAAGTTTGTAAATTGAGAGCATCTGCCACCAACTGGAGAAATATGAGGGAATGAACTAGTGTACACCGGGTGTAGACAGAAAACAAGAGAAATCTGTGACTTTACACCAAAGTCTTGAGAATAAATGTGGATTAAGGAAAAGGCTGGCTTTAGAATAACCCTTTCCTCAATGTATATACAGTGACTTTAACATAGCTGTGAGGGGCAGCAAAAGTGCCTGAAGAGGTTGGGCAGATGTTTTACCAACCTTTTTGAATGCTCTGGGGGCAGTGATGGACACTCGGAACTCATTCACACGAACCACCAGCTAGCAAAATAAAATTGCACGCACATGTCCTGGTATCTGAAACTCAATTACAGGACTGTACTGCCTGAATCGCCACTCCTCAGCTGTCATAGCCATTACCTCAAAGTGCCCCAGAGCTTGCGTACTCAATTATCAGTCTGCGACCGCATCTGGGGGTGCAACCCACAGTTTGGGAACCCCCTGGAACTCCTTCTGTAAACCTATCTGCCTCTCTTACCCTTTAGGCACTCCTTAAAACTTACCTCTGTGCCATAATGTTGCGTTGTATGTCCCAGTGTCAAATATTGTTTGAGAATGCTCGGTGAAGAGCCTAGGGCCATTTTACTCTGTTAAAGGCCCTATATAAATGCTCACTGCTGTTCCCACTTGCGGCTAGTGCAAAACCAGAGGCATAACATAATCACCATCAAACCCAACAGGGAATTCAGAAGAAACTCTGTTCCCAAAGACGAGTGTGTGAAACGCAGTACCACAAGGAACAGCTGGGACAAAGCATACGTTAATTTAATCAGGACCCTTTATAAGGAGGGAGAGAGGAATAAAAAGAAAAGGAGTATGCTTATATGGTTAAAGTAGGGTGGGAGGAGGCTCACATTGATCATAAAGCTGGAATAGACCAGTTAAGTTGAAATGCCTGTGTCTATGCTGGGCACTTGATTTCATTTCATGCGTGTAACTTTATGGGTAACTTGGAGAAGGGATGGTGTTCCCATGCATCTGTTTCCTGGAGTTTCTGGTTGGTTGAGGTCATAGGTTTGGGACTTACTGGCAAAGAAGCCTTGGTAAACTGCTGCTGTGCATCATGTAGTTGTTGTAGCAACAGGGAGCTGGTGGGTGGATAGACTGATGCTCTAGATACTTTGTCCAAAATGGAGTTGAGCTTCTCCAGTTTTGTTGCAGCTGCATCCATCCAAGGCAAATAGAAAGAAATCCATGATACACCTGCTTTGAGCCTTGGAGGTGGTGGTGAAGTTCTGGACAATCAGGAGGTGGGCTATTTGTCTCAGAATACTAGTCTCTGACCTGCTGTCATGATGTAGCACTTCGGTAGCTGTCCAATTGAATTTCTGGTCAATTGATGTTTGGGGATATGAGAATAGTAGTACCACTGAATGTCATGGGGGAAGTGATTCAGCTCTATTTTGTTTGGTTTGGCACAAACATCACTAGCAACATCAGTCCAAGCTTGGATGTTTGCCCATGTCTTTCTGCAAAAGGGTATAGACTGCTTCACTTTGACGAACTGGGAATGGAACTGAACAAAGTTCAATCATCAGTGAACAGCTCCACTTCGGACCTTATGATGGGAGGAAAATTATTGATGAAGCAACTAAAGATCATTGGACCTAGGATGCTGCCCTCCAGATGTGAAGTGATGTCCTATGGCTACATGATCAATCATCTTCCTTTATTCCATATACAAATTTAGTCACTGGAAAGTTTCTCCACTAATTCAGTTTAGCGAGAATGCAATACACATCCTCGCTAAAGGGGCCTAATTCAAATTCAATTTTCATAAAAGGTGGAAACAATAATTTCTTCAAGATGTAGACAAATTAAACAACTCAAAACATGAAATAGAGGCAAAGTTACAGAAACTCTGCACACTATTTACTGGTCTTGGATTTTAAAAAAAGACCAAGAACAACAAGAACTAGACTAAGTAATCCTACATAGAGATTTTTACTTTTTATTTTGTTTAAATTTAGAGTGCCCAATTAATTTTTTTCAATTAAGGGGCAATTTAGCATGGCCAATCCGCCTATCCTGCACATCTTTGGGGTTGTGGGGGCAAAACCCACGCAAACACGGGGAGAATGTGCAAACTCCACACGGACAGTGATCCAGAGCCGGGATTGAACCTGGGACCTCGGCGCCGTGAGACAGCAGTGATAACCACTGCGCCACCATGCCGACCTAGAGTTTTACCTTTTAATTCAAACATCGAGTATAGACCTTTTTCCCTTTACCAATAGCAATTAGTATCTCGTTAGATAGGAAGAAGGAGCAAAAATAAAAAAATAGATATTAAGATAAACTTTATGCACCATTCAAATCCAAAATTCATAACATAATGGTACAGTATCTGGTGTTTCCAAAAGGTTTGTATTCAAAACTCCTAATAAGTGTTGTTACAACAATCAGTACTGACCTGTATCCCATTTTATTAACAGAATGTATAGTCCAATTTAAGGGGAAATAATTAAACACAACCAAGTGCTTGTATTATTGTCTGCCTTACCTTCCATGGCGGCATGCTGTGTATATAGAACCTTCTTCACTACCAACCACAAAATTGTTGACATCACCCAATGGGAAGGACATGCAAGTAACAGCCACTGCTTTAGATTGTTTGTGCATCAGCTCCATGCTATCCTGTATAAAACAAAAGTAGAGTTTTGGATGAGCTCGATTTACAAAACATGCTACGTAGGAGGTCAGCCAAGACAGCACTGGAATAGTCAGGCCTAGGAGGAACAATGCCATGGATGAGGATTACATAGCAGATAAGCTAAAGCAGGGGTGGAGACAGCAATGTTATAGTGGCAGTCTTGGTGATGGGCAGGATGACGTTAGAAGCTCAGCTAGGGGTCAAATAAGATGCCATGGCTGTATACAGTCTGGTTCAGCCTCAGATGCTGGCCAGGGAGCCAAAAGAATATTAGTTAAATCTTACTGCCTTTAATTAAGTAGTCAGCATTTTCCCAATTACAGATTAACATTTTAGATTCTCTATACCCAGATACAGGAAGTACGTCGGGAACTATACAGCTTTTGCACTAACCGTAAATTTTGAATAGTTGTCCATTATATACTTTTTTGAATTTAATGTTAACTTTGTACAGAAAGAAAAATCAAACATACAAATGTAATACTTAAAATGCAGGAAACAGGAGCTCGTACTGCGGCATAGCACATTTGTGTTTCAACGCATCATGGAGAAGCAGTCACATCTACTTGTTTCTTAGCAGTGAGGTCAATAAATCTGGAGGCATATACTTAACTTTATTGATAGATGGATTGGAAGTGATATTAGGAAAAGCTTTTTCATTCAGAGGGTGATAGTGCCTGGAATTTGCTGTTCGGATTGATGGCTGAGGCAAAAACCCTCAACTTATTTAAAAGGTACCTGAATCTGCACCTAAAGTGCTGTAACCGATAAGGTAACAGATGGGGGCATGAAAATGTGATTAGAATTGGAGGCTAGGTTTTTTTTAAATCAGTCAGCACTGATGATGGACTGAATGGGTTACTGGGGTTATGGGGATAGGGTGGAGGTGTTGACCTTGGGTAGGGTGCTCTTTCCAAGAGCCGGTGCAGACTCGATGGGCTGAATGGCCTCCTTCTGCACTGTAAATTCTATGAATCTATTCTATGAATGGCCTCTTCTGTGCTGTAACTTTTCTGTGGTTCAACATTCCCTCAGAGTGTGGATTTCTGCAAATGTTGGCAGTTCACAGAAACGCATTTCAGAAGTTAGGGAAATGGTACGTCATGTTTTGATAGAGACAAATATAGGCAGGAAACTAAATTCAGTGTAACCTTTTTCCAATAATTTTTTATAATAATCATTATTGTGTTACAACCCAGTTAACAACCGTTAAAATTCAAAAGAGAAATCTGAACCACTTCTAAATCAATAGAACTATGCCACAAAGTTTCACGTTTTAAAATAAAAACAAACTTTATTGTATATAAAACAAATTAAACAAAGCAAATATGATTGAATTAATACCAAATAAGTTATAACTATGTATGTTATGCACTCAGTTTTACTTCTTACTTCCGCCAAGAATTCTCTTATACTTAATGAATCTTTGCAGTTATTTACTTTGTCAGGACGATCCAAAATGTGTCACAGTCCTCTGGAACTTCACTTTAATCCTCCTCAGTTCCAGCTATTCTCAGAAGACTTTCATTAACTACTTCAGCCCCTTATTCGGGTTGCCTTCTCGGTGCTTCCAAGCTAATCTACTGATTGCTTTCTTTTGCCACAAGACCCTGAGGACCACTGTAGATTCCTCCACTAGCTTCAATCCGAGATGAACCCTACTGTATTCCATGAGTTGAATGATAAAGTTAGTTTTTTCTTCTCCGCTACAGAGGCCTAACCAACTACCATTTACTTTGGCTATCTTCTCTCATCAAACACCCAGATAAATTGAAACCAGATAATCGTTCTAAGCACCATCCATGACAACACTGCATGCTCTGGGGTCGTCTCAAATAGACCTTTAGGTTAAGTATCCCTCATTTAAAATCCCTTTTTTGATCTGATAAAAGAAATGTAGTTTACAATCCTTCAGAATTTACTAAATGCTTTTAAACTAATTTAGCTCTAACAAAACAAAAACATGCAAACATATTGTCTCCATCAAATGGCTCACAGATAGGTAATGCATTGTTTAAGTTTCTCCACCTGCTGTTTAATGGTCTTCCCTTTCAAGCTGTTAAACCTCTTAAGTCAACATGGTTCCAAACTTTTAAGTGTAATAGACTCCAATCTTGTTTCAATTGCATTCACTTCATGGCTGAATGTTTTACAGTTAAAACATTGATCCCTAAAACAAAAAGTTATATTCTAGAACACACAAATCATGAACTAGATATTCACAACAATATACAAAACTAAATAGTTATGAACAAAATTTGTTTGCTATTAGGAATAAGCAACATTGTTCGTATCCAAAACTAATAAAAGACTGCATTACTCAATTTTAAAAACGGCTCAAGAAATTGGTGCAGATCCGATAAACGATAATGCACAGGAAATAAATAAACTGGAACACTATCTACATTTCTTTAATTAGTTTTCCTTACCTGTGGCTGAGAAAGCATATCCAGACTCCACGAGCAGATCTTCCCATCAGTAGAAACGCTGATCAGGTTATGAGCATTTTGAGAACCAATGACATTCACACAGTAGACTGGATGCTGTGGGGAGATTATTTTCTGTTTAATATTTTTACCAATCTGATTATGACAAATATTTTATAATTTTGCTGTCACATGGAAAGTTAGGGAAATAGTAAAAATAAAAAATACTTTACAATTATTCCTAAAATACATTTTAATCTCTGATCCTTCAAGTTTGTACTTCAAAATTTTCATTTAATATTTTTGAACCATACCGTGTGAGCAGCAGCAGAGAGTGGCGTTCTTTGGACTGGTGTCCTTTTGTTGCTGCGATTGTCCCAGAGCACAATCTGGCCAGAATATGTTCCTCCTACTACCAGATTTGGATGAAATCGTGCAAAGGAAGCTGACATCACAGATGACTATTAAAAACATAATTAAGTCAATATGCTATTAAGAAAAAGGAACATGGCAGCAATTTTCAATAGCATCCATTAAGTAGCTCCAATTAATATTAAAATCAGAACATTTTGCTCTTTCAGCTATTTTTAGCTCCCATCCACTGCCCAATTTAAACGAACCTTTAAAAAAACTCTCCATTTACTTCTGTACAACGAGTCACATAAAATGTATAAAAGTGTGTAATTTTCTAATCCATGCATAGTCATACAGAGGACACAGATATAATCTGAATAATCACCTTTACAAATGAGGCTCTGGTAATTTATTCTTTAAATTTGAAAGACCACTTTCTATATCTGGTCATTTATACTTTAAATCTTAAAGGACACTTTCTATATCAATGAAAAGTACTTTTATTCTACTGCAAGCAATTAATAATAATATTTATTAGTGTCACAAGTAGGCTTACATTAACACTGCAATGAAGTTACTGTGAAAATACCCTAGTCGCCACACTCGGGCACCTGTTCTGGTACACAGAGGGAGAATTCAGAATGTGAAAATTACCTAACAGCACGCCTTTCATGACCTGTGGGAGAAAACCAGAGCACCCGGAGGAAACCCACGTAGACACAGGGAGAACGTGCAGACTCCGCACAGTGACCCAAACAGAGAATCGAACCCGAGACCCTGGCGCTGTAAAGCAACAGTGCTAACCACTGTGTTACCGTGCCAGCTACAATTACTTAATCACATGTTGATAATGTTATTTTGGTCAATGTGGCTTTATGTGTTATAAGGTTGTATGACTAGCTTTCCTGGACATAAAGCGCCATCGTTCACAGAGCTGTTTGAGGAGGGAGGTTAAGTGGAAAGAAAAGCTGACTTGCATTGTTCAACTTCAATCCCTGCCAGCTGAATATTGTGTGATATTGATGGAACTTGGAAATGGCTTCTTGATTGAAGCTTGTTTTTTTAGTAATGCAAGTAACACGGGGATATCTGATTCTAATTGTGAATGTATCAACCTAATTTCCCTCCTAACAGCAGCGTGGGTGTTCTTACACCACATGGACAGCAGTGGTTCAAGATGGCAGCTCACTACTTTATCAAGGCCAATTAAGGATGGATAAAAAAATGTGGGCCTAGCCAGCAGTACCCTATCCCATGAATGAATAAAACCAAATCTAATCCACTTCTATTGTTACAAAATGTATACGATACCTTACATAGCTGCCACGTGATAAACATTCCTTGTAAAGGAAGGTTTTTACAGAACAAGCCAACGTAAGTGTTGAAAATTAATGTGCATGCTAGACTGATGAAATCATTAAGTTGACAGGCTTGGAAAGTATTTGGCAATGGTCCATTTTTCTTTCTTTGAATTAAATCACAGCTTGGCTGGACAAGATCTCATACTATACCTGGCAGTGAAAGACATACTCTGGGGTGGTTTTCTTAAATTTCATGTTCCATACAAGAGCTACACCATCTGGTTCGTGAGGAACATCTTCGTTGTTGTTGTATGAGGCAACAAGAAGTTCTGGATACTGTTGACAGCAAAACCAGAAAAGAAATATTAACAGGAAGAGTGGACTTCCTCAGGCACAGCTATCATTTGCTGTGTGACAGTTCACATTATAGCCATATGTCAGTCATTGTGCAAACAGATGGGGCTTGAAGCCACTGCAAAGCTGAAATATACACAAATGTTTCAGAAACCTACAGAATCCATGATTGGCCACGATGTAATACAACACAATACTTCATTATTAAGGACAGTTATGAAACTAGTAAGCTAAAAGCTACAAGTTAAGTACGTGATTCATAAGTGATAAACAACTGCTATTTAAAGCATGATTTAGTTTTTGTAAATTCTTCCATCAATAAAAATCATAACACTTTTAAAACAAAAGGCTTGAGTATTGGGAAAGATGTTTGCTTTAAGTAGAGAATAACAGTGTTCACAATTATTAAGGAATACATTGTACAGCTACCTCTAGTGTCCACAACTGTATAGTTAAATGTGGAAATCAGGAAATGTTTCTGCCCCTCCACAAGCTGAACTACATCTGCAGTTCATAGAGAGAGAGAGCGTTTAAACACACGTGTGTGTGAAGTTGCTGTACTTATTCATTAGGTACCCATTAAACACACAGGAAAAAGAAATCAGGGCATTCATTCATGTGTCAAGTGAATTTTTATGGGCAAAATACACCTTTATGCAACAAGACCATCTCTCTGGCATTGAAAATTTACACGCGTGAATTTTAATTCCTTCAGATTTTAATTATTGTTGAAGATTTTAAATTAATTTTTCCAAAATCTTTTTTGCCAGTTTTATCTCGCTCCCATAAGACCATTTTCTTTACCTCTCTTCATTTTGATTTCTGTACATGACTTTACACTGAGTTAAATACTTTTTGATTTAGACTGCGGACTCAGGAAAGATTCTTCAATCTGATGGCACACCATTGCTTACCCTATTCACACAGATCCCCTTGTAGAGGGTAACGTGCTGTTCCGGGGCTCTAATACAAACCTGAAATATTCATGCTATTTCTCTACCCATGAGTGATACAAGAGCTGCCAATTATTTCTAACATTTCTGCTTTTATTTCAGTCTTCCCGTATCCACCCTAATTTGCTTTTGGATCAAGATAGAAGCCAAACTATTATAAACTTTAAAAAGTATTATTTTAATGCAAACTTATCATCATGGGGAAACCAACATTACATCAATATAAAATTAGCTTTTCAGGATCAACATGGGAACAAGAGTTAGCCATTCAGCCCATCGAGTCTGTCCAGCCACTGAATGAGATCATGGCTGATTTGTGACTCAACTCCATAAAACATAGAACATTACAGCGCAGTACAGGCCCTACGGCCCTTGATGTTGCGCCGACCTGTGAAACCACTCTAAAGCCCATCTACACTATTCCCTTATCATCCATGTGCTTATCCAATGACCATTTAAATGCCCTTAATGTTGGCGAGTCCACGACTGTTGCAGGCAGGGCGTTCCAAGCTCTTACTACTCTCCGAGTCAAGAACCTACCTCTGACATCTGTCCTATATCTATCTCCCCTCGTGCTAGCCATCACCATCCGAGGAAAAAGGCTTTCACTGTCCACCCTATCCAATCCTCTGATCATCTTGTATGCCTCAATTAAGTCACCTCTTAACCTTCTTCTCTCTAACAAAAACAGCCTCAAGTCCCTCAGCCTTTCCTCATAAGATCTTCCCTGCATACCAGGCAACATCCTGGTAAATCTCCTCTGCACTCTTTCCAATGCTTCCACATTCTTCCTATACCTCCATTTGCCACCTCTCAGCCCAGCTCTGCAGCTTATCTATGTCCCTCTGTAACCTGCAACATCCTTCCGCACTGTCCACAACTCCACTGACTTCAGTGTCATCTGCAAATTTACTCACCCATCCTTCTACGCCCTCCTCCAAGTCATTTATAAAAATGACAAACAGCAGTGGCCCCAAAACAGATCCTTGTGGTACACCACTAGTAACTGATCTCCAGGCTGAACATTTCCCATCACCCACCACCCTCTGTCTTCTTACAGCGAGCCAATTTCTGATCCAAACTGCTATATCACCCTGAATCCCATGCCTCCGTATTTTCTACAATAGCCTACCGTGGGGAACTTGATCAAACGCTTTACTGAAATCCATATACACCACATCAACTGCTTTACTCTCGTCCACCTGTTTGGTCACCTTCTCAAAGAACTCAATAAGGTTTGTGAGGCATGACCTACCCTTCACAAAACTGTGTTGACTATCCCTAATCAAATTATTACAGATGCCCATATTGACAAATGGTCATCTGGACTCGAAACGTTAGCTCTTTTCTCTCCCTCCAGATGCTGCCAGACCTGCTGAGATTTTCCAGAATTTTCTCTTTGGTTTCAGATTCCAGAATCTGCAGTAATTTGCTTTCATCCATATACCTGGCTTTGGCCCATATCCTTTAATATCATTGCTTAACAAAAATCTATCTCAGATTTCAAATGAACTGATCTAGCTTCAACTACTGTTTGTGTGAGAGTTCCAAACCTCTACCCCCTTCCAGTGAAGAAGTTCCCCAACATCTCTCCTGAATGGTTTAGCCTTAATTATTTGACTATATCCCTAGTTTTAGAATCTCCAACTAGTGGAAATAGTTTAACTTTATCTACTCTGCCTTTCCGTTAATATCTTGAATACTTCGATCAGATCACCTCTCAACCTTCACACTTTTAGCGGACACAAGTCCAATTTGAATAATCTCTCCTCATAACTCAACTTCTGTAATCCAGGTATCAGTTTTGTAAACCTATGTTACGCTCCCTCCAAGGCCAAAATATCCTTCCTCAGGTGTGGTGCCCAGAACTGCTCTCAGTACTCCAAGTGGGATCAAATAAGGGTTTTGTACAGCTGCAGCATAACTCCTGTGTCTTTAAGAAGTTACTCAGTAACAGAAGTAAGAAGTTACTCAGAAATTGCTCAAGTGGGCATGCGCCCGGCCCAGAAGTGCATAAATTGCACAAAAAGAATTGCATGTGATTCGATGTCATCACACATCCATGCAATATTTTGGTCGGAGCCACAAGTCTTCCAACAATCAAGAAGCAAATTTAAATTAAACAGCAATTGAATGGGATTCTACTTTGCCCGCCTGTTGGCAGACAGGTTGATTGGTAAGGCAGCCTTTGTGTTTTAGCTGCAATCTCAATCCAGGACGGGATGAAAGACAGGGCTCAAACAAAATTAACAAATGTGTCTGGGGACGAAGACCTGCGTATGATTGTGCTGCCCAGATACCCGCTGCATAGTTTTGCCGCTGATATTTTTTCTTTTTTTTTTTTTTACAGGTCAACAGCAGCTATCATCCTGAGGAAGCATATTGGAACTTCCAGCCTGCACACGCCTTTTTCTCAGCTCCCACCCACCCATCCCAGCAGCACTCAGCCTTTCATAGAGCGTGTTTCCCACTGAATGGCCATTAACTGGGTAGCCAGAGTAATATTACGTTAACAATGCGGGTTTCACATCTGCTTCTCCTTCCCCCCCCCCCCCCAGTCAACTTTGCCCCAAACGTAAAATTCAGGCCTCAGTTGCAATTCATTCAAGATAGCATACCTTTTTCAAGGGTTTCCAGACCGAGAATGATGGAACTTCAGCACATCCTACAGAGGAGCATGGAATCCACATTTTCTTTTTATAAAATAACTTTTATTCAAGTTTTTCAATAACAAATTTTCTCCCCACAATTTAAAACAAACAAGGCGTGATTCCACACCAACACAAGAAAAGAACTCACCCCCCAAAATAAATAACAAAAAACCAACAGCAATACAAGAAAGAAGAAAATAACAACATCGCAAACTCACCGCCGCAAAAACAAACCCCCTAACGATCGCCCCCCCCCCCCCCCCCCCCCCCAAGTTGCTGCTGAGACCGACCACTCTCTACCCCTTTGCCAGGAAATCGAGAAAGGGCTGCCACCGCCGAAAGAACCCCTGTACCGACCCCCTCAGGGCAAACTTCATCCTCTCCAACTTGATGAACCCAGCCACGTCGTTGATCCAGGCCTCCGAACTCGGGGGCCGCGTATCTCTCCACTGTAACAGAATCCTGCGCTGGGCTACTAGAGACGCAAAGGCCAGAATGCCGGCCTCTCTCACCTCCTGCACTCCCGGCTCCGAAGCTACCCCAAAGATCGCGAGCCCCCAGCCCAGCTTGACCCTAGACCCGACCACTTCTGACAAAGTCCCCGCCACCCCCTTCCAAAACCTCTCCAAGGCCGGACAAGCCCAAAACATATGGGTGTGGTTTGCCGGACCTCTCGAACACCTCCCGCACCTGTCTTCCCCTCCGAACAACTGACTCATCCTTGCCCTTGTCATGTGAGCCCTATGCAGCACCTTCAGCTGAATTAGGCTGAGCCGTGCGCAAGAGGAGGAGGAATTCACCCTCTCCAGGGCGTCCAACCACGTTCCATCTTCAATCTCTTCCCCTAGCTATTCCTCCCACTTCGCTTTGAGCTCTTCTACTGAGGCCTCCTCCTCCTCCTGCATCAGCTGGTAAATAGCCAAGATCTTTCCTTCATCGACCCATGTCCCCGAAAGCACCCTATCTTGCACCCCCCTTGGCGGCAACCGCGGAAACTCCGCCACCTGCCTCTTAACAAATGCCCTGACCTGCATATATCTAAAAGCGTTCCCAGGGGGGAGGTTCCACTTCCCCACCAGCACCTCCAGAGTTGCGAACTTCCCATCCAGGAAGAGGTCCCCAAACTGTCTGATGGCTGCCCTGTGCCAACTCCCAAATCCCCCACCCATTCCCCCCCGGCGCAAAACGGTGATTGCCCCGTATCGGGGCCCAAACTGAGGCCTTCACTTCCCCCCTATGCCGCCTCCACTGTCCCCAGATTTTAAGGGACGCAACCACCACCGGACTCGTAGAGTACTTTGCCGGGGGGAGTGGAAGTGGGGCCGTCACCAAAGCCTCCAGACTCGTACTCGCACAGGACGCCACCTCCAATCTCTTCCATGCGTCACCCTCCCCTTCCGTCACCCACCTGCGAATCATCGCCACGTTCGTCGCCCAATAATATCCACACAGGTTGGGCAGCGCCAGGCCCCCTACCTCCCTTCTTCGCTCCAAAAATACCCTCCTTACTCTTGGGGCCTTCCACGCCCACACGAACCGTAGAATCAACTTATTCACCCTTCTGAAAAAAGCCTTTGGGATCAATATGGGGAGGCACTGGAAAAGAAACAAAAACCGCGGGAGCACTGTCATCTTAATCGACTGGACCCTGCCCGCCAACGAAAGCGGTAGCGCGTCCCACCTCCTAAACTCCTCCTCCATCTGCCCCACCAGCCTCGAAAAGTTAAGCCTATGCCTGGCCCCCCAGGTCCTAGCCACCTGGACCCCAGGATACCTAAAGCTCCTCTCAGCCCTCTTCAACGGGAGTTCACATATCTCCCTCTCCTGATCCCCCGGGTGCAGGACAAACAGCTCACTTTTCCCCACATTGAGCTTATAGCCTGAAAAGTCCCCAAACTCCTCAAGTATCTTCAGCACCTCTGGTATCCCCTCAGCCGGATCCACGACATACAACAGCAGATCAACTGCGTACAGTGACAACCGGTGCTCCCCCCCGCACAATCCCCCTCCAACTCTTCCGAATCCCTCAGCGCCATGGCCAGAGATTCAATCGCTAACGCGAAGAGCGGAATCCACATTTAACGGAATACTTCTGAACTCCAGTAGATGCCGTCAGAAGAGAATAATAGCATCCAGATATCATTGCTGCAAAATGTATTTGCTATACCCAATTTCAGATCACACATATATAAATAGAAAATAGCAAAGGATTCAACACGAAATGAAAATGAAATGAAATGAAATGAAATGAAATGAACACCATGAACACGACATTTTGTCCATGTGAGGAAACTATCCGATAACAAAATAATCACATTGGTCATCTAACTCCAGTTCACCGCAAGAACAATAGGTCTGAGATTACTTTCACGATACTGGTCTGGTTGTTTCCCACTGCTTAGACAGTCCAGTGTGAAACCAAATGTAAACTGTTGAAACTTGATATTCTGTACATTTAATACAAGAATCTATTGCCCTGTTCGGTCTCTTATCACTGAAATTAGTTGTTGGATTAGAGCAACATAGCAGTCAGCAGTGTAACACTCGTCACCTGGCCCCATATAAGCACTGTATAGGCATTGCTTCAAGACAAGTAGACAAATTGCCTTGAAAGAATTTCCAAACTTGTTTTTGTTTCTGTTGACTTATGTGAAGCACAGATACGGAATAAGGATATACTAGCTTAATTTTCACCACAATAACTAGAATTTGACGATGAACCCAGTTAATCAGTTAATAAATACTTGAAATATAAACAAAATGCTGGAAATACTCAGCAGGCCAGGTAATATCTATGAAGAAGCTTAACCTTTCATCAGAACATAATAAAATATGTTGTTTCTCACCAGTTAAATGACAGGTAAAGAAGGATTTTCTGGATTAATTCATTTTTATTGGTTAACACCAAATAAGTGAACAGAAGTTAGAAAGGCTAAAGAAAGGAGTATGAAGTCTGACATGGAGTATTAAAGTAAATAACATGATTTGACAGACACAAAAATGAATAAGCAGTTGAAATTAGTGAAAAAGACACTGGGACCTTAAAACTATACGTCCAGAAAGTATTAAGAGTTTGGCATTATTGCTCTTCTAACGGCATCTACTGGAGTTCAGAAGTATTCAGTTAAATGTGGATTCCATGCTCCTCTGCAGGATGCGCTGTTGAAGTTCCATCATTCTCGGTCTGGAAATCCTAGAAAAAGGTATGCTATCTTGAATGAATTGCAACTGAGGCCTGAATTTTACGTTTGGGGCAAAGTTGACTTTGGGGGGTGGGGAGCAGATGTGAAACCCGCATTGTTAACGTAATATTACTCTGGATACCCAGTTAACGGTGGAAATAGAAGAGGTTCTGAACACAATCTTTCAAAAATTATTGAATGTAGAAGTATGTCAGAATATCGGAGGATTGCCAATTTGTTTGTACAGGAAAGGAGGAAAAAAAGCTAATGTTGAGATGCTTTAGTATGGAATAAAATTAAAGGATGGAAAAACTTGTTTAATTAACTTGCTGAAGCTTTTTGAGGAGGTAACAGAAAGGGTTAATGAAGGTAATGCTGTTGATGTGGTGTACATGAACTTTCAAAAGCCATTCAATCCAGTGCCACAGAACAGATTAGTGAGAATAATTATAGCTCATGGAATAAAAGGGACAGTAGCAATGTGGATGCAAAATTGGCTGAATAATAGGACAAAGAAAGTAACAGTCAATGGATATTTCTTGGGTTGGAGGAAAGCTTGTAGTTGATGTTCCCCAGGGGTCGTTATTCGGGCCCTTGTTTTCCGATATATATTAATTATCTAGATCTTGGTGTGCAAGGGACAATTTCAAGTTTGTGGATGATAAAAAAAACTTGGCAGTGTTGTAAACCGTGAATAGAACAGTGCAGAACTTTAAAAGAATATAGGCAAGTTGTTGGAGTGGGCAGATAGGTGGCAGATGAAGTTCAATGCAGAGAAATGTGAGGTGATACATTTGTGTAGGAAGAACATGGAGAGGCAATATAAAATAACAGCTAAAATTGTTAAGGAATGCAGGAGCAGAGGGACCTGGGTGTATATGTGCATAGACCATTGAAGCTGGCAGGACAGGTGGACAGAGCAGTTAATAAAGCATATAGTATCCGGAGCTTTGTTAATTGGGGAATAGAGTACAAGAGCAAGGAGATTATGCTAAGCTTGTACAAGATATTGATTGGACTTCAGCTGTCATATTGTGCACAGTTCTGGGAAGGATGTGTAAGTATCGGAGAGAGTGCCGAAGAGATTTACAAGAATAGTTCTGGGGATGAGAAACTTCAGTTATGAGGATAGATTGGAGAGATTAGGACTCTCCATGGAGAGAAGGCGGCAGAGAAGAGATGTGATAGAGATGTTCAATATTATGAAGGGGCTGGACAGAGTAGATAGGAAGAAACTATTCCCGCTCGTTAAAAGATCAAGAACGAGGGGGCACAGATTTAAAGTGACTTGCAAAAAAAGCAAAGGTGATGTGAGGAAAAAAAACATTTTCACACATGGAGTACTTCAGATCCAGAATGCACTGCCTGGACTTGTGGTGGAAGCAAGTTCAATCGAGGCATTCAGAAGGCCAGAAGATGATTATTTGAATAGAAAATGTGCAGGGGTAGGGGAAAATGCACCAAGTCATGATGCTCGTTTAGAGAGTTGGTGCAGACACAATGGGCCAAATGGCTTCCTTCTGCACAGCAACAATTCTGTGACAGGGGCTAGTTAAGGGCTGCCAGTACAGATATGCCTGAATAGACGATTGAGGAAATATTGGTATATATTGATAAGAGAAATGCACTAAAGTATGTACATGGATTGTTAACAAGGGAACAGATAACATGCCACAAAGGAGTCTCTTGATATTCAAGACATACCATATTATGAGGAATGTGGCACTATAGGTAGTAAGCTTGTAACCAAAGAACACAAATTAACCAATATCTTTGTGTGTTTGAGCGTGCGCCTATGTATGCACGTGTGCCTGTGTGCACGTGTCTGGAGTGGAGGTGTGGAGTGCGTTGGAAACATAAAAAGTAGTATCACTGTTAAGTCCTTTGCTGTTTTGTATTTATATAATATATAAATGATCTGAAATTGGGTAGAGCAAGTATATTTTGCTGAAATGATGGCAGTGAAACTATCAGTGTTTGCCACCATTGCTTCTCTGGCAGCAACTGCTAGAGTTCACACGTGTGCAGTTAAATGCAGATTCCACACATCTCAGTGGATGCACTGTTAAAAGTTCAATTTTTGCACAGTCTCGGTATAGAAACCCTTGAAAAAGTCACACCTTGTTGAATGAAGTGTAACTGAGTTTTTAAAGAGTGCGCCAAGTTCATAATTACTACCGAATAACTTCTTTGATCTTGAAAACCTAATTTTATATTGGTATTATTACACATTCAGAACTGCTCAGAGTCAATGCAAAGGAGAGAGTTAGTATCATAAGCCCATAACACATCCCATTGACATTTTAGTCTACTGACAGAATAAAAATTCAAATTTCTGCAATTATTGCCTTAATATTATTTATCAAAAAGCAGAGCACTTTTATTAAACACCCTATACAATTTGAAAGAGGGGGAAAAGAATGCCCTAGCATAGAAACAAAACTACCTGAGGTGACCAGTCCATGCATGTAACAACACGATGTTTTGACCAGCGTTCATCAAAAAACTGTCTATTGAGAGAAAGTTTAGCCCCACCTTGGAGTTCACTGTTAAGAAACAAAATGCAAGTCAGAAATGTTGTTCAGTTGTTCAGAAACAGTTCTGCTGCAATAAATACAGTAATAGTTATGTAAATAGTACCCTTCTTTTTCTTCTAAATCCTTGCCACTGTAATCAAAAAAGACATCTTTATGTTCTGCAAGAGCCCGTTCAATTATTCTGGTGCTGTGATCAAAGAATGTGAGGAATTCATCAGAGTGAAGAATCTGCTGTTTTTCCTCTTCTGTAAGTTCACGCAGTGCACCTGCAAAATGTGGTAAGCAAATCTTTCTTATTTTAGATCTTGTTTTTTTAAAACATTATTTAATTTAGAAAGGTACTTAGCATCTTAACGTTAGCACCAATTCAATCTTGTTTCCTTTCAAGATGCATCGAAGTGGCCATTAGTTGGAATTGTCCATTTAAGCATTCTGACCACAGAATCTACTGCAATTTCTTGCTGACATTTGAAACTCAAAGACTCGACGGAAAAGAAAGGTCAGTACCATTTTTTAAACAAAAAACATTTTCCGCATTCAGGAAAAAACACTATAGGCATATGAAATTAATTTCATTCTACCTTTTTGATCAAGGAATTAGTTTACCTATGATCTAAAATATTCTCTACATATAATAGGGCAAAGCAAGGACTGATGCTTTAGAATCTTCATTGCAGAAAATGTACACATGGTGTGGTACTGACCCATAGTCTGAGGTGGTCTCAGGGTCAGCCCTAATTTTCATGTTAGTTCATCTTGAATAAGGCAACAGCAGAACCAAACCAATCAGCATCAGTCACTGAGCTGAAGAAGGAGGAAGAGAAAGAAGAAAAAAAAACTTGTACAGTGCTTTTCACAGCCTCAGGATATCTCAGAGCTTCACAGTCAATTAGGTTTAAAGTGTAGTTCGATATGTGGGTAGGGAATTAAATAAAAGGTAAATAGCAATGAGATAAATCGCCAGTAAGTCTGCTTTCCATGCTTTTTTTTTTTAAATTTAGAGTACCCAAATAATTTTTTCCAATTAAGGGGCAATTTAGTGTGGCCAATCCATCTTTGGGTTGTGGGGGCGAAACCAACGCAAACACGGGGGGAGAATGTGCAAACTCCACACTGACAGTGACCCAGAGCCGAGATCGAACCTGGGATCTCGGCGCCGTGAGCCAGCAGTGCTAACCACAGCGCTACAGTGCTGCCCTTGCTTTCCAATGTTGATAGACAGAAAACTCTTCTGTTCTTTTTTGAATAGTGCCAAGGATCTTTACACCCACCTGAACCACCATGGGCCTTGGTCTAATGTCTCCTCCACAAAAGCATCCCTAATCCTATATTTCAACCACCATCACTAAAACAGATCATCTGCTCATTATTACATCGTGTACAAATTTACACTTATTTACACACGGTAGAATAGTGATTGCAGAGGTTGTGAAAGGCCACTAAAGAAATTAAATACATCTTTTTTTCTACACCCTCAGTATTGAATGAAATTAAGCCAAGTATTCGGAGGTACTCTGAAGCTACAACCTTCTGACACAGTTGCAAGAATAATTCCACTGAGCCAAGCTGATTAAAAGGCCAGCACAAGATGGCCACTCCTGTCCGCTATCCCTATTGCTTTTGCTGCAGAAATGCATATGTGGATCTCAGGGGAACAGGTGATCAGATTCAATTGTGTTTCCCTTCCAAATTCAAGTCTACCAATATGCACTATCCAAGTTTATACGTGTGGAATTGGACTTGATCCCAAGGGTCTGTTGGCAACCATGGAAGCACCCGAATTACAACTCAAGCCTACATGATGGAGAGAGGAAAATAAGGACCTGGGTAAGGAGATCTTCGGGCAGAAAAAAGTTTCTTCTTCAAATGTTATTCAAACTAGATAACAAGCACAACATCCACTCTTCATTATAACCTGCATTGATGTAGTGCCAACAAGATTGGAAGTCTACAAAAGTTATGCAAGGCTTTGCGTTCACTGAATCAGATAGAATACTGCATTCAATGTCGGTCACTACATCCTAAAAGCATCAATATCCACATGGTGGTTACGGGGAAAGATTGGGGGAAATGAGCCGAGGTAGGGTGTTCTTTCGGCACGTCGGTGCAGACTCAAAGGGCTAAATGGCCTCCTTCTGCATTGTAGGAATTCTATGATTCTCATACCACCATGAAACAGCTGGCTTCACCTGGTGCTCAAATTTGGAGGCACCTATCCCTTTCCAGATAATCTGAGGTACACTGGGCACTTTTCCGGACCTGGAATGGCAGCCTTAGGCCAATTCATGAATTTGCATGACATACAACAATCAATGATCTGCTCAGGGTAGCCATTACCCCGAAGGATGGCTTTCATGTGTCCTATTTCAGCACCAAGCTTGTACGGTAAGCAAATGGTTCAGGCCCTATTTACAAGCTTGCCAATAAAGTCAAACTTTATGGAATTAGAGGATCCCAATGAAAAGCTTAGAGATCACGTCCCCTTTCTCAGCAATTCTCTATTTCTATACTGTCAAGCAACTTACCTGTATACCTGACTTAATTCAATCCAGAGCTTTGAGTCAGACAGGGGACAGGCAAATCCTCTCCATTATAACAATGGCTTTCAAGGTGCATTGGCGCTAAACTGGAAGATTTGGATTTCTGTCCCACATCATATTTCCCAGATTATTGTGCCTTTTGCAGGCACAGAACGACCAGATTAATAATTGTGGGTCCACTTGGTTCAAAATTTCCAATTCTAGAGAATTCATCTTGAAGTCAGTTTTGACCTCAAGGAGATTCTGGGCATATTGAAAGTGAATGTAAACAATTAAACAATATAGTAATAGAGTTCTGCAATTTTGTACAACTTAAAGAATATACTGAATGGTATATGGTCATGACTTTAAATTAAGCCCCCCGACCAAATATTTATCCTCTGCTTCTCACACTTCGCATATACATGCTGCCCTCGGTGACATCATCCGAAGGCACAGCATTAATTTTCAAATGTATGCTGGCAACTCTCAGCTCTACCTTACCACTACCTCGCTGGACAGGTGCCATATAATCGGGCTGCTTAACAGTGAAATATCGGGAAGACTGAAGACATTGTTTTCAGCCACCACTCCAATCTCCATTCCCTAGTTACTGACTCCATCGCTCTCCCTAGTTACTGACTCCGTCCTTCTCCCTGGCAATTGTATGATATTAAGCCAGTTTGTTCACAGCCTTGGTGTCATATTTGATCCAGATGAGCTCACAATCTCTTATTCGTATTATTATTAAGACAGCCTATTTTCACCTTCATAACATTGCTCGACTTCACCCCGTCTCAGCTCATTGGCTGCTGAATGTCTCATTTATGCAATTGTTACCTTTACACCAATACAATCCTGGCTTGTCACACACATTATATTCACTATTGTTTTGAGGTCATCCAAAACTCTCTTGCCATGTCTGAGCTCGCATCAAATCCCGCTCCCCTACCACTGACTCATTGTGGGCTTGCTGACCCATGTTGTACCAATTCAAGCAACACCCTGACTTTAAGATCATCACCATTGTTTTCAAATTCCCCATGGGCTTGCCTCTTCTTACCTCTGTAACCTCCTCCAAGCCCACAACCCTCAGAGATATCTGCATCCTCCAATTCTGGCCTTTTATGGATTCAGAATTAGTATTGCTTCTCTATTGGTGGCCTTCAGTTGCCAAGGCCCCAAGCTCTTGAATTTGTTCCCTATGCCTCTCCACCTTGCTTTCCTCCTTTAAGATCCTCCTTGAAAACATCTTCTTTAACCAAGCTTTTGGTTATCTGGCCCAATATCGCCTCATGTGGCTCAGTGCCATACTTTGTTATTTTTATAATGCTCTTGTGAAGTGATGTGGAATGTTTCAGTGTTAAGGGCACAATATCAATAGAAATAATTGTTGTTGAAACAAAACATTACAAGTTGAGCAAGCCTTATCCGAAATGCTTGGGGCCCCGAGTGTGTATCAGATTTCAGATTTTTCGGATTATAATGTGATAATACGCACGTGCGATGCGTTGGGACCTGCGCATGTGCGGCACGCTGGGGCCTGCGCATGTGCGGCACGCTGGGGCCTGCGCATGTGCGGCACGCTGGGGCCTGCGCTTCGCCCGGGAACCTTCCGAGCCTTGTGGGATTTCCCACTCACGATGTCACATTGAAATAAAGTGCTTATTTCGGAATTTTGGATAAGAGATGCTCAACCTGATAGTTAAATGGTTATTCCAGTGTAAAACATACTGTTGACAAAGGCAAATATAAGATAATACATAAAGTGTGACATTGAAAATGGATTATTTTAAGCTTTTCAGAATGGATTTTCACCCCAAAATACCTTCATTAACTTCTTCTTTCTGAATTTGCTCTGGTTCTGGTTCAATTGCTTGCTTGGGTACAATATCTTCCTCCTCCTCTTCAGCTGCAAAATAACAGTTTATAAAACTTAAGTTGTATCCTTACAGATATCCTGAAACACCTTACATTTAATTATAATATTTGCATGTTATAAAAGTCTTCATTATCAATAAATTCTTACGTCTTTCTATTAAGCTGTTAACATGTTGACTTTAACTACCTGAAGAAATGTTACTCATTACTAAAGATGAAGAAAAAAGTAATTATTTTACAGTTGTCTGAATTGCTGCTTGCAATCTTCAGGACATCAATGTTAAGAACTAACTAATGGCTTCTATCTTGAAAATGGCACGACAATCATTTCCTGATATTACTATTGTCAGAGGTACTGACATGTACCTGCTTTTTACTTTGCTCAGTGCTTACAAGCTGTAACATAGGATTATTACAAATATATTTGAATTTTAGAAAAGTAAATTTTCACAATATACTTAAAAATTCCACTTCAGCAAAAAAAACCTGCATTTTCCAACCCTTACTATGTAAAACAGAGTAATACAGAAAACATTAAAAATTTCAAATATATTAACTTTCAAACTTTTGTATGTCATATCTTGAAATTCTGAGCACTGACAGCATGAATTACTGAAGCTGCACCATCAACTAAGACAAATACCAGTAGTGGGCAAACAGTATCAATCATTCTATTTGCCAAGTGCGCAGATAAAGAAGATAATTAACATAAAGCTAGTTAACTTAAAGATACAAGGCACATTTCAATGTAGACCTAAAATGAAGCCCCCCAAAATCCTTGTATTTACAGTCCATTCAGTACTGGAAGAGCAGCAGTTATGATCACATTATGCCTACTTCAGCAATATTTCAACATACAAACAGGTGAAAGGAGCTCTTTAGAAATGCTATGGTCATCGCCCCAAAAGTTAAAAAGCAGGAACGTTCTTAATAGTGCTGTGGTTCCAGTTGTTTTATGTTCAAAAATACACTTGAATGTAACGGTTTATTGAGTAAAAGATTGAAATAGAAAAAATATTTTATATTTCAGTTCCAAATCAATTAGCAAAAATCCTGAATAAATGAACCTCACTGGAAATAAATAATCCAGCCTAATGCTGTTCCTCTAAAAGTGAGAAATTCTAATGATAAATATACAAAATATTCTATATTGTGTACAGTATAGTTCTCCTTATTTAAGGAAAGATGTAAATGCATTGGAAGCAATTTAGAAAGCATTACTAGCCTAGGGAGACAGTGGCGTAGTGGTGTTATCGCTGTAATCCAGAGACCCAGAGTTATGCTCTGGGGACCCGGGTTTGAATCCCGCCAAGGCAGATGGTGAAATCTGAATTCAATAAAAATCTGGTTAAAAGTCTACATGGTGACATTGTCGATTGTCGTAAAAACCCATCTGGTTCACTACTGCCCTTTAGGGAAGGAAATCTGTCATCCTTACCTGGTCTGGCCTACATGTGACTCTAGAGCCACAGCAATGTGATTGACTGTTAAGTGCAATAAATTTGCTCTGCCAGCAACACTGAACGAATATTTAAAAAATAATGCCAGGAGTGGACATGCTGTCTTATGAGGGAAGGTTGGGCAAATTAGATTTGTATCCCTGGAGTTTCGAAGGGTAAGAGGTGACTTGATTGAAACCTATAAGATTCTGAGAGATCTTGAAAGGATGGATGTGGAGAGGATATTTCCTCTTGTGGGATAATCGAGAGAGGGATCACTGTTTAAAAATATAAGGGGTTGCTCATTTAAGACAGAGATTCAAATAACTTTTTTTCTGACGGCCGTGAGTCTTTGAAGTCTCTTCCATAAAAAGCATTGGAAGAAGAGCCTGTGAATATTTTAAGGCAGAACTAGATAGATTCTTGATTAACAAAGGGTGAAAAGTTATCGATGGTAGGCAGAAACGTGGGTTGAGGTTAGAATCAGATCAGACATGACCTTATTGAATGATGGAGCAGCCTCTAAGGGCCGACTGCTCCTGCTCCTAATTTGTATGCTCACACGTATATGTTCATATGTAAGACAGGTCTATTGCCAGCTAATGTAAAACAACATCTGCAACTGATTACTTCTATTTTTCAGGAGTATCATAGAATCATAGAATTTACAGGGCAGAAGGAGGCCAAGGAGTCTGCACCAGCCCTTGGAAAGAGTACACTACTTAAAGCCACACCTCCACCATATCCCTTTAACTCAGTAACCCCATCTAACCTTTTTGGACACTTGGGGCAATTTAGAATGGCCAATCCACCTACCTGCACATCTTTGGATTGTGGGAGGAAACCGGAGCATCCGGAGGAAACCCATGCAGACACAGGGAGAAAGAGCAAACTCCAAAGAGTCACCCAAGGCCCGAATTGGACCCGGGGGTTGGGAGGCAGCAGTGCTACCACAGTGCCATCCTAAAAGTCATGTACAGTTTGTGAAAGTCAAAATGTTGGGCCACAAATTAATAAAAAGGTAAAGTTAAAGTAAAAGTAATCTTTATTGTCACAGGTATGCAATCAAAACAAGGAAGCCGCTGGTGAAAATATCCTGCATAACTAAAGACTATACTTTTATTACAGATCCACTATCATAACATCCAAAAGCATAAATTTTGAAATCAGAATAATGAAATTCTAATGAAATGACACCTAGGATTTAAAATCTAGAGCTGCATCAACAAGTATATTTTGAGCACCAAACTAATACAAGACGATACATTTACAATTATGTCCAAACTTTCAGGTTCTCAAGATTCCAAAAAGTTTTCCTTGACAGTGCCTTGCAATCTTTTACATCTCAATTAATAGGAAGATCACGCCTTATTATCTCAGCAGAAAAACATCACCTCTCACAACATTGCATTCCTTTGTATTGCACGAGCATATTAAGCTAGATAACATATTCAAGTTGTTTTCCAATTATCATAGAATTTACAGTGCAGGAGGCCATTCGTCCCATCGGGTCTACACCGGCCCTTGGAAAGAGCACCCTACTTAAGCCCATACGGCCACCCTATCCCTGTAACCCAGTAACCCTACCTAACCTAAAGGCAATTTACCTTGTCCAATCCACCTAACCCGCACATCTTTAAACTGCGGGCAGAAACCGGAGCACCCGGAGGAAACCCACGCACACAGGGGGAGAACGTGCAGACTCCGCACAGATAGTGACCCAAGCCGGGAATCGAACCTGGGGCCCTGGAGCTGTGAAACAACTGTGCTACCCACTGCGCTGCCGTACCTCTCACTTTCTGCAATGAGATTTGAACCCACAACCTCCTGACTGAGAGAGAAGACTATTGCCACGGAGTCAAGCCAACACTTAGTTAATTGTGAAACATTGTCAAATGATTAGACCACATGATCCAGTTCTGATACCGTGACTGGTCTAAAAACAGGTCATATAATTCTGGATAATATAGAACACAACGGGAAGACTACAAGAGAGAATGGCATAGGGTGATAATACAAATACCAATTTTGTTAGAACAGGAATCAAGGTTGAGAAATATTATTTCTAATTTACATTATGGGTTATAAAAATAAACAGTGGAAACATAGATGCAAAACCTATGCCAACTACCCATAATTGAAAATTATTTTCCTTTCCTTCTTAAATTTGCATCACTCACTTCTGCATTGAAACTAACAGGATACTGAGAGACCTGGATAGAGTGAACATGGAGAGGATGTTTCCACTAATAGGAAAAATGAGAACCCGAGGGCACGGCCTCAGATGAAGGGACGATCCTTTAAAACTAGATGAGGAGGGGTTTTTTCAGTCATAACTAAGTGAGGGTGGTGAATCTGAGGAAATCTTTGCCGCAGAAGGCGGTGGAGCCCAAATAACTGAGTGTCTTTACAGCATAGTTAGGTAGGTTCTTGATTAATAAGGGGATCAGGAGTGATGGGGAGAAGGCAAGAAAATGGGGATGAGAAACATATCAGCCATGATTGAATGGCAGAGTAGACTTGATGGGCCGAATGGCCCAATTCTGCTCCTATGTCTTATGATCTAGAAAGAAAACTGCACAAGATGAACTCAAATAAAACATCCAATCATCCAAAACAGGGTGGCAATTGTTCTACTGGTGCTGCATCCTAGGGCCATAAAGCATGGGAGAAGGTCGAGTTAGTGGAGGGGTTAGCCTCAGATTATGTTCCTCCTCCTCTCCTCTCCCCCCACCTTCATCTTCTGAAGGGTTTGGTCTGCAGTCAACATGTTGGTTCAGTCTTTGGGGCTCTGTCACTACTTTACTATTGCTCCAGTCTCTTTGGGTGCTGGAGTACCACCTGGATCTTCCTGCCAGCGCTTCTAGACATTAGATTGCTGGCAAGAATCCCCGGTCTAATAAACTGAGCACTGTTAAGAATTGGGGAGATTGAAGATTAAAAAATGAAATTGGCTTAAAAATTAAAAAGGGGAATTGATATGCGCAGTTGTCTGAAGGGGTTTTTGATATACGAATGAAAAAAGCAAGTGTTTACGCATGTGACATGGGGAAAATAATAGGATGTAGAAGAGGTAACTTCAAAGTGGAGAGATAGGGGAATTGGCACTTGTATGCTAAAAGCCAGGTCCACAGAGTGGGTGAGATCTAGGGAAAGAATGATATATTCATAGCGCAGTAACTAGAGAAAGTAATACAGTAGAGGCAGCTACCGTCATAGCCACACCCAGATGCAGAAAACATTCTCCCCTGAAAACAAGTCATTGCTAAAGGGCGGCTGGTTAAAAGCCGATACTCGAACTGAGAAGATTACTTCTTCGCTGAAACTGAAGATGGCTTTCCCAAACATGACAAATAACCTGTATGTGGTAATTATCTGCTGGATTTAGCTCATAAATTACATAATATTGGTTGTTGTTTGGGAACAAGGAGCACCTCAGAGTTCAGGTATTTGGGAACAATGGGGTAACTTCCTATAATACTGAGTGTTCGTAGCCATTAGTGTAGTTAAGTGAACTGTTGTCATGTGCTATAGTCCTTCTTGTCATATGTTTTTCTTTTAAGTCAATAAATATTCTTTATTAATTGATCACAAAAACGACTAGACCATTCCTCCCTGGTTTGCAAATTTTTTCTCAGTGTATCAAATTGAAAATATACACCACTAAGAACCGGTGTCCCAAATTACCCTTCTGGGTTTTGGGACACCCTCACATTTAACATCAGCAGAGGGCTTAACAGCATCAAGTCCAAGCCTCTTTAGGTGATTAGGAAAATCCAGCCCTTTAAGGCTAGTCTAGCATGCAACTAATGGTTGGAAGTTTACAACATTGGCCTGGTAAACTAGAGGGAGGAAAGTCTAAATTATTTCTGGAATTGTTTAAAAATATGCCCTTGCAAGGTGCGTGACAGGTAAAGCTTTGCTTATTGCCCAGCCCTAGCTGCACTGAAAAGATGGCGGGTGTTTCTTTTCCTCAAACTGCTGCAGTTCTTGTGTTGATGGTGCTCTCACAATTGCATTTGATAGGGAATTTCAGGAATTTGATCCAGTCAAAATGAAGCAATTATATGTTCAACTGTGATGGTGTGCAATTTGAAGTGAAAGTGCTCCCATAATCTTGTTGTGTTTGTTGTTCTTGGTGGCAGAGATTATGCAATTGACCAGAACCAGTGAAGTATGTGGAGTTGTAGTGCATTCCTGAAAAGAACTTAATAGTGGACTGGCCGAAAAAGCAGCTAATGCCCATGGGGCAGAATATATCTTGGGCACCAACAACACTAGTTTCAGATGTTTTTAGCTTTCCCTTCCTCATCGCCTTTTTGTGCTTAAATTTTAAAATCTGCATATTCTAGACATATGTATTAAAGATCTAGTTCATTCTGTTTTGCTCTTCCATTCTAATCCCGAGGCTAATTTGTAAAAGGTTACAACTTATGTCAGGTCATCTGTCAGAAACAGGACAGCAGGAAACTTCCCTTTACTTCAAGAAACCTAAGTACAAGTTTAGTTGTGTAAACTGTTCTACCACATGAGATAGGCTGGTCAGAGGATGGGAACCAGCTGCTTAGATCAGGTCTCAGCAGCCAGGCCAGATGACTAGGCAACAAAGAACAGATGGTACTGCTGGGATTGTGTTCTCCACTACAAGGTGGCACTGGGATGGCACAAAGTTTTCTGCCTGACTGCTTCCAATCACATCTCTGACAGCAAGACTGTGTAATTACTGGCCCACCAGGGGAGTTAAAGGCAAGCATTCAGGCTGAAAACTGAATAAAATACATCTTGTAGGCCACAACAGCTGCCAAGCCACACTAATCGCCACATTTTCATATCTTTCACAACAAACACATTTAGGCAGACAATAAAATATAATTAAGCCTGCAAGTAATAGAGCTTAGAAAAATAACAGTGAAATGCACACTATGATGTTAACTTGTGCTTTATCAAAATGATAATCATATGTGCAAATTTAACGGTAGATGGAAATTGAATCTGCCTACCATTCTGACAAGTTTACAGAAATGGGTTAATAACATGAACAATTTCAATATCCTGCAGATATGCTCATACTTTCAACCAAATGGGGGAAGTTAAAATCTTTCCTTTCAAGGGCTTCAATCAGCTGCAAAGGAAAACAGTAATCACTGTCTTTTGAGCAAGCTCTGCTGCATTTGTCAGCCCTTTCTCTGAGAATGCAGCCAGAGCAATCAACCTGCCATCCATTCAGAATGGAAAAACAATCTGAAAACACAGGGTATAATGCACCTGCCAGAGAAAATGGCCATTTCAGGAGAAGCTAGTGATCTGCATGACCCCACTGTGGAGGCGGTGGTGCAGAGGGGAAGAAATGCTTAAAAAGAATTCACAGTGATTCCGATCTCTCACACACTGACACTTCCTTACAAAGCATGCCAATTATAGCTTTTGTGCTACTTTAAAAAAATGAAAGCTTTTTTTCAAAAATAATCACACTGAGACACAGAAGATGCACATCCTTTCACAGAAATCACTTATACACTGGACAATCTATTAATCTGAAAGCAGTCTGACATGGTAGGGGTCCAACGTTGTTCAAGCACAAAACCTAAAACGCGACACCCAAGATTGAAATAATCTCTGCAGGTGTGCTTGCCCCCCATGTCACTTTGTTGACAGTTTTACATACAATCATCAAATCCAAAACCTTTACACTAAATCATTTTGAAATGAACATGTTCTCAAGACCAAAGCTCGGGACTGTAATAACTGCATTTTAAATAAGAAGCGAGTCATGGAAAACCAAATAATGGAATACGCTACATTTGCTTACTGAAAAATACTCCAGAGTACACAGAAACTGATTGATTAGATTAAGTCTTACTCCTACAATTTCATGACAATATAGTTGTAACCTTTGTAAAATTGACATTCCAAAAGATCTGCATGTATCATTGGAAAATGTATTTTTGTTTCCAATAATATGGGAACACATTCGAGATTACAGAAAGTAAAACTGATCTTATCAGGAAATGAATGTCAGATAAAGCTACAGAATTTGAAGAGGAGACTTAAAAAGGATAACACAGTAAAATAGAAGAATGCCCCAACTTTCCCAGAGGAAACTGTTGCTCAACTACCAACCCAAGCTGCCAATAAACTACAATATAAATAAAGCACTTATGCATATTTTGTGGATTGGATGACTATCAGGGTCTTTATAATTGATGATTTATATCTTAATTGTCATTCAAATTTGGATGGATATTCTTAAATTTTAATGAAAACTTTATTCGGCATACAATTTGCTTTGAGGAAGTTTCTCGCTTTTACAATGCATTTAGTTTATGACAAACTAGTTAGATTGTGCTCTGTAATCAGTTGTTTAATCATATTTCTGGACATTTTATGCTTTGGTGATCAAATCCCAAGAAATTGTGAAAGTGAATTTACACACTGCTTTTGGTCCTAAAATCTGTAATCAAATCCTCAGTTCACACTGAGGAATACTGATCTTCCCCATGCTGTTTGTAACGGTCAGATTTGAAAGAGGTTTGGTACACTCAACTCAGTTCACAGTAGCCCAAAAAATTAACTTGTCAAAATAAAACAGAAATCAATATTAAATTAGCAACAACTTTAAGACATGATGCTGGCTGCTATGGGAAACAGAAATACTAAAAGTGCAGCACAGTGTATTCCTCAGGCATATCCTGGAGGCTGCCACTGACCTGAAACTGAACTAGCCACATACTGTCTCTACCAGGGCAGGTCAACGGCTAGGAATCCTGCGGAGAGTAACTTACCTCTCGACTCCCCAAAGCCTGTCCACCATTAACAAGACATAAGTCAGCAGTGTGATGAAATATTCTCCACTTGCCTGGTTGAGTGCAGCTCCAAAAACACTCAAGAAGCTTGATACCTTCCAGGACAATGCAGCCTGCTCGATTGCCCCCCCCCCCCCTTCCATAAACATTCACTTCTTCCACCACTGATGAACTGTAGAAGCAGTGTGTACTGTACCATCCATAAGATGTACTGCAGGAACTCACCAAGATTCCTTAGGCAGCACCTTCCAAACCCATGGCCACGACCATCTAGAAGGAGAAGAGCAGCTGATACCTGGGAACACCACCACCTGGACGTTTCTCTCCAAGTCACCCAGCATTATGACTTGGAAATATATCACCGTTCCTTCAGTGTCACTGAGTGAAAACCCTGGAATTCCCTCCCTAACAGCACTGTGGGTGTACCTACACCTCAGGGACTACAGCGGTTCATGAAGGTAGATCACCACCAGCTTCTGAAGGACAACTAGGGATGGGCATTAAATGCTGGCTCAGCTAGCGACGCCCATGGCCTGTAAATGATTTAAAATTCTGCTCAATTTTAACTCAGAGCAGGAATCAGGCAGGGGGAGACCAAGGAAAGCACCAAATATGACTGATCTTGGCTGTTACAGGCCCAGTCACTTTTAACTCCCCAGCCTCATCTACAGACCTGTCATCCCAATCAGCTTCATACCTGAAAATCAGGTAATTAGCAAGGAGTGGGTGTTTTGAAAGGTTTTAATGTTTTTGAAAGGGGGAGGAAAGAACTAGGGACGGGAGGTCTAAACCTTTCTTGTGGATCTCCTCCTGGTCTCGCAGAAAAGGAAAGTAGCAAAACCCTTTACAAAGATGATGGTTGGACCTCTTCTGTCCTTGGTTCCTCTTCCCTCTACATTTACCTGGCAATAAAGCAACATGGGGAAAAGAGACGATCTACATTAAAAAAATATAAATTAGATATTGCAACCACAAAGAAAGCAGCAAATGATCTTCAGGATACCAATGGCCATTGGCATAGGTGGTGGTAGGGTATGGGTTAAAATACTTTTTGCAACTTCTATATTAAAAAAAAGTCTGACCACTCCTTTCCAAAGAACACAATTTACATCACTTGTTAGAACACAGAAACATAAGCTGTTTGTCCGCAGCTAGTTCTGTAATTCACCAAGTGAAAACCAATTTGCTGGTCGTGCATTTCTACACGTTCATCAGGATATTGCTGTGAATATATGTAAAGTAATTGACAACCTGTGATACATAACCTGTGCTTGATCTTCATGCCATTGAGTGTATCTTTTCTGGCAAGACTACATTCACTACTCTGCATCCTTGTATGCTTCACCCGATGCCAGTGTTTATATAGTAACATTGTGTACCTTGTGGTGCCCTATTATGTATTTTCTTTTCTTTTATTTTCATGTACTTAATGATCTGTTGAGCTCCTCGCAGAAAAATACTTTTCATTGTACCTCGGTACACGTGACAATAAACAAATCCAATCCAATAATTTAATTTGTTTTGAGTTGCTCGATTAATGGAAGCAATATTTCTATTTGATTCTTATTGTGAAAATCCCATTTGAAAATAGACCCAATGAAGTAGTTTTTGTTTGGCCTATGCCACCCACCCCAAAAAAACTGCCTAGACAACCAATGGTGCTGCTTTTACCACAGGTACCAATTTGATCCTAGTGCGTTTTAGAGCAGAATTAAGTTAAACTGCTCCACTTTGTACTCAAAGTGGAGCTTGAACATGGACACTGAACAGCATTTCGTCCAATTTTTAGAGATATTAAGATCTAATTTATTTAACACGATTAGCATTATTAATTTTAAAAATGGCTTCCCACTAGTTGGTTGTGTTATTTTGTAACCATGTGTAATAATTTAAAATATTAAATTACTTTATAGCTTATATTGAAATAATTCTATTTCACTTTAGAAAATTCAGCATTCTTTTGGTTCAATATCTACAAAAGGAATGTCAGAACAGTCCTTTAATTGCCCTAACAAGTTCCATGTGCTAGTTTCTAATCTCAGGCAGTCATGCAGCCAATTTTCGACTCCTATTTGGAATATTAGGGTAGAACTTGAAATATTCATAATTGCAGAGAAGCAAACACTCAAGATATGGTTATACTGCACCTTCAATAACAACTAGTTCTTCCTCTATCAGTTCAGCACCAATATTGATTAGTCCTGAACATTCACAACTCCAATGTTTTGTCAGGAATGAACATGGGAAGACTAATTTGTATCAGTTGAGGAAAATTATTTCCCTTTCCACAAATAATAGCATGCCTAACAGATTTAGATACAAGAGAGTAGACAACAAAGTGTACCATATAGTCAATTTTTAAAAATAGAATGCTATGTGCTTCATGTGCTCACTGCAGTCTGGTTTTCAATAGATTTCACTCCAGCAGACTATACAATAAGGACTCTGCACTAAAGTAGCAGTTACTGCAAAAGTGACCAACTATTGTCAATGAACACTGAACACAAGGTTAATGAACCACTGAGTTTTTACTCCGACTTAACATCAAAAGTGTGATGTATTTCGTTCAGGTGGAAAGAAAAGAGTTGCTGTAAATTAGGCTGCACCTAGCAATAACGATATGAGTGAAGTTACAGTTGTCTAGATGATGTGCTTCTATGGAGCAGGTTAATCAAAGTTAAATCATCTGTGAAATAGCTGTGTTTTGTTAACTTGGGTGTATTTGTATCCTTCCAGGCATACAAGGCATTTGACTCATGTTTTATTTCCTACCTACAAAGGCACAATCAAACATATATATTTTTTGAGCATTAAATGATTTGACCCAAGAAATAAATTACAATTTCAATGTGCCTTTTAAACTATATAAAAATTCACAATGTAAAAAAAAAAAAATCCTTCCAAATATATCCCATTCTCTGTCTAGCATAACTCAATGTGTAGTACTCTAACCTCAGCCAGAAGGTTGGGGGTGAAGCCTCCCTCCATGGCTGTAGTACATAATTGAGGCTGATACTTCAGCACAATACTGAAGGAATGCTGCATTATCTCAGGTGTCATCCTGAGGAGTCTAGGACAAGGGGACATTAAATGAGATGCCAAATGGAGGGCACATCTGCCCGTTTGTGTGGTTTAATTGAATAATAAAGATTCAACTGCAGTGTTCATAAAAATGTCCTGCGCAACGCGTCTCTTTAACCAACACTACCAAAACGTAAACCAACTGATTGTTCGCCTCACTGCTATTGGCCATGCTGTAAACTGGTTTTAAGGTTATGTCACCTTGTCCTACACTCCTCTCATCTCCCCTACTGATTCTTTTCAAAATCCTAAAAAATAAACCCAATCAAATCATCCCTTTGACTTTCTGCATTCCAGGAAATACAAGCCTAGATTATGTAATCTCTATTCCTTGCAGACCTGGTAACACATTCTGGTGAATCTTCCCTACACTCATCCAGGTAAATCCTTTCTAAAATGCAATGTCCAGAACTGCTTATAGTACTACAAATATGGTCTAATCAAGATTATTATAAAAAATCATTCACCCTCCCTTTACATTCCAGACATTTTAAACAAAAGGCTACCATTCCATTTGTCTTTTTGATTTGACGATGCAGGGGGAAGGGGGTTGGATGGGATAGAGGGAAGCAAATTTGAAGGGGTGCAAGAACTGAGACACTTGGGATGTTTTTGTTCACAAATTCTTACGGTGTCAGGTCATAATAGAAGTTATTAAAGTATACGGGCTTTTTAAATGGAGGCACAGAAAATAAAAGCCAGGGAGTCACGCTAAATGCTTATGAAACACTAGCTCAGCTGCAGCTGGTGTTTTGTGTCCAATTCTGGGCACCATGTTTTAGGAAGGGCATGAAGGCTTGAACAAGGTACAGAGATTTACAAGAAAGGCACCAGGGAAGAGGAACTTCAGCAATGTGTAGAAACTGGAGAAGTTGGGATTGTTCTCCGCAGAGAAGAATAGGCTTAGTGAAGATTGTTGTCCACAGAGTAGGGAAGGCTTAGAGAAGGTGTTCTGGAGGTCTTTACAGTCATGGGGCAACACAATGATTAGCACTGCTGCCTCAGCGCTAGGGTCCTGGGTTCAATTCCAGCCTCGGGTGACTGTGTGAAGTTTTCACTTTCTCCCCATGGCTGCTTGGGTTTCCTCCGGGTCCTCCAGTTTTCTCCCACAGTCTAAAGATTTGCACGTTTAGCATGGATTAGCTGTGCTAAATTGCCCCTTAGGATGGTGTTGCAGGAATAGGGTGGGAAATGGGTCTAGATAAGGTGGTCTTTTGAAGGGTCGGTGCAGACTCAATGGATCGAATGGCCTCCTTTTGCACTGTAGGGATTCAATTCTCTTCTATGAAGGGTTTACATAGAGTAAATGAAGAGAAACAATTTCCAATGGTTGAAGGGTTAATCACCAGAGGTCACAATTTTTAAGTACTTGGCAGAAGATCCAGGGCGTCATGAGGAAACAGTTTTTTTACACAACAAGCGTTTAGGATTTGGTACACACCGCCGTCAGGACAGTAGAAACACATTCAAATTCCCCAATTGGGGAATTGGATAAATACATAAAGGAAAAAGTGAAGGGGAATGGGAAAAAGAGTGGGACTAACCGGATTACTTTCCAATGGGCCAAAAGGCCTCCTTTTTATACTGATCCTATGAAACGGTTTCTACATTAATTTATATCACGTTTACACTTAAAAGTAATATATTGTACGTGAAGTGCTTTGCAGTATTAAAGCTCCTTGTTACGGTATTGGTTCTTGCTGGGTGCAGTTTCATAGGTTCCAATAAGGTGTGACTTCATTTACCTCGCATTACTGTTATTTACCTTCTCAGGTATCTACAAAGGGAAGAGGAACATGCTAATCTGAAAAGGCATGGTGAAATATATCTGTAGCATGTGAAACATCTTGAAGCGGATGGGACTTCTAATAAGTCACCAGGATGGGATCAAATGCACAGAAAATACTGATGGAAGTAATAATAGAAATTGTGTAGTGCTCCTTCAGTATGGGGTGGTGCCAGAGGATTGGAGAACTGCAAATATTACACCATTGATCGAAAACGGTGCAAGGATAAATCCAGCAACTGCAGGCTAATCAATTTAACCTTGGGTGATGGAAAACCTTTTAGAAATCATAATTCAAGGCATAATTAACAGGCATTTGGACAAATGGGGGACAGTTGATGCAGAATACAGTGCCTTCCAAAAGGCATTGGATAAAGTGCCTTAAGATGGCTGTATCAACAAAATGGCAGCATGGATACAAAGGTGGCTGAGTGACAAGAAATAGTAATGGTGAAAGGTAATTTTGTAGACTGGAGGTGCTACTTAATGGGGTGCTATTTGTGGAGCCTCCTCCTCCAGTGGCTTATTTAATTGTCCACCACTATTCACCGCAGGATGTGGCAGGACTGCAGAGCTTAGATCTGATCCGTTGGTGGGATCACTTAGCTCTGTCTATCACTTGCTGCTCATGTTATTTGGCATACAAGTAGTCCTTTGTTACAGCTTCACCAGGTTGACATGCCACTTTAAGTATGCCTAGTGAGGGCAGCACGGTGGCCTAGTGGTTAGCACAACCGCCTCACGGCGCTGAGGTCCCAGGTTCGATCCCGGCTCTGGGTCACTGTCCGTGTGGAGTTTGCACATTCTCCCCGTGTCTGCGTGGGTTTCGCCCCCACAACCCAAAAATGTGCAGAGTAGGTGGATTGGCCACGCTAAATTGCCCCTTAATTGGAAAAAATAATTGGCTAATCTAAATTTATTTAAAAAAAAAAACAAAAAAAAAAGTATGCCTAGTGTTACTCCTGGCATGCCCTCCTGCACTCTTCATTGAACCAGAGTTGATTCCCTGGCTTGGTGCTAATAGTAGATGGGGGGTATGCCGTGTCATGAGGTTACAGATTGTGGCGGAATGCAATTTTGCTACTGCAATGGCCCACAGCGCCTCATGGATGCCCAGTCTGGACTTGCTAGATCTGTTCTAAATCTATCCCATTTAACACGATAGTGTCACACAACACGATGGACGGTATCCTCCATTTTTACGCAGAGGGTGGTGCGTGCCTGGAATGCTTTGCCAGCGGAGGTAGTAGAGGCGGGTACGATAGCATCATTTAAGATGCATCTGGACAGATATATGAACGGGTGGGGAACAGAGAGAAGTAGACCTTGGAAAATAGGCAACAGGTTTAGATAAAGGATCTGGATCGGCGCAGGCTGGGAGGGCCGAAGGGCCTGTTCCTGTACTGTAATTTTCTTTGTTCTTTGTTGTTCTATGTAAAGACAAGAACTGTGCGGTGGTCATTCCTGCCGATACTATCTTGGCCAGATGCACCTGCAGCAGGCAGGTTGGTGAGGATGAGGTTGAATATGTTTTTCCCTCTTGATGGTTCCCTCACCACCTGTCACAGACCCAGTATAGCAGTTATGCCCTTTAGGACTTGGCCAGTGGTGCTAACGAATCATTCTTGGTGATGGATATTGACGGCCCCAACCAGTGTACACTCTGTGCCTTTGCAACCCTCAGTGCTTCCTCCAAGTGGTGTTCACCATGGAGGAGTACTGATTCATCAGCTGAGGGTGGATGGTACGTGGTAATCAGCAGGAGTTTTCCTTGCCCATGCCTGACCTGAAGTCATGAGACTTCATGGGGTCCAGAGATGATGTTGAGGACTCCCAGGACAACTCCCTCCTGACTGTATACCACTGTGCTGCCACCTCTGCTGGGCCTGTCCTGCTGGTGGGACAGGATATACCCAGGGATGGTGATAGTGGTGCCTGGGACATTATCTGTTAGGTATGATTCTGTGAGTATGACCACGTCAGGCTGTTGCTTGACTAGTCTGTGAGACAGCTCTCCCAATTTTGGCACAAGCCCCCAAATGTTAGTCAGGAAGACTTTGCAGTATCCAAAGTCTGAAGCATTCACAATAATCTTCAGCCAGTAGATGTTAGTCAGGATAGAGCTGGATTTGCCATTGTTTCCAGTGCCGAGGTCGATGCCGGGTGTTCCATCTGGTTTCTTTCCTTTTTATTGACTTTGTAAAGATTTTGATATAACTAAGTAGCTTACTGCACCATTCAAGAGGGCATTTAAGAGTCAACCACATTACTGTGGGTCTGAAGTCACATGTAGGCCAGGTCAGGTAAGGATGGCAGATTTCCTTCCCTAAAGGTTATTAGTGAACTAGCTGGGTTTTTTTTTTACAACAATCGACAACGGTTTCTTGGTTATCAGAAGACCCCGACCGGGAGGTTAGCAATTAGAGTAGTCAACACTATCCTTAGGGAGGTCAATACACCCGGTGAGATGTTTGGGAGGACTGTTTTAGGCGAGGCCCAGGAGGCCAATCCAGAGATACAAAGCGTTTGGCACAGACAGCTCTCACAGATGTTGAGGCTGTGTGTGTGGCTGTGTGTGGCTGTGTGTGTGTGTGTGTGTGTGTGTGTGTGTGTGTGTGTGTGTGTGTGTGTGTGTATGTGTGTGGTGGTGGGGGGGAAAGAGAGAATGGGGTTCTGATGAGGAAGTGGAGACACCCTCATAGACATGCGGATGAGGGCTGGAAGGTTTTTCATCAGGTAGTGGTACTGTCGCAGTACCATCAGGAAGTCCTGTGGATAGTGCATGGGATACCAATGGCAGGACATCTGGGAATATGGAAAACTCAGATTTCAGTCAGGAATTTCTCCTGGCCGGGGCTGCACAAGGATATTGGATAGGTCTGTAGGACATGTTATACCTGTCAGGTAATAGGTAAACTCCATCATATGATCCAACACGCATCATTTAATACCCATCCCAGTGTTTGACAAACCAGTTAGTTGGGTACTGGTCGATTGTGTAGGGCTGATGCCCCAAAACTAAGGCAGGCCATCAGCACAGGGATATAATCACACATTACTTTGGAAGCTATACCTTTATGAACCATTACCGCCAACCAGAGGAAGGTAGTAGTGGAAAAACTGAGTTTTTCACCCGTTATGGCATACCCTAGGGAGGTGCAATCGGATCAGGGTTCCAACTTCATGTTGAAAATTTTCCAGCCTATTAATGGTGGGTTGGGTATCAAGCACTTAAAATAAACCGCCTGTTATGCCCAAACTCAGAGAGCTTTGGAGAGGTATCATCAGACCCTCAAGACCATGATTAGGGCCTACTGCCATGACTACCCAAAGGATTGGATTTCCTACTATTTGCTGCCAGGATTCCCCAAACCAATCTACTGGATTTAGTCCATTTGCCATGAGATACGGAGTCCATTAAAGCTGATGAAAGAGAGGTATCTCAGACCAGAGGACAATTCCTCAATGTTGGATTACACATCCATATTTCTGGGAAGACTCACAGTGGCCTGTCAGGTAGCCCGGGAGCATTTGAAGATTTCTGGAGCCCGAATGAAACGGTTGCCGGGCAAGTGGGCGAGGTCCCAAACCTTCCAGGTTGGGGATGAGGTATTGGTACTGTTGCTGTTGCAGGGTGGACCTCTGAAGGCAAAATTTAGTGGACCTTATAAGGCGCTTAGGAGAGTGAGCAAGATAACTATTTAATCAGCACCCCCAACCAGAGGAAGGAGGACGGGTTGTGCCATATAAATAAGATGAAAGGGTACCAGTGTGCCAGATGTTGCAGGTGGTGGACGAGGACGATGATGGAAAGAGAGAGGTGGGAAAAAAGTTGAAAGATTATTGACAAATCCCATTAACTTGCAGAGCATGGAAGGTATCGTCTTTTGTAACGCCCCGGGGTTGTATCAATGCAGGTGATGCCGTTAGGTCTCAAAAACACTTGCAACCTTCCGGCGGCTCATGACCGAAGTAGTGGCTGAAGTGCTGTGTGGTCTACTTGGATGATGGGGCAATTGGAGAGGCTATTCAGGCAGCTAGACCAAAAGTGAGTTTGCCACGGCAAAGTTAATCTATTTAGGCATTGTGGTGGGACAGGAGCAAGTGGTGCCCAGAACGGTTAAAGTTAAGGCCTTGTTGGATTTTCCAGCTCTGACCAGCAAATGGGAAATTATGAAGTTCCTAGGCATGTGTGGGTTCTACAGGAAGTTTGCACCAAATTTCAGTACCATAGTGGTACACTTAACCCACGTCTTAGCAAAACAAGCGAAAATGGTGGTCCACAGAATGTCAAGAGGCGTACAAGAAGTTGAGGGCCATCTGGATAAATGAACCAGTGATTTGATTTGTTACGTGTACCGAGGTAGAGTGAGAAGTATTGTTCTGCGAACAGTCCAGACAGATCATAGAATTAACAGTACAGAAGGAGGTCATTCGGCCCATCGAGTCTGCACCGGCTCTTGGAAAGAGCACCCTACCCACGGTCAACACCTCCACCCTATCCCCATAACCCAGTAACCCCACCCAACACTAAGGACAATTTTGGACACTGAGGGCAATTTATCATGGCCAATCCACCTAACCTGCACATCTTTGGACTGGGAGGAAACCGGAGCACCCGGAGGAAACCCAGGCACACACAGGGAGGATGTGCAGACTCCGCACAGACAGTGACCCAAGCCGGAATTGAACCTGGGACCCTGGAGCTGTGAAGCAATGATGCTATCCACAATGCTACCGTGCTGCCCATACATGAAAAAACATAGAACATACGATAAATACACAATATAAATACATAGACACAAACATCGGGTGACACATAGGGAGTGCAGTACTACTTAGTAGAGAAGATACGTGGACAGATCAGTTCAGTCTGTAAGAGGGTCATTCAGGAGCCACGTAACAGCGGGGAAGAAGCTGTTTTTGAATCTGTTAGTGCGTTCTCTTAGTCTTTTGCTTGATGGCAAAGGATGGAAGAGAGTAACCCGGGTGGGAGGGGTCTTTGATTATGCTGCCTGCTTTCCCCAGACAGTGGGAGGTGTAGACAGAGTCAGTGGATGGGAGGGGGGTTCACGTGATGGACTGGGTTGTGTTCTCGACTCTGTAGTTTCTTACGGTCTTGGGTCGAGCAGTTGGATTGGATTTGTTTATTGTCACATGTACCAAGGTACAGTGACAAGTATTTTTCTGCGAACAGCTCAACAGATCATTAAGCACATGAAAAGAAAAGGAAATAAAAGAAAATACGTAAAAAATACATAATAGGGCAACACAAGGTACACAATGTAACTACGGAAGCACCGGCATCAGATGAAGCAAACAGGGGTGTTGTGTTAATGAGGTCCGTCCATAAAAGGATCGTTTAGGAGTCTGGTGACAGCAGGGAAGAAGCTGTTTTTGAGTCTGTTCGTGCATGTTCTAAGACTTCTGTATCTCCTGCCCGATGGAAGAACTTGGAAGAGTGAGTAAGCCGGGTGGGTGGGATCTTTAATTATGCTGCCTGCTTTCCCCAGGCAGCAGGTGGTGTAGATGGGGTCAATGGATGGGAGGCAGGATTGTGTGATGGACTGGGCTGTGTTCACGACTCTCTGAAGTTTCTTGCGGTCCTGGCCCGAGCAGTTGCGATACCAGGCTGTGGTGCAGCCAGATAATAATAATCTTTATTGTGACAAATAGGCTTACATTAACACGGCAATGAAGTTACTGTGAAAAGGCCCTAGTCGCCACTGTTCGGGTACATGGAGAGAGAATTAAGACTGTCCAAATTACCTAATAGCATGTCTTTCGGGACTTGTGCGAGGAAACCGGAGCACCCGGAGGAAACGCACGCAAAGGGAGAAGGTGCAGACTCCGCACAGACAGCGACCCAAGCCAGGAATCGAATTAGGGGCCCTGGCACTGTGAAGCCATAGTGTTAACCACTATGCTAGGAGGCTTTCTATGGTGCATCTGTAAAACCTGGTAAGAATCGATGTAGACACGCTGCATTTCCTTAGTTTCCTGAGGAAGTACAGGCACTGTTGTGCTTTCTTAGTCATAGCGTCAGTGTGAGTGGACCAGGATAGATTGTTGGTGATGTGCACACCAGTCAACTATCTCCACCTCTGCACCACTGATGCAAACAGGGGTGTGTACGATACTTCGCTTCTTGAAGCGAATGACCAGCATTGAGAAGGAAGCCTTAGCCTTGTTGCTTGCTCTGCAACACTTTGAAGAGGGTGGGACGGTCGGGGAGGGTGAGACGGTCGGGGAGGGTGAGACGGTCGGGGAGGGTGGGACGTTCGGGGAGGGTGGGTGGGTCGGGGAGGGTGGGACGGTCGGGGAGGGTAGGACGTTCGGGGAGGGTGGGTGGGACGTTCGGGGAGGGTGGGTGGGTCGGGGAGGGTGGGACGGTCCGGGGGGGGGGGGGGGGAGTAATAGATTAGCTGGCCATTATTCTAATTTAATTATTGCATATTTTAACTCCTTTCTTGTTATAAAGGAAGTTAGTATTTTTTACTTACAAATCTGGTGCCTGCAAGTCATTGGAACAGTCGGGGACCAAAGATCTAAAAAATTCTTGGTTAATTCACTTTTGTTGGGACTCCGGGGCTGGAATTGACTGTGCAGTCACCCAGGGTGTTGTAACAATAGCAATATTTAGTTGCATGTGAGAGTTAAAAGAATTGAAGATTGAAAATTTAAGATCTAATAAAGATATGGAATAGAAAATTTATAACAAGTGTTGAAAGCTGTGAAATCAGATTTACTTAGAGGTGCAAAGGAATCAGATAAATTGGGTACATATGAGCAAATTCCAAATGGAAATTGAAAAGGCTTATCTAGTAATGGAGCGAAAAGTTAGTGAACAAAGCTCAGCCCAGAAAGAACTTGAAAGGTTGAATTAAGAGATGTGCAAAATTTACAAGCAACAGCAAGAATCTTGCATCAAACTTGTAAAACTTTTCGACATAAAATCACTGACTATTCGAGATGTCAGCATGAGATAGATAAGTTGAAGTTGCAACTCCAGGTCCAGAGGGATCTGATGTGCGCCTTTGGAGCTGTAGAGATAAAGAATACGGAGGAAGGTGAGATAGACTGGGGTGAATGGAACAAAGTCGCGCAAGAATACGGCAAAGGGGAGGAGGTCCAGAGGCCTGATCCCCACCCTCCTCCTTTGTCTGAACATCCTAGCCCTAGTCCCTCTGCTCCACAGGAGGAAACAATTCCCATGATTCCCATCACATGGGGGCATGGAGCATGATACGCCACATACAGTGGTTCAGTTAGCCTAACAGACAATCTCAGTTACGCAGGGAACAAAGCCCGGGACATCAAGGCCCGAGCCGCCACTCCCACCCTTTAAAATGTTTGCTGGGGCACAGGAGGCAGATGTGAATTTGAAACTAATCAGGGATGGAGTGCTTCCAGCATCTTATAACAAACGGAAAGCTAACACAGCAATAAAGGACAGTCTCATCCTGAAGGACGGACAATATGTGGTGCTGATCCAGGGTCAGAACTGGATAATCTATCATTGTCACAACATCCAGGAACACCAAGTGTGAACACAACTACAGAAAGAATTAAAAGTTTATGTTGGTGGCCCGAAGTAGATGGAGACATAAAGTATTATGTGGGAAATTGTCTGGGTGGTGCCCAAAATAATCCAGACCACTATGCTAAGAAAGAAGCCATGATGTGGAGGAGATGCCAGATCTAGACTGGGATGGCACAGTAAGAAGTCTCAAACACCAGGTTAAAGTCCAACAGTTTATTTGAAATCACAAGCTTTCAGACCACTGCTCGTTCATCAGGTGAAGTGGAGGCAGGTTCACAATCACAGCATAGAAGAGACATAATTGCAAGATAATTACAGATTGGAATGTGAGTCTTTACAGATAAACAAATCTTTACAGGAACAAGGTGTGAGTGGAGTGAGGGGTAATCAGAGGTAATCGAGGTGTGAATTGTCTCAAGCCAGGATAGTTAGTAACATTCTGCAAACCCAGGCAGCATGGTGGGGGTCACATGTAATGTGACATGAACCCAAGATCTCGGTTGACACGGTTCTTGTGTGTGCAAAACTTGGCTACCAGTTTCTGCTCGCCAATTCTGCGTTATCGTGGGTCTTGAATGCCATCTAACCCTCACCATACTGCCTGGGTTTGCAGAATACTACCAACTGTGGTACCCCACTAGTCACTGCCTGCCAATTTGAAAAAGACCCTGTTAATTCCTACTCTGTTTCCTGTCTGCCAACCAGTTTTCTATCCATCTCAATACACTACCCCCAATCCCATGCGCTTTCATTTTACACACTAATATTTTATGCGGGACTTTGTCAAAAGCCTTCTGAAAGTCCAAATACACCACAGCCACTGGCTCCCCTTCATCAATTCTACCAGTCATAGTCTCGAAGAATTCAGTAGATTTGGCTAACATTACATTCTGTAGTCTCACCTTCCTTCCCTATGTACGGTATGTGTTGTCTGTATAGCATGCAAGAAACAACACTTTTCACTGTACACTAATACATGTGACAATAATAAATCAAATCAAAAATTTGACAAGCATGATTTCCCCTTCATAAATCCATGCTGACTCTGTCCAATCCTGCCACTGTTTTCTAAGTGTTCCGCTATAAAATCTCTGATAATGGAATCTAGAATTTTCCCCACTACTGACGTCAGGCTTGCTGGTCTAGAATTCCCTGCTTTATCTCGACCTCTCTTTTTAAATAGCGGAATTACATCAGCCATCCTCCAATCTGCAGGAACTATTCAGAGTCTATAGAATCATGGAAGATTACCACCAATGCATCCACTATTTCTAGAGCCACCTCCTTCAGCACTCAGATGTAGATTAGCAGGTCCTGGAGATTTATCAGCCTTCAATCCCATCAATTTTCCCAATACCATTTCTCTACTGATATTGATCACCTTCAGTTCCTCCTTTCCACTAAACCCTGCATTCCCCAACATTTTGGATATCTTATTTGTGTCTCATTTGTGAAGACAGAACCAAAGAATGTATTTAGTTGCTCAGCCATTTCTTTGGCCCCAATAATATTCCTCTTTCTGAATGTATACCTCCATTTGTCTTCACCAATCCTTTTCTCTTCATGTACCTACAGAAATGTTTACAATCAGTTTTTATGTTCCCTGCAAGCTTACTTTCGTACTCTATTTTCCCCTCCTTAATCAATCCCTCGGTCCTTCTTTGCTGAATTCTAAACAGCTCCCAATCCTCAGACCTGTTGTTTTTCTTGGCCAATTTTATGCTACTTCCTTGGATCGAATAATATCCCTAATTTCCATTGTAAGCCATGAATTGGCCACCTTTCCTGTTACTTTTGAGCCAGACAGAAATAAACAATTGTTACAGTTCCTCTATGCGCATTTTGAATGTTTGCCATTGCCTGTCCACTGTCGTCCCTTTAAGTAACATTCCCTAATCGATCATAGCCAACTCATGCCTTATTTTATTATCGTTTCCTTTGTTAAGATTCAGGACCCTAGTCTCAGAATCAACTACTTCACTCTCCATTTTGATGAAAAATTCTGCCATATTATGGTCGCTCATCCCAAGGGATCTCGCAAAACTAGTTTGCCAATGATTCTATTCTCATTACACAGTACCCAGTCTAGAATGGCCTGTTCTCTAGTTAGCTGCTTAACATGTTGATCCAGAAAACCATCCCGCATACACTCCAGAAATTTCTCCTCTATGGTATTGTGGCTAATTTGATTTTCCCAATCTGTATGAAGATTAAAATCACCCATAATTACAGTTGTTTCTTCATCACATGCATCTCTAATTCCCTGTTTAATGCCATTCCCAACAGTATCACTGCAGTTTGGAGTCTATATATGACGCCCACTAACCTTTTTTGCCCCTTGCTGTTTCTCAGCTCCAGATTCCACATTGTCGGAGCTAATATCCTCCCTCACTAGTGATAATTTCCTCCTTGACTAGCAATGCAACCCCACCACCTTTTCCTTTTTGTCTGTCTTTCCTAAATACGGAATACCCCATGACAATCAGTTGCTATCCCTGGTCACCCTGCAGCCATGACTTCGTAATCCTGACCATATCATATCCATTCACGTATATTTGAGCGATTAGTTCATCCACTTTATTGCGACTGCTCCATGCATTAAGGCAGAAAGCCTTGAAGCTCGTCTCTTTAACATTACTAGTCCCGCTCCCAATATTTTACATTGTTCGGGTACTTGGATTATCTGTCTATTATTTTTTTATTCCCCTTTCTGTCTTTTGTTTTTGTCCTCATTTCCTCCTCTTCTGACTCCTTGCATAGGTTCCCATCCCCCTGCCATGTTAGTTTTAACCCTCCCCAACCACTCTAGCAAATACTCCCCCTAGGACATCAGTTCCAGTCCTGCCCATGTGTATCCCGTCCAGTTTGCACCGGTCCTACCTCCCCCAGAACCGGTCCCAATGCTCCAAGAATCTGAAACCCTCCACCATCTCTTCAGCCAAGTATTTATTGGATATATCCTGCTTTTTCTACTCTGACTAGCACGTAGTACTGGTAGTAATCCAGAGATCACTACCTTAAAGAGAGGTCTAACTTCTCAACTTTCTTCTCAACTCCCTATATTTTGCTTTTAGGGCCTCATCCCTTTTTTACCTTTGTTGTTGGTACCAATGTGTAGCACGACCACTGGCTGTTCACCCTCCCCCTCCAGAACGTTCAGTAACCGCTCTGAGACATCCTTGACCCGAGCACCAGGGAGGCAACATTCCATCCTGGAGTCTCATTTGCGGCCACAGAAATGCTCATCCTCCCTTATAATTGAATCCCTTATGACAATTACATTCTCACACTTTTTATTCCTACCCTCTGCAGCAGAATCAACCGTGGTGCAATGAAGTTGGTTGCTGCTGCTTTTCCGAGGTCATTCCCCTCAACAATATCCAAAGTGGTATATCTGTTTTGCAGGGGAATGGCCACAAGAGATTCCTGCACTGCATGCCGATCTATCTTGTTCTGCCTGGTGGTCACCCATTCCATTCCTGCCTGTGGGGTCTGAGCCTGCGGTGTGACCACATCTCTATACGTGCTATCCACGACACTCTCCACTTCGCGGATGCTCCACAGTGTCCCCAGCTGCCGCTCCAGCTGTGAACCTGGGGCTTCCAGGTGCTGCAGCTGCAGACACTTCGTGCACACATGGATGGTACTAAGAATTCCCATCATGCCACCTGATGAGGGTCTTTGATGTAGAAAACACTGGGGTCATCCAGCACGATGTGTGGATAGGACACAAAGATACGCCCCCGTGTGCGGTAGAACGGAACAAAACATTAGTAGGAACTATGCTGGACAAATGTCAGCAAGCCAACAAAATTATAAAATTATATCCATATCCAATATGCCTCTCCGATCAAGCCAAATGTGGATTTAAGACAGATGAGACTATAACTTGTACCTTCGAAGTTAGAGCCCTAAAAATAGAGATCACAAGGGTCGCACATGTGGATAGAGGAGAATATTGTGTTACCACCTCACGGAGAAGATATTGGTATGGGGCCAGAATATGCCCTTGTTGAGAAATCCACATTTTGCATAAAATCCCAGGTTTCAGCTGGAATTGGTAAAATTGAGTTATCTGACATTCATAAACAAAAACAAGAGCGAATTGATGTCACGGAGGAAATTAAATCTGAACTTAAGAATTATTGGGAAAAATATGTGACAAATATACTATTGTTGCGAGAAATTTTAAGAAATGTTAAAAAGCTGCATAACATATGTAAGCATATAGGTTATGCTTATATATCAGAAGGTATTACAAGAAGTGTAATCAAAACCCACATAAATGAAATTAAGCAACTTCCAGTGGCGACAGGTAGGAGAAGCTCTTTATTAAGGTAGCTTCCGCTATGGTTTTTGTTTTTTGGACTTTTTTAACCCGGTTTGTGGGAATTGTGGTCATCAAAACCGGCCCATTGTATGGGATAAGGAAAATATGTCAAAATCTATGAAGAAGATTAGTGACAACAAGATTACAGGGGGTAAACCTTTGACGAAGCCAGAAGGCCAGTGAAGCTCAGCAGGAGGGAAGCTGGAGCAAAACCCTAAGGACAGCATTATTAGAACTTACTGTTTTCAGATTCTCACAAAGACTTTATTAAGATATTGATACTGAAAGCTAGGTCAGGTTGGGGCCAATAAACAAGTGCTAAAATAAGTCATAGGCATAATGTTTTTGGACTTAGGAACAGATCATAATTGATAAGCACCGAAATTGATTTGGTTACTGAGAAGTCTTTTGACAACAGGAGCTAAAATAAGTGATTTCCCTTCACCTAGTTTACAACTTGACTAAATGCTCAGTCATTATAGAAACCCTTCCTTTGAAAGCAAAAAGGATGGTCTCTGTGTGTAGTAAGGGTCATCAACCTCTGACCAGACTATCAGCACCGACATTGCATTCAATATCATGGGAGTCGAAGGCTTTTTGAAATGTTTCATTGGAAATTAAGTGTTCCAATCAGGAGCAAGAAGTGATTGACATACCACAATTACCCAAGCATTTTTTGATCTTGGGATATAAGCAAGGCAATTCTTCATTAGACAATCATAAGGGTGGGCTGCTTTAAGGATAGAAAAATGTATGCTTGAAGACAAAAAATTCAATTCAATTCAGAAAGTAGCTATTATAACAGCAGTTATTAAAATGAATAAGCACAGTTAACGTTTTAAAGTTGCCAAGCATGGTATAAATTTGAGTGTATGCAGTCCAAGTAGAGAGAGACAGATAGAGAGGAGATGAATACAGAACAGGATATTACATTGAAAGAATGCCCCTTCCTTTAACCAGTGTATCATAATAGCAGGAACCATGCGAAGTTAAGCTTTTACGTTCCAAAATATACAAAATGGGAGACACTACAAAACAGTTTTTATTAAGTGATAGTATGCATATCTGCAAACATACCACAAAAAAATCTGGTAACACACCAAATAGCCTTGCAAACCTGCTGGTCGTCTGAGGATTTTTTTAAAATTCACTCACCGAGTTTAGACATCAGAAGCAAGGCCAGCATTTATTGCCCATCCCTAATTCCCCTTGAGAAGATGGTGGTGAACTGCCTACATGAATGGCACTTTGTGCGGCAAAGGCAATTGCAGCAGTTCATGTGGTGTAGCTACTCCCACAGAGTTACCCAGAGAGGACAGTGTGCAACTTGGAAGGAAATCTGGAGGTGGTGGTTGAGTTCCCATGCGCCTGCTGCTCTAGTCATTTCAAGTGGTAGAGGTCACAGATTTAGGAGGTGCTGTCAAAGGAGCCTTGATCAATTATCGCAATGCATCATGTGGACGGCATGTACTGCAGCACTAATAGTGGACAGGTGAGCATTGATCAAGGGGACTGTTTCAACCTGGATGGTGTCAAGTCTTTTGAGCATTGTTGGAGCTGTATTCATTCAGGCAAGTAGTAAAATGTAATGGAGAGTTAGAAGTTGGGTCACTTGCCATAGAATACCCAGCCTGACAACCTTATAGTAGGAACAATATTTGCCAGCTGGTTAAATTTCCGAGTAATGATGACCCCACAGGACATTCATACAACCATAGAATTTACTGTGCAGAAGGAGGCCATTCGGCCCATCAAGTCTGCACCAGCCGTTGGAAAGTGCATCCTACTTAAGCCACGCCTCCCCGCTTTCCTCCTAACCCAGTAACCCCACCTAGTCTTTTGGACATGAAGGAGCAATTTAGCATGGCCAATCCACCTAACCTGCACATCTAAGCGTGACTAAGGTGAAGAGTAGGCAGGGAGCAGATGATGAACGCAAAGGGACTGGTGGTCTGAGGTGCATTTGTTTTAATGCAACAAGTGTAGTAGGTAAGGCAGATGAACTTAGGATTTGGATTAGTACGTGGGAGTATGATGTTATTGCTATTACTGAGACTTGGTTGAAGGAAGGGCATGATTGGCAATTAAATAGCCCAGGATATCGATGCTTCAGGCGGGATAGAGAGGGAGGTAAAAGAGGTGGAGGAGTTTCATTACTGGTCAGAGAGGACATCACAGCTGTGCTGAAGGAGGGCACTATGGAGGACTCGAGCAGTGAGGCAATATGGGCAGAGCTCAGAAATAGGAACGGTGCGGTAACAATGTTGGGTCTGTACTACAGTCCTCCCAACAGCGAGCGTGAGATAGAGGTACAAATATGTAAACGGATTATTCAAAGATGTAGGAGCACAGGGTGGTGGTGATAGGAGATTTTAATTTTCCCAACATTGACTGGGAGACACTTAGTATTAGAGGTCTAGATGGAGCAGAATTTGTAAGGAGCATCCAGGAGGGTTTTCTAGAGCAGTATGGAAACAGTCCAACTCGGGAAGGGGCCAAACTGGACCTGGTGTTGGGGAATGAGCCCGGCCAGGTGGTTGAAGTTTCAGTCAGGGATTACTTTGGGAATAATGATCACAATTCCGTAAGTTTTAGAATACTCATGGACAGGGCAGCACGGTAGCATTGTGGATAGCACAATGGCTTCACAGCTCCAGAGTCCCAGGTTCGATTCCGGCTTGGGTCACTGTCTGTGCGGAGTCTGCACATCCTCCCCGTGTGTGCGTGGGTTTCCTCCGGGTGCTCCGGTTTCCTCCCACAGTCCAAAGATGTGCAGGTTAGGTGGATTGGCCATGATAAATTGCCCATAGTGTCCAAAATTGCCCTTAGTGTTGGGTGGGGTTGCTGGGTTGTGGGAGTGGGGTGGAGGTGTTGACCTCGGGTAGGGTGCTCTTTCCAACAGCCGGTGCGGACTCGATGGGCCGAGTGGCCTCCTTCTGTACTGTAAATTCTATGATAATGACGAGAGTGGTACTAAAGGAAGAGTGCTAAATTGGGGGAATGCCAACTGTACCAAAAGTCGGCAGGAGCTGGGGAATGTGGATTGGGAGCAGCTCTTTAAGGTAAATCCACATTTGATATGTGGGAGGCTTTTAAAGAGAGGTTGATTAGAGTGCAGGACAGACATGTGCCTGTGAAAATGAGGGATAGAAATGGCAAGATTAGGGAACCATGGATGACAGGTGAAATTGTGAGACCAGCTAAGAGGAAAAAGGAAGCATACATAAGGTCTAGGCGACTGAAGACAGACGAAGCTTTGGAAGAATATCGGGAATGTAGGACAAATCTCAAACGAGGAATCAAAGAGGGCTAATAGGGGTCATGAAATATCTTTAGCAAACAGGGTTAAGAAAAATCCCAAAGCCTTTTATTCATATATAAGGAGCAAGAGGGTAACTCAAAGACAAAGGAGGAAAGTTATGTGTCAAGTCAGAGAAAATGGGTGAGATTCTTAACCAGTACTTTGCATCGGTATTCACCGAGGAGAGGGACATGACGGATGTTGACGTTAGGGATAGATGTTTGATTACTCTCGGTCAAGTCAGCATAAGGAGGGAGGATGTATTCTAAAAGGCATTAAGGTGGACAAGTCCCCAGGTCCGGATGGGATCTATCCCAGGTTACTGAGGGAAGTGAGAGAGGAAATAGCTGGGGCCTTAACAGATATCTTTGCAGCATCCTTGAACACGGGTGAGATACCGAAGGACTGGAGAATTGCTAATGTTGTCCCCTTGTTTTAAGAAGGGTAGCAGGGATAATCAAGGGAATTATAGACCGGTGAGCCTGACATCAGTGGTAGGAAAGCTGCTAGAGAAAATACTGAGGGATAGGATTTATTCCCATTTGGAAGAAAATGGGCTGATCAATGATAGGCAACATGGTTTTGTGCAGGGAAGGTCATGCCTTACCAACTGAATAGAATTCTTTGAGGAAGTGACAAAGTTGATTGATGAGGGAAGGGCTGTAGATGTCATATACATGGACTTCAGTAAGGTGTTTGATAAGGTTCCCCATGGTAGGCTGATGGAGAAAGTGAAGTCTCATGGGGTCCAGGGTGTACTAGCTAGATGGGCAACAGGAGACAGAGTTGTAGTGGAAGGGAGTTTCTCAAAGTGGAGAACTATCACCAGTGGTGTTCCACAGGGATCCATGCTGGGACTACTGTTGTTTGTGATATACATAAATGATCTGGAGGACAGTATAGGTAGTCTGATTAGCAAGTTTGCAGATGACACTAAGATTGGTGGAGTAGCAGATAGTGAAGGGGACTGTCAGAGAATACAGCAGAATATAGATAGATTGGAGAGTTGGGCAGAGAAATGGCAAATGAGAGGTGATGCATTTTGGAATATCCAATTCAAGAGCGAACAATACGGTAAATGAAAAAGCCCTGGGGAAAATTGATGTACAGAGAGATCTGGGTGTTCAGGTCCATTGCACCCTGAAGGTGGCTGCACAGGTCGATAGAGTGGTCAAGAAAGCATACGGCATGCTTTCCTTCATCAGAAGGGGTATTGAGTACAAGAGTTGGCAGGTCATGTTACAGTTGTATAAGACTTTGGTTCGGCCACATTTGGAATACTGCGTAAATTTCTGATCGCCATATTACCAAAAGGATGTGGATGCTTTGGAGAAGGTGCAGAGGAGGTTCACCAGGATGTTGCCTGGTATGGAAGGGGCTAGCTGTGAAGAGAGGTTGAGTAGATTAGGATTATATTCATTAGAAAGACGGAGGTTGAGGGGGGACCTCATTGAGGTCTACAAAATCATGAGAGGTATAGACAGGGTGGATAGCAAGTAGCTTTTTCCCCCAGAGTGGGGGACTCAATTACTAGGGGTCACAAGTTCAAGGTGAGAGGGGAAAAGTTTCAGGGAGATATACGTGGAAAGTTCTTTACGCAGAGGGTGGTGGGTGCCTGGAACGCATTGCTGGCGAAGGTGGTAGAGGCGGGCATGATAGCGTCATTTAAGATGTATCTAGACAGATACATGAATGGGCAGGGAGCAGAGGGATACAGATCCTTAGAAAATAGGCAACAGTTTTAGATAGAGGATCTGGATCGGCGCAGGCTTGGAGGGCCAAAGGGCCTGTTCCTGTGCTGTAATTTTTCTTTGTTCTTTGTTCTATCTTTGGACAGTGGGAGGTAACTGAAGCACCCAGAGGAAATCCACGCAGACACCGGGAGAGTGGTTGAGACAGAGCTCCCTGCACATTTTTAAGGAAAAACCACAAAAATATTTAAAAACAGGCTATGAGGAGAGTGGGATTCATTTTGGATTGCTCTGGCAAAGAATCGGCACAGATATAATACTGTCACAATTATGATTGATGGTTGGGGATTCAGCAATGGTAATGACATTGAATATCAAGGGGAGGTAGTTGGGCTCTCTCCTGTGGATGATGACTACTGCCGAGCACTTGTGTGATGCAAATATTATTGCCACTCCGCCCAAGCCTGGACCTTGTTCAGGTCTTGCTGTATGCAGGCACAAATCAGGAATTGACATGGAAACGAGATAAGGTGCAATTATCAGCTAACATCTCCATTTCTGACCTTACATTAAAAGGAAGATCATTAGGGCAGCACGGTAGCATTGTGGATAGCACAATTGCTTCACAGCTCCAGGGTCCCAGGTTAGATTCCAGCTTGGGTCACTGTGTGCGGAGTCTGCACATCCTCCCAGTGTGTGCGTGGGTTTCCTCCTGGTGCTCCGGTTTCCTCCCACAGTCTAAAGATGTGCAGGTTAGGTGGATTGGCCATGATAAATTGCCCTTAGTGTCCAAAATTGCCCTTGGTGTTGGGTGGGGTTACTGGGATAGGGTGGAGGTGTTGACATTGGGTAGGGTGCTCTTTCCAAGAGCCGGTGCAGACTCGATGGGCCAAATAGCCTCCTTCTGCACTGTACATTCTATGATAATCTATGATGATGGAGCAGCTGAAGACAGTTAGGCCCAGGACATTACCCTGAAAAAGTCCTGCAGCAACATCCTGGGCTTAGATGAATGGCCTCCCAACAACTCAATCATTTTCATTTGTGCTGGATATAACTCCAGCCAGTGGTTAGCTTTCCCCCTCAGATAACCACCACCAGTGATGATGGAGAAATGAGGGCACAGCAGGTGCTAACTTTGTAAAATAGCAGCACAGTTGGTGCATGTAGCCTGCACGTGTCTGAATATTCATGTCAACGTATCCATTCTACGTGATGCAAAAATAGACAAATTCAGGATCGTCATCATGATCAAATATTCCAGAAGCTTCCTAAAAATGGAAAATGTTGGAAATACTCAGATTAGATAGAATCTGTTCTCAGAGAAAAAAGTTTACATTTCCGGTCAATAACCTTTCATCAGAATCGGGAAAAGTTAGAACTGCAATATGTTTTAAGAAGCTGAAAGGCAATGGGTAGAAACATAACCCAAGGAAAGCTTTGTGAGAGGATGGAAGGCACAGGAAACAGGAATAGGAGTAGACCATATAGCCTGTCGAGCCTGCTCTGCCATTCAATACAATCATGCCTGATCATGGGCTTCAATTTTCCTGCATGCTCCCCATATCCCTTAATTCCTTGAGACACCAAATATCTGTCTATCCCAGCCTTAACCCAACGATGGAGCAACCACAACCCTCTAGGGTAGGAAATTCTAAAGATTCACAACCCTTGAGTGAAGCAATTTCTCCTCATCTCAGTCCTAAATGATTTGTCCCTGATCCTGAGGCTTTGGTTCCCGTGTTTTCAACTTCCCAACTGGCAGAAACAACCTCTCGACATCTATCCTATCAAACATCCTCAGAATGTTGTAGGTTTCGGTAAGATCATCTTTCATTCTTCTAAACTCAAGACAGGGGAGATTAAGTGAGAAAGGGTTGGTGGTACAGGGTCAACCATAGTGGTCATACGACCAATAAAGAAAAAGATGAGTCTGGAGGAGGAATGATTAGCAGAATGATAAACAGCTGCCATCTGAATGCAAAGGCAAAAATAAATTAGAAAAGGACCAAAATATGCAAAGATTAGGAAACAAAATAGTGGCAGAGTTAACAATCTGACGTTTTTGAACTGAATGTTGAGTAGAGTTGACTGGAAAGTGCCCAGTTGCAAGATGATGTCCTGTTCCTCAAGTTTGCGTTGAACATCATTAGACGACTTCTGCAGGCTATGGGGAGAGGGGTCAGTGAGAGATTAAGTTGAATTAAAATGAGAGGTGACTGGAAGTTCAAGGTCATGCTTGAGGAGTGAATAGAGGTGTTCCACAAATTGGTTACCAACTCTGCATTTGGTATTCCATGTAGAGCAGACCCAATGTGAGTGGCAAATACAGATATTGTCAATAAGCTTGGATAAAATGAAGATTAAAGAATTGGATGAAAGGGAACTGATAAGTTGCACTGTGAGCTTTTGTTATGCGGATTAGCCTAGCAACGGAGAAAACAGATTTATACTTATGTAGGAGAACAATAGGGCACTCAATTGCTGGAGTTAAAGAGATAGAGGGTAGGAGATCAAACAGAAAAATAAGAATGCATGGCGCTCTTGCATGCTGAAAACATGACTTTTGAGATCAGTTGTTTAGATAAGACAAGATCAAAAGGGATAAACCGTATATTAGGGGATACATGTACAGCAGGTGAACAGCTGATGAGCAACCAAGATCACAGCCATGCCCAGATAGAGACAGAATTCTCCCCAAAGAAAGCTCCTGTTTTAAGCCCGAGAGATTCTCCACTGAACCAGGAGAAAATATTTCCAAAATAAAGATACAGGTCGCATGTGGTAATTGGATTTGGCTCAGTGTTAAAATCTATGGCATGTTGTTTTAGGAAAAGGGATATTCTCAGAGTTTAGGAAAGTAAATAGATTTGGCCCAGGCTTAATTATAGTATGTTGAGTAGAGCCATTATTGTAGTTAATTGTAATTTTGTTCTGTATTGTTGCCTTTCTTGTTGTGTGTTTTACAGTTAAATAGAAATTCTTTTATTTGATTGATTACAAGGACCTTTCCTCGCTGGTTTGCATATCTTTCCTCACATCAAACCAAATCGTAAATGAAACATTTAAGAACCGGCATTCCAAGTTACCTCTCTAAATTTTGGGATATTCTCGCATTTAACATGGGTGGGGTTCTTAACAATATACTGTAATGAAATTACAGCATACATCACTTAGCATTTACCTGGAAGATCAATAACTCATCAAAACTGGGAAAATTTAGAGCACAATAGATTTTAGGCAGGTGAAATGGAAGAGTGCATCAGTGCCTTTTCCTCTTCTTGCCCTGAATTGTAAAACTTCATTAGCTTCTGACTTCCACCCTTCACTCACCTTCACATGGTTCATCTCCAATTGTTCACTTCCTCATCTTTGTATCCATTTTTGGGGGTAATGAATCAACAAATGACAAGGTCTTTCTCACACAGCTACCTCATCTATATTTCCGTACACCCTTGGAGGATAAGAGAAGAGGTAAAAGGGCAGCTGTTGTATCTCCTGCACTTGCATGGAAAGGTGTTATGGGAAGATGATGGAATGTTCGGAGTGATTGAGTGGGCCAGGGTTGTCTTGGAGGGAATGGTCTCTTTGGAATGCAAATGCGGAGGGGATTATGTTTGGTATCCCACTATCACTATATAGTAAGTATTGGTGACTGGTAAGTAGTTTTTATTTTATTTTCATTTACCTTTTTTTGGCATTGTAGTTGTACAAGTTAACTTGAGGTTTAAGACATGGCAGGAGATCTCAGACCCATGTCATGCTCCCCTTATGCGATGTGGAAGTTCAGGGACACGTCCACTGTCCCTGGCTCCTTCACGTGCAAGAAGTGTGTCCAGCTGCAGCTTCTGTTGGACCGCTTGACAGCTCTGGAGCTGCGGATGGATTCACTTTGGAGCATCCGCGATGCTGAGGAAGTCATGGATAGCAAGTCCCTGTGCCCATTTTGCGCCATCGTGAAACGCGACGGCGTTCACGACGGCGTGAACACTTGGTCTCCATTTTGGAGAATCGCCCCGATATATTTTCAGAAGGTTCTCGGTGAACAAGGCAATATCATTCCTGGCTTTAGCTCTGATGATAGGGCTGCAACAGTAGTGGACTCGCCAACACTAAGGGCATTCAAATGGTCATTGGATAGACATATGGATGATAAGGGAATACTGTAGATGGGCTTTAGAGGGGTTTCACAGGTCGGCGCAACATCGAGGGCCGAAGGGCCTGTACTGCGCTGTAACGTTCTATGTACCACAGATGATGGCAATCCATGGTCTTAAAAAATGAGTCATCAATGCCCCACAGTAAGACCTGAAACTTTTAATCTCTGTACTCATTTAGATAGAAGTATTTTGAGGATGACAGAAAAACGTCCTTTAATTTAAATAAAAATTTTAACATCTATTCAAATGCAAAAAAAATTTTAGTAATTCAAACTGTGTGGTGTGAAACCCTTTTGGATGGGCTATGAACAAATATTAAATTTCAATCTGCTTGATATGTGGTGTTTCCTATAATAAGTTGAAACAATCCCAAGTGCTGAAGTTCTCATCACATGGTACAATTACAGAATTGTCTGATTTCATGTCACTACAACTGCCACTACAAAAACAAACTGGATGAATATAAATTTAAAGAGTGACACAGACTCTACATCTGTACACATTCTAAAAATAGTGAATGCTACAGTGCATTTCAAGGGTGCAAGCACAAGATTCGTATAATGCTGAAAAAATGCTCAACGGCATTCATGACCTCCTCCTGTAATGTAATTTTCATATCGCACATTTATTTCAAGCTTCACGCTACACCCTATTAAGCCATAACAACTCCGTCAGGTGCATTTGCCATATATAATGTTCTAGAACATAAATTCTATATTCTTAAATGTTTTACTTTTAATATTTGTCCATACAGTAATCATCCATTAAACAGCACGAGAATTTGCTTATTGAAAAATATTAGTTGGAAATTCCCACCATATGTCAAAGCATTATTGATTAGTGGTATTTTATGAAAGTAAAAATGTGCTTAATTATTTTTCATACTTTTCCAGTAACATATGTAATATGCGTTTTTACAGTCATCTTACCTTCAGTTTTCTGTGCAATCACCGGAGTTTGTGTTTCCTTTGTATATGTAACAATCTCTCGTGGAGGAAAGTCTACCTGTGTGATTTTTGCCATCTCCAGTTTAATTGCTCCTCGTCTGTCAGCAAATAATTGGGGGAAGAGAGGAGCGAGAAAAGAGAGAGAGAGGTGAAAGAGAGAGTGTGAGAAAATTATTACTGATGTTATAAAACAATCAAATATATACAAAGCAATAGGAAATGCCATGAAAACAAGAAAAATATTTAAAGCAAAGGTGATGGAACTTTTATCCCAAAGTTCTGCATAAATTAATATGTCAGAATTATTATGGGCAGCACAATAGCACAGTGGTCAGCACTGTTGCTTCACAGCGCCAGGTGCCGGTTTCGATTCCCGGCTTGGGTCACTGTTTGTACCGAGTCTGCACGTTCTCCCCGTGTCTGCGTGGGTTTTCTCCGGGTGCTCCGGTTTCCTCCCACAAGTCCCGAAAGACGTGCTTGTTAGGTGATTTGGACTTTCTGAATTCTCCCTCAGTGTACCCAAACAGGCGGTGGAGTGTGGCGACTAGGGGCTTTTCACAGTACCTTCATTGCAGTGTTAATGTAAGCCTACTTGTGACACTAATAAAGATTGTTGTTACTATATTAATGACTGAAAAAGTACAAGAAGTAGAAATGAGTAGGCAATACCCAAGATCAGCTTGAAGCTGCAGAACTGAAGGATCGGTATCCCAATGAAAGGTCCTGATTGATTGACAAGTCAATCATGCAGCATTATTAAAAAAAGTTTCAAGAAGTGATGTTAGTATTGATGCACATTTATTTCAGACAATTACTTTTCCATAAATTAACTTAACCAATTGAGCACCATTTCCCAGTGGACTATTTAATATGGTGCACAGATGAATAATAATTAAAATCCCATTAATTCCTGTCCAGGAAAGAATGCTATGCCAAATTAAACTAAAATCACTCGAGAAAAATACATTTAAGCTAAACATCAGACAGATATTACATAAAATGTATTGCCGTTAGTTATCTTACGCAATACAATTAGCAGCTACTTACCTCTAGAGAAGCAACATATGCAGACTAATATGAAAAATAACATTCTGCTAAAGAAACAAGGAATGAGAAAGGATAGAAAGAAAAGACACAGCTAAATCCGCAGACAAGCCAGACTAAGAATATGTTACAGGCAAGTGTGATGATGAGCAGTTGGATGAAAAGGGAGAAGAGGAAGTTTTCATGTCCAGACAGCAGCTAAGTTTATGTTTTATTTAAAGAAAAGATTTGCTGGGCAGCACGGTGGCACAGTGGTTAGCATTGCTGCCTACGGCGCTGAGTACCCGGGTTTGAATCCCGGCCCTGGGTCACTGTCCGTGTGGAGTTTGCACATTCTCCCCGTGTCTGCGTGGGTTTCACCCCCACAACCCAAAATATGTGCAGGATAGGTGGGTTGGCCACACTAAATTGCCCCTTAATTGGAAAACATAATTGGGTACTCTAAATTTATTTTAAAAAAGAAGAAAAAAAAGAAAAGATTTGCTCTCTGACATAGAAAAAGAATGACATACACGATAAAGCTCTTTATATACTTCATTAACAACTCTCAAAAGGAATTTCTTAATTAATTTCCAGTTCTTAAGTATCAGCTTACAAAGTAACTTAAGTCATATTAAAATTAGAGAAGTATGGGTTGGGGTGCCTGGCAAGGGAAGAAAAGTATTAAACACAGAAGAAGGCATATTACAGAAAGATAAACATTGACTACTTCCAAAAAAGAACAAGATGCTAAATGACTTCTCCAAATGTTAACATGTTTTCCAATTACTGATGTCTATCCCAATCTATTATTTAGTACAATGATTTGAAGAAAGTCTAATATTCTTCCAATTACCAAACACAGTATGCAGCTTGAAGTAACTTAGCCAGACAGCCTTAAACTCGCTCTGGCAGCCCTCAACTCACCCCTCCCATATTTCAATTTTTCAGCATAATACTTGTTCTGCCTGGTTGTATTATGGGCTTCTAATTCCAGAGAATTGTATACAGTGCAGAAGGAGACCATTCAGCCCATCAATTCTGCAAAAACCCTCTGAAAGAGCACTCTACCTAGGCTCAGCCCCCCACCCTATACCCATAACCCCACACATTAATCATGGCTAATCCACCTAACCTGCACATCTTTGGACTATGGGAGGAAACCTGAGCACCTGGAGGAAACCCATGCAGACACGGGGAGAAAGTGCAAATTCCACAGTCACCAACGGCCAGAATCGACCTGGGTCCTTGGCGTTGTGAGGCAGTGGTGTGAACCACTGTGCCGCCAGTGTGTTAAATATATCTATTTATACATGTGGACTCAAATTTTTAAATTGCATAAACATCTGGTTTTGCTTAAGGAACACAATCGCTCTGTAGTTCTTGTATTAGCAGTTGCTCAAATTATAAATCCATACCTCTTTTCCATGCTTTATACTTGAGCTAAAAAAAACTGTTTTAACATGTAAACTAGATCAATATATACTCAGATCCAGCCCAAATGTGCAATATTGTACTGTAGGGTACTAACAGATTACTTCCATCATAAAAAAATGCAAGCATACCGGAAATTGTTACATTTGTTCAGGAACTGAGTTAACACATGACCCCGCAGGTAAGGAATATCACTGCTGCTCTACTGGGATTTTTAAAAAAGCAACAGAGCAAAGTTGTGACATTGATGTAATTATAGGTTAACTACAGCCTCAGGCTTTAGCAAGAATTTCTGTTTTTGCACCCTTGTCATGGCTCTCTTCCCCCATTTTTAAAATATGTACTAGATCGAAGGAACACGGTTATTCCATTGAAGTAAACTGAATAAATTGCACAATACTATCTGATGCGGGTAACACATCCAATGGTTCTAGCATTGCTTGGTTATTTAAAATATTTCTCCTATTGGGCATTTTTTTTTCTATTGACCAGAATCTATTACCTCCATAAATGTTCAATTGGACAGAACACAGTAAAAGTGGATCAACTGCGTCTTTACTTTTAAAGGTGTGAAACTGTCCTACATTTATCACAAATTAGTACTTGTAAATTGAGGGGAGATGGTGAGCATTGTTGTAATGTTACTGAAATAGTAATCCAGAGGCTCAAGCTAATACTCTTGGGGGGGGGGGGGGGGGGGGGGGGGGGAGGAGGAGGAGATGACAAGTTCAAATCCCACAACGGCAGTTGGGAAATTTAAATTCAATTAATTAAATTGGGAAGTAAAAAGCTAGTCTCAGTAGTCATGGCCATGAAATTATCAACTGTTTGTGGAAGCAATTGGCAAATTATGGCTTCCATCACAATCTTTTGCGCCTCCATCATCATGAACATGCCATCTAGAACAGTTGGATTGCACTCCTGCTCCATATCGATAGACTCGATAACCAGTGAGGTCAATCGCTGTCAGCAGTGGGTTCTCAGCTTGCTAATCACCTAATCACCCTTGATCCTGTGGTTGGAGCTTGGCTGCGGTGTTATAGGGCAAGGACATCAGCTTGACGTTCAAGGCCAACATGTCATGGTGAGCAGCGGAGCATTATGGCAATAACCTTTCTTTTCTTTCACTGATATGTTTTGTCCACTTTCCTGATCCATGCCTCAAAAATGCTGGAAGCAGTTTTGCAGTCTGTCCTTAGCCAAGCAATGTGGCCACTTGGACCTACCTATCATAAGATGTAGCAGCCTTTTGGTGTCTTTGCAATTTCACTGTACCTTAATATTCCCTACCATTTATCTACTAATATCCTTTGCACCTTGGTATCCCCCTCTAGTATTACCTTGTGGTTCCCACACTGCTGCCAAATTAGTTTAAAATCTTTCCAATAGCACAGCAAATCACCCTGTAAAGGAATTGGTCACAGCTCTATTAAAGTGCAATCCATGCAGGTCCATCTCCCCCACAACTGATTCTCACATCCCAAAAATCTAAAGTTCACTATCCTGCACTATCTTTCCATAAGAATATAGGAGCAGACATAGGCCATTCAGCCTGTCAAGCCTGTTCCACCATTCAAAGAAATCACAGATGCTTAGCCATCTCTACATAATATTCCCCATAATCCCCTTGATGTCACATCCAGAAACCTATCGATTTCTGTCTTAAATATGCTCAGTTTTTGAGTATCCAGAGTCCTCTGGATAGAGAATTTCAAAGATTTCTATGGGATTTTTAAGTGGAGAAATCGCTCCTCATCTCAGTCTATGACCCTTATTCGGAGACTGTCCCCTGGTTCTAGACTCACCAGCCAGGAGGTAACATCCATCCTGCATTTATAAACTTTTCACCATCAACCTCCAATCCAGTTGCCCGTTAACTCTCAAGCAATGGTGAAGATCCACAGATTCTTGTGGATCTACAATTTGGGAGGTGTTATCCATCGTTTACTTGTCCTCCTCCCAAATCCAATAAATAAACTTTGCATTGGATCAGAGCACAAATAAATTTTTTCAGCATTCAAAACCTTCAGACAAAGCATTCTGGCAACCCTTGTGATGGCTCTACACCAATAATATAACTGGTACGGAGTGATCCATTTCTGCTTGGATTCTGCTGATGAGTTGAAGTAAACGATCTTGCATGAAAGAATACAAGAACAATACAGTATAACCCAACCTACTTCTGTGGAAAGGTTGAAATGCATTTCCTGCTATTGAATTAGAATGAAAAGTGACTAAATAAATATATAATCTTTTAAAAATTAACAAGCAAAGGGCATAGCTTTCAGGACCTTCCATGTTGCAGTGACTTCAGACGACACACTTACTTTATAGCAACATTTTGTGTGCATGTAAAGTGTGCACAAACAAGGAAGGTTCAACCTGTTTGGAGTGTTAACGATTCTCAAGTGAAAAAGAACGCACACTTCATAAAAAAGTTCCCTTTACCTACAAAGAAATATATCAATGCACACCACCACAAAGTCGTATTCTTCATTCTGACTTGAGCAATTTAGAAATAGCGATCTAAAACTACCAAGAGAAGGATGTCGAAGGCAACATGCAAGTGACAGAATGTGAATATTTTATTTTGGTAACAAAAGGTTCATCCTAACAAGCTTAATGATGCAGACTGAACATTAATGGCAATATGCAATTAAAATTTCTTTCAAATGCAAAATATAACAATGAGGAATTATCTACATAGCACCATGGAATAAAAGAGATTTAGTTCCCAACTCAAGATACCAATTTTCCTCATCATTGCAAGATGACGCCAAGCAAGGAAGGCACTTTACCATATGTGAAGGAGGAAAAGGAAACATAGATGTTAAAAAGAAAGTAGGCACAAGGCTAAGCGTCATGTGCTATGCAGCAGCTGACTGGGTTGAAGAAATAGGTAGCCTCTGAAAACTGTAGAAAGGAGGGAAAAGGGTGAAAGTATACACATTTGATGAGAAAGGGTACGTTCACATCAAAATGCAACATTTACATATTTTGGGACAGTGAAATGATAAAATCCATGCACTCAGCCAAAATTACACACTGTATAGGTACTAGACAAAATACAAAGTAAAATATAATAAGTAGTCATACCTTGCCCCAAGAGTGCAATCAGCAGAATCCTGGCTTCCAGCCTCACTTGGTGTACTCACCGATTTTGAGGGAGGAGATGTAGGAGGGACTAAATAGTGAAACAGACAGGTATCCGCTGTTACTACCCGTAGTGGATGCACTGGTAATGATGTTTCAAATTAATTTAACATGAAATATTGAATAAAACAAACGTGATGGCATGAAAGAAAAATACATGAATGAAATGAAATTTAAAAGAGAAAAAAGGAAAAGGCAAAGTTAAATTCCATGCTCTGTTTTCATGCATTTTACAATGTATGCAGTCAGTCTGTGGATGAAGTAGATTTGGAATCATCTATGTGCTTTATTCATGCCTCCCTGAATGAGAAACAACAGTATTCTGCTGAATTTCAACAGGCCTAAACATGCACTATCCCTTTTGCTGATTTATACAGATAGTCATGGACCAAAAATATTCCACGGCATTTATACTGAAACCAAAATATTTCGTTCCACTTAATAAAGAAAAATAATATCCAGCCCCGATAATAGATACATCTGCAATTTTATGAAAATAAAAACTAGACATGGTATAGTAAACTATATCTGTCTGGGAAGCTTATTAAGAATCATATGCAAGTCAGAGAAAAGGGATAATGTTATTTTATTAGGCTAATGTGTCTTCGGCAATTCGGAGAATTGAAACACAACAGGTACCAGAAATGTGATGCTTTGTTTACAAGTTGATGAATAATAGAAGTAAAATGTGATACAATAAAACAACTCAAAATTGTACCGCCAACATCAAGAACAATTTGCATATTAATAGAGAAACTATGATGGTACATGCAAAAATAATTCATAAAATTACATCTGGCTTTGAGGTATGGATATTTATTGCCACATTCATTTCCAGCAAGGTTACACTGATAAACTCCTAACATTGCACATAAGAGGCTACATTTGGAATACGTATGAAAATCTAGGAACAAAAACCTATTTTTATGAATTTGATGTACATTTCGAAAATTTAACCTGCATAATGTAACAAAGCAAAAAGATAAGTAAAATAAATTAAAATCAACTCATTACATATTGTAACTTTTGATTAATAACATTGGTGGTGAGGGGCAAGAAGCACTTGTACTGCTCTGCCCATTTGTGAATGGATATGGCCTTCAATGAGAACTTTAAATAACTGTATAACTAAGCAAGTTTGAGCCATACCGTCTCACTAAGTACACTGGCCATCTGGAGATCAAAATTATTAATTTGCATCATATCAGATATATCTGTATTGCAGAATGAAGTCCCATGGTTTTGCTCATGCTAACTCTGAACAATGGAAAGCAAAGTCTCAGTACCAGGGAACTTCAAGACAATGAATTTCCAAAGAAGAGGCGCTTCATGCTAAGTATTGCCCGTACAAATCAGGTTGCCACAGAACTGAAACAAGCCTTAACCAAGTTACAATCTCGGTGACTGTGTACAGAGCACTATCCCTCCTCTTCTTCTTGACCATTCTGCAGCCTAATACACCATATCCTCCAATAATTCTGGCTCTGCTACCTAGCTGAGAGTGACTGCCCTAGTTTGGCTCCATTCTTATTTATCTAGTTAAACCTGGATCTATCTTTTGACCCCTTCGACTTCTTGTACACACGCTGCCATTTGGCCACATTATCACAGAAATGAAGTCAGATTTCACATGTACAATGACCACGCACAATTCTCCCTCAGCATCACTTCCCTTAAGCCCAAAATTTCACAATTAAACATTCGAAACATCAAAGGCACTGGGCGTGATTCATCGACCGCATTGTGCCCAGTGCGGATCACAGCGCACCAGGTGAACTGTGGGAGAGAGCAAAAATCAAGATTCGTGCTAGGCGCGAACCATTTTACAATTCACCCAGCCTGCACCCGATAGAGTTCCAGACCACGGCCAATATTATTAACCCTAATTTTCATTCACTTCAGTCTCATTAATAAGATTGATGCTGAATGTAGTGGCCTCCCAGGAATTAACCAACTTCGCAAGGGGAAGCCTACATCACGGCAGTCCACATTCCGCCCCAGGCGGAAATCAAGAAGGCGCTCGATGAATTGTACACGACTACAAATAACAATGAAGCAGAATACCCCGAGGCCTTGTTCATCGTGGCCAGGGACTTCAAGGCCAACCGCAACAGCGTACTGCCAAAGATTCGGTAACACATATCCTGTCCCACCAGGGGAGCCAACATCCTTGACCACGGCTACACAAACATCAAGGGTGCCTACCGATCCTTCCCCCAACCGCACTTGGTAAAATCGGACCATAAGACGGTGCTCCTTCTCCGGCATACAAAGAACAATACAGCACAGGAACAGGCCCTTCTGCTCTCCAAGCCTGCGCCGACCATGGTACCTGCCTAAACTAAAACTGTCTGCACTTACAGAGTCCGTATCCTTCCATTCCCACCTTATTCATATATTTGTCTAGATACCCCTTAAATGCCGCTATCATACCTGCTCCCACCACCTTCCCAGGTAGCATGTTCCATATATTTACCATCCTTTGTGTAAAAAGCTTGCCTCGTACATCTGTTCTAAGCTTTTCCCCCACACACTTTAAACCTATGTCCCCTAGTACTTGACTCTCTGACCCTAGGAAAGAGCATTTAACTATACACTCTGTCCATGCCACTCAATCTTGTACACCTCTATCATGTCACCTCTCAACCTCCATTGTTCCAGTGAGAACAGACCGAGTTTATCTAACCTCTCCTCATAGCTAATGCCCTCCATATCAGGCAACATTCTAGCCTCTCCGAAGCATCCACATCCTTCTAGTAGTGTGGCGACCAGAATTGTACACAATATTCCAAACGAGGCCTAACTAAGGTCCTGTACAGCTGCAACATGACTTGCTAATTTTAAATTCAGTGCCCTGAAGGACAGCATGCTGTATGCCTCCTTGACCACCTTATCCACATGCATTGCCACATTCAGTGATCGGTGGACATGCACATACAGATCGCTCTGCCTATCAATACTTGCAAAAGTTCTACCATTTACTGTGTAATTCTTACATGCATAGGACTTTCCAAAGTGCATGACCTCACACTTGTCCGGATTAAACTCCATCTGCCATTTCTCCACCCAAGACTCCAACCAGTTTATATCCTGCTGTTTCCTCTGACAATCCTCTTCACTATCCGCAACTCCACCAATGTTTGTGTCATCTGCGAACTTTCCAGCTACATTTTCTTCCAAATCATTTGTATACACTACGAACAACAAAGTGTCCCAGAACTGACCCCTGTGGAACGCCGCTAGTCACTGCCTTCCGTTCAGAAAAGCACCCTTCTACTGCTATCTCTGTCTTCTGTGCCAAAGCCAGTTCTGTATCCAACTTGCCAGCTCTCCTCTGATCCATGTGACTTCACCTGTTGTACCATTCTACCATGAGGTACCTTGTCAAAGGATTTACTGAAGTCCATATACAACATCAACTGCCTTTCCCTCATCTATCATCTTGGATTGGATTTGTTTATTGTCACGTGTACCGAGGTACAGTGAAAAGTATTTTTCTGCAAGCAGCTCAACAGATCATTAAGTACATGGGAAGAAAAGGGAATAAAAGAAAATACATAATAGGGCAACACAAGATATACAACGTAACTACATAAGCACTGGCATTGGATGAAGCATACAGGGTGTAGTGTTAATGAGGTCAGTCAATAAGAGGGTCATTTAGGAGTCTGGTGACAGTGGGGAAGAAGCTGTTTTTGAGTCTGTTCATGCGGGTTCTCAGACTTCTGTATCTCCTGCCCGATGGAAGAAGTTGGAAGAGCGAGTAAGCTGGGTGGGAGAGATCTTTGATTATGCTGCCCGCTTTCTCCAGGCAGCGGGAGGTATAGATGGAGTCAATGGATGGGAGGCAGGTTCGTGTGATGGACTGGACGGTATTCCCAACACTAAGTTTCTTGCGGTCCTGGGCCGAGCAGTTGCCATACCAGGCTGTGATGCAGCCAGATAGGATGCTTTCTATGGTGCATCTGTAAAAGTTGGTACGGGTTAATGTGGACATGCAGAATTTCCTTAGTTTCCTGAGGAAGTATAGGTGCTGTTGTGCTTTCTTGGTGATAGCGTCGACGTGAGTGGACCAGGACAAATTTTTGGAGATGTGCACCCCTAGGAATTTGAAACTGCTAACCATCTCCACCTCGGCCCCGTTGATGCTGACAATGGTGTGTACAGTACTTTGCTTCCTGAAGTCAATGACCAAATCTTTAGTTTTGCCGGCATTGAGGGAGAGATTGTTGTCGGTACACCACTCCACTAGGTTCTCTATCTCCCTCCTATATTCTGACTCGTCATTATTCGAGATCCGGCCCACTATGGTCGTATCGTCAGCAAACTTGCAGATGGAGTAGCAACCAAGTTTTGCCACGCAGTCGTGTGTGTACAGGGAGTAGAGTAGGGGGCTAAGTACGCAGCCTTGCGGGGCCCCGGTATTAAGGACTATTGTGGAGGAGGTGTTGGTGTTCCTTCTTACTGATTGTGGTCTGTTGGTCAGAAAATCGAGGATCCAGTTGCAGAGTGGAGAGCCAAGTCCTAGGTTTTGGACCTTTGATATGAGCTTGGCTGGGATTATGGTGTTGAAAGTGGAGCTGTAGTCAATAAATAGGAGTCTGATGTAGGAGTCCTTGTTTTCGAGATGCTCTAGGGATGAGTGTAGGGCCAGGGAACTGGCGTGCGGTATGCGAATTGAAGTGGATCAAGGCATTCTGGGAGTATGGAGCTGATGCGCTTCATGATCAACCTCTCGAAGTACTTCATTACAACTGAAGTCAGGGCCACCGGACGGTATCATTGAGGCACGTTGCCTGGTTTTTCTTTGGTATCGGTGTGATGGTGGCCTTCTTGAAGCAGGTGGGGACCTCGGAGTGGAGTAGGGATAGGTTAAAGATGTCTGTCAATACCTCTGCCAGCTGGTATGCGCAGGCACTGAGTGCACGACCAGGGATCCCGTCCGGGCCCGTCGCCTTCCGCGGGTTCACTTTCAGGAAGGCCAATCTGACTTTGGAGGCTGTGATGATGGGTATGGGTGAATTATGGGCTGCTGGCGCACTCGACAGCGGATTGTTGGTTACCTGCTCGAACCGAGCATAGAATGCATTGAGTTCATCGGGGAAGGGTGCGCTGCTGCCAGAGATACTGCTCGGCTTCGCTTTGTAGCCCGTTATGTTGTTTAGGCCTTGCCACAACCGCCGAGAGTCTGTCTGTGACTCTAGCTTGGTTTGATATTCTCTCTTGGCATCTCGGATGGCTTTGCGGAGGTCGTACCTGGATTTCCTGTATTGGTCAGGGTCGTCTGCCTTGAACGCCTCAGATCTGTCCTTCAGTAGGGAGTCAATCTCGCGGTTGAGCCATAGTTTCCGGCTGGGGAACGTACGTACTGCTCTCTTTGGCACGCAGTCGTCCACACATTTGCTGATGAAGTCTGTGACGGTGGTGGCATACTCATTTAAGTTAGTCGCTGAGTTCTTAAATATGGACCAGTCCACTGTCTCTAAGCAGTCACGCAAGAACTCTTCTGTCGCCTCGGACCAGCACTGCACAACCTTCTTAGCTGGATTCTCCCGTTTGAGTTTCTGCTTGTAAGCCGGGAGAAGGCGCACTGTCTTATGGTCTGATTTCCCAAAGTGCGGTCGGGGGATGGAACGGTAGGCGCCCTTGATTTTTGAGTAGCAGTGGTCAAGAGTGCTGTCGCCCCTGGTGGGACAGGGGATGTGCTGGTGGAATTTCGGCAGCACACTCGAGGTTGGCCTTGTTGAAGTCTCTGGCCACGATGAACAAGGCCTCCGGGTGTTCTGTTTCGCAATTGTTTATAACTGTGTACAGTTCATCCAGCGCCTTCCTCACTTCTGCCTGGGGTGGGATGTAGACCGCTGTGATAATGGCTGAAGTGAACTCACGTGGAAGATAGTATGGGCGGCACTTCACGTCAGGTATTCCAGGTCTGGGGAGCAGTAGGTCACCAGGGTCGCCACATCCCAGCACCAGGCGGAGTTGATGAGGAGGCAAATCCCTCCACCCTTCGCTTTGCCTAATGATGCCGTGCGGTCCGCCCAGTGAATTGAGAAGCCTTCAGGTTGTATGGTACAGTCCAGTGAGGCAGTGGTGAGCCATGTCTCTGTGAAACAGAGCAGTCTCTTACTTCCCTCTGAGAGGTAAGTCTGGCGTTAAGTTCGTCCAGCTTGTTTTCAATCGCTTGGGCGTTTGCCAGGAGTATGCTGGAGAAAGGGGTCTTGAAACCGCATTGCTTCAGTCTAACCTGCAGGCCGCCACGTTTCCCTCGCTTCCTCGTTCGCCGGCTGCCGCTGGATGATCCTGGAATCTGATGGGAGACGTCAGCCCTTGTGGAAGGTAGGTGGTTGCGTCTGGCGGGGTCCAGAGCGCTGGCGGGGACCAGGGCGCTGTTTTCGTATCCGGGGTCTCATCTGGCAGGGTCCAGGGTGCTGGTTGAGGTAGAGGGGTTGCTAGGGGGGTGAGTTTGCGACTTCTTTGTCACTTCCTCGAAAAGCTCAATCAAATTGGTGAGGCAGGACCTCCCCTTCACAAAACCATGCTGTCCATCACTAATAAGTCCATTTGTTTCCAAATGTGAGTAAATCCTATCTCTAAGAATCTTTACCAATAACTTCCCTACCACTGACATAAGGCTCACCGGCCTATAATTTCCTGGATTATCCGTGCTGCCCTTCTTAAACAATGGAACAACATTGGCTACTCTCCAGTCCTCTGGAACTTCATCTGTAGCCAATAAGGATACAGAGACTACTGTCAAGGCCCCAGCAATTTCCTCCCTTGCCTCCCTCAGTATTCTGGGGTAGATCCCAGAAGGCCCTGGGAACTTATCTATTTTAATGCTGTTTAAGATGCCAAACACCTCCGCTTTATTAATATCAACATGACTCAGAATATCTACACATTCTACAATATACTCATGCACCAAGTCCTTCTCTTTGGTGAATGCTGAGGCAAAGTATTCATTTACTATCTCTCCAGTTTCCTCTGGTTCCATCCATAGATTCCCTCCAATATCCTTGAATGGACCAGCCCTTTCTCTGGCTACCCTCTTGCTCTTTAAATATGTATAAAACACCTTAGGATTTTCCCAAATCCTTTTTGCCAACGATATTTCATGATCCCTTTTCGCCTTCCCAACTGCAGAAACTTAAGCGGGACAATCTGGTTAAGAAGTCGTGCAATGCTGGTCCGAGGCAACAGAAGAGCTCCTACGCGACTGCTTGGAGTAGTGGACTGGTCCATGTACAAGAACTCAGCGGCCAACCTAAATGCGTATGCCGCCACCATCACAGACTTCAAGAAGGTAGTACATACTTTCTCCAACTGGAAACCATGGTTTAATCGGGAGATTCACTCCTTACTGGAGGCCAGGTCTGAGGCGTTCAAGACAGGCGATCCTGACCTATACGAGAAATCCAGGTATGACCTCTGCAAAACCATCAGGGATGCCAGGAGACAATACCAGGCTATGCTAGAGTCCCAGGCTAACAACACAAACTCTCATTGATTGTGGCAAGGCTTACACAATATAATGGGCTACAATGCAAAGCTGAATAGTATCTCAGTCAACAGAGCACCATTTCCCGATGAAGTCAATACACTCTAGGCTTGTTTTGAGCAGCATACGTGCCGTCACAGCCTCAGAACATAGATTGGCCTTCTCGAAAGTGAATCCATGGAAAGCAACGAGTCCTGACAGAGTCCCCGGTTATGCACGCAGATCCTGCGCGGAACAACTGGCAGGTGTGTTTGCAGACATTTTTTATCTCTTCCTACTCCGTGCAAAGATTCCCACCTGCTTCAAGAAGACCACTATCATACCAGTGCCAAAGAAAAACCAGGAAACGTGCCTCAATGACTACCGACCGGTGGTCCTGAGATCTATTATTATGAAATGCTTTGAGAGATTAGTCACATCAACTCCCACCTTCCAGGCTGCCTTTATCCACTGCAATTCGCATACCGCCACAACCAGTCCACAGCAGATGCCATCTCCAGGCCCTACACTCATCCCTGGATCATCTCGACAACAAGGACACCTACATCAGACTCCTGTTCATTGTCTACAGCTCCACCTTTAACACCATAATCCCACCCAAGCTCATATCCAAACTCCAAAACCTAGGACTTGGCTCCTCCCTCTACAACTTGTACCTTAAGTTCCTGACCCACAGACTGCAATCTGCAAGGACAAACAGCGAGACCTCCTCCACAATAGTCCTCAGTACCAGGGCCCCACAAGGCTGCATACTCAGCCCCCTACTATACTACTTATACACACGACTGATTGGTATAATTCAGCTACAACTCCATCTACAAGTTTGCTGCTGACACGACCGAAGTGGGACGTATCTGAAACAGCGACGAGCCAGAGTACAGGAGGGAGATCGAGAACTTAGTGGCATGGTGTAATGACAACAATCTCTCCCGCAATGTCAGCAAAACTAAGGAGCTGGTCATTGACTTCAGGAAGTGAAGTGTTGCATACCCCACTGTCTATATCAATGTTTACACCTAGGAATTTGAAGCTGTCAACCATCTCCAAATTGGAGGTGGTTGACAGTTTCAAATTCCTAGGTGTAAACATCACCAATCTGTCCTGATCCAGCCACGTCAAGGCTACGATCAAGAAAGCACAACTGCACCTTTAGGTCCTCAGGAAATTAAGGAAATTCAGCATGTCCACAATGACTCTTACCAATATAATAATAATAATCTTTATTGTCACAAGTAGGCTTATATTAACACTGCAATGAGGTTACTGTGAAAATCCCCTAGTCGCCACGTTCTGGCGCCTGTTCGGGTGCACAGAGGGAGAATTCAGAATGTCGAATTTACCTAACAGCACGTCTTTCGGGACTTGTGGGAGGACACAACAGCACCCGGATTAAACACACGCAGACACTGGGAGAACGTGCAGACTCCGCACAGACAGTGACCCAAGCCGGGAATCGAACCTGGGACCCTGGCGCTGTGAAGCCAGTGCTAACCACTATGTTACCGTGCTGTCCCTTTTTTATAGATGTACCATAGAAAGCATCCTATCTGGCTGCATCACAGCTTGTTATGGCAACTGCTCGGCCCAAGACCATAAGAAACCACAGAGAGTCAGGAATACAGCCCAGTCAATCACATGAACCGGCCTCCCATCCATTAACTTTGTCTACACCGCCCGTTGCCTTGGGAAAGTAGGTAGCATAATTGGAGACCCCTCCCACCCACGTTATTCTCTCTTCCAACCTCTTTCATTGGGCAGAAGATATAAAAGTTTGAAAACACGCATCCGATAAATTCAAAAACAGTTTCTTCCCCGCTGTTATCAGACATCTGAATGGCCCGCTGATGGACTGAACTGATCTTTCTATGCATCTTCTCTACAGTTGTAACACTATATTCCATATGCAGCACCCGATGTCTATGTTTATGTATTTACATTGTGTAAATACAGTCTGTTCTATGTATTCATGTATGGAGCGATCTGTCTGGACTGTATGCAGAACAATCCTTTTCACTGTACCTCAGTACATGTGACAATAAATCTATATCTAAATTTGGTTGTTCTCTTTGTTCACATGTTCCTGGGACTTAGACAGGAATAGGCAATTTGCTTTAAGAGACTAAAGAGCTATATTTGTAGCACTGTGCAAACCTTAAGAATTATGAGTTAGCAGCTGAGCTTGGATTTGTTAATGGTACTGTGGATGAATGGTACAGGTTGAGGAATAGTGGGAAAACTGGGGATGGGAGGAGAGAACTGTGCCAATTAAAACAGTGATGTGCAGATCCAAGAACAGAAGAAGATTCTGGTGATGCTAATCAGGAAAGGTGGTGGAGAGAGAACAAAGAGGTATGTGTGGGGTGGGGGTGGGATTACCTGCAAAAGGAGGTGTTGAGGATGGGGACAACTATAAACACAATTCACTCCTGCCGACAAGGAGAGCAAATTAAAATGGGTGTGGAGGGAATGGAAACATAAGGAAGTGAGGAAAAGACAAAGAGGATCCATGAGTTGAGCAAGTAATCTAAAGAAAAAGAGATATGGGAGCTTAGTGTGACAAGAAGATGAGACAGTAATGGGAAGACCAATGAGTAGAAGATTGAATTCTAGCAGGAGTGAAAACAAAAGCAGGAAGGAAGGAAACCACTGTTGGCTGCATTTCTCCACCAAAAAGTGTAGCATATGTATGGCTGTCTCCATTCTTGTCCCCAGTACACTATCTCAACCCACCAGATAGGAAACTGGGGCAGGTAAGCAAAAGCTTGGCAAAAACACAGTTTTAAAGAATATCTTATAAGGAGAAAGGAAAGAGACAAAGGAACAGCAACATCAAGACATCAGTGATGATTAAAAGAGAAACCATACCCTCCAACATAGTCAGCAGCATCAAGGGGGAATCCACTTGTTAATATATTACTAGTCTTCATTTCACCTGTATTTCCTCTCAATGTAACAAACACTCTGCTGTCACGATTGATAATTCAATTTTTATTTAAAGTAGAACATCACCAACTCATCATGAGCAACACCACAGGAGATCTGTTATATATCATTCTATGCCTTTGCAGCAATGAATTTAGAATGGCATCAGTAACATTGTCAGGCCCAATTAACATCTCCAGATAAACAAGTGTTGTATTTGTGGTTTAACTCACAACAAATCACTACTAATGAAACTAAATTATATGTAACACATTTGTTTTAACATTGTGTTTCACTTTAACAATGTTCCAGTTGAACTTGCATTTTTATTCATAATTATATCCTGTGTCCAGTGTAACAGAATGATGCTCTACTGCCATCTACTGATAGCCCACTATTATATCTGGTAAATATAGTATTTTGCAATGTTACCATTTGCTAATTTTTTTGACTGACGTTAAGAAATAGCTTAAATAAAATGGCAAAAAAATACAATCTTTCATTCTCAATATTTCAGTAAGCCAGAAATAATTAGAATCTGTTAAACTTGCGCTCTGATTAAATTTGACATGTTTAGACAGTTGTGTCAAACAAATCTAACATCAAGTAAAAAACATATCAAATGTTAGTCCCATTGTACATTATTAGTAAGCATCGACTCAAATCCGAGTCTCATTTACACGAAGCAAAATAAAACAAAGCTCCACTACTAGACTTAGTGGAATAGCCAAAAAGAGAAAGACCATGTGTTCCTGAAAATGAAACATACCTTATCAACTAAATCCACATACATACCAACAGAGGGCTCAGATGTAATGCCCATGCTCTCTAGCAAGGCCTCAGCTTCTCTTCGTTTCTTTTCAATATCAGATTCTTCATTCTGTACCAATTCCTTTTTTTGATCAGCCTAAAATGGAAATAATTATGTATACAATACTTCTACAAAATATGGTCGTGAATTATTGTACAGTATTATTCTAAAATAAATTTGGTGCATTACTTGCTTCATGCCAATTTTTTCTTTTAACCAACTTTCACCCCTTTTCTCCTGAAGCTGTTGAAGTACAGTTTTACAAACGTCATTAGCTTTTTCATACCTCACCAAAGTGTTGATCTTCATGTGTTAGCCTAAGTGGTAACAGTTGACAAATTATTTGTGAGGAACATTGCAACCAATTCCAAACCATTCTTTAGATACACATGGAATTTTCAAGCAGGGATCAAATAAGCTTGCGAAAATGGGATTTTCATTTATATTGTCCAGAAGAGGTTCATTGTAATATTAAAAAAGTACGAGAGAAGTATTCTGGAATTACATTCAGAAAGGCATCTCATGTTTCACAATTGAAACTTTAAACCTGCAAGTTTAAGCCATTCAAATCATTCAACTAAATTACACATGTAAACCTCTCTAAATTCTGTTATTCTGAAAAAATTTAAATATTTATCATCCCCACTGCAATTTACATCACTGTGGAAGCTAAAGTACTTTAGGTATTAACCATGCCTATTGGCATAGTTACTTTATGCTAAAATAAAAATACATGTTGGATTTAGAAGTTGAGTTCACACTTCCAAATATTATTTACCTTATAAACTGAAGATCAATAAAATATTAGTTTATGCAGGTGCTTAACCTGCACACTTTAGGATTTGCAGGCTATAAAAATGTAACCTATGAATGATAAACATTCTGGGTGGAATATAAAAGCCATGATTTTTAAACTAAATAGGAAAACAAGGGTCTGCACCCACAGCACATGGGTAAATATAATCAAATTTGCTTGCAGAGTAGGCTTTATAAGCAGTATTGGATTGGATTGGATTTGTTTATTGTCACGTGTACCGAGGTACAGTGAAAAGTATTTTTCTGCAAGCAGCTCAACAGATCATTCAGTACATGGGAAGAAAAGGGAATTGAACAGAATTCAAGAAAATACATGAGAATACATGAGTATAGACCAATGTAAACAGATTAAGCATTTCAAATGACTTCATTTGATTTGACTGTCACGTGTGGCGAGGTACAGTGAAAAGTATTGTTCTGCATAGAGTCCAGACAGATTGTTCCATACATGAAAAAAAACATAGGACACAAGATAAATACACAATGTTACTTTTGTAATTTCTTCTAACCCCATTTAATGTGGGAGAAGGAAAATTACACGTCAATGGATGATTTAATTGCACAAAAGTAGCTCGGTATCACCACCATTGACCAAAATAGTTAAGCTAAGGAACCTGACTGCCAGATTGGACCATCATCAGGTAGGGAGAGAACCAACAAAAGAAGATAACCTACTTCCCTAATCAACACCGGCCTACCACATGCCATGAGTAGAAGGAATACCTTGGAATGAGGTACAAATCTAATATAGTGACTAAATAAGGTCTCTTGCATGTCAAACACCAAAAACAGCATGCTATTTAAATCAGTCCCTAATCAGCAAATCACAGGGAGGGTCTGCAACTCCTACCATATTCCAGTCAAGAACAATGATGGCCAACTAACTGGAGCTGGAGACTCAATGAACATCCCTATCTTTATCAATAAAGACATTAGGAAATTTAGAACCATGTTTACTCAGTAATACTAGGTTAATATTTTCCACCTCAGGAGACCAATCTTTATGGGGAAAAAAGTATTCTCTGTGCACTTTCAGTTTACACTTATTGCATAAGATAGCTGGTACTTCCACTAGTACTAATCCCAATGTGTCATATTGACTTCCACAGGAACTATTTCTTGCCGTATGTGATGTTTAGTCAACTGGTTACTTCTAATGCTAAAAGTGAAATATTAATCTGACAATCCAGCTGAGTCATATCATTCTTACATACATTATCTGAAGTCTATCTTCAATTTCTCAATACTCAATTTTTTCAAATGCAGAGTTTGATTCACTACATTGCGGTGTCAGACCAGACCCCAACAGTGGCTAGGAAACTGGACATAAACGCCAATATTGTATTTAATTTTGTAAGACTTTGAGAAAAGGATACCTCACTCCAGACGACATTTCACTAAAAAATAGGGATATGGTATATTGAAACAAACGTGATTACTAACACAATATAAAAGTATCTTTAACATCACACCATAAAATAGCTGACAATTATCCCTTAAACAATGCTACTTAATAAAGTGAATACAATACCCTTAACTATCTTTATTCCCACTCAAACAATAAGAAAAACCATCTCAGCTCTCAATCCAGTTAAACTACCATTAGCACATAGGAATACCTTTCTTGAGAAAGAAATATCTTGTGCCACTGCTTTAAAGAAAGACCTGAATCCTGTCAGAACCATGCAGAAACTCTGACTGTATGTCTTCAGAAGATGCTTCTTAGCTTGTTTCAACTCCCCTTGTTCTCAGACAAGTCTGCACTGCTTGAAAAGACTGCTAATCTCTTTTAATTGAACTGTAGAGAAAATTTCTTGACTTCTGTTCACAGCTCCATCTAGAACTCCACTGACCTGCTTTCTGCGAAATACCTGATACCTTAGCTCCACCCAGTAATGACATCATCTTACCAAGTTGAAATCTAATTAACTCTACAGGGAATCCCCCTTAATCCAAACAAAATTGGATTGCTCTAGCCTTTTACAATGGCTTAATTGCACCCCTGGCTCCCAAGATCTTTGCTGTCTTTCAAACTAGATTTGTTTTAAAGCATGACTGCAGTGGTCAAATACGAACTAAGGCTTTAACCCTTGCTGCACCAAACAGCTACAACACAATATAGCTGAAATTCCCACATTCGTCACAATTCGTTACATCGTGAGGAAATCTGCATTTTAAAATTTAATTTGTAAGTTTTGAGGTAGGTCATAGCTAAAATAGAAACTGAACTGAAAAGGGAACAAGAAAGGTAAACATAGAAAGGGAAATGATCCTCCCGGTTTAAGGAAACAAAAACAAACAGAAACCAAAGCCTCTACTAAACTGAACACGCTCAAAGGATATAAAAAGAACAAGGAAAAGTCCAAGCTGAGCAGTAGCAGTTGATAAGTCCACTAGTGCAATACAAGCAAGCTGAAGACTGAAGACCAACAGAGGCTAGATCAAGAAAGCAAACATATAGTTTCTGCAGATGTTTCCATAATTTAAAGATAACAATGGTGTGTCCATCCAACCCGAGTTGAGCAGGTTCTGCTATTTGTGAAGATCGTGCCTGTGAAACTCAGGTTAGTTGTGAGCTTCTGTCAGCTGGAGATCACAGTGCCTCCTCGGAGAAGAGCTGAAAATCATCAGGAAGAAGGAAGAATTCTGAAGGACTTTGTGGCCAAGTGTAATTGCCAAATTCTGAGTAGGCTGTTTAGACAATTCGTAAAAGCTGTCTTAGTGGTCGCTGCCATTTAATCTGCAATTTATAGTTCATATCTGACCACAATCTGCCAGATAACTTGGGCGCTGTTCTCCCAAAGGGAGACAAAGTCCCGACGCCGGAGTGAAAACCAAAGTGTTCCACTCCGGCGTTGGAGCACGCTCCCAGCCCCCTATTCTCCCACCCCCGGGGGGCTAGGAGCGGGATCGCGCCTTTTACACGCGCTGGGCCTTGCCGCCGCATAAAAAGCAGCAGCGCGCAAATGACGCAGCCGGCGTCACGTAAATGACATCACCCGTGCATGCGCGAGTTGGCCAGCGCCAATCTGCGCATGCAAGGTCGCCGTCCTCCCCACAAGAAGATGGCGGATGGATCTTGCGGGTGGCGGAGGAAAGGAGGCTCTCTTTTAGAGATGCTGGCCCGCCGATCAGTGGGCCCCGATCGCGGGCCAGACCCCATCGGAGGACTACCCCCGGTTAGGGAACCCCCGCCCCCCACACAGGCCGCCACCCCAGCATTCCCACACAGTTCCCGCCAGCAGTGACCAGGTGTGGATGGCACCGGCGGGAACCTGTCATGTTGTAGCGGCCACACGGCCCATCCCAGCCGGAGAATCAGCGCAAACGGCGATTCTCCGAGCTGCCCAGTGCGATTCTCGTGGCGCTGGATTGGGGGGGGGGGGAAAGAATACCGCCCCTTATCTTTAACTCATAATAAATAATTCTGGGTGTCAGAATAGTCATTTGCAAGTACAGAACTTGAGTATTGCTGAAAAATTAGACCTTTTGTCAAAGCTTATCATCAGGACAATCCATAAGAATATCAATACAAAGACAAAACAACAAATTTATATTGTACAAGATGAAAGGTCCGGTTGGTTGGGAAGTGGACTCTGATTGGTAGCGGCGTTGCCATGGAGAATGTAATTTTCCTTACATTGCAAATTGTCTTGTCAAAACGTTTCGACAAAATGTCTGGATTTTTTTTCTACAAATTCATGGGAAGTGGGCAACGCTGGCTAGGTGAGCATTTACTGCCCTATTTGCCCTTGAACTGAGCTCACTGGGCACGGTTCTGAGGAATGTGGAGGAACAGAGAGATCTTGGGGTTCATGTCCACAGATCTCTGAAGGTTGCCACTCAAGTGGATAGAGCCGTGAAGAAGGCCTTTAGTGTGTTAGCGTTTATTAACGGGGGCTTGAGTTTAAGAGCCGCGGGGTTATGCTGCAACTATACATGACCCTGGTGAGACCACAATTGGAGTATTGTGTGCAGTTCTGGTCACCTCATTATAGGAAGGATGTGGAAGCATTGGAAAGGGTGCAAAGGAGATTTACCAGGATGCTGCCTGGTTTGCAGGATAGGTCTTATGAGGAAAGGTTGAGGGAGCTAGGGCTTTTCTCTTTGGAGCGGAGGAGGATAAGAGGCGACTTAATAGAGGTTTATAAGATGATGAGGTGGATAGATAGAGTGGACGTTCAGAGACTATTTCCTCGAGTGGATGTAGCTGTTACAAGGGGACATAACTATAAGATTCAGGGTGGGAGATATAGGAGGGATATCAGAGGTAGGTTCTTTACTCAGAGAGTGGTTAGGGTGTGGAATGGACTGCCTGCTGTGATAGTGGAGTAGGACACTTTAGGAACTTTCAAGCGGTTATTGGATAGGCACATGGAGCACACCAGAATGACAGGGAGTGGAATAGTTTGATCTTGGTTTCGGACAATGCTCGGCACAACATCGAGGGCCGAAGGGCCTGTTCTGTGCTGTACTGTTCTATGTTCATTTTAAGAGTCATCCACATTGCGGTGGATCTGGAGTCACGTTAGGCCAGGTCAGGATGGTAGGTTTCCCTCCCTAAAGGATGGTTCTTTATAACAATGGATCATGGTTCCATGGTCATTAGACTTTTAATTCCAGATAATTATTGAATTCAAATTTCACTACCTACCGAGGTGGGATTCGAAACCGGGTCCCCTGAACATTATCCTGGGTTTCTGAATTGCTAATCCAGCTACAATAACAGTACACCACCTCCCTCTCCCCCCCCCCCCCCCCCCCCCCCCCCAATAGTTACAAACTGCTCTGTTTGAAACTGAAGAATCTTGTGACTTTATTCATTTAGCTAATAACTGGGATTTTGAATTTCGCCTACATTTTTAAAAATGGTTACTGGAAAATTCATAGAATTCCTACAGTGCAGAAGGCGGCTATTCGGCCCATCGAGTCAGCACCAACCCTTTTAAAAGAGCACCCTACCTAGGTCCAGTCACTCGTCCACTTGCCCTATCCCGTAACCCCATAACCAAACCTGCACATCCCTGGACACTAAGGGGCAATTTAGCATGGCCAATCTGCCTTACCCGCACATCTTTGGATTGTGGGAGGAAACTGGAGCACCCAAACATGCAGACACAGGTAGAATGAGCAAACTCCACACAGATCATAACAATATCCAGCTCGTAAACAAAAACCTGTCTCAAATTCACTAGATATTCTTATAAATAGGAGCCAGCTGTCTATTCCCCACTTTAAAACCTCTCAAAAAGCAACAGTTAATTTGCTTACAGCACAAATCTTTCTTTGTTATCCTCCAGGATAAAGGTGGTTACAAATACTACAAAAAAAATCAAACAATGCATACTGCATATGTACAGGGAGAACATATCCATCGAGGATGTGAAGATACAGCTTAAAGTTAATGACTTACTTCCTTTTTCTTTCTCTCCTCTTCTTTCCTTTTCTTTTGGTCTCTGATTTGAGCCAAACGCTGTTTTTTGCGCTCCAATTCGGCTTTAAGCTCACTTTTATCTTTGTCCGACATATTTGCAGCCCTGGTTACAAACAAGCAGGAGAGATATCAGCATAACAGTTTTTTTTTTGGTCTTCGACAATTCATAAAATGTAGCTCTGAGCATATTGTATTACTTAAACACTGGAAAATGTTTGAAGGAACAGTTAGTCTGTATATTTCCAGGAATTTAGTCTGATGTATATTACAATGGAAAATCATGCAAATATAAATGTTTCATTTGAATGTCCTGATTAATTTGAAGCATAATTTTTTCTGTTTTCAAAGTACATGACAAGTTTAAACACAAAACATGGAAGCTAAAAAAACAGCAAGCACAGAAATTTACGATTTTACCAATTAGGATAGGTACTTGCAGAAGCCTTAAAAATGGCTAAAAATGCTTGTTTAAAAAGAAATGGCTATCAATTGAACTGAAATATTCACTTACCAGCGGCATTATTCACAAGAAGATTTGGCAATTAGAATTAGTAACAATTTTGTGTGAAGAGCAATGGCGTTTACTTGCAAAACAGTTGTGATATTTAAAACTGCAAGACTTGCAAATGTGTCCCAATTTAATACTTAAACTTCTTCAACACTTCAATATTACAAGGGTCTTTAATTAATAAACCCTCATTTACAAACTCTTTCTAGAACTCTTATAACTAACCAAAGGAATGAGCATTTCCAATATATTTTTAAATGTTACACTGATCAGAAACTTCCATAGCTATCATTTAACCCTATCTTATTTGTTGAGAATTTGTCCCTCAGCAGTGCATGGATTTATCAATTTTCAGATCAGTTTTCAGTGAAAATGAAATGGTAACACTTACAAGCTTTTCAGCATCAAATTCCCCACACGTGCTGAACAGTTGAAATGCAAATTACCATAAAAATCGTAAAAATATACAATTGCTTACAAAAATACAGCAGATTTTCTAGATGGATTTGGTGCTGTTTATAGAAGTGTTCTTACTTATATTTTAATTTTCTGTTCGTTGAATGTTACAACACCCAAGGTAATTTCAATTAAACTTACTATTAAATAGAAACTCCCTCTTTTCATATTCACAACTTCATAAATGAATACTAATGAAGAAAGCCATTCAGCCCACCTTAGTTCATCCATCCAGAAAAATCTATAGTCACCACTCACAATCTAACTGATCCTTAAATGATGAGGTTCTTGTCTCTACTACAGCACCTGGAAGTTCATTTCAAATGTCTATCACTCTGCATGTAGAACTCTCGACAGCAGCTGTAAATTTGCCTTGTCAGTTTGAATCAGCACCCTGTTGTCTCACTGTGACGGGTTAACTTGACATAGAATATTGAAAGAAATCAGATATACTATGTACCTCTAGGAGGCCCTTTCTAGGTAGTCTTTTTAAACCTAAAGAGCCAAAGTTCACCCTTCTTTCCTTATAACTCAAGTTGTTCAAAACCAAAGATCTTAGAAAATGTACGAGGGGCAGAAAAGTTATTTTATACTCCGCTTAGATCCAATAGAATTACATAGAATATACAGCACAAAATGCTGGTATTTTGGCTCTACTCGAGCCTCCACCCATCATTCCTCATCAAACTCTATATGTATAACCCTCTTCTACATTTACCCTTCTAACTCATGCAAATTTAGCCTCCCCTTAAATGCATGGATGCTATTTGCCTCAACTACTCCCTGTGGTAGCAAGTTCCATGCTTTCATCAATCTCCAGGTAAATAAATTTCTTCTCAATTCCCTATTTGATTTCTTTGCACCAATCTTATATTGGCATCCTCGTATTTTGGTCTTCCCCACAAGGTATTACGACTAACCCCAAGTGAGGTTCCCCAAAAGTTGTTAATCCATGCAAGACCCCTCAATTTCTCATCCCAGCTGGGATACCCCCAAATTGTTACAAACCCATGCGAGGAATGATGACTGGCTCCATGTCTTTATTCAACCCACCCTCTGCTGATAGCAACAAGGTTTAATCGAACAAGGTTCCCTTTCACTTGGATACTTTTGCCAGACCCAATAATTATGTTGAAAAATAAGCCAGACTTTCATCAGATAGAGTAGGCTTTTTAACTACTAAAAAGGGAAGGAGAAATAGGAAAACACATGGCGGCATGGTCGCACAATAGTTAGCACTGTTGCTTCACATTGCCAGAGACCCTGGTTTGATTCCCGGCTAAGCTCACTGCCTATGCAGAATCTGCACGTTCTCCCAGTGTCTGCGCGAGTTTCCTCCGGGTGCTCCGGTTTCTTCTCACAAGTCCCGAAAGACGTGCTTGTTAGGTGAATTGGACATTCTGAATTCTCCCTCCATGTACCCAAACAGGTGCCTTATGTGGCGAATAGGGGATTTTCACAGTAACTTCAATGCAGTGTTAATGTAAGCCTTCTTGTGATAATAACAAAGATGATCTAAATTCATACTGAATGAAGTAAGAATTTAGTCCAATAGCAAGTAAATATGAATAAAAATTCAGACGGAACAGTCCTCAACATGCGAAGTGCAGTTAATGAGGTGTGTGGCCATGAATTGATTCCAGTATAGCAAACGTCTGCAGGCGAATAGTTCATTTTTTGATTGAGGTGTTCTGTGGTTTAGTAGAGATACTTCAGTTATGTTTTCCAGCTGTGATCCCTATTTGCTGACTGTTTCACGTCCACAGTCAGAGAGAGAGAAACATAGAAAATAGGAGGATGAGGCTATTCGGCCCTTCGACCTTGCTCCGCCATTCATTATGATCATGGCTGATCATCAAGTTCAATACCCTGATTCCACCTTCCCCCCCACTTCCCTTGATCCCTTTAGCCCCAAGAGGTATATCTAATTCCTTCTTGAAATTACACAATATGTTGGCCTCAATTGCTTTCTGTGGTACTAAATTGCACAGATTCACCACTCTCTGGATGAAGAAATTTCTCCTCATCTCAGTCCTAAAAGGTCCGCAAACTGTGACATCTAGTTCTGGACTCTCCCACCATCAGGAACATTCTTTCTGAATCTACCCTGTCTAATCCTGTTAGAATTTTGTACATTTTGAAGGTTTCAGAGGACTACAAGGAAGGTTTCAGAGGACTACAAGGAAGGTTTCAGAGGACTACAAGGAAGGTTTCAGAGGACTACAAGGAAGGTTTCAGAGGACTACAAGGAAGGTTTCAGAGACCTACAAGAAGGTTTCAGAGACCTACAAGAAGGTTTCAGAGATCCACAAGAAGGTTTCAGAGATCTACAAGAAGGTTTCAGAGATCTACAGGTAGGCTTCAGAGATCTACAGGAAGGTTTCAGAGATCTACAGGAAGGTTTCAGAGATCTACAGGAAGGTTTCAGAGATCTACAGGAAGGTTTCAGAGATCTACAGGAAGGTTTCAGAGATCTACAGGTAGGTTTCAGAGATCTACAGGAAGGTTTCAGAGATCTACAGGAAGGTTTCAGAGATCTACAGGAAGGTTTCAGAGATCTACAGGTAGGTTTCAGAGATCTACAGGAAGGTTTCAGAGATCTACAGGAAGGTTTCAGAGATCTACAAGAACTGATGGAGTGAAGGGAGCCCCTGATAGGGGAGGTGAAGAGAAAGTGGGAAGAGGAGCTGGGTGGGGCGTTTGAGGCTGAATTATGGGAGGAGACCCTGATGTGAGTCAATGCATCCTTGTCGTGTGCCAGGCTCAACCTGATACAATTAAAGGTGGTCCACAGGGCACACATGACGGTGGCCCGGATGAGCAGGTTCTTTGAGGGGGTGGAGGTTAGGAGTGGGTGCTGTGCGGGGGTTCCTGCAAACCATGTCCATATGTTTTGGGCATGTCCGAGGCTGAAGGGTTTCTGGCAGGGGTTTGCTGACATCAATTAAGGGCAGGAGAACCAGTGGAAAGGAGGGCTGGGAAAGGTGGTACGGTTTGTGTAAGCCATGTTGGCTGGGGTTACTGCAGGAAGGGGGGTTATATTGTTGTGTTCTTGTTGAAACCTGATGTTTATAAATGTTAAAATTACAAATGCCTCAATTAAATATTTTCTTAAAAGAAGATTTTTAAGTTTCTACGAGATCTACTCTGACTCTCCTAAACTCCAATGAATATAATCCTAGTCGATTTAGTCTCTCCTCATATGACAGCTCTGCCATCCCAGGAATCAGACTGATAAACCTTGGCTGCACTCCCTCCACAGCAAGAACATCCTTCCTCAAATGATGACACGAAAACTGCACACAATACTCCAGGTGTGGCCTTACCAGTGCCCTAACTTACAGTAAAACATCTTTTTTCCTATACTCAAATCCTCTCACTATGAAGCCCAGCATACCATTTGGCTTCTTAATGCCTGCAGTACCTGCTCACTTACCTTCAGCAACTGATGCACGAGCACACCAAGGTGTTACTGCGTATCTACCTCTCTCAATTTGCACCCATTCAAATAATAATTTGCCTTCCTATTTTTTGCTATCGAAGCGGATAACCTTACAGTTATCCACATTATACTGCATCTGCCATGCATGTGCCCACTCACTCAGCCTGTCCAAATCCCGCTGAAGCATCACTGTATCCTCCTCACAGATCACCCTCCCAATCAACGTTGTATCACCTGCACATTTGGATATAATATATTTAGTTTCTCATCCAAATCATTAATATATAATGTGAACAGTTGGGGTCCGAGCACAGATCCCTGTGGTACCCCACTAGTCACTGCCTGCCATTCAGAAAAATACCCATTTATTCCAACTTTTTGCTTCCTGTCTGCTAACCAGCTTTCTATCCATCTCAAGACACAACCCATACTCCCATGCACTTTAACTTTACATATTAAGCTGCTATGTTAGACCTTGTCTAAAACCTTCTGAAAGTCTAAATAAACCACATGCATCGGTTCTCCCTGGTCAACTCTACTAGTTACATCTTCAAAGAATTCTAGTTGATTTGTCAAGCATGATTTTCCGTTAGTCAACATACTGGTCCAAAAAAACCATCCCGTATACACTCCAGAAATTCCTCCTTTATTGTACTGTGACTAGATTAAGTCACCCAATCTACATGCAGATTAAAGTCACCCATAATCACAGATGTTCCTTTATCACATACATGTCTAATTTCCTGTCTAATGCTATTCCCAACATTATCACTGCAGTTTGGTGGTCTGTATACCACTGCTACAAATGTTTTTTTGCCCCTTGATGTGCAGGATATTCCTGCACTGCCCGCCTTGCTCTGCCTAATTTTAGACATTCCTGTAAAAAGTGGCTGATCCCTTTTGCAGGGCCGCAGCTTCTGATCTTGTATCACACCAGTGTGGAAAACCTCAGCTGCTTTTCCTCACAACACAGACAGACCGGCAGGAAGGTTGTGGGCAGCTCCCAGCTAGTTTTTAACCCCCTTTTGATATATTCTAACTGGAAACCCAAAATACACGAGTACGTCTAGGCAATTACACCCAGGGTCTGAGATGAGAGAGTGGTTACATTCCTTTGTCTTTACGAGAGATGGTAATAGTCTTTGGATGCCTTTAGAAGTACTTATTCTGGAAACAGAGATCGGTTCCATTGTCCTTTAGATAAATACCCTGTAACCATTCCTGCCAGTGGCTAACTGTACATTGTCAACCATCTTTGGGGTTTGTGTTCATTTTAAAATATAAAACTCAGGTCTTTTAAAGTCCAATATTTCTGTGTGTACATTCCATTGGATTTTTTTCCTCCATCATCAGAACAAAGGGGAAAGACACTCAGTATCTATTCTATCAGAACCGTTCATAATTCTGAAGACCTCAATTAATTCACGCCAAGCAATCTCTTTTTAAAGAGAAATGAGATCCAGTCTGTTCACTTATTCCTGTCAGAATTGAAGTTAATTTTTATACTGTTAATTTGTTTTTGCAAACTGGGGAGCGACTCTATATTATTTCATAATAAGGCAAGCAAAACTTCAAACCAAAATTCTATACAAGTTTAGCATGACTTCTCTATTTTCAATTCAATCCCTCCAGAATTAAACCCTCATACTTGAATTTATTCCTGTTTTAATCCGTGATATTCCCTGTAGTAATTCATGTATTTAAAGACTCACATCCCTCTAAACTCTTCATTTCCAATAATATGCCACACATTTCTTAGGCCAAACTTTATTGCTCAAATATAAAATAAGTAAAAATGAAATAGTGCAGAGTGAGAGCTCATAGATATAATGCACAACTTTATGACCCAGTCCAGTAGGGAAACCAACGAGCAGTAATGCTCATCCTGACTTGCAGTTATATTTAGAATATATCCCCAATCAGAAGATATCCTTGAAATCACTCCTACTTCCAGGCAGACGGAATACTTCAGTATGCTTACAATAGCACTTTATACATTTGGGAATTTGAGTCCTCCAACTTATCCACCACATGTGAGAAGTTGGAAATTATTTCCCCCTAAACTATCCTTCATGCTCACCATACAATCTTTGAAGACTAGCCCAAGTGTTTAACATCCTTTGCCTCACCAGCTGTGGACAAAGGCAACCTCCCCCTCTACTATCAAAATTGAGATCTAGAACCTCCTCGGATGCTATCCACCCATTGTTCATAGACCATTTCTGCAAATACATTAAGAAAAAATAGGAGGGAGAACTCTGCTGCATTTTAAACACAGTTGTCCAAGGCAGCGGATCAGCTAAATCAAGTGGTTCTCAGCCAGCATCGAGTGTCTCTAGTTGATATTCTTTATAACCTTAAGTGTGCAGGTACATAAACCTTAAGTGTGCAGGTTGATTAAACTTGGTTTGTTCTCACTGGAACGAAGGAGGTTGAGGGGTGACCTGATAAGAGGTCGACAAAATTATGAGGGGCATAGACAGAATGGATAGTTAGAGACTTTTTCCCAGGGTAGAGAGGTCAATTCCTGGGGGGCATAGGTTTATGGTGCGAGGGGCAAGATTTAAAGGAGATGTATGAGGCAAATGTTTTTTACACAGAGGGTAGTGGGTGCCTGGAACTCGCTGCCGGAAGAGGTGATGGAAGCAGGGACGATAGTGACGTTTAAGGGGCATCTTGACAAATACATGAATAGGATGGGAATAGAGGGATACGGACCCCGGAAGTGCAGAAGATTTTAGTTAAGACAGGGAGCATGGTCGGCGCAGGCTTGGAGGGCCGAAGGGCCTGTTCCTGTGCTGTACTTTTCTTTGTTCTTTGTACATGAGTCCCAACTCTACCATTTCCAGCCTCCCAAAGGAATCAAGTTGTGGAATCACAAGAGCCATATTTTCAAATAAGATCATATATTCCACTGAACCACCTGGAATTACACTTCTGTTTCCCCAATTGTATACACTCAACCTTCAAGGGAAAAATCTTTCTTCAGTCCCATTACCAGCCTGACGAGAAATGATGCAACCTAATGTTTGATGGTGAACATACACAGATAGGTTTGCAGAGTCAGGAACTTGAAGCATGGAGGAGGCTTATTTGGAAGGATGGCAGCAGGATATCATTTGCTATGTGTGATTAATCAAGGGTTATATAGCAAGTGATATGGTTGATGAGCCAGACTTGATGTTCGATTATGAAAAAGTGGAGATAGTCCAAAAAATCTAATACAACAAGATGTTGCATCATGCCGATGCATCACACAAGCATGGAGTTTGGGAAATTCATGCAAATCATTGGGCCAGTAAATTATCACATTCTTACAGTAGTACCAGCTATGTGTACTTCTGGCATACAAAACCATTCAATTGAATATTCCCTGGCCAAATTGACCCAATTAAGTGGCAAATCTACTAATACCACTAAATCTTGATTAACTTTACAGTGAATGAATTTAATTCCAGAAGGTTTGAAACACATTTTACACTAAACAGTTATGGGGCTGGTTTAGCACAGTGAGCTAAACAGCTAGCTGGCTTGTATTGCTGAACAAGGCAGCAGTGCGGGTTCAATTCCCGTACCGGCCTCCCCGAACAGGCGCTGGAATGTGATGACTAGGGGCTTTTCACAGTAACTTCATTGAAGCCTACATGTGACAATAGGCAACTATTATTATACTTGTACTTTTTCATATTCAATCTCACCAGCCATTGTTTCATCCAATTACAGATTTTATCAACACATTTTATCCTTGACTGTTTCACTTAATTGGCTCCTAATTCAAATAAATTATATTCATTAAAGTTCAATTTCTTAATTTTAAAGTCACTGATGTAAATTAGGAACAGAAGGGGTGGAATTTTATTGGTGGGACCAGCTCTTAATTCAAAGCTGCTTAATTAAAGTTATTCAAATCAATTATTTTTTCTTAGCAATAAGAACACAGGAACAGCACATGGTAATTTATCCCTTCAGGTCTGTCCACCATCCAATGAGATCATGGCTGATCTGTGGGCTAACTCCATCTACCTGCCTTAGTCTGGCATTCCTAATACCTTTAGGTTAAAAAAAAAAACTTCTTTCAGTTAAAAATCTCTTAATCTCAAATTTAAAATGACCAATTTAGCTAGCATCAATTGCCATTTGCAGAAGAGTTCCAAACTTCTACCACCCTTTCAGTATAAGCATTTCATTCCTCAACGGTCTGGCTCTAATTTTTAGACTAAAACCCCAAGTCCTAGATTTCCCAAACAGTGGAAATAGTTTCTCTCAATCCATCATTTCTGTTCCCTTTAACACTGTATCATTAAAACTTTGATCAAATCACCCCTTACAATTGTGCTGTTAGATGAATTGGACATTCTGAATTCTCTGTGTACCCGAACAGACGGCGGAGTGTGGCGACTAGGAGCTTTTCACAGTAACTTCAATGCAGTGTTAATGTAAGCCTACTTGTGACAATAAAGATTCTTATTATAATTACAGGAAACAAATACGATCTTAGTTTGTATAATCTTGCCTCATTATTTTACCATTAAAGTACAGATGTCATTCTGGCAATTTATGCTCCATTCTCTCCAAAGCCAATGTATCATTCTTAATGTGTGATGCCCAGAACTGTTGAAAGTACCCCAGATGCAGTCTAACCATGGCTTTGAGTAGTTGAGTCAGGACTTCTTACATCCCCCTCCTTTACGGAAAAGCCAGCATTCAATTAGACTTTTTGATTACTTTCTGTCCCTGTTCATGACATTTTAACGATCTATATAGCTGGACCCCAAGTCTGTTTGGATCTTCACTGTTTCTAGCTTTTCCCCATTTAGAGAGTACCCTGTTCTATCTTTTACAAGTCTAAGTTGATTACCTCATATTTGTCTACAACACTTAAATTTAAACAATGAAATAATTCTATTCTTTTTTTTTTAAAACACAAAATATGTTGAACTACAAAGAGTGAAGTGGGTACCTGACTCTCTCACCTTAAGAGTCAGAGTTTGTACAAATCCAGTACAGTACTAAGGAATTGCAGAATGATCAGGTGTTCCATCCTTCAAAACAGGTATTAGATAAGACACCACATTGCCTGTGTGGTGTGTGCGGATATTATGGGGAAATGGTGGCCTAGTGGTATTGTCACTGGACTAGTACACCAGAAACCCAGGGTAATGCTCTGAGGAGCCGGGTTCGAATCCCACCATTGCAGATGGTGAAATTTTAATTCAATAAAAATCTGGAATTAAAAGTCTAATGATGACCATGAAACAATTGCTGATTGTCGTAAAAAACCATCTGGTTCACTAATGTCCTTCAGGGAAGCAAATCTGCCATCCTTACTTGGTCAGGCCTACATGCGACTCCAGACCCTCAGCAATGTGGTTGACTCTTAATTGCCCCCTTAAGGGCAAATGGGGATAAGCAATAAATAAGCAACACCCATGTCCCATGAAAGAATTTTTTTTAAATGTCCTGATCAGCACTACTCCCATAATCTACACTATCTCAATGTTGTGGGATCTTGACTCTCATGTTTGCCCCATTCTGTCCATCAATACAATATACCAAATTACAACACTGACATGAGGAAAAATGTTAAATGCCAGTGTGATCCTGAAAGCTACTCCCCTTATCGATCGACTTCAATACTACTTTCAGAAAGTTGCTTATGCGGCAATTAACTTTTTCTCCTTCCCATAACTGCTTTGCAGTTATGTACATTGTAAAATATTAATATTTTACTGCACACCCACAGTGGATTGGTAGATAATGGCTTCTTGTGTAACTAAGTTATTTTGTTTGCTCTTCTATCCTGCTTCTCCATAATCTTTTGTTTTCTCAATTATTCTACAAAATTAATTCTCACCTTTTAATTTCCACATTTAGCTGAAGCAATGGTTGGTGAATAAGCACCCAGGAAGGTTTTCCCAATTGTAATTCTTCAATGACCAACATTAAACAGATCTATAGTCCAAGCTGCCTGAGCAGCTGAATGCCCAATGCCAGTACCCCCTTCTTCACACCATCTGGTGCAAACATTAATCTTCTCCAGCAACACAAAAAACATGCATCCCAAACAGCTGTTAACGGAAATTTTATTGAAGTTTCAATTTAAATAATTCTATAGCATAAAATGTGAAAAAAAGATTTTTCTGCTCCCACCTCACCATTGCCATTTAAATTTTCTGTCTAATTTCCATTGTATACTATATCTGAAGAATGTGTCTTCTAGTGTAAGTGTAATTTTTTTGCCTCATGTCAATTGTGATATCTTGTTTCAGTAGATTTACTGTGAGATGGTTAAAGTACGTGAGCAGCACAGCCTGAAAGATCCTACGGATGAGATAGGTTTGGGAGAACCCTTCTTTGACATCCAAAGCAGCAAGTTAAAACTACAATTCCATAGCAATAAATCACTAGCACCTAGGTTCAGTTTTGTTTTTAAAAGTGCCAGCTTAAGACAGGCACCAGCCACTGACCGACGCCACCTTCAAAAGGTGGAGGCAGGACGGGGGGACACTGACAGTCAGGGACCTATACACGGACGACAGGATCGCAACACTGGACGAACTGACAGAGAAATTTCAGCTAGCTGGGGGGAATGAGCTACGGTACCTGCAGCTCAAAAACTTCCTACGAAAGGAGACAAGGACGTACCCACAACCGCCACGACAGACACTACTGGAAGACCTACTGGACGCAAGTATCCTAGAGAAAGGGAACTGTAGTGACATGTATGACCGACTGGTAGATAGGGACGACACCGTACTGGACGCAACAAGGAGGAAATGGGAGGACGACCTGGGGATGGAGATCGGGTGGGGACTCTGGAGCGAAGCACTGCATAGGGTCAACTCCACCTCCACGTGCGCAAGGCTCAGCCTGACGCAACTAAAAGTGGTACATAGAGCCCACTTAACAAGAACCCGTATGAGTAGGTTCTTCCCGGAGGTGGAAGACAGATGTGAACGGTGCCAAAGAGGCCCGGCCAACCACGCCCACATGTTCTGGTCCTGCCCCAGACTCGTGGAGTACTGGACAGCCTTCTTCGAGGTAATGTCCAAAGTGGTGGGAGTGAGGGTGGAGCCATGCCCGATAGTGGCGGTCTTCGGGGTTTCAGAACAGCCAGATCTATTCCTGGGGAGGAGGGCGGATGCCCTTGCCTTTGCCTCCCTGATCGCCCGCCGTAGAATCCTGTTTGGCTGGCGGTCAGCAGCACCGCCCAGAGCTGCGGACTGGCTGTCCGACCTCTCGGAATCTCTCCAAATGGAGAAAATCAAATTTGCCATCCGAGGGTCGGACGACGGCTTCCACAGGACGTGGGAGCCATTCATGCAACTGTTCCGGGACCTATTTGTGGCCAATGTACAAGAGGAAGAATAGTCGGGGGAAGGTAGCGGGAGGGGGGGGGGGGGGGGGGGGGGCTACAGGTTCGTTACGGGGGTTCGATGGCTAGCTAAGGCACAAAACCAAGCTAAATAAACATGTTGAGGGGGGGGGGGGGGGGGGGGGGGGGGGGCGCAGTTACTACTACGAAGATGCTTACCTGTAAGTATGTATGTTAATTTTTGCGTGTTTGTTTTTGTTTGTTTGTTTTTTGTTTTTTTTTCTCTCTCCTAACAATTTGTAATTTGTTCAATATAAAATACGAAAACTGAATAAAAACATTTATAAAAAAAAAAGACAGGCACCAGCCAGAATGGCAAGTTCTTCCCCAGGTAATCTTTGCAGGCATTTGATTTTTGATTTGATTTATTGTCACATGTACCGAAGTACAGTGAAAAGTATTTTTCTGCGGCCGAGGGAACGTACACAGTATGTACATAGTAGACAAAAAGAATAATCAACAGAGTACATTGAAAAATAGTACATCGACAAAGTGATTGGTTACAGTGCGGAACAAGGGGCCAAACAAAACAAATACATGAGCAAGAGCAGCAGAGGGCGTCGTGAATAGTGTTCTTACAGGGAACAGATCAGTCTGCGGGGGGGGGAAGTCGTTGAGGAGTCTTGCAGCTGTGGGGAAGAAGCTGTTCCTATGTCTGGATGTGCGGGTCTTCAGACTTCTGCAACTTCTGCCTGATGGAAGGATCAGGAAGAAAGAATACCTGGGTGTGAGGGGTCTCTGATAATGCTGACTGCCTTCCTGAGGCAGCGGGAGGTGTAGACAGGATCAATGTGAGGGTGGCAAGCTTGTGTGATGCGTTGGGCTGAGTTCACCACACTCTGCAGTTTCTTGCGATCTTGGACCGAGCAGTTGCTATACGAAACTGTGATGCAGCAGATAGGATGAAAATGAAAATGAAATGAAAATCGCTTATTGTCACGAGTAGGCTTCAATGAAGTTACTGTGAAAAGCCCCTAGTCGCCACATTCCGGCGCCTGTCCGGGGAGGCTGGTACGGGAATCGAACCGTGCTGCTGGCCTGCTTGGTCTGCTTTAAAAGCCAGCGATTTAGCCGAGTGAGCTAAACCAGTCCCTGCTCTCAGGATGCTCTCTATCGCACATATGTAGAAGTTTCTGAGAGTTGATGCAGACATGCCAAATTTCTTTAGCTTCCGTAGGAAGTAGAGACATTGTTGGGCTTTCTTGACTGTTACATCAACATGAGTGGACCAGGACAGACTGTTGGCGATGGTGATCCCCAGGAACTTAAAGCTATCGACCATCTGCACTTCGGAGCCATTGATGCAGACGGGAGTGGGTGTCATGCTACGCTTCCTGAAGTCTATGATCAGTGCCTTAGTCTTTCCAACATTTAGAGAGAGGTTGTTTTAGGTACACCATACAACCAAGTGATCTATCTCCCTTCTGTAGTCTGATTCGTCGTTGTTTGAGATATGGCCCACCGCTGTCGCATCATCCGCGAACTTATAGATTTAGTTGAAGTTAAATCTTGCCACACAGTCATGTGTGCATAGGGAGTACAGTAGAGGATTGAGCACACATCCTTGCGGGGCCCCGGTGTTGAGGGCTATTGTGGAGGAGGTGCTGTTACCTATCCTGACAGATTGCAGTCTGTTGGTGAGGAAGCCAAGGATGCAGCTGCACAGGGAGAGGTCAAGTCCAAGGTTGTAGAGTTTGGTTATTAGTCTTTTCAGGATAATGGTGTTGAAGGCGGAACTGTAGTCTATGAACAGCAGTCTCACATTGGTGTCCTTGTTGTCGAGGTGTTCAAGTGTTGATTGTGGACCAGGGAGATTCCATCTGCTGTGGACCGGTTGCGGTGATAGGCAAACTACAATGGATTGAGACCATCTGGGAGGCTGGCAATGATCCGTCTCATGACTAGCTGCTCGAAGCATTTCATGACAACAAACGGTAGTCGTTGAGGCAGGCTACCTTGTTCTTCTTTGGTACTGGTATTATGGTGATCTCCTTGTAAACATTTAGCATTCGATTTTGAGCACAATTTGTGGGCACAGATTTTACAATCAACAGTTAAGGAACAACAGTTAAAAGGTTCCCAAAGTTCTAGAGGTTTCTAGAATGCAGTCTTTTCCTTTACGAACAGCAATTGGAATTTGGCACCTTCTACAGCAGTGGTGGGAAACCTGCGGCCCTGGGCCACATGCAGCCTATCAGGGTTCTGAGTGTGGCCCACGAGACACTTCGTTGACCATTGCCCACACTCAGCATTGCCACATTCCACTTATTTTCATTTGCTCAGTTTTTTTCCTACCAGTACAACTGAAGTGATACACATGTAAAGCAAGAGCACGTGTAGTGAGGTGAATGTTGATTGCACATAACATTGACCCCGAGAGCCATGCACCCCCTCTGCATCCAATCAAGAGTAAATATGTATTTTGCTTTTACCACTTGAAGTTGATGACAGTTCGATTAATATATGAATGATTAAGCATTTTCTATAACATTTGAAATATTCAGCATGTATTAAATGTATTCAATCTTATTCAGGGGTCATAGTTCATAAAAATGCTGCATTTCACTCTTGCAGCCCAGAGATGAATTAGGGTCACTCATGCAGCCCACTCATAGCCTAGGTTGCCCATCACTGTTCTACAGGAATCTACTGGAGCTATGGAAAGTCAGCCAGCAAGAATGATCAACCAATCAGGTTGAAGAATTATTGGGAGGCAACAATGCAGGAAGCAAAACATTGCAAATGTAAATCACTTAAATAATTGTACAGAAAGCAAATAAAGCTTGGGCCAAATTTGGAATTAAAAAGAGAAACTGAACTAGAATTTCTTTCAAAAAATGTTCAAATTTAAATTTTCTCCTGAGAGAATGATCTTTACAGAAATAATAATGGGTAATTAGTTTATGTTCAGGCCAAATCAGAGATCCTATTTTGATTCCACTGGCAAAGACTGGCACTGGCAAATTTTCCATCAAAAGAAAAATTAATAGGGCAGCACGATAGCACAGTTGCTTCACAGCTCCAGGGTCCCAGATTCGATTCCTGGCTTGGGTCGCTGTCTATGCGGAGTCTGCACTTTCTTCCCGTTTCTGTGTGGGTTTCCTCCGGATGCTCTGGTTTCCTCCCACAGTCCAAATATGTGCAGGTTAGGTGGACTGGCCATGATAAATTGCCCTTAAGAGTCCAAAAAGGATAGGTGGGGTTACCGGGTTACGGGGATAGGGTGGGGGCGTGGGCTTAAGTAGGGTGTTCTTTCCAAGAGCTGGTGCAGACTCGATGGGCCAAATGGCCTCCTTCTGCACTGTAAATTCTATGACTGCAACTACATACCCTGCAGATGAGCACGGTATCACTGACAGCAGCTTGCGGATTTCTGCATTTCATCGTGCATATGCAGATGCGAAAAGCTTCTGTCAGTTTTTTCGAGAGGAGGCAGTGACATAGTAATATTGCCGCTGGACTACCAATTCAGAGACCCAGACTCGAACCCCACCATGGCGGGTGGTGTAATTTGAATTCAATAAATCTGTAATTAAAAGTGCAATGATTGTTGATTGTCGTAAAATACGTCTGGTTCACTAATCTCCAGTTGGGAAGTGAAATCTGTCATCCTAGCCTGGTCTGGCCTACATGTGACTCCAGTCACAAAGCAATGTGGTTGACTCAGTTGTATCAAACTGCCACAAAGTCTCAAAAGAATGAAACCGAATGGACAACCTGGCATCGGTCTTGGCACCGTAAACAGCAACTGCAAACTCAGCCCTGTGTATCTTACAAAGTCTTCCTTACTAATATCTGGGTGCATGTGCCAAAATTGGGAGAGCTGCCTCACAGCCTAGTCCAATCTGACATGGTAATACTCACAGAATCATACCACCACCATCCCTGGAGATGTTGTGTACCAATAGTAGGACAGAACCAGCAGAGGTGGAGGTAAAATAGTATACAGTCAAGAGCAAGTTGCCCTGGGAGTCCTCAAGCTTGTTCCATCTTGCAATCATGACAGATCTGTCCGTCAATCCAACTCTCCTTCCTTTTCTTCAAATCCCTTCTGAACAAAATTCCAACAATCTGACTCCTGAAAATTACATTTCACTCACTATCCACAGCCTTTTGGGGAGCGCGTGGGGAGGTTGGATCTTGGGGGATGGGGGAGGGGGGGTGGTGAGAGAGCTCCTGCTTTCTGCTAACCTGCACTTCCCAGTTTCACTCCCAAATGGTCTAGCTCTAACTTTAACAAGTTACTCCCTTGTTTTGCATTTTCACGACAAAGAGAATAGTTTTGCTGTTTCCAGCCTGTTGATTTGTTTTATAATTTTAAAGAACTTGATTAGATCATCCCTCAACCTTCTACTCAAGGGAATACAAACCATCCTCATAACCTTTTGAAGCGTTGCTGACTGATATTTACTAGGTTATTTTCATCTGCTAACTCCCAAGTTTGTTCTTAACAATCCATTTCATGACTTGCCAGTTATTGATGCAAGGCTCCCCTGTATCCACTAAGGCCTTTATGGTGACTGCCAGTATTTTATCCAAGTTTTGGAATTATCATAGAATTTACAGTGCAGGAGACCATTCGGCTCACTGAGTCTGCACCGGTTCTTGGAAAGAGCACCCTACTTAAGCCCACGCCTCTACCCTATCCCCGTAACCCAGTAACCCCACCTCACCTTTTTTCTTTTTTTTTTTAATTAGTTGGTTTAGAACATAATCACAAATTATGTCAGTCATTAAGTTTGTCAAATCTCCTAATACCTTTGGGTGGTAATAATTTAGTATGTTGGTTTTATCATTTAAGTTTTAAACCAGCTTACATACTCAAAGGCTCAATGATGCTTTAATAATGCCAGCGCTTCCACAGTGGACAGCTGAATGTAGGACCACCAACGGTGGAGCAACTACAATTGAGTGTACTCAAGAGGCCTGAATTAAATGAGCACATGTATGGTAGGAGCTGGAGGAGATTACAGAGACAGGGCAAAGCAAGCCAATGGAGAGATTTGAAAACATGGATGGGAATTTTAAAATGAAGACTGTTTGACCTGGATCCGATGCAGGTCAGCAAGCAAATGGGTAGGTGATAGGTGAATGGGACTTGTGAGAAAAGACACCAGCAGTAAGAGTTCTGTTTGACCTCAAGATTACAGAGGGTAGAATGTGGGAGGCCACCAGGAATATGTTGGAATACGAGGGTTTCAGCAGATGAGCTGATGCATGGGTGGTTGGGCAATGTTACAAGATTGAAACAGGTGATCTTAGTGATGGTGTGGCTATGTCTTCAGATAATAACCATTCTCCTGCCATAAATTTGGGGGGGAACAACTGAAATGAGGTTTTCAACAGAGGCTTTCAAATATATGAAAGGCTTTGAGAGGACAATTGAAGATTATTGTACACAGGTTGAATAAACATATTGTAGTATTACCAACAGCATCTTAAAGGGCATTCTGCTTTATGACATGTGTTATACTGTACTATGCTATGCATTTTTCTCAGTAAAACATCTCAGATGCATTTCTGCATTAAAGGCACTACATTACTTAAATTAACAATTTTTTGATAACCCTTTTGTGATAGTCTTTTTCAGGACAGTCTGCAGGAGAACTTTGGTATAGCTCATTCCTTTTAGGTCACAAAGTCTGACTTTAATTAGAAACTTATACCTGTTAGAGGGAAATGAGTCTTTAGAGTGCCAGTATTTTGAACAGATAGTCTGAAGTCAAACATTTCCAAAATTTATTATATGCTATAGGATTCATAAATTCAGTATATAAAAGAAAAATATAGAATAAGAATAAGAAAACCATGTTAGCATTACCACAACCTATTAAAGAACAAATCGTGACTTCCAGTTGCGACATGTAGGTGGAGATTGCATGTTTGGTGGCTCCTGCCAGAGCAGTCTTTTTGTTGGCCCTATTTTTGGGGAAGATTTGTCCGTAAGGAGCTGTGGGAAGGTTTGGGCATTTACAGAATGTCAAAAATCGGAAAGAATCCAGGGAAGAAGGCAGCGAGCAAATGTCTGCCGCTGAGCATGATGAGGGGGACAGCAGGAGGAAAGATGACTGGAGAGCGCCCGTCAGGTGGAGAAGAAGATGACGGTGATGGCTGGAGCGTTTGAACGGTATTTTGAAAAGTATCAGATAATGATAATGGCTTCGCTTGAGGCATGGGTAGGTAAGACCCTTGCCCCGATGAGAGGGGAGTTGGTGAGAAATTCAACGGCAGTGCGGGAGCAGGGGGAGAAAATGAAAGGAATGTAGATGGCCTTGTCACGGCATAATGACCAGTTCACCTCAATGGATGAGGAGATGAAGGGTGGCAGAGATTAAGAGGTCTGAGAGCCACGGTAGAAGACCCGGAGAACAGGTCGCGAAGACATAACCTGAGGATCGTGCGTGTGTCTGAAGGGGTGGAGCGCCGGAGGCCTACAGAATACGTTGCCGCTATGCTAGCGATGTTGATGGAGGAAGGGGGAGGAGCCTTCCCAGTACGAATTGGACAGGTCCCACCAGTTGCTCCAGCCAAAACCGAGGACTAACGAACCACCAAGGGAGGCGATCGGCTGTTTCCATTATTTCCAGGCTAAGGAGTGCTGAGATGGGCGAAGCAGGCTGAGGTGGAGTGGGAAGGAAAAGGTATACGTATATACTAGGACTCGACAGTGGAGTTGGCAAGGATGCGGGCAGCCTTCAGGTGGGGCAAGGTGTTGTTGTACAAGGGCAACGTGCGATTGGGTGTGGTCTACCCAGCGAAGCTGCGGGTCACGCACAACGGCAGAGACTATTATTTTGAGATGGTGGCGGAGGCGTTTGTGAAGGCAGAAGGCCTGGGACTGGACTGAATTTGGACTTTGGATGGTTTTTGACCAAGTTTTTCTTTCTTTCTCTTTGGTTGGGTTTTCTTTCTTGTATTGGTGTTATGGTTAAGTCTGTTTTTGATGTAATGGGGGTTTGGGTTGAGGTTTGTTAGCACGGGGAGTTTGGAGGGGGGCATTGGGGTTGGTGTGGTTTTGTTTTCCAGGTGGGGGAGGGGGTTCTGACAGGAGCCACCACGCTAACAAACGTACTGTTGGCTAGTGAACAGGAGTGAGGCGAAGTGAGGGGAATTGCAACCTGTATGGGCAGGTTTTGATGGGCCTGGGAGTTGTGAATGATGGGGGGGACGGGGACGATACTGGGTGAGGTGTTTTCAAGAGCAGCTGGTAGAGCGATTGCTGGGAAGGAGGGTGGTGAGACGGGGGCCTGGAAGGATGGTCATGACAGGTAGGAAAGGAGTGTGGGTTCTCGCATTTAAAAGGCCTGTACTGAAAGCGGACATGATGCTGTTACACAAGTCCTATCCGAGGGTAAAGCATCAGATGAGGCTGAGGAAGGGCTGGGTGAGCCAGGTGTTCCATTCTGGCTTCAATTTTAGGGCGCGGGCAAGTTGGCGATACTGGTGGGTAAATGGGTGAGATTCCAGAAGGTGGTGGCGAACCAGAAGGGTAAGTATCTGATAGTGATGGGTGCACTGGAGGTGAGATTAATGGTGTTGGTTTGCGCGTATGTCCCAAACTGGAACGACGCTGAGTTTGTGAGGAAGATTTCAGCAGCCATACTGGACCTGGATACTCACAGTTGATATTGGGGTGGGGTAGATCAACATTTTTGTGGTAGGGACCACGCTGCTGCAAAGAAGGAAGAGCATGGTGGCTCCAGAGCAGGTATAGGCGTTTATATCAGTTGGAGCCGCCAGAGGAGTCGAAGATGAGAGAGTTTCTGGAGCGACTGGAATGGCCGGAGGTGGGAGAGGGCGGAGTTAGAGGAGCCATTAGGGGTGGAGGAAGTGAGGGCAGCGATAGGGAAGATGCAGTGAAGTAAGGACCCGGATGGGTTTCCGGTGGAGTTCTTCAAGACGTTTAAGGACAAGTTGGTGCCGCTGATGGTGGACATGTTTAGGATGCAATGGTAAAGGGAGCACTGCCGGAGACAATGAGGCAGGCATCTATTTCATTGCTGCTTAAAAAGGAGAAGGATCCGGTGGCATGTGGGTCGGATAGGCCCATTTTTCTACGGACTGTGGATGAGAAGATACTGGCAAAGGTGTTGCCGGTGAGGTTGGAGGAGTGTCATCCGAATTGGTAGGGGTGAATCAAACGGGGTTCGTCAAGGATAGGTAGCTGTCATCAAAAGTGCGGCGCCTGTTGAATGCGGAATTCAAAGGGAGCAGCAGTTGGGGGGCTTGGCCCTTCCGAATTGATTGCAATATTATAATGTGGCGAATGCGGAGAAGGTGCAGGGTTGGTGTAAGGAGACGGGGGCTCGGTGGGTGAGGATGGAGGTGGGTTCCTGTAAGGCGTTGGGTGCCGTTACTGTTTACCCCGGGCAGGCCTGTGGTGGTAGCCACGCTGAAGGTTTGGGGGCCATTCTGCCAGCATTTCAAGTTGAGGGCAGGGTCGAGGATAATGCTGATGAGAGGAAATCCTGAGTTTGAGCCAGGGAGAATGGATCCGAGGTTCCGGGGAAGTGAGGAGAAATGGTAAAAAAGATGAAGGATCTGTTTATGGAGGGGAGATTCGCAAGTTTGGAGGAGCTGGGGGTGAAGTATGGGTCCAACGCGAGGACAGCTTTAGGTATATGCTGGTGCGGAATTTCATTAGATAGGCTTTCTCGAGGCACTGTCATCCTCCTTGCTGGAGGAGGCGCTGGAGAATGGGGCCATTTAGACAATCTACAGCAGGATTATGGAAGAGGACATGGAGTCCATAGAAGGGATTAAGGCCAAGTGGGAGGACGAGTTGGGGATAGGACTGGAGGAAGGGTTATGGTCCAAAGTGTTGTATGCGAGGCTGGGATTGATTCAGTTAAAAGTGGTGTTTGAGGGGGTGGAGGATAGTTGCGAGCGGTGTGCGAGGGGCCCAGCCAATCATGTCCACATGTTCTGGTCCAGTCCGAAGTTGAAGAAATATTGGGGTCGTTTTGCAGCACATGTCTGAAGTTCTGCATACGGAACTGGAGCTGGGTTCCCTGGAGGCCATTTTCAGGGTGTCAGACCTGCCCTGATGGAGCTGCAGACGGGAGCGGGGGCAGATGTTTTAGCCTTTGCCTCGTTGTTTGCCCGCAGGCGGGTTCTGTTGGGGTGGTGGTCAGCTTTTCCACCCCCCCCCCCCCCCCCCCACCCCCCCCCCCCAACACCACCACCCCCGCCGCCCCCCTCCCCCAGTGCCTCGGTGTGTTTGGGGGAAACTTATTGGAGTTCCTGGATTTGGAGAAGGTGAAATTTGCTCTGAGAGGGGAAGATGAGGGGTTCTACCAGAGATGGGGTTTGGTTTGTTCTACATTTTGGAGGCCTGGTCGCTGTGGAGGGTGGGGTGTGTCTTGGGCATTGTTGGTGTAAAGATGTTAAAATGTTGAGTAAAAAAATGTTCCTAAAATGTAAAAATCAAATTTCTTGAACTACAACTGATCAATCCTTTCAATTTTTCCATATGAAATATACGGCAGTGGATACCTAACATACTATGTTACTTTAGCATCAGGCTAACAATCAAATGCAGTGTCTTTAGTATTTCATTTGCATGTTCAAAGTTTCTCATGAATAAGCTGCCAGCCACTATTTACAATTGCTCAAATTCAAATCACTGCTGAAATATAAGCCTCATAATGATCATATTCTGTTCTGCAGCTTGATGTTACACAGTGTTAGTTACTGCTCATTGTTATGAGCCAGGGTTTAGAGAACCCCAAAGTGCATCATGGAGTTCACCTGACCCACAACTTTTAATAGATTGTGGTATGGGGAGCACATGGCCCACTCTACAGGTGTGGTACAGCAGAAATGGAAATGTATTTTTTTTTAAAGCAAAACAATGTTTATTCTATGAACTCAAGTTAACCTTTTTAAACATAGTGAACAGCTTAGCAACCATCAATTCAAATACAACCCCCAAAGAATACAACACTAAGTAATCCTTAATAACTTCCCAAACAACATCCAGAAGACAAAAGAAACACCTTTTAACAGAAGCACATTAGGTTTACATTCACTACTGAGAACATTTATAATTCTGAATTCACCAAATGATCAAGAGATAGTCTTTTCATGGCAGAGAGATCAACAGTACACCTGCTCTGTCTGGCTTCCGCACCAACACTGAAAACGAAACTGAAACACAGCCTGCAGCAAACAGCCTAAAACAAAAGTAAAAAGCTGACAGACGGCCCAGCTCCACCCACACTGACATCACTGATAAACACCCATTTCTTAAAGGTACATTTCTTGAACACCCATTTCTTAAAGGACTCTCACATGACATCATTGCTAACATTTTTGTAGGTTGAATGAATAAACCCATGCTAATACTACAGAAGAAGTTGTGCATAATGTTAAAATCCCAAAGGAGATCCTTTATGCTTCTTTGACAGTGGCGGTTAAGAAATCCAATTCATTTTCTAAAAAAGGAAGTAACAGAATCATTTTCTCCCAATAAAAATGGCTTCAACTGTTAATATCAATTGTGCATCCTTTGCAAATGTGGGTCAAATAACATAGGAACAGCGAAACAAAAACAGACCAAGGTCCATCCATTGACCATCCTGCTAGTTGTGTGTTACAATGATAATGGCGATGTTGACTAATCGTAGTAATCAATTTTTATCAATAAATCTAAAACATATCCAGAGATGATGCAAGGAAAACTCCAATGATGGAAAGGTTTGGGAACCACGTGTCCAAATCCACCTGATCCTTTCAAGCATGTTGCTTTTATGTCACATCTCAAATTACTTGCGACCCAAAATGCTATTTTCTGAAAGCAATCAATTTGCATTTTAAATCTAAATGGTAACGAACTGCTTCCCCCATTTTCCTCAAGAGTCTAGTCTACGGATTGACCCCTCGCTCACAAATATCGTTTCTACATCCTAGTTTTGAATTTGCCCCGGCTGCATCCTCCAGTTCTACCATTCTGGTCTACAAAGAACAAAGGTCTAGGTGAAAGCTAGGTGAAACCAAAGCTGTCAGCTCTGACAAAGGGTCATCTGGACTCGAAATGTTAGCTCTTTTCTCTCCCTACAGATGCTGTCAGACCTGCTGTGATTTTCCAGCATCTTCTCTTTTGGTTTCAGATTCCAACATCCGCAGTTATTTGCTTTCATCCAAAGGTCTTGGTGAAATGGGTTGTCATGGTAAACAACATCTAATCCCTTTAGAATACTAAAAACAGCATTCATATCAACTTTCAGTCTTCTATTTTACAATGAGTTTACAGCGACAACATGTTTAATTTATATCACCACTCTTCATAATCCAATCATTCCGTCACCTGGCTGGTTTCTTCCATATCCTTTTGCACTGCAATGACCAGAATTGTGTAAAGTATTTCAAGTGCAGTTGTACTAATTGCTCATGAATGTACAAGATTACTTCATTATTTCAGCTCAATATTGACCTTTCAATATTTGACTTGCTTTAAACATACTGAACACTGTAGTGTTAACTTCAATTTATTGTCAATCAAGATTCTAGCTGTTTATTTCCCCCACACGTTATATTCTTTGTGAAAAGCAATAGTCCTTGCCTGGACAGTTCGTATACCTATCTGAAGTGCTTTACATTTCACCTGCTATTTCCCAAGTATAATAAATATATATATATACACATACACACAATAGCAGAATTGAGAGCTTAGACAAAGAATGATTCAACAGACTGGGCTTCTTGTCTTTAGGAAAGAGAAGACTGAGGGGGGACCTGATATATGTCTAAGATTCTGAAAAGGTAGATACAGAGATGTTTCTACTTGCAGGCAAGCCCAGATTTGAGGACCATAAAATTAATAGGGAACTGGGGGAAGTACGGTGGCACAGTGGTTAGCACTGCTGCCTCACGGCACCGAGATCCCAGGCTCGATCCTGGCTCTGGGTCACTGTCTGTGTGGAGTTTGCACATTCTCCCGTGTTTGCGCGGGTTTCGCTCCACAACCCAAAGATGTGGAGGGTAGGTGGATTGGACACGCTAAATTGCCCTTTAATTGGACAAAATTAATTGGGTATTCTAAATTTTACAAAAATAAATAAATAAATAAATTGAAATTAATAGGGAATTTCGGAGAAACTTCTTTACCTGGAGAGTGATTAAAATGTGGAATTTGCTACCTGGAAAGTAATTAAGATGTGCCACCATTCTCAATAAAGATGCCAATAGCAGCCATTGGGCACTACTCCTGCGATCAAAACCACTGTGGGTACGCCGCCACCGATTGCTCCACAACCCTCCTCACACCCGCCCGTAACCCACCCGAGGGTTGCAATCCACACTTTGAAAATCCCTGCTCTAAAGATACCCCATGAAGGCCCAAATGCAAGACAATACAGGAGAAAGGAATAGAAGAATGTGTTGATGCAATTCGAAGAAGGGACTAGTTCAGCCTCGTTATTATTGACATTAGGGGGCGCCCCACCACCCCCAGTTAGAGCTAATTCGTTTTAGGATTTCTTTTAAAGAATCCGTGCTTTTATCCTTCATCGGCCCAGGCAGGCTTTTTGTTATCCTGGGGAGGACTGGGTTCTGCCTGACTCTTCCTTTGGGTTGCGTTTGTCTTTCTCGCTCTCTCTATCTGTTTTTTCAGTACTATAGGAGCAGACATAGAGCGTCTTGTCTTTATCTTTATTGGAGGAGACTGAAGTTGAATCGGTACCCATGATTGAGGATACGGGTGAGGGTGGCCCGGAATATCCATTGTGTGGCGCAGGTTTCCACAAATTGGTTTGAGTATCCCCTCCCTGGGGTCTCTGATCTCTTCTCCCGTCTGGGTGAGCGTGGTTCAATTTTGACCTGGTGGAATGGGGGTGTTAGGTTTTGGGGAGGACTGACCCAACCTCAATCAATCAAACCCAGAATGCCCAGTCGGCGGGCGTCCTTCGGATTGGTGTCCCCACCTGGTTGGGTCTGGGGTTTATCCTTTCTTTCCCTGTGCGTTAATGGGAGTGGTGCCCTCATCTAGATGGGGTTGGATAGGTGCAGGCTCGGCGGGGTACAGATTTGGGATTGGGCGAGAGGTCCTGGAGTCATCATTCCTGTGCTTTTTTTTTTCCAAAGTGTGGTACTGAGCTAAGACAGGCTTGACATCATGGTTGGTATCCTGTTGTCCAAGGATTGGGGCTGCCCTCTTCGGGAGGGTCTGATGGGTAGATTCGACATCCCACGTATGTAAGGATTTGGATGGGCTGAGAGCTGCACTGAATGTAATCCTGTTTTTTTTCTCTTCCCTGGGGTAAGTGAGATCTCCCCTTGTTGACTGGTGGTCGACTCTCCCTCTCATTGGCTTGGGTCAGGCTATTGCACGAACGTGTGGGGTTTGAGTTGAATGCTGTTTCCCTGTTCTCTTCTTGGAAGCCTCGGAGTGCTGCCCTGACCAAGATGAGGCTGAGCCCTTCGCTGAGTGTCTCACTTTGTCCTAATTGTTTCCCTGAGCTATTGGGAGGTGCAGGTCAATCCCGACCATATCGAGGCCAACTGGGTTGCATAGAACATATTGCAGAAGGAGGCCATTCGGCCCATCAAGTCTACAAGAACCCACTTAAGCTCTTACTTCCAACCTATCCCCCTAACCCAATAACCCCTCCTAATCCTTTTGAACACCAAGGGCAATTTAGCATGGCCAATGCACCTAACCTGCACGTCTTTCAACTGTGGGAGGAAACCGGAACACCCAGAGAAAACCCACGCAGACACGGGGAGAACGTGCAGACTCCGCACAGACAGTCACCCAGCGGGGAATCGAACCTGGGACCCTGGCACTGTGAAGCCCCAGTGCTACTGTGCATGGTGTTTTCAGGTGCTGCTGGTTTTTCTCCTGAGCAGTCTTGGTTGGTGGGGTGGATTGCCTGGTGCGGTGGGTTGCCTGGTGCAGGTACTCCCTCCTTTTGAGGAGCATCTTGGCAGCCTCCCTTCTCCCCGGGCGAGGCCACCCTTGTTGGCAGGGACTGGAATGTGTATCCTTTCTTACGTTATGGGCTTTGTGAATATTCTGTCGTTCTCCTTGGGGCAGGGTCAGTTCTGGTAGCTCTGGTCTTTACTCCCCTGTTTCTTCTTTGGAAGACCCTGAGTCTAAGTAGCTGCCAATCACCTCCATTATTTTTTGACTATACAGAAATTGCTTCTGTCCCAGACCTAGATAAGGGTTAGATTGCTGTGGATGTGCTTGTAACTTCCCCTTAGTGCTGGGGTTTACGCGGACTTTCTTAGTTTTTTTTTGTAACGTTGGGTATAATGTATCCATTCTTGGCATTTGCATGCGTGCAGTTGGGTTTGATATCTGAAAGGGATGGCTGGGTGATGTTTCTGATGCCAGTGGTGCTGCCAGGGTTGAGGGGGTTGTGTGTTGGTGCCCAATCTGACTGCCAGTAGTGTGGTGTGAGAGGGTACGCACTGTCCTGCCATGTCATTTAAAAAAAATAATTGTATATACATTAAACACAACCAAAATCAAAGAACAAACGGAAACCTCATAAATAACATCCAACTGCCCCACTCTCCCTGCCATTCCCCTCCACCCATCCCGTCCCCATTTTAACCCTTTTATCTCTCCCCCCCTTTATCACTTCTCTCTCCCTTCCTCCACTCCAACAAAATCCGTCCCCGAGCTGCTTGATCCCTGTCCGCTGCCACCCTCGAAACCCCGCATCCAACCCCCGTTGCAAATCTATGATTCCCGCAGATCGGTGCCCACACCAAGGCACCTTCCAACCTCAGATGCCACTCCACTGTCCCAACACCCTCAGGGCCGCCACCACCACCACACCGGGCTGGTGGAGTACTTAGCCAGCGAAAATGGCAGAGGCGCCGTCAACAATGCCCCAAAGCTTGAGTCCTCACAAGAGCTGCCTCCATCCAGTTCCATGCCGACCTCTCCCCCACCACCCATTTCCTAACCATGCACCCCCCTCCCCCCACCGACGTCCCCGTTCCAACAGCACCTTCTTTATCCGTGGCGATTTCCCACACAATCCCCAAAATCAGAGCATTAATTTTCCTGAAAAAAGACTTTGGATTTAAAATTGGGAAGTTCTGGAAAACAAATAAAAGCCTCGGGAGTACCGTCATTTTAACTGTCTGCACCTGCCCCGCCAGTTATAACTGATAATGATAGTGGGAGTATAACCCACCTCTTAATCCCCCCTCATCTGGTCCACTGACCGCGCCAAATTCAATTTTAGTTGTTCCCATCCCCGCTCCACATGGATGCCACAATACCTAAAGCTTGCCCCCATCACTTTAAAAGGCAGCTCGCCCAACCCCTCATCTGGATCAAGAAGACCTCACTCTTCACCATGTTTAACTTATATCCGGAAAACCGGCCAAATTCCTCCAATATGTTCATATTTCCCCAATACCTCCCAGTCTGATATGTAAAGTATGGCAGGTGGATGTACCTTTAAGAAATGGGTATTTATCAAATAGCTGCAGTGATGTCAGTGTGTGGATGGAGTTGGGCTGTCTGTCTTTCACTTTCGTTTTGAGCTGGCAGCTGCAGTGTGTTTTGGTTTCGTTTTCAGAGGTGGATAGCTGCATTCAAAACAAGCAGCTGTATAATGATCTCTCTCTACAAGCTAAAGAATGTCTCCAGATCATTGATGATTTCAAAGTAATATCTGTTTCTGTAGAGCATTTAAACCTGTTGTCTTTATTTTAAAAGGGTTTAACTTGTGGATGTTGTTTGGAAAGTTATCGAGGGTTATCTATAGAGTACGGTATCTTTTGGGGGGTGGTCAGGATTGGTAGTTGATAAACTGTTTACTGTGTTTATATAAAATGTTAACTCGATTCATAGAATAAACATTGTTTTGTTTTAAACATACTTCAGCTCTGTGTTGCACCACACCTGTAAAAACAGCCCTTGTGCTCCCCATAACCAAAATCTATTTAAAGTTGTGGGTTAGGTGAACTCCATGATATACTTTGGGGTTCTCTAAACATCTGACCCATAATAAATTGGGGGCTCATGGTATAAAAGTCTATCTTCCGTGATTGGGTTGGCTTAGTGAACTAAAAGACAATGAGGGGTGAGCATATTTGTGTTTTCTTTTCAGGTGTGGAATTCCAGTTTAAGTAGGGAGTGTGTTGAGGACAATAGTTCTTTCAGAAGCTCAGAGGTTTTTGGGGGTGGAGAAGATCACACACGTAGTATCTTACGAACAGAGACTAAAAAAAGGCTTTTAGATTTGGCAAAAACACTGCAGTTAGCGTTACCTGACGGCCCACGAAAAGAAGACGTACTTATGGTGATAGCCGAGCACTTAAAATTGCCTGAGATACAGTCTGACTCAGCAGAAATGGCAAAATTCAGTTACAAATCAAGCAACTTGAGCACGAAAAAGAATTAAAGCAGCTTGAATACGAAATGAGAGAAAAACAGAAAGGGAGATACAGATCAAGGAAAAAGAAAAGGAGAGAGAAGAATGAAACAAAGAAAGAAAACCCCAGCAGAACAAAAAGAGAAAGGGAGATACAGATCAGAGAAAAAGAAAAAGAGAGAGAGTTTGAACTTCAGAAAATGGCCATGAAACATGACAGTCAGTTAAAATTGGCAGATGTAAAGGGAAACGTAGAGTTTGTGGATAGTGATGAGGATAAAGAGAAAGAGCGGCATAGTCAAAGGCTTGGTGGGGATCTATTTAAATATGTCCAAGCATTGCCACGGTTTGATGAGGAGGTACAAGCTTTTTTCATTTCATTTGAGAAGATAGCCCATAACACACCCATACACACCGTCACAGCTTCCAAAGTCAGATCAGCCTTCCTGAAAGGAAACCCTCGAAAGGGGACGGGTCCAGTGCGAGATCCCTGGTCGTGCACTCAGAGCCTGCGCGGACCAGCTGGCAGATGTGTTCGCAGACATCTTTAACCCTACTCCGCTCGGAGGGCCCCACCTGCTTCAAAAAGACCACCATCATACCGGTGCCAAAGAAAAACCAGGCAACATGCCTCAATGACTACCGTCCGGAGGCCCTGACATCAGCTGTGTTTCGAGAGGTTGGTCATGAAGCGCATCAATTCCATACTCCCAGAACGCCTTGATCCACTGCAATTTGCGTACCGCCGCAATCGGTCCACAGCAGACGCCATCTCCCTGGCCCTACACTCATCCCTAGAACAGCTCGACAACAAGGACTCCTACATCAGACTCCTATTTATTGACTACAGCTCCGCCTTCAACATCATAATCCCAGCCAAGCTCATATCAAAGCTCCAAATCCTAAGACGTGGCTCCTCACTCTGCAACTGGATCCTCGATTTTCTGACCCACAGACCACAATCAATAAGGATAAACAACACCTCTTCCACAATAGTCCTCAATACCAGAGCCCCGCAAGGCCGCTACATAGCCCCTTACTATACTCCCTATACACACATGACTGCGTGCCAAAATCTGCTTCCAACTGCATACCAAAATTTGCTTCCAACTCCATCTACAAGTTTGCTGATGACACGACCGTAGTGGGTCAGATCTCAAACAACGTTGAGTCAGAGTACAGGACGGAGATAGAGAACCTAGTGGAGTGATGTACCGACAACAATGCCAGCAAAACTAAAGAGCTGGTCATTGACTTCAGGAAGCAAAGTATCGTACACACCCTTGTCTACATCAACGGGGCCGAGGTGGAGATAGTTGACAGCTTCAAATTCCTACGTGTGCACATTACGAACAATCTATCCTGGTCCACCCACATCGACTCTACGACCAAGAAAGCACAACAGCGCCTATACTTCCTCAGGAAACTAAGGAAATTTGGCATGTCCGCATTGACTCTTACCAACTTTTACAGATGCACCAAAGAAAACATCCTATCTAGCTACATCACAGCCTGGTATGGCCACTGCTCGGCCCAAGACCATAAGAAGCTACAGAGAGACGTGAACACAGCCCAGTCAATCACACAATCGCGCCTCCCATCCACTGACTGTCTACACCTCCTGTTGCCTTGGGAAAGCAGGCAGCATAATGAAAGATCCCTCCCACCCAGGTTATTCTCTCTTCCAACTTCTTCCATAGGGCAGGAGATACAAAAGTCTGAGAACATGCACTAACAGATTCAAAAATAGCTTCTCCCCCGCTGTTAACAGACTCCTGAATGACCCTTTAGTGGACTGATCTGATCACTTCACACATCTTCTCTACTGAGTATTAAGGAATGGGTTAAGAGACATTCCAATTAAATGTCTCATTTATGTTAAGTATCCAATAATTGACACTGATATGTACAGAAGCGTCAGGTGGCCTTTGAGGTATGTGATGTGACAATAGAGTTTTTGTACAGAGTTGTGTTAAAGGAAATAAAGGTGTTTGTGAGAAGGAGCAGAACTTTTGACTCTTTATACAACAGCAGCTGAAATGCTAACACAGTAGTACTGCACTCCGTATGCTTTACCCGATGCTTGTGTCTATGTATTTACATGTGCCCTATGTTTTTTCTTCATGTATGGAATGATCTGTCTGGACTGCATGCAGAACAATACTTTTCACTGTACCTCGGTATATGTTACAAGTAACAAATCCAATCCAACCCAACGTCCATGAAAACTACCACCCTATCTTCAACCTCCCTTTTCTCTTAAATGTACTTCAAAAGTGTTGTCTCCCCCCAAATCCATGCCCATCTATCCCAGAACTCCAAGTCTGAATCCTTCCTCCAATTAGGTTTCCACACTGCTACTGCTTTCTTCAAAGTCGCAAATGTGTCGGTATCAAAAGCTATCCCTTCTTGACCTGCCTGCAGTCATTGAAATGGTTGATAACACACCACACTCCTCCAACACCTCTCCACCATCATCCAACTGCACTCATTCTGGTAACATTCTTATGTGATTGTTATAGCCAGATACCACCAGCAATAACTTCTCTACATGCTACAGCATATTGCCTCTGGTGTCACCAAGCATCTATTCTTCGCTCCCATCTTTTTCTTAATTGCATGCTGCCTTCATCTGAAAATACAACATTAATTTTATGTACATTGTGACATCCAGCTCTATCTCACCATCACTTCTCTTGACTACTCCACTGTTGCAAAGTTATCAGTTAATATCCCGTACTGATTGAGCAGAATTTTCTCCAATGAAATATCAGGAAAACCAAAGTCATTGCCTTTGGTCACCAATGTAAATCCGTGCATGAACCAATAACTCCACCACCACCCCCCTCCCCTCCCTAGAAATGGAGGCTAAATAAGACAATTTTCAACATTGGGGTCACAGTTAATCCCAAGAAGAGTATTCAACCAGATATCCACACCATCAAGAAAACAGTCTTTTTCCAGTTCCATAGCATCACAAAGATCCCTGCCTCAGTTGGTCTGATGCTGAAATCCTAATCCATGTCTTTGATACCTCTAAACTTGACTATTCCAATGAACACCAGCTTGCCTTCCATTTTCCACCGTCCATAAACTTAAGTTCATGCAAAACACTGCAGTTTGTGTCTTCATTCACACCAAGTCCTGTTCACCCATTACCCCTGCGTTGACTGATATTCACTGCCAAGCAATGCCTTGATTTTAAAAATCTCATTCTTGTTTTCAAGTCCCTCTCATACTCTCATCATTGCCTATCACTGTAATCTCCTATAGCCCCACAATCCTCCATATCTGCACACATCTAAATCTGGCCTCTTGAACATACCCGATTTTAATCGCTCCACGACTGGTGGTGATGCCTTCAGCTGCCTAGGCCCCAAGCCCTGGAATTCTCTGTCTATATCTCTTTCGCTCAATACCTCTCTTCCCTGCCCCTTTGACCAAGCTTATGGCCACCTGCCCCATTATCGCCTTCTGTGATTTGATGTCGAATGTTGAATTCTAATGTTCCTGTGAAACACCTTGGGGGTTTTGTTATGTTAAAGGTGCTATAAATACGTGTTGTTGATGTTTTTCCTTCTCCAGAATAGCTGCCTAATCTGAGTGTTTCCAGCATTTTGTTTTTAATCTGTTTTTTTTTGTTGACTTCTATTTTTGTCATTATTATTGATAACAAATGTATAATGTTGTGAAAAAACAAATCTGTAATATTGTGAAAAAACAAAAGATACCTGACCAAATCTATGGTACAAGTATGCTACCTTTTAAAAAATTATTTCATGGGATGTAAACGATGTTGGCTTGGCCAGTATTTATTCCCATCCCTGATTACCCTCGAGGGGGATTTAAGAGTCAACCAAATTGCTGTGAATCTGGAGCCAAATAAAGGCCAGACCAGGTAAAGATGGCAGATTTCCTTCTCTAAAGGACATCAGATGGGTTTTTAAATAATCGACAATAATTTCATGGTCATCATTAGACTTTTAATTCCAGATTTTCATTAAATTCAAATTTCCACCATCTGCCGTGCTGGGATTCAACCTTGGGTCTCTGGAATACTAACCCAGTCCACACGTAACTTTGCCACCAAATCCATTACTTCAAGTTCTGCATCACCACCTCATTCCCACAGTCAAAAGTCTTTGCCCCCATCTTTAAAACTCTCCAGAACCTCCATCCTACCTTTGCAACTTCCTCCAAAAATAAGGTTCTGTTGGTTTTAGCTTTGTGTGCATCTCCTCTCTCCCCACCCCATTCATTGGTAGCAGAGCTTTCAAACTGCCCGTCTCCACCATCCTCTCCCTCTCCTACAAACCTTCTGAAAATCCATCCAAAATCATATTAAGTGGAAACTTTAGCTACACTTGACTTCCTTCCCATCCGCCCCCCCCCCCCCATTTAATCTTTCCTTTCCAAACTCGATGTCCACTTTACACCAGTATACGAAGCACCTCGAGATGTTTATGTTAAAAGGTGCTATGGAAATGCATTGTTGTGATCCAACTTCATTTCCCAAATGAGGTCTGAGGTTTCCTTCAATGACAATTATTCTGCTTTACAAATTGATTCAGAAACCAAACAGCAACTTGGCAGGAAAGTTATGAGATAGTTGAAGACACAAATTGAGGCTGCTTTTAAAACTGGGACCTTCAGGAGACGCGACAACGCAAAATTGCTGAGCAAAAACTTATAGCTAAGTTCCGCACGCATGAATGCGGACTCAACCGGGATCTGGGATTCATGTCGCATTACATTCGGCCCCCACCAACAAGCCTGGACTTGCAGAGGCCTACCGACTGAACTGGCTTGGGACAATTCACACCTCTTTAACCTGGAGTTACCTCTCTCTCTGCATCTTTGATGATTTGATTGCCTGCAGGTGCTCGCATTCCGGGGCATCTCTGACTGTGTCTATATAAACATTTCTGGAACAAGCCTTTCCATTCACCTGAAGAAGGAGCCGTGCTCCGAAAGCTCGTGTTTGAAACAAACCTGTTGGACTTTAACCTGGTGTTGTAAGACTTCTTACTTTAAAACTGGGGAGTAATGTGACAAAGCATAGACCTTTAATAACTGGATTTCAGAACACGGGAACATAATTGCAGAAGGTTCGCCATACTGTTGGAGTAAAGAGGGATATACAAAAGCAAATCAGAATAATGGAGAATGAGAGATGGAATATGGTGTTGCAAAGGTAGGGTATCTCAACAGTGGAATATTTATAAACAAGGAATTTGAAATCAATGCATGGGGACAGGGGAAAGTGAAGGTCAGCAGAGTGGAGGCAATCAGCGAGCAGATTTAATAAATTGTAGAGTGGAGGTGATGGAGTCCATTATAAATCAGTGCAAAGTCAAACTGAGGTCTAAAAATAAAAGAGAAAGAATGAGGGTTAAGCAGCATTAGCTCACGTTTCAGAACTGATAGTAGACTCTCTCCCACAGTGAGTGGGCACGGAAGTATCAATCTTAGGATGAGACCGTGTACTTTCAGAGTGATCCAAAACAAGATGCCAGGAACAAGAATTGGAAAAAGGGACAACAAAGGAATACTTCAGCTTTCCATAATTAACTGGAGAACAAAGTAACTTATCTGCGGTCTATTGTCAGATTGATTACAGTAAGAAGTCTTACAACACCAGGTTAAAGCCCACCAAGTTTGTTTCGAATCTACCTGGTGTGTAAGACTTCTTACTGTGCTCACCCCAGTCCAACGCCGGCATCTCCACATCAGATTGAGTGGCAATGATCACGGACTTGTGGGCAATGACAACAACAATGTATTTATAGAGTACCTTAATGAAACTACCCAAGTTACTTCACATGAGCATTAGAAACACGTATGGCACAGTCACACACAAAAAAGTCAAATGACTAAACGTTTGATCATAGGTAAAAGTGTCTTAAATGTGGCAGACACATAAAGCAGGGCGTTGAGATATAAAAGTCCAGCAGAGAGACCGGCGCCTCGCCCACAGAGAGCCGGCTCCTGGCCCGCCCATGCCCGGGGGAGATGTGACTCTGCCGGCTGGGGCCTGTGTCAGCGCCGACACCAGACCCTCCAATACAGGCAAGCCTGCTCCCTAATAACAGTGCCTGACATAGCACAACCCGGCGCTGTCCGGAATCCATCCTCTGAACAGTATCACTGACCTGTACACTCCGCCTATCACCGCCTCAACTCTGACACCCAAACAAGATGGAGCCGGAACCGGAACTGGAGCCTCCACTTCCGGACAGCTGAGTGCAGAGGGGGGAGGGGAGAGAGAGAGAGAGTCACCACAAACATCAAACCAGTCAGAGATATAAACCCAGCACAGAAATATTAAACCAGTCACACAGACATAAAACCAGCACAGAAATATAAAACCAGTCACACAGACATAAAACCAGCACAGAAATATAAAACCAGCACAGAAATATAAAACCAGCACAGAAATATAAACCCAGCACTGAAATATGAAAGCAGCACAAAGATATAAAACCAGTCACACAGAAATATAAATGAAATGAAATGAAAATCGCTTATTGTCACGAGTAGGCTTCAATGAAGTTACTGTGAAAAGCCCCTAGTCGCCACATTCCGGCGCCTGTCCGGGGAGGCTGTTACGGGAAAACCAGTCACACAGACATAAAACCAGCAGATAAATATAAAACCAGCAGAGAAATATAAAACCACTCACACAGACATAGAATCAGCACAGAAATATAAAACCAGTCACACAGTCATAAAACCCGCACAGATATAAAACTATTCACACGGAAATATAAAACCAGCAGAGAAATATAAAACCACTCTGTGGCGCTAACAATTGCACGCAAAGACTCGATTCGGTACAAGAGAGGCTTTATTACAGTGAGATGCTATTCTGTCGGCTGCAGCTGCAGAATGGCATCTCAGGGAAACTTATGAATATTTATACTGCTCCCTCTGGGCGGAGCTAGACGGCAGGGGCTTACAGGAAAACCTGTAATACAGGTACTGGCATACATCCCCTAATGCAAGCACACACACAGTGGTAGATCACCACATTCACCCTCTGTAAAAAATGAGTCCGGCGGGGGTGACGTGAAACTATAATACATAAACGTGATCAATTTACAGAGGGGGGGGTAAAGGAACCAAGTGTCCATCGGGGAACCCGGTGCCCGTCACAGGTTGAGTCGGACCGGCGGTCGAACGTTCCATTGTGAGCGACGCAGCAGTGGTGGCGACATCTGCACAGGCGGTGTTGGCGTCGACGGCGTAGGTGCTGGCGGCGTTGGTGCTGGCCAGTGGCGGGATGACTCCTGGAGCGAGCCCAAATCTTCCATGTCCTCTAGTGTGGGTAGGGGAACGAGGAATGGACCAGGTGGGGCTGAAGTCGGGGGCGCCGGTGAAAAGGAGGGTGGCGCGTAGGTAGGGAGGAGTGTGGGCAAGGGATCAGCACCCGAGAGAGCCAGGTCCCTGAGCAAGACTGTATCCTGGCGGCCGTCGGGGAACTCCACGTAGGCATTTTGGGGGTTCGCGTGGAGCAGGCGTACCTTGTCCACCAGAGGGTCTGCCTTGTGGAGCCTGACATGCCTACGAAGAAGGACTGGCCCGGGAGCTGCGAGCCAAGTCGGGAGCGACATCCCGGATGTAGACTTCCTAGGGAAGGCAAAAACACGTTCATGGGGTGTGTTGTTAGTTGCGGTGCACAGCAGTGACCGAATGGAATGGAGCGCGTCAGGGAGGACCTGCTGCCAGCGAGCAGCTGGGAGGTTCCTGGACCGTAGGGCCAGCTGGACGGCCCTCCAAAGTGTCCCGTTCTCCCTCTCTACCTGCCCGTTTCCCCGGGGGTTGTAGCTGGTCGTCCTGCTGGAGGCGATACCGCTGCTGAGCAGGAACTGACGCGGCTCATCACTCATGAACGAGGATCCCCTGTCACTGTAGATATAGTCGGGGAAACTGAATAGAGCGAATATGAAATCAAGGGCCTTGATGACGGTGGCAGACGTCATATCCAGGCATGGGATGGCGAAGGGGAACCTACAAAATTCATCGACCACACTAAGGATATACGAAACATGGCACCCTCTGGCTCTCCCACTGACCCCACCGACTCTCCCACCGACCCCGACGTTTTCCCCACTGACCCCCCTCCCCCTTCTACCGACGCTCCCCGCCCCGCACCGACCGCCGACTCCTCAATTGACTCACCCGGTTGCTGAACGCGAGTGGAGAGTACATGTCTCGCAAACAGAGTGTTCGTCGACTGAGCGTAATTCTCTTTGAGCAGTTCCATGGCCCGGGCGTAGGTAGGCGCATCCTGAATCAGCAGGATCACGCTGGAGCTCAACCTCGAGTATAGGAGTTGTACCTTCTGAGCCTCCAATGGTGCAGGGTCTGCTGAGGTGATGTAGGCCTCGAAAACAGCCAGCCAGTGGTTAAAGTCTTTCCTGGCGTTTGGCGACTGCGGATCCAGCTGCAGGCGATCAGGCTTAATTCTGATGTCCATGATGTTGGAAAATCTCACTGTAATAAATTGTGGCGCTAACAATTGCACGCAAAGACTCGATTCCGTACAAGAGAGGCTTTAATACAGTGAGATGCTATTCCTTCGGCTGCAGCTGTAGAATGGCATCTCAGGGAAACTTATTAATATTTATACTGCTCCCTGTGTGCGGAGCTAGCCGGCAGGGGCTTACCGGAAAACCTGTAATACAGGTACTGTTGTACATCCCCTAATGCAAGCACACACATATATACAGTGGTAGATCACCACACACTCACACAGACATAAAACCAGCAGAGAAATATAAAACCGGTCACACAGACATAAAACCAGCAGAGAAATATAAAACCAGTCACACAAACATCAAACCAGCACAGAAATATAAAACCAGCACAGAAATATAAAACCAGTCACACTGACATAAACCAGTACAGAAATATAAACCCAGCACAGAAATATAAACCCAGCACAGAAATATAAAACCAGTCACACAGACATAAACCAGCACAGAAATATAAAACCACTCACAGACATAAACCCAGCACAGAAATATAAAACCAGCACAGAAATATAAAACCAGCACAGAGATATAAAACCAGCACAGAAATATAAAACCAGTCACACAGACATAAAACCAGCACAGAAATATAAAACCAGTCACACAGACATAAACCAGCACAGAAATATAAAACCACTCACAGACATAAACCCAGCACAGAAATATAAAACCAGCACAGAAATATAAAACCAGCACAGAGATATAAAACCAGCACAGAAATATAAAACCAGCACAGAGATATAAAACCAGCACAGAAATATAAAACCAGCACAGAGATATAAAACCAGCACAGAAATATAAACCCAGCACAGAGATATAAAACCAGCACAGAGATATAAAACCAGCACAGAGATATAAAACCAGCACAGAAATATAAAACCAGCACAGAGATATAAAACCAGCACAGAAATATAAAACCAGCACAGAGATATAAAACCAGCACAGAGATATAAAACCAGCACAGAGATATAAAACCAGTCACACATATAAAACCAGCAGAGAGTCAAACAGATATTATACCAGCACAGAGGCTCACACGGACATTATACCAGCTAGAGACTCAGAGAGGCAAAAAAAAACAACACGGAGCTTCAGGCAGATATTATACCAGCACAGAGACTCACACAGATATAAAAATAAATTATTATGGGCGGCACATTGGCACAGTTGCTTCACAGTGCCAGTGTCCCATGTTCGATTCCCGGCTTGGGTCACTGTCTGTGTGGAGTCTGCATGTTGTCCCCATGTCTGCGTGGGTTTCCTCCGAGTACTCCGGTTTCCTCCCACAAATCAGAAAGACGAGCTGTTAGGTAATTTGGACCTTCTGAATTCTCCCTCTTGTACCCGAACAGGCGCCTAAAGGTGGCGAAGAGGGGCTTTTCACAGTAACTTCATTGCAGTGTTAATGTAAGCCTTCTGGTAACAATGAAGATGATTATTATTATTAACCAACACAGAGACTCACGGAGAAACCTGGATACAGACTAATATAGATATAAAACCTGTACAGCGAATAAATCACTATAAAACCAGCAGAGAATATATATGGTGACGTTGTGGTAATTTCACTGGACTAGTAATCCTGGTTTATGCTCTGGGAACATGAGTTCATATCCCACCATGGTAGAATTTTAACTCAATTAGTAAATCTAAACTTGAAACCCAGTCTCAATATTGATGACCGTGACAATCATTACTGATGATTGTAAAAGCTCATCTGTCTCATTAATGCCCTTTAAGAAGGAATATCTGCTGTCCCTACCTGGTCTGGACTAAATGTGTCTCCTGAACTACAGCAATGTGATTGACTCTTCACTGCCCTCTGCAAGGACCGGCAAGCCATTCTGTTCGAGGGCAGTGAAGGATGGGTAAAAAGTGCTGGCCTTGCCAGTTCTGACCAGTATAAAGAAAAAATATATTTAAAACAGTGTGGTGAATTATAACACATTAAAGAAGCCATCCCCTATGGACAAGCCCTCCGTATACACAGGATCTGCTCAGACAAGGAGGAGCGCAACAGACACCTACAGATGCTGAAAGATGCCCTCGTACGAACGGGATATGGCGCTCGACTCATTGATCGACAGTTCCACCGCGCCACAGCAAAAAACCGCACCGACCTCCTCAGAAGACAAACACGGGACACCACTGACAGAGTACCCTTCGTCGTCCAGTACTTTCCTGGGGCGGAGAAACTATGACATCTTCTTCGCAGCCTCCAACACATCATCAGCGAGGATGGGCATCTTGCCAAGGTCATCCCCACACCCCCACTACTGGCCTTCAAACAACCGCGCAACCTCAAACAAATCATTGTTTGCAGCAAATTACCCAGCCTTCAGAACAGCAACCACAACACCACAAAACCCTGCCAGGGTAATCTCTGCAAGACATGCCAGATCATCGACATGGACACCACCATTACACGTGGAAACACCACCCACCAGGTACGCGGCGCATACTCGTGCGACTCGACCAATGTAGTCTACCTCATACGCTGCAGGAAAGGATGTCCCGAAGCGTGGTACATTGGCGAGACCATGCAGACACTGCGACAACGAATAAACGGGCATCGTGCGACTATCAACAGGCAGGACTGTTCCCTTCCAGTTGGGGAACACTTCAGCAGTCAAGGACATTCAGCCTCTGATCTCCGGGTCAGCATTCTACAAGGAGGCCTTCAGGAGACGCGACAACGCAAAATTGCTGAGCAAAAACTTATAGCTAAGTTCCGCACGCATGAATGCGGACTCAACCGGGATCTGGGATTCATGTCGCATTACATTCGGCCCCCACCAACAAGCCTGGACTTGCAGAGGCCTACTGACTGAACTGGCTTGGGACAATTCACACCTCTTTAACCTGGAGTTACCTCTCTCTCTGCATCTTTGATGATTTGATTGCCTGCAGGTGCTCGCATTCCGGGGCATCTCTGACTGTGTCTATATAAACATTTCTGGAACAAGCCTTTCCATTCACCTGAAGAAGGAGCCGTGCTCCGAAAGCTCGTGTTTGAAACAAACCTGTTGGACTTTAACCTGGTGTTGTAAGACTTCTTACTGTGCTCACCCCAGTCCAACGCCGGCATCTCCACATCGTGAATTATAAACACTAATAATCCACATTGTATTGTACAACATATGTTAAGCCTGTACCTTGTACTAGATCATGTGTAGTTGTGCGGCTTTACCCATAGGGGGAGATGAGGAGCTTGTACTGGGCTCCACCCTTGGCTCCGATCATGGCTCCGCCCATGGCTCCTCCCCCTAACCGGAAGTATAAAGGTTGCTGTTGTGAGCCTGCCTGCCAGTTCATCTAGAATTCATCTCGTCACAGGCAGGCTCTGTTGTAACACGATTAAAACCACTGTTCGCTTCTAACCATGTGTCGCAAGAATTGATGGTCTCATCAATTTAATCGTCTTAAGAAACAGTAAGGAATGACCATGGAATCAGCCCTCAAACCTGATCGACTGGAACTCGACCCATAGGATGCAGAGGCGAAATAAATCTTTTCACACTGGCTCCGATGTTTTAAGGCCTACCTGGCTGAAGCAAGCACTACAGAAACTACGGAGGAGCAGAAACTCAGCCTACTGCACGCAAGGGTGAGCCATCGTATATCTACTCAATTTAATTGTACCGGCTCATATACAGAGGCCCTGGCCCTACTCGATAGAATGTACGTGAGGCCCGTCAATGAGGTCTACGCGTGCCGCGTTTTTACTACTCACCGCCAGCGCCCCACAGAATGGCTAGAAGAATTCCTAAGAGACTTAAAAACCTTATCCCGGGACTGTAATTACCAAGCTGTAAATGCTGCAGAACATAGGGAACTCGCTGTCCGCAATATATTTATTGCAGGCCTCAGATCCAATTACGTGCGCCAGCGGTTGCTTAAGAAGGGGGCCCAAAACTTAGAAGACACTGTAGAACTCGCCACTACTATAGAGGTCTCGTTTCGCAGCCTCACCTCGTTCCCCGCGGACTCCGCGACCCCGTCATGGGCCCCCGACCAGCGACTACCCCAGGCCTGCGCCGCGCGGCCACCCAGCCACTATGCTACTCCAGCCTGCCACTTTTGTGGCCAGCCCCAGCACCCGCGGCAGCACTGCCCGGCCCCCAATGCGACCTCCAGCCTCAACCCTCCCGCAGCCCAGAGCACCCGCTCCCTGAATTTGCAGGCCCCCACCCACCACATGCGACCCATGGGGGCCGCCATCTTGGCAAACCCCCACCACGCGGCTGGTCACGTGCGACTCATGGGGGCCGCCATATTGGACGCCATCTTCCTCGCCGCCCACCACGTGCGATCCACGGGGGCGGCCATCTTGGGCTCCATCCTCTCCAAACTCAGCAACCCAGATCGAAGACTGCGACCTCAGCGGGCATTCATCACGGGGCCACTCCAGCACAACTGATCGAGCCGCCGACTACCCACAACTCAGCGCGGTCACGTTGGACCAGTCGTGTCCGAAACACCTCCGCAACTCCAGGGTGACCGTTAAAATCAACGGGTACAGTACACCGTGCCTCTTCGACTCCGGGAGCACCGAGAGCTTCGTACACCCAGATCTGGTAAGACACTGTTCGCTCCCTGTTTTTCCTGCACGGCAAACTATCTCCCTCGCTTTGGGCTCCCACTCTGTTCACCTCCAAGGGCGCACCGTCGCGACCCTAACGATCCAAGGCACTAGCTACTCTAATTTTCAACTATACGTCCTGCCCGAACTCTGCGCCCGACTCTTACTGGGACTCGACTTCCAGTGTAACCTCAAAAGTCTCACCCTCAGCTTCGGCGGACCCCTACCCCCACTCACCATCTGCAGCCTAGCCACGCTGTGAATCCCCCCCCCCTCCACTCTTTGCCAATCTCACTGTAAACCCATAGCCACTCGCAGCAGGCGGTACAGCCTGCAGGGCAGGGTGTTTATCAGAACCGAGGTCCGGAGGTTCCTACGTGAGGGGATCATAGAGGCCAGTAACAGCCCCTGGAGAGCTCAGGTGGTGGTCGTCAAGACCGGGGAAAAATTCCGCATGGTCGTGGACTATAGTCAGACCATTAATTGGTTTACGCTCCTCGATGCATACCCCTCCCCAGGATTGCAGACATGGTGAATCAGATCGGCCAGTATCGTATTTTCTCCACGATGAATCTGAAGTCTGCATACCACCAGCTCCCGATCCGCCCGGAGGACCGCCACTACACGCCGTCCGAGGCAGATGGCCGCCTCTTCCATTTCCTCTGGGTTCCCTTTGGCGTCACGAACGGGGTCTTGGTGTTCCAATGAGCAATGGACCGAATGGTGGACCAGTATGGGCTGCGGGGCCACGTTTCCGTACTTGGATAACGTCACCATCTGCGGCTATGACCAGCAGGATCACGATGCCAACCTCCACCGATTTCTCCAGACGGCCCAGAAACTCAACCTCACTTACAACATGGAGAAATGCGTTTTCCGCACGACCAGGCTAGCCATCCTCGGCTATGTCGTGGAAACCGGAGTCCTGGGCCCCGACCCGGACTGTATGCTCTTAGAACTCCCACTCCCTCATTGTCCCAGGGCCCTCAAACGGTGCATGGGATTCTTTTCATACTATGCTCAGTGGGTCCCTCAATATGCGGACAAAGCCCGCCCACTATTTAAGGCCACATTTTTCCCTCTGTCAGATGAGGCTCGCCAGGCCTTCAACTGCATCAAGGAGGATATCGCCAAATCAGCCATGCGGGCGGTGGATGAATCCGTCCCTTTTCAGGTAGCGAGCGACCCCTCAGAGGTAGCTCTAACAGCCACATTGAATCAGGCAGGGAGACCAGTCGCATTTTTCTCCCGTACCCTCTCCACTTCAGAACTTCGACATTCCTCGGCCGAAAAGGAAGCACAAGCCATTGTGGAGGCTGTACGTCACTGGATGCACTACCTCGCAGGTAGAAGGTTCACCCTCATCACCGACCAAAGAACGGTTGCCTTCATGTTTGACAACTCGCAAAGGGGCAAAATTTAAAATGATATAACCCTGAGGTGGAGGATCGAACTCTCCACCTACAAATACGATATCATGTATCGACCGGGGAAGTTCAACGAGCCTCCAGATGCCCTGTCCTGCGGCATGTGCGCCAGCACGCAGAGCGACCGCCTGAAAGCTATCCACAATGACCTCTGCCACCCAGGGGCCACCTGGCACGCCCACTACGTCAAAGCCCAAAATCTACCTTTCTCCACTGAGGAGGTAAAAGCCATCTCCAGGGATTGCCCGATCTGTGCGGAGTGCAAACCGCATTTCTATAGACCAGACAGGGCCCACCTGGTCAAGGCTTCTCGGCCCTTTGAACGCCTCGCCATCGATTTCAGGGGGCCACTTCCCTCGAATAATCAGAATGTGTACTTGCTGAATGTCATCAACGAGTTCTCCCGCTTCCCTTTTGCTATCCCGTGCCCCGATATGACCTCCCACACAGTCATTAGGGCCCTGCATAGTATCTTCACCCTGTTCGTCCTTCATGAGCGACGAGCTGCATCAGTACCTGCTCGACAAGGGCATCGCCTCGAGCAGGACTACCAGCTATAACCCCAGGGGGAACGGGCAGGTAGAGAGGGAGAATGCGACGGTCTGGAAGACCGTCCTACTGACCCTACGGTCCAGGAATCGCCCGGTTTCCCATTGGCAGGAAGTCCTCCCCGACACGCTCCACACTATTAGGTCCCTCCAATGTACCGCCACCAACCAGACCCCTCACGAGCGGCTCTTTGCTTTTTCCAGGGGCACTACTATGGGGGCTTCGCTCCCAGCATGGTTCAAGACACCGGGCCCGGTACTCCTCCGGAAGCACGTCAGGGCACACAAAACTGACCCACTCGTAGAGAAAGTGCTTCTACTACACTCAAACCCCCAATACACCTTCATAGAGTACCCTGACGGCCGTCAGGACACTGTACCCCTCCAGGACCTAGCGCCGGCAGGATCGAATCCCACCACTACCACCGCCGAGGTACCCCTCACACTACACCCCACCCAACTCATTGCACACCATGCTCCCACACCTACCGGGTCGCTACACATGTTCCGCGTGCCCGCGCCCACAAGCTTCCAGCGCCCCCAGTCCCCAGTCGAACCAGACGGGTATGAAGCTCGGACAGAATCACCCCCGGAGTCCGCCAACCCCAACCAACCGTGATCGTCCAGCCACCAGAAGAGGCTGGAACCCCGGTGCTCCGCCGATCACAACGGACAACTCGACCACCGGACAGACTCAATTTGTAATCCATCACCCCCGCCGGAGTTGTTTTTTCACAGGGGGTGAATGTGGTGAATTATAAACACTAATTATCCACATTGTATTGTACAACATGTGTTGAGCCTGTACCTTGTACTAGATCATGTGTAGTTGTGCAGCTCTACCCATAGGGGTAGATGAGGAGCTTGTACTGGGCTCCACCCTTGGCTCCGCCCATGGCCCCGCCCATGGCTCCTCGTCCTAACCGGAAGTATAAAGGTTGCTGTTGTGAGCCTGCCTGCCAGTTCATCAAGAGTTCATCTCGTCACAGGCAGGCTCTGTTGTAAGACGATTAAAACCACTGTTCGCTTCTAACCACGTGTCGCGTGAATTGATGGTCTCATCAAACAGTACAACGTTATTAAAATATAAAACTGCAATATGTCTATAAATCAAACCAACTTAGAGAGTAACAGATAAAACAAACATTTCTTCTCATTGCCAGGATCCTCTGCACAAAAGCCAGCCTAATTAACAGATTATGTCTCTGGGGGAGAGGGGGGTTCTACCTGAGAGTTGAGGGTTTGGTTGGTGGAGGGGATTGCTGTGTAACCTGGGGATCTTTGTATGGAAGGGGGTGTCTCACGCGGCGTGGAGAGCTGTGGGCCACTCCTGCCCCTTTTGGTCCAAAAGCAGTGCTATGAAGGCGTTTAGCTCCACCCCAGAACAGGTCTCACCTTTTATCAGCTGTTAGTTTTCCTTTTTTAAAATAGATTTTGAGTACCCAATTATTCTTTCTAATCACAGGGCAATTTAGCGTGGCCAATCCACCTATCCTGCACATCTTTTGGGTTGTGGGGGTGAAACCCACGCAGACACAGGGAGAATGTGCAAACTCCACACAGACAGTGACCATGGGCAGGGAGTCGAACCTGGGTCCTCAGCGCCGTAGGCAGCAATGCTAACCACTATGCTACCATGCTGCCCTAACTGATGGTTTTCCTGAGGTCTGGGAGACCACGAGAAAACCTGAAAAGCAGGTTAAATCGGAGATTTCTAGCCTACAAAATATTGAAATTATCAACCTACCTTCTTGGAGCATATTAGCTTCCCATTTCTTGCCCTGCTTCCCTTAAAACCAGCAGTGGAGAGATCAGTGTAACTCTTCACAGACTTTAAGTATTTAAAGCTTACACATCTCTCCCATATAGAAATCAGTGTGCCTTTTTTTATGCCTCAGAATCATATCTCTTACTCAAAAGACAGCAGGTCTAATAGTAGATCCATCCTAATTACTGCACTGAAGTGTCAGCATAGATAATCGGCTCAGATTCGCGATTCGAGTCAATGTGAATATTTCACATCTTAATGACTGAAGAGAGCTCAATATCTTCTTGTCAGCTGGTTTCCGTCATTAAATCTCACAGGAGGATATTGAATAACATCTTGTTCATGAATTTCATTATGTATGCATGCAAGGAGATCTGCTCTTTCTAAGTATACAACAACATAAGAAAGGAATGAAAGAACAACCCCCATTTACATTGCATTGTAAAAATGGGCCTAATTTTATTCATTCATGGGATGGGGGTGTCATTGGCCAGGCCAGCATTTATTTCCCATCCCTAATTGCCCTGGAGAGAGTAAGATGAGCTTGAGCTTCTGTAGTCAATGTGGAGAAAATACTCCTATGGAATGTTAAGGCTGCAGTTCCAGGATTTTGATCTGATAATGCTGAAAAAAACAATGTATGATGCATAACCTGGAGAGGGTATTGCAGGTAGTGATGTTCCCAAGCACTTTCTGATTCTGATCTTCTAGATGGTAGAGTTCATAGATTTGAGAGGGGCTGTTGAAGAAGCTTTGGCAATTTGTTGCAATGCAGCTTGCAGATGGTACACACTGCTGCCATGGTACGCAATGGAGGGAGTGAATGTTTTAAGTAATTGATAGGAGGCCAATGTGTTCAGCGTTTCTGGTGTTATTGTAGGTGGTCTCCCTGAGGCCAGAGGAGCAAGGCCTCTTTAAATCCTTGTTACCTACCCTCCACAATGTTGCATTAGCAGCTGTGGCAACATTTTGCACTTTTATAATTCTGCAGAGGATGCCTCCGCGCCCCACCCCCCACCATTTTCAATATTTTATATCTGGTAAATAGAAATATTCAAAGAAAATGACCAAAACAATCTTTTTTAATGTCCCAATGAATTTTCTTCAGGATTGAACACATCCATTTCCTGGAGATTGATCTTCAATTCCTGGAATCTCCATCCTAATGCTGGAGGGTTGGCAACCCTACTTGAGCCACCCTCATGTTTCCTATCTGCATTGGCAGCATCCATCTCTCCCTGTGGGGCTGCAGGCTAGACACGGCTGTGAGTTCCTCAAGTAGGCTTACCGGTCCCTGGTTTTCCTGCCATCCTAAATTGGATGGGGCTTCCAGAGGCGGCTTCCTAATTGGCTGCCTGTGGTGAATTCATACTGTATTGTAATTCACACTGTATTGTATTGTATAGTATTGTGTCCTTGTGGGCTCTGTCTGTGAGCCGTTGCGCGGCTCTGCCCATAGGGGGAGATGAGGAGCTTGTACAGGGCTCCACCCTTGGCTCCGCCCATGGCTCCGCCCATGGTCCCTCCCACTACCGGAAGTATAAAGTGCTGCAGCCGTGAGCCTGCTCTCAGTTCTTCTGGTTGCAGGCAGGCTCAGTTGTAAGACTATTAAAACCACAGTTTACTTCTAATCATGTTCCGAGTGAATTGATGGTCTCATCAATTTAATAGTCTTAGAAAACTTGAAGAAAACTACTATGGAATCAGCCCTCAAACCTGATCGACTAGAACTCGACCCGCAGGCTGCAGAGGCGAAGGAAATCTTCCTACACTGGCTTCGGTGTTTCAAGGCCTACCTGGCTGAATCAAGCACATCCGAGACTACAGAGGAGCAGAAACTCAGCCTACTGCACACGCGGGTGAGCCATCGAATCTCTATGCAACTCAATTGTACCACCTCATATACTGAGGCCCTTGCTATGCTCGACCGATTGTACGTGCGGCCGATAAACGAGGTCTACGCGCGGCACATTTTTACTACCTGCCGCCAGCGCCCCGCAGAGTCGCTAGAAGACTTTCTGCGCGATTTAAAAGCCCTTGCTCGGGACTGCAACTTTCAGGCTGTAACGGCCTCCCAGCATATGGAACTCGCTGTCCGTGATGTATACGTTGCGGGGCTCAGGTATAACTATGTGCGGCAGCGACTACTTGAGAAAGGGGCCCAGAACTTGGAGGACACGGTAGAGCTAGCAACTACTGTGGAGGTTGCGTTCCGCAGTCTAAACTCATTCCCCGCGGACCAAGTGACCCCATCGTGGACCCCTGACCAGCGACTGCCCCAGGCCTGCGCCGCGTGGCCACCCACTCACTATGGAGCGCCAGCGTGCTATTTTTGTGGCCAGCCCCAACACCCACGCCAGCACTGCCTGGCCCGCAATGCGACCTGCAGCAGCTGCGGTCGCATAGGACACTATGCCAGAGTATGCCTGGCGAAATCAAAACTCTCTAACTCTAACTCCCCCGCAGTCCAGAGCACACGCCCCCCCCAACTTGCAGGCCCGCAGACCCCGTAATGATGCAGCATGCCTGCCGACTCCGCCTCCACCCGACATGTGCGACTCATGGGGGCCGCCATCTTGGCAATCCTCCTCCACGCGGCCGACCACATGCGAGTCATGGGGGCCGCCATCTTGGACGCCATCTTCCTCGCCACCCGCCACATGCGATCCACGGGAGCGGCCAACTTGGACGCCATCTTCTTCATCACCTGCCACGTGCGATCAACGGGGGCCGCCATCTTGGCCATCAACCGAAGTCCACCTCGACGACTACGACCTCAGCGGACAGTCATCACGGGGCCACTCCAGCACTGCTGATCGAGCCGCCGACTACCCGCAACTCAACGCAGTCACGTTGGACCAGACGCGTCCAAAGCACCTCCAGAGTTCAATGATGACCGTTAAAATCAACGGGTACAGGACACCGTGCCTCTTCGACTCCGGGAGCATCGAGAGCTTCGTACATCCTGACCTGGTAAGACGCTGTTCGCTCCCTATCTTCCCTGCACGGCAAACTATCTCCCTCGCCTCGGGCTCGCACTCAGTCCACATACAAGGGCGCATCGTCGCGACCCTAACGATTCAGGGCGCCAGCTACTCTAATTTCCAGCTGTACGTACTCCCCGAACTCTGCGCCCCACTCTTACCCGGGCTCGATTTCCAATGTAATCTCAAGAGCCTCACACTCAGCTTCGGCGGACCCCTACCTCCACTCACTATCTGCAGTTTAGCGACTCTAAAAATCGACCCGCCTCCACTCTTCGCTAATCTAATGGCTAACTGTAAACCAGTAGCCACTTGCAGCAGGCGGTATAGCCTGCAGGATAGAATATTCATCAGAGCAGAAGTCCAGCGGCTCCTACGTGAGGGAGTCATAGAGGCCAGTAACAGCCCCTGGAGAGCTCAGGTGGTGGTCATCAAGACCGGGGAAAAGTTCCGGATGGTGGTTGATTACAGCCAAACCATTAACCGTTTCACGCACCTCAATGCGTACCCCCTCCCCAGAATTGTAGACATGGTCAATTAGATCGGCCAGTACCGCATCTTCTCCACGGTGGATCTGAAGTCTGCATACCACCAGCTCCCAATCTGCCCGGAGGACCGCCACTACACGGCATTCGAGGCAGATGGCCGCCTCTTCCACTTCCTCCGGGTCCCCTTTGGCATCACGAATGGGGTCTCGGTGTTCCAACAAGCAATGGACCGAATGGTGGACCAGTACGGGCTGTGGGCCACGTTTCCGTACTTTGACAATATCACCATCTGCGGCCATGACCAGCAGGACCACGACGCCAACCTCCACCGATTTCTCCAAACCACCCAGAAACTCAATCTCACCTAAAATAAGGAGAAATGCATTTTCCGCACTACCAGACTAGCCACCCTCGGCTATGTCGTGGAAAACGGAGCCCTGGGCCCCGACCCGGACTGTATGCGCCCCCTCTTACAACTCCCTCTCCCTCATTGTCCCAGGGCCCTCAAGAGGTGCCTGGGATTCTTCTCTAATTACGCCCAGTGGGTCTCCCAGTATGCGGACAAAGCCCACCCACTATTTAAGACCACACTCTTTCCACTGTCAGCCGAGGCCCCCCAGGCCTTCAACTGCATCAAGGAGGACATCGCCAAAGCCGCCATGCGGGCAGTGAATGAATCTGTCCCCGTTCAGGTGGAGAGCGACGCCTCAGAGGTCGCTCTCGCCGCCACTCTGAATCAGGCAGGGAGACCAGTCGCCTTCTTCTCCCGAACCCTCTCCGCTTCGGAACTTCGACACTCCTCAGTCGAAAAGGAAGCTCAAGCCATTGTGGAAGCCGTACGGCACTGGAGGCACTACCTCGCAGGTAGAAGGTTCACCCTCATCACCGACCAATGATCGGTTGCCTTCATGTTCGACAACTCGCAAATGGGCAAAATAAAAAATGATAAAATCTTGCGGTGGAGGATCGAACTCTCCACCTATAATTACGATATCATATATCGACCGGGGAAGCTCAACGAGCCCCCAGATGCCCTGTCCCGCGGCACATGCGCCAGCGCGCAAGACGACTGCCTGAAGGGTATCCACAATGACCTCTGCCACCCAGGGGTCACCCGGTGATGGAACCATCAATTCACCAGACACGTGTTTCCGATGTGAATCTAAGCTTTAATCGACTTACTTCAGAGCCAGCCTGTTACCTGTCGATGAACTCGTAGTGACCCAGGGTGACTCTGGACACGGGTACTTATACAACTGCACTAGGGGGAGGAGTCGTGGGCGGAACCAAGGGTGGAGCCCAGTGCAAGTTCCTAAGTGCTCCCAGCGCTACTCCCCCTAGTGGTAGGACAGCGCTACTGCGCTTACAACAACAGTGTTAATTAACATATATATTAACATATATTACATTTACCACATTCACCCCCTTCAAAAAAATCAAGTCCGGCGGGGGTGGTGGTCTAGTCTATAAAGTCAGTCTGTCCGGTGGTCGAATTGTCCGCTGTGATCTGCGGAGCACCGGGGTTGCAGCCTCTTGCGGTGGATGGATGGGTGTGGTGTGCTGGGGTACGATGGGGGACTGCAGGGAGTGTTGTATCCGAGCTTCATACTCTCCTGGTTCGACCGGGGACTGGGGGCGCTGGGGGCTGGCTGGCGCGGGGGCGCGGAACTGGTGGAGTGAGCTCGTGAGCGCAAGGGGGCGGCAGCATGGGGTGTAGGGTGAGAGATCCTTCTGTGGGGGTAGTGGGGGTGCTGGATCCGGCGGGTGCCAGATCCCGGAGGGATACAGTGTCCTGACGGCCGTCAGGAAACTCGACGAATGCGTACTGGAGGTTGGAGTGGAGCAGGCGCACCTTCTCAACAAGGGGGTCGGTTTTGTGTGCCCTGACGTGTTTCCTCAGGAGTACGGGGCCCGGCGTCCTCAGCCATGCCGGAAGTGAGACCCCCGTGGTAGTGCTCCTGGAAAAAATGAAGAGCCTCTCGTGAGGGGTCTGGTTGGTCGCCGTACACAAGAGGGACCTAATAGCGTGGAGCGCGTCTGGGAGGACTTCCTGCCACTGGGAGACTTGGAGCTTTCTAGACCGGCGGGTCAGTAGGATGGTCTTCCAGACCGTCGCGTTCTCCCTTTCCACCTGCCCGTTCCCCCTGGGGTTTTAGCTGGTAGTCCTGCTCGAGGCAATGCCCTTTTCGAGCAGGTACTGACGCAGCTCGTCGCTCATGAAGGACGAACCCCGGTCAATGTGTACATAGCTGGGGAAACCAAACAGGGTGAAGATGCTATGCAGGGCCCTAATGACTGTGTGGGAGGTCAGGTCGGGGCACGGGATGGCGAATGGAAAACGGGAGAACTCGTCTACGACTTTTAAGAAGTAAACGTTCTTGTTAGTTGAGGGGAGTGGCCCTTTGAAATCAATCGCGAGGCATTCAAAGGGCCTAGAAGCCTTGACCAGGTGGGCCCTGTCTGGTCTATAGAAGTGCGGTTTGCACTCTGCACAGATCGGGCAGTCCCTGGTGACCGCTTTTACCTCCTCGTTGGAGAAAGGCAGGTTTCGGGCCCTAATGTAGTGGGCGAGCTGGGTGACCCCCGGGTGGCAGAGGTAATTATGGATGCTTTTTAATCGGTCGATCTGCACGCTGGCGCATGTCCCACGGGATAGGGCATCCGGAGGCTCGGTGAGCTTCCCGGGTCGATATTTGATATCGTAATTGTAGGTGGAGAGTTCGATCCTCCACCTCAGAAATTTATCGTTTTTTATTTAGCCCCTTTGCGAGTTGTCGAACATGAAGGCAACCGATCTTTGGTCGGTGATGAGGGTGAACCTCCTACCTGCGAGGTAGTGCCTCCAGTGACGGATAGCCTCCACAATGGCTTGTGCTTCTTTCTCGACTGAAGAGTGTCGGAGTTTTGAAGCGATGGGGTACGGGAGAAAAATGCAACGGGTCTCCCTGCCTGATTTAACGTGGCTGCAAGAGCTACCTCTGAGGCGTCGCTCTCTAACTGAAATAGGGTGGATTCATCCACCGCCCGCATGGCCACTTTCGTGATGTCCTCCTTGATGCCGTCGAAGGCCTGGCGTGCCTCGGCTGACAGGGGAAATTGTGTGGTCCTAAAGAGTGGGCGGGCTTTGTCCGCATATTGAGGGACCCACTGGGCGTAGTAGGAAAAAAATCCCAAGCACCGTTTGAGGGCCTTGGGATAATGAGGGGGAGGGAGTTCTGAGAGGGGGCGCATACGGTCCGGGTCGGGGCCCAGGACTCCGTTTTCCACGACATAGCCGAGGATGGCTAGTCTGGATGTGCGGAAAACGCATTTCTCCTTGTTGTACGTGAGGTTCAGTTTCTGTGCCGTCTGGAGAAAACGGTGGAGGTTGGCGTCGTGGTCCTGCTGGTCATAGCCGCAGATGGTGACATTGTCCAAGTACGGAAACGTGGCCCGCAGCCCGTACTGGTCCACCATTCGGTCCATTGCTCGTTGGAACACCGAGACCCCATTGGTGACGCCGAAAGGGACCCGGAGGAAATGGAAGAGGCGGCCATCGGCCTCGAATGCCGTGTAGTGGCGGTCCTCCGGGCGGATAGGGAGCTGGTGGTATGCAGACTTCAGATCCACCATGGAAAAGAGCCGGTACTGGGCGATCTGGTTTACCATGTCTGCAATCCTGGGGAGGGGATACGCGTCGAGGAGCGTAAATCTATTTATAGTCTGACTGTAGTCGACCACCATAAGGAATTTTCCCCCGGTCTTAACAACCACCACCTGAGCTCTCCAGGGACTATTGCTGGCCTCTATAACCCCCTCACTGAGTAGCCTTCGGACCTCTGCTCTGATAAATACCCTATCCTGCAGGCTACACCGCCTGCTACGAGTGGCTACAGGTTTACAGTCCTTAGTGAGATTGGCAAAGAGAGGAGGGTGGAAGATTCGCAGCGTAGCGAGGCTGCCGATAGTGAGTGGGGGCAGGGGCCCTCCGAAGCTGAGGGTGAGGTTCTTGAGGTTGCATTGGAAGTCTAGGCCTAATAAGAGTGGCGCGCAGAGTTCGGGCAAAACGTAGAGTTTGAACTTCGTGTAACTAGCGCCTCGGATTGTGAGTGTCGCGGCGGTGCGCCCCTGGATCTGGACCGAGTGGGAACCTGAAGCGAGCGCGATAGTTTGCTGCGCGGGGAAGACGGGGAGCGAACAGCGTCTTACCAGGTCTGGATGTATGAAGCTCTCTGTGCTCCCGTAGTCGAAGAGGCATGGCGTTTTGTACCCGTTGATATGGACCTCTGCCATCGAGTTTCGTAGATTCTTTGGTCGTGATTGGTCCAGGGTGACCGCGCTGTGTTGCGGGTAGTCGGCGGCTCGATCAGCTGTGCTGGAGTGGCCCCGTCATGACTGCCCTCTGAGTTCATAGTTTAGTTCGAATTCCTCCGCTGAGTTGTCCGAGCGCGGAGATGCTGATCGGGCCCGTGGATCGCACGTGGCGGGCGGCGAGGAAGATGCGTCCAAGATGGCGGCCCCCATGAGTCGCATGTGGCGGGCGGCAAGGAAGATGGCGTCCAAGATGGCGGCCCCCATGAGTCACACGTGGCCGGCGCGTGGTGGAGGTTTTCCAAGGTGGCGGCCCCCATGGATCGCACGTGGCTGGAGGGGGCAGAGTCGGGGCATAGGCCGCAGCGTTTCGGGCCCCGCGGGGCTGCGAGTGAGGGAAGCGGTTACTGCGAGTCGCGGGGGAGTTGGAAGCTGGGGCCCTTTTAGCGAGGCACACTCTTGCGTAATGCCCTTTTCCACCGCAGCTGCTGCAGGTCACGTTGCGGGCCGGGCAGTGCTGCCGCGGGTCCTGATTCTGGCCGCAGAAATGGCAGGCTGGAGCAGCATAGTGGCTGGCTGGAGCAGCATAGTGGCTGGATGGGGCAGCATGGTGGCTGGGCGGCCGCGTAGCACAGGCCTGGGGGAGTCGCTGGTCGGGGGCCCATGATTGAGTCGCAGGGTCCGCGGGGAACGAGTTAAGGCTGCGGAAGGAGACCTCCATCGTGGTCGCAGCTTCCACAGTCGTTTCTAAGTCCTGGGCCCCCTTTTCCAGCAGTCGTTGGCGCACATAGTTAGACCTGAGGCCCGCTACAAAAACATCGCGTACCGCCAATTCCCTGTGTTCAGCCGCGGTATCCGCTTGGTAATTACAGTCATTGGACAAATTTTTAAGTTCTCTTAGGAATTTGGCGAGTGATTCCGTAGGCCGCTGACGGCGAGTCGTGAAAACATGGCGAGCGTAAACTTCATTAATGGGCCTTACATACATTTTTTCGAGAACTGCTAGTGCCGCAGTATATGAACTGGCCGAGTTTAGTTGCGTCCAGATTCTGTGGCTCACCCTCACGTGCAGTAGACTTAGCTTCTGATCCTCTGTAGTTTCGGCTGTGCGCGCTTCAGCCAGGTAGGCCTTGAAGCACCGGATCCAGTGGGAGAAGATTTCTTTAGCCTCTGCATCCTGCGGGTTGAGTTCCAGGCGTCCAGGCTTGAGAGCCGATTCCATAATCGATCTTTACTGTTCTTAAGTCGATTAAATTGATGGAACCATCAATTCACCAGACACGTGTTTCCGATGTGAATCTAGGCTTTAATCGACTTACTTCAGAGCCAGCCTGTTACCTGTCGATGAACTCATAGTGACCCAGGCTGACTCTGGACACGGGTACTTATACAGCTGCACTAGGGAGAGGAGCCATGGGCGGAACCAAGGGTGGAGCCCAGTACAAGTTCCTAAGTGCTCCCAGCGCTACTCCCCCTAGTGGTAGGACAGCGCTACTGCGCGTACAACAACAGTGTGAATTAACATATATTACATTCACCACACCCGGCTCGCCCACTACGTCAAAGCCCGAAATCTGCCTTTCTCCACCGAGGAGGTGAACGCCATCACCAGGGATTGCCCGATCTGCGCGGAGTGCAAACCGCACTTCTATAGACCAGACAAGGCCCTCTTGGTGAAGGCTTCCCGGCGCTTTGAACGCCTGAGCATCGATTTCAAAGGGCCACTCCCCTCGACCAATCAAAATGTGTACTTTCTTAACGTCATCGACGAATTCTCCCGCTTCTCCTTTGCTATCCCATGCCCCGATATGACCTCCTACACAGTCATCAGAGCCCTGCACAGTGTCTTCACCCTGTTTGGTTTCCCCAGCTACGTACACAATGACAGGGGTTCGTCCTTTATGAGCGACGAGCTGCGTCAGTACCTGCTCGACAAGGGCATCGCCTCGAGCAGGATTACCAGCTACAACCCCAGGGGGAACGGGCAGGTGGAGAGGGAGAACGCGACGGTCTGGAAGACCGTTCTACTGACCCTACGGTCCAGGAATCTCCCGACCTCCCACTGGCAGGAGGTCCTCCCCGACGCGCTCCGTGCAATTAGCTCCCTCCTATGCACCGCCACCAACCAGACCCCTCACGAACGATTATTTGTTTTCCCTAGGGGCACTACCACAGGGGCTTCGTTCCCATCCTGGTTGAGGACACTGGGCCCGGTTCTCCTCCGGAAGCACGTCCGGACACACAAAACGGACCCGCTAGTAGAGAGAGTGCTACTGCTTCACTCGAACCCCCAATATGCCTTCATTGAATACCCCGACGGCCATCAGGACACCGTTTCCCTCCGGGACATAGCGCCTGCAGGATCCACGACTACCACCACCACAGCTGAGATACCCCTCACACTACACCCCACCCAACCCCCCACGCCCTGCGCCCCCGCGCCTATAGGTTTCCTACGCCCCCCTTCGCCCGTCGCACCGGTCAGGAATGAAGCTCGGACCGAAACACCCCTGGAGTCCACCCTCATACCCACACCGACAGTCACCACCCAGCCACCCGAAGAGGCTGCAACCCCGGTGCTCCGCTGATCCCAAAGGACGACTCGGCCACCGGACCGGCTCAACTTGTAGACCCGTCACCTCCGCCGGACTTGAATTTTTTTACAAGGAGTGAATGTGGTGAATTATACTGCATTGTAATTCACACTGTATTGTATTGTATAGTATTATGTCCTTGTGGGCTCTGTCTGGCAGCCGTTGCGTGGCTCTGCCCATAGAGGGAGATGAGGAGCTTGTACAGGGCTCTACTCTTGGCTCCGCCCATGGCTTCGCCCATGGCCCCTCCCACTACCGGAAGTATAAAGTGCTGCAGCCGTGAGCCTGCTCTCAGTTCTTCTGGTTGCAGGCAGGCTCAGTTGTAAGACTATTAAAACCACAGTTTACTTCCAATCGTGTTCCGAGTGAATTGATGGTCTCATCACTGCCTCTGGGAAGGTTGGGACTAATATCCTGCCATAGTCACTGCCCAATTGCCTAACAATGAATTAAGCCCGACATCACGGTCCCAATGATAACAGAAAGTGAATCAATAAAAATGTAGAATGGATATGGTAGCATGGTGATTATGTTTGGGACTAGTCATCTGGAGATCTAGATTAATGATCCAGAGACACAAGTTCAAATTTTGTGATGGCTGGGGAATTTAAATTCAGTTAATTGAATACATTTGTAATAAAATGCTGCATTAGCAATGGTGACCATGTAAATTAGTGGATTTTCTTTTTGGGAAAAAAACGTGCCCTCCTCACTCAGTGACTATATGACTCCAGGCCCAAAGGAACTGTAATTCTTAACTGCCCTTTGAAAGGGTCTAACAAGCAACTCAGTTGTGTCAAACCACTAAGAAAAAACATTTAGAATAGGACTAGACAGGCCACCCAGCCTCAGCAGGGAAAGTCTTGGCAGTGTCAATCTGTCCCTAAGTGGGCACTTAATTGAACCCAATTAGTTACCCATCGCTGCTGGGTAGGTGGCCGTTGCTATTTAGACCTCACCTTCAGCAATATTGTTCCGAGGCAGGATCTAAAAGCTGTGGCAACAGCATATTCTCTAATTTTGTTATAGTCATGTCTGCAAACCCATCTCAGTGGAACTGGGAAAAATTCAGCCTATTGTCTCCTTTCACAGCCTGCCTGACTGCGCTTTACGTGTTGTCTTACCTTCTTTCCCTGAATTTACACACTACTCTGGAGATGGAGCTTTCCCAATATCCAAAACAATATTCAAAGCACTCTATTTAAACCTAGATTTTAGAGCTGGAAACATACATAGAAACATATAACATACTGTGCAGAAGGAGGCCCCTCCTGGAGTCGGACCCACCCTCCCCCACCCAAAAACCGCCCCCCGGCCCTTCCACGCCGAGTTCCCGCCGGCTGAGAGCAGGTGTGGATGGCGCTGGTGGGACTCGGCTTTTTTTACACTGGCCGCTCAACCCATCCCGAGCTGAGAATCGTCGGGCTGGCCGCGTAGAGCTGCCCCCGACCGGCGCCGCGCCAACCACACCGGAGCCAATGGCGCCGATTCTCCGCTCTGCAGAGAATCGTGTGCCAGCATCGGAGCGGTATGGTGCAATTTGCTCCGGTCGCAGTGTTTCTCCGGCACGGTACCGGGATGAGAAAATCCCGTCCCCGGTAACAGTGGGGAAGAAGCTTTGTTTGAATCTGTTAGTGCAAGGAGGCTTTTGTATCTCCTGCCCAATGGAAGATGTTGGATGAGTGTTTAGCCATGTGGGAGGGATCTGTGATAATGCTGCCCGCTTTCTCCAGGCTGTGGGAGGTGTAGACAGAATCAATGGATGGGAGGCGGGTTCACGTGATGGATTGGGCAGTGTTGACGACTCTCTGTAGTTTCTTACGGTCTTGGGCCGAGCAGTTACTATACCAGGCTGTGATGCCAGATAGGATGCTTTCTATGGTGCATCTGTAAAAGTTGGGAAGAGTCAATGTGGACATGCCGAATTTCCTTAGTTTCCTGAGGAAGTATAGGCACTGTTGTGCTTTCTTGGTCATAGTGTTGACGTGGGTGGACCAGGACAGATTGTTGGTGATGTGCACACCAAGGAATTTGAAGCTGTCAACCATCTCCACCTCGACTTAATTGATGCAGACAGGGGTGTGTACGATGCATTGCTTCCTGAATCACTTACCAGTTCCTTAGTTTTGCTGTTGTCTGTACACCACTCTACTAAGTTCTCTATTTCCCTCCTGTATTTCTTTGTTCTAGATCTGATGCCATGTTGTCAGCAAACTTGTAGATGGAGTTGGAGCCAAATTGTGCCACACAGTCGTGTGTGTATAGGGAGTATAGTAGGGGGCCAAGTAGGGGCCTTGCGGGGCCCTGGTATTGAGGACTATCGTGGAGGAGCTGTTGTTGTTTATCCTTATTGGTTATGGTCTATGGGTCAGAAAATCGAGGATCCAGTTGCAGATGGACTTGCCAAGTCCTAGGTTTTGGAGTTTTGATATGAGCTTGGCTGGGATTATGGCGTTGAAGAAGGAGCTGTAATCAATAAATAGGAGTCTGATGTAAGAGTCCTTGTTGTCGAGATGCCCAAGGGATGAGTGTAGGGTCAGGAAGATGGTGTCTGCTGTGGACCTGTTGTGGCAGCATGCGAATTGCAGTGGATCTGGGTATTCTGGGAGTATGGATTTGATGGCTGGTTTTGCACACTGGGCTAAATAGCTGGCTTTTAAAACAGACCAAGGCAGGGCAGCAACACAGTTCAATTCCCGTACCAGCCTCCCAAAGAGGCGCTGGAATGTGGCAACTAGGGGCTTTTCACAGTAACTTCATTGAAGCCTACTTGTGACAATAAACGATTTTCATTTCATTTTTCATTTTTATGTGCCTCATGACCAACCTCTCAAAGCATTTCATTACGACTGATATCACGGTCACTGGACGATAGTCATTGAAGTATGTTGCCTGGTTCTTCTTTGGTATAATGGTGGTCTTCTTGAAGCAGGTTAGAACCTCGGAACGGAGTAGGGAGAGTTTGAAGATGTCCACGAACACATCTGCCAGCTGATCAGCGCAAGATCTGAGTGCACGACCAGGGACCCCGTCCAGACCCGTTGTCTTCTGAGGGTTCAATTTCAAGAAGGCCAATCTGACTTCAGGAGCTGTAACGGAGGGTATGGGTGTGACCGGGGCTGCTGGGGCTGTTGACAGCAGTTTGATGGTTCCTGCTCAAACCGAGCATAGAATGCATTGAGTTCATCGGGAAGGGGTGCGCTGCTGCCAGAGATTCTATTCAGCTTCACTTTGTAGCCCGTTATGTTGTTTGGCCTTGCCACAATCGATGAGAGTCCATGACCCTAGTCTGTGACTCTAGCTCGGTCTTGTTGGAACCAACAATTCTACGGACACGTGCTTGTAGGACTAGAATAGCGGTTTTAATATACTCACAACAGAGCCAGCCGGTTAGCCACTGAACTTTCGGTGAACTGGCCGGCTGACCATGTGGCACTGATCTTTATACAGCATCTCCAGGGGGAGGAGTCCTGGGCGGAACCAAGGGAGAAGCCCAGTACAATTCTCGAGCATTCCCATAGCTACTCCCCCTGGTGGTCAGGCAGTGCAATTGCACTTACAATATAGACATATGTATATACAGATTATAATCCGGTGTGAATCACATTCACCACAGGTCTAATACTGGCAATTGGCTGGCCGGCCGCGTAGAGCTGCCCCTGACCGGCGCCGCGCCAACCACACCGGAGTCAATGGCGCCAATTCTCCGCTCTGCAGAGAATCGCGTGCCGGCAAACCGGATGGCTTTGTGGAGGTTTTACCTGGATTTCTTGTATTGGTCAGGGTCGACTGACCTGAGCGCCTCAGACCTGGCCTTCTGTAGGAGTCAAACTCCCGATTAAGCCATGGTTTTCGGTTGTGTAGCAGTGGTCAAGAGTGTTGTCGACCCTGGTGGGACAGGAGGTGTGTTGGTGGAATTTTGTCAGTACACTCTTGAGGTTGGCCTTGTTGAAGTCTCTGGCCACGATGAACAAGGCCTCCGGGTGTTCTGTTTCGTAGTTAATTGTAACTGTGTACAGTTCGTTTAGCGCCTTCTTCACTTCTGCCTGGGGTGGGATGTAGACGCTGTGATAATGGCTGACGTGAACTTGCGTGGAAGATAGTATGGGCGGCACTTCACGTCAGGTATTCCAGGTCTGGGGAGCAGTAGGTTGCCAGGGTCGCCACATCAGAGCACCAGGAGGAATTGATGAGGAGGAAAACCCCTCCACCCTTTGCTTTGCCTGATGACGCCGTGTGGTCCATCCGATGAATTGAGAAGCCTTCGGGTTGTATGGCACAGTCCCATGAGGCGGGGGTGAGCCATGTCTCTGAAACAGAGAACACAGCAGTCTCTTACTTCCCTCTGAGAGGCAAGTCTAGCGTTAAGTTCGTCCAGCTTGTTTTCGATCACTTGGACGTTTGCCAGGAGTATGATGGGGAGAGGGGTCTTGAAACCGAGTTGCTTTCGTCTCACCTGCAGACCGCCGTGTTTCCCTCGATTCCTCGGTCAGCAGCTGATTCTGGATCATTCCGGGATCCGATAGGAGATGTCTGACCTTGTGGAAGATAGGTGGTTAGGATTGGTGGGGGCCGGGGTGCTGGTTTCATTTTCGGGATCACGCCTGGCAGAGTCCAGGGTGCTGGTTGCAATTTTTTGGGCTGCCGGGGGGGGGGGGGGGGGGGGGGGGGGGGGGGGGGCATGGGCCGGGTCTTATGGTCGGGGGCCAGATCAGGTACTCCAGCAGCTGGATTGGGCGGTCTGGGGGCTGGCGTCAGTTCTCAGGCCAGGTTGGACGCTCCGAGGGCCGGGTCGGGACAACTCATGGTCGGGATCAGACTTCCAGTTTGGGCCTCTTTAAATTCTGGCTCACGTTGTTGGAGGAGTCCTGCCGGGTCAGGTCGCGTCATCTGATCCAGTTCATAGGCTTCTGAGGATCTTCAAACCTGCAAGAGAACATAAAAGAGAAAGGTTAGTGATAGTGTTAGAATTAAGTTTTAAGAGATTAGTACGGTTAGAGGAGATGTAAGAGGAGGATCTGTTTGAGAGAGCTCACAGAGAGTTGCCCACGCTCCGGCCTATCTTATAGTACGTAAAAATTCTCCACCGACCCCTGGATGGTGTACTTGACTTCCAAATGCAGAAATGACATGAGATCACCCAGCCAAGCCGTGGCACTCGGCGGAGGAGGCCTCCACCCAAGCAGAATTCACAACCGGACTATCAACAAGGTGAAGGCGAGGATATCTGCCTTCACACTGGCAAGCCCAACACTCCAAACATGGCCACCAGGAGACATGGATCCAAATCTACAAGGAGTATCTGATACATGGTGTTAAAGAAAGAAGCCCAGAAACCTATCGGCTTGAGACAGGACCAGAAAATATGCATCTAGTTAGCCGGCCCACGAGAGAAACGTTCACACTTACCCTCAAATCCAGGGGATCAAAGTGCTCATGCCAGCCCTGGTCAAGTGCAAAACCCCTCCGGTGATAAACAGGAGGAAGTTCACCCAGTAGAGGTGGCAGAAGAGGATTCTGAGAGAAGTAAACTCAGTCACCACCACTGCACTTTGGGTAGCCGAAAAACCCTTCCAGTGACAAACAGGAGGAAGTTCATCCAGTAGAGGTGGCAGAAGGGAATTCTAGGAGAAGTCAACTGTCAACCAAATGAAGCCTGATTAGGGCCTCATTGGGGTGATAACATAGGAATTTTAAACTGGGTGTGTGAGTCATCCCAGCTCACCTCAGCTGTAGGGAAGGCAATAGGTCAAGCAAGCGCATGACCAGAGAGCAAGTGCACGACCATCAGCCGGAGTGAGACTTCAGCCATAAAGAGGGTACTGAGAATTTGGAGCTGAATGGGAATTCAGTGCTGAGGGAAAAGAGGTGCTCATCATCGGGAGGAGTGGAGAGGTGGACCTAAGAGAGAGACTCGAGGGCAAGTGAGAGGTAGAAAGAAATGGAACCATGACGTCACAGCCAGCAGATAAGTGACCGATAAGTAGCTTTTCTTTTCCATTTTCTCTTGGCATTGTAGTTGTTGTCGTAAGTTAACATAAGGGTTAAGTCATGGCAGGAGATCTCAGATCCATGACATGCTCCTCTTGTGCGATGTGGGAATTCAGAGACCCTTCCGGTGTCCCTTGTTCCTTTACGTGTAAGAAGTGTATCCAACTGCAGCTTCTCTTAGACCGCTTGGCGGCTCTGGAGCTGCGGATGGACTCACTTTGGAGCATCCATGCTGCTGAGGAAGTCATGGATAGCATGTTCAGTGAGTTGGTCACACTGCAGTTAAAAATTATTGAGGGAGATCGGAAATGTGTGACAACCAAACAGAGGAACAGTGGAAGGCAGTGCAGGGTCACCTGCGGTCATTTCCCTCCAAAACAGATATACCATTTTGGATACTGTTGGGGGAGATGGCACACCAGGGGTAGGTGGTAGCAGCCAGGATCATGGCACTGTGGCTGGCTCTGCTGCGCAGGACGGCAGGAAAAAGAGTGGCAGAGCTATAGTGATAGGAGACTCAATGGTAAGGAAAATAGACAGGTGTTTCTGTGGACGCAAACGAGACTCCAGGATGGTATGTTGCCTCCCTGGTGCAAGGGTCAAGGATGTCCTGGAGCGGCTGCGGGACATTCTGGAGGGGGAGGGTGAACAGCCAGCTGCTGTGGTGCATATGGGCACCAACAATTTTGGTAAAAAAAACGTAATGAGGTCCTACAAGCTGAATTTAGGGAGTTACAAGTTAAACTAAAAAGTAGCATCTCAAAAGTAATAATCTCAGGATTGCTACCAGTGCCACATGCTAGTCAGAGTAGAAATGTCAGGATAGATGAGATGAATACGTGGCTTGAGAGGTGGTGCAAGAGGGAGGGATTCACATTCCTGGGACATTGGAATTGGTTCTGGGGGAGGTCGGACCAGTTCAAGCTGGATGGTCTGCACCTGGGCTGGACTGAGACCAATGTCCTAGGGGAAGTGTTTGCTGGTGCTGTTGGGGAAGTTTTAAACTAATGTAGCAGGGAGATGGGAACTAATGCAGCAGGTCAGAGGGAATAAAGTGGCAACAGAAACAAAAAGCAGTAAGGGGAACAGTGAAAGACAGAGAAACCAAAGTCAAAAATCAAAAAGGGCCACAGTACAAAGCACAGAGACTAGGGAGAAGTCAGTGAATGGATCCAGTAAGGCTAAGAGAAATAAAACACCGGGAGAGTGTACAAAACATGACAGTCAGGTGGTGTGAGCAAGCAGGGCAGAGAGCAAGGGAAATCTAGATTAATTTGCATTTATTTCAATGCACGAGGCCTGCACGCAAGGCAGATGAATTCCGGCCATGGAAGGGTGTATAGGACTAGGAAACTATAGCTATTACTGAAACATGGCTAAGGGAGGGATAGGACTAACAGTTCAAGGTCCCAGGGTACAGATGCTATAGGAAAGATAGAGCAGGTGGTAGGAGAGGAGGGAGAGTTGCGTTTTTGATGGGGAGAATATCACAGCAGTACTGAGACGGGATATATCCAAGGGTTTGCCCACTGAATCTATATGGGTAGAACTGAAAAATAAGAAGGGAGAGATCATTTTGATAGGACTGTACTACACCCCCCCCCCCACCCCCCAAATAGTCAATGGGAAATGGAGGAGCAAATATGTAAGGAGATTGCAGATAGCTGCCAGAAAAATAGGATGGTAATAGTTGGGACTTTAACTTTCCCAACATTGACTGGGACAGCCATAGACCAAGGGGTTTGGATGGAGAGAAATGTGTTGAGTGTATGCCGGAGGAATTTCTTATTCCATATGTGGATGGCCTGACTAGAGGGGGAGTGGGGGGGGGGTGCAAAACTTGACCTCCTCTTGGGGAATAAGGAAGGGCAGATGACAGAAATGTTCGTGAAGGATCACTTTGGGACCAGTGACCATAATTCCATTAGTTTTAAGCTATCTATGGAGCATGATAGGTCTGGCCCAAAAGTTAAAATTCTAAATTGGGGCAAGGCCAATTTTGATGGTGCTGGACAGGAACTTTCAAAAGTTGATTGGGGGAGTCTGTTGGTAGGCAAAGGGACGGCTGGTAAGTGGGAGTCTTTCAAAAGTGTGTTAACCAGGGTTCAGAGTAAGTGCATTCCATTTAGAGTGAAGGGCAAGGCTGGTAGAAGTAGGGAACCTTGGATGACTCGAGATATTGAGGCTCTGGTCAAAAAGAAGAAGGAGGCTTATGACATGCATAGGCAGCTGGGATCAAGTAGATCCCTTGAAGAATATAGAGGTTGTCGGAGTAGAGTTAAGAGAAAAATCAGGAGGGCAAAAAGGGGATATGAGATTATTTTGGCAGATAAGGCAAAGGATAATCCCAAAACTTTTACTAATACATAAATTTGATCCGACTGGGTTTGCAAAAATCTAACAGGGGAAAATGGCAACTGTGCAGTAACTATTGCACAAAGATTAGAGCTAGTACAGGAGCACTCTTCCATTTGTCTCCATATGGATTCAGGATCGCTAAACCACAACAATACCTTCTGAATATTGGCTGCCCAATAATAAAACAAAATTGGGGAGGGCCAGGCCCCCCTGACTGCCTGTCCCTTTGGAGCAAAGCACCACGGATTCTGGGAGTCTTACCCACCCAAATCAAGGAAGATATCAATTGTTGACCTTACCAAAAAAGTATTTGTGGAAAAAAATGGGGACATACCGCAAGAAAAAGAAAAATCTCTGGACCACATTCATTTTAATAGTCTGAACCCTACCCGCCAAGGATAGGGGAAGTATGTTCCACCTCTGCAAGTCTGTTTTAATACTGCTAACCAGACTAGTGTACTTTAATTTATGAAGTGACGTCCAGTTGTGGGCCACCCTGATGCCACAGATAATGAAGGCTAGTCTTGGGAAGGCAAAAAGGTAACGTCCCCAGTTGGGCTCTCCTCCCAAGGAGGTTGACTGGGAAACATTCACTCTTGGCATGGTAGCACAGTGGTTAGCACTGTTGTTTCACAGCTCCAGGGTCCCTGGCTCAATTCCCGGCTTGGGTCACTGTCTGTGTGGAGTCTGCACGCTCTCCCCTTTTCTGTGTGGGTTTCCTCCGGGTGCTCCAGTCCACAGATGTGCAGGTTAGGTGGATTGGCCATGCTCAATTGCCCTTCGTGTCCAAAAAAGATTTGGTGGGGTCACGGGGATTGGCTGAAGGTGTAGGGATAGGGTGGAGGTGTGGGCTTAGGTACGGTGCTCTTTCCAAGGGTCGGTGCAGACTCGATAGGCCGGATGGCCTCTTTCTGCACTGTAAATTCTCCATGACTCTATGACGTATATTGGCTGATAATTGTCGGCCCTTCAAGAAGCCCGTCTGATCCTCTGAGATTATATTTGGGAGGCAAGGCTCCAATCGAAACGCCAGCACCTTGGCAAGTAGCTTGACGTCCGCGTTCAAAAGTGAAATAGGATGGTCTGATCTTGGTCCTTCTTAAGAATCTAATCTGTGTGAGGGTAGAGGGCAATGATTCCCGGGATAAGGGGCAATTGAACATATTCATATTAAAGGCACAAGCTGCTCCGAGAGCATCTTATAAAATTCAATCAGAAAGCCATCCGGACCAAGAGGCTTTGACAGATTGCATCAAATGCATTTTATATGGTGGAGGTGTGGGCTTATGTAGGGTGCTCTTTACAGAGGCCGATACAGACTCGATGGGCCGGATGGCCTCTTTCTGCACTGTAAATTCTATGATCTATGAAAATTTCATCAGGATGCAACGGAGATTCCAGCTCACTGCTTCTCTCCACCTCAACAGCTGGGATGGGTAGGCCGTTCAAAAGGTCAGACATGACTAATCCACCGTCAGGAGATTCCAATCTATAAAGATTGTGGTCATAAGATTCAAAAAGCGCATTAATCTGAGGAGGAGTGGAAACAAGGTTACCGTTCAAATTGCGTATGTGTGTGATCTCCTGGGAGGCTGCCTGCCATTTAAGCTGGTGTGCCAAAAGAAGGCTGGCCTGCTCCGTGTATTCGTAAAACATGTCCCTTGAGCGTTGCAACTGGCGTACTGCCCTGCCGGTCGACAATAATTTGAACGGTGTTTGCAGTATTTGCCAGCAACTCCAGGGTAGGATCAAGCAAGTACTGGCAGTCCACCTTAAGAATGGAGTTCACCAGCCTCTGCTGCTCCACCCTCACCAAATGCACTTTCTAAGAAATAATTCCCCCCCCCCCCCCCCCCCCCCCCCCCTTTAAGGACCACGTTAAGGGTCTCCCACAGCGTGGAAGGCGAGATTGACTCGGTCATGTCAAATTTTGTATAGTCCTCTATGGCAGTAGACATACGCTCATAGAATTTCTTATCTGCTAATAGTGTTGTATCTAATCTCCATAGAGGATGTTGGGTGGGGCCAGACTCTAGCACCAAATTAACGAAGTGCGGGGCACGGTAGGAAATAACAATCGCTGAATACTCAGACATACCACTGAAGGGAGGAGAAACCTGTCTACAACAAAAAAATCAATTCAAAAATATACCTGATGAACATGCAAAAAAAAAAATCTTTATCGCGTGGGTGCAGGAAGCACCGAGGATCTACTCCCCCACCTCCCCATTTTCATCATGAAAGATGACAAAGCCCTGGCCACTCCCGATGGAGCACAGGATTTAGGCTTGGAATGATCCAATCCAGGGTCCAGGACACAGTTCAGGTCCCCACCTTAAATAAGCTGGTGTGAGTCCAAATTGGGGAAGGAGGCCAGCAGGGTATTAATAAAGTTCATATTGCCCTAGTGTGCTGCGTAAATGTTAGCCATAACCACCGGGATCCCCACTAGGGAGCCACAGATAATTACATATCTACCATTGGGGTCGGCCAAAATCTTAGAAGCAGAGAACTGGCCCCTTTTAATAATTAGAATCACTGCACCCCACGCTCTACCATTGAAAGACTTGCCCTATCCATTCCTTGCGCAGCCTAGTTTGGTCTCTGACCCGCAAATGGGTCTCTTGCAAAAACACCACATAGAAGTATAAACGCTTAAGGTGAGCAAATGCACTCGATCTTTTCACTGGCCCAGTGACCAAGCGAATTGGGAATCTCCCACCTCCATTCAAACCAGAGTCAGCTATTCCCACCAAGAGAGATTACCCGAGGGATACTTAAAATCTACAGCAAACAAATCCACCCAAGATGGCCACGCAACCAAGTCAACAGACTGAACAAAGAAAAATCTACAGTCACCATCAGCAAACTAACCCCAACCCCACCTCCCCCAATGCCATCACCATTGAATACAAACATACCCAAGTACAAAGGCAAATAGAAGCGAGGCAAACACAAACCAGTAAAGTCTACATCTAACAAGACCAGACAAAACAAGAATTTTAAGTTCATTATCTAAAAAACTACTATAATGAGCTGCAGCAAACCTTTCAAAACCGCTCCCGTTAGCTAACTTTGAAGTTAGTAGGGAGGCTCCTGACTGTAGATAAAAAAAATAGTTTTAAACAACAAAATACCAAAACTTCATATACCTTGTGCTCCAAATGGAGGCTATATATTTTCATAACAAACAGAACCTAGTGCAAAACCCGAAATCTAAACAAGAACTATAATAATTCAGCCCGAACAAGAAAGATTATGAAGGCATGGACAGAGTGGATAGTCAGAAGCTTTTTCCCAGGGTGGAAGAGTCTATTACTAGGGAGCATAGGTCTAAGATGAGATGGGCAAGGTTTACAGGAGATGTACAAGGCAGGTTGTTTACACAGAGGATGTGTAGGAACAGATGACAGATACATGAATAGGATGGGAATGGAGGAATATGGTCCCTGGAAGGGTAGGGGGTTGCAGTTCTGATGGGCAGCAAGGTTGGTGCAAGCTTGGAGGATTGATTCTCACAAGACGTCTCAAGCATTGCGAATGTCTCGAGAGGCCTCTCGCGAGATTCGTCGCCAAGCGAGGCGTGACACCAGTAAATCGTGCCCCAGATGTAATCATGTGGAACTGTAGATGTTTGTCTAGAGATTCAGGAGTTCCAAACAAACTCTGAAGCCTCCAAAATGGTGGGCAAGAAGCACACGCTCATTGTGAACCACACCCCATATTTGTGAAGGCCAAAAATAATTGTGCACAGCTTAGCCTTCCTGATCACCTTTAATCACATCTCCAAAAGAAGCTATTGGTATTGCTATTAGAATCTTCTCTTTGTCCTCACAGGTGAACAGCCTGGGGTTAGATGACAACAGCTCACCGATTTGATAATAATGAGAGCCAAGGCCCAATATCAGATGGGTCTCAGGTCTTACCTTACCTTATAGGGTGTGGCCTAGGTAGGGAACTCTTTCAGAGGGTCGATGCAGACTCGATGGGCCTCCTTCTGCACTGTAGTGATTCTATGATTCTATAGTCAAAGGGAGGGTTCCTGCGTCGCACAGACACAAAAGTGTCACAAAATTCCTGGCCAGTGGATTCCAAATTTTTGTAATAAATGGCTGTTCCACTGTCTGTAGAGTGGTACATGTGTGTCATTTGCTTGTTCACCTATTTCACTCCACTTCTCTGACAAGGCCAAGTGTGCACTTCTGAAACTGGTAAAGGATGACAGAGAAGGATTTGACTGTGTCTTGAGAAGAGAAATTTGCATAGCAACAACATTCTAGGCTCCCTACCAAAATGTAAGTTTTCTCTGGAACCACACAGAATATGTTTGCAGTGAGTATAATGCTTCAGGTACGTTAGTAGAAATTCAGGCTGCAATCAATTGCTATGTCAAACAGGCCTGTTTTTAATAAAGGTTCCTGAAATGCAATCCTTTGTCACCAATTCCAAAAATAGAGCAGTTATATGATTTGTGAAAAGAAAGACTGGTTACTGATTGTACTATGCTAATCATGGTATTTTGATGCAGCTACAGAGCCTATAATTAAAGTTACTCTGCTCAACTAAATAGAGATGATGAATTGCTATTTTGAATTGCTTAAATGATGATGGGGGCCTTCTTTTTGTAGCATTTCTATTGTTAACGTTACTGAAGAAGAGTTTGTAAAAGATCAATCGGTGCTTTGTAGCTATTCTTTTCAAAATGTGTTGAGAACAAAGATAAATGATAGAGGTATTACAGTTTACAGACCAAACCAGTACATGATGGTGTTCTTCATTATATATATGACTTAGAAAAACAATAATGTAGTGATTACATGAGACAAAATACAGCAAAATAATCTATAGAATAAAAATAGATAATGGTGAATGATTACAACGTGTTCAGTTCATTGAGAAAGTTCAGATTATGTTGTAAAACGAGAGCAAAACAATGGCTTTTCAAGGAACTCAAAAGAGATCAAAGGTCAATCACTCTTTCCTCACACCATGTTTCCCCCAGTAACCAACACATCTTTCTTTCTCCTGGTGCTTTGCTTATCTCAGGTGCATTTTGGGGGCCAATACTGTGAGGAATGGTTGAATGTTGCTGTGGTACAAAGGGCTTATGGAACTAAGAGGATTCCCTCCTCATGGGAGAGAGAACGAGCCACTATCGGTTAGAACAGGTACTTAAGCAATTTGGTCTCGTCTCCTATGTATCACTTTTATTGTACTCTAATGAGAAAGATCAGCAGATGCTTGATGTAAGCTGTTGTCCTGAAAAATTAGTCTTATATTGATCGTCTTCAGCCATAATCATCCTGCTGAGCACTGGCTACGTAGCTGAAAGATACACTAAGATGGCTGGCGTACAGGATACTGTCCATTATCTTCTCCATTGTCAACAGAGCTGCCATCTTTGTTCCATGAATCACCCAGTTACCCATCCTCAGTAACACTCTTTAATTTTGTCAACCAACTTCCCCCCACCAATGAAAGCATATGAGTGGTGCATATGGGTAATGCAAGGATACTATGGAGGCATTTGGCATAGTGAAACATCTTTAATCTTTATTGTCACAAGTAAGGCTTACATTAACACTGCAACGAAGATACTGTGAAAAGCTCCGAGTTGCCACATTTTAGCGTCTGTTCGGGTACACAGAGGGAGAAATCAGAATGTCCAAATTACCTAACAGCACGGCTTTTGGAACTTGTGGGAGGAAACCAGAGCACCCGGAGGAATCCACGCAGACACAAGGAGAACATGCATGTCATAATATACACCAGTATATCATGGTGCAGACATGCAGACTGATGGACACACAGTAGGACCAATCAACACGCACAACACCGCAGCCAATCACCAGTTAGAGCACACTCACTATAAAGACAGAGGGCATCAGTTTTCCAGCTCATTCGGGATGCAGCCTTTCAGAAGGACAGAGCTCACAGCTTACAGCACAGATCTTCACCATGTGCTGAGTGCATAGACTGGTTAGGAGAGGCATAGGTCTTTAGTTTAATCTAACATCGTGTTAACCCACAGTGAAAGTATGTTCAACAGTTTCTAGCTTAATAAAATAGTGTTGTACTATTTTAAGTGTTGGTAGCCTGTATGTGTTCCACGGATCCAGAGCAGCTAACACATCAATGCAGACTCCGTACAGACAGTAACCTGGGGTATGGTACTAGTCCTGAGACTCCTGCACAACTTTGACCTCAAAACTCTCTTTGTCAAATCATGGGCTGGGAAATTCCTCAGACCTGATACTGCTCCACCACTATGGGCGCAATTCTCCGCTCCCCACGTGGCATGGGAGAATCGCGGGAGGGTCCCCTGACAAAATTCGCGCCCCCCGCGATTCACTCCCCCCCCCTCCCCGGGCTTAGAAGAATCGCCACTCGCCGCTTTTCACGGCGAACGGCGATTCTCCGACCCGGATGGGCCGAGCGGCCTGCCGTTCGCAGAATTTCCACGATGGCGGCAAACACGCCTGGTCGCTGCTGTCGTGAAACAGGAGTGAGAAGCCCATTTGGGGCTTGTAGGTGGCCTAGAAAGAAAAGAGCACCACGACTGTGCTCGGGAGGGGACAGGCCCGCGATCGGTGCCCACCGATCGTCGGGCCGGCGTCCAAATCGGATGCACTCTTTCCCCTCCGCCGCCCCGCAAGATCAAGCCGCCACGTCTTGCGGGGTGGCTGAGGGGAAAGATAGCCACCGCGCATGCACGGGTTCGTGCCGTCAGCGTCATGACGTCAGCCGCGCATGCGCGGTTTGGAACCGGCCAACCTGCGCATGCGCGGCTGACATCATTAGGCACGCCGGCCGCATCATTCTCGGCGCGACGCCCCCGTGGCTGAGATTTACGGAGCACCGCTCCTAGCCCCGCCGGGAGGGGAGAATAGGGGATGAGGAGCGGCCTCCGAGGCCGTCGTGAAACTCGGCCGAGTTCATGACGGCCCTCCCGATGTTTCCCGGGAGTGGAGAATTCCGCCCTATATCTTTGCCAGAGTTGTGGTTAAAATTGTGGAAATTCCTGACTATTATATTGCAGAAAGCCAGTTGGTGAAAGGATAGTACTGGAGCCAGTCTTTACTCACTCTCATGTTTATTTACACAACGAAACATTACAAGCATACACCTCCAAACTCAACCACACCTCAGTTTCAGTGGGTGTCTCTTTAAATCTGCTCATGTGAATCGCTAATTAATGCCCTCCACCTACCTATAATTAAACACAAGTGGAGCACAACTAACTCATGAGGAAGAAATATCTTGGGTTGGATTTTCCATTCCTGCGGCTGAATGCCGGCTCAAACGGAGAATATGCGGGAGGTTCACGTGAGGGGCTAGCACCGGTGCCAACTGGAACACCCACCTCCCACATCGAAAACAGCAAGAGAATGGCCAGGTCCCAGGCCGCGCATGTACAACATGGCGCCGGCTGTGTGTGGACCCAACCCACCATCCGCGACCCCACAGCCCACCCCCTTGGCCACCCCCACCATTTCCCCCAGGCCTTGCAGAATCTCTCCTGGCCAGCAGCACGGATCCCGGTCCAGTGTGACAGGGCTGGACACAATCCACAGCCGGCACACCCGGTTCACAATTTGTGTGACCACACATGGTCCGCGCCGTTTGCAACTCGGCCAATTGGGGGCAGAGCATTGCGAGTGGGCGGGCCGATGAGGCGCCAACGACATTGCAACTGCATGTGGCATATCGGAGAGGGCGGAGCATGGCTGGCCGGCGTCAAACCGGCAGCCATCCCGATTTCGGCATCGGAGCCCATTCTCCGCCCGATCGCCAGACATGATTTTGGCGTTGGGCAGCGGAGAATCCTGCCCGTTATTTCCCTGTCTCCTGCTCCTTGTCATCATATAACCCTTGTTCATCATTCTCTTTCATTCTTTATTTTCAATCTGTAGTAAAGTAAGACACAAACTAACAATGGATGAGTACACCTTTCTTGGGATTAAAAAGAGTGAAGAGGTTTGGTACTTTTCACATGAATAGGTAGTTGTGCATCCATGAATCTCGCAGCTGCAATGTCCCTTCAATCTTACCATCTCTCTCCATTTTCTGTTCCTCGTGATCTGCCTGAAGTTTGGAACAAGCACTCTTGCTCTTTGCCATATTGTATGCCCTTCAATACAACTGAGTTAATGAGGTGAAAGCTGGTATTTAAGGGATGTCTCCCTCCTGGCATTAGATAACAAGTGGTATAGATCAACAGATATCACTCTGTTAAAGTGAAGGAAGGGGTTGGAAAATTTTGTGTGAGTGTAATTGTTGTTAGGGAAGATGACAACACACACCAAAATGTCTTGGTTTAGTTCCTTAATTAATTAAAGAGCTTGTCCAGCTATGAGCAGTGTGTTGGTGCCTAAGGGAGAGCAACAGAGTGTTACCTTGCCAGCCTTCATTAGGTCATTGAACTTTTTCCAATTTTGATCTACAGTTCTGAGGGTTAGAGAGATCATAATCTGGGCCACTGCCATCCTCATTCACATGCTGTTTCCTCCCATACTGCATTTTATCTGGATGTGTCCAAAGTCACCCTCACTAAAGTTGTGTTTTCCTGTCACATTATTCAGATTTCTTCTGTGGATGCCTCTGCCAGGTCCTACAAGTGGCACGAAATCATGCATGAGCCATTCTGTACAATTACCTGACTGCCAACTCGCTATGCTAAACATTTTTCTACTTACCAGCAATATCCCAGCCTTACAGCATAGAAGGCCATTCTGGCTATCAGGTCCATGCTCGCTCTCCTAAGGAGTAATTCACTTAATACCATACATATATGCTGAATTTTGCAGGGGAGTACTCTTGCCACCCCTGGGAAGAAGTGTCAGTGTCGCACCGACTGGCGTGCAACAAGGCCACCCTGCAGCAATAACACTCGATGAGTGGCCTAACAAATCATTTTGCGAAACAATGTTTCTTGCATCCTTCAATGGACCAAATTAGAGCAGTTATTGCATAGATACTTAGATACATAGAAGATAGGAGCAGGAGGTGGCCTTTTGGCCCTTCGAGCCTGCTCCGTTATTTATCACAATCATCCAACTCAATAGCCTAATCTTGCTTTCTCCTCATAATCTTTTATCCCATTCGCCCCAAGTGCTATATCGAGTTGCCTCTTGAATATATTCAATGTTTTAGCAATGCGTAGAGGAGATGCCACGAGAAGAGCAGTTCTTTATTGATCAAATTTCAGAGAAAGCCAGAGCGATCCAATTGAAACCAGTGAAGAAATCTTTCTGAATAGCTGTGAGCAGCTATATGGTCCAGACACCGAGTGGCCAGACGGTTACTGCAATTTGTAACGAAATATGAAATGAAATAAAAATCATTTATTGTCACGAGTAGGCTTCAAATGAAGTTACTGTGAAAAGCCCAGTACTGTGAAAAACCCGTGAGAAGCAAATCAAGGTCCAGGCGAAAGACGACAAGTCCAGTGAGGCGCTGGAAGAGCCAAAGGAAACTCCAGGCTTCTGGTTAACAGTCTTCAAGGAGGCATATATACTCAGTGACATGATACAGGAGCATGATGATGCCATATTTTAAATTTAAAAAAAATAATCTTTATTGTCACAAGTAGGCTTGCATTAACACTACAATGAAGTTCCTGTGAAAAGCCCCTAGTCGCCACATTCTGGCGCCTGTTCGGGTACCGGAGGGAGAATTCAGAGTTGCGTCCAACGGCGGAACTGCCCTGTACTCGTGAACAGGCTGAGCAATGGTTTGTGGTCTGTTATGATCTTAAATTGTCGTCCATAAACATATTGGTGGTACTTCTTAATTGAAGGCCACCGTCCAGAAGGCCACAGTCCCCCACCCCTGCAATGCATGACTTGACCACCCCTCCCCTACCAGACCCATCCGCCAACACCCCCCAGAGACCTCCCTAAAACAGGAAATGCCCCGAGCCATCCCCCTAAAATGGGTGACACCCTCAGAGATAGGGAGGCCATCACATAGAGAACGCGCTAAGACAGAGATAGTTTCTTGAATAATAAGGAAATCCGGGGTTATGGGAATAAGGCAGGAGAATGGGGATGAAAAGTATATCAGCCATGATTGAATGGCGATGCAGACTCAATGGGCCGAATGGCTGAATTCTGCTTCTATGTCTTATGGTCTTATATAGGGAGAACCCCCACAAAGACCCTCCCGATAGGGAGACCAACTCAGAGATTCCCTAGATACAGGGCTGGGTCAAGGCACCGGCAACTCGGGCAGTCGCCCGGGGCGCCATGTGCTAGGGGGCGCCAGAGACTCGGGTCCCGCGCATGCGCAGTTGGGCCGGTGCCAACCAGCGCATGCGCGGTGGCCGCCCTCCCCCAGGGCGGCCCCCCCTCGGTCCGCCCCACCCCGGTCCGCTCCCCCCCTCGGGTCCGTCCTCCCGCCCCCCTCGGGTCCGCCCCCCCCGCGGTCCCCCCCCGGGTCCGCCCCCTCCCTTCTCGGCCCCCCCCGGGTCCGCCCCCCCCTCTCGGCCCCCCCCTCTCGGCCCCCCCCCTCTCGGCCCCCCCCTCTCGCCCCCCCCTCTCGCCCCCCCCTCTCGCCCCCCCCTCTCGCCCCCCCCCCTCTCGCCCCCCCCCTCACCCCCCCCTCGCCCCCCCCTCGCCCCCCCCTCTCGGCCCTGGCCCCCCCTCTCGCCCCCCCCTCTCGGCCCCGCCCCCCCTCTCGGCCCCCGCCTCTCGGCCCCACCCCCCCTCTCTCGGCCCCCGCCTCCCTCTCTCGGGCCCCCCCCTCTCGGCCCCCCCCCTCTCGGCCCCGCCCCCCCCTCTCGGCCCCCCCCTCTCGCCCCCCCCCCTCTCGCCCCCCCCTCTCGGCCCCCCCCCTCTCGGCCCCGCCCCCCTCTCGGCCCCCCCCCCTCTCGGCCCCCCCCCTCTCGGCACCCCCCCCCCTCTCGGCCCCCCCCCCTCTCAGCCCCCCCCCCTCTCGGCCCCCCCCTCTCGGCCCCCCCCCCCAAGGGCGCCGAAGTTCAGCTTGCCCGGGGCGCCAGCAACCCTCGGGCCGGCGCTGCCTAGATAGGGATGCCCGCCAGAGACCCCCCCCCACCAAAGAGGCCCCCTAGCTAAAAGAACCCTCCCCCCCCCCCATCCCCCACCGAACAGATCCTCCAGAAAAGAGACTCCTGTCTGGAAACTAAAAAGTAGCCCAGACATTGGCAGTGAAAACACCTACTGTTGTAACACTCACCTGGGCATACACCTGCTGGCTCAATCAGTGGGAGCATCGCATATCAATTCCTGGGAAGATAAAAGCACTGACCTGTTTAAACCCCTCTGATCCTTTAGCTGCAAGCCATTCCTTCACTCTCTTAGTGGGCTGTGATTGACAGCTTCCACAAACACAGGTGTCAGCCTTGCTTCATTCATCTTCCTTCATGGTTCGGTAACTTTTTTTAAATTATAAATTTAGATTACCCAATTCTTTTTTTCCAATTAAGGTTCAATATAGCGTGACCAATTCACCTACCCAGCACATCTTTTTGGTTTGTGGGGATGAAACCCACGCAGACACGGGGAGAATGTGCAAACTCCCACGGACAGTGACAAAGGGCCGGGATCGAACCTGGATCGTTGGCCCTGTGAGGTCCATCGCTAACCACTGTGCCAGCGTGCCACCCCTTGGTTCAGTAACTCTAAGCACTATAACCACAATGTTTACAGACATCAACCATTTCAGAGAGTTGAGTGCATTCCAATCACCCTCCCTCAGGCTTGAGTGATTCAAATGCATTTAACTCTCTTTGAAGGGGTTGATGTTCGTAAACATTGTGGTTACAGCACTTAGAATTACTGAAGCTGTTTTCCCCCACTTGCTGGGCCCGGATTTCCAGGTTCCATGATATTCTGCAACCCCCCCCCCCCCCCCCCCCCCCCCCCCACCTCCCCTCCCTCCTTATCCATCCATCTCTGGTATCTCTGGTATCTGCACTCCCACAGTCCTTCCATTATTCCCATGGTTTAGCTCATGTACATTTCTGATCTAAGATTATCATTCACCAAAATTAATTGATTAATTGTTATTTTGACATAGGCATACAGCATATGAAATAGATGGTATCTAAAAGTAACTTAGACTATTTGATCCTTTCAAGATTGCACAAACGTTCCTACTCTGAACCTCAAATAATATTTTTTTGAAATAATTTGTTTGTAAAGATGGAGCTGTCCAAATGTTGTTCAGTTGTGTGGGTTTCAGTAAGTTTTGAAAAATCCACAGAAAGTTATATTTGTAACTGGAGTGAACAGAAGCACATTTGAAAAGGGTTCCCTTCATAATCAAAGAGTTAAGAGTTGGAAGGCAGCATTCTTTTCTGTACTCACACACTTCCATTAATGTGCTTTCTGTTAAGATCCTAGCCTGCAGCCATGAATTTGCATTTGCAGGCAGGGTTCTGCCGTATGTTTTGACAGAATTTGGGGTTATTGATTTGTTTATGCACAGTTGGGAATTGCCAGTGAAAAGAAGACCACCAAACAGCAGAGGAAAAGTGCAGCTGGCGGAATCATAACGTGTTCATCGCGCCTGCAGACTTCAGGAACTATGAAGGAATGTCAGTCTGTGCTACTGCTGATAAATCATTTTCACGTGACTCCTTCGTCTAACTCACCGCACTACTGGGCTATACCAAACCCTTCTCCAAGCGATTTGCTATAAATACGTTCTGAATTCTGATTCTTTTTGGAAGATCAAACTACAAAAGAGCCCCGGGAAGTGGGGGGAATGGGCCGCCATTCGTGGAGGTTCGCCCCTGGGGTGCAGGCTGGGCGGGGGGAGGGGTTGCGAGTGGTCTAACATCGGAGGGTCCGGCATGCCACCCCCAGAATCGTGTATACCCATAACAGGGGGGCTCTGGCCACTGCCTGTCTGTCCCATTGAACACCCCCATGCAGAGCTCTGTCTGTGTTAATATGGTAACAGTCTCTTTAAATCCCACTAACCATGACGGCTGCTGGCTATTACTAATAGGGATTTAATAATTCGAGTAATGTGAGCCCTTCACGACTCACAAGTGGATTCCCGTGAATAGGCGGGCATGTCGCAGGTGCATGTTACCGCCTAGCATCCCAATCTGACTGTGAGGCTTGGACACTGCCTAAACTCCGGAGGCTTCCACACAACAGAAGCAGCAGCCAACATTAAAACATCCAAGAGTTGGGCCGCAGCACCTGGGACATCTCCGCGACCAAAGGGTGTGGAGCAAGGAGAGAACAAGCGCCCGGTCCAGGTAACATTGCCAGCAGGTGCCTGGAGTACAGGCTCTGGGGTCTGGGGCCCCTGCTACTGCCAGGGTTGCATGTGCAGGGCGTGTTGGATGGCATCAGGAGGGATGGCAGGGCATGTGAGGGTGGGGAGGCAAGGGGTCTTGGGGTGGAAACCATAACTGATTGTCTCTCATCCTCTCCAATTCTTTACAGATGTCAACAGTGCTAACCACTATGCTGCCATGCCACCCGTTCATCCTTACAAGCCTCAGTGATTGCTTCAAATGCTTTAACAAAGTTTAATGTCTTAGCTAAAGTATTCAAGCCTCCTGTAAGCTGATGTGAACTATCTCTCTGACAGTTATTGCAGAATCCAGAGCATATTCAAAATCTGTAGTCATGCTTCACCTCTGCTAGGTCATCACACTAATACCGTGGCAGCATGGTAGCCTAGTAGTTAGCACTAAGGCTTCAGAGCGCAGGGTCCCAGCGAATCAATTACAGGCAAAGGACATCCTGAAATGGTGTCAGAGGAGATGTGAGTCAGGATACAATGCTTCAGCAGCTGCCACTTTTGGACTTTGAGTTTGTAAAATTAATAATTGATAGGTCTGAACCCTCACTTCCTCCTCATATCACTCCCTCCCTCTCTCCCCTTCTCTCTCTCTCCCCTTCTGCCTCTTCCCTCCCCTCCCCTTTACAAATAGACAGAACCGTGTTTAGGTGAAAAAATATACTTTATTGACTATTGTGTTTAATGGAGAATATATATTTTATTGCAAGAAATTTGTTGAAGTTGAGGTCATGACACAAAATGTCATTGTTCAGCTGATAAAATTAAATGTTCAGGTAAATGTTAACTGGTTTCAAAGATGTACAATTTAGCATGGCCAGTCCACCAAACCTGCACATCTTTGGACAATGGGTGAAAACTGGAGCACAGAGGAAACCCACACAGTCATGGGGAGAACATACAGAGAGTCAGTCACCCAAGGCTGTGCGGTGCTGTGAGGCAGCAATGATAACCACTATACCGCCGCCAATTTGCTTTGGTTTCCTCCTACAGCCCATAGATGTGCAGGTTAGGTGGACTGGCATGGTTAAATTGCCCCTTAATGTCCAAAGGTTAGGTAGGGTTATCGGGATAGGGCGGGGGCATTGCCCTGTGTAGGTTCCTCTTTCAAAGCCACGGTGCAGACTTGATGGGCTGAGTGGCTTTTTTCTGCACTGCAGTGATTCTACAATTCTATAAACACAAATTTAAAGACCTTCATTTTGAGTTCAACAAAAGAGTTGGTATGTTATGGCAAATATTCAGCCTGGAGCCCAGTTACCAGTGGCGTACTGGAGGGATCAGTTCTGAGTCCTCTGCTGTTTGTGATTTTCATTAATGACTTGGATGAGGGAGTTGAAGGGTGGGTCAGTAAATTTGCAGACGGTACGAAGATTGGTGAAGTTGTGGATAGTGAGGAGGACTGTTGTCGGCTGCAAAGAGACATAGATAGGATGCAGAGCAGGGCTGAGAAGTGGCAGATGGAGTTTCACCCTGAAAAGTGTGAGGTTGTCCATTTTGGAAGGACAACCATGAATGCGGAAAACAGGGTTAACAGTAGGGTTCTTGGCAATGTGGAGGAGCAGAGAGATCTTGGGGTCTATATTCATAGAACTTTGAAAGTTGCCACTCAAGTGGACAGAGCTGTGAAGAAGGCCTATGGTGTGCTAGCGTTCATTAACAGAGGGATTGAATTTAAGAGCCATGAGGTGATGATGCAGCTGTACAAAACCTTTGGTAAGGCCACATTTGGAGTACTGTGTGCAGTTCTGGTCGCCTCATTTTAGGAAAGATGTGGAAGCTTTGGAAAAGGTGCAAAGGAGATTTACCAGGATGTTGCCTGGAATGGAGAGTAAGTCTTACGAGGAAAGGTTGAGGGTGCGCGGCCTTTTCTCATTAGAATGGAGAAGGATATCCCGGGGAACACGGATGGGGGATTCAGGGGGTGGCAAAGGGCGGACATCAGCAAATTGAGGGACCTGTTTATTGGCGGGAGGTTTGCGGGCCTTGGGGAACTGGAAGATAAATTTGGCCTTCCCCAAGGGAACATGTTCAGATACCTGCAGGTAAAGGTATTTGCTAGGCGACAGGTAGAGGGATTCCCTTTGCTGCCCTCGCAGGGGACGATGGACAGAGTGCTTTCGGGGGTGTGGGTAGGAGAGGGGAAGGTGTCTGACATCTATAAGGTAATGCAGGAGGTGGAGGAATCGTCAGTGGAGGAGCTGAAGGCTAAATGGGAGGAGGAACTCAGGGAGCAGATAGAGGACGAGACTTGGGCGGAGGCCTTGGAGAGAGTCAACTCTTCCTCCTCGTGTGCGAGGCTTAGTCTCATCCAATTTAAGGTGCTGCACCGGGCCCACATGTCCGGGACTAGGATGAGTAGGTTCTTTGGGGGTGAGGACAGGTGCACCAGATGTTCGGGGAGTCCAGCGAACCACGCCCATATGTTCTGGGCATGCCCAGCACTGGAAGAATTCTGGAAAGGGGTGGCGGGGATGGTGTCGAGGGTGGTTGGATCCAGGGTCAAACCAGGGTGGGGCCTCGCGATTTTTGGAGTTGCAGTAGAGCCGGGAGTGCAGGAGGCGAAAGAGGCCGGTGTCCTGGCCTTTGCGTCCCTAGTAGCCCATCGAAGGATTCTGTTACAATGGAAGGATGCAAGGCCCCCAAGCATGGAGACCTGGATCAGTGACATGGCGGGATTTATAAAATTGGAAAAGGTCAAATTTGCCCTGAGAGGATCAATACAAGGGTTCTATAAACGATGGCAGCCTTTTCTGGACTTCCTGGCTCAGAGATAGGTAACTTGGTCAATAGCAGCAGCAACCCGGGGTGGGGGGGGGGGGGGGGGGGGGGGGGGGTGCATTATTGTAGTGTTTATTCTGTAACTTTATAGTGTGTTAATTTGCGTTGTTGTTAAAATGCTGGGTTGTTCATGGGGATGGGGCGAATGTATATGATTGTTAATATTATTGTTATTTTCGGTATTTTACTAAGGTGCATCAATGTTGTATAAAATCAAAAATTTTCAATAAAAATTATTTTTTAAAAAAGAATGGAGAAGGATGAGGGGCGACTTGATAGAGGTTTATAAGATGATCAGGGGAATAGATAGAGTAGACAGTCAGAGACTTTTTCCCAGTGTGGAACAAACCATTACAAGAGGACATAAATTTAAGGTGAATGATGGAAGATATAGGGAGGATATCAGAGGTAGGTTCTTTACCCGGAGAGTAGTGGGGGCAGGAAATGCACTGCCTGTGGAAGTAGTTGAGTCGGAAACATTAGGGACCTTCAAACGGCTATTGGATAGGTACATGGATTACGGTAGAATAATGGAGTGTAGATTAATTTGTTCTTAAGGGCAGCACGGTAGCATTGTGGATAGCACAATTGCTTCACAGCTCCAGGGTCCCAGGTTCGATTCCGGCTTGGGTCACTGTCTGTGCGGAGACTGCACATCCTCCCCGTGTGTGCGTGGGTTTCCTCCGGGTGCCCCGGTTCCCTCCCACAGTCCAAAGATGTGCAGGTTAGGTGGATTGGCCATGATAAATTGCCCAGTGTCCAAAATTGCCCTTAGTGTTGGGTGGGGTTACTGAGTTATGGGGATAGGGTGGAGGTGTTTACCTTGGGTAGGGTGCTCTTTCCAAGAGCCGGTGGAGACTCAAGGGGCCGAATGGCCTCCATCTGCACTGTAAATCCTATGATAATCTATGATTAATCAAGGACAAAAGTTCGGCACAACATCGTGGGCAGAAGGGCCTGTTCTGTGCTGTACCTTTTCTATGTCAAAACACTTGAAGAGGGCACAGACCACCCATCAGAGCCAGCGATCAGGGAAACATCCGCAACAATAAATACAGAACAAGCAGGAACATCAACAATAAATGAAGGTGGAACACAAAAGACTATTCAGCCATTGCTCAGGAGATCAACCAGATTAAGTCATAAGACTGAGAAGCTGAACTTGTAGCGAACTGAATACAGTACATGTTTAAAGTTATCATGCATATCATGTTTTGTAAAGCACAGTTACATTTGTGAATGTTAATACTTCCAAAGGAAGGGGGATGTGATGATATGCATGAGCTTATCAATACAGTTATCTATCAATGTATATAGTTATCAGTGTGACCTCCGACCAGCAACTGGCGATAGAGATCCACCATGTGATTCAAGGGATTCGGCAGTTGAAAATAAGTCATATTAGAGGACAGTCGCACTTGAAGGAGCTCCAGGGGAATTCACTGAATTCAATTATTTGTTACCATTTGTATTATAGTTCATTAGTTATCTTTCCACGTGTTCATATTGTTAGGGAGCACGGTGGCGTAGTGGTTAGCACTGCTGCCTCATGGTGGCAAGGTCCCCACAACCCAAAGATGTGCAGGCTAGGTGGATTGGCCATGCAAAATTGCCCCTTAATTGGAAAAATGAACTGGGTACTCTAAATTTAGAGAATTTATTTTTTAAGTGTTCATTTGTTAATAAATTATCTTACTAGTCAAAGAACTAGATGCTCTGTGTTGATATTTATCACGGCCATAACACAGAGCATAACACTTTGGAGGAGTTTGTATGAGTGAGTGTTTGTTCCTTTTCTGAAATTATTTTCCCGTTAAAGTGTTTCTTTTGTTTTGATGGCGGGGTTTCTGGAGGCCAGACATTTCAGCGGGTGGGTCATCAAGAGTGAGTGCTCCTTTTGCTGCTTTTTAGGGAGTGTGAATGGGGGAGGGGAATTGGGGGGGGGGGTAGAGAGGCCTTGGGCCAGGGCCACCATGCTAGCTGGGCCGGCTAGTTAATGAGAGTGCAGTGGGGGTTTTTCAGGGGATAGGCAGGGGGAGGGGGGTGAGGTTGTTGTTTTAAGAATGGGGGGAGGATTGCTGACAAGGGTGTAGTTGATGTGGCGCAATTGGAAAGGGATCGATGATGGTGGACAACCGAGGGTGAGGCTGGAGACACAGGCTGGGGACTGGCCCAAAATGTGGTATGGCTGATCAGCAGTGGAGGGGGGTGGGGATCCCCCTGACCAGGCTGGTCACGTGGGGCTAAATAGGCCAGTCAAACGCACGTGCGTTCATGCACTTGAGGGGTCTGAAGGCGGACGTGGCCTTTTTGTAGGAGACACAGTTAAAGATAAGGGACCAGACAAAGTTGAGGAAAGGATCGGTAGGGCAAGTGCCCGCAGTGTATGCTGGATGTAGGGTGTTGCTGGATGAGGAGGTGTGCAAGTGGGTGAGGGCTGCCATTCGAAGGTATGTGGACCTAAATGATACAGGGGAGGCACTCAAGATAGTGGTCGGGGGGGAGTTTATCTCAATTCAGAAGAAGGTGGTGATGTGTTAGGCAGGTTGGTTCGACGTCGACTGCAACTGGATGCAGGGAAGCTAGAAACAAACGTCTGACACTGGAGATGATCCAACACTGTTTTATTTAACTGTGAACTGCTGCACATGTTCAGCTGTGGGTTGACGCACTACTAATCCTACTGATGACCTCTTACTGGCTCGACCAGACTTACTAGCTCCCACATGGCTATAGTGCCCACTAACTTGTGCACTCTGACTGTCTCAGTATCTGGGTCCCGAAAGAGCGGGAGTCTTAATGCCCTGTGGGCTTTATAGTGGTGGTGTCCTGTCTGGTGATTGGTTGTTTTGAGTTGTGTGTTCATTGGTCATCCTGTGTGTCAATCACTGCCTGTCTGCATCTCATTATAGACATGAGTGGATATTATGACAGGTGGAGCGGGCTAAGATGGCAAGGCTGGTATATGAGATCTTGCGGGTGTATGGAAGGTATTTGCAGATCCTGAACGCAGAGCTGATGGGGAAGATTTTGGCCGATTCTCTGGGTACAAGTTGAACATGGGAGAGAGGTGTTCCCGATTGAGGCTAGAGGGCAGGAGAGGAGATTACGGGAGCTGCCGTTTAAGGCAGTGGGGGCTAGTTTTAGATACCTTGGCATCTAGGTGACGCGGGGTTGGGCGCAGCTGCACAAGCTGAACTTGACTCGGTTGGTGGAGCAGATGAAGGGGGCCTTTAGGAGGTGGGATGTGTTTCCATTGTCACTGGTGGGACGGCCGCATGAGTAAAAATGAAAGTGCTGCCAAGATTTCTGTTTCAGAACTTCCCAGTCTTTGTCCCGAAGGTGTTCTTTAAAACAGTCAAAGTGCTGATTTCTGGGTTTGTGTTGGTGGGAAAGACCCCGCGGGTCAGGGTGGCTTTTCTGGAACGAGGGTGAGGAGTGGCCGAACATAATGAACTACTACTGGGTGGTCAAACATTGCTATGATCAGTAAATGGGTAGTGGGGGGGCTGCTACTTATAGGGGAACAAGTTTAAGGGTGTTGTTAACAGCGTCTGTTGTTTTCAATGGCCAGATACTCCATGAGCCCAGTGGTGGTATCGGCCTTGAGGGTATGGGGACAGTGGAGGCTGCATCTGGAATTGGAGGGTACCTCGCTTTGGGCACCGAACTGTGACAGCCATAGGTTTGTGCTGAGGGGGCTGGATGCGAGGTTTCGGGGCATGGCCGCAGGCAGGGATTGAGCAATTCAGTGATAGGTTTACAGGGGGCAGATTCTGGAGGACCTGGAGGTAGTGATGAGCCACCAATTGCACGAGAGACGAGTTGCTATACAAACGTTAGGTTTTAATAAGCTAGAACTTAGCCCTGCGGTTGTCTACAATAAAATGGACGACCGCCGGGCGCTCCGACTATTTATACCTTGGTAAGGAGGCGTGGTTAACACAGCCTCTCGACCAATCGGAGAGCTGTCACATGACTGGTCTCAACCAATCGGTCGAGAGGCACATGACCGACCAGGGCCAATGGTAAGCCGGTGTTCTGCACCAATGGCAGACAGCTATGCAAATCATATCACCACATTCACCCCCTGCTGAGAAAAGCCGGGGGGGGGGGGGGTATCAACGAGAGCCGGGGGAGGGGGAGGGGGTGGAGAGAGAGAACTGGTGATATGAGTAGCAGCCGGGAGGACAAAAATTTTCTCTCCTTTCTTTTATTACATTTTTGGCTTCCCACTGGCCCAGACAATTAGCAATATTACACAAAGTCCCAACAAAGTCCATGGAGCTGTTGAAATTTAGATCAATTCGATCAGTCTTTTCGTGGCCCGTAACGTTCTGGCAGACCGCCGCAGTGGAGTAGGTGACGTCGGTTCAGCCGATGGTGGTGGTTCCGCTGACGTCCTGGAGTCCGGGAGCGATGGTCCTTGAATAGTTTCCGTCACCCGAGCTAGCTGTGGAGACGCCATGGATGGGGAAGGGGTGACCTGAGTGGGGCGTTGGGGGAAAAAAAAGGGGGGGTCTGCGGTGAAGGGGGGGAAGGCCGCACGCCGGCGGGTGCCAGGTTCCGGAGGGAGACCATGTCCTGCCGACCGTCGGGGTACTCCACATACGCATACTGCGGGTTAGCGTGGAGTAACTGGACTTGTTCCATCAACGGGTCGGACTTGTGCACCCGCACATGCTTCCGGAGCAAGATGGGTCCAGGGGTGACCAGCCACGTCGGGAGAGGGGATCCGGAGAACGACTTCCTGGGGAAGACAAGAAGACGTTCATGAGGTGTCTGATTTGTTGCGGTACAGAGGACTGAGCGGATAGAATGTAGGGCATCGGGGATAACCTCTTACCATCGGGAAATAAGGAGATCTCTGGACCGGAGGGCCAGTAGTATGGTCTTCCAGATGGTACCATTCTCCCGCTCGACCTGTCCGTTACCCCGGGGGTTATAGCTGGTCGTCCTGCTAGAGGCAATGCCCCTGTTGAGCAGGAATTGACGCAGCTCGTCGCTCATAAAGGAGGACCCCCGATCGCTGTGTATGTACGCAGGGTAGCCGAACAGGGAGAAGATGGAGAGGAGGGCCTTAATGACGGTCGATGTGGTCATGTCGGGGCAGGGAATGGCGAAGGGGAAGCGGGAGAATTCGTCAATTACCGCCAGGAAGTAAACGTTGCGGTTCTTAGAGGGAAGGTCAATGCTGAGACGTTTGAAGGGGCGGGATGCTTTGATCAGGTGTGCGCGCTTGGGGGCGGTAGAAGTGCGGTTTGCACTCGGCGCAGATGTGGCAGTCACGGGTTACTGTCCTGACTTCCGTGATGGAGAAAGGCAGGTTGTGGGCCTTAATGAAATGGTAGAGACGGGTCACCCCTGGATGGCAGAGGTCCGCGTGGAGGGAGCGGAGGCTCTCTATCTGCGCGCTAGCGCAGGTACCGCGGGACAGGGCATCAGGAGGCTCATTGAGCTTCCCAGGACGATACAAGATCTCTTAGTTGTACGTGGACAACTCGATCCGCCACCGTAAGACCTTGTCATTCTTGATCTTGCCCCTTTGTGCATTATCAAACATGAAGGCTACTGACCGTTGGTCTGTGAGGGGGGTAAACCTCCTGCCGGCCAAATAGTGCCTCCAATGTCGCACTGCTTCGACTATGGCCTGGGCTTCCTTTTCCACAGAGGGGTGGCGGAGTTCGGAAGCCTGGAGGGTTCAGGAGGGTTCTGGAGAAGAAGGCCACTGGTCTGCACGCTTGGTTCAGGGTGGCCGCCAGAGCTACTTCTGATGTGTCGCTCTCGACCTGGAAGGGGAGGGACTCGTCGATGGCGCGCATCGTGGCCTTTGCGATGTCCGCTTTTATGTGGTTAAAGGCCTGGCAGGCCTCTGTCGATGGCGGGAAGGTCGTGGTTTGAATGAGGGGACGGGCCTTGTCAACGTAGTTGGGAACCCATTGGGCGTAGAAACCCAGGCAGCGTTTGAGGGATTTGAGGGTATTGGGGAGAGGGAGTTCCATCAGGGGGCGCATGCGTTCGGGGTCGGGGCCTATCACTCCTTTACGCACTACGTAGCCGAGGATGGCTAAACGGTCGGTGCTAAACACACACTTATCCTTATTGTATGTGAGGTTAAGGAGTTTTGTGGTTTGGAGGAATTTCTGGAGGTTGGCGTCATGGTCCTGCTGATCGTGGCCGCAGATAGTGACATTATCAAGATACGGGAAGGTAGCCCGGAATCCGTACTTGTCGACCATTCGGTCCATCTCCCGTTGGAAGACGGAAACCCCATTTGTGACACCAAATGGAACCCTAAGGAAGTGGTAGAGGCGCCCATCTGCCTCAAAAGCGGTGTATTTGCGGTCACTCACGTGGAGGGGGAGCTGGTGGTAAGCGGACTTAAGGTCCACAGTGGAGAAGACCTTGTATTTCGCGATATCGTTTACCATGGTGGAAATACGGGGGAGAGGATACGCGTCCAGTTGTGTAAACCGGTTGATGGTCTGGCTATAGTCGATGACCATCCGGTTTTTCTCCCCAGTCCGGACCACCAGCACTTGGGCTCGCCAGGGACTGTTGCTGCCCTCGATGACCCCTTCCTTCAGCAACCTATGTACCTCGGACCTGATGAAGGTCCGGTCCTGGGTGCTGTACCATCTGCTCCGTGTCACGACGGGTTTGCAATCGGGGGTGAGATTAGAAAACAAGGAAGGGGGGTCCACTTTGAGGGACGGGAGGCTGCAGACAGTGAGGGGGGGTATAGGGCCGCCGAATTGGAAGGTCAAGCTCTGCAGGTTGCACTGGAAGTCCAGTCCTAGGAGTGCCGGTGCGCAAAGGTCAGGGAGGACAAGGAGTTTATCATTTTTAAAAACCTTCCCTTGGACCGTGAGGTCCGCGATGCAGCACCCGGTGATGCGGACGGAGTGCAAACCTGAGGCTAACCCGATTTTGTGTTTTACAGGATGGACAGGGAGTGTGCAGCATCTTACCCTGGCAGGGTGAACAAAGCTTTCCGTGCTCCCGGAGTCCAGCAGGCAGCCCGTCTCGTGGTCGTTTTGGCGAGCGTGCGTGGACGTGACTGGTCGAGCTGAATGGCCGCGAGCCGTGGAGAAAATCCGTATTCGTCATCGTCGTCCGAGTAGATGCTGGAAGAACCTTGAGTGCCAGTCGCGGAAGGTGGTGCCCAGGACCCGCACGTGGAGTCGGGTGGAGCCATGGTGGGGGGGCTGGTTGCAGATTCCAGGTATCCTTCGAGACATGCCAGCCAATATTCAAAAAGTTCTGCAGAGTTCGGAGTTTGCGGTCTGATGCGGAGGCATTCGGGCTTGATCCGGAACTCCATCTTCAAAAATCTAGCTTATTAAATTGATGAGCCATCAATTGCACGAGAGACAAGTTGCTATATAAAAGTTAGGCTTTAATAAGCTAGAACTTAGCCCTGCGGTTGTCTACAATAAAATGGACGACCGCCGGGCGCTCCGACTATTTATACCTCGGTAAGGAGGCGTGGTTAACTCAGCCTCTCGATCAATCGGAGAGCTGTCACATGACTGGTCTCAACCAATCGGTCGAGAGGCACATGACCGACCAGGGCCAATGGTAAGCCAGTGTTTTGCACCAATGGCAGACAGCTATGCAAATCATATCACCACAGGTAGAAAATGAATTGACCGGGGGATCACCTTTAAGTACCTGCATGTCCGGGATTCTGTAAGGAGAGAGGTGCCGTCCTTTCCTGAGCTACCGCCCCTGGGGTTGTAGGATAACGTGCTGTTGAAGGAGGAGATAGGGGAGAGGAAGATGTCCAAGGTCTACAAGGAGCTGATGGATTGGGAGGGGTCCTGGTGGGGGATATAAAGCATGAGTGGGTGGAGGACCTGGCAGGGAAGATTGAGGCCGTGACAAGGGCTGAGGCCCTGCGGAGGGTGAATGCGGCCTCATCGTGTGTGAGGCTAAGCCTCATTCAGTTTAAAGCAATTCATAGAGCACATATCATGGTAACACAGATGAGCAGGTTTTTTGAGGGGGTAGAGGATAGATGTGGGCGGTGCGCGGGGAGGCCTGTGAATCACATCCATATGTTTTGGGCTTGTCCGAAACTGAAGGGGTTCCAGCAAAGGTTTGCGGACGTAATGTCTGAGGTGCTGGGGTGAAGGAGTCCAGAGGTAGTGATATTTGGGGTATCGGAAGACTCGGGAGTCCAGGGAGCGAGAGGGGCCGATGTCTTGGCCTTTGCCTCCCTGATAGCCTGGAGACGGATCTTACTTGGATGGAGGGACTCGGAGCGCCGAAAGTGGGGATGTGACCTGGCGGAATGCGGAGGTTGGAGAAGGTCAAGTTCATCCTGAGAGGGGCGGTTGATGGGTTTGCTCAGAGGCGGAAGCTTCTTTTAGGAGGATTGAGGGGTCAGCAAAGGGAGGGGGGGAAAGGGGGGTACGGGGGTTAAAATGGGGAAAGCAAGGCGGGAGAAGGGGCGACAATGGGGAGCGGGCGGGGAGTGGTGCTGGTTATTTATGATGTTGTTTGATTTTTTTCTTCTGCTTTTTTGTTTCTATGAAAATGCCTGAATCAAATATATTTTTTAAAAACGCAGCTCCTGCAAGACAAAAGACACGATGCACGATTAGACCGTGGGCCGGGGTTTGGTGGGGGTTAGGGTGGTGCGAGGGTGAGTACGGTGTTGGGGTGATATCTGGCAAATCTCTCACTGTTTCTCATTGGAATCGATTATGTTCCACGTGGCGCTGGTGCTAGCCCCTCAATGGTCACTGAATCGGCCCAGGTGCGGAGGACATCCAGAGCCCTCTGCTCTGCCACGGTGTCAACATTTGTCTCTGGAACGGAGAATTCCGCTGATTGTATTTACAAGGACAAAGCACCTCTGCATCACATTATCGTAGGATGCTTACAATCATATGATTGGCGGAGAAATGGGAGGAATCCACTTTCTTCATCTGTGAGATACTGCATGGAGTCACAGAATGTACTCAAGACTGACAGCTTAAAGGTATTGCTGCTTTCCAAAGTAACAGCTAACAGTGTTTCAAAGTACACTTGTAATGGAACTCGTGGTAGCATAGTGGTTTGCACAGTTGCTTCACAGCACCAGGATCCCAGGTTCGTTTCACGGCTTGGGTTACTGTCTGTGTGGAGTCTGCACGTTCTCCCCATGACTGCGTGGGTTTCCTCCGGGTGCTCCGGTTTCCTCCCACAGTCCAAAGGTATGCAGGATAGGTGGATTGGCCATGATAAATTGCCCTTAGTGTCCAAAAAAGGTTAGGTGGGGTTACAGGGATAGGGTGGAGGCATGGGCTTAGGAAGGGTGCTCTTTCCAAGGGCCGTTGCAGACTCGATGGGCCGAAAGGCCTCCTTCTGCACTGTAAATTTTATGATCTGTACTGACACTGGTTAGTTACACTTCTGAACCGGTGCCAGCAAAAATCAGTTGTAAGGAGTGGACATAGATGTTAATGTGTCCCTGGAGAGTGACATTTTGCCTTCTTCCTTAAGGCCCTGGTGCTTTCATTCTGGCCTCATTCTGGTTCCCGTGCAGGAGAAAGATGGTCTGTCTGTGACAGCTGTTACTCTGACTGAAGAGTTGCTTCAGGCCTTTAAGACTCCAAAAAGACCATCCCAACCACCGACCACTCAACCTCATCTCACTCAGGAAACGCCTATAGAAGTGATCACAGCTAAATTAGCTGCCACATTAGGGTAGACAGACACAGGGAGAAAAAATGCTTATAAACAGGGTGATGGAAATTTCTTGCAGCCGTTGGAAAATACCTTTTGTTCTGTAAATGAATGCAACTTCTGCAAATAGATTTTTGAGTTCATTTCTGTGCATGCTTTCTCATTCTGGAAATATTGATGATGATGGAAGAAATGTGGCAAATAATATTTAGGCCACATAAGTACCAGGCAATGACCATGGACACAATTTACCCACCTCGTCACGCATGACTTGGTGGTGTGACGAGGTCATTGAATCTCACGAGAGGCCACTCCCGAGATTCAGGACATTCGAGACGTCTCGCAAGAGTCAACTGAACCTTGCAGCATGTCACAATTTGGATCTCACCCAGGGTGGCAATGCTGGGGTGCACGGGTGCCAGGGTGGCACTCAAAGGTCAGTGTCTGAGGGGGGGGGGGGTTGCTATGCCCATGGAAGGGGCATGAGGGGGATATGAAGTGTGGGGGAGTGAAGGGTGGGGAACCTGAAGGGCAGGTGACACTGAAAGTGAGGTGGGTAGGCCTGAAAAGGGAGGGAGGGCCTCAGCGACCCCATAGCAGGGCCTCCTCACTTGGGTGGGCATGAGTAATGCCCACGTGTGCGGGGATGACATTGTCCATGGGTGGGGAGTGTGGGGGACCCTCCAGCTCACTTCGAGATTGGGGCACCCTTTCAAAATGGTGGCCTGACCTCTGAGGAGCCAGCCTCACCGGCGAGTTCAATTTCCCATTGTTGAAAACATTTCTAAGTGTGGGCTGAACTAGGGAGAACTCCTCAAGGCCCAAAAAATGACAGTGTGGGTGAATACTGGTGTGGATCTCACCCAAAAAGCTGGTGGGAAACACCCCACCGAACCTGCCCAAAATGATACTTAGAAGCTTCTTGGCCGATACCTCCTCCATATCTAATAAGGGAGAACCAAACCATCTCTCCTTACCATTGACCAGAAACTGAATGGACCAACCAAATAAATACTGTGGCCGGAGGCTGGGAATTCTGAAGAGAGTAACTCACCTCTGGACACTGCAATGCCTGTCCACCATTGACAAGGCGAAAGTCATAGAATACTTCCAATTGCCTGGACGAGTACAGCCCCAACAACACTCAAGAATCTCAACTCCATTCAGGACAAAGCAGCCCGTTTGATTGGCATTCCATCCAGCTCCTTCCATATGCATTCCCTTTACAACCAACACACAGTGGCAGCAGTGTGTACCACCTACAAGATGCACTGCAGGAACTCACCAAGGCTCCATGAACAGCACTTTCTAAACCCATGGCATATACCACCTAGATGGACAAGGGCAGCAAGTGCATGGGAATACCACCAACTGCAGGTTCCCCCCCAAATCATTCACCATCCTGACTTGCCGTTCCTTCACTGCTGCTGGGTCAAAATCAAGAACCTCCCTTCCTAAAATGGGTGTACTGACTGCAGCAGTTTAAGAAAGCTGCTCACCACCACCTTCTCAGGGACAATTAAGGTGGGCAATAAATGCTGGTCTAGTCAGCGACAACCATGTCCTATTAATAAATGGGAAAAAAAAGACTTGAAATGGTGAGTTAACCCACATCTATTGAAAGCACTGGACTATATATTATGCCCACCTTTCCGTAGCTAATGTTGCTGCCTATCCTGTGCTGCACAGTCTATTACATCTTCCCTTTTCTGTGCACCTTCCTCATGCTGACGGAGGGGAATTAATTCCAACTCCTCTTCATCATTGTTGTTTCAGCTTTGGAAACAGCAAACCTTTCTTCCTTGCAATATTTTGCAGATCGTAAATGATATAGAGAAACTTAATCTATGATGTCAGTTGAAATCAGGCAGTATTCAAAGATACATGGATCAGACCATTAAGAAGCAACTTTAGAATTAATATCGGGTTGTTTATTTATGCAGAGACTGATAGATATTTAGAATAGATTTCCAAATTGAGTAGTGTATGCAAATACTAAGCATTATTTACAAAACAATTAGACATAGAAATTGAGAGAGTACAGGATTGTTTTGGATGCAAATACTTATTGAGAGGGGCCATAGTATCTTTCCTCCTTTACCGGTAGCTTGTGATTTGGAATTAATGCATAAAGGATAAAGGATGAAATAATTGATCTTGCACAGAAGCTGCATGTTCATAGAATGAAAGCCATTTCTATTGATAAAATTGAGGGGATTGTCATATTGGGCTTGAGCTGCCTGTGTATTCTATCAGCAACAATGGCCATTGGAGATCAGACAGCAATTACGTGGCCAGCCCAATGGAAAAGAAACATGACCGATGTGTATAATGGGCAGTTATTGCCAGTTTCCTACTATCACTGAAAGTTAACATTAGCTCTATTATCCTGAAATGCAAGTTCCATCTAAAGGGGTCTCACAAGAGATATTTTTTCTGGACGTTTTTCCACTTTTGTTATTGCTGCTCTGCAGAACTACTTTTCTATTTCAAGACCGCATAAATGCCTGTCTTTCTCTCACCAATATTTGAAAGCTACAGGACAACTCGTCACTTCCTGGTGAATGCAAGCAGTGAATTTGAAGATTAGCATTGAGTGATTCACAGCGTGCAGCAGAAAAAGAACATTTGATGATGACAGATGGGAGGAGCAGGAACTTACTGGATGGATGGTTATGTGCACCCTCAAACACCAGCTTCGGGAAGCACAGCTGTAAAGTTTGACAGTCTTGTCATGCTTCCTATTGTTAATAAGTGGAAAGAACACCAAAGCGCTGGTCATGATGATAGATCCTTCAGCCAGCTGTTTAATACATGTGTAAGCAGCACATTGGCTGATGCTGCTGTTGATCTTTATGCTAGCCTGGAAGAAGACAGAGCTAAACTTTGAGAGTTCTGGTGGCTTTGACTGCTAGAATAACTTGTGTTATTCCTATGGTGCCAGTTGACTATCGGTCTCCTTGAAGCAGATGGCCTGGAATCTGCAGAGCGTGTTGCTCTTCATCATTAGTGTGCAGGTGTGCAAAAGCTCTGCAGATATGGTCAGTGACCAAATGATTTGGTGCAGGTAGTGTGGTTAGTACTTGCTTATCTCCCTGGTATGCACCCTTTTTATTTTATTTCATTTTAACTATGGAATGTTGAATTTGGAATGATTTACATCAAACTTTGATCATTCATTTTAACTAGATGGTGGCAGCTGCTTGGATTCTGCAGTTTTTAAATAGATGCTTTGTTGCTCCCACAATTCCTGTAAACATGTATATACAAGGAATCTTTGAAATGTCCCCATTGTTGCTTTCTTTCTTATCGTTCGGCTGATTTCTAGTTCTTTTTATTTGAGTCATTGACAAAATACAGCTTCTGTGGACAATCCTGCAGTTCCTCTAAACTGAAACTTGACATTATGTGTAAAATGCCCGGGATAACAGACAGTTGGCTGAACAATAAGTCTTTCTGCTATTGGGACATGTACTGAAACTGTATGGATTGCTCAAACATACTCCTAAACTCTTGTAATTAATGGAAAAATATCATTCTGACAATCTCTATAGTTTGGGCTAAACTACTAATCTGAATTTATTGTAAGAAGTAAATCATACAGAAGGAGTAATAAATCAATTGGTTCGATAATTTTCATAAGTATGTTACATCCATTACAATATAAGGGGTAGAGGGTGCATGGACCCCAGTAGCAAGGGCACCATCCATGCAGCCCATGCAAAAGAGAGCTCCTCAACATGGTAAGGTAATGTCTCATAGCCCCTTCATTCTGAGGCTGTGCCCTCAGGTTCTAGTCTCTCCTACTAGTGGAAACATCTTCTCCACATCCACTCTATTTAGGCCCCTCAGTATTCTGTAAGGTTCAATCAGATCCCCCCTCATCCTTCTAAATTCCATCGGATACAGACCCAGAGTCCTCATCTGCTCCTCATATCGCAAGCCCTTCATTCCTGGTATCATTCTTGTGAACCTCCTCTGGACCCCCTCCAAGGTCAGCGAATCCTTACTTAGATAGGGGGCACAAAACTGCTCACAATAGTCCAAATGGGATCTGACCAGAGCCTTATTCAGCCTCAGCAGTACATCCCTGCTCTTAGTTGTCAGTTGAGATGACCTCCATCTCTGTCCACCTTCGATGACCCATGCAGCATTTCAAAATCTCCACCATGAGGCTCTGGGATAGTTGTGAGCGGCCATACTTCATGCTATCTTTGACATGCGGTCCAATAACTTTACCCCTCCTCCCAGGACCCACAACTCTCCCTCCCCCACACCCATAACAGTGACTCCTAATGTGTAACATTTGACCTTTCCATAGCTACCCTTCAAAGGGAAGGTGGCACAGTGGTTGGCACTACTGCTTCACAGCAGCAGGGACCCAGGTTCAATTCAGACCTTGGGTCACTGTCTGTGTGGAATTTGCACACTCTCCCCATGTCTGCATGGTTTCTTTCAGGTGCTCCAGTTTCCTCCCACAGTCCAAAGATGCGCAGGTTAGGTGGATTGGTCATGATAAAATTGCACCTTTGTGCAGAAAGTTTAGGTGGGGTTACGGAACTTCGGCAGGATAGGGTGCTCTTTCAGAGAGTCAGTGCAGACTCGATGGGCCAAATGACCTTCTTCTGCACTGTAGGGATTCTATGATTGTAACCTGCCCCACCACCCTCCATCCCATGCAGATGAATGCCCATGCCCCGTTACAATAGACAAGTTCCGCCTCACCCTGTCCGTCCCCAGAATCCACATTTACTTCTGTATTCCCACCAACAACCCTCAGTGATGCTTCATTAACCTCAACCGCCCACTCTCTCGGGTCCCACTGCCTACTTTAATCCTCAGCATACCTTCCGATTGACAATTCTCTCAGTGTGCCACCAGAATGCACCTCTTGACACCTCCCTGTAAATCCCTTTCCCCTCTTTCACCCCATTCACTGTTCAAACCTGCACATCCAGTCATGGCCCTTCCCACCCTCCCCCTCCATGCCATCTCGCCCATTGCATGACCTTTGCAACACCTGTCTCTTTCCCCTGCCTTCTCAACCTCTTCCCCCCCCCCCCCCCCCCCCCCCCCAGGCCTTCATACCTACCCCACCTCTTCATTCCTCTCCTTCCTAATCTAATTCCCTCCTCTTTGCCCAGCACAGACCATCAGCACCCAACAGTATCTCATACAGCTAGAAGATCCACGTGATCGATGCTCCACCGACCCATTGCTGCACAAGGTGGCCGCCCCAGGTCTTTGGCCAGGTAAATCCAACTTGTCCACACACGTTGGTCCGTATGGGGTACCCAATAATGGGATACAAATTGGTTGTGTGCCAGCCTTTGTTGGGAATGATGACCCACCAAGATGGATGAGATGGCACGTTTCTGCCATCAATTTATGCAAGAGGGAAACCAATTTTTCAGTTTCTGCAGCATTGATCCCCAGCTTGTCATTAACATCTCATCTACAGAACCTTACCTTCTGATTAGGCACGTTACGGGCACTATCTAATGAAAACTAAATAGTCCGTTAAGTGCCGGGAACGACTGCGCTATCGAATGGCACTCTGTTTCTTTTCCGGGCCTCAGCTGCGACGCTCTGCCAAGGCCACACTCAGCTACATTTTGTGCACTGAGAACTTCCGCTCGTCAGTGCAGGAAGAGATCAGGGTGCCGTTTGTAAATGGCCCCCTGATCTCTTGATCCCCCCAACGTGACCCCTCCCCAATGCCCCAACTCACCCGTTTGGAGGTCTTTGTGGCCCCGCACCTCACCTCACACGGGCAGGGCACTACCTGGGCCTGCTCTCTGGCATGTGCAAAATGTCACCTTGGCACCTTGGTATTGCCAGTGTCACCTGGGCACCCTGGTAGTGCCAGACTGGCATACAAGGTGGCACTGCCAGGTACCCAAGTGGCACTGCCAAGGTGTCAGTCTGGCAGTGCCAAGGCACCTGGGTGGCATCAGTAGTGCCAGGCTACCACCCTGCCCAGAAACCCACCACCCTGGGGCCTTGAATCACCTGGGAGACTTCCCCAAGTGCCCTTCTGCCTGCCGTTGTTTGTGGGGACCAGTGCTAAACGGCGCCCGGCTGTGGTTTGTTCGGTGAGGCCGGTAGATCCCGAGTGCCGGTTAGACCCATACGATTTCCAGATTCCAAGAAGTCAAAGTCCAGAGCGTGTGGCGGAATTCAGCTCTGGTGAGTTTCTAGTTGCAACGGCAAAATGAAAAATCCTTGGACCGAATTATATCACAGCATAATGGCATTTCTGTGCTTAGTGCATTTAGGAGGTGTTGATGATGTACTTTTAAAACAAAGCAGCTTCAAGGGGTTGAAAGATGGGAACTGGCTGCGTGCTCAGCCAGGCAGCGAGAGCCTTTTCCAATTGGTGGTAAGTCAACAGTCTAAGGATTTCTCAGTTCTCAAAGGAATCCAGAGAGTTCAAAATGGTCACTTAAGTTATGTGACCTTCTTTCTCCACTGTGATTTCAGAAAGGAAGTGTATTAGTGCCTGGAACTGGCTTTTATTTCTGGACTAATAATGTCCCAGTCACTAGCTGTTGAAAAAGTTACCATCCCTATTGAGGTTCTGACATGGGAAGGCATTGTCTAGGCAGATCCTCTGACTCCACTAGAAGTGTAAGATTATCAGATACTAATTAAGTCCTCTTGTCCCTTCAAAGGTCTCCTTTTGAAATGGATTTAGTCAGTTCCTGGTATAAACTGAGCCTGTTGACAGCTCTGCTGGCATAATATGATTCGATCTGCGTTTTCTCTGGTTACATAATTACAAGGGCTGTACAACAAGGTGTGAGATTCCACAGGCTGAGAGAGGAATTATTTTGCTCTTGTAACTGCTGTTACATTTAAATTCAACTATTGTACCAGAAGGTGTCAGGCCAATCTCAAAGCTTCCATAGTTCTATGAAGAGTTCTGATCTCTCCATAGTCAAGAGATCACACCTAGACATGGAGATCTAGCAAAAACCATCTCTCCTGATTTAATTCCTCTAAGCATTAAGAGATTTTTACTTTGTTTTCTCAATGTCGTGTGAGAGAAAATTTATTTTGTTTCATCTTATTCTGTTTGTCCAATTACACATACAAAACCTTGTACAATCAGTCATTACATGCCTGCAAAAAACTGTAGATTTATTGTATGTACATGTAACACAAGCTATTATAACCCTCTGATGAGGGTAGCACGATGGCGCAGTGGTTAACACTGCAGCCTCACGGCGCCGAGATCCCAGGTTCGATCCTGGTTCTGGGTCACTGTCCGTGTGGAGTTTGCACATTCTCACCGTGTCTGCGTGGGTCTCACCCCAACAACCCAAAGATGTGGGGTGGGATTCTCCCATTTGGCGGCAGAGTGTCCACACCGTCAGAAACGGCATTGGGAGTACCTAGTCTGGCCCCTACAGGGGGCCAGCATGGCACTGGAGCAGTTCACGCCGCTCCAGCCTCCCATCCCGGTGCAAACAGTGCACTGCGGGATCCGCACATGACCAGTGGCGTCGGCGCCAATCCGCGCATGCGCGGTGGCCTTCCTCAACGCAACATGGCGCGGGAGTTCAGGGCCCGGCATGGAAGAAAATAGGCTCGGGCAGCGAGAGACCGGCCCACCAATCAGTGGGCCCCGATTGCGGGCCAGGCCCCATCGGTGGCCCCCCTGGGGACGGAGCCCCCCACCCCACCTCACAGGCTGCCCTCCGACCCTGGGCGCTGATTTACCGCTGGCTGCGACCACGTGTGGACAGCGATGGAGGGACTCTGCCTTCTTAGAGTGAGAATCGGCAGCCCGGCTGCGTACAGCGGCCCGTGACCAGCACCGTGCCAAACGCCCCGGCGCCAATGGCGCCAATTCTCGCGTACCGGTGTCGGGGCCACGTGGCCCGGTTGCGGGGATTCTCCGGGAGAATCCCGCTCGTGCAGGTTAGGTGGATTGGTCATGCTACATTGCCCCTTAATTGGAAAAGGTGAACTGGGTACTCTAAAATTATTTTAAAAAATAAACATCTGATGATAATCTGATTTTTAAATTTGAGGCATCCAAAATATTTTGTGCAATGTGCAGGCAAAAGGGGCACAATTCAATGGGGAAAAAAGCAGAGTCCACTTTGGGTGTGTTTAGCCGGTGTTTTTCGGCAGCTGCAACACCGAGAAACACCCTATTCAGTGGCACTTTGCTGGGTTTTTGGCCACAGTGAGGAACGCCGGGTCAAGGCCTCACTTTTATCATTTCCTGCACTGACAAGCTCAGCTTGCCAGCACAGGTAGACGTCTTGTGGATCAGGGTGCCATTTTTAAAGCAGCCCTGATCTTTCGATCCCCTCAGCGACCCCACCATGGCCACCAGTCCCACCCACTTCACCCAACTTACCTCTTCCCACATCCTTGAGTCCCCCTCACCGATCTCTTAAGGCAAGGCACCCCGGGCCTGCATTGACAAAGAGTCATCCAGAATCAAAACATTAGCTCCCTTCTCTCTCCACAGATGCTGTCGGACCTGTTGAGATTGTCCAGTATTTTCTGGGTTTTTTTAAGATTCCGGCATCCTCAATAATTTGCTTTTAGCCTGGATCTAGCCCCTGGCATGGGCAACCTGACACCCAGGCATCTTGGCACTGGCAGCCTCACACCATGGTGCCAAGGTGGCACTGCCCCTGCCATCTTAGCAGTGCCACCCAGGCACCCTGACAGTGCCAGTGTAGCACTGACATAAGAACATAAGAACTAGGAGCAGGAGTAGGCCATCTGGCCCCTCGAGCCTGCTCCGCCATTCAATAAGATCATGGCTGATCTTTTGTGGACTCAGCTCCACTTTCCGGCCCGAACACCATAACCCTTCATCCCTTTATTCTTCAAAAAACTATCTATCTTTACCTTAAAAACATTTAATGAAGGAGCCTCAACTGCTTCACTGGGCAAAGAATTCCATAGATTCACAACCCTTTGGGTGAAGAAGTTGCTCCTAAACTCAGTCCTAAATCTACCCCTTATTTTGAGGCTATGCCCCCTAGTTCTGCTTTCACCCGCCAGTGGCTGGCAGTGGCAAGGGGCCTGGGTGCCAGCAGAATTGCCAGAGTACTGCCCAGCCCTGTCCCAACTATCCAGAGGTCTCCAGTGCACCCCCCCCCCCCACCCCACACACACACTTCAGGTGTCATTATGACTACTGTGTGTGTTAGTTACTGGCGCCGGGAGAATCTGGCACAGACACATTTGAATGACTCTAGTGGCTTATTTAAATATGCTGATCTGGATCTCGCCCAGCGTGGGCAAGACCCAGATTACAATGTCTTGCGAGGTTCGGTTAAATCTCGAGAGACATCTCAAGTGTTGCTGAACCTCTGGAGAGGCCTCTCGCAAGATTCAATGGCCTCATCGTGTCACTGAGTCGGGCCGACGAGGCTGATAAATCCCACCATAGAATCTTGTGTAAAATCTAATACAGCTCAAATAAATGGCCAAATAAAGTCTTAGCACTGATGGACAGAAGAAGGAAAATGCTTTAAGCTTTGTCTTCAGTCCTGGCTATGGAAAAGTTTCATTGTGAGAAATAAGAAATCAAAATGCAAATCTTCAGACACCACTTATCAAAAGCCTTTACTAAAATAATCATTGATGTGCCATTGACTGATCTGAAAGAGCAAACCCCTCATTTCTCTTCAGCATTTTGAACATTCAAGATGAAATGGTTACCATGGTTGCTATGGAAGATGGGTTATGACCCTGCCTCCTCACTGATTGACTGCCACCTCTCTGCCTCCGTACTGATTGAAATCCTCCTTGGGTATTTCATTTTGGTTCAAATCATAAAAAAATGACTGATGTTCCTTTACTCCTAAAATGTAATCTTTCCTATGTTACTGAGCACTTCAACCCTTGGAAATTCATTTGTGACAGAGATGTATCAATATGATAAAAACCATTCCATTTGAGCTTAAAATGTGCTGAAGATGAGACCTTTTGAAGGACCCTTGAATTTTCTTACTATCAGCACTGAGGTAATTCATTATTTAACGAATTGTGTCAGGTGTATTACATAAATTAGACGGCAAATTTAAACATTGCAATATTACATGCAGTTCACATTCAGAATTTCATACCTTTTAAACAAAGTTTAATATCAAATTCATAACTTATAGCCAACACTCCACTATGAAGTTTAAGTCCTCTCACCTAATAAGCAGGGATGGATATCAATCCAAATAACTGAAATTAATCTGTAGGAGTTTAAATATTAATGTTAAAGCAAAATGTGTTAAAGTCATTCTGATACTTATGAACACCAAAACAGAACTCATACTGAAAAGTGAATATGGTTATTTGCCAAATGAAAACATGCAAAGCATTGTATTGTTAGGAAACAAGTCGTTTTAAGTCATCTATATCTATTTGTGGGTATTAGAAATAAGGCATAGCTTTAAGTAAGTTTAATTTTGTGGTTCTGTGTTGGAAAAGGTGAATGGCTTCAGTTTGATTTCAGGTGCCTGTATGGTAATGAGAGTTTACGACCTGAAAGCAAAGAGAGTTTATAGGAAAACTAGGTTGTTGCTTAGTAACCAGGGGCCACCCAAGGTTAAAAATAACTTTTGAGTTAAATTTTAAGCTGGATCCAGGAGAAGCTGAACGGGATCACGGAGCTGGGGAAAAACAGAATTCCAAAAAGAACAAAAGTCTAGAAACTAGGGATTTGGGGACAAAGGAATTTCTCAGGAAATCAATAAGTTAAATTAATAAAGTACAAAAAGTTAAAGAAGGTCTGTTGGGTGAAGTTAAAGTAAAAAAGCAGAGAAAGTCCTCTGAGTTAAAGATACAGCTGCAAGAACCAGATTGAACCAGTCATCTGAGGTTAATCAACCATTTTATGATCATTTAATGCAGCCTATGGAGCAGGTGATCTGTTGGCATGGTATAATAATAATCTTTATTAGTGTCACAAGTAGGCTTACGTTAACACTGCAATGAAGTTACTGTGAAAATCCCCAAGTAGCCACACTCAAACACCTGTTCAGGTACACTGAGGGAAAATTAAGAATGTCCAAATTACCGAACAAGTACGTCTTTTGGGACTTGTGGGAGGAAACCAGCGTACCTGGAGAAAACCCACGCAGACACGGGGAGAACGTGCATATTCCGCACAGACAGTGATCCAAGCTGGGAATCGAACCTGGGACCCTGGAGATGTGAAGCAACAGTGCTAATCACTGAGCTGCCGTGCCACAGGGTACCTGAAAGATTATGTGGAAACTTGAATGCACATGGCAATCCAAGACAGAAGAAAACTGGAAGGAGAGTTTGAAATCCTGGAACTGAATCCTAGATGAAGGCACCCGAGAGAAAGTGTTGTTTGAAGAAGATTCTAAGGCGTGATTTTCCGAGAGTGGAAGTCGGAGTTTCATTGAGACCAGTTGACTCACATTGTGAAGAACATCTGGAGGGATTTGATGAGAAATCCACAGAAGTCATAATGAGTAGTATCTGCCACGTGGTTTCAGAATGTGGTGTATCTGACCACATTTTGCCTATTGGTTTACATGGACTGTGTACTTACTGAGAAAATTAGAGTAGAAGATTTTTGTATAATCTTTATAAATCTGTATATACCTGCAAAGGTGTAATGGGAGTGAAAGAGTCATGTATTATAGTTAATCTTTTGTTGTTTAATAAAGGTTTTATCTTTTGAAACAAGTTCATCGTCAGGCCAGTGACTCTGTTCATCCACGTCTCCAAAGAAAAAAGAAAAGTTACGATCTGTTGAGCCAGGGTTCTACCCCGGAATCTGTCTGTCCAGTAGTAACATCAGCCTGGGTCATAACAGGATCACTTTCTGCAATCAGAATTTAAAAGATTTTGTTACTTGCAGATGTAGCCTGACCTGCAAGGAACCTTACGAAAGAAAAGCTAAATCAAAGTAATAAATGGTTCCCTTCCGGGTGATATCTTTTATTTGTTTTTCAATTTATGTAGTTTCATACTTTCAAACCCCTTGCGCACTGGATAATTACTAGCTGAGTGTATGCAAGTAACCTATTGCTATTACTGGCTTCTGGGACCTACTCATGATTAGTCTTTCAGCCTTTTCCCCTATTGTCGATTTATCTTACATTTTCCTCTTGCCTGACCATAATAGGGAGTTACTACTTGTGGGAACAAGTAATACAAACTTATGTTCTAACCTGTATTGTCACAGTGTATTAACGCACGGTGCCCCAGAGTGTTTCTTTCAGCTAGCCACTTATTACTGTTTTCCCTCAATTAATAGGATCTTTATCCCTTATTTTTCTATTTCTTCCTTTGAATAGATAATTCTGACCATCTGTTTAGAATACCAAGGCTATCATTATATATATATATGTCTTGATTAGATGATGCAACTCACTAATGGTTTGCTTGTAAAGCCTGATCACACAAAAGTGTTGAATCAGAATCACAGAAATATACAGTGCAGATGAGGCCCTTTGGCCCATCGGGTCTGCACCGACATGTGAAAAACACCTGACTTGCCCACCTGCTCCCTCTTGCCAGACAATGGCCCATCGTCTTGAATGTTATGATGTGCCAAGTGCTCATCCAGGTACTTTTTAAAGGATGTGAGACATCCCGCTTTTACCACCCTCCCAGGCAGTGCATTCCACACCGTCAACATCCTCTAGGTAAAAATGTTTTTCCTCACATCCCCCTAAACCGCCTGCGTCTCACCTAAAACTTGAGTCCCCTCATGACTGACCCTTCAACTAAAGGGAACAGCTGCTCCCTATCCACCCTATCAATGCCCTTCATAATCTTGTACACCTCAATCAGGTCGCCCCTCAGTCTTCTCTGCTCCAGCGAAAACAACCCAAGTCTATCCAACCTCTCTTCATAACTTAAATGTTCCATCTCAGGCAATATCCAGGTGAGTCTCCTCTGCAACCCCTCCAGTGCAATCACATCCTTCCTATAATTTGGTGAGCAGAATTGCACACAGTACTCCAGCTGTCGCCTCACCAAGGTTCTGTACAACTCCAGCATGACCTTCCTGTTTTTGTCATCTATGCATCGATTGATAAAGGTAAGTGTCCCATATACTTTTTTCACCACCCTATTAACCTGCCCTTCTGCCTTCAGAGACCTATGAACAAACACACCAAGGATTCTTTGTTCCTCAGAACGTGCCAGTGTCATTCTGCTCATTGAATACTTCCTTGTTAAATTACTCCTTCCAAAGTGTATCATCTCACACTTTTCAGGGTTAAATTCTATCTGCCACTTATCTAAACATTTGACCATCCTGTCTATATCTTCCTGTAACCCAAGACACTCAACTTCACTGTTATCCACCCGGCCAATCTCTGTATCATCCACAAACTTACTGATCCTACCCTCACATAGTCATGTATGATGTTTATATAAATGTTTAATAATAGGGGACCCAGCACAGATCCCTGTGTATGCCACTGGTCACTAGCTTCCAGTCACTAAAGCAGCCTTCTGTCATCACCTTCTGTCTCCCACAACTAAGCCAATTTTGAATCCACCTTATTAAATTACCCTGTATCTTAGGTGCTTCTGCCTGCTTTCTAAGTCTCCAATGCAGACCTTGCCAAAGGCTTTGCTGAAATCTATATAAACTACATCAACTGCACTACCCTTACACGCATCTGGTCACCTCCTCAAGATTTTTAATCAAATTTGTTAGGCATGATCACCCTCTGACAAAGCCATGCTGTCTATTTCTGATCAAACCTTGCCTCTCCAAGTGGAGATAGATTCTCTCCTTCAGGATTTTCTCCAATAGTTTCCCTACCACTGCTGCAAGACTCACTGGTCTGTAGTATCCTGGCTTATCTCTACAAACTTTCTCAAATAGTGGGACCATATTAGCTATCCTTCAGTCCTCTACACCTTTCCCGTGTGCTGGAGCCTTCTCATATTCCCATTTTTGTTCTCCTAATTGCTTTCTAAAGTTCCATCCTGCACTTTCTCTACCCCACTAATTGCTTTCCAAAGTTCCATCCTGCACTTTCTCTACTCCACTAATTGCTTTCTAAAGTTCCATCCTGCACTTTCTCTACTCCACTAATTGCTTTCTAAAGTTCCGTCCTGCACTTTCTCTACCCCACTAATTGCTTTCTAAAGTTCCATCCTGCACTTTCTCTACCCCACTAATGCCTCCGTTGATTTGCTTCCCTTGTACTTGCTAAAAATCTCTTTTCCTTCTCATCGTAATCTCAATATTTCTGGACATCAATGGTTCTCTGGGTTTGTTACTCCTTCCTATCACCCTACAGTGAACATGTTGGGCCTCCCCATTTATTTTTGAATGCCCCCCCACTGCTCTTCTGTAGATTTCTCCACAAGTAGCTCTCCCCAGTCTACCTTGGCCAGATCCTGCCTTATTTTACTAAAATCCGCTCTCCCTCATCCAAAAGTTTTTTGCAACTTGTCTATTTCTTTGTCTATAACAAGCTTAAGTTGTACCATATTGTAGTCACTATCACCAAAATGCATCTTGTCAGGCTTCATTCCCCAGAATTAGGTCCAGCACTGGGCCATTCCTTGTTAGACCCTCTAATCTTTATTAGTGTCACGAGTACAAAGAACAAAGAACAAAGAAAAGTACAGCACAGGAACAGGCCCTTCGGCCCTCCAAGCCCGTGCCGACCATGATGCCCGACTAAACTACAATCTTCTACACTTCCTGGGTCCATATCCCTCTATTCCCATCCTATTCATGTATTTGTCAAGATGCCACTTAAATGTCACTAACGTTCCTGCTTCCACCACCTCCTCCGGCAGCGAGTTCCAGGCACCCACTACCCTCTGTGTTAAAACACGTACCTCGTACATCTACTCTAAACCTTTCCCCTCGCACCTTAAACCTATGCCCCCTAGTAATTGACCCCTCTACCCTGGGGAAAAGCCTCTGCTATCCACTCTGTCTACGCCCCTCATAATTTTGTAGACCTCTATCAGGTCGCCCTCAACCTCCATCGTTCCAGTGAGAACAAACCGAATTTATTCAACCACTCCTCATAGCTAATGCCTCCATACCAGGCAACATCCTGGTAAATCTCTTCTGCACCCTCTCTAAAGCCTCCACATCCTTCTGGTAGTGTGGCGACCAGATTTGAACACTACATTCCAAGTGTGGCCTAACTAAGGTTCTTTACAGCTGCAACATGACTTGCCAATTCTTATACTCAATGCCCCGGCCAATGAAGGCAAGCATGCCGTATGCCTTCTTGGCTACCTTCTCCACCTGTGTCTCCCCTTTCAGTGACCTGTGGACCTGTACGCCTAGGTCTCTCTGATTTTCAATACTCTTGAGGGTTCTACCATTCACTGTATATTCCCTACCTGCATTAGACCTTCCAAAATGCATTACCTCACATTTGTACAGGTTAAACTCCATCTGCCATCTCACCGCCCAAGTCTCCAAATGATCTAAATCCTGCTGCATCCTCTGACAGTCCTCATCGCTATCCGCAATTCCACCAACCTTTGTGTCGTCTGCAAACTTACTAATCAGACCAGTTACATTTTCCTCCAAATCATTTATATATACTACGAACAGCAAAAGTCCCAGCACTGATCCCTGTGGAACACCACTAGTCACAGCCCTCCAATTAGAAAAGCACCCTTCCATTGCTACTCTCTGCCTTCTATGACCTAGCCAGTTCTGTATCCACCTTGCCAGCTCACCCCTGATCCCGTCTGACTTCACCTTTTGTATCAGTCTACCATGAGGGACCTTGTCAAAGGCCTTACTGAAGTCCATATAGACAACATCCTCTGCCCAACCTGCATCAATCATCTTTGTGACCTCTTTGAAAACCTCTATCAAGTTAGTGAGACACGACCTCCCCTTCACAAAACCATGCTTCCAAATGGGAGTAGATCCTGTCATGAAGAATTCTTTCCAGTAATTTCCCTACCACTGACGTAAGGCTCACCGGCCTGTAGTTCCCTGGATTATCCTTGCTACCTTTCTTAAACAAAGGAACAACATTGGCTATTCTCCAGTCCTCTGGGACATCACCTGTAGACAGTGAGGATCCAAAGATTTTTGTCAAGGCCTCAGCAATTTCCTCTCTTGCCTCCTTCAACATTCTGGGGTAGATCCCATCAGGCCCTGGGAACTTATCTACCTTAATATTTTCCAAGTCGCCCAACACCTCGTTTTTTTGGATCTCAATGTGACCCAGGCTATCTACACACCCTTCTCCAGACTCAACATCCAATTCCTTCTCTTTGGTGAATACCAATGCAAAGTATTCATTTAGTACCTCGCCCATTTCCTCTGGATCCACACATAGATTCCCTTTCCTATCCTTCAGTGGGCCAACCCTTTCCCTGGCTACCCTCTTGCTTTTTATGTACGTGTAAAAAGCCTTGGGATTTTCCTTAACCCTATTTGCCAATGACCTTGGCCCTCCTGACTCCTTGCTTAAGTTAAGTAGACTTACATTAACACTGCAATACAGCTACTGTGAAAATCCCCTAGTTGCTACGCTATGGGAGGGCACCCTGCTAGAGGAGGTCCGGCATAAATGGGAGGAGGAGTTGGGAGGTGCGATGCAAACTGGAGTGTGGAGTGAAGCTCTGCCTTGTTGTGTGCAAGACTGAGTCTCATACAGTTTAAGGTGGTGCACAGGGCTCATACGATGGGCTCTAGGATGAGACGTATTTTTCCAGGGGTGGAAGATAGATGTGGGCAGTGTGCAGGGCGTCCAGCAAACCATGCCCATATGCTTATTGGAAGTATTTTGAAATATGCAAAGAACAGAAACAGTATTTTCAAATATGTACAGAACAGAAACGAGCAAACAACAGCACAATTAACCCTATTCCCCGTACCGCCTCCCTCATCCCCTCTTTTTACACCAACCCCACCCCTACAAAACCCAAACAAAAAGAAACCCCGGCCCGAGGTTGGAAAGGTTCTAGAAAGAGTTTGTGAACATCATATCAAAGATGTTGGGAGTGGAAGCGCTGAGCCCATGGATGGTGATATTTGGAGTGTCGGAGGATGCGGGAGGGCAGGTGGGGAGAGAGGCTGATGTGGTAGCTTTAACCTCCCTGATAGCCTCAGGGCAGAACTGACTGTACTGGCAGGACTCTCAGCTGCCAAAGGAGGGTAATGGGTGAGTGACTTGGCAGAGTTCCTCCCCCTAGAAAAAAATCAGGTTCCCCTGAAGAGGGGCGGAGGAGGCATTCTCCACAAGGCGGAAGCTGTTCATTGACCTCTTTCTGGAACAGTAACATGTCAGCCGGGATGGAGGGGTGGTGGTGGGTGTGGTGGGGGGGGGGGGGGTGCGCGCTGAGCGCAGGGAGTTCTTTTGTTTGGGTTTTGGGGGGCCTGGGTGTTAAAAGAGGGGGCAGTATGGGGGAATAGTGGTAATTCTGTATGGTTTATTGTTGCTGTTGTTTGCTCGTTTCTGTTCTGTAAATATCTGAAAATGCCTCCAATAAAATATATTTTTAAAATTCGAGTCTGCACTGACCCTTGGAAAGATCACCCCGCCCTATCCCCATAACCCATGGCAGCACAGTGGTTAGCATTGTTGCTTCACAGTGCCAGGATCCCAGGTTCAATTCCCAGCTTGGGTCACTGACTGCACGTTGTCCCAGTGTCTATTTGGGTTTCCTCCGGGTGCTCCGGTTTCCTCCCACATGTCCTGAAAGATTTGCTGTCAGGTAATTTGGACATTCTGAATTCTCCCTCTGTGTACCCGATCAGGCGCTGGACTGTGGCGACTTGGGGATCTTCACAGTAACTTTATTGCAGTGTTAATGTAAGCCTACTTGTGACAATAAAGATTATTATATTACAACCCCATCTAACCTACAGCTCTTTAGACACTAAAGACAATTTAGCAGGGGCAATCCACTGAGCACAGTTTCTTGTTTTGGAGTGAAATTAAAAAAAATAATACTGCCCATCATTCCTCAAATCTGCCTGTCATTCCTCAAATGAGGAATTCGATATATTTAGAAATTAAGATGATAATGAAGGTATTTGAAACATTTGTTCGGACCATGGGTATAACTCCTTAAAACAGCTCATAGAATCCCTACAGTGCAGAAGGAGGTCATTTGGCCCATCGAGTCTGCACCAACCCTCTGCAAACACAGCCTACTTGGGTCCATCCCCTGACCTATCCCTGTAACCCCATATCTGGGGCCATTGCCAGAGACCCGCTCAGCCATTCACCCCCCCCCCCCCCCGGACTGGCCGAAGTTCTGACAGCATGGAACTAATGTGCTCCAGCTGGTCGGGATACTTGTGTGGTGGCTGCGGACTCAGTCCACAGTCACCTTGGTTGGGGGTGGGCTGATCGGAGGCCTGGGGGGTCTTTATGGGGGATGCTTGTGCGGGGGTTGAGGGTCGAGCGGCGGCCAATCAGGGGGTTGGTGGTGGCCGCCGCCGTGCGCATGTGCGGCCTCCGATCCGGAAGTGCAGGGTCCCGTATCTGCAGCAAAAGATGCGAGGTCTACTCCGGATCCCTGCTAGTCCCCTGCAGAGCTAGGTATATGTGGCCCTTTGATCCAGGATTTTCAGGCTTAAAACCCCACCGTTGTGTCGCTGACGTGGGGACATAGTCCCAATAATGTAGAATCCAACGCAAAGTGTCCAGGTGACTTTTCCGCTCCCTGCTGTATCACCGTGTCTGCAGCTGGGCCACGAGCTCAATGACTGAGCCAGAGCTCCTCCTGCTGCAGACACTTACTGCACGTGTGTTTGCCTTGGATCACACTGGAACCTTCTTTAGTTTAGAAGAAATGTTAACGATTGGAACAGTTATACTGATATAATGTTGTTTAAAAAAGGGGATATTGTACAGTAACATTATTCATAAAGAGCGCAGAACAATTGTTATGTGAATTTATATACTGAAGTGCCACACTCAGTGTTGCACTGCAGTCATGTGTGAGTAACAATGTAGCAGTATAACGGCCACATGGTGAGCAGCAATATACACTTGAGAAGCTCCAGCATTTTGAGCCTAAATTGTGATTATTTCTAACTTATGGGAACCAGAACAATAAAACTCTCTCGCTGTTAATCTTACATCTTTACATTAGGCAAGTCCGCAATGATTCTATTACATTTTTCACCTCCTGAATGAACGTACAAAGACAACACCTGCTGATTTGAATGATCCAATGACATAAATTCAGACCAGCTATGACATTCAAAGGCAGAGAGTTCTCATCACCTGCTGCTATCTGACACAATTCAGAGACTGCTATGCCTGAAGTGTCTTGATGCTCCTTAGACACTTGGCTGGCCTCAGTTTTGACATTCCTGTCTAGCAGAATCCCCATCAGAGCACGGCCATCTCCTGCTGAGAAACAATGCACCAAAGATTCTTCACTTTTTGTTTATTCTTGCACCTCCTCAAAAGATGTCAGGAAAATGAGCAAATGCCATGTTACTGTCATTTATTCAGTTAGCTAAGTTTAAAACTGACATGTGAGCAATTAGAAATGTTAATGTATTCCTCCCATCTATTAGTGCCCTTGTTGCTGCTCTTCCAACAGTAATTTGGAAATCCATTTCCACCCCATAAACCTCGATTAGAAACTGAAAACTTCTTGACAATCGTTGATTGCTTCAAGGCATGTACCACTACTGTTTCCACATCAGAACCCCAAATATTTTTTCTTTAAAGGCTTCTCGGCTGAGTCAATGAATAGGTTTGAAAGGGTAGGAAAAGCCTTAGGTTGTTCTGAGTTAGCTGATCTCAGCTGGAGTAGGATTGGTGCACTACAATTGACTAAAGTGGCCTTGGGTCAAGAAACAAATTGCTTGCAAGTGTATTCCTGGTCAATATCCAGTGGCCTGGATATTAGAACTGTGTATATGTTGATGTATGGAGACAGAATCGGCTACATTCATGTTGCCACATGTGGTGAAATCATGCTGTCAAGGCACACAAATGAATAATAGCCACTTGTATTCTATTCCAAAACGCCAGGTGAAGGATAGAACGGAGGCCAATCTTTGGACTCTTTCATAAGCTTTACTTAAAGCTATACACACTACAAACGTGCACTCCTAATCCAGCCACTACAATTCCAGTATGTTACTACTTATGTGAGCAGAGGTGAATCTCCAATTAATACCTACAATCCCTGTACAATTAAACACAGTTAATGTACAAGTAACTACTTGGGCCAGGTGCTGCAGGGCAAGCTGTGCCCATGGATTGTATTTCAGGAAGGTGTCAATATCTTCAGGTCGAAAGGGGATAAAACGGGCAAGAAAAACAAAGGTCAATGCCAGGAGTATTACAGATAAAACGGATGAGTTAAGGGTGAGGATTGATACGTGGAATTGTGATTTAGTAACCATCACAGAGACATGGTTGAGGGAAGGGCAGGATTGTCATTCTCAACATTTTGGGATATGGAATCTTCAGGCGAGGCAGGGGAGGGAAAGTGGGAAACCAAGGAGCAAATATGTCCATAATTTGCTGAGGTTTGTAAGAAAAATAACTTCCTAAAAAATAAACTTTTAAAACCTTTTTCAATGTATACAATACAAAAATAGAAACAACAGTAAAGGCAGTAAAAGAGAGCAAGCTAATTTACATAACCCCCCTACAAGGGGAAAACAACACTTCCAACAGTTAACCCAGGAATAGGCCCTTCGGCCCTCCAAGCCTGCACCGACCATGCTGCCCGTCTAAACTAAAATCTTCTACACTTCCTAGGTCCGTATCCCTCTATTCCCATCCTATTCATGTATTTGTCAAGATGACCCTTAAACGTCACTATCGTCCCTGCTTCCACCACCTCCTCCGGCAGCGTGTTCCAGGCACCCACAACCCTCTGTGTAAAAAATCTGCCTCTTACATCTCCTCTAAACCTTGCCCCTCGCATCATAAACCTATGGTCCCGAGTAATTGACCCCTCTACCCTGGGAAAAAGTCTCTGACTATCCACTCTGTCTATGTCCCTCATAATTTTGTAGACCTTGGCACCGGGTAGGCATCAGACAGTTTGGGGACCTCTTCTTGGATGGGAAGTTCGCGACTCTGGGGGAGCTGGTGGGGAAGTGGAACCTCCCCCCTGGGAACGCTTTTAGGTATATGCAGGTCAGGGACTTTGTTAAGAGGCAGGTGGAGGAGGAGGCCTCAGTAGATGAGCTCAAAGCAAAATGGGAGGAAGAGCTAGGGGAAGAGATTGAGGATGGGACGTGGTCGGACGCCCTGGAGTGGGTGAATTCTTCCTCCTCTTGCGCATGCTCAGCCTAATTCAGCTGAAGGTGCTGCACAGGGCTCACATGACAGGGGCAAGAATGAGCCTGTTTTCGTAGGGGTGTGGGAGGTGTTCGGGTGGCCCGGCAAACCACACCCATATGTTTTGGGCATGTCCGGCTCTGGAGGGGTTTTGGAAGGGGGTGGCGGGGATTTTGTCGGAAGTGGTTGGGCCTAGGGTCAGGCCGGGCTGGGAGCTCGCGATCTTTGGGGCAGCTTCGGAGCCGGGAGTGCAGGAGGTGAGAGAGGCCGGCATTCTAGCCTTTGCGTCTCTAGTAGCCCGGCGCAGGATTCTGTTACAGTGGAGGGATACGCGGCCCCCGAGTTCGGAGGCCTGGATCAACGACGTGGCTGGGTTCATCAAGTTGGTGAGGATGAAATTTGCCCTGAGGGGGTCGGTACAGGGGTTCTTTCGGCGGTGGCAGCCCTTTCTCGATTTCCTGGCGAAGGGGTAGAGAGTGGTCAGTCTCGGCAGCAATCGGGGGGGGGGTTTGGTGATGGTTGGGGGGGGGGGTTTTGCGGCGGTGGGTTTGTTATGTTATTTTCTTCTTTCTTGTATTGCTATTTGTTATTATTTATTTTGGGGGGGAGAGTTCTTTTCTTGTTTTGGTGTGGGAACACGCCTTGTTTGTTTTAAATTGCGGGGAGAAAATTTGTTAAAATTTGTTATTGTTATTAAAAAACTTGAATAAAAATTATTTTTAAAAAAAATAATTTTGTAGACCTCTATCAGGTCACCCCTCAACCTCCATCGTTCCAGTGAGAACAAACCGGGTTTATTCAACCTCTCGCCATAGCTAATGCCCTCCGTACCAGGCAACATCCTGGTAAATCTCTTCTGCACCCTCTCCAAAGCCCCCACATCCTTCTGGTAGTGTGGCAACCAGAATTGAACACTCTACTCCAAGTGTGGCCTAACTAAGGTTCTTTACAGCTGCAACATGACTTGTCAATTTTTATACTCAATGCCCCGCCCAATGAAGGCAAGCATGCTGTATGCATTCTTGACTACCTTCTCCACCTGTGTTGCCCCTTTCAGTGACCTGTGGACCTGTACACCTAGATCTCTCTGACTGTCAATACTCTTGACAGTCACTGTATATTCCTTACCTGTATTAGACCATCCAAAATGCATTACCTCACATTTGTCCAGATTGAACTCCACCTGCCATCTCTCCGCCCAAGTCTCCAAATGATCTAAATCCTGCTGTAGCCTCTGACAGTCCTCATCGCTATCTGCAATTCCACCAACCTTTGTGTAGTCCGCAAACTTACTAATCAGACCAGTTACATTTTCCTCCAAATCATTTATATATACTATGAACAGCAAAGGTCCTAGCACTCAACCCTGTGGAACACCACTAGTCACAGCCCTCCAATCAGAAAAGCTCCTTTCCATTGCTACTCTCTGCCTTCTATGACCTAGCCAGTTCTGCATCCATCTTGCCAGCTCACCTCTGATCCCGTGTGACTTCACCTTTTGTACCAGTCTGCCATGAGGGACCTTGTCAAAGGCCTTACCGATGTCCATATAGAAAATATCCACTGCTTTACCTGCATCAATCATCTTTGTGACCTCTTTGAAAAACTTTATCAAGTCAGTGAGACACGACCTCCCCTTCACAAAACCATGCTGCCTCTCGCTAACACGTCCTCTTGCTTCCAAATGGGAGTAGATCCTGTGTCGAAGAATTCTCTCCAGTAATTTCCCTACCACTGACGCAAAGCTCACTAGCTTGTAGTTCCCTGGATTATCCTTGTTACCCTCCTTAAGCAAAGGAACAACATTGGCTATTCTCCAGTCCTCCGGGACATCACCTGAAGACAGTGAGGATCCAAAGACTTTTGTCAAGGCCTCAGCAATTTCCTCTCCTGCCTCCTTCAGTATTCTGGGGTAGATCCCTTCAGGCCCTGGGGACTTATCCACCTTAATATTTTTCAAGACGCCCAACACCTCGTCTTTTTGGATCTCAATGTGACCTAGGCTATCTACACACCGTTCGCCAGACTCAACGTCCATCAATTCCTTCTCTTTGGTGAATACTGATGCAAAGTATTCATTTAGTACCTCTCCCATTTCCTCTGGCTTCACACATAGATTCCCTTGCCTATCCTTCAGTGGGCCAACCCTTTCCCTGGCTACCCTCTTGCTTTTTATGTACATGCGAAAAGCCTTGGGATTATCCTTAACCCTATTTGCAAATGCTTTCTCGTGACCCCTTTTAGCCCTCCTGACTCCTTGCTTAAGTTCCTCCCTACTTTCTTTGTGTAAACAAGTTGCTCCTCAGGTTCCCATTAATTATTTCCCCTCTTAACTTAAACATATAGCCTCTAGTTCTCGATTCCCCAACCCTGGGAACCCTATGCATGTCTCTCTTGATCTTATACACCTCTATAAGATCACTGCTCAGTCTCCTATGCCCCAAAGAAAAAGGTTCTAGCCTGTCCAATCTCTCCCTATAACTCAGTCCGTTGAGTCCTGGCAACACCCTTGTAAAATTCTTCTGCACTCTCTCCAGTTTAATAAAATCTTTCCTTTAGCAAGGCGACCAAAACTGAACACAATACTCCAGGTGCGGCCTCACCTGGAGTCTGGCCCATTCCCGAGCCACCTGAACCCTAGATACCGGAAACCTGACTGGCCAAGCAAAAAGGAAGTGCCCCAAAACTGGATCCAGTCCCCAGTGCAATGACCAGTTAATGCTCGCTCTTCTCCGATTTTAATTTATATCCAGAAAAGGAACCAAAACTCTTCAGTATCTTCATTATGTTCTCCATAGTGGGCACCAGGTCCTTCACATTTAACAAAAGATCACCAGCATGCAGGGATACCCTATGTCCGACTCCGCCCCTAACTATTCCTCTCTACTTACCCAAAGCCCTCAGGTCAATGGCCAATGATTCACTCACAACACAAGCAGTGGGGGGGAGACATAGGGCACACATGTCTTGTCCCCCTGTGCAACTGAAAAAACACCAAATCCCCAACTCAAGTTATTTGTACGAACGCTGGTCAAAGGAGCCTTGTACAGCAAACGTACCCACGACACAAGCCCAGGACCAAACCTAAACGTCTCCAACACCGCAAAGAGATACCTCCACTCCACCCTATCAAACGCCTTTTCTGAATCTAACGCCACAATGATCTCCAGCTCCGGTCCGGCCGCTGGGATGAGAATCACATTCAATAACCACCATACATTGGATGAAAGTTGTCAGCCCTGTACAAATCCCATCTGGTCCTCCCCACTATCTCCAGGAGATAGGGTTCCAGCATCAATGCTAGAAAATTAGCTAATAGCTTAGCATTTATGTTAAGCAGTGAAATAGGGTGATACGACCCGCATTCCACGAGATCCTTCTCCTTTTTTGGGAGAAGGGAGATGGATGCCTGCCCAAGTGTCTCAGGAAGGGAACCTCGAGCCAAAGAGTCATTGAACATCCCCATCAATAGCGGAATCAACTGGTCTGCAAACATTTTGTAAAATTCCACCAGGAACCTGTTAGGCCCTGGTGTCTTCCCTATATGCCCTATCATTGTTCAGATATCCTCTGGACCCAACAGCACCTCCAGCCCTCCCTGCATTTTTCCCTCCACCTCAGGGAACTCCAAGCCCTCCAAAAACTCTGTCATCAGCGCTTCTTCCTCTGGCGGCTCCGAGCTGTAAAGCCTCTGATAAAATGCCCCGTTCACTGAGATCAGTCTGCCCCCCAAGTCCCTGATTGGGACAATCTCCCAAGAGGCCGCCTGCCACCTTAGCTGGTGAGCCAAGAGACAGCTGACTTTCTCCCCATAATGTGGAGATGCTGGCGTTGGACTGGGGTGAGCACATTAAGAAGTCTTACAACACCAGGTTAAAGTCCAACAGGTTTGTTTCGAATCACTAGCTTTTGGACCACTGCTCCTTCCTCAGGTTTCTCCCCATATTCATAGGTGACCTCCCTCAAGCACCATAACTGGCACAACTATAAACATAACATCACCCCAATTTGGGGTGTACACGTTTACCAAGACCACCGACTTACCCTCCACAGCACCTGTGACGAGCACATACCTACCCCCCTGATCAGCCATCACCCTTTCCGCTAGGAAGCAGACCCTCTTATTAATTAAAATTGTCACTCCCTGGGCCCTATTGTCAAAGCCTAAGTGAAATCATAGAATCCCTACAGTGCAGAAGGAGGTCAATTGGCCCATCAAGTCTGCACCAACCCTCCAAAAGAGTACTCCATCCAGGTCCACCCCCATTTACCCCACCCTATCCCTGTAACCCCGGAACATAACCTGCACATCCTTGGATAAGCTGCACCTAACACTGGCATGGAGGGTCCAGGTGGTAAACATGAATGTGCTGCCGAGGTTCCTGTTTGTATCCAGATCCTTCCAATCTATATCTCTAAGATCTTTTTCCAGAACTTGGATGCAGAGATCTTGGAGTTTATATGTGTGGGGAAGGTACCAAGGATATAGAGGGCCCTGTTAACGAGGCAGAGGCAGAAAGGGGGGTTGGCTCTACCAAACCTGCTGCATTATTACTGGGTGGTGAATATGGAGAAGGTGAGACTGTGGTGGGAGGAACAGGGGTTAGAGTGGGTTAAGATGGAGGAGGAGTTCTGTAGAGGGTCCAGGTACAGGAGGTACTCCCAGATTAATTTTTGTTGACATGGACAAGGCACTGTTGGCAGGGATGGTTGGGACCAAGTATTCGGCGACCGTGGTGTTGGACCATACGGCACACTAGGTGGATTTGTGGGTGGAGGGGGAAAGGTCCCAGAGCCCACAGTGGAGGTTGGATGTGGGGTTATTGGCGAAGAAGAAGGTTTGTAAGAAAATAGGGGTGGCTATCTGGAACTACACGGAGAATAATAAGACAGGGGAGGTCTCTGCAGCTACGCTTTGAAGGCAGTGGTTAGAGGGGAGTTTTTTTTGATGTGGGGACATAAAGGGACATTCTGGCAGTGGACCAGAGATACATGACGGCGCCTGAGGAGGTGCTGCTGAAGGAAAAGCAGAAATTCGAAATGGAGTTTATCAAGGGGGGGAGGCAGTGGGACAGCTGCACAGGGCCAGGTGGACAATGTATGAATATGGGGAGAAGGCAAGTAGGATGATTGCACATCAACTGCTGAGGCAGACAAGGGAAATTGGGTGCATGAGAGATGCGGGGGGGGGGGGGGGGGGGGGGGGTGGCAAGCTGGTAACTGAGCCAGAGGAGCTAAATGTTTGAGGCTTTTTAGCAAAAATTGTACAATTTGGAGCCCCCGGCGGGGAATGAGGGCGTGGGGCGGTTTCTGGATGGCCTTGAGTTCGCGAAGGTGGATGAGACGAGGATACAGGGGCTGGGGGCCCCGATTGGAATGGAGGAGGTGATATATTCGATGGCACAGTCGTTAGCACTGCTGCTTCACAGCACCAGGGACCCAGGTTTAATTCCTGTCTCTGGTGACTATCTGTGTGGAGTTTACACATTCTCCCCGTGTCTGCGTGGCTTTCCTCAGAGTGCTCCAGTTTCCTCCCATAGTCCAAAGATGTGCAGGTTAGGTGGATTGGCCATGCTAAATTGCCACTTAATGTCCAGGGATGTGGTTAGGTTAAGGAATTACGGGATAGGGCAAAGTGAACACTCAAAAATGGGCAGAGTGCTCATTTGAAGGGTTGGTGTAGACTTAATGGGTCGAATGGCCTCCTTCCTCACTGTAGGGGTTCTATGATTGTGTGGAGGGACAGGTAGTATTGAGGAAGCAAGGGGGCTGCAGAAGGACTTGGACAATCTAGGAGAGTGGGCTATAAAATGGCAAATGAAATACAATGTGGAAAACTGTGAGGTTATGCACTTTGGAAGGAGGAATTTAGGCATAGACTATTTTCTAAATGGGGAAATGCTTAGGAAATCAAAAGCACAAAGGGTCTTGGGAGTCCTTGTTCACGATCCTCTTAAGGTTAATGGGCAGGTTCAGGCGGCAGTTAAGGAGGCAAATGCAATGTTAGCATTCATGTCAAGAGGGCTAGAATACAAGATCAGGGATATACTTCTGAGGCTGTATAAGGCTCTGGTCAGAGTACTTGGGAGTATTGTGAGCAGTTTTGGGCCCTGTATTTAAGGAAGGATGTGCTGGCCTTGGAAACGGTCCAGAGGAGGTTCACAAGAATGATCCTTGGAATGAAGGGCTTGTCGTATGAGGAATGGTTGAGGACTCTGCGCCTCTACTCATTGAAGTTTAGAAGGATGAGGGAGGATCTTATTGAAACTTACAGGATACTGTGAGGCCTGGATAGAGTGGACGTGGAGAGGATGTTTCCACTTCTAGGAGAAACTAGAACCAGAGGACACCATCTCAGACTAAAGGGACGATCCTTTAAAAATGAGATGAGGAGGAATTTCTTCAGCCAGATGGTGGTGAATCTGTGGAACTCTTTGCCACAGAAGGCTGTGGAGGCCAAATCACTGAGTGTATTTAAGACAGAGATAGATAGGTTCTTGATTAATAAGGGGATCAGGGGTTATGGGGAGAATACAAGAGAATAGGATGAGAAAATATCAGCCATGATTGAATGGTGGAGCAGTCTTGATGGGCCAAGTGGCCTCATTCTGCTCCTATATCTATGGTCTTATGGACTCATTTTAAAGAAAGACAAAGACCTGGAGCAGTGTGGGTTGTACCGCCCGATATTGTTGTTAAGTGTAGATGTAAAGCTGTTGGCAAAGGCGCTGGCAGTGAGGATAGAGAATTGTGTGTCGGTGCTGATAGAGGATCAGATGGGATTTGTGAAGAGGAGGTAGCTATTGGCCAATGTTTGGAGGCTATTGAATGTGATAATGATAGCCTCGATGGGCCGGGAGGTAGAGATGGATGGATGCGGAGAATGCGTCCGACTGTGTGGAGTGGCCAAACGTATTCGAGGTGCTGGGGCGGTCTTGGTTTGGGCAGGGGTTTGCTGACTGTGTGTGATTGATGTATAGGTCTCCAAAGATCAGTGTCGAGGGTCCAGCCTGAGGGCCATGGTCAAGGCGTCGCTTCCGTTGGCACCGGGGAGGTACGAGGTGAGTCCGGTGCTGCAGTCCATGATTAAGATGTGGAACCAGTTGAGGTTTTAGGATGGAGGCGATCTGCAGAGCTGATGGAGGGGAGGAGGGCCATGTCAGGGCCTTCGCCTTTCTAATTGTCCGGCAAAGGATATTGTTGGATTGGCGGTTGGCAATGCCGCTGGGGATGGCAGCCTGGCTGGGGGGGCCTGTATGATTTCCTTCGCCTGGAAAAGATCAAGTTCAAGTTGAAGGGATCAGCAAAGGGCTTTGAAACACGGAGGGGACTGTTCATGACAATGTTTGAGGAAGTGTTTGTCGTGGGGGGAAGGGAGGAAAAAGGGGGGAAATTGCAAAAACTGTGAACTGTGAGGGTGTTGACAATGTTATTGATTTGTGTTTTGGTACTTTTGAGTATGTTTGGAATGAGATACATTTTAAAAAATATATAATGCCTTCCCGCGGGTATTTACTGGGTCTTTTAAGAGAAAATAAGCCCATACTGCCCAAAGCTCAGTGAGGGTGTAGCATTGGATCTGGTTGTTAGCAGCCTATAACTATGTTTTTCAGCACTGGCCTGGGTCACAAGTTGCTGGCGCGGATTAAAAAAAAATTAATTTACAGGATGTGGGCGTTGCTGGTTAGGCACGCATTTATTGTCCATCCCTAGTTACGCTACAGAAGATGGTGGGGAGTTTCCTTCTTGAACCGCTGCAGTCCTTGAGGTGTAGGTACACCCACTGTGTTGTTAGGAAGGGAGTTCCAGGATGTTGCACCAGCAACAGTGAAGGAACGGCAATATATTTCCAACTCATGGAGGTGAATGACTTACAGAGAATTTTACAGAGAATTTACAGTGCAGAAGGAGGCCATTCGGCCCATCGAGTCTGCACCGGCTCTTGGAAAGAGCACCCTACCCAAGGTTGACACCTCCCCCTATCCCCGTAACCCCACCCAACACTAAGGGCAATTTTGGACACTAAGGGCAATTTATCATGGCCAATCCACCTAACCTGCACATCTTTGGACTGTGGGAGGAAACCGGAGCACCCGGAGGAAACCCACGCACACACGGGGAGAACGTGCAGACTCCGCACAGACAGTGACCCAAGCCAGAATCGAACCTGGGACCCTGGAGCTGTGAAGCGATTGTGCTATCCACAATGCTACCGTGCTGCCCTACTTGGAGGGTAGCTCCAGGTGGTAGAGTTCCCAAGTATCTGCTGCTCTTGTCCTTCTAGATGATAGTGGGTTTGGAAGGTGCTGGAAAATGGGCCTGGTATGAAACCGAAATAGAAGACCCGCCTGGGATCCAATGCATATTGTAAATATAATTGCTTTGCAATGAACCAAGTTTTCTTTTGACCATCTTGTTCAGACTCGTTTGTGGCCAACGGGGAAAAAAAATGGGTTTACTGATGAATGTTGCTATCAGGCAATGAAAAGATATTTTTTTTAAAACACATTTAAAAATATCATATAAACAGCTAAGACTATAAAAAGCACACAGAGCATATATAACACCTAAAATGAAAACTGGAAATTCTTGACACTCTCTCAAGATCTGCCAATCATAAAACCAGAAAACAAATCAGGATGTTGAAGCCCCTAACAGAGGAGGTCTTGAATCATATCACTATTTAACATACTGCTGACAAGGGTAGAATCTTGGCCCTCTTCCCCTTCTTCTTTGTTAATATCCTCTCCTGAAGGCATTGACCTTTAACTGGAATGCTGGATCACAAATGTCAACCCATCCCCCTCAGTCAGTTGCTCACTAAAGTGAACATTCTTCATGTGTGAGCTTTGTGCATTTGCTGAATATTGCATTGTCTGTGCTGTGGTGTTTCCAGGTAGTGTGACAGCGTACCTTGAAGCCCGGAGCTGGCTCTATTCTCCTGCCTTTGGTCATTTTCTTGTGCTTCTTCAACTTGAAGTACAGTTGTAATTATCTGAGGGTTTGGTTGGTCTGACCAAAGAGGGACTTCTGCCTCCTGCAAAGAATTTGGGCAAACCTGCTCCTTGAAGAGTGAAAACAATTCGGAGCAGGAGTCCCAGCCAAGAGTCTCTTTACTTGTGAGCCTCTTGGAACTTTGTGTTGTTGGCGACAGAGGTTGTCTTGATGTCTTCTGAAGAAGGTTATGGGCAACACAGGAGTTTCAGCTTATGTACATAATGCTGGTCATAATATCTTTGTGTTCTAAGGTCATGCCCATGACAGGAAGCTGGATTCCTCCAGGCCCGCAGAGCGGTGTATCTTTCATTTGTAGCCAGAGGTCTCTCAGCCATGATTCCTTATCTGGGAGGACTGTAACACTAATTCATGCATCCAACTTAAAGTTGGCGAGGTGACTGCTTACTGGGATGTCTGCATTCCAAAAAGAGAATCCAAGAATCTGAACCACACCAAAGAAGCATGGCTGGGTTTCTTCCAGATGTGGTATCTCAATATCATGGATTGTCTTTGGATTTTTCACCCATCTGGGTGTCTTAGCTTTGCACAGCTTTCTGAAGTGTCCCAAATGGTTGAAGTTGAAACACTGCACTGAGATTGCTGGACATTGCTCTCGCCTGTGAGATCATTTGCCTCCACAGCACTGACATTGTAATCCAACCCCTTGTAGGACCTCTCAGAGGCAGACTTACACTTTTGTCCACCCTGCACACTCCTTCTTTGCGGCGGCCCCCCATCATGGCCCCTTCCCGGGTGACATGGTGGCCGCTCCCGAAGATGTCGAGCCCCACCTCCAATTACATCGAGCCTTACCCCAATGACATCAAACCCCGCCCATGATGATGTTGAGTCCCACCTCCAATGTCCCCCTGACCCCACCAACTCTCAGCTCACACAATGCAAGGCACAGAAACCCAAAATCTCACCCTCGCTGCCCAGTCTGATTACTGCCCAGTCTGGCCCTCTCACTCTCAGTCCTACTCCTGCTGGCCACTTTCCCCCTCCGTTTCCCTGAGACATGATGCAGGTGTTTGTCTAGCCTTCTTAGCACCTCCCAGCTGCTGCTCTGCTCACCTCGGCTCCCGGTGGCAGGATCAAGGCTGGTCCTGGGTTGGTTGGTGGACCCGTGACGCCCACCGCACACAGTGTGGTGGAGGATTCGGGCCTGTAGGGTGACTATCTGAAGGCTGTCAGCCGGCTGGTGTTGGGAGCGGAGGGTGCACATGGGGCTGTCTGCAGTGGGGTGCAGGGCTCACTAGTGCCTGATACTGTGTCACCCCTCTCTGGGGGACTCCCGGAATCTGGCACATCAAAATTGAAGGTTTTTTTGTTTTTCTGCCTCCGTAGATAGTTCAGACTGTGTCCTAATGGGCCCCACCACCCTCCTTTCCCCTCTCTCCCCACCATCCCCATTCCTTTCCCTTCTGTTGGTACAGAGGCGAGGGTATCTGGTGTCTCCAGCGCAAAGTTTAGTGCTTGTACCGTTTGTATTTTTTGTACAACTGTGTTGTAAACTGTTTTAATAATCAGATTATCCTACCCCCCTCTTACTGAGGGGGGAGGGGGTACCCTGTTTCTCCAACACAAAATTAGTGTTTGTACCGTTTGGCCTTGTATGTACTTTTTACTGTTTTAATAAAAAGAAATGGCCAGATCTTGACGCTCGAGCCTCGACCCCTGACGACCGCATGTGCTCCTGGCTGGCTGCCTGGTTGCTGCTGCTGGCTATCTGGCCTGGTGACCTCTGTTCTTTTCGGTTGCTTGCCCGCCTGCCCTCCTCAGCCCTCATCTGGAGGTCGGGATTGCCAAATCTATCCCCTTGCTGAGCTCAGCTAACTCGATATAGACTTGGAATAGGATCTGGGACCACGCTGATTGGGGTAACTCAGCTAACCACCTACTTAAGCAACTAAATCATGGCAGGGGGTGGGAGTGGGGGGGGTTATATGTTTAGTGTGATTGGATGCTGTGTCAATTAAGTGCTGCCCTTTACTTGAGATTTTCTTCAAGGGATAAAAGTCTTCTATCTCTCTCTCTCTCTATGCCTCTCTCTCTCTGTCAGCAATAAAACCAAATAACAGAACTTAACGGTGACAATTCAAACTCACTTCCCAGTGGACATCACAGCTCATTAATCAGTACCAGTTGTGCAGTCGCCCTTGGAGACTGATGTGAGAAATAGGTATATTAATACTTCACTAAGTGGTGCTTGGAGATATGTCTTGTGCATTGGAAATTTTAATCAATTTCAATCGCATTACATTTACCCAAGGGAATATTTCATGCCAAGTAATATTCACCATCACTGAGATGAAACTACATGAAGATATCGCTGGGTGCACAATTATTTGAAAAATCACTTCATTAGCATTAGCATTACTTACCATGAGCTCAAAAGGTCATCAACATGATATAAAACTCAATGTTAATTCTGTCTGCCTGATGGGTAGAGAATTAAGAAGGTAACATGAGGTGTGCGGGGCTTTGAATTCATGGAATGTTCTCAACATATCCCACCAGCCATCTTAACTGACCACAAACCGGGTACAGGAGAGCAACAAGAACAACATGAAGATTCAATCTTCTTCATACAGCGTTACCTAGCCATAATGAATGAAGTTCTTTTGACACAAAGATAACAAATACTTTTGTGCACCAGAATACAGTTTGTTATGTGGAACATTCTGGAACAGTAAGTCTAAAGCTGGGTTCAAGATAGCAGTCAATTTGCTGAAATGTTAGCAATAATAGCTTGACTTTTTGAAATGTTTCTTGTCGAAGTAAGAACTTTCCATTTAATCATGTCAATTATCAGAGCTGATATTTTGGAATGTTTTGTAAGGGCAACCAAGAGTTCACACCGAGTAGGTCGAAACAAAAACTTACTTTATTTTACAATTACTATAACATACAGCTCCAGTAGTTCCCCACTGGGTCTTCTCTAGTCGGTGCCTTACTGGCCGACTCTATTTATACAAAGCTCAGTATTGTTAAGGGTCCCCCGCCCCCTTATCTGGGAAGCACGGATTCTGCAAGATCCACGGGGTAGTTAATCATCTCTCCCTGTAAGACATGTGCAGGTTATAACAGAATGGAAAAAAACGTTAATGTGAAGTTGCATTCAAGCTGTTGGTTATGTTAAATTTACTGCTGCTAAAGATGTATCTGTTATCTTATGCTCTATTCTGCTTGTTTGATACGATCTTGATACAATCTAGGCTTCTACTAATTCACATTATTAGAGCTTTCTGTGAATTACTACTCTTTAAAGTCAAATATTTTGCAGATATTTTGTTAAGATGTAATGATTAAGTTTACAGTATAAATCATTCAAAAATAGTAATTTCAAAGGGTGGTTCAATACTTAACTGTTGGAGTCCTGAGACGGTATTTTTGGATCCAGCAGGATTCCTGCTGGACATGTGTTGGGGTGGGGCTTATGCCCACCAGTGTAACTCCTCCCTGACCAAGTCCAATTTAAATGGATATGATTTATTATAATGAAGAACGTGGACCGCTGGTATTATTGATGCTATTTTTGGAGGGCGAAGACGAAAACTAAATCACTTAAATGCTGCAGCAGCTTAAAAGGATGAAACCAGGGGCCGTATTTGCTGATCCCCGACGGCGAAATCACGTTTGACAATGAGGCGGTGAATCCCCGAAGATGACAAAAGCGATGCTCCGCTCCCTGATTTGTCCACGGCCTCAGGCCATTGCCTGAGGCCTACCCTGCGATGCTCCATCCCCGACCATCCGAGTTCCCGACGGCATGGGACACATGTCGTCTCACCCATCGGGAACACGGCGAGGCGGCTGCGGACTCAGTCCAGTGCCGCAACAGTCAGAGGAGGACCAATCTGTGGACAAGGGGGCTTTATTGCAGTTGGGGGCACTGTGTGTGTGTGTGTGTGTGTGTGTGTGGGGGGGGGGGGGGGGGGGTCCAGGGCGTCAGAGCCAGCAAAAGGGGGAACTAATTTTGCTGGGCGGGTCCGCGGGCTGCATCTGTCATGAAGCATGGTGCCGCTGCTGCTGCAGGCCGCTGCCATGGACCCTGCAATACACCAGGCCATATCGGCAGCTGGAGCTGGGATCTCTACACTGCCTGGTTGCTAGCCCCCTTCCCCCACCCCACCGCAGCAGAGAATTGGAGGCTGTTTTGCGCCAGTTTTCCTGGCGTAAAACACCACTGTTTTCATGCCTGCCTGGGAACCTAGTTCCCCAAATGGAGAATCCAGCCCCAGATGTCACAGAATGTATATTAACAGGTCCTACCATTGGAAAGAAGCAGGGACTCCAGCTATCAAGCCATTTCAGGGTGGCATTTGCAGGAGCATTGGCATAATTGACAAACGAACATACAGCACATGTCTGGTTTGATGCGCTCAGTTGTGAGCCCTGCTGATATTCAGTGCAAGAACCTCCCAAATCCCAGAAGGGAAACGCAGAACCCTGGATCTTAACTATTTATTTTTGCGATTTGGAAAAAAATGTGAGGAAAGGGATAAAACCCAATGAGGTAGAGGGTCTTACTGCAAATTATTCAGATAACAAAATTTCATTAAACTTTAAAACACACAAGAAAGACTAAATTAAAGAACAACATGTCCAATCAACTACAACAACGGTTACCCACACATCATGCTTAAATTACCCCCAGTCCAAATCTATCTACTACCCTAAACTCACAGAATATACCTTCCCCAAAACAACATCCCATAGGTTTTAACATTTTGAGTTAAACCCAGAAAACAATCACCACACAGGATCTGTAGCTTTCTTTTGGGAATCTATCTTCTAGTTTAGGGCAGATCTTACGGGATCTGACACAGACAAGCTTCTGCAACTTTCTTTCTGTACAACAGCTTGATTCACTGAGAGAGCTCTGCTTTGCAACTGGGCATGGCTATGATCTAGATCTCCACTTGAAGACTGCAAATCACCACATTGTTTAGCAAAGTGGCTATTTCACCCTGCTACTCGGCGAATCTTCATCTTTGAAGTCCTCAGTGTAGCTTAAAACCCTCTCCATTTAAAAAAAATCCAATTCTTTACTTTTCATTTCATTCCAACTTCCAAACAGTTCTGAAATGGCTTATCAGTCCAATGGGCAATCTGCATACTCTGCCACATGTGGATCAGGCGGTGCTTGAGGGTTGGGCAATGAGTTGTTTGGTGGTTTGTGTGCCTTGACCTTGTGTCTGCCTGCTTCCAAGAAATCACTTGATGTGTTCAGTTACTTCCTGAATAACCGTTCTCCATTTTGTTTGTAGTCACCAACCATGCATGGACTGATGAATCATTGGGGTTGTTTGATTCCTGGTTTAGCTCACTCGCTAAATCGCTGGCTTTTAAAGCAGACTAAGCAGGCCAGCAGCATGGTTCAATTCCCGTACCAGCCTCCCCGGACAGGCGCCGGAATGTGGCGACTAGGGGCTTTTCACAGTAACTTCATTGAAGCCTACTCGTGACAATAAGCGATTTTCATTTCATTTCATTTCATTTCCTCCACAATATACTCCAGAATGGAAGATTCTGGCCAAACTGGGAGTCTACTTTAATATTAAATCATTAATTGCAGATCCAGAGAAAGCTATTGGGCTGGATCGCCACGGACAGGAAGTGGACCATGTAAAGGTCCATTGTCCTCGGGCTGGAATTCCCAGACACCGGGCAGGCAAGGCCAAAGAATTCCACCCATTATATACATTTGGACAAATGACAGATTACTTTCCCTTAATTGACTATTTCTTCTCCAGATTCCTTTGTTCTGCTCTTTTCACACATTGATTGTGGTCCAGGTGGGGAGCAAATAATTTGTACTTTGCTTCTGACTAATGTAGGGGTCCTTCCTGTTTGTTCTTGTTTATTCTTTTATTTCCCTTTTCTTTTATATTATTGTCATTATATTTTTGATCAATGGAAGATTTATGGGCGAATGTTGTTAAGGAAAGTGACCTGTGCCTTTAATTCAAGCAGAAGCCTGTGCTGGTTTGGATTGGAGTTGTGGACTGACCGGCACCAATGACAGAGAGTGGCTATGTCTCAGTTCTTGGCCGCAGAAAAATAATTTTCACTGTACTTCAGTACATGTGACAATAACTATCAATCAATCAATCAAAATCAAGCAATTCCTGTACTGGCTGAGGTTATTCATGAACCCCCCACCCTTCTCAGCCTTGTCCCTCACTTGAGGTGCAGTGATCTTCAGGTTAACTCACCACCAGTCACCTCTCTCTCAAAGAGGAGTGCAGCCTATAATCCTCTGGGATTGTGGCAACATTTACTTTTTACATTTTACAAATGGGTAATGGTCTCGGGTGGGTGATGCAAGTGAGTAAGGGGTAGGGTAGGGTAGGTGCGATAAGTGGATAAGGGCAAAGGGTGGCAAGTGGATAGGGTAGTAGGTGGGTAGGATGATAGGTGGGTAGGATGATAGCTGGGCAGGGTGGTAGGGCAGCAGGTAGTAATATGGCAGATGGGAAATGTGGTAGATGGGTAGGTTGGCAGGGTTCCAGTTGGATAGGTGATAAGGTCAGGTTAGATATGGCTGTAGGGGGACCAGAGCATTGGGAGGGGGGGGGGTCAGTGGGAGAGTCAGGTGGTGATGTTAAACAAGGGCGGGTCTGGGGTGCGAGGGATCAAGTTGTGAGTTCATGTCTTGGGTGGCCTGGGGAGATTAGGGTGGTGGGGGCTAGTAAGATCAGGTTGCGGGTTGTCAAGGATAATGGGGGAGGCGGCTGCTGCAGTTGGGTTAGGTTGGTTTGTAAGGGCTCGGGGGGGGAATTTGTTGTGGAGTCAGGTGTTGTGGACCAGTCAGTCAGATTTGGGGTTAGTCAGGAGTCAGGGGGAGTTTGGGAGATTGAAGGGGAAGTCAGGTGGTGATGTTGGGTCAGGTTTAATCAGGGGAGTCAAGGGGTCAGGGGTGGTAGTCAGGGATGTCAAATGGGGAGTCAGGGGAGTAAGTGATTGGGGCTCAGTTGTATAGTTGCCTAGGAGTTAGATTAAGACTTCTCTGCCTAATATTTCCTGGGTAATCTCCATGGCAATTCCCAATTGGGACTTCTGAGGGCTCCCAGCTCGCCCATTCTGAAGGTATTCAGAATTCTTAATTTAACTGCATGGAAGGAAATTCTGATTGGCAATTCGTTTGGATTGGACTGGATTGGATTTGTTTATTGTCACGTGCACCGAGATACAGTGAAAAATGTTTTTCTGCGATCAGCTTAACAGATCATTAAGTACATGAAAAGAAAAGGAAATAAAAGAAAATACATAATAGGGCAACACAAGGTACACAATGTAACTACATAAGCACCAGCATCGGATGAAGCATACAGGGGTGTAGTGTTAATTATGGTGTTGAAGGCGGAGCTGTAGTCAATAAATAGGAGTCTGATGTAGGAGACCTTATTGTCGAGATGCTCCAGGGATGAGTGCAAGGTCAGGGGAATGGCGTCTGCTGTGGGCCGGTATGCGAATTGCAGTGGATCTAGGCGTTCCGGGAGTATGGAGGTGATGCGCTTCATGACCAACCTCTCGAAGCACTTCATTTCTGTATGCTTTAGAAGTATGTTGTCTGGAAACAGGTCGGTGTTCCAGTGTCTCTCAGAGTAGCAAACCCCCCCCCCCCCCCCCCCCCCCCAGCAATTCAGCCGGTGACCAACTTTACATCCTCAACCAATTTTGATTTGTATGTCATTTTTTAAAACTCCAAAAGTCTTATTTAAGTTTCAACATTTCTGGACATAGGGCAGGATTTACCGGTTGTTCCTGACAGAGGGATCTTCTGTCCTGCTGATGGTAAACCCCCACCACAGGTACCCCAGTGGCAAAGGGTTAGAACAACACAGCAAAACCCCATTGCCAATTGCTGGCTGCTTCCATTGTCGTAATAGATACCGCCGGAGGTGGAAACACCCGCCCATAATTAAGTGTTTTCCCTTCATTACTATGACAGTAATGTCACATGTTTCTGCTCCATTCAGCACCTGCCATTTATATATGTGTGAGACTCTTATTTTACCTTCTAATAAGAATCATAGTCCAGTTGATGGGAGGTGTCAAAAATACAACTTTATTATTGTTAGTTACTCACTGGTATACACTTGAATAAGAACTGAATAAAAACTTAGAAACAAGACATTAAATAATACATTAAAAAGTCAAGCACATGGCAAAAAGCATAAAGCACAAAAGGAAATCACTTTGACACAAACAAACAGATAGGTGATTTAGGAATGCAAGAACAAAGACCTCGATCAGAAGGCCCTACTTATAAAGGAATTCTTTTCTCTGGATTAACCCCTCATTTACTTTCATTCGCTTCTAATTCTTAGCTGCAACCTCCTTGTTCGTTCAAATGAATGTCTGTTACTTAGATGATGATTTGTCAATCAAATATTGGACATTGCTTAAGATTGACTGATGCCTATCAAAACTAGCTTCGCGTCTTAGGAAAAGTACTGCACATGTTTTCTCACATTTTGCTATGTCTCATAGCTTGGCAGAGATGTTAAGAATTGATTAGTTGATTAGACAGAGAAAAATATGTTCTCAGTGCTGAATACACTGGAATACAATGATTAATTCATTATATGAGACACTGACTGAGTTCCCACAGTCAAGACACTTTTAATATTTAGCATTCTTTAGCTATATGCATTCACCTAGCCCCTATATGAATAAAACTATGAATAAAACTAGACTATAAATATGGGTATCAGAAGATTCTCTTCTAAAGACGAACTGAAGAATTCTGTGAAAATTATCTGAATTTGAATGAGGATGCAATTATGTAATTGCTGAACAGGAAGCTAAGGTGGCTCTCCTGCCTAGTTCAAAATAGCAGGGAAGAGAATCAGGAGCAGAGGATATCCAAACAGGTAATTGTTTTATTTTTCTTGCGGGGCCAGGAAAAGCAGGAATTTCCTTACTAAGCACTCTGAGAAAAGCTAAACATCCTCTGCCACAGACATGCCCCGATTGGGAGATTCCCGTGAGGCGTTCCTGGTAGCTGATCCTGCCAACTGCCTGGTGGTGGCCGGCAGCCTCTGGGTCTTGGAACTTGCTTCTTCCTCCAGTCGAATGTAAATTATATATGGTTGCTAAAATCAAGCAGCTCTCATCTGCAGTGGGCGTGTGGCAAATAAGTCACTAGCTTAGTTTCTCAGGGAACCCTTTTGGGAATTAAATCCAAACTTTTTTTTTAACACATATATTGGTGGCACATCAGCAGTGGACTATATCAAAGATTTTGAAAATAACCTTTGATGGCTCACAGCTTCTACTCCACATGTGGCTTTGTGAAAAAAACAGTACTTTGTTAAACAATTTCCCATTCATAGCTAAAATGGAGACTGCCAGAAGCAGCCAATCATCTTGATATTAATTTGAGCTATTGTAATAGTTCTTGTCATCTGAAAAGAATGAATTCGTATTAATATTATGAACCGGGAACATTTTTTAGAGTGACGTATTAAGAGAAATATTTTAGCATATTAAGGGCAAACATAGATCTGGATTAAGGAAATCCTCGTAATCACTTTTTGTGTTATCTTAAATGACATCAGGACATCAAACTAAACAATTTTAGTTTTAAATTTTGGTAAGCTTTTGAATTCCCCCGCTGGGAAAATAACATCTAAATACATTAAAAACCCTATTTTCACATGTATACAAAATTTGCCCCAGGGCATCATTATTTGTATCCCAGAGAATCAGAGAAAAGGAGCTATAATGACTACATACCTAATAAGTGCCAGCATTTTCCTTTGGAGCAGTGCGTGCCAAACATAGATTTCTCCATGTCTGCCTATATTCAATAGAATATTTGTCCAAAGAATGTAATGTGAAGACCTTCTATAAAAGGCCAATCAAAGCTCTCCATTCCGTTGTAATAAAATATTTATTTGAACCAGAAGACAATAAATAATGTTCGCAAAGTATGAATTTAAGTTCCTGAATTTTGTTCATATAATAACTTATATATACCGGAGCATTTCATTAAATTCAAAAGTGCTCTGTAAAAAAGGGAATAATGCTGTAATATAATATTGTCACAAATGTTGCCCTACATTTATTAGTTTCCATTCCCTGTTAGTCCTTCTGTATGAAGTTGATCCTGTAATTAACCTCGTAGACTGCAGCTTTCCGGAGAGCAGATCGCTCACAGCACTATCCTGAGTGAACAGCAAAACATTTCCAGATGTGCCTATGGTAACAAATTACACCACCCCCAGATATACTTCACGTGGAAAACATCACAACACTACATTTATTCACTAAACAGTCTTCAGGATTTGAGAAGAGCAAGGAATGCTTAAAAAGTCTCGATATTCTACTCTGGTCAAACCCTTTTACAACTTGGATTGAGTTCACAAAAAGGACAACAAAGGGGGCAATGAGGATTGCTTCGTTAGATGAAACTGCTTTCAACGTCGAAAAATATTTATTACTTTATATATCAAACCATTAGGATACCTTAAAAATAGATGTAAAATCGTTGATTATACATAGCCCTGAATTTATGGGGTGCCTGACTTCATGCATTCGAATTGTATCTTGGCCAATTTCGCAACAAACGATCTGAGGTATGAAAATGAGGCCTGAAAATGAGACATCCATGAACGCCACTTCAATGCTGAAGCATTGGAAAAGAGGCTTCTTGCTGAATTGCACAAATTTTGTGAAAATTCCATTCCCTGTTTTCCGAGATATGGCTAGAAACGGGGAGAGGGAACAGGAAGGCTTTGAAGTAATTCTTCAAGCTTGCTTGCTACTAGTGTTGGATTCAATATTAATATTTTCATGATAGATTTTCCTGGATCATGACATGGAACCAGAGAAGAACTGGCTTCACCAGGATCGAGGAGTGCTGGAATTATCATCACACCCTCAGTGCTGCCCACTCTTATACAGGGAGAGGCAGGAAATAAAACACCTGAAGCTCAGCTGGCATCATTGGGACGTGTAGCTGCTGATGGAGATCAGTGGTCAGGAACCTTTCATCACATGTGCAACTCCTGGCCCAGTGAGGCAGCAGTTCTAACCACTGTGCCACCATGCAGCCCCGGCGATGTTAAAATGGTAAAGTATTCATCTTGTAGCTGAGAACATCTCAGACCCTTTGGTTGATAGGGTCTTGGTGCCAGTCCACAGCGTCACATCTTTTAACCACCCCTGTGCAGGGGCACACTTTGTTCACCTTTTTCAACAATTATAACGGGAGAGTTGAGAACTCTCTCTGTAACCTCAAGTGGGCCTGCGTCTACTGGGAAGCCCAGCTAGATATCTGGCAATCTGCTGGAGAACTGTCAGTTATAGCCACAATTCATTTCTACCAATCTTCAAGTCTGTGGCATCTAACAGAGACAAATATCCATAAGTGGGTGCCCACAATCTCAATGGCACAAGTCACAGCACACACGATGGAACATTGAAAGTTCCCTTTCTGATTTGAGGGGTCTTTTGCAGATGGCTGTAAAAATGATTACATGATACTCTGTATTTGAGTAAATCCCTTCTCTAGGCCCAGAGTGATATCGGAGGTGCAGTGCTGCCCAACTGCTGCAGGCTGTTCATGAGGGATTCAAAGGCTATGGAAAAACCGCCTGCTTTAGCATCAACTCTTACCTCAAGGCAGGCCCACCAGCATACCTGTTATTTGCCAGACTACTGTCAAATGATATGGGCTTGCAGTCTGCTCCGAGTTGTTGTCTTGGTCCCCTGTCACCTCCACTTTCTTTTTTTCTGATTTCTGCTTCACATGCCTCGCACTCCCTGCCTACATCATTCAGGACTATGGTAGCTGTGCTGAAGTTCGTGTCGGTTGCTATAAAGTACCTGGGGCTGCTGAACTTCTTTCTTAGTCCTCTGAACCCTGGAGGGTAGCACGGTAGCACAGAGGTTAGCACTGCTGCCTTACGGTGCTGAGGTCCCAGGTTCGATCCCAGCTCTGGGTCCCTGTCGGTGTGGAGTTTACACATTGTCCCCGAGTCTCCGTGGGTTTCGCCCACACAACCCAAAGATGTGCAAAGTAGGTGGATTGGTCACGCTAAATTGCCCCTTAATTGGAAAAAATGAGACAATTCACACCTCTTTAACCTGTGATTATCCCTCTCTCCAGTTGCTCCGTCTGGACCTGTAAAAACTTAATTACCTGCAAAGACTCGCATTTAAAGTATTGTATTGCATCTTTGACTTTGTCTCTATATATATATATTTCTGGAACCCACCTCTTCATTCACCTGATGAGGAGCTGCGCTCCGAAAGCTAGATATTCGAAACAAACCTGTTGGACTTTAATCTGGTGTTGTAAGACTCCTTACTGTGCTCACCCCAGTCCAATGCCGGCATCTCCATATCATGGGAAAAATGAATTGGGTACTATAAATTCATCAAAAATAAAGAATGTAAAGGAAAAGAAGAAAGGTAAAATTTAGCCTGCATTCCAAAGAAAATAGCCGACAAGTCAGCAAAAGTGTATTTAAATTTTCATGCTTAGTGCAATGGTAGTTTCTATCGGGAGAATTTCTACACAATCAGAGTATGACATATGATAACAATTTAAGGATATTTGCTGGAGTGGGCCGCTCGGCCTTTCAAGGCTGGTCAACATTCAATAAGATCATGGCTGAACTGATTGTAACTTGACCCCCACATTCCCACCTACCCCTGACAACTTTCACCCTCTTAATCAAGAATATATCTAGTTCTGCCTTAAAAATATTCAAAGACTCTCCACTGGCTTTTGAGAAAGAGGGTTTCAAAGACTCCTAGCCCCTGAGAGAAAACGTTTCTTTGCATCTCTGACCTACATGGGCAACCGCTATTTTTAAACATGTGGGCCTGGACTCTCCGAGCCTCCGCGCCAGGGCAAGGAATGGGGTGTCAAACCCGCAATCGGGTCTGACGCCGGGATGCAACCTCAGGCGACCAGAGAATCGGTGGCAGTCGTGTGCACTTTGTCGACGTGGCGCCGGTCAGGGGCCATTGAAAGTGGCCCCCGCGGCAATTCTCAGCAGTTGACCGGCTGAGTTCCCGCTGCCGGCGTGGTTCACATATGGTTCCACCCAGCAGGAGCTCGGCGTCGCGGCTGCGGTGGCCATCCTGGTGGGGGGGGGGCGGGGGGATCAGTCTCTGGGGAGGCCTCCACAATGGCCAGGCCTGCGATTGGGAGCCACCAACCAGCGGGCGGGCACGATCTGGGAGGGGGGGCCTACCTTCTTCTGCGACGGCCCGTTTACTGGGTCTGCCATGGTGCGAGGGGCTGGTGCGTGAGCGGCCGCTGTGCGCATGCGTGGACCCGCGGCCGGAAGTGCAGTGCCGCGCATCGGCAGCCGGAGCTGCGTGGAGCACTCCAGCGCTGGGCTGGGCCCCTGTGGGCCACGGAATAGCTCGGCCAAGAAGCCCATTGACGCTAGCATGAAACACTCCGGTGTTTACGCTGTGATGAACCATCAATTGGACGCGAGACACGATGAAGATCCAAACTGTGGCTTTAATCAGCTAGTTGTTAGCCCGGTGGTCAACTACAGAGAAAGGCCGACCGCCGGGACACCTGGGTACTTATACCCCGCCTCGGAGGCGGGGTCTACTTGCCTCTCGACCAATTGGTGAGCAGTCACATGACTAGTCCCAGCCAATCAGACGAGAGGCACATGACCAGCCAGAGCCAATGGGAAACCAATGCTTTGCACCAATGGCAGTGCTCCCACTCATATCACCACACGCCGGTGTCAACACTTAGCCGCCGTTTTGAAGAATCCCGGCTGTTATCCCTAGTTCTGGATTCTTCCACAAGAGAAAACATCCTCTCCACATCCACCCTGTCAATACCCCTCAGGATCTTCTATGCTTCAATCAAGCTACACCTTTTTCTTCTCAACTCCAGGGGTACAAACCCAGACTGTCCAACCTTTTCGCATAAGACAACCCGCCCATTCCTGGTATTAGTCTAATAAACTTTCTCTGAACTGCTTCCAATGCATTTACATCCTTCCTTAAATAAGGAGATTAATACTGTACACAGTACTCCAGATGTGGTCTCACCAGTGTCCTCGAGAACTAAAACATAACCTCCCTATTTCGTATTCAATTCCCCTCGCAAAACATATAACATTCTATTAGCTTTCCTAATTATTTGCTATACTCTCATACTAACCTTTAGTGATTCATGCACTAGGACACTTTGATCCCTCTGTATCTCAGAGACCTGCAATCTGTCACCATTTTAATAAAATACTTCTTTTTCACATTTCCTGCCAAACACTTCCCCACATTATACTCAATTTTCCAGGTCTTTGTCCCCTCACTAACCTATCTATATCCCTTTGTAACCTCCTTATGGCCTCTTCACATCTTACTATCCTACCTATCTTTGATGCTGGCACTTCCAGATTTACCCTTCCATTGCCATTTAGATTCTCATGCTAAAGATATTAAGGCTATTACCTAATACGAGGAAACCATCTTCAGAACAGTTATTCAGGTTTCTGTTTTGGTTCTCATCCAATGGTTGTGAGCAGCCTTTGCCTTCAAGCTACTCTATAATGGAGATGCTAACCAGTCCCTGATCACCCATGTCAGCAACCATATCTATTGACAACCTCCGTGGTTGGCCTTATCACATCAGTTGGCTTGGTGCTTTTTTCTGAGTGGGGCCACTCTTTATGTATGTGTGCTTGATGTGAATAACTTCTTCAAACACAACAATTACATCCACATTCTTTAGCCTTAGCTTAAGACTTGGGCATGCCCAATTTTCTGAATTGCAGTCCAGTGCATTGTAGTTTGATTCCCTTTGGATGTTTCCCTCTGCTGGTGGTCTATTCTGGTTAAGGGAAGAGCTCACCTCGGAACACTTGGCATTGCCCCACTCTTCCTACTTTTCATAGTAACTTCATTGCAGTAAGCCTACTTGTGACACTAATAAATATTATTATTATTATTTTGTTAGGGAGACTTCACCATGCCGGATCTCGGTTCATATTTTATAAGCACAGTCCCTGCCCTATCTACTGACCCAAATCTTGCACAAATAGTTCTCTACGGCCATTATCATAGAATCCCTATAGTGCAGAAGGGGGCCATATGGCCCATCGAGTCTGCACTGACCCTTCTCATGCGTCCACCTCACCCTATCCCGTAATCACATATTTCCAAACATACAGGCCGGAATTCTCCCACAATCGGCGGGGCAGGCTGTACCGGTGCCAAAGAGTGGCGTGAACCACGTTGGCGTCGGACTGCTTGGAAGGTGCGGAATCCTCCGCACTTCCAGGGGCTAGGCCGGCGCTGGAGGGATTGGCGCCATGCCAACCAGCGCCGAAGGGCCTCCCCCAACCGGTGCGAGTTGGCGCATGCGCAGGACGCCAGCGTGTTCTGGTGCATGTGCAGAACCGCTGTTGTGTTTCCTGCGCATGCGCAGGGGCGTTTCTTCTCCGCGCCAGCCATCGCGGAGCATTACAGAGGCCGGCGCAGAGGGAAAGAGTGCCCCACGGCACAGGCCAGCCCGCAGATCGGGCCACACCACTATTGCCCTCCCCCCGGGGGGGCCAGATGCCCCCATGCCCACAAACTCCACACAGTCACCCAAGGCCGGAATTGAACCTGGGGGCGCTGTGAGACAAAAGTGCTAACCACTCTGCCGCCGTGTCACCCACCTACTTGCCCAAGGCCTTCAGATGTGGTTACTGAGATCTTGCAGTCAATCAGGTTACACTTATTCTTGGTCAACATGCCTTTACAAATAATATATTGGGATTGAACTGATGCCAACCTTACAATTAACCAAGAATTTGCATATCTTAATAATGTTAATGAACCTGTGCCTCAGTTTAAATTGGGAAGAGAAGTCTCTGTTTGCAAATCCACACATCCAAGGTGGACATGTGGCCACCTCTGCCTGCGCGCGTGTGTGTGTCTGAGTACAAGCAGATGGGGACAGTGTGTGTCTCACACAGCCGCACCCATCTGTTCCCTTTTACTAATACCTCTTCAAAACTAGTGAAATTAAGTGGATGACGTTGTTCAGTGAATCAAACCAAGCAACATCTCAGATGACCAAAACTTCACACGTAATATTTCCAATCAGACCTGCAAGTCAAGATTTGGTTTAACATATGACATATGAGATGACACCAACCGAGACCGTGAACAAACATTCTCCTTGCTAAACACTCATCCATCAAAGTGACAGGAGAATCCATCAACTTTAGGTTTCAAAATTTATCCTCTGGCTTTTGTTCAAAGGATTTTGGTAAACAACCAAGCTTACTTGTTAGAATGTTATTATTATGACTGAACAGCATCAAGGAACGGCACACGATCGGATTCACAATCAAATTCAGCTCATTGTGTCACAGTTCCTGGAAAGCATTGAAAGACAGAAAAGACTATTTTGTGGATACATTAGACAATCTTTTGAAAAGAAAGTTTAAACCCTTAATTTTAAAATGAGAAATTTCAGTTACTGAGGAAAGTGGTGGGTGAAGGCCTTTCAGAAAACATTTTGTGGGGAAAAGATAACTTTGAGCCACCCGGTGGAAAGATTGCATAACTACAGAGTGACAAGTTTCCAGATGAGCTGGGCAGAAGCACATGTTTGGTCTGTGAATGTCTCTCTTACCTGCCTCTGTGGTTCTAAGTTGCTATTTCTGTGTCTCTCCTCTTTTTCTTCTATGTTTCTTTATCTTTCCTCCATTTCTCCCTAAGTTTTTGTTTATTTCTGTCTTTTTCTTTCTTTTTGGTTAGAGAGTGGGTGTTACATAGGGCTGGATTTTCTGATAGGCATACGGTTGTAAGCTGACCTATGTTGGCAGCATGCCCAACCTCCCTTGAGGCGGCCTCCTAATTGGCTGTGAGCTCCTCAGGTTTCAGGCCTAATCAGAAAGCTGCTGTGATATGCTGGCATCCCCACCGGGTGATCAGGAGTGCATTGCTGAGATTGGCAAGGGAGCTTGGGTGCACCTCAATATGGAGAACTGCTCGATTGAAGAAGCCAGATGCTGATGCAACCATTGTGTTGGAGAGGAAACCAACCTTCCACCCATGTAGCCCTGTCATTGGGGCATGGAACCTCCGGCCCACTGCCAGGAGGCTCCCTCACTTGAGATGGTAGCCCCAGCAAGGGGGCCACTCGTACAACAGCACAATATGCACATTGGTGCAAAATGGCCCCTGAGTGGGGCCCTAATTGGACGAATTGGCTGCCCACTTCCATGGATTAAGGATCGACTCAGTCCACAATCTGCCTTGGAACCCCCCCAGTCTGGAATGCATGAGTAATCAGCCTGGTGCAGATCCCTCATGTTTGCCCATCCCCTCCACCCTGCATCCATTTTCATTACCAGTGGGGCTGGAGGACTGGCCTGCATTGCAGGAAACACATGGATGATTTAATCCACATCACCAGGGTAAGAGAACCTTCCAATCTCTAAATTCTCCTCACCATTCCCGTACCAGCCTCCCCGGACAGGCGCCGGAATGTGGCGACTAGGGGCTTTTCACAGTAACTTCATTGAAGCCTACTCGTGACAATAAGCGATTTTCATTTCATTTTTCATTTTCTGAATCTGTCACGGGAGGTGGGCATCAATGGCAAGGCCAGAATCTGTGCTGCCCACCCCTAAAAGCACTCAAAGGTGCTGGGGTGCTACCTCAGACCATGTGGCCTGCTGGTAGAGAGGCAATTGCAGCTTACTGACCCAGCCCCACTGAAGGCACTAGATGTTACTGATCCCATGCCTCTACTGCCCTTGTCCTTCTAGCTATTGGAGATCGTAGGTCTGGAGGGGGCTGCCAAAGTAGACCCTGGGGCCAGCAGCAGTGCATCTTCCATGTAATACACACAGCTACCACTATGGTTTGGTTCTGGAGGGACCCAATATTGATGGTGCTGAACAGGCTATCAACCAAGCAGCCTACTTTGTCCTGCATGGTGTCCAGCTTCCTGAGTGCTGTTGGAGCTACACTTATCCAGGCAAGTGCACAGTATGAACTTAGAGCTTGGATTAGTACTTGGAACTGATGTGTTGGGTAAGCTGGGTCTGCGAGGACTGTGTTTACTGCAGCAGTGAGAGAGACAGGCTTCCAACATTTGAAGAAATGCAACTCGATTTTATTGAACCCTTAACTACATGCTTTATCTGTGGATTGACACTATGCTGACTTGACTGGAGACCTGAGGCTAGCCTGACCAGACTTACTGACTACCACATGGTGTTTGTTCTAGTTGCTGCTCACGAGCTCTGACTGTCTCAGAGGCTGGATCCCGAGAGAGCGGGGAAACTAGTGCCCTCTGGCTTTATAGTGGCCATGTCCTGTCTGGTGATTGGCTGCTGTGTTCTGTGTGTTCACTAGTCATCCTGTGTGTCAATCACTGCCTGTCTGCACACCATCATATACCTGGATGTATATTATGACAGGAACTATGATGTTGTTGCCATTAAAGAGACCTGGTTGAGGGAAGGACAGGATTGGCAGCTAAATGTTCCAGGATTTAGATGTTTCAGGCGGGATAGAGGAGGATGTAAAAGAGGTGGAGGAGTTGAGCTTCTGGTCAGGGAGAATATCACAGCTGTACTGCAGGAGGACACCTCAGAGGGCAGTGAGGCTAAATGTTAGAGATCAGGAATAAAAAGTGTGCAGTCACAATGTTGGGGGTTACTACAGGCCTCCCAACAGCCAGCGGGAGATAGAGGAACAGATTGGTAGACAGATTTTGGAAACAAGTAAAAACAACAGGGTTGTGTGATGGGAGACTATGGGGGCGATTCTCCAAAATGGAGACAAAGTGTTTGCGCCGTCGTGAACGCCGTTGCGTTTCACGATGGCACGAAACACGCCTGGGTACGACCGATTCTGTCCCCCACAGGGGGCCAGCACAGCGCTGGAGCGTTTCACGCCGCTCCAGCCTCCCTTCCCGGCGCCAAATGGGCGCCGCGCCAACCTGCGCATGTGGGGGGGACATCTTCAGCTGCCGTCCCCGACTCAACATGGCACTGGTGATCAGGGGCCGGCAGCGCAACAAAGTAGGCCTGGGGGGGGGGGGGGGGGAAGAGGCCAGCCCACCGATCAGTGGGCCCCGATCGCGGACCAGACCCCATCGGAGGTCCCCCCCAGTGAAGGATCACTTTTCCCCGCACCACAGGCCGCCCCCCCCGACCCTTCGCGCAGAGTTCCCGCCGGCAGCAACCAGGGGTGAACGGCGCCGGCGGGACTCTGTCATATCTGCGTGGCCGCTCGGCCCATCCGGGCTGGAGAATCGGCGGCCCCGCCAATTCCAGCGGCCGGCGCCACGTTAAACACGCCGGCGCAAATGGCGGCGATTATCCGCACCACAGAGAATCGCGCGCCGGCGTCGAGGCGTCGTGGCTCGGTTGCGCCGATTCTCTGGTCCGGCGCAGGGCTCGGAGAATCTCCCCCTTTAACTTCCCCAATATTGACTGGGACTCACTTAGTGCTAGGGGCTTGGACGGGACAGAGTTTGCAAGGAGCATCCTGGAGGGCTTCTTAAAACAATGTGTAGATAGTCCAACTACGGAAGGAGCTGTACTGGACCTGGTATTGGGGAATGAGCCCAGCCAGCTGGTAGAAGTTTCAGTAGGGGAGCATTTTGGGAATAATGACCACAATTCAGTAAGTTTTAAAGTGCTGGTGGACAAGGCTAAGAGTGGTCCTCGGGTAAATGTGCTAAATTGGGGGAGGGCTAATTATACAATATTAGGTGGGAACTGAAGAACCTAGACTGGGGGCGGATATTTGAGGGTAAATCAACATCAGACATGTGGAAGGCTTTCAAATGTCAGTTGAAAGGAATTCAGGACCGGCGACTTCCGGTTGCGGTGATGCGGAGCTAAGCCGAACGTTCGGTAGCTCCCGCTATTTTCGGTCTTTTGGGCTCTTTTAAGGGCCCGCAGCGGTACTGGTTGGACTTTTCCCCGTTTGGGAACACTTCCTCTAAGAGTCTCCGCCGGTGGATGGCCTGGACCAGGAGCGGAGCGGTCAAAAAATCGGCTTTGGAGCAGAGAAAGGTGCGAGGCAGGACAGGCAAGATGGCCTTCTAGGCCTTCCAGAGGAGCTGGAAGGTTCGGATTTGGCGGCCTATGTGGCTATGATGCTGAACTCGCTAATGGGCGCGGGGTGGTTCCAGGGACCCTTGGAGCTGGAGGGTGCCCATCGGGTGCTGCTGAGGAAACCCAAGCCAAATGAGCAGTCTCGGGCGGTGCTGGTCCGTTTTCACCGCTTCGTCGCCCGTGAGTGTGTGCTGAGATGGGCGAAGAAGGAGAGGAGTAGTAAGTGAGAGAATGCGGAGGTCAGGATCTACCAGGACTGGAGTGCGGAGGTGGCAAAGAGAAGGGCTGGTTTTAATCGAACGAAGGGATGCTCCACAAGAAGGGGGTCAAGTTTGGCCTGTTACAGCCGGCACGCCTCTGGGTCACTTATAAAGACCGCCAGCTCTACTTTGACTCTCCGGAGGAGGCCTGGGCCTTTGTCCAGGCAGAGAAGCTGGACTTGAACTAAGGACTAGGGGCTGGGGAACGGTGTACACAGCCCGGAGGCTTTGTCCTCCTTGGTATCCTTTCGTTTTTATCGGTTCTATTTGATGATGTCTTTTTGCTGTTCTGCTTTTTCTCTTTTTTGGGACTGTTATCTGTTTATTTGGGCGTTTTGTCACGTCTGGTTTTTTTTCACTGGTTGAGAGTTTGGGAGTGGTTCGCGGTCCTGTTGGGTCATGTGCCCGTCTTTTCCCGCGTTTTGGGTCGGGGGGCGGGGCTCGGGATGGAAGCGTGGGCTTCTCTCCCATGCTGGAGGAGCAGTGGGCAGGGCCGGCACTGAGGTGGTGGTGGTTGTGTTGCACTGGGGAGGGTCATTGGGGTGGCGGGAGCAGCCGGGGTCAGCAGGAGTCGGCTGACTTACGGAAGTACAATGGAAGGGGTTATGCAGCTAGGGGGGGCCCTAGCTTGGGGGGGGGGCAGGGCAGGGAGGCTTGGAGGGGGGAAATAGAGGTGGGGTACCGGGTTGCTGCTGGAATGGCCGGGAAGGAGCTGGAGCATGTAGAGGGGGTCGGGATGGGGGTCTGTCGCCGTGGGGAATGGGCTCAGCAGGGGGCGCGGGCACGTGGAGGACTGAGGAAGGGTAATGGCTAGTCGACGGGGGAGGGGGGCAGGTAGCCCCCTGATCCGGCTGATAACCTGGAATGTGAGGGGACTGAATGGGCTGGTTAAACGGGCCCGCGTGTTTGCGCACCTGAAGGGGCTGAAGGCGGATGTGGCCATGCTTCAGGAGACGCACCTGAAGATGGCGGATCAGGTTAGATTGAGGAAGGGATGGGTAGGCCAAGTGTTTCATTTGGGGCTGGATGCAAAACATCAGGGGGTGGCGATCCTGGTGGGGAAGAGGGTGTCGTTTGAGGCGTCTAATGTGGTAGTAGACAGTGGCGGGAGGTACGTGATGGTAAGCCGCAAGCTGCAGGGGGAGCGGGTGGTGCTGGTCAATGTATACACCCCGAATTGGGACGATGCGGGTTTCATGCGGCGCATATTGCCTCACGGTAGCATGGTGGTTAGCATCAATGCTTCACAGCTCCAGGGTCCCAGGTTCGATTCCCGGCTGGGTCACTGTCTGTGTGGAGTCTGCACGTCCTCCCCGTGTGTGCGTGGGTTTCCTCCGGGTGCTCCGGTTTCCTCCCACAGTCCAAAGATGTGCGGGTTAGGTGGATTGGCCATGCTAAATTGCCCGTAGTGTAAGGTTAATGGGGAGATTCTTGGGTTACGGGTATACAGGTTACGTGGGTTTAAGTAGGGTGATCATTGCTCGGCACAACATCGAGGGCCGAAGGGCCTGTTCTGTGCTGTACTGTTCTATGTTCTATATTGGTCCGGATTCCATATTTGGAGGCAGGGGGCCTGATAATGGGGGGGGGATTTCAACACGGTGCTGGATCCACCACTGGATCGATCCAGTTCCAGGACGGGTAGGAGGCCAGCGGCGGCTAAGGTGTTGAGGGGGTTTATGGACCAGATGGGAGGGGTGGATCCTTGGAGATTTGCAAGGCCGAGGACCAGGGAATTTTCATACTTCTCCCATGTGCATAAGGCCTATTCCCGGATTGACCTTTTTCATTATGGGTAAGGGCGCTGATTGCGAGGGTGGAGGATGCTGAGTATTCGGCGATAGCCATTTCTGACCACGTCCCGCACTGGGTGGACCTCAAGCTGGGGGAGGAGAGAGACCAGCGCCCGCTTTGGCGCTTGGAGGTGGGGCTGCTGGCGGACGAGGAGGTGGGCGGGCGGGTTTGAGGATGTATCGAGAGGTACCTGGAGGCCAATGACAATGGGCAGGTCCGAGTGGGGATGATCTGGGAGGCGCTGAAGGCGGTGGTTAGGGGGGAGCTGATCTCCATTCGAGCCCACAGGGAGAGGAGAGAGAAGAGAGAGAGGGAGAGACTAGTGGGGGAGATGTGAGGGTGGACAGGAGATACGCGGAGGCTCCGGAGGAGGGATTGCTGAGGGAGCGGCATAGTCTCCAGGCTGAGTTCGACTTGCTAACCACCAAAAAGGCGGAAGCTCAGTGGAGGAAGGCACAGGGAGCGGTGTATGAATATGGGGAGAAGGCGAGCAGGATGCTGGCATACCAGCTCCGTAAGCGGGATGCAGCTAGGGAGATCGGTGGAGTTAAGGATCGGGGAGGAAATGTGGTGCGCAGCGGTGTAGACATTAATGGGGTCTTCAGGGACTTTTATGAGGAACTGTATCGGTCCGAACCCCCAGCGGAGGAGGGGGGGATGGGGCGCTTTTTGGACCGGCTGAGATTCCCGAGGGTGGAGGAGGGACAGGTGGAGGGACTGGGGGCGCCGGTTGAGCTGGAGGAGCTGGTCAAAGGGATAGGGAGCATGCAGTCGGGGAAGGCGCCGGGGCCGGATGGGTTCCCGGTCGAATTCTATAAGATGTATGCAGATTTGTTGGGCCCCCTGTTGGTCAGGACCTTTAACGAGGCAAGGGAAGGGGGGGCTCCGCCTCCGACGATGTCTCGGGCGCTGATTTCCTTGATCCTTAAGCGGGACGAGGATCCCCTGCAGTGTGGGTCATACAGGCCGATCTCACTCTTAAATGTAGACGCTAAGCTGTTGGCGAAGATTTTAGTCACGAGGATAGAGGACTGTGTGCCGCAGGTTATCCACGAGGATCAAACAGGATTTGTGAAGGGGAGGCAGCTGAACACCAACATACGGAAGCTCTTGAATGTTATAATGATGCCGGCGGTAGCGGGGGAAGCGGAGATAGTGGTGGCGTTGGACGCGGAGAAGGCCTTTGATAGGGTTGAGTGGGGGTTCTTGTGGGAGGTGCTGGAAAGGTTCGGGTTTGGGGAGGGGTTTGTCAGTTGGGTGAGGCTGTTGTATGAGGCCCCGATGGCGAGCGTGGCCACGAATAGGAGGAGGTTGGAGTATTTTCGGTTATACCGAGGGACGAGGCAGGGGTGTCCCTTGTACCCCCTGCTTTTTGCGCTGGCAATTGAACCCCTGACCATGGCGCTGGGGGAGTCGAGGAACTGGAGGGGGCTGGTGCGGGGTGGGGAGGAGCACCGAGTGTCGCTCTATGCGGATGACCTATTGCTGCATGTGGCGGACCCGGTGGGGGGAATGCCAGCGGTGATGAGGATTCTCCGGGAATTTGGGTATTTCTCGGGGTACAAGCTCAACTTGGGGAAGAGCGAGCTGTTCGTTGTACACCCGGGGGACCGGGGGGGGGGGGGGGGGGGGGGGGGGGGGGGGGGGGGATTGGTAGGCTTCCACTAAAAAGGGCGGAGAGGAGCTTCAGGTACTTGGGGGTCCAGGTGGCCAGGAGCTGGGGGGCCTTGCATTAGCTTAACCTCACAAGGCTGGTGGAGCAGGTGGAGGAGGAGTTTAAGAGGTGGGACATGCTGCCGCTGTCTCTGGCGGGTAGGGTGCAATCAGTCAAGCTGACGGTGCTCCCGAGATTTCTGTTCCTGTTCCAGTGCCTCCCCATCCTTATCCCGAAGGCCTTTTTCAGGCGGGTTAACAGGAGCATTACGGGGTTTGTGTGGGTGCACGGGACCCCGAGGGTGAGAAGGGTGTTCTTGGAGCGGGGCAGGGATTGGGGGGGCTGGCGCTGCCCAACCTCTGTGGGTATTATTGGGCTGCCAACACAGCGATGGTGCATAAGTGGGTAATGGACGGGGAAGGGGCAGCATGGAAGAGGATGGAGATGGCGTCCTGTGTGGGCACGAGCCTGGAGGCGCTGGTAACGGCGCCGCTGCCACTCTCTCCAATGAGGTATACCACGAGCCCGGTGGTGGCGGCTACCCTCAAAATTTGGGGGCAATGGAGACGGCACAGGGGGGAGGTGGGGGCCTTGATGGGATTCCCGATACGGGGGAACCACCGGTTTGTCCCGGGGAGAATTGATGGTGGGTTCCTGAGTCGGCACAGGGCAGGTGTCAGGAGGCTGGGGGACCTGTTTGTAGACAGAAAGTTTGTGAGCCTGGATGAGCTGGAAGGGAAGTTCGGGCTCCCCCCGGGGAACACCTTTAGATACATGCAGGTAAGGGCGTTTGTCAGGTGGCAGGTGGCGGGGTTCCCCCTGCTGCCGCTGCGTGGGGTCCAGGACAGGGTGCTCTCGGGAGTGTGGGTTGGAGAGGGGAGGATCTCGGCAACGCACCAAATGATGCAGGAGGTAGACGAGGCCTCGGCGGAGGAGCTGAAGGCTAAATGGGAGGAGGAGCTGGGTGAGGAGATTGAGGAGGGGACGTGGGCGGATGCCCTAGGAAGGGTGAACTCCTCCTCTTCTTGTGCGAGGCTTAGCCTCATACAGTTTAAGGTGCTGCATAGGGCTCACATGACCGGGACAAGGATGAGCCAGTTCTTTGGGAGCGAGGCAGGTGTATTAGGTGCTCAGGGAGCCCCACAAACCATGTCCACATGTTCCGGGCATGCCCTGCGCTGGGGGAATTTTGGAAGGGTAAATGGGAGGAGGAGCTGGGCATGCCCAGCGCTGGGGGAATTTTGGAAGGGCGTAGCAAGGACGGTATTGAGGGTGGTAGGATCCAGGGTCAATCCAGGCTGGGGACTTGCAATATTTGGGGTTGCAGAGGAGCCGGGAGTGCAGGAGGCGAAAGAGGCCGGTGTTCTGGCCTTTGCGTCCCTAGTAGCCCGGCAGAGGATTCTTCTTCAGTGGAAGGATGCGAAACCCCCAAGCGTGGAGCCCTGGATCAACGATATGGTGGGGTTTATTAAATTGGAGAGGGTGAAATTTGTCCTAAGGGGATCAGTGCAGGGGTTCTTCAGGAGGTGGCAACCATTCCTGGATTTCCTGGCAGAACGGTAGAAATAAGGCCGGTAGCAGCAGCAACCCGGGGGGGGGGTCTCTTTATTTTGGGCTGAAGGGATGTGTATATTTGTTTTTTGTTAATGTCGGGCGTTAATTTATTTCTTGTTTTTTGTATACGGGGGGGGGGGGGGGGGGTTGTTCTTTCTGTTCTTAGTATTTTCTGTTATTGATATTTTGTGAAAATTTGAATAAAAATTATTTTTAAAAAAAGGAATTCAGGACCGGCATGTTCCTGTGAGGAAGAAGGATAAATATGGTAAATTTCGGGAACCTTGGATAACGAGAGATATTGTAGGCCTCGTCAAAAAGAAAAAGGAGGCATTTGTCAGGGTTAGAAGGCTGGGAACAGACGAAGCCTGTGTGCAATATAAGGAAAGTAGGAAGGAACTTAAGCAAGGAGTCAGGAGGGCTAAAAGGGGTCACGAAAAGTCATTGGCAAATAGGGTTAAGAAAAATCACAAGGATTTTTACACGTACCTCAAAAGCAAGAGGGTAGCCAGGGAAAGGGTGGGCCCACTGAAGGACAGGGGAGGGAATATATGTGTGGAGCCAGTGGAAATGGGCGAGGTACAAATGAATACTTTGCATCATTTTTCACCAAAGAGAAGGAATTGGTGAATGTTGAGTCTGGAGAAGGGTGTGAGATAGCCTGGGTCACACTGAGATCCAAAAAGACGAGATATTGAGCTTCTTGAAAAATATTAAGATGGATAAGTCCCCAGTGCCTGATGGGATCTACCCCAGAATACTGAAGGAGGCAGGAGAGGAAATTGCTGAGGCCTTGACAAAAGTCTTTGGATCCTCACTGTCTTCAGGTGATGTCCCGGAGGACTGGAGAATAGCCCTTTGTTCCTTTGTGTAAGAAGCGTAGCAAGGATAATCCAGGGAACTACAGTTGGTGAGCCTTACGTCAGTGGTAGGGAAATTACTGGAGAGAATTCTTCGAGACAGGATCTACTCCCATTTGGAAGAAAGTGGACATATTAGCGAGAGGCAGCACGGTTTTGTGAAGGGGAGGTCATGTCTCACTAACTTGATAGAGTTTTTCGAGGAGGTCACAAAGATGATTGATGCAGGTAAGGATGTTGTCTATATGGACTTCAGTAAGGCCTTTGACAAGGTCCCTCATGGCAGGCTGGTAGAAAAAGTGAAGTCACACGGGATCAGGGGTGAGCTGGCAAGATGGATACAGAACTGGCGAGGTCATAGAAGGCAGAGAGTAGCAATGGAAGGGTGTTTTTCTGATTGGAGGGCCGTGACTAGTGGTGCTCCGCAGGGTTCAGTGCTGGACCTTTGCTGTTCGTAGTATATATAAATGATTTGGAGGAAAATGTATCTTTTCTGATTAGTAAGTTTGCGGATGGCACAAAGGTTGGTGGAATTGCAGATAGCGATGAGGACTCTCAGAGGATACAGCAGGATTTAGATCGTTTGGAGACTTGGGCCGAGAGATGGCAGATGGAGTTTAATCCGGGCAGCACGGTAGCATTGTGGATAGCACAATTGCTTCACAGCTCAAGGGTCCCAGGTTCGATTCCAGCTTGGGTCACTGTCTGTGCGGAGTCTGCACATCCTCCCCGTGTGTGCGTGGGTTTCCTCCGGATGCTCCGATTTCCTCCCACAGTCCAAAGATGCGCAGGTTAGGTGGATTGGCCATGATAAATTGCCCTTAGTGTCCAAAATTGCCCTTAGTGTTGGGTGGGGTTACTGGGTAATGGGGATAGGGTGGAGGTGTTAACCTTGGGTAGGGTGCTCTTTCCAGGAGCCGGTGCAGACTCGATGGGCCGAATGGCCTCCTTCTGCACTGTAAATTCTATGAAATCTATGAAATGTGAGGTCATGCGTTTTGGAAAGTCTAATACAGGTAGGGAATATACAGTGAAAGAGGGTGCAGAAGAGGTGTACCATGATGTTGCCTGGTATGGAGGGCATTTGCTTTGAGGAGCGGTTGAATAAACTCAGTTTGTTCTCACTGGGACAAAGGAGGTTGAGGGGTGACCTGATAGAGGTCTACAAAATTATGAGGGGCATAGACAGAGTGGATAGTCAGAGGCTTTTTCCCAAGGTAGAGGGGTCAATTACTAGAGGGCATAGGTTTAAGGTGCAAGGGATAAGGTTTAGAGGAAATGTACGAGGCAAGTTTTTTACACAGAGGGTAGTGGGTGCCTGGAACTCGCTGCCGGAGGAGATGGTGGGAGCAGGGATGATGGTGACGTTTAATGGGCGTCTTGACAAATACATGAATAGGATGGGAATAGAGGGATATGGACCCCGGAAGTGTAGAAGATTTTAGTTTAGACGGGCAGCATGGTCGGCGCAGGCTTGGAGGGCCAAAGGGCCTTTTCCTGTGCTGTACATTTCTTTGTTCTTATTCCCTGAAACATGCCATTGTGCCTTGTGGATGGTTGACAGGCTTTGTTGAGTTACAAGGTCATATCTCAGCCATAAAATTAGCTGCATGCAACCTGCTCCTGCATCGGAATTGTTCGCAATCCATCTATCTATCTTTATGCAGGAGGAGGCAGCACACGACAGGCGAGGGAGGGAGAGGACGAGAGGGGGTTTGCCCGACATCCAGCCCCTCACAGTTTGAGCAGCAGGCTGCCGAGCTGGCAGAGGAGGACCATGACCGTGCCTGTGCCGAGGGTGAGGTCAGACTCCCCCAGTCATCCAGTGAGGAAGCATGTTTAATCTTTGTAAAACGGTACCTGAGTGTGAGGCTGTGTGCAATGTAGGCAGCAGCCTGGGTAGTCACTCGTTCTCGAATCTCTCCATTCTGGGTGCCAGCAGCAAGGGGGAGAGGCCAGCCCCCATATCTGAGCTCAATCCCAGCCCCCAGGAGACCTTGCAAGAGAATGACTCTTCAGCTGTCGAGCCATCTCAGCATTCACCTACACCCCCCACCAACCCAGAGACACACATCTCAATGGGTGATATATCTAGGTTTGGCTCAGGCTCACGTGTCCACAGCAGGTGGAGGCAGACAGCTGAGGTCTCTGGCACTCAGAGGATTGCTGGAGAAAGGCCCTTGCTAGGTCAAAGTCAGGTGATGAGCTCCTGGAAGCCGCCATGGAAAAGATGCTGGCGTATCAAAGAGATGCCCAGACTCGTTGGGCACTATAGGATTCTATGTATCTATGTAAAGAACAAATAAAAGTCTGACTCCTATGTTTAAATTCAACACTAATCTTATTATTAGCGCATTTCTCAAAATTCACAATACCATTACATAAGAAAGCATCAGCATGCAACCTGAAAATGCTTGAAAGTTTTCCTTTATGAAATTAATTATAAAAATTGTGGGGCGGGATCTTCTGGCTATTCATGCCAGCAGGATCTTCCAGTCCTGCCAACGCGCCCAACCCCCTTGGCAGCATGAAGGGGATTGAATGGGAAGTCCCAGTGACAGCAGCGAGACCAGAAGATCCCGCAGCCAGCCAAGGGCAGGCCGCCTCCCGCTGCTGTGAAACACGCCGTATGGAGCCCAGAGCACCTCGCCCGTGGGATCTGCTTTTAGTTGAACACAACCTATTTTCAGCAAAACAGATCTTCTGAAAAATACCACAACCTGAAAGCATCATTCAGGCAATAGATGCATCTGTTTCGATTCCAGAGCTCTCCTTTTGCACGTGCCTCTTCTCTGAGCAGTTTCAGAAACGCCCCTCTCCGAGCAGTATTTCTGCGCAGAACTGCTGTTTTAATGTCGATTGATCTATACACTCTTTTGACTTTGTTAATAGTACTTTATGCAAGAAACATATTCACAACCTGAAGGCAAAATTGCTGTGCAACCCATTTCAAAAAAATTCATATAAACTAATCCGGTTAAAAACATGCAAGCATGTAGCAATGATGTGGCAAGAAATGTGGTGGAGATTTGGTGTTACTGAATTACCTCTGTTTTCCAGGGTTTCACCTGCATCCCACTTAAGTCTGAATTACAGATCAGCAGAACCCCTGTGGAATTAAACGGGCGGTAATTTTTTTAAAATTTGAAGTACATACATAGCTAATAAAAATAAATTCACAAATATATATTCACCTTGCTCCCGTGCAAAAGAGCCAACTAATATATTTATCATTTCCTGTTAAACTTGGAGACAATCAATATCTGTTTGCACTAACTTGGAATTCTGTCTAACTGTAACATTAATTAAAAAGCGTAAATTAAAGTATATTTTATGGGCTTAACTTTATGAAGGGAAATGTAAACATTATATTACACTTTGTATGTCATAACCATTCAATATATTACTTATTGACATTGGGGTTAACTACCTAATTAACTGTAGTTTTAATTTAAAAAATTTAATTGACAGGAGTTTTACAGGCTACGTTCATCTTGAACACACAAAAAAGTGACACCACAAACACTGGTTTAATTAAAATAATTTTACATCCTGCATGCACTGAAACAGATAAAAGAAAACTAAGTTGGTGGATATGTTAATGTCTGAACTCTTCCCTGGCTTTTTGCTGATGTAATTGGATCAATAAATTTTTTTTTGTAATAAAACAGAACATTTCACACTTACTACAAGGAAATAGGTGTCACAAATTAAACAACAGCAAATGTCAGTAGATTTATACATCGCACTGACAAAAGACAAAATTAAAAAATAGGCCTTGAATGATGACTCATGGGTTTATACTCTGAATGACCACAGAATTTCACTACCCACACCCTATCCTGTACTAAGTCTTGCTCACATCTCACTCCTAACCTTGATATCTTACATTGTTCCCCCTTCCATCAAGGCATTGACACCAAAATTACCATTTTAATTTACTAAATGCTTCATGGCCTCTCTCCGCCACTGCTCCTTTCTTAAATCCCAGTAATGCTGTCTTAATTAAAGCCATACCTACGTTCTCCGTGTGTCTTCTAGAACAGTACAGCACAGAACAGGCCCTTCGGCCCTCGATGTTGTGCCGAGCAATGATCACCCTACTCAAACCCACTTTTCCACCCTATACCCGTAACCCAACAACCCCCCCCCCCCCCCCTTAACCTTACTTTTTAGGACACTACGGGCAATTTAGCATGGCCAATCCACCTAACCCGCACATCTTTGGACTGTGGGAGGAAACCGGAGCACCCGGAGGAAACCCACGCACACACGGGGAGGACGTGCAGACTCCGCACAGACAGTGACCCAGCCGGGAATTGAACCTGGGACCCTGGAGCTGTGAAGTGGGTTTCCGCCGGGTGCTCCGGTTTCCTCCCACATGTCCCGAAAGACGTGCTTGTTAAGTGAATTAGATATTCTGAATTCTCCCTCAGTGTATCCAAACAGGCGCCGGAGTGTGGCGACTAGGGGATTTTCACAGTAATGCCTATTCTCTGCTAACCAATCCCCTATCCATACTAACAGTCTCTTCACCATGAGCTCTTATTTTCTGTCGTGATATGAGATCTTCTCAAAGGCCTTCTGGAAATATAGGTACAGCCCATCCGCAGGTTCCTCTTTATTCACTTTGTTTCTTACATCCTCAAAGATCCCCAATAAATTTGTCAAACGTGGTTTGAATCGGTGGGTTCCGCTCATCCTATAGGCAATAGTCCTGTCCTCTCTGAAGCCTGCCAAACTGGGCAAAAAGGCAGGAATCCAGGCCATTTCCATCTTGAAGTGTTTACCCAGTGGCGCAAAGAGACAACAGAGATGACAGGACTGCCGAGCAGGGGGTACAGAGGGCCAGGGACTTCCAGTGCTTCTGTTCATTTAAAACCTCTAATAAATGGACAAAACAACAGAATAACTGCAGCTCACAGCTCACCCAGAATATAGACCACAAACGGACAAATCCCATTTCAGACTTCCTAGGAGAAGTGCAAGATCATTCCTAAGACATCTGGTCAGTCACTTTAGAGGTCAAAGAGTTTCCAACCCACTTCAAACTCAATACCGACACTGGGGTGTTCAAGCAGGCTGATTATCAGCATGGCACCACACAGTTCTTGTCCAGCCATCAAATATTAAACTCCAAGGTCCTAGAGGAACTAATTTGCAGGTCAAGGGTCAGGTTATTACCACTCTATGCCACAGGGGGGTGACAGATCATAGGGACCCTCTACATTCTACATAATCAAAGTATCATCTTACTCAGCAGGAATGCGTGTGCACAATTGGGCATTCTACAGAAACACCTTCCATCAGACACCAGGAGCTGAATTCCATCAGGAAGGAATTTCTGTGACTCTCCCTGGGGTTAGCTGAGCTAAATAAAAAAGGTATCACATTTCACTGCTGCCAGATACCATGCCAATGTGCCTGTCTATCTCCAGGAGAGTACCATATCCTCTACCTACCGGTGGTCAAAGAGGAACTGGACCTCATGCTGCATAGATGTCATTTCACCCGTTACAGAACCGACTCGATTGGGTTCTGGGCAGGTTACAGATCCCAAACCCACTGTCAACTCCATCTCTACATGGACCTCACACAATTAAATAAAGCAGTCTGTCATGATATGCACTCATGCACATAATGAGATACAGACAGGCAGTGACAGACATCCAGTGCAGCCAATCAACACACAGGACAAAACACAACCAATCACCAGGCAGAACACTAGAAGGTGGCCTCCCACTATAAAACACACGAGGCATCAGCACTCTGCCTCTTTCCACTGGTGTCAACTGTCATGACAGTCAGGGTGTATATATCAGTTAGCACCTTCTACACGTGCTCAGAGCTAGTCTGGTCTAGTTAGTTATAGTAAACATGCTTAGGTTAGTCGAGTTTCAAACCCACAGTGAACTGTGCGCACTGCTTAACAGGTACAATAAAGTGTATTGAACTAACATCAAAGTTTGGAGTCTACTTTCAAGTACAACTGCATCCAGTTGCAGTCCGTGTTACCCCAGGGTGATTAACACGACATGGTACCAGTAGTCCACTATCTCTAAGTGGTTTACCTCGAGTGATTCCGTGACGACCAGTAAGTGCCTTCCAGCGGCATAGGGAAGATCCAGGCCCCTCCACAGCTACGGATCTCTGGCAATATCGGCGCCAACTGGCAGGTTTTCAAACAAAGGTTCCTTCTCTACATTGAGGCCTCAGACCTCGAGGATGAGTCCAATGCCAGAAAAATCGCGCTGCTCCTATCAACTGCAGGGAACCAAGCCTTCCAGATTTTCAACTCGCTTAATTTTACCGAAGGCCAGGACAAGACCAAATTCAAGACCATTTTGGAGAAGTTCGACAGTCAGTGTGAAGTCGAAACAAACGAGAGCTTTAAGCGCTATATCTTCCAGCAACACCTTCAGGGTAAGGATGAACTTTTCCAATCCTTTCTAACTCATCTCCGTATATTAGCGCAGTCCTGCAATTATGGTGACACCGCTGATTCCATCATCAGGGATCAGATCGTGTTAGGAGTGCACTCCGATTCCTTGCTGGAGCAACTTCTCAAAATTAAGCACATGACCCTGCCAGTCGCAATTGAGACGTGGTGAGAGAAATCGGTATTCCTGTTTCAAATCAGCAGAATACGAAAAACTTGCCTCCCACGAGGCAGAGTGTACAGGCCATTGCCCAGATGCAACGCCTCAGTATCGATGAAAGCGGCCATTTCGCACCCTTTTCCCGGGGCACCACGCATGCGCAATACAAACAGAAGAACGAAGCGGCCGAAAACCAAACTGCGCAGGTGCAAATGTTGGCTGACCGCACTGCGCATGTGCGATGACGCACGGAGCGTAACGACGGCAACATCATGATGTGCCCGAACTGCGGCACCACCCACTTAAAGCGGCAATGCCCTGCAAAAGGCAGCCGATGTTTAAGTTGCGGGGAGCCTGGACATTATACAGCCTTGTGCAGGTCTGCACCACCAGTCAAGGGCCAGCGATCCCAACTCCAAAACAAGAGCGTTCGATGTGTACAGCAAGGTTTACTGGATTCTGATCCTGGTAGCACTACGGATCCAGAGGACGACTGCCTGGAGTCCCCCTATCGTGTGAGCATCATCACTACATGTGAAAATGCCTCCTCAAATTCAGCAAGACGTCTATCTATCCTCAATGTGGATTCCGCGGGCAAAGGGCGTGCTGTCATACAAGTAAATCAATGCAGCATCCAGTTCAAACTGGACACTGGGGCTTCTGCCAATCTCATTTCTCAAGCTGATTTTGACCGCATTAGCCAGCCGACCTTCCGGACCCACGCCACGCTCACTTACCCAATCTATCCTGAGTCAAGGCAGTGTTTGGGACACTGAAGCTTTCTTGCCGCAGGCAAGGGAGGGGAAGAAAATCATCCAGTTTTCATGTTCTTAATCACTATCCAGCTGTGCATTGAATTTATATCAGCATTGATTTCGGACAGGAAGACAGATGAAGAATAGTTACTCATGAGGGATACCAGAGGTATTCCACCTTAATAAATCATTAATCCTTGCAGGAAGGACATTCTGTATATGTTCAATGAATGGCCGATTTTCACCGGGTGCTGTCTTGGGCCGCGAGTGCTTACATCGTCTCCGTTAAAATGAAAGAATAAAAGTAACAGACAAAGACTCTGAGGAAGCAGAGGTGCAGCCTCTGGGTAATTTTTCCACTGAGGATTTGGCCTCCTCGCCCAGCGCTTTCAATTAAAAATATCTTTGTGCCTAGACCTGAAATGCTAACACTTAGGGATTGTTGCTGAGGGAGGGAAGGGGGCGGGGTGTTGGGGAGAGAACAGATTTTGAATGCAGAATTCAAGTTGATGGCTTGTTAAATTCTTGTTTTTACAGGGGAGTGCCTTCCCCCTATGAATTACAGAATTGTTACTGGCTGCAGACTTGTCTGACACCTGCCCAGGGGTCGTGTCCCTCACTTTGTAAAACCTTGCTCTGCACTAATGGATTTCTTGATGAAATCTTCTTGAGGATAACAATCCACAATTTGCTAATGGCTACTTCTGGAAATTCACTGATGACAATAGGATCACCCATATCACCAGCTCACCTCTTCATTCACAAGCCAATGGGGAAGCTGAACAAGCGGTCAGGACCAGCAAAAACCTGGGGCTGGATTTTCCATTTGGGAGACTGGAGCTGAATTGCACCAATTTTACGATCTCCTTGCAGTCGTAAAGTGGGATGTAATTCAGTGTTCCACGCCTTGCAAATTGATGCTTGGCATGGAATACAAGGGTTTCCCAGGGAATCCCGCTATTAGGCCACCAACTTGAGTGGGTGGCCTGATACCGAGGTCCCATTGCTGGCCACCCCCACCACACCGCAAATCGCCCCCGAGCCCTCCCCACCTCAATTCGGGCCTGACCCCCTCCTCACAGCGGACCCAACCTCCAGATTGCCCCCACAGGTTTTCCCTGGGAAACCCCCCACAGGGAATGTTGTGATGGAAGACGCCACCACAGGGATCCCTTGACTAAGGGAACTGCCCCCCCCCCCCCGCCACCCCCACCACAGACCCCTCCTCCCCCCAGAAAAGAGATCCCCATCTGGAAGGGGATGTGGGAAGCATTATAACTGTAATGCTTACCTTGCAGCTCCACGTGTCCTTTCCTCGAAGGAGAGCAGCTATGCCTGTGTCTGGCCCCACAGATACACTGTCTGCAATCCAATCATAGCTTTGAGTAGTGGTTTGTGATTGACAGCTCGTAAAAACCATCTGCAGCTTTGATCCATTCATATCCTTTAGACTTCAATGGCCTATGTGGTTAATCCCCAATGTTTGTAAACATTGACCACATGAAAGAGTTGGGTGCAGTGAAATCACACGCTGAGTGATTGGAATTCACTTAGTGCTTGGAGTGCCCTTACTGGCATGTAGCTCTCCCGTTGCACAGATGGGGTCTCTCTCTATATATTGAGCTTCTTGAAAGAAGAAAAATGAGTGGGCATGGTTTACGCTGTCACTCTGGTGGGGTGGGGCCTGATAGAGCCGGCACCCGACGGCACAGAGATCATGTTGCCATCTTTAAATAGCGTTGCACGTTTTGCTATGGGCGCAAAACGCGTTTATTGGGGTGTATTAACTTGCCTGTGTTAAAGGCCGTGTGCTTAACACCACTAGGCTCTGTCTTATGTATTTTTCAGCTCAGGAGTCGCCAGTTGCCGTATAGACAACTCACATATATTCCAAGGTCAAGTTCAAAGTAATAAAACGATACACCGATTAGTAAGTTCCAAACGATCAATATTTATTATACAATTATAATAAATACGCATGCACACACTAAGGGACTAAGCTATGACTAAACTAAGCAAACAGAATACTTAACTACACAGGAACAGGCAAGGTCAGGGAGCGAGGCCTTCGTCCCGGTCTTGGGCTGCAACCTTCAGAAAGCGTGCTGGTCACTGGGGGTCTAGCGGGCTTGGTTCGCGTAGCGAGCGTCGTATTGGCACTTACGGTTCGGCGGCTGGTGCTCAACGGCTGGAGTCAGGATACGAGTCGGAGGTCTTGGTCAAAGCCGGAGCACGAAACAACAGACAGGACCATGTGTGGGGGTCTATATTTATAGGGGTCCCCAATGTCCTTCCCTCTTTCTGGGCGGGCTTTACCTTTAGGTATCGATTGGATAGCTTCCAATCGATATCTTTTGAATTCCTCCAATGTCAGGGTCTTTCTCGATGGTGGGGGCGGTTTCTATAGTGGATACTTCTGGTGCCGCTCTGTCTGGACATCCACTCAAAGTATCTTATTCAAACCCAAATGTTGCCATTGTGTGTGCCTAGATCTGGACTGCGTCATTAGTATGTAGAACGTTCTGCCATTATCACCTTTGGTTGGAGATCTTCCACCTGGCCAGAAACTGGTTTTGCTGCTTGCAAAAATGCTAATGAGTGTTTGCAGGCTGTTTGCCTTGGCTAAACTGTTTTTCCCTACAGTCTTAGCGATTCTCCATTTTGTTTGGTTCAGTGTCCATTTTAGGTGGCTACAGTGGCTACATCTTGAAAGAAGAAAAATGAGTGGGCATGGTTTACGCTGTCACTCTGGTGGGGTGGGGCCTGATAGAGCCGGCACCCGACGGCACAGAGATCATGTTGCCATCTTTAAATAGTGCCATGATCAGAACAGAAGTGGAACCCCCCACCCCCCCCCCCCTCCAGCTCCCACCAAGGAGGTATGAAGGGCTCTCGCCCCCCTCACCCTGAGCATCATCGAGGGCCCCCACCACCACCATGATTGTATTGCCAGCGTTTTACCCTTCAGTGCTCGCTTTCCCGTGCCTGCACATTCCTCCCTCACTGCCCGCTCTCCCCTCACCCAACCACACATAACTGGAACCCCCCTCCCATCCCATGGGGCTCCCACGAGGGCCCACTCCTGGGACTGCCCCCTAGTACTGCCCTTTGGCACAGGCTGGCACTGACCAGGCATTTCCCTCTCTCCCAGGGGCTATACTTACCTTTGCAACCCCAGACCCTTGACTGAAACTCGTTTTTAAAAAGCTGTTGTAGACTAGTTCTAAGTAAATATTTGAGTCTGCCTCCAGATACTCTCACAAGATCCAGGGCCCAGTGCATCCATCAAAGTTTTCTATCTGCCTCTTTTCTTGAATAGAGGAGTGACATTTATAAATTTCCAATCTAATTGGACCTCTGCAGAATCTACAGAATTTTGGAAATTCAATTCAATGCATCTATTATCTCAGCACCATTGCTTTTAAGACTCTAGGGTGAAGTCCATCAGGATAGGAGACTTATCAATGTTTAGTTCTAATAATTTTCTTGGTCCCCTTTCCTTTGGTGATTGTAATAATTTAAAGTTCCTACCTCACATTCACCTCCTGATTCACAGTTACTTCTGGGATGTTATTTGTATCCTCAAATGTCAAGACAGGTGCAAAAAAACCGTTCAATTCATCCACCATTTCCTTTTCCCGATTATTAATTCCCCAGACTCTCTCCCTAGAGGAGCAACACCGACATTACTCACTCTTTTCCCTTTTAACTCCCTGTAGAAACTCCCATCTCAGCATTCCCTGTGATATATTTCTAGCCAGCATTTTCTCATACTTAAATTTCTCCCCTTATTAATCTTTTAGTCATTCTTTGCTGATCTATATATTCTGTCCAGCCTTCTGACCTGCCACTCATCATTGCGGAATTATACACTTTTTCTTTCAATTTGATACTATCTCCAACTTCCTTAGTTAGCAACATACATGCTTTATCTTTTCTGAAATATCTCCTTAAATGTCTGCCACTACAACTCTACTGACCCATCCCTATACCTAATTCCCTGTTCACTTTAGCCAGCTCTGACTTAATGCCCTCATGATTCTCCTTCTTTAAGTTTAAAACAGTTAGATTAATCATGCAGTCAGTTAAAACCCCAGTGTAGCAAGCAGTTTAAAAAAAACATAAAATAGGTATTATTAAAAATAATTAGAAATATAATATGACCAGTCACTTGGTGTAAAAAAAACTCAACTGGTGGACAAATATCCTTAGGGAAATGAGTCTACCATTCTTAGCTGATCTATATGAGAAGAGTTCCACACTAATGGAGTCGATGCTTAACTACCCCATGTAATATGCTAGCAACCCAAAATGAAAAAAAATGAAATGAAAATCGCTTATTGTCACGAGTAGGCTTCAAATGAAGTTACTGTGCAAAGCCCCTAGTCACCACATTCCAGTGCCTGTTCGGGGAGGCTGGTACAGGAATTGAACCGTGCTGTTGGCCTACCTTGGTCTGCTTTAAAAGCCAGCTATTTAGCCCTGTGCTAAACCAGACCCATGCTGTCAAAGGCAAATAGGAATGGGTTAAACTGGTCATGCAAAACCAAATCATAATTTTTTTTTAATCACTTAAAATGAGACAAACGGGTCCACTGTGCAGCCTGTGTGAGTGGCTGGGATTAGAGTCGGGTTTTTTCTCAGGCCTGGAAACAACCCTCTAATCTTTTCCTTTCTAAAATTAGAGCATTTTGTCCTCTACTGTACATGGAAATATTCTGTGCTGTTGATGTTTGGTAGCCAAGACAAGTGCCTTATTCAGACAGCTGACATAGAATCTAATCAAAATAAATGAGCATCATGAGCTGAAGCTGCCCCCACCCTAATTGCTGAGAGACAGTTATCTGTCAGTCACTTGAAGCCTGCTTAGTGGCACAAGGGTGTACATTGTATTCTTCTGTTTGAAGCTGAAGTAATGTGAGTCACCTTGGTTTAGCTGAGTTCTATATAAGAGACAGGTATCAAGCGCACACTCAGTAAGCTTGCGCATGTGAAGGAGACATACCCTTGTGAAGGAGACACATCCTTGTGAAGGAGACACATCGTGAGTGAGACACAGCCAGAGTGGGAATTGGAACTTGGTAATTTGGGGCAGTGTGGTAATTAAAGAGGTAAGTGGTGAATATAAATCTTTTCCTTTCTAAAATTAGAGCATTTTTTTCCTCTAATGTACATGGAAATGTGCCACGTGCCAGAGAGGCTAGAAATAGGAAGAAGAGCAACTAAACACGTTGATAAACAGCTGGTGCAGGAGGGAGAGTTTCAGTTATCTGGACCACTGGGAGCTCTTCTGGGGCAGGTGTGACCTGTATAAGAAGGACATGTTGCATCCAAACTGGAGAGGCATAAATATCATGGCCGTGAGGTTTGCTAGTGTCACACGGGAGTGTTTAAACTAGTATGGCAGGGGGTGGGTACCTGAGCAATTGGTCAGAAGGTGAAAAATTGAGGGAGAACTAGGAAATAGGGCCAATATGGCTCTGAGGAAAAGCAAACAGGGAGATGTTGCTGAAAACAGCGGGACTGGTGGCCTGAAGTGTATATGTTTCAATGCAAGAAGTATGACAGGTAAGGGAGATGAACTTAGAGCTTGGATTAGTACTTGGAACTATGATATTGTTGCCATTACAGAGACCTGGTTGAGGGAAGGACAGGATTGGCAGCTAAATGTTCCAGGATTTAGATGTTTCAGGTGGGATAGAGGGGGATGTAAAAGGGGTGGAGGAGTTGCGCTACTGGTTAGGGAGAATATCACATCTGTAGTGTGGGAGGACACCTCAGAGGACAGTGAGGCTATATGGATAGAGATCAGGAATAAGAAGGGTGCAGTCACAATGTTGGGGTTTTACTACAGGCCACCCAACAGCCAGTGAGAGATAGAGGAGCAGATAGGTAGACAGATTTTGGAAGAGAGTAAAAGCAACAGGGGTATTGTGATGGAAGACTTTAACTACCCCAATATTGACTGGGGCTCTTTTAGTGCTTGGGGCTTCGATGGGGCAGAGTTTGGAAGGAGCACCCAGGAGGGCTTCTTAAAACAATATGTAGATAGTCCAACTAGGGAAGGGGCTGTACTGGACCTGGTATTGGGGAATGAGCCTGGCCAGCTGGAGGAGATCCAGTTTCAGGAGGGGAGCATTTCGGGAACAGTGACCACAATTCAGTAAGTTTTAAAGTGCTGGTGGACAAGGATAAGAATGGTTCTAGGGTGAATGTGCTAAATTGGGGGAAAGCTAACAATAACAATATTAGGCGGGAACTGAAGAACCTAGATTGGGGGTGGATGTTTGAGGGTAAATCAACATCTGACATGTGGGAGGCTTTCAAATGTCAGTTGAATGGAATTCAGGACCGGCATGTTCCTGTGTGGAAGAAGGATAAATATGGCAAATTTCAGGAACACTGGATAACGAGAGATATTGTCGGCCTCCTCAAAAGGTAATGGAGGCATTTGTCAGGGCTAGAAGGCTGAGAACAGAGGAAACCCGTGTGGAATATAAGGGAAGTAAGAAGGAACTTAAGCAAGAAGTCAGGAGGGCTAGAAGGGGTCACGAAAGGTCATTGGCAAATAGGGTAAAGGAAAATCCCAAGGCTTTTTGCATGGACCTGAAAAGCAAGAGGGTAGCCAGGGAAAGGGTTGGCCCACTGAAGGATAGGCAAGGGAATCTATGTGTGGAGCCAGAGGAAATGGACGAGGTACTAAATGAATACTTTGCATCAGTATTCACCAAAGAGAAGGAATTGGTGGATGTTGAGTCTGGAGAAGGGTGTGTAGATAGCCTGGTCACATTGAGATCCAAAGAGACGAGATGTTGGGCTTCTTGAAAAATATTACGGTGGATAAGTCCCCAGGCCTGATGGGATCTACCCCAGAATACTGAAGGAGGCAAGAGAGGAAATTGCTGAGGTCTTGACAGAAATCTTTGGATCCTCACTGTCTTCAGGTGATGTCTCGGAGGACTGGAGAATAGCCAATGTTGTTCCATTGTTTAAGAAGGATAGCAAGGATAATCCAGGGATAAACAGGCCGGTGAGCCTTACGTCAGCGGTAGGGAAATTACTGGAGAGAAATTTTTGAGACAGGATCAACTCCCACTTGGAAGCAAATGGACGGATTAGCGAGAGGCAGCATGGTTTTGTGAAAGGGAGGTCATGTCTCACTAATTTGATTGAGTTTTTCGAGGAGGTCACAAAGATGATTGATGCAGGTAGGGCAGTGGATGTTGTCCATATGGACTTCAGTAAGGCCTTTGATAAGGTACCTCATGGCAGAATGGTGAAGTCAGACGGGATCAGAGGTGAGCTGGCAAGATGGATACAGAACTGGCTAGGCCATAGAAGGCAGAGAGTAGAAATGGAAGGGTGTTTTTCTAATTGGAGTTCTGTGACTAGTGGTATTCCGTAGGGTTCAGTGCTAGGACCTTTGCTGTTCATAGTATATATAGATTATTTGGAGGAAAATGTAACTGGTTTGATTAATATATTTGCGGACGTCACAAAGGTTGGTGGAATTGCGGATAACGATGAGGACTGTAGGAGGACACAGCAGGATTTAGATCATTTGGAGACTTGGGCGGAGAGATGGCAGATGGAGTTTAATCTGGACAAATGTGAGGTAATGCGTTTTGGAAGGTCTACTACAGGAAGGGAATATACAGTGAATGGTAGAACCCTCAAGAGTATTGACAGCCAGAGAGATCTTGGTGTACAGGTCCACAGGTCACTGAAAGGGGCAAAACAGGTGGAGAAGGTAGTCAAGAAGGCATACGGCATGCTTTCCTTCATTGGCCGGGGCATTGAGTATAAGAATTGGCAAGTTATGTTGCAGCTGTATAGAACCTTAGTTAGGCCACACTTGGAGTATAGTCTTCAATTCTGGTCGCCACACTACCAGAATATGTGGAGGCTTTATAGAGGGTGCAGAAGAGATTTACCAGGATGTTGCCTGGTATGGAGGGCATTAGCTATAAGGAGAGGTTGAATAAACTTGGTTTGTTCTCACTGGAACAAAGGAGGTTGAGGGGCGACCTGATAGAGGTCTACAACATATATGGGGCACAGACAGAGTGGATAGTCAGAGGCTTTTTCCCAGGGTAGAGGGGTCAATTACTAGGGGGCTTAGGTTTAAGGTGCGAAGGGCAAGGTTTAGAGGAGATGTACCAGGCAAGTTTTTTACACAGAGGGTAGTGGATGCCTGGAACTCGCTGCCGGAGGAGGTGGAGGAAGCAGGGACGATTGTGACATTTAAGGAGCATCTTGACAAATACATGAATAGGATGGGAATAGAGGGATCGGACCCCGGAATTGCAAAGATTTTAGTTTAGACGGGCAGCATGGTCGGCGCAGGCTTGGAGGGCCGAAGGGCCTGTTCCTGTGCTGTACTTTTCTTTGTTCTTTGTTCTTTGTATTACGATCCCAGACCAGACCCCAACAGTGGCTAGGATACTGGACCGAAACCCCGATATTTTAATTTATTTTGTAAGACTGTGCGGAAAGAATACTTCGCTCCAGGAGTGATTGCACAAAGAAATAGGGATTTAGAATTTTAAAACATAATTTTATTATTACCACAATATTAAACATCACACCCAAATCTAGCTTACAATTGCTCCTTAAATAATACAACTTAATACAGTAAATACAATACCATTAATTACTATCTCTATTCCCAATTAAACACCAAGAAAGGAAGCAAAACATACAGCTCTCAATCGATCCTACATCCCAATGGCACAGAATAATACTTGCTTTCCAAAACAGATTTGCTCATGTTAGCATCCCTGCAGACTCTGGATCGATGTCTTCAAAAGGCTGTTTCAACTGGTTTGTTTCAGTGTCCTCCTTTCCTTCAGACAAGTCTATACTGCTTCAAATATTATTAAAGATTTTTAACTACCCTACTGTGAGAGCAGACTGTCTTACTTGTGGACTAAAGGATAGCCAGCTCAGAAATCAACTCCAAAGCTTTCTCAAAATGTCAGAATACCTGAGCTTCACCCAGTAATCATATCATCGCCCCAAGCTGAAAACACATTATTCCCCAGGGACTCCCCCTAGTCAAACAACAGTGCATTAGCCCAGGCTTTACCCATGGTCAATTTCATGTCTGGCTCCTAAAAGCTTTCTGGTCTTGCAAAACAAGGGACTGGATTCTCTGCTGCCGGGATTTTCCATTGCGCCTGCAGTGCACCCACGCCTGGGGATTTCCCAATGGCGTGGGGCTTCCCACAGTAGGAAACACCATTAGCCGGTTGGCGGGGCGGAGAATCGCGCTGCCGGCAGGGACGCACCGCACCGTGGAGAATACCGCCAAAGATTTTTTTAAAAGCATGACTATTGCCAGAACAGTGGCACCACAACTGGCTCTGTTGCTCAGCAGAGGAGGGCAAAGTGCAGGAGAGTGATAGTTATAGGGGACTCCATAGTAAGGGGCACAGATAGGTGCTTCTGTGGACGGGAAAGAGACTCCAGGATGGTATGTTGCCTCCCTGGTGCCAGGGTCAAGGATGTCTCTGAACATACATAGGACATCCTGATGGGGGAGGGTGAACAGCCAGAGGTCGTAGTACACATAGGTATGACATAGGCAGGAAGAGTGATGAGGTCCTGCAGAAGGAGTTCAGGGAGTTAGGCAGTGGGCTAAAAAGCAGGACCTCCAGGGTTGTAATCTCAGGATTACTCCCTGAGCCACATGCCAGTGAGGCACAACACAAATTCATCCCAAGCAGCAGCTAAGCACATGGCTAAACTGGTTGTGTAAAAGGGAGGGTTTCAGAGTTTTGGACCATTGGGATCTCTTCCGGGCAGGTGGGACCTGTACAAGAAGGACGGGTTACATCTAAACTAGAGGGGCACTGATATCCTGGCTGAGAGGTTTGCTTAGTTCACTGGGGAGGATTTGAACGAGTATGGCAGGGGGTGGGAACCAGAATGTGAGCTTAGAAGGTGTAATAACTGAAAGGGAAATAGAGAACCAAAGTAAAAGAACAATATCACCCTCAGGCAGAAAAAAAGGTGACAAGTGTGAAAAAGGAGGTGATTAATGCAGGATTGAGGGTGTTGTACCTAAATGCGCGCAGTATACGGGGCAAGGTAAATGAGCTTGTTGCGCACATTGAAATTGGTCGGTATGATGTTGTGGGTATCACAGCGACGTGGCTGCAAGGGGATCAGGGCTGGGATCTAAATATATAAGGATATGTGTCCTGTCGAAAGGACAGGCAAATGGGCAAAGGGGGTGGGGTTGCATTGTTCGTAAGGAATGAAGTTACATCGATAGCAAGGAGCGATATTGGATCAGAAGGCATAGAATCTCTGTGAGTAGAGTTGAGGAATCACAAAGGTAAAAAGACCCTGGGAATTATGTACAGGGCCCCTAGCAGTAGTCAGAATGTGAGGCTGAAAATAAAGCTGGAGATAGAAAAGGCATGTAAAAAAGGCAATAGTACAATAATCATGGGGACTTCAGTATGCAGGTGGACTGGGAAAATCAGGTTGGTAGTGGATCCCAAGAAAAGGAATTTGTGGAATGTCTAAGAGATGGTTTTTTGGAGCAGCTTGTGACAGAGCCTACTGGGCAACAGGCAATTCTGGATTTCGTGATGTGTAATGAGGCAGACTTGATTAGGGAACTTAAGGTGAAGGAACCCTTCGGGAGCAGTGACCACAATATGATAGAATTTACCCTCAGTTTGAGAGGGAGAAGCTGCAATCAGATGTAACAGCATTACAATTGAATAAAGGTAACTACAAAGACATCAGAGAGGAGCTGGCCTAGCAGGGAAGACAATGGAACAGCAATGGCAGGAATTTTTGGGGGCTTTTCGGGAGGCACAACACAAATTCATCCCAAGGAGGAGGAAACATGCTAAGGGGAGGACAAGGCATCCATGGCTGACGAGGGAAGTCAAGGACAGCATAAAAGCAAAAGAAAAAGCATACAAAGTGGCGAGGATTAGTGAGAAGCCAGAGGATTGGGAAGCCTTTAAAAGCGAACAGACGACAACTAAAAAAACAGAGAAGTATGAGTGCAAGCTAGTTAGTAATATAAAGGAAGATAGGAAGAGTTTTTTCAATATGTAAAAGGTAAAAGAGAGGCAAAAATAGACATTAGACCACTGGAAAATGTGGCTGGAGAAGTAATAATAGGAAACAAAGAAATGGCAGACGAACTGAAGAGTTACTTTACATCAGTCTTCACGGTGGAAGACACCAGTGGGATGCCAGAGCTCCAGGAGAACCAGGGGGAAGAGGTAAGTCCAGTGACCATTACTAAGGAGAAGATTCTGGGGAAACTGAAAGGCCTGAAGGTGGATAAGTCACCTGAACCAGATGGACTACACCCCAGGGTCCTAAAGAGATAGCTGAGGAGATTGTGGAGGAATTAGTGATGATCTTTCAGGAATCACTGGAGGCAGGAAGGGTCCAAGAGGACTGGAAAGTGACTAATGTAACACCACTGTTTAAGAAGGGAAGGAGGCAGAAGATGGGAAATTATAGGGCAGTTAGCCTGACTTCGGTCATTGGTAAGATTTTAGAGTCTGCTATTAAAGATGAGATCGCGGACCACTTGGAAGTGTATGGTAAAGTAAGACTGAGTCAGCACGGCTTCGTCAAGTAGAGGTCATGTCTGACAAATCTGCAAGAGTTCTTTGAGGAAGTAACAAGGAAGTTAGACAAAGCAGAACCATTGGACGTGATTTATTTAGATTTCCAGAAGGCCTTTGACAAGGTGCCGCATGGGAGACTGTTAAATAAGTTAAGAGCCCACGGTGTTCAGGGTAAGATCCTGGCATGGATAGAAATTTGGCTGACTGGCAGAAGTCAGAGAGTGGGGGTAAAGGGGTCGTTTTCAGGATGGCAGCCAGTGACTAGTGGTGTACCTCAGGGGTCGGTGCTGGGACCACAACTTTTCACAAAAAACATTAATGATCTGGAGGAAGGAACTGAAAGTGCGGTTGCTCAGTTTGCAGATGATACAAAGATCTGTAGAGGGGCAGGTAGTATTGAGGAAGCAGGCAGGTTTCAGAAGGACTTGGACAGGCTAGGAGAGTGGGCAAAGAAGTGGCAGATGGAATACAATGTGGAAAGTGTGAGGTAATGCACTTTCGAAGGAGAAATGGAGGCATAGACTATTTTCTAAATGGGAAGATGCTTAGGAGGGCTAGAATACAAGACCCGGGATGCACTTTTGAGGCTATATAAGGCTCTGGTCAGACTCCATTTGGAACATTGTGAGCAGTTTTGGGCTGGCCTTGGAAAGGGTCCAGAGGAGGTTCACAAGAATGATCCCGGGAATGAAGAGCTTGTCATATGAGGGACGGTTGAGGACTCTGGGCCTGTACTCGTTGGAGTTCAGAAGGATGAAGGTGAATCTTTTTGAAACTTACAGGATACTGCGTGGCCTGGATAGAGTGGACGTGGAGAGAATGTTTCCACTTGTAGGAAAAGCTAGAAGCAGAGGACACAATCTCAGACTAAAGGGACGATCCTTTGAAACAGAGATGAGGAATTTCTTCAGCCAGAGAGTGGTAAATCTGTGGAACTCTTTGCCAAAGAAGGCTGTGGAGGCCAAATCACTGAGCGTCTTTAAAACAGAGATAGATAGGTTTTTGATCAATAAGGGGATCAGAGGTTATGGGGAGAAGACAGGAGAATGAGAATGAAAAAAATATCAGCCATGATTGAATGACGAAGCAGACCCGATGGGCTGAGTGGCCTAATTCTGCTCCTATGTCTTATGGTCTTACTGCAGTCAAACACACTCTAATCATTAAATTGCCAAATGTTTATAATCCAACATATGTAAAATCCTGCATTTGTCACACTCACATGATCAATTATTATAAAACTCTTCTAAATTTTCTGAAGTCGAATAGTTATCTTGCAAATGAGCATCATGAACATTTTCATACTTCTGTATTCTATTCACATATTCTCATCTACTTCAGCAAAAAATATAGATGTCCTAGTTTTTCTGACTTGGGGCAGGATTCTGAAATGAAATAAAAATCGCTTATTGTCACAAGTAGGCTTCAAATGATGTTACTGTGAAAAGCCCCTAGTCGCTACATTCTCCGACGCTGCGCAAGGTCAGAGAATCGCCGGGGGTGGTGACGCGATTCACGCAACGCCGCTCCGGCGCCATTGGCGCCGGCGTGGCGCCTGTCGGGGGCCGCTCAACGCAGCCGCTCCCCCCCGGAAATTCCCCCCACGCGATGGGCCGAGTGCCCGCCAAGTTAGGCCACGTCCTGCCAGCGCCGTTCTCATATGGTCCTACCCAGCGGGAGCTCGCCGTTCATGTTGCGGTGGGTGGCCTGGTGGGGGGGAGGGGGATCCGACCCCGGGGGGAGAGGGCCTCCACCGTGGCCTGGCCCGTGATCAGGGCCTACCAATCGGTGGGCGGGCTTATCCTGGTGGGGGCTTATGTTTTTCCGCAGCGGGCCCCTGGAGCACTCCGCCATGTTGCGTCGGGGCTGGCGCGGAGAAGGCAACCCACGCGCATGCGTGAACTCGCTGCGCCCGTTCTGACACCCGTATCGGCAGCTGGAGTAGCGTGAGGCTCTCCAGTGCCATGCTGGCCCCCTGTGTGGCGCTGGATCACTGATCCTAGGGGCTCGTTAACGCCGTTGTAAAAAGCTCCGGCGTTTACAACTGCTTCAACACTTAGCCCCAGGATCAAGGAATCCCGCCCCTGGTCTCTAAACTATATAGAATTGTCCAGACAAGATGATGATAAAAATTACCGTGAAAAAGCTTCTACTCGTGGTGGTCTTGCACATAGATTAAATCACTGTACAATATTTGTACCTGACAGCATCAATGTGATTTTTGGCAGTTTTCCTCCGCACTTATCATGTTGAATGTTTTCCATTAACTGGGAAAAATCAAGCTAGAAGTTAAATTTGGGTCTATTCTTCATCTCTTCCCTTGTTCAAATCTCTAATCAGCCATATAACTACACCCAAGAAAATCGGTCTGCACGCAGTAAAATGCAATGACAAAAGGAGGCAGACCTCAATATTATCCACTGCATGTTAGCTTTAACTAATTGTAAATTTATTGGGAGTGGTCTTTGTTTTCTCAACCACTTCATTTTTAAGTCTGAACGTGGCGATAGTGAAATGAAAACAATAAGAATAAAGTTACCTAAGGCCCATTTGGTGCAATTTTGGAATAGTCCTCGATTGAGACAGCCAAAACCCCCATCAGAAACGTCCTGGAGTCTCATAACGACATGCAAATTAGGGTCTGGTGACATCTTTTGGACTCTAGTCCCATTTTGTCACCACCAAACCACTCCTCCACCAGTAAACCTGCCTATGATACATGGGTAAATATTTGCAGGGCAGGAAACAGCAGGTCGAGCGTAAATTAAAGGAATCACTGGTGATGGGACTGGGAATAATATTATTTTACTGAATTGGTAAATTTGAGATTTGAGAATTATCTAAATTTACCTCACTGCACCTTCATGCAAAGTCCTCAGTCCTTTCATTTAGATCCTTTGCTACTTATCTCTGTCCAGCCCTCCCCTTTAATGTATTGCTGCAGCCCCATGCTCAGTGGCTGTACTGACAGATTTCCCTCTTTCTCAAATCCCTCTTTCTCAAAGGGCAGCATGGTAGCACAGTGGTTAGCACTGTTGCTTCACAGCTCCAGGGTCCCAGGTTCTATTCCCGGCTGGGTCACTGTCTGTGTGGAGTCTGCACGTCCTCCCCGTGTGTGCGTGGGTTTCCTCCGGGTGCTCCGGTTTCCTCCCACAGTCCAAAGATGTGCGGGTTAGGTGGATTGGCCATGCTAAATTGCCCGTAGTGTAAGGTTAATGGGGGGATTGTTGGGTTATGGGTATACGGGTTACGTGGGTTTAAGTGGGGTGATCATTGTTCGGCACAACATCGAGGGCCGAAGGGCCTGTTCTGTGCTGTACTGTTCTATGTTCTATGTCAACTACATCAGTTGGACGTTGTGATCACGCCATCATGTACGTGCATGAAATGCAAGAAAGACCAAAATCAAGGCCATTGTTTGTAAATCTATTTATGAAATTGTTGAAACTGCAATACAGGTTTTTAATACCAGACTTGAAAAGGTTAGTTCACATTTTAAACATAATCATAAATTTAAACATTATTCCTTAGTAATTCCAGGAGGCACAGAGTTAAAGGCCAAACTGATTCATTTAAAAATGAATCCACGTCCGCATCCTAAGGTTCGACAATCCCAAACAAGAGCATTTCTAGATTTTTCTTTTTGCTTTGTTTCTTACCGAGTTGTCGTCAGGGTGTTTAGAAAAGGTTGCTTAGAAAAGGTGGAACGGGCTGAGAGGGATAGATTAGTGAACATATACTCCAGGTAGGCAGGAGGTACTCTGAGGCCCCAGACACGGGGCTACTGAGGGAGCGGCGGAGGTTACAGGTGGAGTTTGGGCTGTTGACCACAGGGAATCAGTGGAACAGTTGAGGAAGATCTATGAGTACGGGGAAAAGGCAAGCAGAATGTTGGTGCACCAGCTCAGGAAAAGGGAGGCGGACAGGGGAGATAGGGAAAGTAAAGAGTAGAGACGGTAATACTGTCCTGGACCCAGTGGGGGTGAACGAGGTGTTTAAGGACTTTTTAGTAAATTATATGAGTCGGAACCCCCAGTTGGGGTGGAGGGGATGAGGCAATTTCTGGATCACTTGAGGGTCCTGAGGGTGGAGGAGGATCTGGTGGAGGGGCTGGGAGCCCAAATTGCGATTGAGGAAATGATCAAGGGGCTGGAGGGCATGCAGTCGGGCAAGGTCCCGGGGCCTGACGGCTACCCGGTGGAATTCTATAAGAAGTTTTCAGAGATACTGAACCCACTGCTGGTGAGGACATTTAACGAAGCAACAGAGAAGGGAGTCCTCCCCCCAACAATGTCGCAGGCCTCGATTTCATTGATCTTGAAACAGGAGAAGGATCCGGAGCAATGCGGGTCATACAGGCCAATTTGTCGACTGAATGTGGATGCCAAACTGCTGGCTAAGATACTGGCCACAAGAATAGAGGACTGTGTCCCGGGGGTAATCGGGCAAGACGGGATTTGTTAAGGGCAGGCAACTCAAGGCCAATGTTCGAAGGCTTCTAAATGTTTTAATGATGCCTTCAAAAGGAGAGGAGGTGGAGGTGGTGGTAGCGACGGATGCGGAGAAGGCTTTTGATCGGGTGGAGTGGAATTACCTGTGGGAGGCGCTGGTAAGGTTTGGGTTTGGTGAGGGCTTTATTGACTGGGTGCGGTTGCTCTGTCAGGCACCAGTAGCGAGTGTGCGTACGAACCAGCTGAGGTTGGGATATTTTGAACTACACCGAGGGACGAAGGTAAGGGTGCCCCCTCTCCCCGCTACTGTTTGCTCTGGCCATAGAGCCATTGGCCATGGCGTTAAGAGCCCCTAGGAACTGGAAAGGGCTGGTTCGGGGTGGGGGGGGGTGGGGGGTGGAGCACCAGGTCTCGTTCTGCGCCGATAACCTGCTCTTGTACATTTCGGACCCATTGGAGGGGATGGGGGAAGTAATCTGAATCTTGGGGGAATTTGGCAATTTTTCGGGGTATAAATTGAACATGGGGAAAAGCGAGATGGTTGCAATCCAGGCAAGAGGACAGGAGAAGAGACTGGGAGAGCTGCCGCTTAGAATGGCAGGGAAGAGCTTTCAATATCTGGGAATCCAGGTAGCCCGGAAATGGGAGGTACTACACAAGTTAAACCTATCCCGGTTGGTAGAACAAATGAAAGAGGACTTTAAGCGATGGGATATGCTCCCGCTATCACTGGCGGGGAGGGTACCGACCGTGAAAATGATGGTCCTTCCCAGATTTCTGTTTGTCTTTCAGTGCCTCCCCATCCTCATCCCCGAGGCCTTTTCCAAGCGGGTGAATAAGATTATTTTGGGCTTTGTGTGGGCGAGTGAAGAAAGTGTTGCTGGAGTGCAGACGGGGGGAGGGTGGATTGGCACTGCTGAACTTCTGCAATTACTACTGGGCGGCTAATATGGCCATGATCAGGAAGTGGGTAGTGGGGGAGGGGTCGGCATGGGAGCGGATGGAGGCTGCGTCATGTAAAGACACCAGACTGGTAGCATTGGTAACGGCACCTCTGCCGTTCTCGCCGGCCGATACAAGTCCAGTGGAGGTGGTGGCTCTGAGGATCTGGGGGCAGTGGAGGAGATATAAGAGAGTGGAGGGAGCATCGATTTGGACCCCGATTTATAACAACCACAGGTTTGGACCAGGTAGGCTAGATGGCGGGTTCTGGAGTTGGCAGAGGGCAGGAATTAGAAGCATGGGGGATCTATTTATAGATGGGAGCTTTCCCAGCTTGAAAGCTTTGGAGGATAAATTTAAATTGGCAGCAGGGAATGGTTTTAGGTATTTGCAGGTGCGAGACTTCCTGAGAAAACAGGTGCCGGCCTTTCCGCTGCTGCCGCCACGGGGGACGGGGGCTACATGATAGAGTAGTTTCCAGTATCTGGGTGGGAGAGGGGAAGGTATCGGATATTTACCAGGAGCTTTTGGAGGCGGAGGAAACTCCGATGGAGGAGCTTAAGGGCAAGTGGGAGAACGAGCTGGGAGGAGAGATAGAGGCGGGGCTACGGGCAGATGCCCTAAGCAGGGTTAATACATCCTCATCATGTGCCAGGCTTAGCCTGATACAATTTAAGGTAGTCCAGCGGGCACACATGACAGTGGCTAGGATGAGTAAGTTCTTCGGGGTTGAGGATAGGTGTGCAAGGTGCGCGGGAAGCCCAGCAAATCATGTCCACATGTTTTGGGCATGCCCGAAGCTTAGAGGATTTTGGCAGGGTTTTGCTTAGGCAATGTCCACGGTGCTAAAAACACGGGTGGTGCCGAGTCCGGAGGTAGCGATCTTTGGAGTGTCGGAAGATCCGGAGTTTAGGGAGCGATAGAGGCCGACGTCTTGTCCTTTGCCTCCCTGGTAGCCCGGAGACGGATATTATTAATGTGGAAGGACTCGAAGCCCCCGAGTGTAGAGACCTGGGTTAGTGACGTGGCTGGGTTTCTCAGTCTTGAGAAAATGAAGTTTGCCTTAAGAGGGTCAATGTTAGGGTTCTCCCAGCCGTTCGTTGACTTTCTCAGGGTAAATTAAAAATGTCAGCAGATGCAGTATTCCAAGTTTGGGGGGGGGGGGGGGGTGGGGGGGGGGGGGGGGGGGGGCGCGCGCGAGGAGGATTGTTGTTGTATGGTTGAGGTGTGTGAAGATTGGGCTGGGGGGGGGATGTTTATTTTACCATATTGATGTCATTGTTTTTTTTACTGTTATAAAAATTTTCAAATACCTTAATAAAATATTATTTTTTAAAAAAAGGTTGCTCAGAGTTTGTGCTGATCCTCATCGCCAGTGTAATAGTTCCAGGGGGTGCGGAGTGAAAGGCCAAAGTGGTTTATTTTAAACTTGGTAGTCAGTTTGTGGCTAGTGCCTTGTGCCATTGGGTTGTGTTATAACCCTACAGGAGGCCCAGGGATCTGCAACATCAGAGTCGCTGTGGCCTCACCTGAATGAGGGGTGGGGCTAACCCCACTGCTTAAAGGACTGCTGGGATATAAATATCCTGGCCCAGGTGAAGGCTGAGGAGACCCTTCGGGGAGTAGGAGGAGTGTACAATAACTTGAATAAAACCAAATTTTGTGCTACAGACATAGCTTCCGAGTGGTCATTTGCCTGAGACTTTACACTAGCGACGAGGGTCAATGGAGCTGCTGAGGTGCCATTTCCTCTGGACTGGGCCCACCTCAATTATGCTTCAGGTGGCCTCTACTCAGGGGGCAAAGATGCCACTAATCGGAAAGCTTGAGGCGTTCGATGCGGAGACTGAGGATTGGATCCAGTACATGGAACGATATTTTTTTCATCTGAATAACATAGTTTGGACGAGATACAGATGGTGACTCTCCTTGCAATTTATGGTGCAGAGACATACAGCATTATCAAAAGTTTAACTTTTCCTGACTCGCCTGTCAACCGCCAGTTATTCAGGTCGGCGACCATTTTGACCCAAAACCACCACTTATCGTTCGACGTTTCCGTTTCCACACGACTTTTCATAGGCACGATGAACCAGTTGTGGAATTCCAGGGCCGGATGAGCGTGCTTTACGAGTTCAGGCCAGCATTATTGTAGAAGTGGATTTCATTTGGAACTTAACTGATAGGGTTAATATAACAGTTCTGAAAAGCTCTGTGAAAGAGATGTCAACAGGTCAAGGGATGGAATATAGGGAGTGTGGCATTGGTACTAATTAATGTTCTGACCGTATCTGTAAAAGCAAAGATGTCAGAAGGTTATGGGATGGAATATAGGGAGTGTGGCATTGGTACTAATTAATGTTCTGACCCGTATCTGTAAAAGCAGAGAGGTCAAAAAGGCAAAGAATGGAATGAATGGGAACCGTTACTTTATTGCAGAGATAACATAATTAAGCTCGTTTGACCAGTTGGAACAAATAAACATTGAAATGTTAAAGGAAGGGCCTTGGAATGAGATAAGCCAGATGGCCATGGGATACAAAAACCTTTGTATTAATATTAATAGTGACTTGTGCTAATGATTATGTCAAAAATAACCTCCCGACCTCGAAGAATAATTCCATATATGTACATGTTCTGGATCCTTGCCAAATCATAGGTGTATCTAGGAATTTAAAGGGACCACCTCTAAGCTGTGATTGTATAAAGAGACAGTCCATATTTTGGACTTTGGCACTTCTCGAAGGTGGTTACCCGACTGCTTAGAGATTTGTCCCGGCCGTAAATAAACGAATATTCGTTACTGACGTGTTCGAGTGTTTTACTTCTGGACTGACGATCAGATACGTGAAAGCGCAATTCACATTATCAGAGGTGCTCCAAGACCGGTTGGTTTGCAGAATCAGGTATGAGGCAACCCAAGAACGTTTATTGAGTGAGACGGACCTGGACCTGAAAAAAGCAACTGAGAGCGCGTTGTCCCAGGAGGGCGCAGAGCGTGGTGCCCAGGAGCTCCGAGGGATGGTCGTCCTGAACCTCGGATGCCCAGCAAGGCACGGGTTGCCCCCTTCCCTGGAGAAAATTTCAGACTCCTACCATTAGGGGTGCACTCCAAGGGGCCAGGACCGATGCACCAAATCCCCGCCGATGGATGCCGTGCATCCCATATGCCGGAATATCCTGACATACAGAATGAGAGCACCGGCGCCAGAGGGAGAAGGCCGGACAGACGGCAACAGGATACTTCGCTGTTGCTTCTGGTCGTGGCCATGGAGTGAGCGGTCGCACATTTGGTAGCTCCCACTCAATTTTCCGGTCCTTTCACCATCTGAGGGGCGCGTTTTGGATGGAAAGACGCGTTGGAGTGTTAGAAGAAGGTGTAACTTCTCTGGTCTGACTGGTGGATGGATCCATGAACAAGAAGAATGGAGTTGTTGGAGCAGGACAGTCTTCGAAGTGCACCACAGGTGAAAATAGCAGAGAGCACCCACTGGTCAACGGAGCCAGAAGTGGACTTTTTAAATGATACGTTCAGCCAGCAGAGAAGGAAGACCCTGGAGGACCTAGCCAAGATGGTAGAGCCGCTCAAAGCAGGGATTGACCGGGTGGAGCAGGGGCTGGAATCCCAGGGCCAGGCGATCCAGAAAGTGGAAGAGGTGATGGGAGAGCACGAGGAGTAGCTCGCCTCGTTGGTGGCTGAGGTGAGGGTGATGCAGGAGACTCAAAAGGTGTGAGGAGCTGTTTCTTTTTGGAAAACCTTTTCGTCTTTAAAATACTTTGGTGGGTTTGGTGGTGGGGTGTTTGGGGAGCATCAAGGGTGAGTGTAACTTTTTTCTGCTTCTTTATTTCTTGCGTGAGTTTCGACAGGGAGTGGGAAATCGGGAGGTAGGAGGTTTGGAGGCCTTGGCTGAGTGGGTTAGTTAACGGGAGCACAGTGGGGGGTGGTCAGGAGGTAAGTGCAGGGGAGGGGGATGGGGCTGTTGTTTTGTTTGGGGGAGGGAGGTGCTGACAAGGGTGCAGAGGGTATGGTGCAGCGGGAAAGGGAGTGATGATAGTGGACATCTGAAAGTGGACCTGGCGAGTCGCGTGACACGGGCCAGGGGTTGGCCCAAAAAGGGATATGGTTGATTAGCAGGGGAGGGGGATGGGGAGCCTTCCCAACCAGGCTGGTCATGTGGAATGTGAGGAGGCTGAATGGGCCAGTGAAACGGTTACGTGTGTTCGCGCACCTGAGGAGTCTAAAGGCAAACGAGGCTTTCTACAAGAGACGGATTTAAAGATAAGGGACTAGACAAGATTGAGGAAAAGATGGGTAGGGCAGGTGTTCCATTCAGGACTGGATTGAAGTTGAGGGGGGTGACGGTGCTGATGAATATGCGGGTGATGTTCTAGGTGGGGAACATCGTGGTCGATTTGGGGTGGAGGTTTATGATGGTGAGTTGGAAGCCGGTGACCCTGGTGAACGTTTATGCCCCTAATTGGGATGATATGGATTTTATGAGATGGGTGCTGGGGAAGATCCCTGACCTGGGCTTGCAGCGGTTGATCATCGCAGGGGGATGTTAACAGTCATTGAGCCAAGCTTGGACTTGTTGAGCCCAAGGTCGGCGAAGGTTTTGGCGGCGGCGAGGGAGCTGAAGGGGTTCATGGAGCGTATGGGGGGGGGTGACCCATGGAGGTTTGGGAGGCCGAGGGCGAAGGAATTTTCGTATTTCTCCCATGCACATAGGGTGTACTCCCGGATTGACTTTTTTGTGGTGGACAAGGCGCTGTTGGGGGGGGTTGATCGACACAGTGTATTCAGCAATTGTAGTGTCAGACTGCGCGCCGCACGGGGTGGATTTGCGTGTGTTTGGGAGGGGGGTTTATTTTGATTTGCATATACAGGGAAAAGGTGGAATGGGCAGAGATGGCAAGGCTGGTGGAAGAGAGTCTGAGGGGGGACAGGTGGTATTTGGAGGCCCCAGAGGCAGGGTTGTTCAGAGAAAGGCAGAGGCTCCAGATGGAGTTTGGCTTGGTGTCCACGGGGAAGGCGGTAGGTCAATTGTGGAAGACCAGGAGGCAATATTTGGGCTACAGGTTTGACAGGCACGGACTACACCCGATGGACGATAAAGTACGGGCCATCCAACAGGCGCCCTTACCAAGAGATCCTACAGAGCTCCGTTCATTTTTGGGCCTGGTCAACTATTACGGGAAGTTCATCTCGGATTTGGCGCCAGTTTTTGCCCTGCTATACCTGTTGGTGAAGAAGGGCCAGCGGTGGATTTGGAACCCGCCGCAGCAGTGGGCATTTGCCAAAGTAAAGCAGAGGCTGTCATCTTCTCACTTGCTGATGCACTTTGACCCGGCGAAGCCCTTGCTGCTCACCTGTGACGCCTCGCCTGACAGGATTAGGGCCGTTTTGGCACTCAGGATGGACGATGGTGCAGAGCAGCCCATTGCTTCACGCATGTTGGCGGCAGCAGAGCAAAATTTTGCCTAAATAGAAAAGGAAGGGTTGGCATTGGCGTTTGGCATTCAATAATTCCATCAATAGGTCTATGGCCATACGTTCACAGCTTATACCGACCATAAACCGTTCTTGGGGCTATTCAGAGATGACAAGGCAATTCCTCCGGTGACATCCGCCCGCATTCAGCGTTGCTTCTCCTTTTAGCGACGTACGAGTATGTGTTGGAGCATCGTGCAGGGATGAAGGTTCCCCACCTGGGTGCTGTCAGCCGTCTCCCACCAGAGCGCCAATGCCAACGGCATCGGACAAGGTAGTCGCAACCTTGCATTTTATGAACTCACTGCCGGTAAAGGCTTAAACACTTCTTGCCAGGGTCCGCCACATCATGCTGCACAGAGCCCAGCACCGTACCCTCCCAGAGGCCCTATGGGCTTTTACCACGAAGGTGGCAGAACTCAGCTTAGTGGATGATATCCTCCTCTGGGGTCCCTGGGTGGTCATCCCCAAACATGGCCACGGGGCCATTTTGAAGGACCTCCACAGCGGACACCCAGGTGTCTCCAAAATGAAGATGTTGGCTGGGAGCTACATGTGGTGGCCCAGCATCGATCAAGATGGCGATTGAGAACTTGCTAAACAGTGTACCCATTGCCAGGAGCACCAGAGGCTCCCACTGGCAGCTCCACTGCACCCATGGGAATGGCCAGGTCAGCCTCCATGTCGATTTCGTGGGCCTCTTCCTGGGAGCAATATACCTACTGATAGTGGATGCACACTCTAAATGGTTGGATGTACACGGAATGACAGCGATCACATTGCGTGCCACCACCGAACGAGTCTGGCAGACCTTTGACAGTCACTGACTCCCAGAGGTCCTGGTGTCGGACAATGGCACCGCGTTCACTAGTTTGGAATTTGTGGATTTTATGAAGCAAAGTGGAGTTCGTCATGTCTGCACCACGCCCTATCTCCCGTCCTCGAGGTTGGCAGAACGTGCCGTACAAACTTTCAAACTAGAGAACAGGAAGCAGGGGCTCTCCAGAAACCTGCCTCACCCACTTTCTATTCCAGTATAGGACCATGATGCACACTACCACCGGGGTGACGCCAGCGGAGCTCTTGATGGGTCATCGCTTGCGTACGTGGTTGAGCCTCGTTTCGCCGGACATCGGGAATAAAGTCCGTGACCAGCAGGAATGGACCGGAACACAGCAAGCCCGGCCCGTGAGAGAATCCGCCGCTGATGACTCCGTTTACATCCGGAACTTTACTGATGGGGTATTATGGATTCCGGGAATAGTCGTGCAATGCATGAGGGCCAGTCTCGTATATGGTGCAGGTGCAAGGGAAGGACGCAAATCGCATGTGGACCATCTCCGGAGCCAGGTGGAACAGGTGATCATGGATCCCGAGAATGGGACTTGGAAATGCAGGGGGTTTTTGCCGACTGACATAGACGCAGGTCCAGGAGTGACCACCGGATAAACGGCAACAGAAGCTCCCTGGCGATCAACCAGCCTCGTGGAACCCAGTCGATTGCAATGAGAAAGGGTGCTGGATTCGCTGGTTTCGCGATTGACATTCAGGAGCTGACAAGCTACAGCCGCATATACACACTTCACTCCTCACACACACCATCTCTGTTAACAAGATGGCAGCAAGATGTGTGGCACCACGTTTCATGGATGCAGAAATGCCACCCTCACCCTACATCCCCCCCACCCACACGCCCACTCTCGTTCCCCCGCCCCCCCCGGACTGCGGTCTAATCATGCGTCTTGTCTTGTGTCTTACAGGACCTGCTGATGATGGGGCGGGTCCACCTGGAGTTCCCCACCCCAAGCCACTGCCACAGCTGGAGCCCCCCATGAGCCGAGCAGCGATGGGAGCAGTTCGGACACCATTCCTGCACCCGAGACTCAGGAGACCCCGGAGCTCGGGTTGGAGTGATTTTCCATCACAGCTGTCTCCAACATCCTCCACCATGCCAGAGGCACTTTAATGAAGAGGCTCCTGGGACTCATACATATCTGATGCTCACCACACAGCTGATCCGGTACAGCAGGTGGAGTTAGGAACACCCGAAGGGGGGGGGGGGGGGGGGGGGGGGCAGTCGGGCGCCAGGCCGACCCCAGGAACTAGCTGCTGTCTAATTGGGTTTTGGACTTTTGGAATGGACAGTCCCATCAATTGTGGAGATGCAGTCGCAGAGCCAAGTACTACATGAGGGGTTGTTGGCGAGCATCCAGCACCCTGCAGGTGCAGTTGGAGGAGTTCAACCACGTGCAGGAACAGGAGGTGGTGCCAACCATGTGTGCCACCGAGGCCAACGCCGCACGGGTGGCATCCACGGTAGAGGCATTGACGGGTGATTGTTTTGGCTATGGATCAGCATGTCCAAGGCCCAGGACAGGGTTGCCGACTCACAGCAACTATGTGCCAGAGCCACCTGGACATCACAGCGGCATTCCTGAGCGTGGCCCAGTCACACCAGGCCATGGCTGGGTACGCTGGCGGCATTGCCCAGGTGCTGGCCGATATGGTGAAGACACAGGGAGGTGGCCCACGCCCAGAGGGAGATTCACAGTCACTGGCTGATGTGTGACAGACCCAGAAAGTGGTGGCACAGTCAATGGGTGATGTGGCGCAATCCCAGACGGAGATGGTCACTCTCTATGCTCCATGGCCCCGAGTATGTGGTTCCTGGTCAAGATCAGAGCAGGCCTCCTGGACTGGAAGCGGCAGGTGGCGGGGGGAGCCTCAGTGGTTACCTCTCCTCGCACCCCCTTCCCATGGAGCAGCCTGTGGCCATCGGGCACCCCGATGGAGGAGGAGGTGATGGGGCCCATGCCGGTGACTCCTGGAGGGGAGGTGCCGGAACACCGCAGCACCTTGGACTCCACCCTCCAACGCCTGTGCCTCGTGCATCTGGTGGGCAGCGGGCAGAACAGGGTGGCATCACGCCACCTGGGACACCTGAACAGCAGCCGGGCCCATCCAGGCCGTGTCGCCCCAGGAGACACGAGCCAACATGGACCCTTGTCTCAGGGCAGGTGCCATAGCAGGCCGCCTCCACCCCTGCTATACCGTCGGGGATCCACCTAGATGTAACGTTGAGGCCTGTAAGGCCAGAAAATTAGACACTGGTTAAGTTGGCACGGTTGCAGGGCACAGTTTAGTTATAGTGGCTAGGGCACAAATGTGTATATTTGTTCACATTGAACACCTATTACCACTGTTAAAACCTGCCTTGGTGCTCTACCAGATGGGTGTGAGGGGTGGGCTAGTCTGAGCTGTCCCGGGCTCCCCCTCCAGCCTCCCCACCCCCAACAATCCCCACCTCTGTCACCCAAGGGATTTGATGGGACCGTGTGATGAGTTGGCCAGCTCGCATGCAGGGATCACCCAGTTGGAAAGTGCTACCATGGACAGGAGTCAGACATTGTCAAACAATGCAGAGCACCACAGCTCATTGCAGAGTGGGTTGTCATGATCTCCATCCCATGGACCAGACCCGCTGTTACTGCCAAACCTGGGCCCACACCCTGTAGTGTGGCAGGTATGTATCACAGAGGGGGTTGCAGGCAGGGGGTGACCAGGTTGGGGGGGGGGGGGGGGGGGTTGTGGTAGAAGGTGGGGTGCGGGGGTTGGGAGTGGGGGCATCCACATGGCCGGTGTCACTCTGCAGAACCAGGGGCAAGGGTGGGTGGTCAGTGGGGTGCGCTGCAAGATGGCTGCCTTGCAGGCTGCGGTAATGGCAATCTGTGTCTGGACACCACCCCAGTCCTGTGGGGGTCACCCCTGCCCCTCGGCCTGTTCCATATCACCCCTCCCCCCAACCCCCAGCCCTGGCAGGGCCCCCCCTGCCCCAGCCAGCCTGGCCACTGTCTAGCCTGGCAGGCCACAGTCGCTCCTCGAAGTGCCCTCTCTCTCTCATCAGCCATGACGCCAGTTTTACAATCTTTAAAAGCACAAGTGAACCGCGCCATCGGAGACTTGGCCCATCGGAGGTGAAGAATCACAGAGGCCCTGGAGAATACCAGATCGGGCCCACTAATGATATGCCAACAGTGTCAGCTGTATGTGCGGAGTAGAACCCATCACCTGTCGAGATGACAGAGAATTGTGATTTAACATCAGATCGGCACCCCCTGCAATTTTGGCGTTAGAATCTATTCTCTGCCCAATCACATTTCATGATTTTGGCGTCAGTCAATGGATAATCCCACCAATTGACTTATTTTCACAACACATAGCTTGTCAGCCAGGAGACAAACAGTATTACCCAGAGGATGCAGAGAGAGTTAAATATACAAGATTAAAGTACATGATGTACACGGTGCTGTCAGTTTATTTAAAATAAAGGCAATATAATAAGACATTCATTTTTATTTACTTTTCAAGGCGTAAAAATATGGCACACCGTGGATGTCATTAAGGTAAATAGATTTGCTAACAAGAATTATACCCCAACAAAGGTTATATTTTCCCAATTAAGTTTCAAATCATGTTAGATATCAATATTTAGCCACATTGATTACCTCCTTGTACTGAGAAATGAGTCCAAAGTTTGATTGTTAATATGTCACATTTAACCAGATGCATCAAATTTAATTACTTAATAAAATGTGCATCGATAACAGAGACAAATCTTTCAGTAAGCCGTTGAAAAAAATACACATGGAACACATCGACAGAGGAATGTCTAATAGGAGTAGAACAGGTCAAAGAACGGATTGACCTTGTCTTGTTCTTATGTTCCTAACGTTCAAAGTGTTTGCTGTTATGCATACCTAGTTCATGTTAATATGTTTGGCATAGGGTGGGGTTTACCAGGCAACATTCGGCGGGAGGCGGCCTGCCATTGGCTGGCAGCAGGGTCTTCTGGTCGTGACGTTGTCAACAGGTTTCCCGTTGAATGCACCGCTCATCGCCGTGAAACCCGCGGCGACTGGAAGATCCCGCTGGCAAGATCGGCAAGGAAGGACCAGCCATAATATTTGGTTGTGCGAAAATTAAAGTTCAACTGTAAAAAACAGGATAAATGCAACTAAAGCAGTTTGAAGACTATTACACTGAATAGGTTAGGGGCCATGTTGAACTAAGGGCTTAACAGCTGGAAAGGCAAGATCCTAAATCAGCAGGTGGACTTACTTTGCTGGAGAACTGGAGACATGGGGCATGATTCTGCAGCTCCGTTAGCTGTGGCCACAATTCCTAGAATGGCCACAAAATATCACAAGAGGCCAAAGAGGAAAACAGAATTTGCACTGGATAGATTTTGGAACATGATGTTCACGGGCCCTCACCGATGAAGCGATCCGTTTCACGCTCAGGAAAGGCAAGAACCTGATTTTTTTTTACATAGAATTTACAGTGCAGAAGGAGGCCATTCGGCCCATCGAGTCTGCACCGGCTCTTGGAAAGAGCATCCTACCCAAGGTCAACACCTCCACCCTATCCCCATAACCCAGTAACCCCGCCCAACACTAAGGGCAATTTTGGACGCTAAGGGCAATTTAGCATGGCCAATCCACCTAACCTGCACATCTTTGGACTGTGGGAGGAAACCGGAGTACCCGGAGGAAACCCACGCACACACGGGGAGGATGTGCAGACTCCGCACAGACAGCTACCCAAGCCGGAATCAAACCTGGGACCCTGGAGCTGTGAAGCAATTGTGCTATCCACAATGCTACCGTGCTGCCCCAACGAATTTGAAACCATTTCAATATCATTAGTGAGTTTAAAGTTGAATCTTCGGATCTCATTGAATCTTTCCACCCACCAGACTGAAGTCACGCTGGCGCGATTTCCGACTGATTTTTTAAAAAGGGAACCAGGTGCCATGACTTTCCGAGAGGAAAGAAGAAAGTGAGCAGCCTCTCCATCTTGCACCAGGGTGTACATGGGGCAGTCCCTGATGGCCAGCTCCACGTGGGGGGGGGGGGGGGTTTCAAGGGTGATGGGGGATTGTGGGGGTGAGGGTGTCAGGATTCTCCTCCAGGATGGCGGTCACGGCTGTCATGTGCTGTCCTGAAATCTGCGGGCTGTGTATTTTTTAATATTCTCAGAGCACTGTGTCAATCTGAATGTCGTGTAGTTGAAAACGTTAGCGCTGTGTCAGTCTACAAACTGTGTTGTCAGGGAATTAAAATGAGGTACTCAGCTGTTATTGGCATGAGGTGTGGGGTACCTGTGGGTGTGGTGCTTATGAGGCAGTGGAAGGGTATGATGAGATTGAGGGAGGCTGACCTAAGGGCCATGTGGAGAAGGAGGGCACCAGCTCCCTGTGGCCGTGTAAGTCCGTAGAATCCATACAGTGCAGAAAGAGTCGGTCCATCGAGTCTGCACTGACTCTCTGAAAGGGCAGCCAACCTTGGCCCACTCCCCCACCCTATCTCTGTAACCCCAGCTAACCTGCACATCTTTGGAATCTAAGGTGCAATCGGTCATGCCAATCCACCTAATCTGCACAATTTTGGATGGTGGGAAGAATCCAGAGCACCCGGAGGAAACACACGCAGTCAGGGGGAGAATGTGCAAACTCCACATAGACTGTCACCCGAGGCCGGAATCAAACTCCGGTCCCTGGCACTGTGAGGCTAACCACTGTGCACCATGCCCTAACGGTGACAGCAGTCCTAAATCTCTATGCTACAGGATCGTTTCAGGGCTTAACGGGTGACCGGTGTGGCATCTCACAGTTATCCGCCCACAAATATATCTGTGAGCTCACAGATACATTCTATGCCAGGTCATCAGATTACAAACATTTTAACTTAGACCATTCCTATCAGGACAAGAGGGCTGCAGGATCCGGGGCCATAGCTGGAATGCCACCATCGGTGGAGTCAGTGAGAATCAGAGAGAAATCTCTCCGCTGGATGGAGCCATACCTGGCACAAAGGAAAATGGTTCTAGTGGTTGGTGGTCAATCACCTCAGCCCCGGGACATCACTGCAGGCATTCCTCAGGTATATAGTGTCCTAGGCCCAGCCATCTTCAGCTGCTTCATCAATGAGCTTCCAAAGAACAAAGAGCAATACAGCACAGAAACAGGCCCTTCGGCTCTCCAAGCCTGCACCGACCATGGTACCTGCCTAAACTAAAACCGTCTGCACTTACGGAGTCTATATCCTTTCTTCCAACATAAGGTCATATGTGAGAATGTTCGCTGAGGATGTTCGCTGATCATTACACAATGTTCAGCACCATTCACGATTCCTCAGACACTGAAGCAGTCCACATGCAAATGCAACAAGACCTGGACAATATCCAGGCGTGGGCTGACAAGTGGCACATAACACTCAAGCAGCACAAGTGCCAAGCAATGACCATCTTCAATAAGATAGAATCAAACAATCAGCTCTTCACATTCAATGGCATTACCATCACAAAATCCTCCACTATCACCATCCTGAGGGCTACCATTGACCAGAAACTGAACTGGACTAGCCATATTGTCATGTGAGAGTGCCTTTAAGAAAAGTGTGTTTTATCAAATGGCTGCAGAGATGTCATTGTGTGGGTGGAGTTGGAACGTGATTCCGCTTTTTCCTTTTGTTTTGAGCTGGAAGCTCTTTTTGGCTCTATGTTTTCATTTTGTTTGCAGTTGGAGAGCTGCATTCAAACCAAGCAGATGTACACTGGTCTCTCTCTCTGTATGTTAAGCAAGGGGTTTGGGTCACTTGATAATTTAAAAGTGATAACTGTTCTCTGTAGAGAATTCAAACCTATGTCTACGAGAGCAGGTCAGAGGCTAGGAATCCTGTGGCGTGTAACTCACCTCCTGACTCCCCAAAGCCTGTCCACCATCTACAAGGCACAGTCAGGAGTGTGATTCTGCTACCGTGTGAGCGGCATGGTAGCACAAGTGGATAGCACAGTGGCTTCACAGTGCCAGGGTCCCAGGTTCGATTCCCTGCTGGGTCACTGTCTGTGCAGAGTCTGCACGTTCTCCCTGTGTCTATGTGGGTTTCCTCCGGGTGCCCCGGTTTCCTCCCACAGTCCAAAGATGTGCAGGCTAGGTGGATTGGCCAGGCTAAATTGCCCTTAATGATCAAAAAGGTTAAGAGGGGTTATTTGGTTACGGGGATAGGATGGAAGTGAGGGCTTAAGTGGGTCGGTGCAGACTCGATGAGCCGAATGGCCTCCTTCTGCACTGTATGTTCTATGTTCTATGTCTATGTTTGTACCCCCCACCTGCCTGAATGAGTGCAACTCCAACAACACTCAAGAAGCTTGACACTATCCAGGACAAAGCAGCCCACTTGATTGGCATCCTTTCCGCAAACATTCACTCCCTCCACAATCAATGTACAGTAGCAGGTGTGTGTACCATCTACAAGATGCACTGCAGGAACTCACCCAGGCTCCTGAGATAGCATCTTCCAATCCCACAACTGCTACCATATAGAAGGACAAGGGCAGCAGATACCTGGGAACACCACCGCCTGGAGGTTCCCCTCCAAGTCACTCACCACCCTGACTTGGAAATATATTGCCGCTCCTTCGCTGTTGCTGGGTCAAAATGCTGGAACTCCCTCCCTAACAGCACAGTGGCTGTACCTACACCGCACGGACTACTGCAATCCAAGAATGCAACTCACCATCACCTTCTCAGGGGCAATTACGGATGGGCACCAAATACTGGCCAAGCCAGCAATGCCCACATCCCATAAAAAAACTCGTGGCTCTAACTACCCCGTGGTATTAACAGGAAGGGGTTCCACTCCCTTAATGCCCAGATGATTTGTGACGAACTGAAGAGGATAATCCACGTGTGTGTATGTTTTCCAGGGAGCGTGCATGACAACTTCATTCTTCAGCAGTCACAAATTCCTGGGATAGTCGAGAGTCAACCCAGTCTGCATGGATGGCTCATTGGGGACAAGGGTTCCCGCTCAGCTCCTGGCTGATGACACCAGTGCATAGGCCTGAGATCGATGCAGAGGCCCGGTACAATGAGGCTCACAGTGCAACATGGTCTGTGATTGAAAGGTACATCGGGCTGCTGAAGATGCACTTCCGCTGGCTGATGAGGAGAAAGTCCAGGAGGGAACGGAGGGAGAGGCCAAAGAGGAGTCTGAGGATGGTGGCCAAGCAGGGGTGAGGGTTTGGATGGGTAGGACTAGGGGTGCCTTCGTTGCTTCTCGCTTTGCACAATAACACCATCATGTTGTCCGACAGCTCTACAACCTCCTCTCCTCTGAAGAGCCTTGTGATCCCTCCACGCCCAAGGGAGGAGGTCTGCTTGTAAACAAGACTACAGAGTGCTGGGCCCTGGGGGTTGGGGAGGTGGGAGGGAGGGTGGTCCTTATGCCTGCTGAGCCTGTCAATGCAGGAGGGTGATGACGATTCGCAGTGAGGAAAGCTCTGTTGCTCCTCAGCTTTTCTTATGTCTGATTCCTGTCTGCTGCCAGCACACTGACTTCACTGTTCATGTACGAGTGAGGTTCGGGCCTACCTCCCTTTGTATTGTTGCATTAAAGGGGAATTAGGGGCAGATGTATAGGGTTCACTGATTAATGCCAGAGTCCCTCCAGGATGTATGTTACTCTCTGTTGGAATGTGCCTAGTCATTTCCTTTACATTGAGGGCCTATGAGATAAGCTGCTTCCAGATGGGATGAAGACCTATCCCAGGGGGACAAGGGTCAAACCGAGGGAGGCCTTAATGTTGTGAAGAACAAAAGGTTTTAAGAAGATGACAACCCCAATTTTGACATTTCATTATGGCCCCCAACTAACTGTGCCTAACTTCATTTGTGCCCACTTTGTGCCCCTACAACTCCATAGCCTTGCGAACCCTCTCACTATTTCTTGCTGTATTCCCAGGATATCCATCAAAAGTGGAGGCGGCCTGCTGCCTTCCATGCCCTGTTGCCTGACGTACCCCAGGCTGGCATCCTCTGGAAGACCGAAACTGGAGGGCCCTGGTCTACTTTCGGGTGGCAGTAATGTTGTTGCGTCATCCTGGTCTGCCCGCTGCTCCTGAGATGCGCTGGTATCAGGAAGGGGATATTCAGAAAGGCTGGTTCTTCCCAGGTGGAAGGCCCCGCGAGGAGCTCCAGTGGTTCCTCTTCCCTCACGGCTTCTTGTGGGCCCCTAGGTTACTCCATGGGATGGAGGGGCAGCTGGAGTGAGCTCCAGAAGCCTCAATGTCATCTGTCGCTGCCAGTCCTGGAGGCCCGCTGGTATCTGCACCACGGTGTTGAACCCCTCAGCCATGGTCCTCACAGATTTATTCATGCTTTGGTGTTCTACAGTCAAGTCTCTGATGCCTTTCCCCAGGCCCTCCACTGTGGACACAACCCTGGGTGTTTGCCTGGGTGCCACGCAATGCTGGCAACACCTCCTGCGACTGAAGATTTTGGAACTCCTCCATTCGGCCTTGCAGTCACAGGAATGTCGCTGACAACTTCTCCTGGTATTCCTGGCTCTGCCTTTGCATCCCCAGCAGCTGAGGGACGAACATGTCCACAGGCCCGGCACTTGGCTGCGGCACAGCTGAGTCCTGGGATCCAACAGATCTCCGAATATTCAATCACTGAGATGTACCTGCCTCCACGTGATGTGCTTCAGAAGCAGTGTGGTGCTCACCAGATAATGACCAGAGGCCTGCCTGCTAACTTCACCCACCAAGGTGCTTGTCTCTGCGATGGTGGATGGTGCAGATGATGGTTGTGACACGTCATCATGTCCTTTTGTAGATCTCCAGTGAGGTAGTGTTGAGGATAGTCAAGGACCACTGGTGGTGGACGGGTCAGGCTCTTCTGTTGATGTTCCTGCAAGGCAAGGGACATGGTTTAAGCACATGGCCTGGTCAAGGGCTTGGAGAACAAAAACTCTTGAGATTAGTCTTCTGGGTGAAGGTGCAGTGGTTCCTCACTTTTCTGTCGCAGGGTAACCTCAATATCTCCTGGAGCTCCTGCGAACTCCATGACCCTCTCCTCGAATGGAGTCAAGATGCTTAGTTTGGGCATTCCACCGCCTGTCCTCTCTCTCTCTCTCCGCGTTTGTGGGCAATCTCATCCTGCAGGGAAACAAAAGGGGATCATGTGAACCGGACGCCTGGCAGGTCAGAGGTCGAGGACAACTAGCATGTGTGGGCACTGTGCATAGGCAGAGAGGGGTTCTGATGAGGAGTGGTGGGCAGGGATTGAGGATACTGGTGGAAGGTTGGGTGATGGGAACCTGTGAGGTAATGGCTTCAAAGTGACATTCCGGGGGTTGACAGAAGGGTGGAGTGCCAAGAGGAAACAGGGACACTTACCCAGGCAGATCTTAGTAGGTCATTCAATTAATTTCTACATTGAGCCCTGATCCTCTTGGGTAAGGTTGGTGGCACTGACCTTGTTCGGAATTCTTTCTTGAACTGGGTGACGAAGATTTGCTTTGGCAGTCAGGACTCTGACATCCTAAGTATATGGGCAGCCCAGCAGAGTTGGTTTCGGATGATCATGGCCTTGAAACTGGTGCTATTGACTGCTCCAAGGACACTAAAGTTATCACGCCTGCCCTCCCAGCTGATTCACAGCTAAAGTACATTTGGATTTTGCAATGTATTTTAAGATGTATTATTTAAGAGACTCCCTGTTGTAATGTAACAATAATAATATTTATTAGAGTCACAGGTAGGCTTACATTAACACTGCAATGAAGTTACTGTGAAAATCCCCCAGTCACCACACTACAGTGCCTGTTCAGGTACACTGAGGGAGAATTCAGAATGTCCAAATTACCTAATAGCACGAACAAGCGCATCTTTCAGGATTTGTGGGAGGAAACCGGAGCACCAAGAGAAAACCCATGCAGACACGGGGAGAACGTGCAGACTCCACACAGACAGTGACCCAAGCCAGGAATCGAACCCGGGCCCCTGGTGCTGTGAAGCAATAGTGCTAACCGCTATGCTACCATGCCACCCATTCATCATTACAAGCCTCAGTGATTGCTCCAAATGCTTTAACAAAGAGTAATGCCTTAGCTAAGCATATAAGCCTCCTGTAAGCTGATGTGAACTATCTCTCTGACAGTTATTGCAGAATCCAGAGCATTTTCAAAATCTGTGGTCACGCTTCACCTCCGCCAGGTCATCACACTAATACCGTGGGCAGCACGGTAGCATAGTGGTTAGCCCTAAGGCTTCATAGCACCAGGGTCCGTGGTTTGATTCCTGGCTTGGGTCACTGCCTGTGCGGAGTCTGCACGTTCTCCCCGTGTCTGCGTGGGTTTCCTCCGGGTGCTCTGGTTTCCTCCCACAAGTACCGAAAGATGTGCTATTAGGCAATTTGGACATTCTGAATTATCCGTCAGTGTACCCAAACAGGCGCTGGAATGTGGCGACCAGGAGATTTTCACAGTAGCTTCATTGCAGTGTTACTGTAAGCCTACTTGTGACGCTTATAAAGATTATTATTAAAAACAAGTTATCTGGTTTAAATTTAACTGTGTTTGCTGAGAGTGGGTTTTGGTTGCAGTTTGGACCTCCTGTGTTTTGCAGCTCACAGGGAAGATCTATTCGGTGTAGTTATAGAACATAGAACATAGAACAGTACAGCACAGAACAGGCCCTTCGGCCCTCGATGTTGTGCCGAGCAATGATCACCCTACTCAAACCCACGTATCCACCCTATACCCGTAACCCAACAACCCCCCCCCCCCCTTAACCTTACTTTTTAGGACACTACAGGTAATTTAGCATGGCCAATCCACCTAACCCACACATCTTTGGACTGTGGGAGGAAACCGGAGCACCTGGAGGAAACCCACGCATAGTCGGGGAGGACGTGCAGACTCCGCACAGACAGTGACCCAGCTGGGAACCGAACCTGGGACCCTGGAGCTGTGAAGCATTTATGCTAACCACCATGCTACCATGCTGCCCATATGTCTCAGGAGGAGTCCTAGAGAGCTGAGAAAACATAGAAAACAGGTGCAGGAGTAGGCCATTTGGCCCTTTGAGACTGCACCACTACTCAATATGATTATGGCTGATCATGTAAATTCAGTATCCCATTCCCGTTTTCTCTTCATACCTCACGGTTCATACCTCACGGGCCTCACGGTAGCATGGTGGTTAGCATCAATGCTTCACAGCTCCAGGGTCCCAGGTTCGATTCCCGGCTGGGTCACTGTCTGTGTGGAGTCTGCACTTCCTCCCTGTGTGTGCGTGGGTTTCCTCCGGGTGCTCCGGTTTCCTCCCACAGTCCAAAGATGTGCGGGTTAGGTGGATTGGCCATGCTAAATTGCCCGTAGTGTAAGGTTAATGGGGGGATTGTTGGGTTACGGATATACGGGTTACGTGGGTTTGAGTAGGGTGATCATTGCTCGGCACAACATCGAGGGCCGAAGGGCCTGTTCTGTGCTGTACTGTTCTATGTCTATGTTTACCTCTTGTTCCCTTTAGCTGAAAAGGCCACATCCAGCTCCCTCTTGAATATATCCACTGAACTGGCCCCAACAGCTTTCTGTGGTAGAGAATTCCAAAAGTTCACAACTCTCTGGGAGAAGAGCTTCTTCCTCATCTCAGTCCTGAATGGCTTACCCCTTATTCTTAGGCTGTGACCCCTAGTTATGGACGTCCCCAACATCAGGAACATTTTTCCCGTGTCTAGCCTGTCCAATCCCATCAGGATTTTACATGTTTCTATGAGATCCTCTCTCAATCTTCTAAACTCCAGTGAGTACAAGCCCAGTTGAGCCAGTCTTTCTTCATATGTCAGTCCTGCCATCCCAGGAATTAGTGAATCTTCACTGAAAACCCTCAATAGCAAGAATGTCCTTCCTCAAACTAGGAGACCAAAACTGCACACAATACTCAAGGTATGGCCTCACCAAGGCCCTGTATAACTGCAGCAAGACATCCCTACTCCTATACTCAAACCCTCTCGCTATGAAGGCCAGCAAGCCATTAGCTTTCCTCACCGCCTGCTGCCCCTGCATGCCAACCTTCACCGACCATGGCACCCAGGTCTTGTTGCACTTCCCCTTTTCCTAAATTGCCACCATTCAGATAATAATCTGCCTTCCTGCTTTTGCCACCAAAGCGGATAACCTCACATTTACCCATATTATATTGCATTTGTCAAGTATTTGCCCACTCAGCCAGCCTGTCCAAGTGACCCTGCAGCCTCTTTGCATCCTCCTCACAGCACACTCTGCCACCCAGCTTAGTGTCGTCTGCAAATTTGGAGAATGCAAAATTCCCTTATTAAGGTGCCGTTCACACAAGTCAGCAGGTCTCATTCTGACCTATGATTTTGGCCCTGTCCTCCAATAAAAAAACAGGTGCGCGAGCAGTTAAATAAACATAAGAAACTTGGCCTGCTCACTTCCCACAAGTGTTTTTATTTTAACTTGTGCTCTTGGGCAAGTGGGAAGACACACCCACCAGTGTTTCCTTAAAGATGCAGATCACATTCCAATGATGTGATCAGGTCATGATTGACATTTGAACCAGTGGCCTGAGTGGGAGTGTCAACATCAATGGAAGAGAAGTCAGCCAGGCAAAAGTACATTTAAGCAGGTAAGATTTAACAAGAATTTTTTTAAAAGGGAAGAGGTACAAGGAATGATAACAAATGTCCTGCCCAAGCCTCCCAGCTCCCAACTTTCCAATCACTAGCTCCTCCCAATACCCCATCCTTATAACTGTTAGTCAGTTCCAGCCACCTGACATTCTGTTTCCATCCACAAGGTGACTCCCAGTTCCTGTTGTTCTAACAGGGGATAAGGAAAGGAGGCACGGGAATTAAAATCTTCCAGGCCTCATGCTGCCAATCTCCTGTCTAGGCGCCTGGCTGCATTATTCCTGCCCTGAATTCGAACCAGCGCTTATCTGATTAACTTCACTCGAGCTTTAGCAGCTATGGTTGAGCTGTTATTCTACGCACTTGATCTAGATTTGAACCCACATCTCACAGATGAAAGCTCAGTATTCTAATACTTAACACTGCCTTCGTTCTGACATTATTTATTTAGCAATTTAATAACTTTAAAAAATAATTTAGAGTACCCAATTCATTTTTTCCAATTAAGGAGCAATTTAGTCTTAAACCCTCAGCACCTCCTTGTGCCATATCGCTCTATACCCATCCTATCCATGTGTTTGTCAAGATGCCTTTTGAAAGCTGTTAATGTATCTGCTTCCACAACCTCCCCTGGCAACGTGTTCCAGGCATTCACCATCCTCTGCATTAAAAACTGCCTCGCACATCTCCTCTAAACTTTGCCCTACGGACCTTAAACCTATGTCCCCTGGTGACTGTGACTGACCCCTCCACCCTGGGAAGGAGTGCCTGCCCATCCGCTCTATCCATGCCCCTCATAAACTTGTAGATCACTATCAGGTCATCCCTCAACCTCCATCTTTATAATGAAAACAGCCCGAGTCTATTCAGCCTCTCCACATAGCTAACACTCTCCAGACCAGGCAACAACCTGGTAAACCTCCTCTGCACCCTCTCCAAAGCCTCCACATCCTTCTGGTAGTGTGGCAACCAGAATTGTGCACAATATTCCAAGTGCGGCCTTACCAAGGTTCTATACAACTGTAGCATGACTTGCCGGATTTTATTTTCGATGCCCCGTCCAATGAAGGGAAGCATTCCGTATGCTTTCTTGACTACCTTGTCCACTTGTGTTGCCACCTTCAAAGATCTGTGGACATGCACGCCCAGATCTCTCTGACTGTCTATATTCCTAAGAGTTTTGACATTTATGGTATATTTCCTCTCTATGTTAGATCTACCTAGATGCATGGCCTCACATTTGTCCGGATTAAACTCCATTTGCCATTTCTCTGCCCAAGTCTCCAACCTATCTTTGTCCTGCTGTATCCTCTGACAATCTTTAACACTAATCTCCCACTCCACCAACCTTGGTGTCATCCGCGAACTTACTAATCAGACTAGGTATATTTTCCTCCAAATCATTTATGTACACTACAAACAACAGAGGCCCAATCACAGACCTCCGTGGAACACCACGTGTCACAACCTTCCATTCAGAAAAAAAACCCTTCAACTGCTACCCTATGCCTTCTGTGACCGAGCCAGTTCTGAATTGTTCTTATCTCCTCACCTCTGATCCCGTGTGACTTTACCTTTTGTACCAGTCTGCCATGAGGCACCTTGTCAAAGGTTTTACTAAAGTCCATGCAACAACATCCACCGCCCTCCCGTTATCAATCATCTCTGTCACCTCCTCAAAAAGCTTGATCAAGTTAGTGAGGCACGACTTCCCATTCACAAAACCATGCTGTCTATCGCTTATGAGTCCAGTTGTTTCCAAATGGGTATAAATCCTGTCCCTGATAATTCTCTCCAATAATTTACCTAGTAGCGATGTGAGGCTCACCGACTTGTAGTTTCCGAGATTATCCCTGTTACCTTTCTTAAGCAGCAGTGCCACATTAGCTATTCACCAGTCCTCTGGGATCTCACCTGTAGCCAATGAGGATACAAAGATGTCAGTCAAGGCCCCAGCAATTTCCTCCATTGCTTCCCTCAGTATTCTGGGGTAAATCCCATCCGGCCCAGGAGACCTAGCTATCTTAATATATTTTATAAGACCCAATACCTCCTCCTTTTCAATGTTAACATGATCCAGACTGTCCACACACCCTACCCAAGAATCATCTTCCACAAAGTCTTTTTCTTTGGTGAACACTGATGCAAAGTACTCATTTAGTACCTTGCCCATTTCCTCTGCTCCAACACATAGATTCCCCCCCAATGTCCTTAGTGGTCCAATCCTTTCCCTGGCCACCCTCTTGCTTTTTACATATGAATAAAAAGCTTTGGGATTCACCTTAATCCTACTTGTCAAGGACTTTTCATAACCCCTCCTAGCCCCCCTGTACTTTTGAATACAAAATGCCTTTTTAAATGTCATAATATTTGAGCAATTCTTTTCTGGGCAATGCACTTATGGAATTATTTGATGGCTCTTATTTAAGTTCTCCAATTGTAAAGTTCAGCTCCAGTATCTTTCTATCATATGGCTAATTGACAAATTAAAATGATATGACTGTTTTTGCAAAAAACTAATATCCAATGGTCATCCATTGATCCAAATTACTGGAAGTGATTTCCTTTATTCAGCACAACAAGACTTGGCACATCACAGTATCGGAGCAATAGTTTACAAGGTATAATTGAATCTTCTAATATCCCATAATGCCTTGGGTAAAAGTCATGGCTACGAGTCCTTGTGCTGCACTGTCTGGTCTGAATCTCTGCTTCATCCTGTGGCAATTTCCCTGAATCTCTCTGAAGCCTTCTACATCTTTTGACTATATGGATACCTTTCAAAATTTTAAATCACTAAATTTCACCAGATCATCATTGACTGACACCAATTGAGTTGCAGGGATGTCACATGCTCACCACCCCCATTTGCTCAAATTTTCATCTTCTGAGCTGCTGACATCACTCTTCTAACCATTGGGGCTGTCAACATTGCATTGTGGGCACACAAAGGGATATGTTGTACACTGGATTCATATAGCATCTTTGATTTTAATGATTCTGGCTGGAGGAACCCATTTACACTGTTCTGAACCTAGGCACTACTCCTCCCCTTACTCTTTATCACTTTCTTGCTAAGGTGCCTTGCTGTGGTTCCCATGGAAACGTAGCTACCTCTGTGTGCTTTCCTTTTCTTTCTTATTTCTGTTGTTTTTAAAACAAATTGATAGCCATCTAACCATTACTTCTTTCTTAATTATCTCACTTCTCCTTCTACCCTTGTCAGCTTGCTGTATGTATATACACACGCTTTTGTTTTTATAAATTATTAGGATTATTGGGGAGCAATACATGTTCTAATTAGGCATTTATCCCAGCAGCTAGTAAACATATTGGAGGGATTCCAGAAAATCTCTTAGGTGCCAAAGTTACTAAGATTTACAAAGCTAGTTTAGAACAGCAAAATAGGTCACATTAAAACAAATGTCACCACTTTTAGTATCTATTGAAACATGCCTTAGTCAACTAGTATTGGGATGAATTGTATGATTTGTATCCAATATAGACTATCAGATTTATCATTATTTTCATAAGTGCCATGTGCTATTGTGATGCAAATTAGAAAAAATCAGATTGAAATTAGTATAATAAACTACAAGTCACAAACTACAAATGTGGAAATCCGATACGAAAATAGCAAAGGAGTCAATTTCTGTTCAATCATTTAAAACATTTATGCTATCTTTCTAAACCACCATGAATTTATATATACTGGACCAGGGGTGGGCAAACTTTTCCATGCAAGGGCCACATTCAGAAATTCACAATTTTAAAGGGCCGCATAGTATATTAAGTAAAATAATTACTTCACCTGGTTATGATTCTGGGCGCCTCATATAGAACATAGAACAGTACAGCGCAGAACAGGCCCTTCGGCCCTCGATGTTGTGCCGAGCAATGATCACCCTACTCAAGTCAACGTATCCACCCTATACCAGTAAGTAACCCAACAGCCCCCCCCACCCCCCATTAACCTTAAAAAAAAAAAAATTTTTTTTAAAATAATTTTTAAAAAAAATTTCTTTTTTTTTTAATGACTTGGTGGGCCGCAAAAAGACCTTTGGCAGGCCGCATGCGGCCCACGGGCCGTAGTTTGCCCACCCCTGTATTAGACAATGAATTATGAAATTGAATTTACTCAGTTGAGGGCCAGCATTGGGAGAAAATCCCAAGTTGCAAAAACTCGAATGGTTTACTGAAGTCCTTTAGGGAAGGAAGGGCATGTGCCAAATCTCCAGTCCACAAGGTGTGGTTGTCTCATGTGGTCCTCTGGGCAATTAGGAATTGTGGTTAAATGCTGCCTTTTCAATGTTGTCCACTTCCCAAGAATATTTTGGATAATTTGTAAAAGAACAATTCATTGCCTACTTTGTTTTGGAGAGGAAAGTTTGCAGCAACCGCTGCAAAGATTGGGAAGATCTCAGTTCAGTTTCTTCCTTTTCGGCACTTCTCAGTCTATTCTGATATGCTACCATCTGCAGGAATGAAGCCCAAATACTTCAGTGGTTTATTTCTTAGAGAGCAGTGATACTATTTGGTTTCTAAAGTGACAGCATAACCCTTAAGTCATGTTTTATTAGGCTGTCAAGTAGTCTGTCCCATATTATAATAATAATAATAATCTTTATTGTCACAAGTAGGCTTACATTAACACTGCAATGAAGTTACTGTGAAAAGCCCCTAGTCGCCACATTCTGGCACCTGTTCGAGTACACGGAGAATTCAGAATGTCCAATTCACCTAACAGCACGTCTTTTGGAACGTGTAGGACGAAACCGGAGCACCCGGAGGAAACCCACGCAGACACGGGGAGAATGTGCAGACTCTGCACAGACGGTGACCCAAGCCGGGAATCGAACCTGGGTCCCTGGCGCTGTGAAACAACAGTGCTAACCACTGTGCTACCATGCCACATATTACACCAACCTACTGCACAGACGTTAGTTGCAGTGGAGCTTCACACGTAGATTACAAGGTGCTCAGACCACCTAGAACACTTCACAAACTTATCCAGACCCTTATTTAAAAGCTTTAGAAAGTGAACACTCTCTCCCAATTCCCCAAAACTATTATTTAAATGGTAAGAAAATTGCAGCATGCTGCTGTGCAGAGGGACCTGGGTGCCCTTGTGAATGAATCGTAAAATGTTGGTTTGCAGGTGCAGCAGGTAATTAAGAAGGCAAATGGAATTTTGTCCTTCATTGCTTGAGGGATGGAGTTTAAGATCAGGGAGGCTATGTTGCAGTTGTACAAGGTGCATGTGAGGCCATACCTGAGTACTGTGTACAGTTTTGGTCTCCGCACTTGAGAAAGGATGTACTGACACTGGAGTGGGTGTAGAGGAGATTCACTAGGTGGATTCCGGATTGGCTTATGAGGAGAGACTGAGTAGACTGGGACTATATTCATTGGAATTAAGAAGAATGGGAGGGGGGGGGGGGGGGGGATCTTATAGAAACATATAAAATTATGAAAGGAATAGTCAAGATAGAAACAGGGAGGTTATTTCCACTGACTGGTGAAACTAGAATTAGGGGACGCAGCCTCAAAATAAGGGGGAGCAGATTTAGGACTGAGTTGAGGAGGAACTTCTTCATCCAAAGGGTTAGAAATCTGTGGAATACCCTGCCCAGTGAAGCAGTTAAGGCTACCGCATCAAATGTTTTTAAGGCAAAGATAGATTTTTGAACAGTAAATGAATTAAGGGTTATGGCAGGTAAGTGGAGCTGAGTACACAAAAAGATCAGCCATGATCTTATTGAATAATGGAGCAGGTATGAGGGACAGGATGCCTACTCCTGCTCCTAGTTCTTAAAATATTTTATAAACCAGCAATGGAGAGCAGAACATAAACATAATCTGGACAGTCTCCAAACAGTAAACAATAAAGGCCACGGTATTTTCTCCTTACATGTGATTATTTATCAGTCACTTTTAAAGTCAGAGTCAATTGAATATAGATTTTACAAGAAAGAAAAGCACAAGAAATGGAAGGCAGATACCAAGATAACAAATGTGCCAGGCCACAGCTTCCTTTTAATATTAAAAGCAACATTCTTCTGGGACCTGTTTCGATGAGTATACTGGACAAAACCACTCATACGAGAATTGTTAAGTACCAAATTGATGAACATTGCATGTTTTTATGTTCAAAGACAGTAAATTGTGTTTGTGTTGTCTGAATGTCCAACCGTGGCATATTACTACTTGTTTCCATTTTACAATCTAATCAAATGACATATTAGCGTTTGAAACATTGTTATAATTGGAATTTGCTGAGGATTATTGTTCCTCTATGAACTAATCCCTGAGGAAATGAATCAGAAATAATCACCATGTGCATATTGCATTGGCGTGATCGAGAAGATGCTGCCCCTAACAGTCTCTGGCCCCTCCCCGGGAAAGAAATCCAAGACTATTAATAGGTCTCCATCCCATACCGTGACCAATATCAGGTGAAATCGCACTGGCGACAAGGTAACTGCACCACCCGCATTCCAGTCATTGAGTTGTGCATTTGGGTGATAGATTAATATAAGAGTACTCTTTTTTATTGTTGTTACTACCTGACTTTAGCAATATTTCGTGCTGGGAAGTTTGAAGAATGATGAGGACGATCGTGTTGGCTGCTGTCTTCTCGCTCTTAATAACCGAGGCAATGGGCTGGCGGGAGTCGATGGAGGAACAGCAAGTGCCTGAACTGCCGAGCCAGGTAAAGACAAGGCTATAAAAGAAAACAGTTAACGCTGATCAAGAAATAAAAGTAGCCATAGACATTTCAAAATGTGATCTATTTTTACATTTAGAGAATCACAGATCTTTTTTGGAAGTTGCATCCCGCCAGTCGGGACATTTAGAGAGTTGGGCTCTGTTGTGTAACCAGTCACATCTCTGGGATGTCTCAGCTTCTTCCCCTTACACCCAAACTTTGGCAGGTTGTGTTTATCCCATTGGCCCCTCCCGTCCTGGGACAATGGGTGCGGTTTACTTTTCCAGTCCTCAAGTCTAATCCGTCCTTTTCTAATGGAACAAGAAAATTATAACGGTGGGAATCTTGTTTATTATACTTTTTTTTAAAAGTTGGAACTGTTTAAAGTGACATCCGTATGTTAGCGATAATTAAACCTACCTGGCGGATAGTGTCTAGTCACTAAGATGTATCATTTCTCCCGCCTTAAACAGCAATGTCCAGACTTGTCTGTTTCACGCCTTTGCTGAGAATGTTAAAGACAAACAAACCTCAGCGAAATCACACAGTCCAAAAGACAGAACACTTTCGAAAAGTGTGGATAAAGCTGCTGTCCCATCTGTCAGCCTGGCCCGGTGGCCAATAACAGTTGTTCTGAGTGGAAATGAAATGTCCTTTCTCGGAGCTTTCCCTAACTTTGTTAACCTGTTCGCTGCCCACACTGTCCAGTTTGGTGTTCCTCGAGCGCCGCACTGCGGCCACAGAACCAACTGGGCTCCAGACTCATCCCGCCAGCCAGTCCTTCTCTCAGCCACACCCATAAAACACCTCTGTACGTTTATGTTTATGTTTTATTCCCCCCCCCCCCCCCCCCCCCCCCACCACCCAAAACCTTAAGATATCGGACTTTAGGTTGATTCTACCTACTTTATCCTTTTGCCCATGGTAAGTATCACTGATTATTGTATCACTTACACGCTGGAATTGATCCCCAAACACAGGAGTCTAATGTGGGCACAGGGGTCTAATGTGGGCACAGGGGTCTAATGTGGGCACAGGGGTATAATGTGGGCACAGGGGTATAATGTGGGCACAGGGGTCTAACGTGGGCACCCTCCCGCTGTTTTAAATGGAAATATTGCCACCCAGCTAAGCCAGTGAGAATAAGCGGATTCTGGATTCTCTGGTCAAGGACATCCTCCGTCCTATAACCAGCCTTTGCAGTTTGCCCCAGTAATTCATTGTTACTTGTTTCCCGGTGAATGTTCCCACTTCAGGAATGGACTATTTCAGAAAGCCCCCTTCACTCGAAGCGCATTGACGCGGTACCTTTCTGTCTGTCTTTCTGCTTGCAGATGACTGAGGGCTTTGGACAGTGGTCGCCAGGAGCTGAGAAATACGGAGCTTTGATTAGACGGTCTCCGTCTAACTCCAAATGTCCAGACGGGCCGGACTGTTTCGTGGGTTTAATGGGCAGAAGATCAATGAAAAGGACAGCAGGTAAACCTGGTAAGCTGCAAAAGAGATTTCGGGAACTTTGCCGTGGTGTTTATTGCGATAAATTAAATAATGGCACAATTATCAACTTGAGAGCTCCTGTGATAAACTAAAAGCTAATCGTAAATGCTTCTCAAAACCAAAGTCTTGGTCAGAATGTAACCGTGGCCTCAACGTTACAGCCCCGAGTGTTTTTCACAATAAATGATTCAAGATGTCAACACAACGTTTAGTACTTACCTGAAAGTATTTATACCATTACAGCCATGCTGTTATTCTAATTCACGGCTCTTATATACAGCAGTTTCTGGTTGTGTGACTGCCAGATAATTTAGGTCGGTGCAAATAGATTCTGCAATCTATCCTCTCCACAAAAGATGGGAGGAACTTGAGTCACCCAGCATTGGCGATATTAAATAACTTTAACAATCACCATTCTCAATGCCTGAGACATGTATTTGAGTGACTGAAATGTAAGTATCCTGACCCTGAACCTTCAGAGGCTTGACCAGTGAAGGAATATTATCTGCTTTAATTATCATCCAATGATAAATTACGGTAGCACAGTGGCTAGTATTGTTACTTCACAGTGCCAGGGTCCCAGTTCCATACACGGCTTGGGTCACTCTCTATGCCGAGGCTGCACGCTCTCCCCGTGTCTGCGCGAGTTTCCTCCGGGTGCTCCGGTTTCCTCCCACAAGTCCTGAAAGATGTGCTGTTAGATGAATTGGACATTCTGAATTCTACCTCTGTGTAACTGAACAGGCGCCTGAATGTGACGACTTGGGGCTTTTCACAGTAACTTTATTGCAGTGTTACTGTACTGTAAGCCCATTTGTGACACTAATAAAGATTATTATTATTAATTAGCCTACTGTAAAATGCTTGTAGAGGTTTATACACAGGTTCAGAATTGTGGCGTGGGCAAGGGATATAATGTTAACTCTTCTATATATAGTGACTTAAGTAACAAAATCAGATGCGAGGTATCCTTCTTAGTAGGAAAATCAAAGTCTGTGACAGGTTCATGATCTTTGAAAAGAGGCATGTTCAACTATCCATTGATGAACCAGTCAAGAAAGATGTTTTGGATAATCTCTGGGCAAAATGGTGACAATGGTTTCTAGATATAAACAAACTTGCATTCAAAGTGGGGGTTTGGAAGCACATAAATACATTTTATAAGTTGGTTCAACTAACCATGAATTATATATCAAGTATAATGGCAAAAACATTTTTTTTAAAGTGACCAACAAAAGGGGGTATTGTGCAGTATTTTATTACCTCGAGTTTAGAATGTGATCTGTTTATGATCGAAGAAAAACATTGATTGTAGTTCATGATGGAACATGGGTCAAAGTGACTCTTTGATTCGGAGAAACTATAGTTTAACTGAAAGAAATATGCAGAATCCCAAGCCCTGCCATTGAAAAGCAAATAGTTGTTTTGACAAAAAAAGACCAACAGGAGGCAGTTAATGGTAAAGCAGGTTGGTGCATCAGTGTACTGAATCATAAAGACGTTGCAAGGCTGCTATGTAAAGTCCCATACAAAGTATTCCTCTCCAGAAGCCTTATGGAGTTTAGCAGCCTCCCACCACTCTCCCCTAACGATTCTCAAGTGCCAATTATCTTTTGCTATTAATTATTCTGCTTGGAAAGGAATCTTCCAATTTATAATGAACTATGTATCATACCAAAACTAATTTATATCTTTCTGAAATCTATTATGGAAAATATCTCAAGAAAGATTTCACGCTTTCTTTGCCAGAATTTCTTATTTCTTATTCATGTTGATATAAATAGCAATTGCAGAAATTGTTTTACCACAGATAAGAATAACATACTTACCAATTTATTGCAAACTGCCTTTAGTTAATTACTCACACAATCTGACAAAGTATACAGAAACAAAATCGCTTAACTATAAATGGAAGGACTCTTCGCAATGCAAAATATTTTTTAAAAATGTGCCACACATCTTATATGTAGAGTGTCCGTGTGGGTCTCACTTAAAACTTAAACTCTGATTAAACCTGTCACTGAAAACTGTTCAGAGATTTAACCATAGTCCAATAATAAATTTGTGACTATTTTACATGTGACAGGCAGTTGAAATATTGCCCATCCATACTCCTTTATTAAATACATTTGGGGATTTTTTGATGTTGGAGTATGTTTGTATGAGTGGAGGGTAGGTTGGGGAGGGATCAATAGGTGGGAGACTATCCGGCGGCAGGGATGAGGGCCACCAAGCTAGCTGGGCGGGCTAGCTCACGGAAGCGTAGTAGGGGGTGTGCATATGTTCGGTTTATTAAAGGGATTGGGTTACAGAGTGTTGTTACTAGGGGGCGGAGGGAGGGTAAATATTCTGCTGATGAGGAAGGGACTTGGGCTAAGGGACAGAGTGGAGATTGGGGGCAGAGGCTGCCTGGGGGCGCACTGGTGGGGATGCGGAGCATGGGCTGGAGGTGGGCCCAATAAAGGGGATGGCTGATCGCGAAGGGAGGGGCAATGAGCCCCCCAACCACGCTGATCACCTGGAATGTTCAAGGGTTAAATGGGCCGGTCAAGAGGGCACGTATGTTGGCGCATCCTAGGGGACTGAAGGCGGATGTGGTAACGTTGCAGGAGACGCACCTCACGTAACGGACCAGGTTAGATTGAGGAAAGGCATAGTCAGTCAGGTCTTTCACTCGGGACTAGACTCAAAGACTAGAGGGGTCGCGATCCTGATCAATAAGCAGATGGTGTTTGAGGCGGATAGAATAGTCTCGGATGTGGGAGGTCCGTACATTATGGTCAGTGGGAAACTGGAGGGGGTACAGGTGGTATTATTAAATGTGTATGCACCAAATTGGGATGATGTGGAGTTTATAAAGAGGATGCTGGTGAAGATACCGAACCTGGACTCGCACAGGTTGGTCATTGGAGGGGAGTTCAACACAGTTATTGACCCTGACTTGGACCGGTCAAGCTCGAAAACGGGCAGGGTGCCAGCAATGGCAAAGGAACTAAAAGGGTTCATGGAGCAGATGGGGGGGTGAATCCATGGAGATTTGGGCAGCCGAGTGTGAAGGAGTTCTCCTTCTACTCACACGTGCATAAAGTGTACTCCTGGATTGATTTCTTTACTTTGAGCAGGGCCTTATTGGCAGGGGTGGTGGACACGGGGTACTCGGCGATCACAATCTCAGACCATGCTCTGCACTGGGTTGACCTGCAGGTTAGTAAAGACAGTAACCAGCGCCCGAACTGGAGGTTAGATGTGGGACTTTTGGCTGACAAAGAGGTGTATGAGTGGCTGAGGAAATGTATTCAGAACTACCTGCAGGTCAACGGCACAGGGGAAATTTCAGCAGCGGTGGTCTGGGAAGCACTGAAGATGGTGATCAGAGGGGAGCTGATCTCGATACGGGCCCATAGGGAGAAGGTGGACAGGGCAGAGACGGACCGACTGGTAAAGGAGATACTACAGGTCAATAGGAGGTATGCGAAGACCCCAGAGGCAGCGCTTTTCAGGGAACGGCGGAGGCTACAGGCGGAGTTTGGCTTGTTAACCACAGGGAGGGCGGTGGAGCAGCTGAGAAAGGCGAGGGGGGTGATCTATGAGCATGGAGAGAAGGCCAGAAGAATGCTTGCACAGCAGCTTAGAAAGAGGGAGCCAGTCAGGGAGGTAGGGAAAGCAAATGACGGAGGTGGGGACCTGGTTGGAGACTCAGCAGGGATGAATAAGGTGTTTAGGGATTTCTACAGTCGGCTGTACAGGTCTGAACTCCCTCCGGGGCCGGAGGGGATGAGGCACTTCTTGGAGGAGCTGAATTTCCCAAAGGTGGACGGGGAGCTGGTGGAAGGGCTGGGGCCCCCGATTGGGTTGGAAGAGATAGTGGATAAAGGCCATGCAGCCGGGTAAAGCCCCAGGGCCGGACAGGTACCCAGTGGAGTTTTATAAAATGTTCTCTGGGATATTGGGGCCGGTGTTGATGAGGATGTTCAATGAGGCAAGGGAAAGAGGGGTGCTGCCACCAACGATGTCACAGGCCACGATTTCACTGATTCTGAAACGGGACAAGAACCCGGAGCTGTGTGGGTCCCACAGGCCGATATCCTTGTTGAATGTGGATGCTAAATTGCTGGCCAAAATTTTGTCCTCCAGGATTGAGGATTGTGTTCCGGACGTTATTGGGAAGGACCAGACCGGGTGTGTTAAGTGTAGGCAGTTGGTGGCCAATGTAAGAAGGTTGTTAAACGGGATCATGATGCCCCCGGAAGGTAGGGAGGCGGAGGTAGTGATTGCAATGGATTGAGAAAAGGCTTTTGATCGGGTAGAATGGGATTATCTGTGGGAGGTACTGGGACGGTTCAGATTTGGGCGGGGCTTTATTGACTGGGTCAGGTTGCTGTATCAGGCTCCTGTGGGTAGTCCGGAGACGTATAATATTAGCTTCGAGGGACTCAAAGCCCCCGAAGTCGGAGACCTGGCTATCTGACATGGCTAGCTTTCTCTGTTTGGAGAAAATCAAGTTTGCCTTGAGAGGGTCAATGTTAGGGTTCGCCCTGAGGTGGCAACTATTCGGCGACTTCTTCGCGGAAAATTAATCGTCAGCAGAAGGGGCAGGGGTGTTAGTTTAGCTTAGAGAAGGGGTTTAATAAAACGTGGGACCTGTAAGGAAGGGAGACAGCTTTTGCACTATGTTTATAGTTTCATGTACATTGTTTATTTTGTTGTTACAATACCAAAAATACCTCAATAAGATGTTTATTAAAAAAAATTAAATACATTTGGTTCAAGTTCCATTTTTGTACTTTGTTGAATTCATGGAGTTGCATAGTGTTTGGTTTACTTTCAGTAGATTTGAATATTTTATAGAATTTACAGTGCGAAGGAGGCCACTCGGCCCATCAAATCTGCACCGGCTCTTGGAAAGAGCACTCCACTCAAGCCCCCACCCCATCCGCACAACCCAGTAACCCCATCCAACCCTTTTGGATACTAAGGGCAATTTAGCATGGCCAATCCACCTAAACGGCACATATTTGGACAGTGGGAGGAAACCGGAGCACCCGGAGGAAACCCATGCAGATACAGGGAGAACGGGCAGACTCCGCACAGACAGTGATCCAAGCTGGGAATTATAAAGTGCTTCTAAGTAACATTACAAATGGCAATAACTGAAAATGCACTCAATTTTCACTAGGGGACTCCAGCAACCTAATTCAAAAGAGTTGAGAAATAACGTTGCTGATGTTGTGTAAGATGTTTGGTTGAAGAAACGTAATTGCAGATGAAAAATCATTTCAATTCAGCTAGTTCCTGATCAACACATTCTCTTGTTTGCTTTTTATAGGTTTAAACCTAGAAAAGTTTTTAAGAGATCTACAGAACTACAACTTGAACCTGCAGTATGGGGAATAACATTATACTGACTACCCTGAAATGAATGCATCAACAAAAGACAAATGGAATTCAATCGAGATTTTATATGAAAAAGAATTAGATTTGTAACAAGTACAATTGCTTATTGCATATCACAGAATTTGTTAAATTAGAACTGTATAGTGGATTGAACTAAACTGTTTTAGCGCTCCTTGCTTTAATGTAAAGCTACCATAAAAGTAAGTTAAATTTACATATTATTTCATTATTAAACATGCTGTATTTAAAATAATTTCCATAATATAGTTAACTGAAGTATTCTGTTCTAATGATGTGAACTATTTCTGGACTGTTAATAAATGCAAAATTTCGGCAACATTATTCTGTGGTTGCATTTAAATTATTTTAACCATGACATGAGACATGTACATTTCCAATATATTAAGAAGTCCATTTATGAATTCATTTAGACTAGATTTATGTTGCCTTCTTGCCTGTGTTTGCACTTCTAAATTAAAGTTATTATTGCAATGAAAATTATATAAATAATTCAAAACTATACATTGAACGTTAAATATGGGATGATCAAATCAAGTGACTGATTATTTCAGGGCATTTAATTTAGATTTCCACATTTTACATGTTATGTTGAAAAAATTGCTTTTCTAAAAAAAACTATTCAAACTTAAACCATATTTTTTTCATAAATTCTGCTCAGCTGGATAGCCACTTAAAAATGTTTAAAAACCTGGTAATCAGATTAGTCTAAACTATAAAACTATCAGGAGGTATTTACATCTTGCATCAAAGTCCAATATGTCAGTGGAATTAAGTCATCTTCACCTGGTATGAAAATTGCAATGACTGTTTGGTCAATGACTTATGAAACTTGATTGAAATGAATTGTTTTGCCACATCTATTTTTCTTACAATATTCACAAAGTAAACAAGATGAAGTAAGAACTTTTGACTCAATTCATGATAACCTTTTTTTTTGCACATGCAATTTCTTAGTCGTAATCACAAACTGAATGTCCAATCTCACTGCCCTTCTCATTGTGTGGTGTGACACACCTAAATACTTTCCCCATAATCTTGGGTATCATCACTGTTCTTAATTCATGATACATTGCTAGCATATGTAAAAGACTATTAATGGCTACAAACCTATACAAATATTTATATGAACCTATGTAAATAAATAACTAAACACTGCAAAAGGTGGTAATGGCTTCTGAGAATGCTGCAATCTTTTCTGAAAATACTGCACAAACACTACAGCTGCAATGTGTATTTATTTGCAAGCTGTTTTGATGCAGTAGGAATTAAAAGCATAAAAAATGTTCCACATGCAATATTACCCAAATGCTTAAGTTAATTAAAATAACAGATTGAAGTGTGTCCCAGACTACAGCACAATTTTGAGATAGTAGCAATTTAGTACCTGATAACATTAAAATTCACATGTATTATAGCCATAGAATATACACAAGATATGTGATTGCCATGTACCAAAACTCATGTTCAGCTATTTATTGCCATAGCAGAAGCAGAATATATCAAGAGGCTCAGGTGTTAGCAAAATAACTGATATTTAGTAACATTTACATCTGAGCCATTTGTTAGACTTGCTGTGTTCAGTGCAAATTGAGCCACCAGGAATTTGTATGAACTCATATTTCTTCATTGGTGAAATATATACATATATTAATGTTTTACCAGCAGTTTTGCACATGGCAGATCACAGGTTACAGGAGATATTAACATCCCCGTGAGGCGCAGGGTAGAGTTAAACATCTGCTGTCGTCGAACTCAACGTCATCCCGATGTGTTCACACCTGTCAGCATTTTTACACAGGTGTGTTGCATGGTGTGCCTGTGTCCATCTTGGAGTGGCAGGATACTTCAACATAGTGTTTAAGTTATTTCACAGTGCAGTTGCCAACTGGCTTTCCCAGGGGATCAAAACTTGGCAGCTAACTGACGATGGAAGCAGCTGCCTGCAGCGGCAAGTGCTTCCTATTGCACTGCTTGTGGCCCACAAGGAACAGCAGTGTTCCATATAGATCTTCTGGTGATCATGGCCTATTCTCACTGCCACAATCAGCTGATCCCCCCCGCCCCCCCCCCCCCCCCCCCCCCCCCTTCCTGCAACCCACCAACCTACCAAACTCACAATCCCAAACCTTCCTCCCTACAATCATCACTCAAAATCTATTATTCTCCTTCTTTGGGCGATCATCCCCCAAGCCACGATATTGAGCCCCATCACCATGACATTCGCCCCCCCCCAAACCCACAATCCCAGACTTCCCTCCCCATGATTTATCAACACTCCAAATTTCAATCTGAGCCTGCCTTCTTACGATCCGCCAGCCCCATGAGCTCATGATCTCTCCGACCCTCCTTGCCAATCATTGGTCTGAGACATTCCCTGCCTCCACAACAGTGATTATTCCTCATAGTGCTGGGAACTATCTTCACCGATCAGACTTCTGATTTTGGCATTTGTCAGCCTGTCGGTCTGGCTGATTGCCAAGTGTGATGTATGATATCTGTATAACTGTACCTTACCTTTAATGCAATGGCTCCTTTAAGACCAGGCTTGGAACCCTGGGGGACTCCGCCTCTGGCTCCGCCCTCAGGAAACTGTATATAAGGTTACGCTTAGAGGGCAGCGTGCTGTGAGCACACTTCTCGGCAACTGTCTGGTTCTCTGGCAATTAAAGCCTTCGAATTACCAATCTTCTCTCCTGAGTCGTAATTGAGGGTATCTCACCAAGTAAGAAACAGGATAAAAGAATGATAATAAGGTTCTTCTGTTAAACTCTGTTAAACTCAGAGGGGCGTCCGTATCCCTGATATATCTGAGATTCTACTCTCCAACTCTCCAACACACAATAAATAGAAGCAGGAGTAGGCCACCAGGCCTTTCAAGCCTGCCCCGCCATTCAATATGATCATGACCTCAGCTCCTTTTCTGTGCCATTTCCCCATAGCCCTCTATTCCTCAATCTATCAAATATTTATCCACCTCCATTTTAAATGCTTCTAATGATCCAGCCTCCACCAACCTCCGCCGCAGAGAGTTTCAGAGATTTACCACCCTCTATGAGAATAAATTTCTACGCCTCTCTTTAAATGACTGGCCCTTTATCTTGTCGCTATATCCCCTTGTTCGAGACTCTCTCACTAGTGAAAATATCTCACCATCTACCCTGTCAAGCACCCTCATGATCTTATATGTTTGAATAAGGTCACCCCTCACTCTTCTAAACTCCAAGGAATACAGACCCAGACTATTTAATCTCTCTTGATAGGACAACCCTCTCATCCCAGGAATTAACCTGGTGAGGCTCCTTTGGGCTGCCTCCAATGTTACTATGTCTTTTTTTTAGGTAAGGGGACCAAAACTGTGTGCAGTATTCCAGGTGAGCCCTCGCCAACACCCTGTACAATTGCAACAAAACTTCCCTATTTTTAAACTCCAACCCTTTTGCAATAAATGCCAAAATACCATTTGCCTTTTTAACTACCTGTTGGACCTGACTACTAGCTTTTTGTGATTCATGCACAAGAACACCTCAATTCCCCTGAACTTCACTCACCTGCAGTCTCTCCATTTAGTTAATAATCTGCCTTTTGATTCCTCCTACCAAAGTGCATGACCTCACGCATCCCCACTGTGCAATTGATTACCCTCTCTCCTACTCTGCTTATAAATATCAGCCTGTTTCGCCTTGAGGGCTGATTTGAATCTGCCACACCCAATGGTAATGGGGCGGATTGGTGATTAAATTAACAATGGGTATGTTCACTCCATTCCTGACACTCCTGCTCACCATTACCCCAGTTTATGATATGCCGATGTGCCCATCAGAGTCAGCTTGGAGCCTCATATAAAGAGGGAAGCATTAGGACCCCACTGCCATTTTTGTATGGAAGTCCTGCCCAATGCTCAACCCAACAGTAAACACACCACGATTGGTCATTCAGAGTTACTGAAGCAGTATTTAAATGGGCCCTCAGCTTCAGGTAATTGGATCAAAGGATCTTTGTGCTGTTCGGATTCCGAGAAGATTTTCCAGCTTCCAAATCACTTCTTCCAGGTATTTGTTTCCTTACTTTATTGATGATAAATGTTACTAGTTTAGTTGGATGAAAGATTACAGGAACAGTAGGTTCTTCAGCCTGTTTCATCATTCAATTAGGTCATGGCATTGTGTTGCTCCATTTACCCACTGTGGTTCCATTTCCTTTATTGTACTCTTGCTCACAAAAAGTCATCAAAGTAAGTTTCTAAATGTCCTGAGAATGTTGCTTTAAGAAATGTTTGACTGCTCATGTTACTGCAGTGATGTCAGAGTGTGGGTGGAGCTGAGCTCTGGTTCTGCTTTTTAGTTTCACTTTGAGAAAAGCTTGGGTGTGTCTGTCTTTTTGGTTTCGTTTTTTAGTGTGTTGCAGCTGAAGTCAGACAAAGCTGTGCTGTTGATCTCTCTGCCATGAAGGACTAGCTCTTGATCAATTGGTGAATTCAGAATTATAAATGTTTTCAGTGTTGAATGTAAACCCTGATGTGCTTCTGTTTAAAGGTTTGTTAAGTCTTCTGCATGTTAAAAGGGCGGCATACAGATTACTCAGTGTTGTATTCTTTGGGGAGGTGTGTCTGATATACTGGTTGCTAAGATGTTCACTGTTTGTTTTAGAAAGGTTAACTTAAGTTCATAGAATAAACATTGTTTTGCTTTAAAAAATACTTTGCAATTTCTGCTGTACCACTCCTTTAGCATGGGCCATGTGCTCCCCATACCACAATCTATTAAAAGTTGTGGGTCAGGTGAACTCCATGATACACTTTGGGGTTCTCTAAACCCTGGTCCATAACATAAACTTCCAACTCATCTAAACGTGGCAGAGACAGTTTCAGATTTTCAATATTTATTATGTTATATTCCCTGATCTGCCCTGTGATCTGCCTCGATCTAATTTTAAGTTTATGTCCTGGACTCTCCAGTTGGCGTTGGAATGATTAGAGGAAAAAACACAGAAACAGGTGAAGGTCATTTAGTCTCTTGGGCTGTACTGCCTTTCAGTGGAATCTGCGACCTTACACCATCTACCCACCATCTCCATATGTCCTTTTATACCTTTAATTCACAAAAGTCTATCAACATAATATTTAAAATTAACAATTCATCTTGCATCGTGGAAGAGAGTGCCAAATTTCTACTTCCATTTTTGTGTGTAAAGGTGATTCCCAATTTCACTCCTGAAGGATCTGGCTCTAATTTCTAGACAATGGCCCTTGATCCTAGATTCCCAAAAGAGCATAAATAGCTTATTTCTACCTACCCTTTTGGATCCCCTGAATAACTTGAAAACACAAATCAAATTACCCCTTAACCTTGAAATTCCAGGCAATTCAACAATAGTTTGTGTAATCTCTCCTTATAATTTAACCCTTAGAGTCCAGCTATCATTCTGATAAACCTACACTGCTCTCTTTTCAAAGTAAATATATCTTTCCTAAGGTGTGGTGCTCAAAACTGCTCACAGTACTCCAGGTGAGGGCTCTGTACAGCTGAAGTATGACTTAAACCTTCTTGTATTCTAGCCCTCTACATTTATAGGCCAAGATTTCAGGAACATTTTTCATTAGTTCCGGTACCTATTTATGATACTAATAATCGGCATACCCGAATCCTTGAGTTTCTTTGGACCTCCACTTTTTCTCGATTTCCATGATTGAAAGTACCTTGGGCGGGATTCTCAAATAATGGGGCTATGCCAGCGTCAAAACACAGGCGTTTCACTCTGGACTTTCCTTAAGAAAATCCAGGGTAATTCTCCAATTTGCAGGGGGCTAGCAGGGCCGCGGAGTGCTTCTTGCAGCTCTGGCTGTGGATACGGGGCCCTGCACCTCTGGTTAGGAGTCCACGCATGCGCATGGTGGCGGCCTGCGGCGGCCGCCCCGTGCGACATAGCAGACTCAGCCTGCGGAGCGGCACCATGAATGTAGGTCCCCCCAAGATTGCGGCAGCTGTAGATCAGTGCGGCCGGTCGCTTGTCTGGCCATCTGTGATTCCCCTTCCCCCCCACCAGGGTGGCCACGGACTGAGTCCTCAGCCGCCACCAACCGTTCCTGACAGGCAAAACGTGGTTAGAACCATGCTGTCAGGAACTCAGCCAATTGTCCTCGCTGAATTGCCGCGGGGCCTTCTGTCAATGGCCCCCTTCCCGCGCCGCGTAGACCGCACGCGAGCGATTCGCGACGATTCTCTGGGGACCGGAGAATCGCAGGAGCGGCGTTGCACTGGATTTTGGCATCAAAGGCCATTATCCGCTCCCGCGCCTATCGTGATTTCGGCGCGGAGGCTTAGAGAATCCCGCCCCTTGTTTCTTTCCCTTTTAGGACTACAGTGGATGACCACATATTTATCTAAACTTAAATAAATTTATCAGAGTATTGTCCGTTCACTTAGTCATTCAATATCTCTTTGTAATTTTAGGTTTCCGGCACGATTCCTGACTTGGTGTCGGGATGAGGCCGTTGAATCTTGCAAGAGCTGTCTTGTGAGATTTGCGACATTCGAAACATCGCGACAGATTCAATGGAATCTCGTGAGACGTAGCGATCTGGATCTCGCTCTCGCTGGCGAGATCCAGGTCTGCATATTTCAATGAGCAGTTAGGCCCATTTAAATATGCGTTCACCGGATTTACCCGGGATTCACAGGTCTTGCCTGCTAGTCCTCGCCAGGACGCCGTTTAGTATTGGTCCACATAAACGTGGATCAGTCAAAACAGCACTTGGGAGGGGGATCTCCTTGGACCTTGGAGACCCCCAGGTGGTCGGGCATTTGGCAGGGTGGAACCCTCACACTCGTGCTGGCACCTGAGCACCTTGGTACAGCCAGCCTGCCAACTTGACATGGCCAGGATGCCAGGCTGGTGCCCAGGGTGATGGGGGGGGGGGGGGGGGGAGTCCTGAGGCCGCGGTGGGGGTCACTGAAGAGGATCAAAAGATTGGTGCTACCTTTAAAAATGGTGCCCTGATCCGCAAGCAGTCTTCCTACTCTGAGCTCGCCGGTGCAGGAAATGACTAAACTGCGGCCTCTACGGGAGGTCCTCGTCCAGGCCAAGAAAATGTGCCATTAATCTAATAATCTTTATTGTCACAAGTAGGCTTACATTAACACTGCAATGAAGTTACTGTGAAAAGCCCCAGGTCACCACACTCCGGCGCCTTTTCGGGTGCACCGAGGGAGAATTCAGAATGTCCAATTCACCTAGCAGCATGCCTTTCTGTACTTGTGGGAGGAAACCGGAGCACCCAGAGGTAACCCATGAAGCCATGGGGAGAACGTGCAGACTCTGCACAGATAGGGATACAAATGATACAACAGTGCTAATCACCATGCCACCCAGGATAGTGGGGTCTATCTTGGTGCTGCACCAAAAAACAAAGAAAAGTACAGCCCAGGAACAGGCCCTTCGGCCCTCCAAGCCCGTGCCGACCATGCTGCCCGACTAAACTACAATCTTCTACACTTCCTGGGTCCGTATCCCTCTATTCCCATCCTATTCATGTATTTGTCAAGATGCCGCCTTAAACGTCACTATCGTCGCTGCTTCCACCACCTCCTCTGGCAGTGAGTTCCAGGCACCCACTGCCCTTTGTGTAAGAAACTTGCCTTGTACCTCTACTCTAAAACTTGCCCCTCGCACCTTAAACCTATGCCCCCTAGTAATTGACATCTCTACCCTGGGGAAACGCCTCTGACTATCCACTCTGTCTATGCCCCTCATAATTTTGTAGACCTCTATCAGGTCGCCCCTCAACCTCCGTCATTCCAGTGAGAACAAACCAAGTTTATTCAACTGCTCCTCATAGCTAATGCCCTCCATACCAGGCAACATCCTGGTAAATCTCTTCTGCACCTTCTCTAAAGCCTCCACATCCTTCTGGTAGTGTGGCGACCAGAAATGAACACTATACTCCAAGTGTAGCCTAACTAAGGTTCTATACAGCTGCAGCATGACTTGCCAATTCTAATACTCAATGCCCCGGCCAATGAAGGCAAGCATGCCGTATGCCTTCTTGACTACCTTCTCCACCTGTGTTGCCCCTTTCAGTGACCTGTGGATCTGTACACCCAAACATCCTACTAAATGCACCTGAAACCAGACATAGAAATGTTTTGGTTGAATCACTCCCTCCATCTATACCGCTTGAAATGCCAGTTACCTTTGTGTATTAAGAAATTTGTATATGTAGCTTTGAATCCATCATCTGAACCATAATATGTATGGTGAATATTTGAGGTCCCAATAGAAAACAACTAATTAAATCTTACCAATTAGAGTCCCTATCCCTTCTCCCTATGCTCTGTCTCCTGCCATGCAGCCAATTTCTTATTCAGCTAAAGAATTTGCCTTCCATTCCATGAGCTCCAATTTTAGCAAAGAGTCTCTTCTAATAGACTTTATCACGTGCCTTCTGGAAGTCTGAATAAATAATATTCATAGGCAATTCCTCATTCCACTACTTCCGACATTCAGAAAATGCAATCAATTTCATCTGACAGATTTATCTTTTACAAATTCATGTTTACTCACTCCGATCAACTGAAAATTATCAAGGTATTCATTCACTCTGTTCTTAATTATAGATTCTATTAACTTTCCAAAAGCATTTGTTAGGCTAACTGGTCTATAATTCCCTGGTTTCTCTCTTTCATCTTTTTTAAATAGCACAGTGGCATGCACAATTTTCTAATCTGAAGGAACAGTTTCCGAATCAAGAGGCAGCAAATGCAAAACCTCAGCAAGTAGCAATCACAACATCTGGACATATTAGAAGACAGCAGGTGTAAAGGAAATGTAAAGTCACCAGAGTCCCGAATTACTATAGGCTGCTTTCCTCTTTGAGGGGGAGAGCTGACTGGGCTGATTTAACCTGAGGATCACACCTCAGGCAAGGGTAAAGGTTGAAAAGGTGGGGCCCTCATAAATAACCTGGTAGGTGGCTGCTCATAGAAGTCATTCCCAGCCCAGAGGGTGTATAGGCCAAGAATCACTTTCTTCAATCTACCCAGTGAGCAGTGCAGTAGGAGATTGCAATTCTCCAGGCCAGCTGCTGCTGACCTCTGTATCCTCCTGCAACAGAACCAGCCACTGTGATACCATTAGCCATTAAAGTTACAACAGCCTTTAATTCCTTTGCCTGTGCCTTTCTCCAATGAAAGGGGACATCACCATTTTTCTCTGTCTGCTGCACACAGCCATATTAAGCAAGTCACCAAATGTACTCTTTGCCAAGGCTTGTCAATGCATCACCATTAACCTCAATAGTCAACATGAGAAACTCATACATTTACAGCCACGGCTGGCTTCCCCCCACATCCAAAATTGCTGATGATACTAAGCTGAGTGGGAAGGTAAGCTGTGGGGAGGACACAGAGAGACTGAAAAGAGATATGGACAGGTTATGTGAGTGGGCAACAAGACAGCAGATGGAATATAATGTAGGGAAGCGTGAAGTTATTCACTTTGGTCGTAAAAATAGAAAAGCAGAATATTTATTAAAAGGTGCGCAATTTGTAAGTGTTGATGTTCAAAGAGACAAAGTTAGCATGCAGGTGTAGCAAGCAATTGGGAAGGCAAATGGCATGTTTCCATTAATGCTAGGTGACTGGAGCATAAAAATAAATAAATCTTACTATAATTGTACAGAGTGTGTCAACAAGCTGAATAACCAGCAGCAAGCTTTTCATGTATTTAAATAAAGAAGATTGTTTATTCATGCACTTACTCCAAACTCTAACACTATGGCATTCGCCCACACAGTCACATGTACAAACACACTCGAGGTAAGTACAGTTGAAAAGAAGAGTGCAATTTTTCAAGTTATAAACAAAGGAAATAGTTCATAATTCATTTGATTGTTCTGCTCTAGAAAACATCCATTGCAGGCCGAACAGAATCTTTACTCCTGAAGTGCAGTTTAGATAACTTCAATAGCCATATTCACATGCCAAAGTGGGTTTCAAGATTCTCTTGAAGAGATGAAGGCTGGAATTCTCCCATTTTGAGACAAAGTGTGGTGGCGTGCAACTCTGGTGGTGCCTTTCCCGCTGACTGGAATGGCAGGATTCCATGCCAGATTTTGCGCTTGGAATTTCATTAATTATGCACATGCACATTTCTCTCCAAGTCACCTAGTGGCTAGCAGCCAACTCAACCACCTGCCATCGGCTGACGGGTTTGAAGGCCCCAGTGTCTTTTCAGACTCATGTCACTCTCTCCAGCCCACCAGTCTTCACGAGACCGTGCAGGATACCAACAATCCAAAGATAAAAGGCAAGCAGCCTCAAGAAGAAGTTTGGAACAGTGTCATGACATTGGTCTTTTATGTCCAGTTGATAGACAACACCTAAGTTTAACATCTCTCTTGAAAACAGCACATCTGGCAGTGAAGTACACCCTGAGTACTGCACTGAATTGTTACCCTGGATTATGTGCCTAAGTCTCTGGAGTGAGACTTGCATCCACAACCTTCTAATTCAGAGGCTACTGAACCAAGGTTGACAGGTGGCTCTTGTAAAATGGTAGAATTTCTTAAAAAAAGTAGAGTGGGAGGCAAGTAAAGAAACAGTTCAAAAAGAAACACATTTGTCTTTTTTAGTTGTCTGCAAATGATGCCATAAGGGATCAACCCATTCCGAAATTGTTGTTAGTTAGTTTTCCACTCCCCCCCCACCCCTTGCAAACTGCATTGCCTTCACTGCAGGTATCGTAGTAGTGGAGAGTCGCACCTAATTTCAAAAGTAAATTCTGTAGTTAAATTATTGCCAGAAATTCTGAAAATATTTAAAACAGGAGATATTCTGTACTAAAAATAAATGTTCGAATTGCCCTTTATCGGATTCAACATTTGGGAGACAAATTTATTCCTCATGACAACATCCACTTTTGTGATTATCAACAGCCCATTCTGAGGATACCTATTACTATTTACAGCCAATTGATGTACCCCCTGTGAACTATTATGAAAAATGTTGCCTTATTTTGTTTTTAAAATTAAATCCATAAAACTAAATTGCCAATAGATAGCCAATGTATTGTCAGTTTGGTTTACTTGGTTGTTATATTCTCTCCTGTAAAATAAAGTCATGTCTTATTAAAAATAATGACTAAGACATAGTTTGCTTTGTTCTGTTTGACTGCCTGAAAATAATCAGTTTTCCATAATATGATGTCCTGCTTAAATTTGTAATTGTCTTTATTGGAGCTTTGGACATTTCTATCGTCATAATTCTATGTTTAGAATTTAAAGCTATCAGGTTAAATCTGTATCAACATTCTTCAAGATCATTGTGTTTGTCAGGTTTACACCCTGTCATCCAAAAGTGAACATTTTCTATAACATTAATTTAATATTAAAAGTTAAATCTGCTTGGGTCTTTTAATAAGGTAAAAATAAATTAAAACAAAATGCTTGGAATTTTCAAAAGCAAATTATTTTCAAAAACTTCAGAAGGCACATAAAAGTTTATAATTTGGCTGACCTTTACACACAGCAAACATCAGTAATACTTTAACTTATCTTTTGAAACCCAAGCCCTTTGTACTCAGCAAAGTTGTACTATGCATTGAGGATGTTGGCTTATAAGCAATAGTCATTTTCAAAAATTCAGTCCAGCTCCTGTTCCAGAGGCTGTGTTGTCCCACAGCTGCAAACAGGCATTATAACACTTCCTGAACTGTGTTACTTTGCGTGTTAAGCAGATGTCCTGATATCAGCTGTATTACAAAGAACAGAGGTTTGACACAGGACAAGGACATTGTAGGCCTGAATGTTTGACCTGCCCTTGCTGAAAGTGCAATTACGCACACAAAACATGAACATATTGCTTTCTTCTTTGCTTTTCCTGTTGTTGATGTCATCATAAGACCATAAGATGAAGGAGCAGAATTAGGCCATTCAACCCATCGAGTCTGCCACAGAGTTCTTTTTCAGGCCTGTGTTAATCATAATGATTTTTGGTCCATTATGGAACATTTTCCTCTACATTGTTGCAGCAACCTTCAGGAATATGGACGGCACGGTAGCACACTGGTTAGCACAGTTGCTTCACAGCTCCAGGGTCCCAGGTTTGATTCCCGGCTTGGGTCACTGTCTGTGCGGAGTCTGCACGGTCTCCCCGTGTCTGCGTGGGTTTCCTCTCACAGTCCAAGGATGTGCAGGTTACGTAAATTGGCCATGATAAATTGCCCTTAAGTTAGGCGGGGTTACTGGGTTAAAGGGATAGGGTGGAGGTGTGGGCTTAGGTGGGATGCTCTTTCCAAGAGCCGGTGCAGAATCGATGGGCCGAATGCCGTCCTCCTGCACTGTAAATTTTATGGTCCTAGTAACCAGGCCTGCTACAGTAGTCCCCCTTTATAACGCGGGTGTTGGGGTCCAAGACAGCCACCCGCGTTGCAACCGAGCCGCGGATATCCACGATGGGGGTTTTAAATTTATTTTAAAATCTATGCTAGCGCTTCCCATTGAGAGTCTACGGGGGGCGGGGGGAGAGGTCAGACCCCCGTAGACTCACAATGGGAAGCGCTAGCATAGATTTTTAAATACATTTAAAACCACCATCGTGGATCTAATTAAAACAGTGTCAATTTCAGCGGCCGGCTCACTTTGATCCGGAGAGGGAAGCTGCTCTCTCACTGAAAGAATCAGCCAGCCGCTGAAATTGACACTGCCCGCTGCTCTCTCCCTCCAATCCAACTTTTAAGTTTTAATGTTTCTGATTGGAGGGAGAGAGCAGCCGGCAGTGTCAATTTCAGCGGCCGGCTGATTGCTTCAGTGAGAGAGCAGCTTCCCTCTCCAGATCAAAGTGAGCCGGCCGCTGAAATTGACACTGCCGGCTGATTGGAGGGAGAGAGCAGAGAACACAGGAGGAGGTCATACGGGCCTCTGCAAGACCAACATGGTCTCACATCGCCCCTCCCCTCTGTAGCTGGGGTTCAGGCTGTGGCTGCTGGGGTACAGGCCGTGGCTGCTGGGCTTCAGGCTGTGGCTGCTGGGGTACTGTGGCTGCTGGGGTACAGGCTGTGGCTGCTGGGGTACTGTGGCTGCTGGGGTACTGTGGCTGCTGGGGTTCAGGCTGTGGCTGCTGGGGTACAGGCCGTGGCTGCTGGGGTACTGTGGCTGCTGAGGTACAGGCTGTGGCTGCTGGGGTACTGTGGCTGCTGGGGTACTGTGGCTGCTGGGGTTCAGGCTGTGGCTGCTGGGGTACAGGCTGTGGCTGCTGGGGTACAGGCCGTGGCTGCTGGGGTACTGTGGCTGCTGGGGTACAGGCTGTGGCTGCTGGGGTTCAGGCTGTGGCTGCTGGGGTACAGACTGTGGCTGCTGGGGTACTGATTGGAGGGAGAGAGCAGCCGGCAGTGTCAATTTCAGCGGCCGGCTGATTGCTTCAGTGAGAGAGCAGCTTCCCTCTCCGGATCAAAGTGAGCTGGCCGCTGAAATTGACACTGCCGGCTGCTCTCTCCCTCCAATCAGAAACATTAAAACTTAAAAGTTGGATTGGAGGGAGAGAGCAGCGGGCAGTGTCAATTTCAGCGGCCGCTGATTGCTTCAGTGAGAGAGCAACTTCCCTCTCCGGATCAAAGTGAGCCGGCCGCTGAAATTGACACAACTGACAGTTGGGGTCCATAAGCCCCCCCGCGGTATATCGCGAACCGCGGTATTGCGGGGCGCGGTATAACGGGGGACTACTGTATTATTAACGGTAATAGCACGGTAGCACAGTGATTAGCACTGTTGCTTCACAGCGCCGGGGTCCCAGGTTCAATTCTCAGCTTAGGTCATTGATTGTGCGGAGTCTTCCCATTCTCCTCGTGTCTGCGTAGGTTTCCTCCAGGTGCTCCAGTTTCCTCCTACAAGTACCAAATGACGTGCTGTTAGGTGAATTGGAAATTCTGAATTCTCCCTCTGTGTACCCGAACAGGCGCCGGTGTGTGGCGACTGGGGGATTTTCACAGTGACTTAATTGCAGTGTTAATGTAAGCTGATTTGTGACAATAATAAAGTTGATAAAGATTATTAGTACTCATACTCTGAAAAATAAGTTGCTTTCTGAAAATTTGCATTCCAGTTCCAGCATCAATATCTGAAATGCTTAACCTCAGTAACCACTTATAATCCTTCCACCGACTGGCTATAAACTGTGACCTCAACCTGGCAGTGATGACATTAAAACGTGCTTCAAGAGATAAGAATTTCCTTCAATTTACTTCCATAAAGTCATACAATGAAACTGAACACATAGCTGTTAATTATACTATTATTTTGTTAGCACTAAAAGCAGTTTGTGATTATCAAATTAATCTCTTTTACTTCTTCACAAACATCTTGGATGACGAGTGGATTAATGTGAGTCCTCGTCTCTAACGCATTCAAGATGTTGTGTCGGAAGCAAATGGAGAAAATACAACTCAACAACTGAGATTATCAGACTGATTAATGAGACGGTGGGTTGCTAATAGAAACCTGTCCATGGCAAGGTCAGCTGTTCAGATGAAACAACAGATAAACTTGGCTACTAACATAATACTCAGACTTTTAAAGATATCGGGATCTTTCCAGCAATTAATCCTACTACCAAAGGAAGGGATTGCAGATGGTAATGGGATTATCACATGTTGATAAATGGTAGGGTCTGTCTGTCCCCTGTCGATATCACAAGGAAGTCACAAAATTACAATGTTTGCCTTTATTTAATTTAATATCTGCTACATTTGCTCCAATAAATTTGCAAGAAAATCCAAGTCGGATGTTTTAGTTTGAAATCAATCGGAAACAAAAAGTTCTGTCAATTGCAATAATAGATAACATTAAAAAGCAAAAAAGTTATTTGAGGCATGCATACATTAATAGTAATTAATCTTCAGTAAGCCAATTTGTTACTTAGAGCTTTCATTTAATTTGTTTCCCAAGGTTCTGTTCTTAAATCTCTGAACCTCATGCTCATAAAATCAGCAACTCAATAAAGATCAGCTGCATTATATATAATTAAAAACATGAAGCAATTATATGAAATATGTGGCAAACTATTAACTCATGAATTGCATGTTTTAACATAGTGAAGTGTTTAATTAAAAAGTTTGTTCCATGTTTTGCACTGTGTTCATTTTGTACTGAGTCATAAGGAGTGGAACCTAATGGTCACATTGGTGGGACCATCCACCGGCTAGAGATCCAATGGTAACCCTACCCTGGCCATTTCTGGGGGCTGTCGAGCATTAAGACCCAATTAGGCAGCCCATTGGCTGTTGGGGTTCCCAGCTTCACCAGAGGAAATTTTTCCATCAGACTTTCTGCTGAAGGGTCGTGCCCCATCTCTATGAGCTGTCGAAGCTCTCCTGCACTGACAGCACCACCAGGAGAAGTGGCCACGGCCGGTACTACATTTGGCCCAAGGATGAGATCATTGTTGGAGTTCCACAGTGCAGGTGAATGGGACGGGATCGCCAGTGCCAGTCATGTAAGCTTTGGAAAGAAGGGGGGTCAGTGTAAATGGCGGGGTGGTGTCTTCCTCCATGCCCCTCCTTTGCTGCTGGCGTATCCCTTCATTGGACACAGATTTCCCAAGCATTCCGACCCCCACCCCAACAGATCACAGGCATGCCCACCACAGTTCATCTAGCAGTTTTTCCAATGATATGGCTTCTGCTGCAGTGGGATGAAACACTTAAGTGACCCTTAATTGACCATTTAGTGGCCTGAGTAGGGCAGCAGGAGGGAAGGCCATTTTTAAACAATAGGGCCCTGGATTCAAGTGATAAGTGTCAGAAAGATGACAGGCTCTCAACCCTCCATCTTCCTGTCCCATGATATGTCCCTCCCCCCCACCCACTAAAATCTTCTAACCGAACAGGGTGTGTTAAATTCCATCCATGGTCTCAGTAGTTTTACGTCTGTAAAGCAAGTTTCAGAAAACAAATGTTTTGATAGATTTGTTGTTTAGCAAGAATTAAAAATAATAAGCACAAGATATGTACAACTTAATGCCATCTTGCTTTGTCACCAAAAGGAACATTTAATTGTTCTTTTCGCCACATATATAATTGATATAACTTTGTGACTGAGTGGATTTGAGATTAGAAGCTCCACTCAGAAGCAGTTTTATTTACCTGAGACAGTAACTGGGCAGCAAATTGTGTTGGCTGGGCTGAAGGCAATGCTTTTGGTCTTCCTGGTATTTTAAATTGTCGGTAGTAAATTCATTTCGGGGCTTTAGAATTCCTCACTTTAGCTCTTGATTACGCTTTCAAATATCAGGATGGTGAAAGAGACTTTCCATCATTGTGTGCAGAAATTGCATTAATGAAGCTCCTGAAAACATTAGCCAGAGGTTTTCTTCGAGAATTCCAGAATGTTCTCTCTGCAAGGTATCATACAGACATTTAATGCTCTGCGTTTCTTCATAAAGCATACGTTACTGACGTCTAGATTTGTTATAAATTCCACAGATAGTTTTACTGCATCTGGAATTTGTCTATCCATTTCAGGTATAAGATATCAAGACATTTTTAATACTTCCATCTTTCTCTGATGTTTTTATTAAATGACAGTTGATATTTTTACTAAATGACAGCTAATACTTAAGACTCAGGCTACTTTGTGAAGAGCTGAACAATAAATATATTGATCTCTATTTCTGCTCTCTATCATCCCTCTTTTTATTTCTTTCTCACCCGTTCTGATTATCATAATTCTTAGAATCAGCTCATTTTAATCTGGCTCTCAGGCCCGGATTTTCATTTTCATGTGAGGGTAGGAATAGAAGTGGGCGGCTGCAGCATAAAGCCAAAACACTGTATAGATCCAAATAGAATGGGAAGAGAATGAGGAAAAGGAGGAAGAAGGCAAGGGTGAGGTTTGGGGAGAACTGGAGAACAGTGCCCATATTATACACGGGTGGAACGTTTAAGAGGCTCTGGCTCCCGTCCGTTGGAAGCAGTTCAGAGAAGGTTTACTAGACTCATACCTGGTTTTGGTCGGTTGTCCTAGGAGGAAAGGTTGGACAGGCTAAGCTTGTACCTGCTGGCTTTTAGAAGAGTAAGAGGTGACTTTGCTGAAACATACAAGATGAGGGGTCTTGACAGGGTGGACATGGAAAGGATGTTTCCTCTTGTGGGAGAATTTAGAGCCAGCCAAGTCCATTCTGCAGTGACAACAGGGCCCATTCTACAGGGAGAGCAGGGATTTTGTCCACCCCACTGTTACCTCTATTGGGTCACAGTGCTGGGCACCATATTTAAATAGCACCTGCACACCACATTTACTCTCTGCAGCCCAGGAATTGTCGTGGCTAGTACCAGAATGATCCCCAGAAGAGAAACTATGTGTGCTGAAATGCAGCAACAAGTGCCTGGAGACATTCCTCCAGGCAGTCGAGGATTGCGGGAAGTCCTTTACCCCGGGATCCAGAGATCCACCAACCTCACCAACAAGACTGGGAGGAGGCCGCTAGGGCAGTCAGCACATGTGGTCCTCCGGAGAGGACCACTCTCCTGTGCAGGAAGAGGATGAATGATCCCATCTGCTCTACCAGGAGCAATCAATCTCCATTCAGTCTCAACTTAGACATTCAGAAGGCCATCAGGTATACAGGGTTACAGTCCACAGGGATCTCACACACCACTAGCACAAGAGGCATCATCACTGATTCTTACACACATTTTTACATTTTCATCTCTAATCACATGGTGCACAAGTTGCACCTTCAGCCCTTACATCGGTCCACTGAGCACACACAGAAGACAGGTATGCTTATCACCAGCTTTGACAAAACATCAGCTCCGTTCTCTATCCTCTGCCAGACCTCTTTGAAATTTCCAGCATTTTCTGTTTTTGTTTCAGATTCCAGCATCCACAAGTAATTTGCTTTTATGCTTATCATACGGTTTGGTATCCATCCTGCTCACAGTCTGCCCATCTGTCTTTATGCAGGACTAGATTGCCCACAACAACAGGGAGAGATTGCAGACAGGAGTGGGGGATGCCAGAGCTTCGGCAACTCACTACCTTTGAAGAGCAGGTGGCAGAGCTGCCTGGTGAGGGCTGAGACTGGTCCTGTACTGAAGGCAAGATCAGCATCTCCCATCAAGGTCCATCCAGTCAGCATCGCAAACACACCAAAAATGTGAGGCCTCTTTAATGTAGGTGACTATCCCCAAATCACTAATGATCTCTAGCCTCGATTACAGCCATGAGCAAGAAAAAGAGTCTGCACACTACCAACAAGACCATCAGCCCCAGCCCCCAGATCATTTTGGGTGAGTCTATATTAGTGAAGAAATGGTTTGGGGAAATTAATAGGATTGAAGGCAGATAAATCTCCAGGGTCTGATAATCTTCATCCCAGAGTACTTAAGGAAGTGGCCTAGAAATAGTAGATTCATTGGTGATCATTTTCCAAAATACTTTGGGCTCTGGAATGGCTTTTACTGAAATGAAAAATGAAATGAAATGAAAATCGCTTATTGTCACGAGTAGGCTTCAATGAAGTTACTGTGAAAAGCCCCTAGTCGCCACATTCCGGCGCCTGTCCGGGGAGGCTGGTACGGGAATCGAGCCGTGCTGCTGGCCTGCTTTAAAAGCCAGCGATTTAGCCCAGTGAGCTAAACCAGCCCCTGATTGGAGGGTAGCTAATATAAACCCCCTATTCAAAAAGGGGAGGTGGAGAGAAAACAGAGAACTATTTTTGTGAGAGCCACAAAGAATCCAGCACGAGTCTTCAGGATACAAAGAAATAACATACAGCAACAGCAACTTCCCTTGCTGCTCACTCCTCTCTCTCTGCTGGTTCCAAACTGGCCAGCTCTATTTATGCAGAGAGTCTGCTAATGATTTCTCCGCCCCCCTCATTGGGGAAGCTCATACTCCCATAGGATTGTGGGATTGTTATTAGTCCCCAGCCAGTGGTAAACCGGCAGGTTATAACAACTATAGACCAGTGAGCCTAATGTCAGTAGTAGGGAAGTTGCTAGAGTCCATTATCAAGGATTTCATAGTACAGCATTTGGAAAACAGTGGTATAATCAGATAAAGTCAGCATGGATTTACAAAAGGGAAATCATGTTTGAGAAATCTACCAGAATTCTTTGAAGATGTAACTGGTAGAGTTGACCAGGGAGAACCGGTGGATAGGGTTTATTTAGACTTTCAGAAGGCTTTTGTCAAGGTCTCACATAGCAGATTAATATGTGAAGTTAAAGCACATGGGATTGCAGGTAGTGTCTTGAGATGGATAGAAAGCTGGTTCGCAGACAGAAAGCAAAAAGTTGGAATAAACGGATCTTTTTCCAATTGGCAGGCAGAGACTAGTGGGGTATTGCAAGGATCTGTGCGAGGACCCCAACTGTTCATGTTATATATTAATTACTTGGACGAGGGAACAAAATGTATTATTTCCAAATTTACAGATGATACAAAGTTGGGTGGGAGGGTGAGCTGCGAGGAGGATGCAGAGATGCTTCAGTGGAATTTGGACAGATGCAGTATAATGTGGATAAATGAGAGGTCATCCACTTTGGTAGCAAAAATAGGAAGGCAGATTATTATTTGAATGAGTGAAAATTGAGAGAGATGGATACTCAGTGAGATCTTGAGGAAATTTGGCATGTCCACATTAACTTTTACAGATGCACCAAAGAAAGCATCCTATCTGGCTGCATCACAGCCTGGTATGGCAACTGCTCGGCCCAAGACCACAAGAAACTTCAGAAAGTCGTGAACACAGCTCAGCCCATCACACAAACCCGTTTCCAACCATTGACTCTATCTACTCCTCCCGCTGCCTGGGGAAAGCGGGCAGCATAATCAAAGACCTCTCCCACCTGTCTTACTCACCTTCCAACTTCTTCCATCGGGCAGGAGATACAAAAGTCTGAGAACACGCACAAACAGACTCAAAAACAGCATCTTCCCCGCTGTTACCAGATTCTGAAATGACACTCTTATGAACTTGATTAACACTACACCCCTGTATGCTTCACCCGATGCCGGTGTCGTATTAGTTACAATGTGTACCTTGTGTTGCCCTATTATGTGTTTTCTTTTCATGTACTCAATGATCTGCTGAGCTGCTTGCAGAAAAATACGTTTTACTGTACCTCGGTACACATGACAATAAACAAATCCAATCTAATCCTCATGCATCAGTCGCTGAAAGTAAGTTCGCAGGTACAGGCAGTAAAGAAGGTAAATGGTTCTTTACCATTGGCCTTCACAGCGAGAGGATGGGATGTTTTACTGTAATTGTACAGGGCATTGGTGAGGTGACACCTGGAGTATTGTGAGGTGTCTTTATCTGAGATAAGATGTTCTTGCTATGGAGGGCGGTCCAGCGAAGGTTTACCAGTCTGATTCCTGGGATGGCGGGACTGTCACATGAGGAGAGACTAAATTGCTTAGGATTATATTAATTGGAGTTTAGAAGAGTGAGAGGGGATCTCATAGAAACTTAGAAAATTCTCACAGGATTAGACAGGGTAGATTGAGAAAGAATGTACCTTATGGTGAGAGAGTCCAGAACAAGGGGTCATAGTTTGAGGATAAGGGTAAACGTTTCAGGACTGAGCTGAGGAGGAATATCTTCACCCAGGTCAATCTGTGGAATTTACTACCACAGAACGTAGTTGAGGCCAAAACATTGTGTAATTTCAAGAAGGAATTAGATAAAGCTCTTGGGGCTAAAGGAATCAAGGGATATAGGGTGAAGGCAGGATCAGGGTATTGAATTTGATGATCAGCAATGATCATAATGCATGGCGGAGTAGGCTGGTAGGGCCTATGTATGTTTCTATATATGACCCACTGAATGTAGTGCTGTCACTGAGTTCACCCGCACCCTCTAACAACAGAGGCACACACCTCGATGGACCTGGTTTTTGAGCAGACTGGAGTCAACATTTGGTTAGCACAGCACAGATTTTGGTCCACAGCAGACAAAGGCAGTGACAGCCAAGATCAATGGCACTCGGGGGCCTGCTGAAGGCCAGACTCCTACTGAGTCTGAGGATGAGCCTATGGAATTGGCCCTTAGAGGGATGTTGGACCTCCAAAGTCAGGCAGGGGTACAGCAGGCAGTATACGGGGTTATGTGGAGATGAGATTCTGAGGGTGGATCAGAGGTACGCAGTGGCGCCAGAGGAGGAGTTGTTAAAGGAGAGGCAGAGACTCCAGGTGTAGTTTGGTCTAGTGTCCACGGGGAAGACGGTCAGGCAGTTGCGGAGGGCCAGAGAGGCAGTGTATGAGTATGGTGTTTCTCCAGTTCTATTGTGAATGGTGTTGCTCCAGTTCTATTGTGAATGGTGTTGCTCCAGTTCTATTGTGAATGGTGTTTCTCCAGTTCTATTGTGAATGGTGTTTCTCCAGTTCTATTGTGAATGGTGTTGCTCCAGTTCTATTGTGAATGGTGTTGCTCCAGTTCTATTGTGAATGGTGTTGCTCCAGTTCTATTGTGAATGGTGTTTCTCCAGTTCTATTGTGAATAGTGTTGCTCTAGTTCTATTGTGAATGATGTTTCTCCAGTTCTATTGTGAATGGTGTTGCTCTAGTTCTATTGTGAATAGTGTTGCTCTAGTTCTATTGTGAATGGTGTCTGCTCCAGTTCTATTGTGAATGATGTTGCTCCAGTTCTATTGTGAATGGTGTCTGCTCCAGTTCTATTGTGAATGATGTTGCTCCAATTCTATTGTGAATGGTGTTTCTCCAGTTCTATTGTGAATGGTGTTTCTCCAATTCTATTGTGAATGGTGTTTCTCCAGTTCTATTGTGAATGGTGTCTGCTTCAGTTCTATTGTGAATAGTGTTGCTCTAGTTCTATTATGAATGGTGTCTGCTCCAGTTCTATTGTGAATGATGTTGCTCCAGTTCTATTGTGAATGGTGTTTCTCCAGTTCTATTGTGAATAGTGTTGCTCTAGTTCTATTGTGAATGGTGTCTGCTCCAGTTCTATTGTGAATGGTACTGCTATTATGAGACCAACTTTGACGCACCCGTCCCCCATCACCACCTGTCACCATCCAAGTCCCTTGCATAGTTCTAGAAGAGCATCATGTGCAAATGTCCTTCCCTTCAATCACTCTCCTTTTAACCTTGGATCCCATCATAATTCTTGTGGCTATCCCTATCCTCCCCTGAACCATTTTCTTTGAATGTCCCCATGCCCCATGTCACCTTCACCCCTCCCCATTTTGATGTCCGATGCACAGTGACCTACCGAGTTGCCCAACACACCGCGCCCCACTCCCCCACCTTGTTCCGCCGTGAGATCATCAAGTGCTCCTCTCTTACTTACCAGGTCATCATTTACAGGCCTCCCCTGACCAGTGGCGGACTGGGTCTAAAAATATTGGTTGCCAGGAGACAAAGGGGGCCCACCCACAACTACAATGCTATCATTTAATTTTCATAACGAATAAATAAAATTTTCAAAAAATACATTTGGAAAAAAGGGTACAATTAAAATTTTTGTGGAAAAAATGTGTATTTCTTAGTAATTACAGTGTACATGTACTGTACATATTATTGGCAGTAGATACCAAATGTAAATACAGAATGTTATAATTGAATTTTAAATTTTTTTTTAAGTAATTGGTTGATATTTTTAAATAGTTTACTGCACAATTTACACATTAACAGATAGTTCAAAAGCACAATAGAGCATTGCATGCAGTCCACTATATTAAGAGCAATTGTTTGTGTTTGCTAGATGATTGTGCGAATCTGCCAATAATTGCTTCTGCATCCAATTCATCTAACAATTCCTTTTCAATGGATAGCAACATGTATGATTCCAAATTCTCCTCAGACAGCGAATTTCTTAACCTTGTCTTTATGATCTTTAGCTTTGAAAATATCCTCTCACATTGGAGTAACTGATAGTGTGCAGATGACTTTATAAAGTTCATAAAGGTTATCATATGATTTGTCATGAAGTCTGTTGGATGCCAGAATTTTTAGTACACATGATGGGCAAGTGCTGCAAATTTTACAATTGTTGCAACTGGAATCCATATTCTCACCATCATTAAGCAATAGCTTTAATACATCAAAGTTTGAAGCAAAAGAAAACAATTCCAATATTACTGATTTGTGGAAACAGCTTAATAATACCTTCCAATGCTTCATCTTCAAGGCCCTTCTCTGCAATAGTTTTAAACTTTGCTGGGTCCAAGCAGGACAAATCTTTATACAACTGTTTGTGTTGTACAAAGCGTGATTCTAGTGACTGGACAATGCGATCCATTATTAGGTTAAACACATTTACCCAAAAATCAGCTAGAGAATCTGAGGAATTTCTTTCATCATCAATAAGCTCATCTGCCATTCTTTTCTTCTTCCTCTGCCTCTTAACTGGCAATGCTGTTTCCAACGCATCAATTTCCAATGTTTGATTTTCATCCATATTCATCTGTGAAATCCTGTCATTACATTTATTTACAAATTCCAAAGCCTTGCTGTGAACGTTATCAAATGTTCTTGTCTGTTCCTTCAACTTTGTTGTAGTTGAATCTACCAAACTCCATGCAGTAAACATATCTAAACCACTTGCCTGTAGATAACTTGATAACGGGGTTGTAGTTTCAAATATATACAAGTAACTAAATGCTGTCAATATGGTTTCAAACTTTAGAAGACTTTGAAATAAAACATTTGCTTCATGTTTTGTTTTTGCATCAAACTTTTCTGAATCTTGTATCATTGATAAGCATGACAATAGATTTACTAAAGTACCTGCAGCGGCATCATCAAAACTTCCAAATATAGTTGTTGTCCTGACCATCTGGTCTCACCAATTAGCTTTAATCGTTTCATTTTTTCTTGTCCTAGATGTTTTCCAACAACTTCTATCCATACAGCCATTCTCTTGTATGATGCTTTCAAAAAAGTTGCTATATTCGGGAGCAAATTGAAAAAAGAAACTGCAGGCACACAACATTTTGTTGTTTCAGTTATCACCAAATTCAAGACATGGGCATAGCACCATATATGAACATGTTGATCAGCCACATCAGCAATTTTACTTTGTAAACCATTATACTGGCCATGGTAGCTTGCAGCGCCATCTGTGCTATCAGATAAACATTTTTGGGGGTCAATTTTAAGATGCTGTAATGTTTCAATCAATAGATCAAAAAGTCCCTGTCCTGTACCATCATTACTTGGCACAACTGAAAGTAGTCACTCACAGATAATACCTTTAAGCACATACCGAATAATAATGCTAAACTGATCGATGGATGAATTATCTTGTGTTGAATCAACCTGAATAGAATAATATTTTGCTTGAGAAACTTCATGACTAATTCTTTCTTGTATCATATTCTTCATAATTTTGATTAACATGTTTATAGTTGTTTTACTCAGGTATGTAACAAGTCCACCACGGCCTTTACTTTGAGTCTTTCCTTGTTGCTCTAATTGTTTGATTCTTTGTTTAGACTTGTTTTGCACTGCAGAAACGTGGCTGCCATAATGGGGTCATATTTTGCCATCAACTGCACTGTAGCTAAAAAAATGCCATGATTCAGAACCTCATTATCTAGAATGTAGGCCGATTCATTTCTGTGACCTCGAAAAGGAAGTGCTTGCTTGCCTAACATCTTTATGATGTCTATAACCCTCATGACAATACTTCTCTGCTTCAATACTTCTTCTTTCCTTTTAATTAGTGATGCTGCAAAAAATTTATCTAAGGTGCCATCATTAACCACACTGATATATTGCTGAGCATTTCTGACATGTATTGTTGTCAATTCATGTAAAGTCAAGCTCTGGCTAATACGCCTGTGTCACTAAAGCCACGTACAAAGGGTGATGGATTAAAAGTGTTGGGAAACTCAAAGGCTAAGCAGTATGAACAATATAAGCATCTATTTTCTTTGTTATATCTTGGCCATTTTCTTGGGACTGAGTCATTCATAATTTTCCTCTCATACAAACGAGCATCAAATGGCAGATCATCAAGTGGCTGAAGTGGATGTTCAGAAAAAACTGTTTTAGCTTTGCTTGTGATGGATATTGGAAGATTCCAGTAATTGATCTTTCATTTTCTTGCGTAGGTTCATTTACAGGATGTGCTTCAGAAACCAAGTCATTTATGCTTGAAGGAATATCTGATTCCCTGTCACTAGTTGAAGCTATGTGTTCAGATGTTGCAACTACAGGCAGCACAGATACCGGAACAAGGAAGCCAGATGAAATATTGGGCCTGGGTTGATTAGTAATAGATGCACTTGTATTTGTCTCTACATTCAAAGTAGCTCTTCTCTGTTCTTGTAACTCGCATGTCATTGCATCATCACCATGAGCATTGTTTCTTGATCATTTGTTGCAGAACTGGATATTGATGTGGATTGTGCTTGTGGTATTATAAACTCTGTAACAGGCCTGCATCGTTTGGCTCATTCCTTCCTTTCTGCTTCTTTTTGTTCTTTGCGTTTTAGTGACCCAGATTTATGCTTTTTCTTTTCCATGCTGGTAGGGGTAATATTCCTGAAATAAAAACGTAATTAAAATTAGCCCACATTGGGAAAAATGAATATTGGTGATTGCAAGAATAACTTGAAGGAATGCCAGATAAACCCCTACTTGATAAAAAATATAAAATAACTTACTTACACTTCAATAGGCTATGTTCATTAGTCAATCCTACTGTGGCCTATGCAGCTTCAGAAGAGGAGACAATCCACTGTCCAGTGTTCACACCAGCAAGCAACTGAGACAACTGTTGAAACTTAGAAGTTTGGTCCGACTATAGTAAAACATTAAGAATGGTCCCATGACCAAAGTTAACATGTCCAGTTTGATACCAGTGTAGTGTTTCAAGTCGCAACCTTTTAAGTTTACCGATCATGGCTTATCACTTCAATATGTTTGACCTCATGATTCACGGTCAAAGGTACCGCTTCTCCTTTTCGGTGACCTCACAACACTATGTACTGCTTGATATCCTTTCAAGTTGACGACCATCTCAAACACTAACTGTAACGTTATCTTTAAATTCACACACTCTTGCTGAAAACGTGGATTTCCAACTATGTCCGACCCGGGTGAACCAGCCCCCCCCCCCCCCCACTCCTTTTCACATCCGTTTAACACTGCTTTGTTCCTTCATACACTGAGTGATTATTTGTTTGTTTCTTTATTGCATTTTTATTTGGTATTGCTCTTTTTTAAAACAATTATATTTTATTAAGTTAGAATACAAATCTCAGGAAAGAAGTTGGAGATTTATTTATCTAATTAATTATAATTTTTAAGGGCCCTTCAGAGATTCACGGGCCCCTTCTTGGCTCTCCGGGCCCCGGACCAATGTACTGGCTGAACCAAGACTACTGCTTGATATCCTTTGAAGTTGCCGACCATCTCAAATCACGAATTGTAACTTTATCTTTAAATTCACACACTCTTGCTGAAAACATGGAATTTCCTTAATTATGCCCGACCCGGGCCCCCCTATTCCACATCCTTCCACTACCTCCCCTGCTTCGTTACTTTTCATGCACTGCTTATTTGTGTCCTGTTCTCTTTTTTTTCTTATTCCTTTTTATTACTAAAACAGTTGTCGGGTTTGTTTCTTTATTGCATTTTTATTTGATATAGGGGGCCCACTTCATTAGGGGCCCACTTGCCATCGGGCAAGCTGACACCCTGGCCAGTCTGCCACTGCCCCTGAATGTGACCTTGCCATCTGCAGCCCTGTCCCAAGCGGAACAACCTCCAGGAACCAAATCTGTGAGGGACGGACAATGCCCTGCACACCATGCTGTTAAAGAAAAGACTGTCACAGCATGGATAGGCCCTTCCCTCCCTGGACTGGGACCAAGACATCAGTGCCAAGCACAGCCCAGTAGCATGGAGTGCACAGGCCCTGGACTTTGCTTTCTGACCTTGACTACATCGTGTGCATTGCCCTAGGACTTATGCCTCCTCTTCACCCCCCTGCTACTCCCTCCTTAAGTCATGTGTCTATGTCCACCCTTTTCCTCCCATGCTCCCCAGTCCATAAAACCAGAAGAGCAGAAGTAGCCCATTCGACCCATTGAGCATGCTTCACCGAGCAGCGCCAGCCATGTGCTTTTCCTTCCCTTCTCGTTAGGTCTTGACTGAGCAGCGTCGGCACGGAATCGGAGCAGCAACAAGTGCAGTGCAGTGAAAGATAGATGATCACTGAATCGGAATCGGAATCGGAAAGATAGATGATCACTGAATCAGAATCGGAATCGGAAAGATAGATGATCACTGAATCGGAATCAGAATCGGAAAGATAGATGATCACTGAATCGGAATCGGAAAGTTAGATGATCACTGAATCGGAATCGGAATCGGAAAGATAGATGATCACTGAATCGGAATCGGAATCGGAAAGATAGATGATCACTGAATCGGAATTGGAGCAGCAGCAAATGCAGTGCAGTGAAAGATAGATGATCACTGCGAACACAAACCTTAAATTCACAAATTAAGTGCAGTTTGCCAGATGCACATCTGTAATAACCAGTTGTGATTCATGATGGCTTAATTCGCCGCCAGCGTGACCATTTGATTTGGAGTGGGAGCATGATTCCGGTAAGTTGGCTTTCTAATGAGCATTCAGGATTTGTAAAGGCTGCAAATACGGTTATTCAGTATTGTGTCATGTGCAACCCGACCTGGAATGAAAGCCATTTTTATGCTGGTAGTAACTAGATTTTGGCTGCACCCCAAATTTTCTAATCCCCGCCCTTCATGATGCCCCCTGCTGGCAGGACTGGAAAATCTCACCCCTTGTCTTTTCAGTTAAAACCAGGTGCTGGCAGCACCAAAAAAGGTGATAAAATGAGTTGCAAAAGTTGTCATGATCAAGGAAGGACAATGCATCATGGTTGCAATTATAAAGCGCATGGGATTGGGGAAAATGTATTGAGGTGGATAGAAAACTGGTTGGCAGAGAGGACAAAAGAATAGAGATTAATGGATCCTTTTCAAATTGGCAGGCAGTAACTAGGGGGGTGCCACAGGGATTGGTACTGGGACCCCAGCTATTCACAATATATATTAATGATTTGGATGAGGGAACAAAATGTAACATCTCAAAGTTTGCAGATGATACCAAGTTAGGCGGGAGGGTGAATTGTGACGAGGATGCAGGGATCCAACAGCAAGATCTGGACAGGTTGGGCGAGTGGGCAAATTAATGGCAGATGCAGTATAATTTGGATAAGTGTGAGGTTATTCACTTTGGAAGCAAAAACAGGAAGGCAGATTACTACCTCAATGGTTGTAAATTGGGAGAGGGGAGTGTGCAGCGGGACCTGGGTGTCCTTGTGCACCAGTCGCTGAAGGTAAGCATGCAGGTGCAGCAGGCGGTAAAGAAGGCTAATGGTATGTTGGCCTTCATTGCGAGAAGTTTCGAGTATAGAAGCAGGGATGTGTTGCTGCAATTATACAGGGCCTTGGTGAGGCCACACCTGGAGTATTGTGTGCAGTTTTGGTCTCCTTCTCCGAGGAAGGATGTTCTTACTCTCGAGGGAGTGCAGCGAAGGTTTACCAGACTGATTCCCGGGATGGTAGGACTGTCATATGAGGAGAGATTGACTAGGCTAGGATTGTTCTCGCTGGAGTTCAGAAGAATGAGGGGGAATCTCAAAGAGACTTATTGTGGTGATCTCTACCACTGTATATATGTGTGTGCTTGCATTAGGGGATGTATGACAGTACCTGTATTACACGTTTGCTGGTAAGCCCCTGCCAGCTAGCTCCGCCCCAGGGAACAGTATAAATATTCATAAGTTTCCCTGAGATGCCATTCTACAGCTGCAGCTGGAGGAATAGCATCTCACTGTAATAAAGCCTCTCTTGTACCTTATCGAGTGTCCAACATCATGGACATGAGAATCAAGCCTGATCGCCTGCAGTTGGATCCACAGTCGCCACACACCAGGAAAGACTTTAACCACTGGCTGGCTGTTTTCGAGGCCAACAGCTCCTCAGCGGACCCTGCACCATCGGAGGCTCAGAAGGTACAACTCCTTTACTCAAGACTGAGCTCCAGCATGTTCCCGCTGATTCAGGACGTGCCTACCTACGCCCGGGCCATGGAACTGCTCAAAGAGAATTACGCTCAGTCAACGAACACTCTGTTTGCGAGACATGTACTCTCCACTCGCGTTCAGCAACCGGGTGAGTCGATTGAGGACTTCTGGCAGGAACTTATCCCTCTAGTACGGGACTGCGACTGCCAGGCCGTCCCGACCACGGAACATTCAAATCTACTCATGCGGGATGCATTTGTAACGGGCATTGCATCGGACCCCATCCGGCAACGACTGCTGGAAGGGGCCGCTCTCGATCTTGCGGCAACAAAAACCTTAGCGCTCTCAATGACGGCCGCTTCCCGTAATGTGCAATCCTACCCCGCCAGCCGCGCGGCCCACCCATCCTACCCCTCGTGGACCCCGCAACCGACCCCACCCCCCCCCCCCCGACTGGGGCCGCTCCCGTGCAGTATACCTGCGCTGTTCACCGCACCATGCACCTTGGGGGTCCCCGCTGCTACTTCTGCGGTCAGCAGAAGCACCCCCGCCAGCACTGCCCAGCCCGCACTGCGACCTGCAGGTTTTGTGGCAAGAAAGGCCACTATGCAGCAGTGTGTCAGTCCCGCGCAGTTGCCGCTATCGCGCCCAAACTCTCCCGCCCTCGCCGCAGCCGATCACGCAATGGGCCCTGCCATCCGCCGCCCACGGGGCCACGTGCGATCAGTGGGTCCCGCCATCTTCCTTCCCCGACTCCACGTGCAATCAGTGGGCGCCGCCATCTTTCGCCGCCCCCGCCATGTGCGCACCATGGGCGCTGTCATCTTCATCCTCCGACTCCATGTGCGTTCCATGGTCGCCACCATCTTGCTCCGCCCCCGCAACGTGCGCTGCATGGACGCCGCCATCTTCTTCCTCCGCAGGTACTCCAGATGCCGCCATTTTGTCCTCCCCTCGGAACTGGACCACGGGACCCGGGTCGCTGCCGCTACTCATCAGACTCGTCGGACTCTTCGGTCAATCGCCCACTACTCGCCTCCATGACGCTCGACCAATCCCGTCCTCGCAACCTGGCCACCACTTCTACGAATCGAGCTCTCCACCTATAATTACGAGATCTTGTATCGCCCCGGCAAGCTCAACGAACCCCCAGACGCCCTCTCCCGAGGTACATGTGCCAGCACACAAGTGAACCAGCTCCGTGCCTTGCCCGAGAGCCTTTTCCATCCGGGGGTCACTCGGTTATACCATCTGGTCAAAGCCCGTAATCTGCCCTACTCCGTCGAGGAAGTACGGACAGTCACCAGTGACTGCCAGGTCTGTGCTGAGTGCAAGCCGCACTTCTACCGGCCAGATCGCGCGCGCCTGGTGAAAGTGCCTCAGCGTGGATTTCAAAGGGCCTCTCCCCTCCACCGACCGCAACATCTCCATCCTTAGTGTGGTCGATGAATTCTCTAGGTTCGCTCGCATCCCCGGATATGACGTCTGCCACCGTCATCAAGGCCCTTGATTCCATATTCGCTCTGTTCAGTTTCCCCGACTATATCCACAGTGACAGGGGATCCTCGTTTATGAGCGATGAGCTGCGTCAGTTCCTGCTCAGCAGGGGCATCGCCTCCAGCAGGAAGACCAGCTACCAACCCCCGGGGAAACGGGCAGGTAGAGAGGGAGAACATGACGGTATGTAGGGCCGTGCAGCTGGCCCTACGGTCCAGGAACCTTCCAGCTGCTCGCTGGCAGGAGGTCCTCCCTGACGCGCTTCATTCCATTCGGTCACTGCTGTGCACCGCAACTAACAATACACCCCATGAACGTGTTTTTTCCTTCCCTAGGAAGTCTACATCCGGGGTGTCGCTCCCGACTTGGCTCGCTGCTTCAGGGCCAGTCCTCCTTCGTAGCCATGTCAGGCACCACAAGGCAGACCCTCTGGTGGACAAGGTACGCCTGCTCCACGCGAACCCCCAATATGCCTATGTGGAGTTCCCCGACGGCCGCCAGGATACAGTCTCGCTCGGGGACCTGGCTCCCTCGGGTGCCGATCCTATGCCCACACTCCTCCAAACCCACGCGCCACACTCTTTTTCCCCGGTGCCCCCGAATTCAGCCCTACCAGGTCCATCCCTCGTTTCCCTGCCCACACTAGAGGACATGGAAGATTTAGGCTGACTCCCGGAGTCATCCCGCCACTGGCCAGCACCAACACCGGCAGCACCTACGCCGTCAATGCCGACACAGCCTGTGCAGACGTCGCCACCACTGCTGCGTCGCTCGCAACGGAACATCCGATCGCTGGCCCGACTCAACCTGTGATGGGCACCGGGTTCCCCGATGAACTCTTGGTTCCTTTCCCCCCCCCCTCTGTAATTATATCACTTTTATGTATTATAGTTTCACATCACCCCCGCCGGACTCATTTTTTACAGGGGGTGAATGTGGTGATCTCTACCACTGTATATGTGTGTGTGCTTGCATTAGGGGATGTATGACAGTACCTGTATTACAGGTTTGCTGGTAAGCCCCTGCTGGCTAGCTCCGCCCACAGTGAGCAGTATAAATATTCATAAGTTTCCCTGAGATGCCATTCTACAGCTGCAGCCGGAGGAATAGCATCTCACTGTAATAAAGCCTCTCTTGTACCTTATCGAGTCTTTTGTGTGCAATTGTTAGCGCCACACTTATAAAATTTTAACGGGACTAGCCAGGGTAGTTGCAGGGAAGATGTTACCAATGATGGGTGTGTCCAGAACCAGGGTTACAGTCTGAGGATTATGGGTAAACCATTTCAGACAGATATAAGGAGACATTTCTTCACCCAAAGAGTGGTAAGCCTGTAGAATTCATTACCACAGCAAGTAGTTGATGCTAAAACTTTGAATATATTCAAGAGGCGGCTGGATATAGCACTTGGGAAGAATGGGATCAAAGGTTATGGGGGGAAAGCAGGATTAGGCTATAGAGTTGGATGATCAGCCATGATCGTGATGAATGGCGGAGCAGGCTCAAAGGGCGAAAAGGGCTCCTCCTGCTCCTATCTTCTATGTATCTATGTATGTATAAGAACATAAGGCAGGAGATCATGCAGTCCTCGAGTTTGCCTGCCAAACAATACGGCTATGGCTGGTCTTCTGCCTCAACTCCACTTTCCTCTCCCCTTCCCCTGTCCCTTGATTCTCTCCAAGACCAAAATCCTGCCTCTCTCACTCTTAAGTATGATGTGGAGATGCCGGCGTTGGACTGGGGTGAGCACAGTAAGAAGTCTTACAACACCAGGTTAAAGTCCAACAGGTTTGTTTCAAACACGAGCTTTCGGAGCACGGCTCCTTCTTCAGGTGAATGGAAAGGCTTGTTCCAGAAATGTTTATATAGACACAGTCAGAGATGCCCCGGAATGCGAGCACCTGCAGGCAATCAAATCATCAAAGATGCAGAGAGAGAGGTAACTCCAGGTTAAAGAGGTGTGAATTGTCCCAAGCCAGTTCAGTCGGTAGGCCTCTGCAAGTCCAGGCTTGTTGGTGGGGGCCGAATGTAATGCGACATGAATCCCAGATCCCGGTTGAGTCCGCATTCATGCGTGCGGAACTTAGCTATAAGTTTTTGCTCAGCAATTTTGCGTTGTCGCGTCTCCTGAAGGCCTCCTTGTAGAATGCTGACCCGGAGATCAGAGGCTGAATGTCCTTGACTGCTGAAGTGTTCCCCAACTGGAAGGGAACAGTCCTGCCTGTTGATAGTCGCACGATGCCCGTTTATTCGTTGTCGCAGTGTCTGCATGGTCTCGCCAATGTACCACGCTTCGGGACATCCTTTCCTGCAGCGTATGAGGTAGACTACATTGGTCGAGTCGCACGAGTATGCGCCGCGTACCTGGTGGGTGGTGTTTCCACGTGTAATGGTGGTGTCCATGTCGATGATCTGGCATGTCTTGCAGAGATTACCCTGGCAGGGTTTTGTGGTGTTGTGGTTGCTGTTCTGAAGGCTGGGTAATTTGCTGCAAACAATGGTTTGTTTGAGGTTGCGCGGTTGTTTGAAGGCCAGTAGTGGGGGTGTGGGGATGACCTTGGCAAGATGTCCATCCTCGCTGATGATGTGTTGGAGGCTGCGAAGAAGATGTCGTAGTTTCTCCGCCCCAGGAAAGTACTGGACGACGAAGGGTACTCTGTCAGTGGTGTCCCGTGTTTGTCTTCTGAGGAGGTCGGTGCGGTTTTTTGCTGTGGCGCGGTGGAACTGTCGATCAATGAGTCGAGCGCCATATCCCGTTCGTACGAGGGCATCTTTCAGCATCTGTAGGTGTCTGTTGCGCTCCTCCTTGTCTGAGCAGATCCTGTGTATACGGAGGGCTTGTCCATAGGGGATGGCTTCTTTAATGTGTTTCGGGTGAAAGCTGGAGAAGTGGAGCATCGTGAGATTATCTGTGGGCTTGCGGTAAAGCGAGGTGCTGAGGTGACCGTCCTTGATGGAGACGAGTGTGTCCAAGAATGGAACTGAATTTGGAGAATAGTCCATGGTGAGTTTGATGGTGGGATGGAACTTATTGATGTCATCGTGTAGTCGTTTCAGTGATGTCTCGCCGTGGGTCCAAAGGAAAAAAATGTCATCGATGTATCTGGTGTATAGCATCGGTTGAAAGTCCTGTGTGGTGAGGAAGTCCTGTTCAAACTTGTGCATGAAGATGTTGGCATATTGAGGTGCAAATTTGGTCCCCATGGCTGTTCCGTGCGTCTGGATGAAGAATTTGTTGTCGAAAGTGAAGACGTTGTGGTCTAGAATGAAACGGATGAGTTGCAGAATTGCGTCTGGAGATTGGCAGTTGTCGGTGTTGAGGACTGAGGCTGTTGCAGCAATGCCGTCGTCATGGGGGATGCTGGTGTAGAGTGCCGAGACATCCATTGTGACGAGGAATGTTCCTGGTTCAACTGGTCCATGGGTGCTGAGTTTCTGTAGGAAGTCCGTCGTGTCGCGACAGAAGCTGGGTGTACCTTGTACGATGGGTTTCAAGATGCCCTCGATGTGGCCAGAGAGGTTCTCACACAGGGTCCCATTGCCTGAAACGATAGGACGGCCTGGTGTGTTGGCCTTGTGTATTTTCGGGAGGCAGTAGAGATCTCCAATGCGGGGATTACGTGGGATGAGAGCACGTAGGGTGTTCTGAAGGTCTGGATCTAAGGTCTTGATCAGTCTGCTGAGTTGGCGGATGTGTTCCTTGGTTGGATCTGCGGGTAACTGCCTGTAGTGTTCCTGGTTGTCGAGTTGTCGGTATACTTCTTTGCAGTAGTCTGTTCTGTTCAGTATGACGGTGGCCCCTCCTTTGTCTGCTGGTTTGATGACGATGTTGCGGTTGGTCTTGAGAGTGCGGATGGCGTTGCGTTGTGCTTGGGTGACGTTTGAGGCTGCCTTGTGATTGCGAGTGATGAATCTGGCATTGACACGACTTCTGACGGCTTGAGCATACATGTCGAGTCTAGGGCAGCGGCCTTCCGGAGGGGTCCAATTTGACTCTTTCCTTTTCGGTTACTGCACTGCAGATCTCGCGGTCTGCTGTTCCGGTTCATTGGTCGTGTCCCTGGGTTCGCTGTCGGCCTCTTGGGGTCTGTGGAAGAATTCCCGGAGCCTCATTCGCCTGATGAATTCCTCCGTATCTGCCGCGAGACTGATGGGGTCCATTTTGGTGGTGGTGCAGAAATTGAGCCCTCTGCTGAGGACTTCGATTTCGTCTGGTTGAAGGGTGTAGTCTGACAAGTTGACAATGGATTTCCCTGTATTGTTTTCGACTGTTGTACCGGGAGAAGCTTGATTGCTGCTGGTGGTGATGCCAAGTTTCTCAAGCTTCCTGTTCTTGGTGTGCATGTAGGTGGCATAGTATTGCTGTCTCATCTGTTTGGCGGTGTTCCGCAGCTGGTCTGCTGTGTCCTGAGCGCAAGTTGAGAATATGGCCTCTCTCTTGGTTTCCAGGTTGCGTCGACTGCTGTAGAGTTGGTGTACGAGGTGTTTGAGGAGTGTGACAGAGGTGCGGTGGCAGAGTCTTTCAGCGTAGTCTGTGTTGTAAGTCGACTTGAGTGGGTTTTTGATCTGTAGTCCTTTCGGGATCTTGTCTGCTTTTTTGCATCTTTGTAGAAACTGAATGTCAGTGTCTATATGCGCGATCTTCCTGGAGATCCTCTCCACTTTGAGCCGGCAGTTTGCGGTGTCAATGGTAGCCATGATGTGGAGATGCCGGCGTTGGACTGGGGTGAGCACAGTAAGAAGTCTTACAACACCAGGTTAAAGTCCAACAGGTTTGTTTCAAACACGAGCTTTCGGAGCACGGCTCCTTCTTCAGGTGAATGGAAAGGCTTGTTCCAGAAATGTTTATATAGACACAGTCAGAGATGCCCCGGAATGCGAGCACCTGCAGGCAATCAAATCATCAAAGATGCAGAGAGAGAGGTAACTCCAGGTTAAAGAGGTGTGAATTGTCCCAAGCCAGTTCAGTCGGTAGTATACCGACACAGGAGCATCTGCAAGCCTCTGGGGTTGAGCATTCCAAAGACAGATAACTCTCGGAATGAAAAAAATTCTCCCATATCCCAAATCTAAATGATCAATCCCTTATCCTGTGTCTCTGCACCCTTATTTTAGATGTCCCAACCAGGGGAAACCACCTCTCAGTTTCTACCTGGTCTTCATGCATTTCTATTCTGCTGTAATCAAAAGGCGCACAAAACGTTGTCCCTTGTTTCCGTTGTCCCTTCTTCTGCTGACTAAATCATGCCTGTTTTCCTAAGCCTTTCCAGTTAGTGTTATGTAAGGACAGGAGAAAGGAAAGAGAAGGGCCCAAAGTTTGCTTTCAGTGATTCATGCTATTCTGTCATATAAGCAAACTACTAAATGCATTTTCATAAAGTTAACACTTCAAATAATGACATTCAGTTGTACTATCAGTGGGCTGTTATTTTTGGACAAAAGTGAGCATTCTTCATTTCCTTCAAACAAACTTGGGGCGCAAAGTTACTTATTGTAATATAGTCCTTGGATTTTCATCACTTAAAACACCTTAAAATTCATGCATTGCTAATACCTATTAATGGGATGATATAAATACACACCTGAAATGGATAATTCCTGAAGTATTAATTCTCAAGAAAATGCAGCTGTGGTACTATAGCAAAGCAACAGCTATTAACTTTTCACCTGGATCGTCCTGATGTTACTGTCAGTTCGGAACAGGCTGTTGACAGCTGCATGTTATAAAGAGAAGCATGTGGGAGCCTGTAGGAACAGGTGATTAAAGTCAGTTTCAGTGACAAAAGAAACTAGTAGAGCAGATAATGTAATGAAGCAGAAAGGTATTTCGAGAAAAATACAGATGGGCTGAGGCGATGAAATCCTTGTGTGCCCTTTTTGTACTGTTTTGCCTGGCAAAGAAATGAAAATTGGTGAGAATAAACATTACACAGTGAAGCTAAGTAAGTGACGAGTGATTTTCTTTTTGTTCTTTATTTGAAGATTAACATTTGTTCTTCATATTAGGTTCTTGGCACCATGTATCGTACTTGTCAGCTATGAATAGGGTAAGTTATCACTTCAGTAATATCCAGGTAGCGTCCAATCATGGAAATAGGATTATGCCAGGCAGCTATCATGGTGATTTTAATTTTGCACCCCCCCCCGGTTTTTGATCCTCCCAACACTGTTCTAGAAAGATTTCAGGGGGACAAGGGAAAATCCCCTAAACACAGCTGATGCCATCCCTCGGCAACCTCAGCATGCCTGAGTAATAAAGGTATAATCATAGCTAAAAGGCGACAGGATGATTACTGAGCAAACCATGTATAGTAGAGTAGAACAATACAGCACAGAACAGGCCCTTCGGCCCTCGATGTTGTGCCGAGCAATGATCACCCTACTCAAACTCACGTATCCACCCAATACCCGTAACCCAACAACTCCCCCTTAACCTTACTTTTTAGGACACTACGGGCAATTTAGCATGGCCAATCCACCTAACCCGCACATCTTTGGACTGTGGGAGGAAACCGGAGCACCCGGAAGAAACCCACGCACACACGGGGAGGACGTGCAGACTCCGCACAGACAGTGACCCAGCCGGGAACCGAACCTGGGACCCTGGAGCTGTGAAGCATTGATGCTAACCACTATGCTACCGTGCTGTGGTTACTAAAAATAAAGGTTTAGGTGTTTGGGCAATGCTAGGTATTCCCTACAATATGCTCCACACAGAATCTTCCATTGTGTGCTGCATCCTGCACAATTTAACCATCCTGTGAGGTCTGCATTTGAGAGGGGTTACAGCAGCACTCCTCAACTGGCTGGGGTGGGTGGAGGGAGAATGATTTGAAGCAGCAGGAAGAGGATCACACCAGAATTTGCAGTAAAAGATGTGAAGGATTAATTAATTGCTCAATGATTCTGGTCACCTTCTTATTCCCCTGCTCTGAATTGTGACAAAAGCTTCTCTGCGTAAACAGTCCTGGTTCCATCCATCATCACTTCCTTAATTCTATGTTTTAAAAAAACAATCTGGTGAACAACCCATTGAGAAGAAACTGAAATCAGGAACAAAGCAGTATCAAGATTAACAATGATGTACTGATAATACAGACCCAGATGTTGCTATTACTTTTTTTACCGGGATCCATTTTTTCCAACCGGCCATCCTTCGCGGCCCATGCCTCCCGAACCTCACGACCCACCATTTTTGCTTACCTTTAATGTGACCAGTGAGACTGCTTGGTCCTCACGATCTCACTTGCTTTGTCACTCAATGTTACATTTCTGCTAAGGACTTCAGCTGATAATTTAAATTCTCATTTCATCCTTTGAGGTTTGTCCTCGAACTCGCCATGGATAGTCTTCAAATGCCTTTGAAGTTTTGAGGGTTTTAATCTTTGATTTGCCACTACTTGCCTACAAGTAACACACATGAGCTTTGCATCCTGATTTGCATTGGCACAATTAATAAATCCATACCTCAAGAAATAATCTTGATACTGCTTTGTTCCTGATTTCAGTTTCTTCTCAATGGGTTGTTCACCAGATGCCCTAGAGGTCTCACCGGCACTGCTGCAAGCTACAAAATTGAGGAATTTCCCTCATGCCCAGAGCATGTGAAATCAGTGTATGTGGGGCGCGTGACCTGCTCACTGCCGCCGCTTCGGGAGAGAAGACTCCATCGATTTTTTAAAAGGATCTGCTTCTGTGTCAGCACACAGATATCAGGAGGAGGTGTTTTGCCTTGCTGGGCTTCAGGCCTGTGCATGCGCAGGTTGGCCTGCATTTCCTTTTTTAAATTTACAGTACCCAATTCATTTTTTCCAATTAAGGGCAATTTTGTGTTCCCAATTCACCTACCCAGCACATCTTTGGGTTGTGGGGGTGAGACCCACGCAGACACGGGGAGAATGTGCAAACTCCACATGGCCAGTGACCCGAGGCCGGGATCAAACCCAGGTACTCTGTGCTGTGAGGCAGCAGTGCTAACCACTACGCCACTGTGCCACCTTTCATGGTAATGCATTTCTGATAATAAATGTCTTCATTTGTTTCTCACCCAAGTGCCAACCCATAGTTCCCTTCTAATAAGAATGTTTCCTGGCTCCATCACTCTTACAAGGGGCTCCCTCATGATATCAGCTAAGAGAATGGAAGGCTGCTGTTGTTCATCTGGGAAATCTTAAGAAGCTCAAAGTCCATTGAACTCTACATTTACGAGCTAGTAAGGATCTGGTTGCAGACTGATACACCTTGTGGCTTTTTAACTCTGCCACCTAATGATAATCATATTTGTGGTTTCCTGTTTAATCAGTGACAGTGAGCATGATGTGGATCTGCATGCTGCAATTTCAACTTCAGCATTGAAAGGAACACTCCAAATGTGAAATTTGAGGATGTTTGGAGTTGGGAACTAAATAGAAGTAACTTACAAAATGGAGTCCAGATGGGCAATGGTTAAACCACAATCCAGTGATGCCTGCCTCGATGTGCAGATCGGAACTGTGAAGCGTTAGGGGGAGATGCTCTATCCTTTCTACTCTAAGAAGAAGCCAGCAGCGGGGACCAAGGAGACATGATTGGAGATAGCAGAGAATCAGTACAGCACAATTCTGGTTAGTATAAAAAAATCACTTTAATGATCTAAGCAGAAAAGTTGAGTACAGTGAGACATTACCAATGTCCTGAAATGTGCATCATTCCACCCACTCACTCTGTCTTGGCAAGCCCACTCTAGCATATAACTCCTCACACCCATTTACTTTGAAGGTGCACCCATCCTTCTCTCTCTTTGCACTTCCTCACATCACCATCTGTCTATCCACATTGACACTCACCCTCATCCTTATGCAGTTAAAGCCACTCCATCATTGTCATTCTCAACACTCATTCAGGCAGATCTTCTTCCATTCGTTTCAGGAGAAGACAGCACAGAACACATGGAGATGAAGAGAACTAGAGGGGGACCTCCAAACATCTAGTAGGTGACACGGGAAGAGGAAGAGACACTAGATATCAGTGAAGTTCCAGCATCCTTGGCCGTTAGCCCTGATCAATTCACCAGCTCAGATATCTAACAATTTGTTGAAACCAATTTGGTTTTCACATGGCAACTCACACTTCAACAGTTAACAGAGAAAGAGACTGATTCCATATTGGCGAGTGCAGCCCTCTCCAAGCTTTGCTCAGCTGGATACACATGCTGTTTTTAGGGGCTGTTAAAGAAGAAGCAAATCATTGAGCAGACAATTTTCAGTGTATTGATAGCCTTTCAAAGTGGAGTCATTATAATTGTCGAGAGAGAGGTCAGGTTTTGGAGGGCAGTTGGGGAGCAATAAAGGAAAGGATGGCATCTCGGACCAATGCATTCAGGGCACTGCCCAAATAATAAGCTCCCCATTTCCTTCCTGTCTTTTCATCCTTGAATTAGAGCTTTGGGCATCTTGCTGGTCTCTTGGTATGGGCTACCATTCCCATATTCTTGTGGATGAGGCCTTCTTCCATCCTGTGCAGATGCCCAAGTCAGCAATATGCAGGATCACCCCTGTATGTAGACATGCCCTAGCATCCATCAACCAAGTCCCAGCTATGAGATAAATGTACCTATTGCCTTGTGGGTCCAGTTTGAGACAGTTAATGCTCCATGGAGTGTTAATTGGCTGGAGGTGGGATGTCTGCAACTCACTGGAGAGGTAGTCCCTCCGCAGACAAATTGATTGGCCAGAAGCTCTGTAGTTCCAGCAACGCCACCAGGAGTAATTCTGGGTTTACACCTAAAAACATAAGCCTGAATGCTGGGAGCTCCAGATCACAGGTTAAATGTGGGGTCAGACAACAGGATCAGGCGAGGAGGCCCTGAGCTGGGTGGAGAACGGGGTAGGTGTTGGCGTGGGAAGATCAGGTGGGAGAGCAAGTACCTGGGGGAAGGCAAAACTTGGGCTGTCCTCCAATGATGAAAGGGGCATGTGAGGGAGGCATTTTCCCTCCACTTTTCTTCACCAGGCTGTGCCTGACCAACCATCACCCTCACAACATTGACGTCCTCCTCCCATCCGCCTCAAAATTGCAGGTAGGCAAGAAGCCATTAATTGGCCATTTCAGGGCCTCAATTGGGATGAGAATGGTTGGACCACCCTAGGCCTCATCTTCCCCCATGTGATTTCAGACAGGTCAAGGGCAAAGCCAGTCCAAAATATTCTGGTCGACGGCAGTAACGGCGCTTCAAATTATTTCATTCGCTATTAAATAGTTAAGCACATTCTGAGCCAAGGAAAGGTTTATTTTAAATACTTCCTTTCTTTTCTATTTCAGAAGTCAATGGAATGACAATTGCACTTTTTTACAATTGGTGGGTGATCCACTTTGCCAGACTAGGACACAGGAGGTATAAACAAAAAAGACCTGAATACCTTAACATGGGACATAGTTTGAACATTAGGCTTGAGTTATTTTAATGGGGTGCCATGGGGTGGGAGGGGGGTGTTGGAGGTTGGAGAATCTTATTAGGTACTGTCAGTTCGAAACTCATTGTTTGCCCCTTTAAAGGAACTGAAACCGCGATGGCATCAATTCTTGATGCTTGTAAAATGCATTCAGAGCTCCCAGGACCATGTCTGAGGCAGGGTTTGCCTCAGCTTTCCAGCTAATGGATGAATTCACTGCTATCGCCGGAATCCCAGTCACTTACTGGGATAATCTTGGAATGTTGCAAGATTTTACCAATATGAGGAAGTCGACATTTAAAAAAAATTATATACTTACTGTGAATCAATCAATCTTTGAAAAATAGGATAGAACCCCCCAACATTGCTATTTTACAAGCTGCACCATTTTCTCATTGTGTATTACATACAAATAACAGAAATCTATCATTTGAAGGATACCCAAAGTCTGAACTTGTCTTGTACTATTTAAAAAATAAATTTAAAGTACCCAATTATTTATTTTCCAATTAAGGGGCAATTTAGTGTAGCCAGTCCACCTAACCTGCACATCTTTGGGTTGCGGAGGTGAAGCTCACGCAGACACTGGGAGAATGTGCAAACACCACACAGACAGTGACCCGGGACAGGGATCAATCCCGGGACAACAGCGCCTTAGGCAGCAGTGCTAACCACTGCACCACCGTGCTACCCTTTGAACTTGTCTAGTACAATCTGGTCTTCCAGCACATTTTTTTGACAGCAAGAAACCTTTCACTAACCTAGAGGTTAAACATGTGACCTTAAGGGCTGAGCATATGACCCAATAGTTGATGAACAGTTCCCTGAAAGGCACATAGATCAGGTAAGAATAAAATATTTTAATTAATAATGCAAATGCCTAGAATGTTCATATGAACAAAAATTGCAGGAATTTATTTATTCACAACTAAAAACTATTATTAATTAGTTACCAGGTAGGTCTGTGGTGAATTTTCCACTTTACCTTTTTATACATCATCTAGATTCTATAATTAAAGAAGTCAAGAAGCATCTTAAAAAGTCTTAATACTGTCCCTAAGGGTTTGTTGTCATTGTACATCTATGTTTTAACGTGGATTTTTTCGGCTTTACAACTTTTTTTCAAAGTTTCTTCAATGCCCATTTTGGTCCTTAGAATAGAGTGCTAGTATCTATGAGTACCTACAATATAACTTTAGTCAGCTCAGCAGGGCTCAGGACTAACTAATTGTGAAAGAGACAGACTGTTTCCCACCTTCCCCTTACGGCAATTAGACTAAGAATGGTAAACTCATGGTAGCCAGAGTATGAAGGGCTACAAATCAAACCTGATTCCTACAGTTAAAAGTCCAGCACCCTAGAACAATGGCTACTAGTTATTAGCTATCGATGTATGGAATGAAGACTGATTTTTGCAATATTATTATACCTGCATCATTGTTTATATCACAGCAAAAACAATGGCTTTTTGCTTAAATTGAATGCTGTTGTTTCTCTTCTCGAGCCTAGTGGTGTACTAGGCAAATTTCCACCTGTTCTCATAGCGAGCTTGTTCCAGGAAGAGGTCACTAGCCTGTTATCAGAGGCTTATAGCTTGAAGAATGCCGCTCCACATCATGCATGGCTGACCAGTCTCTCCCACTCTTACCACTTGCCATTGGTGTGCTGGATGGATTTGTTAAGAATGCACCTTCCTTGGCCATTAGGTCATGGGGTGAGACTACATTCCAGAACTCCTCGCACAGAGGCAAGGACGCACCACTGGATCACAAGACCTCCATGGTAAAATCTGATGCTCACCTGATAATAGAATTTAAAAACAATATGACTCGCAAAGTATTTATCATTATTTGGTCAAACTCCTTTTCTAACAGCACTGTTGGTGTTCCTACAACATATAGACTGCAATGGTTGAAGATGGCAGCTCACCACCACTTTCTCAAGGGCAATTAGGAATGGGCATCAATGTTGGCCTACTCAGCAACTTCCATATCCCTTGAACAAATATTGTAAAAAGCTATCTGTAGCCGAGAGCAAGTGTCCAGAAGGCTGCATTGCATGCCTGATGCCTGGGTTTGGTACCATAGATAGGACTAGGAAAGAGGTTCTACTTAGGGAGTAATAGGAACTAGGCACTAAATTATAAAGTGGAACCTCAAAGAAAATAATCACTAGATTATTATCTGAGCCATGAGCAAATTGGCACAGGTTGAATAAGATCAGAGAGTTGAATGCATGGCACAAAGATTGGTGCGGGAGAAATGGGTTTTGATTAATAAAGCATTGATACCGAGTTGTAGGTGTGATGTTGAGATGCCGGCGTTGGACTGGGGAGGGCACAGTAGGAAGTCTTACAACACCAGGTTAAAGTCCAACAGGTTTGTTTCAAACAATAGCTATCGGAGCACCGCTCCTTCCTCAGGTGAATGAAGAGGTGGGTTCCAGAAACACATATATAGACATAGTCAATGATGGAAGACGGTACTTTGAATGCGAGCCTTCGCAGGTAATTAAGTCTTTACAGGTCCAGATGGAGCAACTGGAGAGAGGGATAATCACAGGTTAAAGAGGTGTGAATTACCTCAAGCCGGGACAGTTGGTAGGATTTCGCAAGCTGAGGCCAGATGGTGGGGGGTGAATGTAATGTGACATGAATCTAAGGTCCCAGTTGAGGCCGTACTCATGTGTGTGGAACTTGGCTATCAGTTTCTGCTCGACGATTCTGCGATGTTCGTCTTCATCAATGATGTGTTTGAAGGCAGCGAAGAAGATGGCGTAGTTTCTCCACTGCAGGGAAATACTGGATGACGAAGGGTACTCTGTCGGTTGTGTCCCCTGTTTGTCTTCTGAGGAGGTTGGTGTGGGTTTTTTGCTGTGGCATGTTGGAACACTCATTTCCATCAAGGACGGTCACCTCAGCACTTTGCTTTACTGCAAGCCCACTGATAACCTCACGATGCTCCATATCTCCAGCTTCCACCCTAAACACATTAAAGAAGCCACCCCCTATGGACAAGCCCTCCATTTACACAGGATCTGCTCAGATGAGGAGGAGCGTAACAGACATCTACAGACGCTGAAAGATGCCCTCGTATGAACGGGATATGGCGCTCAACTCATCGATCGACAGTTCCAACGCGCCTCAGCAAACAACCGCACCGACCTCCTCAGAAGACAAACACGGGACACTACTGACAGAACATCTTGCCAAGGCCATCTCCACACCCCCACTACTTGCCTTCAAACAACCACGCAACCTCAAACAGACTATTGTTTGCAGCAAACTACCCAGCTTTCAGGAGAACAGTGACCATGACACCACGAACCCTGCCGTGGCAACCTCTGCAAGACGTGCCAGATCATTGACATGGGCACCACCATTACATGTGGAGAACACCACCTACCAGGTAAGCAGTACATACTCGTGCGACTCGGCCAACGTTGTCTACCTCATACGCTGCAGGAAAGGATGACCCGAGGCGTGGTACATTGGCGAGACCATGCAGACGCTGCGACAACGGATGAACGAACATCGCGCGGCAATCGCCAGGCAGGAATGTTCCCTTCCTGTCGGGGAACACTTCACAGTCAATGGCATTCAGCCTCTGATCTTCAGGTAAGTTTCTCCAAGGTAGCCTTCAGGATGCGCAACAACACAGAATCACCGAGCAGAAACGTATAGCCAAGTACCACACACATGAATACGGCCTCAACCGAGATATTGGTTCATGTCACATTCCATTCACCCCCCACCATCTGGCCTCGGCTTGCAAAATCCTACCAACTGTCCTGGCTTGAGGCAATTCACACCTCTTTACCCTGTGATTATCCCTCTTTCCAGTCACTCCGTCTGGACCTGTAAAGACTTAATTACCTCCACAAACTCGCATTCAAAGTATCGTCTTGTATCATTGACTTTGTCTATATATGTGTTTCTGGAAGCCACCTCTTCATTCACCTGAGGAAAGAGTTGCGCTCCAAAAGCTAATGATTCAAAACAAACCTGATGGACTTTAACCTTGTGTTGTAAGACTAGGTACAGGTGGAGCTAGATCAAGCATTCAGAAAATCTGTGACCATAAATACCTATAGAGGGTCATTTGAACACACAGATTTAATCTATTGGGGTCTCATCTGCCCCTCGATTTTCCAGCGAGAATGGAGAGTATCCTGCAGAGTTTACCAAAGGTGGTGGTCTATCTAGATGACATGTTCATCATGGGCAATATTGAGAAAGAGCACTGCAGGAAGTGCTCAGGTGCTCTTCCCAAGTAGGTGCCCAGCTGAAGAGGAGCAAGCGTGTTCGATGCTAGAGCGATGACTTACTTGGTATACAGGGTGACAGGGATACTCTAACCCAGTGGAGGACAAGGTTCTGGCCATAAAAGGTGTCCCACTCTGAAGGACACCACTGGACTCGGGTCATTTCTGGGCCTGGTCAACCTGCCCACCTTATTGGCTCTGGACCACATACTGTTGAAGAAGGACCCGACATGGTTTTGGGGTGCCTCTCAAGACAAAGCTTCCACACAGCTCCTCACTCACTCATTATGATCCAGCTCGGCTGCTAATCCTAACATGCATTGCATCCCCCTACGGCATTGTGGCCGTGCTGGGCCACAGGTGGGATGACAGCATGGAACTCCCCATCGCTTTCAACTCAAGGACCCTGTGGATACCCAAATCGAGGAGGAAGGCTTGGGAGTCATTTTTGGAGATAAGAAATTCAACCATTATTTTTATGGGAGACACTGTGACTGATCACAGTGGTCCTACTTGGCCTTTTTAAGGAAAATAAAGGAATCCCCATCATTGCATCAGCCAGAAATCAGCTTTGGACGTTTCTACTCGCCAAGTATAAGTACCCGTTCCAACACCATCTGGGTACACAGAGTGCCTATGTCGACACGCTCAGTCGTCTACCATTACCCATGAGTTCCCCAGTCTCACCGGTGACAGATGAAGGGGTAGCAACCTTTAATTTTATGCATACTTTGCTGGTAATGATTACTGAGGTGCGAACATGGATGAAGCGGGTTCCAAGACTGGGGAAGTTCTGCCACATGCTTTCGAGCAGCGGATTGCAGGGGACCCCTCCTGCATCCCTGCAGTCTTTTGCCCAGAAACTGCAGGAGCTCAGCATGGAAGATGGTGTCATACTGTGGGGAATTTGTGTAGTCATCCCACTGCAGGATCAGAAGACCCTGCTGAAGGACCTACAAAGTGGGCATCCATGCACCTCTAAGATGAAGATGCTGGTCAGTAGTTATGTCTGGTGGCCCAGCATCGGTGGGGACATAGAGAGGGTCATAAGCAGTTGTCGTCCAAAATGGAGCCCAGATTTGCGACGTGCTGGTCCTAATGGCCAGTGCAGGAATCAACTGAAGTGTGGCCTCAATGGGGAGAAAATCCCCCGAGGCTCAAAAAAACATCAAAGTGCCGGTGAATAGTGGGGTGAAACGCGACGCTGCAGCTGCCAAGGAATACCCTGCAAACCTACCCAAAAGTGGATTTTATTTTATGTCCGCTGAATCACACCAATAGATGAAGTGAGTGGGCAAAGATTTGGCAAATGGAGTACAATGTGGGAAAATGTGAACTTGTCCGCTTTAATAAGAAAAATAGGAAAGCGGCATATTTAAATGAAGCTACATTGTAGAGCTCTGCAGTACACAGGGATATAAGTATCCTGGTACATGAATTCACAAAAGGTTAGTATGTAGGTGCAGCAAGTGAATGGAATGTTATCATTTATTACAAGGTGAATGGAATAGAACAGCAGGAATGTTTTCCTGTATGTAAGAAAGGAGAAGATGGTGGCCTTGTGGTACTGTCACAAGACCAATAATCCAACAATCCAGGGTAATGCTCTGGGGACCCTGGTTCACAACCCACCATGGCAGTTGGTGAAATTTGAATTCAATAAAAATCTGGAATGAAAAAGTCCAGTGATGACCATTAACGATTATCATTTTTTTTTAAATCCACCTGGCCCACGTCCTCCCCTTTTGGGAAAGAAACATGCCACCTTTACCTGTATGTGACTCCAGATCCACAGAAATGTGGTTGACTTTTAAATGCCCTCTGAACAAGTGCAATTAGGGATGGGTAATAAATGCTGGCCTAGCCAGCCCACATGAACAAATAAAACAATATACAATTGCATCATAAGAATACAAAAAAGATTGAGTCAGCTGAAGTGTGGCCTCAGTGGGGAGAAACTCCCTCAAGGCCCGAAAGAAGTACTGTTAGGTAATTTGAACATTCTGAATTCTCCCTCTGTGTACCCTAACAGGCGGCGGAATGTGGCGACTAGGGGCTTTTCACAGTAACTTCCATTGCAGTGTTAATGTAAGCCTACTTGTAACAATAAAAATTATTATTATTCCTGAGTGAAGGGGTTATCGTTTGAGGAAAGGTTGGACAAGTTGGATCTGTGTCCATTGATTTTATTGAAACATATAAGAACCTGAGGGGACTTGAAAGGTTGGATGCTGAAAATATATTTTCCCTTGTGTGGGAGAGACTAGAACGAGCGGATACAGTTTAAAAATAAGGGGTCTACCATTTTAAGACCAACATGAAGAGAATTATTTTCTCTCAGAGGGTTTATAGAGTTCTCTTCTTCGGAGTTCTCTGAATATTGAGTCATTGAATATTTTTAAGGCTGAATTGATAGATTCTTAATTGACAAGGGAGGCAAAGGGTCCAGGAGGTTGAGAGAAAAGTAAAATTGAGGCCACAATCAGATCAAATGGAAGTGCAGGCTCAAAGGACCGCATGGCCTACCCCTGCTCCTAATTCATATGTTCATACGTTTGTACATTAAATTATTTTCGGCAACAAATCAAATCCTTAAAATATTCATATAAACATCCTGCCTGCTTTTTAAATAGAGATGACACCCATTTAATTTAAATTCTTAACAATATGGAAGGATTTTAAATGCTGCGTTGTTATTTAACTTTTCTGATCATTCTAAATCATTTTTGCCAATCTTTTAAGCTGTCAGCAGTAAGAGACACACTTTGACACATCTGGTTCACCTTTATTATCTGATGTACTTTCTTGACCTCAACTCTGACCTGTTGTGCAGTTGAGAAGAGGAATGTGAAAGGTAAAATTCACCAGGAGCTATAGGTTTAGAAAGGTACAGTACTACTGGTGAACAGGACAAGCCACGTATTTAAAAATATTTACAGGTGAACCAAAGACGTAAGTAAGTAATTAGCCATAATGCACAATTATAAATGGAAACAGTGAGATTGTGAGATTCACATAACATTTAAATTTGAGTAGAAGAAGGATTTGTTCCATGTGTGGAGAAACAATATCTTGCCTCTCCTGAAGAAAATTATGATTGTTGAAAACATCAATATAAATCAATAAAATGTTCAAATCTGACTGATATAGAAAATATCAAATTAAAATTGACATTACTTCAGTTATTTTATGACAGTTACTTTACCACTAATTTTGCACAGCAATTTAGAAAACAGTGATATTTTTGTTTCACATACCAAATTCTTATTCTGGCCTTTAGCATGCGTCATCTTGTTCAGTTCTGGTTTGTCTGATTGATTTACACCTTGATTTATTTGAGTTCAGAACACACACAAACGAGTAATGTTGCACATAACTCATAGCTTATCTCCACCACAGAAGCAGGAAGCTTGGGAAGTCGAGTTTTTTTTGTTAATCACAAACATTATGGGGATGATTGCACAATTCCATATTCCCAGAGAAGAAAATGCTTTTGAATGAAGAGTTGATCAACAATAGTGCAACAACATCACAGTGTGCATTCTCCAACTTCAATTTAGGGCTAAGCCATTGAAGGTGATGACAGGAATCATCTCTTAACACACTGGGCGGGATTCTCTGTCCCGCCACACCAGATTCCTGGTGCGGTGCACCCCTGGGATTCTCCGCCTCGCCAGCCGGCCAATGGGGTTTCCCATTGTGGGCAGCCCCATGCCATCGGGAAATCCCCGGGCTGTCGGCGCAACGGAGAATCCCAACAGCGGATAAACCAGCCCAGTGGTTTTCAAACTTTATATGGCAGGTGAGCCTGCTTGGTTCTCACGATCCCATTGCTTTGTCATTCAATGTCACATTTTTGCTAAGCACATCAGATGACAATATAAGTTCTCGCTGCATCCTTTGCAAAAACTCAAGAGGTTTGTCCTTGAACTCACCATGCTTAGTCTTCAAATGCCTTTGACGTTTTAAGGGTTTTAAACTTTAATTTGCCTGTACTTCCCTGCATATAACACACATGGGCTTTGCATCCTGATTTGTATTGGCAAAATGAACAATACCATACCTCAAGAAATTTAACTTTATACTGCTTTGTTCCCTATTTTAGTTTCCTCTTAATTGTTTGTTCACCAGAGCCCCTGGAGCTCTGGATACAGCTCACACCAGCACTGCTTTCTCCTTCTGTGGACTGTCCTGAGATGCTCTCTTCAGTAGATTCAACTGTGAGATCCTGGTATGTTTGTATCTCTGGCTCTCTCTTCCTTATTAAAAAATGATCCATCTTCAGTTCTTCACATAGTCCTATTGCTTGCTTGCTGCCAAAGCATAGCCCTACAGGGCGTGTGACATCAATGTATGTGCTGGGTGCATGACCCACTCTCTGCTGCCGTATTTGGTGGGAAGATTCTAGCGTTCACATTCAAAGGTCGGCCATGGCCTACATTCTCAACTTAAAAGCAAGTCGCGACTGGAAATCTGAAAAGCCGGTTACGGCCGTTGGGTGCTGTTCCTGCGATCAGGAACATTGTAACCAATCGCTCTGCGCTCTTCCCGACACCCACCCATGGTTCGCAACTCTGACTTTGCATAACCCTGTCTTAACACACAGGATATAGGAACTCTGGAATTCTTTCCCCAAAAAATGTTGTCGAGGCTAGGGGTGGGAATCTCCATTCCACAGTCTAAGTCCTCCCGCCAGTGGAGAATTGGGACCGTATCCCACTGGAGCTAGGAGCGTCGCCGAGGTGGAATTCAGACCTTTGCGATGATAGCAGCGAACCTGCTGGTTTCCCAGCACAAACTTGTGTTCGGCCTATGATTCCTAAAATTACCAATTGTTAAATCTGGGATGACAGATAGCAAGTATCCTTATTTGTGACCATGCTCCTTTGACGATTTAAATCGACAAGATTGAAGCTATGGGGCGGGATTCTCCCAGCCCTGGGCCGGTCCGCAGAGCAGAGAATCGGCGCTATTGGTGCCGGCGTGGTTGCTCTACGCGGGCGGCCCGCCTATTCTCCGGCCCGGATGGGCCGAGCGGCTGTGAAAAAAGAAACGAGTCCCGCCGGCGTCATTCTGTCCTGCTCTGAGCTGGCCGGATTTCTCAGCGTTGAAGAGTCGGGTGGCAGCCTGGGGGGGGGGGGGGGGGGGGGGAGGGGGGGAGGAGGGATGGGGAGTGGGAGGGGGGAGGGGAAGGAGGAGGGGGGAGGGGGAGGGGGAGGGTAGGGGGAGGGGGGAGGGGGAGGGTAGGGGGAGGGGGAGTGGGGAAGGAGGGGGAGGGGGGAGGGGGGAGGGGGGAGGAGGGATGGGGATGGGGATGGGATGAGGGGGGAGGGGAGGGGGGAGGGGAGGAGGGGGAGAGGTGGGGAGGAGGGGGGGAAGGGGAGGAGGGGGGGAAGGGGGGGAAGGGGAGGGCCTCCAATGTGGGCCTGGCCAGCGATCAGGGCCCACTGATCGGCGGGCCGGCCTCTCTAGCTGGGGGCTTCCTTTCCTACACACTGGCCCCTGTAGCCCTCCGCCATGTTGCGTCGGGGCCGGCGCGTTGAAGGAGGCCACTGCGCATGCGCGGATCTCGGCGGGATGGGCAGCTGGAGCGGCGCGAACCGCTCCAGTGCCCTGCTGCCCTCTTGTAGGGGCCAGAATTAGTCCTGGCAGTGGCCCGTTCATGTCGTCGTAAAACGCGACGGCGTTTACAACGGCATGGACTCTCTGCCGCGGGATTAGAGAATCCCGCCCATGGTCTTCACTCTGTAATTTTATAAATAAGCAAATTTTTGCTGAAGAAATGTGACCTACATAGCCCTAAAATAATGAGCTGGTTTCCGTTTTATCCTGATCAATACTTTGATGGTGTTTCAAACTGCATTATTGTCTACACATTTATTATAGAGTATTGCTTAAAAAGGAGATGCTATGTCAAAGCTTTTTACTTTTTTTTCATTCGTTCACAAGGTGTGGGCTTCGCTAGCTGGGCCAGCATTTATTGCCCAAGTCTAACTGCCCTTAATAAGGTGGCGGTGAGCTGCCTTCGTGAATCGCTGAAGTTCATGAGGTGTAAGTACACACACGGTGCTGTTAGGGAGGAAATGCCAGGATTTTGACCCAGCGACAGTGAAGGAACAGCGATATATTTCCAAGTCAGGATGGTGGGTGGCTTGGGCAACCTCCAGGTGGTTGTATTCCCAGATATTTGCTGTTATTATCCTTCCAGATGGTAACAGTCGTGGGTTTGGATGGTTGCCGAAGGAGTCTTGGTGAGTTGCTGCACACATCAGGACAGATGCTGCGATACCAAATTTCAAAGAGTTTACACTGCATGAGAAAAAGGGGTGCTGATTAGTTAGCAAGTGCACTCTGATTAGTCAAAACACTGCCACTGAGAATGCACCAGGGAACAGTTGTTCCCCCGTGCTTTTGTTTAATTGAAAATGGCACAATGCCTGAGCATACTCCTCCTTTTTGCATGAGACATGTAAATTTTTGAATATATGTAGCAACTAGCAAGCATAACTAACTGAGTCAAAATGAAAGCTTGACAGATACTCTTTAATTGTTTGTTAGTGTAATTCCTGGCACATTCAGGATTGTTCAGTAAGTGCTGTTCAATTGTCAAATCCCATCTAATGCTGGACATGACCGGTGGCACAGTGGTTAGCACTGCTGTCTCACAGCACCAGGGACAGGAGTTTGATTCCGATCTTGGGTGACTATTTATGTGGAGTTTGCACATTCTCCCCGTGTCTGTGTGGATTTCCTCCCACAGTCCAAAGATGTGCTGGTTAGGTTGTTTGGCTATGCTAAATTTCCCCTGAATGCCCAAAAAAGATGTGCAAGTTAGGTTAAGAGGTTATTGGGGTATGGCAGGGAAGTGAGCTTCAGTGGAGTACTCTTTTAAAGGATCAGTGCACAGCTGATGGGCTGAATGGCCTCTTTCTGCGCTGTAGGGATTCTATGATTCTTCCTTTGATCCTATACTTTCTTTTACTCCTCTCTTAAGTTGTGGTTCGACCATTTTTTTCTGGGGGCAGGCTTGCTATGCCTTAAGGAATGTATATCTGTTGCAAATTATCTAATTTTCTCTGGTGTCACCTTAGTCACTAATAATTTATTACCCTCTTACTCTGACCGTCCCTTCCTCATGCACCTTGCTTATTTTTACCCAAAAAGCTGGTCTGTTCCAGAACCCTTTCTGTTTTTGATCTTTTTTTCTTTTCCGAATCTTCCTACCTCCTTTTTATTTGTTAAATTTTGTTTAAATTGAATTAATCCCCTTGTTCCTGATCATGTGGGCTTATCAGGAAGTGGCCAGCAGTGCATCCTGTCTAGCAAAGTGGCACTAAACCTCAATGTTGCCAGCTCCAGTGGTGCTAAGGCAATGATTTTCACACCCACCCCAGGTATCTTTTCTTGTCATTTTTATTGTACGAGTTTGTTGTGGTTTTTCCCTATGCCACAAAATAACCGGAGGAGTCTCAGGTAAAGAACAATAATTTACGGACCAACAAATTGGGAGAGCCCAGCTTCAGAGATAGACCACTGGTGCTGACTCCCCCAACACATGGAATCAAGCAACATTTATACAGAGTCGATTACATAGGCAAGAATATTATTTACATTAGATCATGTCTGTTTTAGATTTTACATGAAACAAGTTACGTATGTGCACCAGGCAGAGAGAGTGTTACCTACCCTATTTTCTATGAGCCCTCCCTAACTGGTACAGTAAGAAGTCTTACAGCCTTACCAGGTTAAAGTCCAACAGGTTTATTTGGAATTACTAGCTTTCGGAGCACAGCTCCTTAATTAGGTGAGTGAAAAGGTAGGTTACACAAACATATATATAGAGAAAGCCAATGATGCAAGATGATACTTCAAATGCGAGTTTTTGCAGGTAATTAAGTCTTTACAGGTCCAGATGGTGCGACTGGAGAGCGGGATAATCACAGGTTAAAGAGGTTGGAATTGTCTCAAGCCAGGACAGTTGGTAGGATTTCGCAAGCTGAGGTCAGATGGTGGGGGGGTTAATGTATTGAGACATGAATCCAAGGTCCCGGTTGAGGCCGTACTCATGTGTGCGGAACTTGGCTATCAGTTTCTGCTCAGCGATTCTGCGTTGTCGCGCATCCTGAAGGCTGCCTTGGAGAACGCTTACCCGAAGAGCAGAGGCTGAATGCCCTTGACTGTTAAAGTGTTCCCCGACTGGAAGGGAACATTCCTGCCTGGTGATTGTCGTGCAATGTCCGAATGCTACGTTAGGGGCTGGTTTAGCACAGAGGGCTAAACAGCTGGCTTGTACTGCAGAACAATGTCAGCAGCGCAGGTTCAATTCCCGTACTGGCCTCCCTGAACAGGCGCCAGAATGTGGCCACGAGGGGCTTTTCACAGTAAATTCATTGAAGCCTACTTGTGACAATAAGTGATTATTATTAGCCTTTAGCTGACATTTTTGTAGGATTGTTTTTTATTGCTTTAGTATACTGTACTACATTATATAAATTCAAAACCCTGAAGAATAATTGTTAATTGCCCTAATAGATTGCTGTTAATAAATCCTAATCATTTGTCTTCCAACAACAGTGTTTCAGTACAGTTCCTTCTAAACATTTACATACCTGGAATCATCTGAACCAAAAATTCCAGCTGTCAGTATTTTATCTACTTCTTGTGTTAAATATCTTGTTAACCTGACGGATCCAAACTGTATTTATAACTACTTATTATTATTATGTATACACTTTATGGCAGCTTACTTGCTCAAGCTCCTCATCTCCTACTTCTATGAGATCCTCCCTGAGGGAAACAAAGCTGAGCAGTGGGTGGTTGGCAACATTAAAAGTCTGAGGCGACTTTAACCTCAGGGAATCAGCTGTTCCGAAAGGGTCAATTTCTGATAGGCTTTCACTTGCATTGTCAAGCGAAGCTGGGCACACATCTAAGGCAAACTCGTGTGGACATTTTAGAGGACATTAAGGACATTTTCAGAAAGACAGTGACAGCTGGAACCACACCACTTTTAAAAGGAGCATTCTTCATTTACTTTAAACAAGTTACTCCTTAAGTTGGAAAAGTGTGCATAAAAATGTCATACACTGGGATTAAATATTCTTCTGCCAATATCAACTGAAAGTATTTCAGCCTATTTTGTGCATTGATTTTTCATGTAGGCTTCAGCAAAATGTCTCTCTATAAACCTCCAGAAATTATGTCATGAAATAACTCATGATTGTTATGTTTGCTGCAATGACTGTTTGAAAAAAGGGGCAAAAATGATGGAGCTTTCATAAAGATTATAATCAAAGGGGCAAGATAATGGGAAGGGAAAAACATCCAGAAGAATTGTTTTAATAATATAAGACACGACACTGAACTGGTCTGATTTAAAAAGATTTGGCTGTGCTCTGCTATAACAGTGGAACTCCCAACTTCACGGGCATCGGGTGAATAGGCTTAAGTGGGTCGGTGCAGACTTGATGGGCCGAATGCCCTCCTTCTGCACTGTATGTTCTATGTTCACCAAACTATGGTATGCAAGCACTGAAAAATGGGCTGCGTTTCCAGAAGGGCTGATCAGGTGCAGGCATGTCCTAGGAAATCAACATGTAAATTTGTCCTTTCAGGGGCTTTTCCAGACATGACACATATAAGGCAAGGGTTCCAATTTTTATTCAGACAATATCACTTAACGCAACTTCAGTCATGATTTTTATTGGTATCATTAGACATATATTACTGTTACCCTCCTTGTCTCTGTGTTTAGCGCTCCCTGGGTGGAATTCTTCCCCCCACCCCCACGCCGGGTGGGAGAATCGCCGGGGCGCCGAGCGAGTCCCGCCACGCTGCCCCAGCACCCGCACGCGGTTCTTCCACCCCCCCCAAAGCACGTGGCGAGATTCACGGCTGGCCGCTGGGAGAATCGCTGCTCGCCGTTTGTAACGGGTGAGCAGCAATTCTCCGGCCCGGATGGGCCGGCGCCGTCCACACCTGGTCGTACATGACGCAGCGTAAATCACGCAGCGCCGCTCCTAGCCCCCAGGGGTGGGAGAATAGGGGGCTGGGAGCAGCCTCCGACGCAGGAGTGAAACACTCCAGTTTTCACTCCGGCGTCAGGACTCAGTGTCCCGATGGGAGAATTGCACCCCCTGTTTCTTGGCCTTTACCTGTCTCTTTCCTACTTCGTCCCCATCTCTCTTTCTGCTCTCTTTCCTTCTGTCTCTGTGAATCTCAATTCTCTCTTTCTTTATCCCACTACTCTTTGGACATGTTGAGTTGCTATAGTGTTCACTTCTTCTGCTGCCCTTTACTGCAATTATCTCTCTCAAAACTATTCTCCCAAACTCATCTACACCCTTTAATGGCTAACATTTGTATAACACACAAATCAATTGCTTATTGGATTTTGAGGAGTGGACGAGCTTCTTATACGTCAGATATTGATCAGTTTCTGGATCCTTGAACAACCAGTCAGTGTTTAATATAAGATGCTCCTTCACACCCAGCACTCTTCAATAGTTGGTCTAGGTGAATTTTTATTTTGCAACTTTTCAAGATCTATAAAATATATTAAACTGCATCAGTTCAATATTGCTTGCCTTAATGTCAAGGACCCCATAAACTGTGGAATTTATAGCTGACTTTTGCCAATCCAAGATTGCATTAGATTGCAATATAATTTTGTTGAATGCTAAACTAAAGCAGGAATAACTGGCATGAAGTGTCCTTTTGGGCAGCTTTGGTGGGATGTTTCCTGCCAGCTTTTTGGGTGACCATGGTTCAGCAGGCCATTCAAGGGGAGGAAGTAAATAGGCAAGTTGTAGTTGTAGGGGATTCTATTATCAGAGGGATAGATAGTATCCTTTGTGAGCAGGATAGAGGGTCCCGCATGGTATGTTGCCTGCCCGGTGCTAGGGTGCGGGACATCTCTGACCGGCTTGAAAGGATATTGGAGAGGGAGGGGGAGGATCCAGTTGTTGTGGTCCATGTCGGTACCAACAACTTAGGCAAGTCTAGGAACGAGGACCTGTTTAGAGATTATAAAGAGTTAGGATTCAAATTAAAAAACAGGTCCTCAAGGGTCATAATCTCCGGATTACTGCCCGAGCCACGTGCAAATTGGCATAGGGAGGCAAGAATAAGGGAAGTTAACACGTGGCTGAAAGAGTGGTGTGGGAAAGAGGGGTTCCTTTTCATGGGACACTGGCATCAGTTTTGGGACAGGGGGGACCTATACCGTTGGGATGGTCTCCACCTGAACCGAGCTGGGACCAGTGTTCTGGCGAAAAGAGTAAATAGGGTGGTCAATAGGACTTTAAACTAGAGATTGGGGGGGGGGAAGGGAAAGTCAGGGAACCAAGAGGTGAAGGAATCAGTGGGAAGCGTAGCTGCTTAGGATTACAAAAAATCACGAAAAGACAGAGCTCAGGAGAGGTTACAATAGTCCCCATCTCACAAAATATGACACAGTGTATGGAAAGGCTCAGTAAACCAAGGTCCACCACACTAAGAAAACAAAAAGGGACAGTCAATAGGGAATTAAAGGTGCTATATTTAAATGCCCGCAGTGTACGGAACAAGGTAGATGAGCTTGTGGCCCAGATTGTGACTGGCAGGTATGATGTGGTAGGCATCACAGAGACGTGGTTGCAGGGGGTTCAGGACTGGCAGTTAAACATCCAGGGATTTACAACCTATCGAAAAGACAGAGAGGTGGGTAGAGGGGGCGGGGTTGCCTTGTTAATTAGAAATGAAATTAAATCAATAGCACTAAACGACATAGGGTCAGACGATGTGGAGTCTGTGTGGGTAGAGTTGAGGAACCACAAAGGCAAAAAAACCATAATGGGAGTTATGTACAGGCCTCCTGACAGTGGTCAGGACCAGGGGCACAAAATGCACCACGAAATAGAAAGGGCATGTCAGAAAGGCAAGGTCACAGTGATCATGGGGGACTTCAATATGAAGGTGGACTGGGTAAATAATGTTGCCAGTGGACCCAAAGAAAGGGAATTCATTGAATGTTTACAGGATGGCTTTTTGGAACAGCTTGTGATGGAGCCCACGAGGGAACAGGCTATTCTGGACTTAGTGTTATGTAATGAGCCAGAATTGATAAAAGATCTTAAAGTAAGGGAACACTTAGGAAGCAGTGATCATAATATGGTAGAATTCAGTCTGCAATTTGAAAGAAGGAAGGTAGAATGAGATGTAAAGGTTTTACAGTTAAATAAAGGTAATTACAGGCGCATGAGGGAGGAACTGACGAAAATTGACTGGAAGCAGAGCCTAGTGGGAAAGACAGTAGAACAGCAATGGCAGGAGTTTCTGGGAGTAATTGAGGACACAGTGCAGAGGTTCATCCCAAAGAAAAGAAAGGTTATCAGAGGGAGGATTAGGCAGCCATGGCTGACAAAGGAAGTCAGGGAATGCATCAAGGCAAAAGAAAGAGCCTATAATGTGGCAAAGAGTAGTGGGAAGTCAGAAGATTGGGAAGGCTACAAAAACAAACAGAGGATAACAAAGAGAGAAATAAGGAAGGAGAGGATCAAATATGAAGGTAGGCTAGCCAGTAACATTAGGAATGATAGTAAAAGTTTCTTTAAATACATTAAAAACAAACGGGAGGCAAAAGTAGACATTGGGCCGCTCCAAAATGACGCTGGTAATCTAGTGATGGGAGACAAGGAAATAGCTGAGGAACTTAATAAGTACTTTGCGTCAGTCTTCACAGCAGAAGACATGAGTAATATCCCAACAATTCAGGAAAGTCAGGGGGCAGAGTTGAATATGGTTGCCATCACAAAGGAGAAGGTGCTAGAGAAACTAAAAGGTCTGAAAATTGATAAATCTCCGGGCCCAGATGGGCTACATCCTAGAGTTCTAAAGGAGATAGCTGAAGAAATAGTGGAGGCGTTAGTTATGATCTTTCGAAAGTCACTGGAATCAGGGAAAGTCCCAGAGGATTGGAAAATCGCTGTTGTAACCCCCCTGTTCAAGAAGGGAACAAGAAAAAAGATGGAAAATTATAGGCCAATTAGCCTAACCTCGGTTGTTGGCAAAATTCTAGAATCCATCGTTAAGGATGAGATTTCTAAATTCTTGGAAGTGCAGGGTCGGATTAGGACAAGTCAGCATGGATTTAGTAAGGGGAGGTCGTGCCTGACAAACCTGTTAGAGTTCTTTGAAGAGATAACAAATAGGTTAGACCAAGGAGAGCCAATGGATGTTATCTATCTTGACTTCCAAAAGGCCTTTGACAAGGTGCCTCACGGGAGACTCCTGAGTAAAATAAGGGCCCATGGTATTCGAGGCAAGGTACTAACATGGATTGACGATTGGCTGTCAGACAGAAGGCAGAGAGTTGGGATAAAAGGTTCTTTTTCGGAATGTCAACCGGTGACAAGTGGTGTCCCGCAGGGTTCAGTGTTGGGGCCACAGCTGTTCTCTTTATATATTAACGATCTAGATGACGGGACTGGGGGCATTCTGGCCAAGTTTGCCGATGATACAAAGATAGGTGGAGGGGCAGGTAGTATTGAGGAGGTGGGGAGGCTGCAGAAAGATTTAGACAGTTTAGGAGAATGGTCCAAGAAGTGGCTGATGAAATTCAACGTGGGCAAGTGCGAGGTCTTGCACTTTGGAAAAAAGAATAGAGGCATGGACTATTTTCTAAACGGTGACAAAATTCATAATGCTAAAGTGCAAAGGGACTTGGGAGTCCTAGTCCAGGATTCTCTAAAGGTAAACTTGCAGGTTGAGTCCGTAATTAAGAAAGCAAATGTAATGTTGTCATTTATCTCAAGAGGCTTGGAATATAAAAGCAGGGATCTACTTCTGAGGCTTTATAAAGCACTAGTTAGGCCCCATTTAGAATACTGTGAGCAATTTTGGGCCCCATACCTCAGGAAGGACATACTGGCACTGGAGCGGGTCCAGCGGAGATTCACACGGATGATCCCAGGAATGGTAGGCCTAACATACGATGAACGTCTGAGGATCGTGGGATTATATTCATTGGAGTTTAGGAGGTTGAGGGGAGATCTAATAGAAACGTACAAGATAATGAATGGCTTGGATAGGATGGACGTAGGGAAGTTGTTTCCATTAGCAGGGGAGACTAGGACGCGGGGGCACAGCCTTAGAATAAAAGGGAGTCACTTTAGAACAGAGATGAGGAGAAATTTCTTCAGCCAGAGAGTGGTAGGTCTGTGGAATTCATTGCCACAGAGGGCGGTGGAGGCCGGGACATTGAGTGTCTTTAAGACAGAAATTGATAAATTCTTGATTTCTCGAGGAATTAAGGGCTATGGTGAGAGAGCGGGTAAATGGAGTTGAAATCAACCATGATTGAATGGTGGAGTGGACTCGATGGGCCGAATGGCCTTACTTCCACTCCTATGTCTTATGGTCTTATGGTCTTATGGACTTCTTGATTTGGATTCAGCCACACTTAGCCATTTTTTGAGCCTTGGGGAGTTTCTCCCCGTTCCGGTCCACACTTCTAAATGTTTTCAGGAGTGGGGAGCTGAACCCGCTGGTGTGATTGGGGTGTAATTTTGGAAGAGTTCCCTGATCTCTATGTGAGCTTGAGGGTCCTCCTCCCCATGGTCAATGCCAAACCCCACAGACATGGGCATTACCAACCCCCCCCCCCTCAAGTGAGGACGCCCTGCTATGGGGTCACTGAGGGCCCCCTCTTTTTCCGACCCCCATCCCCCCCTTTCGCCCCCACCCCCCCCCCCCCCCCCCCCCCCTTCACCCACCTAACTTTTATGACGACCTTTCAGATCCTCTCTTCACTGTCCACCATTCATGCCTCCCTCACCTCCCCTTTCAGGGGCTTGCCTCCCCCCCCCCCCCCCCTCCCCCCTCCCGGCCTTAGGATCTATGGCATTGTCAGCCTGGCATCCAGGTAGTGTTTCATGGCACTGCCAAGGTGCCCAGCTGGCACTGACAGGGTGTCCAGGTGCCAGGGGGCGTGCCAGGGTACTGCCCTGCCCTGTCCCCGACCAGCCAGGGGCTCCAATGGCCTCCGAGATCCTCGACTGGCCATCACGGCTGGTCTCCGCTTGTGGCGAGCAGTACTAATCAGCGCCCGGTCATGGTCTTGCTAGTGTGGCCGGTGACTCCCGGATGTCGATACATTTAAATTAATCTAATGGCTCATTTAAATATCATTATCTGGATCAGACTCAGTGAGGGTGTGATCCAGATCGCGCTGGGCGTCATGGGTCAGGTGACTTCCGATTGTCTCGGCGCCCAGCGCGAAGCCCAATTTGGGCCTCACCCAGGATTCACCCGTTGCTGCTGGCTCCACGCTGGGCAAAACAAGGTCCTGGAATCACGGCCAACATTTTCGTTCTACCTTGGTGACAAAGCCCCTTTAGCGTACTATGAAAAGTGTATGTATCCCGTGAAATAATAAACATAAACACAGAGTTAAAAGTTGTAGCCAAACAAATATTTTGAGCAATATTCCTGAAACATGATACACCCTCATGATATATGTCACATTTTGAAGCACATAACTGCGAGTAAGTAGTCATTATTCTATATATCTTGACTATGTGGGCATATCAGAGATTATAAAATTTGAATTGTAGGTCCAGAGGCGGATATTGATTTTTTAGTCATAACTTTCCAGTTTATCATTCCTATCTGACAGCTTCGTTAAGTTGATTGTTTCAAGCCTACAGGAGGTAATGAAACTCTACAGCCCAGAACCCACCTGTCTGAGGTAATTGTGACACCCGAACCTTTGGTTCGGCAGACAGTAATATTCTGACCAAATATGCATGATATCATACACACAACCACAACCTATATGCTGGTTAACCTCCGACCTAGCAGATGTTAACTTTAAACAAGATTGTAACCTGTAATAGTAGGCAGATTGCCGTGCTAAATTCCGCATAGCAAATGGTTTCAGGTAACCAGTTATTAGATAAATAACAACCCCAATTAGACCTGTCTTTACAAGTTTGAAAAACTGAACAGCAGAGTTTTATTGCTGCATCCATGGAAATTAATCACTAATTTATTTTCTACAGATTTACACTGAGAAATTACACATTATAATCATTTGATCTTCAGAGATAAAGGATATGTGCAACATAAATATTGACTGCAGTTGAATGCAATAATTTAACAATAATTAAAATACTCCAGGTCGTATTAATTTTACTATTGCCAATCTCACAGATGCCTTTACGGTGCTCATCAGCCTGAGGAATTTAAGAGCTGAAATGAAGCACTCTCCTTTCAGACACTCAAGGCGTGATTCTCTGCACCCCACGCCGGGTGGGAGAATCGCGGGAGGGCCGGGTGAATCATGCCACGCCGCCCTGGCACCCCCCACGATTCTCCCACCCACCCCCCAAAATGGCGTGTCGCGTTTGCGACAGGCCGCTCGGAGAATCGCCGCTCGCCGTTTCTCACGGCAACTGGTGATTCTCCGGCCCGAATGGGCTGAGCGGCCTGCCGAACCCGACCGGTTCACGCCGGCGCCAACCACACCTGGTCGCTGCCGGCGTGAGCAACGCGCGACCGGTGAGTGTGGGGCCTGTGGGGGGCGGAGGGAGGATCGAGCACATGGGCGTGCTTAGCAGATGTCTGGCCCGCGATCGGTGCCCACCGATCATCGGGCTGGCATCTCTAAAAGACACACTCTTTTCCCTCCACCGCCCCGCAAGATCAAGCCACCATGTCTTGCGGGGCAGCGGAGGGGAAGACGGCAACCGTGCATGCGGCTGAAGTCACTTTGACGCCGCCGGCCTCGTCATTCCCGGCGCGCAGCTTTGACGCAAGCATCAAGGCCGGGCGCTCGGGATTCATGCGCCGCCACTCCTAACCCCCCCGGGGGGGGGGGGGGGGGGAATAGGGGGCGAGGAGCGGCCTCCGACGCCGGAGTGAAACACTCCGGGTTTCACTCCGGCGTCGGCTGTTTTTCTCCCTTTGGGAGAATTGCGCCCTCAATGTCAGCAACATTACTCTAGGTTAGTAAACTTACAGTCAGCTTCACCCTCAGAAGAACAACCAGTTAATGTTTTCCTATTTTCTTTGATGTGGTCTGTGGGACTTTAACAGCAACCTCTGTGTAAATTATTGGCCATTTTGTGTTGGAATTCCAAACTCATAATGAACTGAATTAAAACAGTCCAACTGATTCCACACAGCCATTCTGTTCAAACAGCAGACATGACTTTCAATCTTGCATTGGATTTGGAGAAGGAATGCTACCTACCATACCTTTTACAAAGAAGGCTCAATTACAGAAAATCAGCTGTAAGAAATGGATACATTGTATTGACAATCAATAACTTCAATCTTCTTGGAAAGCATTTGATATTTTCAGTTTTTCTTTTAAATTAAACATATATTGATTGCTCTGCAAAACCACCAATTATGTAGCAATCTATATTGATAAGCAGTTTGCTGAAAAATAATGGCATTTGAACAATGCTCACTGTTATTATTGTGCAATTCAGCCAGCAACCTGTACTGAGGAAGCAATACCTCATCAATTGTGAATCACAAGTTGCTGGCCAATTTGCACAGTTCCATTATTAGATCCCCAAAAATAGCAACGGGCTTATTGATCCCATGAGCTTCATGAAGTTGCTATGATTTCATATTAATTGCCCATTAATCTTAACACAGAAAGTTACACCTTGCAATTAACGGTATCACTCATGCTAACTGTTAGTGACCACAAATGAACCTCTCTGGCCCAAAAAGTGAACTATTAAAAGTGTGTAATTTCTTTTCTGCAGGTTATGAATTAAATTAAGAGATTTAGGCATTTTATGTAAGGATTTAAACATTTTAATTAAACTAATCTTACAATTGTTTAAAATTCTGTTTCTTTTTTTCCCTCTTTCTCAATATCATCTTTCTTTCTCTCTCTTTGGGCGGAATCTTCCTGGTACCACAAAGCTTTGAAAGTATGAATGGGAGGGAATTCAGAAATTCTGGCATTGTGCCTTTGGTCTGTTGAGTTCCTACCTCCAGGTAATCTTCCCAGAGGTCGGTCATTGCCAGTAGGAACTGATGGGTAGGCAATTTGAATCAATAGTTGCCAATTTGTGGGCTAATTGGAGGCATGCTAGGATCTTCCCAGTGCAGCTTGACGTTGGCTGGCCAGTGGGGAGGGAGTCCACAAGAACTCCTATACTTACTCACAATCCGCCGAAGCAACATTATACAGCATTAAACAGTGGGCCACAACCGCAGTTATGCAGCTGAAGAGTTGGTCTGATTTCTGTGGCCAGAATTTATCTTTGAAAAATTTGAACCTTGAGGCTCTTCAATCTGGAGGCTCCCTCATGATTCCTATCCAGCAGGCAGTGGCAGTAACCCATCGCTGGCTGTCCCATGTGGTGGATAAAATGGCTTCTGTCTTGATCCTTTACTTGCAAAGGAATGGCATCAGAGGTCATATGACTCAGAGGTTACATTATTATGGCAAGCATCTGTTTGTCTCTACACGTGCATTTCACACATAGCCCTGAATTTCATGCTTGGCATGCGTGCAAACTTGGTGGGCCCGGAGGTGGACATAGAATCTGCTCCCGGACGAGACTTTGGTCTTAACATGATTTCACACTGGGTGGCCAATCAATGCCTGCCTAGCATGAAACACATCGTCTGGTTGGCCTGAGCTGGGGTGGAAATAAGTCAGGAGCTGCGTCCAGTGGTACCCTCCAGGATTTAGTAATTTCAGTTAAACTGCCAGTGGAAAGCAGATAGGTGCTGTAACATGGAAATGAAGGCTTTTCAGCTACGAACTGATCCTGACTAAAACTTTCCCTGACCCAATGTGGACAGAAGCTTTGAGATATGCTGTAAAAATCTACAGGTCCTGCCCAGTATCTGTCACTGATCCAACTGAACTTTGTAGCCAGCAGTGAGGAAGCTGTGGGTGTGTGTGTGTGTGGGGGGGGAGGGGGGGGGGGGGGGGAGAGAGAGAGTTGGGGGGGGGGGGGAGTTGGGGAAGGGGTTCCCTTCATTTACTTAAATTAGCGAAGAAAGAAAAAAATAATGAATAAGCACTTCTCCAGCACCTTTCATGACTTCAGGACATCCAAACCACTTTTTTGAAACGTGGGCGTTTGCACTTTGCGCACAGCAAGCTCCCATAGACAGCAATGTTGGATCTTATACTTCCATCTGAGAGGGTAGACATGGTCTCGGATTAACAGCTCATCTGAGCACTGGCATCATAGACAGTGCAGCACTCTCTCGGGACTGTGAGCCCATGTGTACAACTCTCTGGAGTGGGACTTGGACCCATAATTTATTGAGCTCCAGAGAGCAGAATGCTACAACGTGGTAGATGCACATGCCATCAAGGCTGCATCTGGTGCTATTGCAACAGCTCTGGACTGCCAGGCTGAGGTGACACAGCAAGGGCAAGTGGCATGGTGGTGGTGGGGGGGTTTGAAGTGAAGGAGAGGGAGCTGCAAACAAAGTGTGGTTGTTCCTTTTTGCAGGGGAATCCTTTTATGCTAGGATCTGGTCAAATTCTACATCTACTGCTGGGTCAGTGGGATACCCTGGATGATAAACATGCAGCATCTGTATGCTTGGTGCAAAATCACATGGACAACCTAAAACCTGAAATAGGCTTTTTGTTGGTCCTAATTAGCCCTTTAATTGTCAGTGGGCACACCCCTGACTCACATACATTCCTGCTGGCTTCAATATTGCACATGCGTGCAGTCACATCGGGTGGCACGCCCGATGCTATCTCGCACAACTTCACATGTGTTCAGGTCAGGTACATGCCTGGCGGGGAGTGTGGGGGGTGGGGGGAGGTTGTACAATTCTGGCATAATCGTCAAAGCATCCAAGTCTGCTAATGGTACAGGTGTAGGGTTTTACTGGTTGTTCATCTAGTGTTTGCTGGTTTTTGAGGTGACTTTTCCTCTCCAGGGAATGTAACTGCTATGGCAAGTATTTCTCCTGATTGCATAGGTTTGTTGTGGAGCAGTTCACCTTTGGGAATGATGGTCATTCCATTCGTTGCTCAGTTGGCAAAATCAATTCTTCCTCATCAGCTGTATGCTCTGAAGGAGCTGCTTCTCCAGTTGCACATATGCATCTGCGGTTGTGAAGATATATCTGGTTGTTGATTTTCGCCATGTGCGATGGAGGTGAAAATGCCAATGGAGGAATCTCTCTTGCACCCAGAAAACGTGACATTTCCTGCTCTCTGCCACTGCTCCAGGCAGGAAGACTACAGCGAATTTAAAAAATCATCTGGTCCTGGGTCACCACGCTGATGTCAGGTGGAGGCGTTCTTCCTTGCTGGGCTCTGGGCCTGCGCACTGCTGAGGGGGCACACATGCGCGGAATGGCCGGCATTCTGAAAGCAGGTCACAGCCGGTAATTGTAAATGCCAGTCATGCCATTGGGCACTACATTGCACAATCGAGAACGCCGCTGCACATGAAGCTGTGATTGGGAATGCCGAGACTCATGGCTCACGACCCTTCTGAGACCCGCCCGCAACCTAACCGCGAACCAGGGTTTGAAAATGATTGACCTAGACTTGAGTGTACAAGGAACAATTAGAAATTTCACCGATGACACAAAACTTGGAATTACAGTGAACTGTGAGGAGGATAATGATAAACTTGAATAGGACATAAACAGGCTAGTGGAATAGGTGGACATCTGGCTGACAAACCTTAATGCAGAGAAGTGTGCAGTGATTCATTTTAGTAAGATGAACAAAGAGAGGCAATATAAAATAAGTATACAATTCTAAAGTGGGTGCAGAGCCGGAGGGACCTGAGGTAATATAAGCACAAATCATTGAAGGTGGCATGTTAGGTTGAGAAAGCAAGTAATAAAGCAAAATGGAGCATGGGCTTTATAAATAGGGGCATAGAGTACAAAAACAAGGAAGTAATGAAAAACCTGTATCAAACACTTGTTCCACCTCAACAGGGGACAAGACTTTAGGAAGAATGTGAAGGCGCTGGTGAGGGGGCAGAACAAATTCACAAGAAGGTTCCAAGGTTGACGAACTTCTGTTCCGTGGGTAGATTGGAAACGCCAGGGCTGATTTCCTTGGAGAAGAGAAGATTAGAGGAGATTTGATTGAGGTTTTAAAAATCGTGAGGGGTCCAAACACAGTAGATAGGGAGAAAATGTTCCTGTTGGCAGAAAGAATGAGAAACAGAGAACACTTGTTTAAGTTGATTGGCAAAGAAAGTAATGTTGCCATGAAAAACATTTTGGTACAATAAATGGTTAGGATCTGGAATGCCCACGCTGACAGTGTGGCGAAGGCTGATTCAATTTTTAAATTTCGTCCATGGGATGTGGGCATCGCTGACTCGGTCAGCACTTATTGCCCATCCCTGACGGCATTTAAGAGTCAATCACATTGCTGTGGGCCTGGAGTCATATATAGGCCAGACCAGGTAAGGATGACAGATTTCCTTCCCTAAAAGATATTAGTGGACCAGATGGGTTTTTCTGACAATCGATAATGAGATTAGACTTTTAATTCCAGAGTTTTATTGAATTCAAATGTCACCATCTGCCCTGGTGGGATTCAAACCCGGGTCCCCAGAGCATAACTCTGGGTCTCTGGATTATTAGTCAGTGACAATGCCACTGCCTCCCCCAAAATGCAGGGAATGGGATAATTATTTGAAGATAAAAAAATGCAGGGCTACACAGAACAGCAAGGCAGTAGTAATAGGTGAGTTGCCATGCAGAGAGCCAGAACAGACATGATAGGACTGAATGGCCGCTTGGTTTGTAACTATTCTGTGATTCTCTGCTTTGTTTCCTGGCTTTCCGCCTCATGGGCACATTTTCACTTTAACAAACATAATGCATTTCTAGAAGACTGGCCAGACACCCTGCATCACTTAAAGAGCAATTAAATACTATGACGATTTATTATGAATGGAAATTTAAGTTATTTTAGATTGTCACGCACTCTCTTAGTGTCCAGTGTATCAAGCATTACTCCTATGTTGAAAGGACTTTATAGTCTAGTTCATGACCTCAGGACTCTCAGCGCTTTGCAGCCAATGGAATAGTTTTGAACTATAAACTGGAGCTATTGAGTCTCAATATTACAATGCTGGTTATCTCACATTCTAACCTCACTCTTAAGTTTTTTGATATAATTGGAACCATACGTTGGATTGAGCAGGATTCACGGCCGGTTGCCTTTTTTTTATGAAGTGAATAATTCTCGGTTCTACAACACCTGTATTCCTCGCATTTCTTTTTAAATTAAATTGCAGCTTCAGGTTGCAGCCAATGGTCTTCGGCATGTCAGTCCCATCCTCGGGCTGTCCCGCCTTCATTTATAAAGCAGGCGAAGAGACAGTTTGCTCCGAAGAAATGAACTGACAGCCAGCCGGACCCTGGAGCAGTGATAACCTGCAAAATACTTGGTTTGGTTTGCTTTCCAGTCCCGGGAAAAGGCGCGAAAAGTGGACATCACCCTCAGGTAAAAAGTCACGCTGCAATGTCTTATCATTTACAGTCATTCCAACATTTTCTTTTCAAATTCATTGCAATCTGCGACATTTAGGTTGTGCACTTTCCCTCTGCGCGATTCCTAAAGTTAACTTTGAACAATTCCGCACCACAGGTAAATCTATTTCTCCTCCGTCAGAGTTTGCTTCATTGAACGTGACAAACGGAGTTTGCAATTATAACCGTATCATTTCATATATCAGAATGTGGGTACGTTGTGTAAAGACATTTCTGAATGCAGATTTATTATTGTTTCAGGGAGAATGAAAGCATTCTGTCAGCTCTCCTGGCTCCTTGTGTGGGCGGGATATCAGCACGTTTTATCACAGGACTATGAAGAACGCGGGGACGGACATTTGGTCCGAAGGCAAAGAATTAAGTACCTCTCATCCAATGCACCAGGAGAAAATGAACAAGGTCTATCAACATTTATTTCACTTTGTTGTTTCTTTGACACTTTCTCGCATTTGCCCATTTCTCCGCATTCGGAACTGCTCGCTCATGTGTACTGAGTGTAGGGTAAATCCTATTGCCCGTGCGAACTTCTGATAGCTCCAACTGCCTATAGTAATAGGAGAATTAAAATAAATTCGATCTTCTAGATCAGTGTTTTTCAAACTTTTTTTCCGGAGACCTATTTTTACCAACCGGCCAACCATCGCAACCCACGCTGGCCGACTTTCGCAACCCACGCTGGCTGACCTTAGCGACCCACGCTGGCCGACCTTAGCGACCCACGCTGGCCGACCTTAGCGACCCACGCTGGCCGACCTTAGCGACCCACGCTGGCTGACCTTAGCGACCCACACCGGCTGACCTTAGCGACCCACACCGGCTGACCTTCGCGACCCACACCGGCCGACCTTCGTGACCCACGCCGGCCGGCCTTTGTGGCCCACGCCGGCCAACCTTCAAGGCCTACGCCGGCCGACCTGCGTGACCCACCATTTTCTCTTACCTTGTTTGCTGCTGACACAAATGGAGGAAATGGTTTTGGGCCCCTTTGGCCCTCGTACACGCTTCTCCAATGGAACCTTTTGGATGAAGGTCCGGTGTTGGGAAGTATGGAGTCTTTATCTGTCCAAAGTTCTGCATTTTTTCTTGTAAAGTTTTATCAAATAAAACCCCCCGAACTTGTAAAAAAACCCCAAAATAAATGAAAAAAATAAAATGAATAAAATAAATGAATAAAACCTCCCCGAACTTGTAAAACAAAAAGCTGTGAGTGTTTATAAAAAAAAGCAGCCGCACTGCGCATGTATGCCCGATCATTGGTGCGTATGCACAGAGTTTTGCACATGTGCGCCGATGATCTGGCACGCATGTGCAGTGCGGGCACATTTTTTTTACATGTTTGTGGCCATTTTGAAGGTCACTTGCAGCCGGCATTATTAACAGACGACTGTTGCGCGCAGATTTGCGCGATCGGGAGTGCCGCAATGGACGGCTACGCGACCCTTCCGACACCTGCCCGTGACCCACCCTTGGGTCGCGCCCCCAAGTTTGGCAATGCCTGTTCTAGATAATATTGTACAGACCCACATAATAATAATCTTTATTATTGTCACAAGTAGGCTGACATTAATACTGCAATGAAATTGCTGAGAAAATCCCCTCGCCTCGGTCGCCTGTTTGGATCCATAGAGGGATAATTCAGAATGTCCAATTCACCTAACAGCACATCTTTTGGGACTTGTGGGAGGAAACCGGAGCACCCGGAGGAAACCCATGCAGACACGGGGACAACATGCAGACTCCGCACAGACAGTGACCCAAGCCGGGAATTGAACCCGGGACCCTGGTGCTGTTAAGCAATAGTGCTAAACACTGTGCTACTGTGCTGCCCTATCCAGGACTCCTTTTGCCTCTCCCCCCACCCTTGCAAGGTGGTACATGATTAGCACTGCTGCCTCAAAGCGCCAGGAACTTGGGTTCGATTCCGGCCTCAGGTGACTGTCTCTGTGGTGTTTACACATTCTCCCCATGTCTGTGTGTGAATTTCCTCCCACAGACCAAAGAAGCGCATGTTCGGTGGATTGGCCTTGATCAATCAGCAGGGTTATGAGGATAGCGTGGTGGAGTGGACCTAGATAGTGCTCATTCAAAGGGTCGGTGCAGACTCGATGGGCTGAATAGCCACCTGCTGCACTGTAGGGATTCAACGGAACTGTCCCCATGCCAGCTGGCTGTACTGTAAAAAAAGGTGCCCGGGCCTCCATGTGTCCAATTCTACAGAAGGCCTCAGGATTACACTGTACTGCCGACCAGTCAGGTGAGAAAGTATCGGAAAAATTCAAAGGTATGAAAGTAGCAATGGGGTGGAGTGGCAATCCAACTCTGCCAGCTACTCCGTGAGGGTTCAGGCCGCATAATGAACTTGAAATGTATCGTACATATATAACACTGTGCATTCTCAGCTAAAATAGCTTGTAAAATAAATCACTGAATATAACAGAAATACCACGGAAATTCAAATTCGATAACAGCAAATCACTCAAAACAAGCCCCGAGTAGCGCAGCTTCTGTGTCTCACCCTGCCTTTCCTTTCCCACTCTATCTCCATCTCTTTTACACCTGGATCCCTTCTTGACAGTCTGCAGGGGCCGAGGCCCTGTTCGGGCAATGGGGAGGATTGAATTGAGCGGAAGCCAAGGTGCGGGGGAGGGGGTGGGGAGTGGAGTGGGATAGAACATAGAACAGTACAGTACAATACAGGCCTTTCAGCCCACGATGCTGTGCTGACCATTTACCCTAATCTAAGATCAACCTAACCTAAACCCCTTAAATTTACTGCTGTCTATGTGCCTGTCCAAGAGTCGCTTAAATGTGCCTAATGACTCTGACTCTATCACTCCCGCTGGCATGCATTCCACGCAGCCACTACTCTCTGTGTAAAGAACCTACCTCTGACATCTCCCCTATATCTTCCTCCAATCACCTTTAAAATTATGTCCCCTCGTGACAGCCATCTCCGCCCAGGGGAAAAGTCTCTGCCTATCCACTCTATCCATGCCTCTCATCACCTTGTACACCTCTATCATGTCACCTCTCTTCCTTCTTCGCTCCAGTGAGAAAAGCCCTAGCTCCGTCAACCTTTCTTCATAAGACATGCCCTCCAGCATGTCTTATGTCAGCAACCTGGTAAATCTCCTCTGCACCTTCTCCAAAGCATCCCCATTCTTCCCATAATGAGGTGAACAGAACTGGACACAATATTCCAAGTGTGGACTAACCAGGGTTTTATAAAGCTGCAGCAAAACCTCGCGGCTCTTAATATCATTTCCCGTGTAAATGAAAGCCAACACACCATATGCCTTCTTAACAACCCTATCAACCTGGGTGGCAACTTTTGAGGGATCTATGTACGTGGACCCCAAGATCCCTCTGTTCTTCCACACTTCCAAGAATCCTGCCTTTAACCCTGTATTCAGCATTCAAATTCGACCTTCCAAAATGAATCACTTCACATTTATCTAGGTTGAACTCCATCTGCCATTTCTCAGCCCAGATCTGTATCGTGTCAATGTCCTGTTGTAACCTGCAACAGCCCTCAACAACTCCACCAACCTTCGTGTCATCGGCAAACTTACTAAACCACCCTTCCCCTTCCTCATCCAAGTCATTTATACAAACCACAAGGAGCAGAGGTCCCAGAACAGATCCCTGCAGGACACCACTGGTCACCGATCTCCAAGCGGAATATTTTCCATCCACTACCACTCGCTGTCTTCTTTTGGCCAGCCAATTCTGTATCCAGACAGCCAAATTTCCCTGCATCCCATGCTCCTTGACTTTCTGAATGAGCCTACCGTGGGGAACCTTATCGAAAGCATGACTGAAATCCATATATACCACATCCACTGCCCGCCCTTCATCAATGTGTCTCATCACATCCTCAAAGAATTCAATTAACGCTTGTGAGGCATGACCTGCCCCTAACAAAGCCATGCTGACTGTCTTTAATCAGACTATGTTTTTCTAAATAATCATAAATCTCTCTCAGAATCCTTTCCAGTATTTTGCTCACCACAGACGTAAGACTGACTGGTCTGTAATTCCCAGGGATTTCCCTTTCTTCAACAGGGGAACACATTCGCCTCTCTCCAATCATCCGGTACTACTCCAGTGGAGAGTGAGGACGCAAAGATCATCGCCAATGGCGCAGCAATCTCCTTCCTCGCTTCCCATAGTAACATTGGGTATATCCTGTCTGGCCCAGGGGACTTATCTATCCTGATGCTTTTCAAAATTTCCAGCACATCCTTCTTAATATCAACCTGTTTGAGTCTATTAACCTGATTCACGCTGTTCTCAGGAACAACATGGTCCCTCTCTCGAGTGAATACTGAAGCAAAATATTCATTTAGGGCCTCCCCTACTTCCTCAGACTCTAGGCACAAGTTCCCTCCACTATCCCTGATCGTCCCTACTCTCACTCTGATCAACCTCTTATTTCTCACATAAGTGTAGAATGCCTTGGTGTTTTCCCGAATCCTTCCCACCAGGGCTTTTTCATGCCCCCTTCTAGCTCTCCTAAGTCCATTTTTAAGTTCCTTCCTGGCAACCTTGTAACTCTCTAGAGCCGTGCCAGATCCTTGCTTCCTCAACCTTATGTAAGCTTCCTTCTTCCTTTTGACTAGAAGCTCCACTTCTCTTGTCATCCAAGGCTCCTTCACCTTGCCATTCCTTCTTTGTCTCAGTGGGACAAAGCTATCCAGCACCCGCAGCAAGTGCTCCTTAAACAACTCCCACATTACTGTTGTGCATTTCCCTGAGACAACTGCTCCCACTTTATTCTCCTCAGCTCCTGTCTAAAAACAGTATAATTTCCCCTCCCCCAATTAAATACCTTCCCATACTGTCTGTTCCTATCCCTCTCCATGACTATGGTAAAGGTCAAGGAGTTGTGGTCACTGTCACCAAAATGCTCTCCCACTGAGATATCCGACACCTGGCCTGGTTCGTTGCCAAGCACCAAATCCAATATGGCCTCTCCCCTAGTCGGCCTATCTACATATTGAGTCAGGAATCCTTCCTGGACACACCTGACAAAATCTGCTCCATCCAAACCTTTTGCACTAAGTAGGTTTCAGTCAATATGAGGGATGTTGAAGTCACCCATGACAACAACTCTGTGACTTCTGCACCTTTCCAAGATCTGCAGCCCAATCTATTCCTCCATCTCCCTACTGATATTGGTGGGGAGGGGGGGGGGGGGGGTCTACAGAAAACTCCCAATAAAGTGACTACTTTCGTTTTTCTGACTTCCACCCACACTGACTCAGTAAACAAACCCTCCTCGACTACCTCCTTTACTGCAGCTGTGATGCACTCCCTAATTAACAGTGCCACTCCCCCTCCTCTTTTACCTCCCTTTCTATGGAGGGATGAACGAAGCCGATTTAGGGGAGGAGGCGCAGGTGGAGCTATGGTGAAAGGTGCTGTGGATGGAGCTGGGGATGCAAGGCTGTGAAAGGAGGTGGGGGGGAATGGATTAAGCTGGTGGGGTGTAACCATGGATGGAGACGGAGGCCTCACTCTCTCCCACACACCCTGCCCTGTCCCAAAATTGTTGCAGGTTCCTCCCAGTTCATCACCAGATCGGTGGTCAGCAGCTTCCTGCTCCTGGTCCCGGATCTCGGGCCTCGCTCTCCCTGCAGCCTTGGCCTCTGGTGACAGCAGCAATCACTCCAGCATCGGCTGGGTTGTGGGATTGACGCAAATCAACAAAAAGGCTCTGTAGAATAAACAACATTAAATGGGGTGACTTAAAGTGAAGGCGTATTGTACCACACAGCTGGTATAAAGCATAGACTAGAATAGCCCATTATCAAAACGATTTAAAAATGAATGAACCTATTTAATCGTGTAAACATTGTGCTGACAAACTGCTTGTCTTTCTGTGGGGGAAATGCCAAAATGAAATTATTGACAAATTGTGTTATTTTTGTTTTCCTTCATTCCAGTACTGCAATTCCTTAGGTCATAAAATAGGTTAATGGTGCCAAAAATCAATCCATCTTTTGTTCTAATTTTTTAGAGGAGGATTGCAGTTTGGAGATTGCATTCCTGTTGGACAGTTCGGAAAGTGCTAAGGACTTCAACCATAATCGGGAGAAGAGCTTTGTTCTGGACTTTGTGGACCGCCTGCAGCAGCTGCGGGTATCAAGTGGCCGCAGGCTGGTGCCCAGAGTGGCGCTGCTCCAGTACAGCAGCACGGTGCTCATTGAGCAGACGTTCCGCGACTGGAGTGGCCCAGCCGCTTTCAGGGCCCATGTCGCCCCCCTTGGCTACATTGGACATGGCACCTACACTACATATGCCATCACCAACCTGACCCAGCTCTACCTGAATGAGGCAGCCCCGGGCAGCGTCAGGTTGGCCGTGCTCATGACCGACGGCGTGGACCACCCGAGGAACCCGGACATCTATGCGGCTACGGCTGAAGCCAAGAACCAAGGCATCAAGTTCTTCACGGTGGGCATGTCACCCGTGGCCACCGAGCCACCCAATGCAGCCAAACTGCGCCTTTTAGCCAGTCCACCTGCTTCCCGCTTCGTCCACAACCTGCAAGACAACACCGCCCTGGGAAAGCTCTTCCTAGAAGTGGTAAGTAGTATAGCACACACAAGCACGTTCTAACACACCCCCCCCCCCCCCCCCCCCGCCAACATCAGCATGTTCATATGCACAGGATCGTATGCTCTCATCTCTACATCAGCACAACTAGGAACAGACCCTCGCGTGTACACTTTCACATTCACTGGAGCACGACAGATGCCTCCACACTGACACAGACACATGTCTCTGCACTGACACAGCCACACTCACTGGAACACGGACACATGTCTCTGCACTGACACCAGTGTCACTCACTGGAACACCGACATATACCTCAACACAGACACGGTCTCACTCACTGAAACACGGATATATGCATCTGCACAGTCACAAGCACTGGAACACACACACATGCCTCCGTACCTACACATTTGCACTCACAGGAACACAGACATGCCTCTGCACCGACACAGTCACACTCACTAGAACACAGACACATGCCTCCGCACTGACAGTTATGATGCACTATCAATTACAACGAGACGAGAATAGAATATAATCGAGGCTTTATTACACTGAGATGTGCGGCCTCCTACAGCAGCTGACGAAATGGCTGCTGTATGGAGAGCACACATATTTATACTCCGCCTACTGGGTGGAGCCAGCAGGCAGTAATCTACCCCCATACCTGTAGTACAGGGGCCTCACCGTAAAACACATATATACAATAGAATACATCAGTGGTGACTACCACATTCACCTCCTGTTTAAAATGAGTCTAGCGGGGGTGGTGGAAAACTATATACATACCAATTGCTTTTAACAGAGAAGGTTACAAATTTAGACGGTCCGGTGCCTTGATCTGTCGTCGAGAGCGCTGCAGTGCTGGTGGCGACTCAGGTGTCAGCTTGGTCTTCGGTGACTCCGGGAGCGTTTCGAAATCCTCTTCATCCCCGGGTGGGAGCAAGGGGAGGATGGATTGTCCTGGAGCGGGGGCTGCAGTGGGATGCGCCAGTGGAAGGGAGGGTGGCGCTGGGGCAGGGGGGTTGTGTTGGGAACCAGCTGGTGCCACGTCCCTGAGGGAGACTGTGTCTTGGAGGCCGTCGGGGTACGCTACGTAAGCGTACTGCGGGTTGGCGTGGAGTAGCTGTGCCCTCTCAACCAACGGGCCCGCCTTGTGGAGTCGCACGTGTTTACAGAGGAGAACGGATCCTGGAGCTGCCAGCCATGTTGGGAGCGAAATCCCGAAGGTGGACTTCCTGGGGAAGACAAAGAGACGTTCATCGGGGGTTTTGTTAGTCGCGGTGCACAGGAGCGACCGAATGGAGTGAAGTGCGTCAGGGAGGACCTCCTGCCAGCGGGAGGCCGGGTGATTTCTGGACCGTAGGGCCAGCTGGACGGCCCTCCAGACTGTCCCATTCTCCCGCTCCACCTGCCCATTTCCCCTGGGGTTGTAGCTGATCGTCCTGCTCGAGGCAAAGCCCCTGTTGAGCAGGAACTGGCGCAGCTCATCGCTCATAAATGAGGATCCCCGGTTGCTGTACGTAGGCAGGGAAGCCGAACAGAGCGAAGATTGTGTTGAGGGCTTTGATGACGGTGGCAGATGTAATATCAGGGCATGGGATGGCGAAGGGGAATCGGGAATATTCGTCGACCACACTGAGGAAGTACGTGTTGTGGTCGGTGGAGGGGAGGGGCCCTTTGAAGTCCACGCTGAGGCGATCAAAGGGGCGGGATGCTTTCACCAGGCGCGCACGGTCTGGCTGGGAGAAGTGCGGTTTACACTTCGCGCATACCTGGCAGTCTCTGGTGATAGCTCTGACTTCCTCGATGGAGTGGGGCAGATTGTGGGCCTTAATGAAGGGGTAAAAACAGGTGACTCTTGTGACAGAGATTGTCGTGCAGGGTCCGAAGTCGGCCCACTTGTGCGCTGGCACATGTACCTCAGGACAGGGCATCGGGGGTCTCGTTGAGCTTACCGGGGTGATACAAAATCTTGTAATTGTAGGTGGAGAGCTCGATCCTCCACCTCAAGATTTTATCATTTTTGATCTTGCCCCGCTGTGTGTTGTTGAACATGAAAGCAACAACCGTTGGTCAGTGAGGAGAGTGAATCTCCTGCTGGCCAGGTAATGCCTCCAATGTCGCACAGCTTCAATGATCACTTGGGCCTCCTTTTCGATGGAGGAGTGACGAATTTCGGAGGCATGGAGGGTGCGAGAAAACAATGCCACGGGCCTGCCTGTCTGGTTGAGGGTGGCAGCCAGAGCGACGTCTGATGCACTTGAACACATACACATGCCTCCAAAACCGACACAGTTACACTCACTGGAACATAGACACATTCCTCAGCTCCGACACAGTCGCACTCATTGGAACACAGACACATTACTCCATGATGTGACCATCAATTTACTCGAGACACGATAGGAAGTAAACTGTGGTTTTAATAGACTTACAACTGAGCCTGCCTGCGACCAGAAGAACTGAGGGCAGACTCACAAAGCTGCAGCACTTTATACTTCCGGTAGTGGGAGGGGTCATGGGCGGAGACATGGGCGGAGCTGAGGGTGGAGCCCTGTACAAGCTCCTCATCTCCCCCTGTGGGCAGAGCCACGCAATGGCTCACAGACAGAGCCCACAAGGACACAATGCTATACAGTGTGAACGCAATACTATACAGTGTGAATTACATGCTGTACATTCACCACACTCCACATCTACACAGTTGCACTCCCTAGAACACAGACACATGTCTCTGCACTAACATAGTTACAGTCACCGGAACACCGACACTGGAACACAGACACAAGCCTCTGCACCGATACATTCACTGGAACACGGACACTGGAACACAGACACACGCCCCTGCACTGACATAGTTATACTCACTGGAACATAGAACGTGGACAGAGACACACACCTTCCCACCGACACAGTCTCACTCACCAGAACACATTATATGTGGACTTGCACTAAAGGTTTGAGCGTTGAGTTGATTGTCAGTTTTAACATCCTCTGATTTTACTCTCCACGTACTTCAAAAGAAAGTAAAATAAGGTTGGCTGAGAAACTGGCATTTACCTGATCATATTAATTTTCTGTCTGATGTGTTATTTAAAACTATGCCATTGCACTGATGCACAGAAAGATCTGTACTCATGTCATAAGATTCAGATCTCCATGTCCTCACAGTAATGTTCAAACAATCTGGCAAGACATAAATCTGACACCCAATCAGAATTTACCCTTTTGTGCTGAACGAATGTTAAAATTGTGGTTCCCTTTTCAGACAGATGTTTACTCGCATTCACACACTTAATTCACACTTGGGTCTCTGACATTTATTTTTCATTTTATGAACATTTTCGGAGGTTCCTCATGTCACTTTGACTTGACACTCCCAACATTTTCCGTGTTATTTTCATAGGTCTCTTGGAACTCTAAGCAGGGGGATTGAGTTTCGGAACCACAAGGTCATGCTGCAGCTGTACATAACTCTGGTGCGGCCACACCTGGAGTACTGCGTGCAGTTCTGGTCACCACATTATAGGAAGGATGTGGAAGCTTTGGAAAGGGTTCAGAGGAGATTTACTAGGATGTTGCCTGGTATGGAGGGAAGGTCTTATGAGGAAAGGCTCAGGGAATTGAGGTTGTTTTCGTTAGAGAGGAGAAGGCTGAGAGGTGACTTAATAGAGACATATAAGATAGTCAGAGGGTTAGATAGGGTGGACAGTGAGAGTCTTTTTCCTCGGATGGTGATGACCAACACGAGAGGACATAGCTTTAAATTGAGGGGTGATAGATGTAGGACAGATGTCAGAGGCAGTTTCTTTACTCAGAGAGTAGTAGGGGTGTGGAACGCTCTGCCTGCAATAGTAGTAGACTCGCCAACTTTAAGGGCATTTAAGTGGTCACTGGATAGACATATGGATGAAAATGGAATAGTGTAGGTCAGATAGGCTTCAGATGGTTTCACAGGTCGGCGCAACATCGAGGGCCGAAGGGCCCGTACTGCGCTGTAGTGTTCTATGTTCTATGTTCTAAGTCATCATGTAGGATCCATATTATTTCCATTGATCGTCTGGAATTCTACAGATATACAGAATGTTCTCAAATGTTTAAAAATAATGTGTATAATGCAAATTTTGAAACGTTAATGCCTTCCAAATACAGTAATAATAAGTACTCTGTGAGAGTTTTCAAGCTGGAGTCCAAAGTGCAGACATTGAAGGGCATCAGGAGGGGATCAGTTACCGAGAACAATATTTCCACCACCACCGCAGGGTATTTTGCGGTAGCAGAGGTAGTCTGCCATTGGCTGGCAGTGATATCTAAAAGCACAAAAGTTTTGCAACAAAATAGATGAATTACTGTTACAGGTAGAAATAAATCATTTGTTTTTACCTAATATCCATATGGAGAAGTGGCTGCAGAGTGCCCCCTCATATAAGCTTGGCGGAGATTCACCAATATCGCAGCTAAGTGTTGACGCCGGCATCAAAACCGGCGCGAGCGATGCCGGCGTCAACGGGCCTCCAGGCCCCGTAATCCTCCTCTTCTTCGGGGGCTAGAATGGCGCTGGAGTGATGTGCGCTGCTCCGGCACCGAAAGCCGGCTCTACATGGCCTGTGCGGGTCCGCGCATGCGCGTGGTTGCCGTCTCTGTGCCGGCCCCAGGACAACATGGCGGAGCTCTACAGGGGCCCGGCGTGGAGGAACATAGCCCACCCAACCCCCCCTGGAATGATGCACAGTCGCCGCGGCGCTGGTTGGGGGCTGCCCCCCCCCGGCGATTCTCCGCGCTCGACAGGCCAAGTGCCCATCGAGTTCCGCCGAGTCCCGCTGGCGTCGTTTGCATATAATCCTACCCAGGGAGACCTCGGCATTCTGGCTGCGGGGGCAATCCTAGTAGGGGTGGAAGGGATATCCCGTGGCGGGGCTCTTATGTTCCTCTGCACCAGGCCCCTGTAGATCTTCGCCATGATGCGTGGGGGCCGGCGTGGAGACGGCAACCCATGCGCATGCGCGGTCCTGCGTCGGCCTTGCTGGGGCCTGTATCAGCAGCTGGAGCTGCCTGAAGCGCTCCAGTGCATTGCTGGCCCCCAGTGGGTTGGGGGATCGCTGCTCCTAGCGGCCAGGTGACACCGTCGTAAAGCGCTCCGGCGTTTATGACGGCATCAACACTCTGCCGCTAAAACGGAGAATTCCGCCCAAGGTATATGTTGTAACATACTGGCATGGATTGAGTATTGGTTTACTGACAGAAAACGCGCTGCAAGGTATTCCTGTGCCCGCCGAACACTTCGTCCCGTTCGGATTGCAAACATGCTCTCAAAGCAACCCCTCTACCTCAACCAGCACCCGGGACCCTGCCAGACATGACCCCGGAAACGTAACCAGCGCCCTGGTCCCCGCCAGCACCCTGGACCCCGCCAGGCGCAACCACCTACCTTCCACAAGTTCAGACTCCTCCTCCTATCGGATCCCGAGACCATCCAGCCTCAGCCGCCAACCGGGGAAGCGAGGGAAACACGGCGATCTGCAGGTTGGACTGAAGCAACGCGGTTTCAAGACCCCTCTCCCAGAATACTCCTGGCCAACGGTCAAGCGATCGAAAACGAGCTGGACGAACTTAATGCTAGACTTACCTCTCAGAGGGAAGTAAGAGACTGCTGTGTGCTCTGTTTCACAGAGACATGGCTCACCCCCTCCTCACCAGATTGTGCCATACAACCTGAATGCTTCTCAATTCACCGGGCGGACAATACCGAGCCATCAGGCAAAGCAAAGGGTGGAGGGGTTTGCCTCCTCATCAACTCCTCCTGGTGCTTGGATGTGGCGACCCTGGCGACTTACTGCTCCCCGGACCTGGAATACCTGACCGTGAAGTATCGCCCATACTATCTTTCATGTGAGTTCACTTCAGCCATTATCATAGCGTCTACATCCCACTCCAGGCAGAAGTGAGGAAGGCGCTGGACGAACTGCACACAGTTATAAACAACTATGGAACAAAACACCCAGAGGCCTTGTTCATTGTGAACGGAAACTTCAACAAGGCCAACCTCAAGAGTGTACTGCCAAAATTCCACCAGCACATCTCCTGTCCCACCGGGGGCAACAACACTCTTGACCACTGCTACTCAAAAATCAAGGGCGCCTACTGTTCCATCCCCGGCCGCACTTTGGGAAATCAGACCTTAAGACGGTGCTCCTTCTCCTGGCTTACAAGCAGAAACTCAAGCTGGAGAATTCAGCTAAGAAGGTTGTGCAGTGGTGGTCTGATGAGACAGAAGAGCTCTTACATGACTGCTCAGAGATAGTGGACTGGTCCATATTTAAGAACTCAGCGACCAACTTAAATGAGTATGCCACCACCGTCACAGACTTCATCAGCAAATGTGTGGACAACTGCATGCCAAAGAAAGTGGTATGTAAGTTCCCCAACCGGAAACCATGGCTCAATCGTGCGATTGACTCCCTACTGAAGGACAGGTCTGAGGCGATCAAGTCAGACGACCCTGACCTATACAAGAAATCCAGGTACGACCTCCGCAAAGCCTTCCGAGATGCCAGAAGAGAATATCAAACCAAGCTAGAGTCACAGACAGACTCTCGGCGGTTGTGGCAAAGACTAAACAACATAACGGGCTACAAAGCGAAGCCGAGCAGTATCTCTGGCAGCAGCGCACCCCTCCCCGATGAACTTAATGCATTCTATGCTCAGTTCGAGCAGGTAACCAACAATCCGCTGTCGAGTGCCCCAGCCGCCCATAACTCACCCATACCCACCATCACAGCTTCCAAACTCAGATCGGCCTTCCTGAAAGTGAACCCTCGGAAGGCGACGGGCCCGGATGGGATCCCTGGTCATAGCACTCAGAGCCTGCGCATACCAGCTGGCAGAGGTGTTCGCGGACATCTTTACCCTGTCCCTACTCCACTCCGAGGTCCCCACCTGCTTCAAGAAGACCACCATCATAACGGTGCCAAAGAAGAATCAGGCAACATGCCTCAATGACTACCATCTGGTGGCCCTGACTTCAGTCGTAATGAAGTGCTTCGAGAGGTTGGTCATGAAGCGCATCGCCTCCATACTCCCAGAACACCTTGATCCACTGCAATTCGCATACCGCTGCAACCGGTCCACAGCACACGCCATTTCCCTACACTCATCCCTAGAGCATCTCGACAACAAGGACTCTTACATCAGACTCCTATTTATTGACTACAACTCCGCCTTCAACACCATAATCCTAGCCAAGCTCATATCAAAGCTGCAAAACCTAAGACTTGGCTCCCCACTCTGTAACTGGATCCTCGATTTTCTGACCAACAGACCACAATCAGTAAGAATGAACAACAACACCTCCTCCACAATAGTCCTCAATACCGGGGCCCTGCAAGGCTGTGTACTTAGCCCTCTACTCTACTCTCTGTACACACACAACTGTGTGGCAAAATTTGGTTCCAACTCCATCTACAGGTTTGCTGACGATACGACCATAGTGTGACGGATCTTGAATAACGACGAGTCAGAATACAGGAGAGAGATAGAGAACCTAGTGGAGTGGTGCAGCGACAACAATCTCTCCCTCAATGCCAGCAAAACTAAAGAGCTGGTCATTGACTTCAGGAAGCAAAGTACTGTACACACCTCTGTCAGTATCAACGGGGCCGAGGTGAAGATGGTTAGCAGCTTCAAATTCCTAGGGGTGCACATCTCCAAAAATCTGTCCTGGTCCACCCACGTCGACGCTACTACCAAGAAAGCACAACAGTGCCTATACTTCCTCAGGAAACTAAGGAAATGCGGCATGTCCACATTAACTCCTACCAAATTTTACAGATGCACTATAGAAAGCATCTTATCTGGCTGCATTACAGCCTGGTATGGCAACTGCTCGGCCCAGGATCGCAAGAAACTTCAGAGAGTCGTGAACACAGCCCAGTCCATCACACGATCCTGCCTCCCATCCATTGATCCATCTACACCTCCTGCTGCCTAGGGAAAGTGGGCAGCATAATCAAAGACCCCTCCCACCTAGCTTACTCACTCTTCAAACCTCTTCCATCAGGCAGGAGATACAGAAGTCTGAGAACACGCATGAACAGATTCAAAAACAGCTTCTTCGCCACCGTTACCAGACTCCTAAATGACCTTCTTATGGACTGACCTCATTAACACTACACCCTATATGCTTCAACCGATGCCGGTGCTTATGTTTGTTACATTTGTGTACCTTCTGTTGCCCTATTATGTATTTTCTTTTATTCCCTTTTCTTCCCATGTACTTAATGATCTATTGAGCTGCTCGTGGAAAAATACTTTTCACTGTAACTCGGTACACGTGACAATAAACAAATCCAATCCAATCCAACCCATAGGGTGTGTTGTTTGGGCCTCGCCCACCACCAGGATTGTCAGTCCTGCTGAAAGTCTGTGGACTTTTGGCTGGGCCACTGAAATTCTCAGAGGTTCCCGCCATGATGGGCTTGAAAATCCTGCCCACAGTATGACGAAACAGGTCATTTTCAGGTTGGCAGACTGTAAGTAATGGGGCACCACAAGAATCAGTGCTTAAGAAGAGGAGGGAATTCAACAAGAGTAATGTATCTAAGATTGAGGATGAAATTAGACCAACGGGGAAGGCAGAGGCGCAGTTGAGGAAAGTGAAAGGGCCAGTCTACGAGTATGGGGAGAAAGCAAGTAGGATGCTGGCGCACCAACGTCACAGAAGAAAGGCAGCCAGGGAGATCGGGGGAGTGAGGGATAAGGAAGGTAATACGGTGTTGAGCCCAGAGAGGATCAATGAAGTCTTTAAGGAGTTTTATGGGAAGCTGTATGAGTCAGAACCCCCGAGGGGAGGGGAAGGGATGAAGCAATTTTTGGATCGATTGAGGTTCCCAAGGGTGGACGAGGATCGGGTGGAGGGACTGGGGCCCCGATTGAGTTGGAGGAGATAGTTAAGGGACTGGCAAGTATGCAGTCGGGCAAGGCCCCGGGTCCGGACGGCTTCCCTGTAGAATTTTATAAGAGGTTCTCGGAGCTGCTGAGCCCACTCATGCTCAGAACTTTTAACGAGGCAAAGGAGAGAGGAACCCTCCCCCCGACGATGTTGCAGGCATTGATCTCGCTCATTTTGTAGAGGGAGAAGGATCCGCTTCATTGTGGGTTCTACAGGCCGATATCGCCCCTGAATGTAGATGCCAAATTGTTGGCAAAAGTCCTGGCTACCAGAATAGAGGACTGTGTCCCAGGAGTGATTGAGGAGGATCAGACGGGTTTCGTCAAGGGCAGGCAATTGAACACGAATGTGAGGAGGCTCCTGAATATTATTATGATGCCCTCGGAGGGCGGGGACGCAGAAGTAGTGGCTGCAGTGGATGCTGAGAAGGCCTTTAACAGGGTGGAGTGGAGTACCTGTGGGAAGTGTTAGGTAAGTTTGGATTAGGGGAGGGATTCATAGAGTGGGTGAAGCTACTGTATCAGGCCCCCGTAGTGAGTGTGTCCACGAACCGGCTGAGGTCGGAGTATTTCAGGCTGTACCGAGGGACGAGGCAGGGGTGCCCCCTATCCCTGCGACTATTTGCCCTGGCAATTGAGCCATTGGCCATAGCGCTGAGGACTTCGAGGAACTGGAAGGGGCTGGTCCGGGGTGGGGGGGGGGGGGGGGGGGAACACACACACCGGGTTTCCCTCTACGCGGATGACCTACTATTGTATATTTCGGACCCACTAGATGGGGGAGGTCATGCGGATCCTGGGGGACTTTGGGAGCTTCTCGGGTACAAGTTGAACGTGGGGAAAAGTGAGCTGTTTGTAATCCACGCTAGGGGTCAGGAGGGGAGACTGGATGGTGGAGAGGAACTTTCGATATTTAGGTATACAGATGGCTAGGAACTGGGATGCCCTACACAGGCTTAACTTATCTCGGCTGGTAGAGCAGATGGAGGGAGACTTTAAAAGGTGGGACATGCTCCCGCTTTCACTGGCGGGAAGAGTGCAGACTGTAAAAATGACGGTCCTACCCAGATTCCTGTTCGTTTTTCAGTGCCTCCCCATTTTCATCCCCAAATCCTTCTTCAAGTGGGCGAACAGGATTATCACAGGATTTGTGTGGGAAAACAAGACCCCGCGGGTCAAAAGACTGTTCCTGGAACGTAGCCTGGGTGGGGGGAGGGTTGGCACTGCCGAACTTCTGTAGTTACTATTGGGCGGTGATGCACCATCAATTGGACTCGATTCGTGAAGTAATTCCAAACAACAGGCTTAATACACTAGATATGTGCCCGGCAGTAGACGTACAGAGAAAGGTCGACTGCCAGCCGGTACGGGTTCTTATACCCCGCCTCGTAGGTGGAGCTACCAACCTCTCAGCCAATCACCGGGTAGTCACATGACTAGCCTCAGCCAATTGGCAGAGAGGCACATGACTTGCCTGAGCCAATGGGCAGCGAGTCTTCTGCACCAATGGCAGCATGGTTCTAAGGTACCGTAATCGCCCTAGTCATACTACCACAGGTGGCTAATGTGGCCATGATTAGGAAATGGGTAATGGAGGAGGGGCCGGCGTGGGGGCGGCTTGAGGCGGCGTCATGCAAAGGCACCATCCTAGGGGCACTAGTAATGGCACGGCTTCCGTTCTCGCCGGCACGATACACCACAAGCCCGGTGGTGTCGGCGGCACTGAGGGTCTGGGGTCAGTGGAGGAGGCACAGGAAGGAGGAGGGGGCCTCAGATTGGACCCCGATACGGAACAACCATAGATTTGCTCCGGGCAAGATAGACGGGGGGTTCCAAGGCTGGTATAGGGCAGGCATTAGAAGGATGGGAGACCTGTTTATAGATGGGACTTTCCCTAGCTTGAAGGCGCTGGAGGAGAAGTTCGGCCTGCCCCCGGGAATGCTTTCAGATACCTCCAGGTCCGGGACTTTCTCAAAAAACAGGTGGGGACATTTCCGCGGCTACCGCCTCGAAGGATACAGGACAGAGTGGTATCTGGCATCTGGGTAGGAGAGGGGAAGGTGTTGGACATATACCAGGAGCTGCAGGAGGCGGAGGAAGCCTCAGTGGAGTTGAAGGGCAAGTTGGAGGAGGAGCTGGATGAGGGCCTGTGGGCCGATGCCCTGGGCAGGGTAAATTCCTCCTCATCATGTGCTAGGCTCAGCTGAATTCAGTTTAAGGTGGTGCACCGGGCTCACATGACGACGGCGAGAATGAGTAAGTTCTTTGGGGTGGAAGACAAGTGCGCGAGATGTGTAGGACCATGTCCATATGTTTTGGGCATGCTCGGTGCTTAAAGAATTCTGGCAGAGCTTTGCGAGGGCTATGTCCAGGATTTTGGACATGCGGGTGATGCCGAGTCCAGGAATAGCAATCTTTGGGGTGTCAGAGGATCCGGGAGTGCAGGAAGCGAAAGAGGCCGAAGTGTGGGCCTTTGCCTCCCTGCTAGCCCGGAGTGATGGGGTTCTCCAGGCGGTGGCAACCTTTCCTTGACTTTCTAGGGGAACAGTAAAATGTCAACAGTAGCAGCAACTGGGGGGGGGGGGGGGGGGGGGGGGGGGGGGGGGGGTGGGGGGGGAATTGTCTGTTTAATGTATATTTGAGTTTTGTATAATGATAACAGCCACCTAGTTTTGTTAAATATTTTTTGTTTATTTTTCTGTTATGTAAAAATTCTGGTTGGAAAAAGTTTTAATAAAAACAATTTTTAAAAAAGGATGGAATTAGACAGGCAAGTAAGCTGTGGGGAGGACACAGAGACTGCAAAGGGTTATAGACAGGTTAGGTGAGTGGGCAAGTACATGACTGATGGATTATAGTGTAGAGAAAGATAAAGATAGTCACTGGAGGAGGAAGAAGTAAAAAAGCAGATTATTTTTTTAAAGGTGAGAGACTGGAAAATGTTGGCATGCAAAGGAACCGAGGTGCCCTTGCATATGCATCACAGTAAGCTATCTTGCAGGTACAACAGCAGTTAGGAAAGTGCAGGTACATTATTCAGAATCTGCTGTCTGAAAACTGGATATTCCATTAAATTACATACATATGAACATACAAATTAAGAGCAGAAGTAGGCCATTTGACCTCTCCAGCCTGCTCCGCTATTCAATAAGATCATGGCTGACCTGATTGTGGCCTCAACTCCACATTCTGCAAACCCCAGATAAACCTTTGACACCTTTGTTGGTGAATAGTTTATCTATCTTTCTAAACTCCAATGCATACAGGCCCAGCCTGTGCAACCTTTCCTCAGAAAACAATGCTCCCATCCCAGGTATCGATTGAACCTTCAGTGAACTGTGTCTAAGGCATTTATGTCCTTCCATAAATAAGGAGACTAAAACTATACATAGTACTCGAGATGTGGGCCGGAATTCTCCGATCATTCGCTGGCAGCAGGATTTTCCGGTCTTGCTGGCAGCGCATCCTCGCCTGCAGGTTGGGCAGCACGGTAGCACAGTGGTTAGCACTGCGGCTTCACAGCACCAGGGACCCGGGTTTGATCCCCGGCTTGGGTCACTGTCTATGCGGAGTCTGCACGTTCTCCCCGTGTCTGCGTGGGTTTCCTCCGTGGTGCTCCGGTTTCCTCCCACTAGTCCCGAGAGACGTGCTTGTTGGGTAATTTGGACATTCTGAATTCTCCCTCTGTGCACCCCGAACAGGTGCCGGAATGTGGCGACTAGGGGCTTTTCACAGTAACTTCATTGCAGTGTTAATGTAAGCCTACTTGTGACAATAAAGATGATGATTATTACTATAGGTTTACCGGTGTTGTGAGATGGCTTCAATGGGAATGCCTATTAACAGCAGCGGGATCAGAGAATCCCACCATCAGTGAACGCCGCGCCTCTTCCCAGCGCCGAGAAACACATGGCTGTGTGGCTGGAGAATCCTGCCTGTGGTCCCAGCAACACCCTATACAACTATAGCAACACATCCCTGATTTTATATTAGATTCCCCTTGCAATAAATGATAACATTCCATTTTCCTTCCCAATCACTTGCTGTACCTGCATACTAAGTTTTTTTCCTGATTAGTGTACCAGGACACCCAGATCCTTCTGCAGTTCTGCAATCTCTCTCCATTTAAATATTATGCTGCTTTTCTATTCTTCTGCCAAAGTGGTCAAGTTCACATTATAGACCACCTGTCAAATTTCTGCCCATTCACTTAACCTATCTATATCCCTTTGCAGATTCTTTGGTCCCTCCACACCTTACTGTCCTACCTACCGTGTGTCATCAGCAAATTTAACATCCATACATTCTGTCCCTTCATCCTAGTCATTGATATAAATTGTAAAAGGTTGAGGCCCTGGACTGATCCCTGTGGCATTCTACTCATCACAAAAAATACACCTTTATCCCTACTCTCTGCTTCCTGTTAGCCAACCAATCCTCTATCCATGCTAATATGAAATGAAAAATGAAAATGAAATGAAAATCGCTTATTGTCACAAGTAGGCTTCAAATTAAGTTACTATGAAAAGCCCCTCGTCGGCACATTCTGCTGTCTGTTCGGGGAGGCTGGTACGGGAATTGAACTGTGCTGCTGCCCTGCCTTGGTCTGCTTTCAAAGCCAGCAATTTAGCCCTGTGCTAAACCTGCCCCTTTTAATATATTACTATCGTACCATTTTGCATGATAACCTTTGGTGTGATATCTCATCCAATGCCTTCTGGAAAGCTAAGCACTGCACATCCACAGGTTCCCCTTTATCCATATTGCTTGTTGCTTCCTCAAAGAGCTCCAATAAATAAGTCAAATGTGATTTCCCTTTCACAAAGCCATGTTGACTCTGTCTTATTGCATTGAGTCTGCCTTATTGCATTGAGATTTTCTAAGTGCCTCCTTAACAATAGATTCCAACAATTTCCCTGTGACAGATGTTAAGCTAAAACTGGCTGCATATTCCTGCTTTCTGTCCCTATCCTTTCTTGAATAAAGGAGTCATATTCGGTATTTTGCAATCTGATGGCATCTTTCTAAAATCTAGGGAAGTTTGAAAATGTAAAACCAGTGCATCAAATTGATGGCGACTTGTCTGTTTTGAAGGCAGTGCACTCTGATTCCAAAGTGGCTATCCATATCAAAAGAGGCACCCAGCGCTTGTGTCTCAAATCGGCAGGAGTGCTTTTGCATCTACCAATCTGAGGCCTAATGCCTATTTTATGCTCTCCATTTCATAGAATCCCTACAGTGCAGAAGGAGACTATTCGGCCCATTGAGTCTGCACCAGCCCTTGGAAAGAGCACCCCTATTTAAGCCCACGCCTCCACCCTATCCCTGTTACCCAGTTACCCCACCTTTTTGGCCACTCCGGGCAATTTAACCTAACCGGCACATCTTTGGACTGTGGGAGGAAACCGGAGCACCCGGAGTAAACCCACACAGACATTGGGAGAAAGTGCAAACTCTACACAGACAGTCACCCGAGGCCAGAATTGAACCCGGGTCCTGGAACCATGAGGCAGCAGTGCTAACCACTGTGCCGCTGTACCCCATTTATGCAATTAGTTTGTCCTGAGTGATCATTTGAATGATGGAGGCTTGTTGCTATCTCTTACATTAAAGCGGGTTTTGTTGAGTGGTAAGTAAATAGCATTACAAAGGGGCATGTTTCTAGAAGTACAAGTAAGATGTTTAATATTCTGAAAGTATGGGTGGCATAGTGGCACAGTGATTAACACTACTGTCTCACAGCACCTAGGTGACTGTGTGGAGTCTGCACATCCTCCCCGTGTGTGTGTGTGGGTTACCTCCGGGTGCTCTGGTTTCATCCCACAGTCCAAAAATGTGCAGGTTAGGTGGACTGGCCATGCTAAATTGCCCCTAGGTGTCCAAAGGTTAGATGTGGTTATGGGAACGGCGCGAGCGTGAGGGCCTAGGTCGGGTGCTCTTTCGGAGGATTGGTGCAGACTTGACGGGCCGAATGGCCTCCTGCACTGTAGGAATTCTAAGATCCTTCTATGATTCTATGCCTGTCAGGTGATATGACATGTGATATATTACTTCAGTAAATTTGCCCATTTTAGTGTGTGGCAAACCAATGACTCATCCAAGATAAAGCAGGACCACAAGGATATAAGTGATGTGATTGGCTGCATTATATCTGAATGGGATAGGCTTGATGGTCAGATAGTCTTTTCATGCCTTCTTTTCATTTGTTTGTATTTTAATGTAAGATGTTAGACTACCTGTTAATAACTTCATAGGAATATTACTGGTAAATGATTTTTATTTTGGAAATAGTTTTCATACACCATAGTGTTAGCCGCAATGTACCTGTGGCTGTCGACTGCTCTATCACTTGCTATTCAGAGAGGATCATCAGAGAGAAATGAGATATGTTGCTGACAAGCACCTGTTTGTTATCTGGAAATAGCACCATGGGAAACTGGGAGGAATGTATAAAGGGCATCTGAATTGATAGTGCCTGTTTTCCACTACCACCCAAAGACAAAATTGCCCCCAACTGCACCCAAATTCACCGCAAACATCCTTCCCTCCAAAGTTCATTGTGGATTTGTTTAGATAGGCTGTTCTCGGGCAGTGGCTGTGCAACTGAGGTTATATTAAGAATGAAATAATGTTGATGAATTAAATCTGCATAATTACACTTCATGGAAATATAAATTGGTGTCACCGTACACAATGAGTGCCTGCGATAAATTACTTTGTATTAAAAGCATCATTCTGGTAAGGACAGCACCAAAATAGCAAATGTAACTTCCCAAACCCGTACACTCATTAGGAGATTCTCTGACCTGTCTGTCTCTCAAGCATGAGTGGGTACTGGGAGTGTGGGATCCAGTAGTGACGTTCTAAAGTGCAATTCAATTTCAGAAAACTAATTTTTGTTCCTTATCTTTGCAGGCGGAGTTGGCTGATGAAGGAGTAAGTGTGACTTGTTTCCAAAGAAATTAATTTATAGATATGATATATAAAATTATCTTTTGCTTATGGAATATTAGGTAGATCATTCAATTGCTATCAACTTTTCACATGATCGATATAGCAAGATCTGTAGAATGAGCCAGCTTATTTTAAGATGCATTTTCTTTTCAGGATGAGAAATACCCATAAGATTAGCCCCACCTCTTACTGGAATCTTTCTTATATCCCTCACACTTTCTTCCACCCACACCCAGTTCCTGGGAGAAGCAGACCTGTGTCCAATTTAAAAAAAACACTATTAAAGTTTGCAAGACACAAACTGTTAGTTATTGCTCAAGATCTTTTTCCAATGATCCTGTAGTTTTCCAAAATTGCAACTGATGCTTACTTGAAAGACTGTAAGAAGTCAGTCTTCACTATCAGCTCCAGAATCCTACCCCCTCTCAAAAAAATGTTAGCCGTACTATTTAAATTTAAACGTGTGACCTCTGTCCCCACTCAAATACTTGTCACCCTTAATTATTTTAAATACCCGAATCAGATCCCTCTGCCTTTGCCTCTCCATAATTCTTCGAATTAACAAACCTTTATATATCCCGCTGATCGTGGTCACCAATTTAGACTGAGGGAAGACTCAGGGCCCTGTTCAGTTTTGTCACACAGTCTCCTGGCATTTTGGCTGGACTTCTCTCACTCCAAACCCCATGTTCTCCAATAAACAAAACCATTTTATGGAGATTATTGTGGAGCCAAATATAACATTGGGTGGAATTTTCTGGCCGTTCACTCTGGCAGGATCTTACACACCGATGGCACATCCCCACCCTGGGTTTCACGGCGGCGAGGGAGTATTCAACGAGAAACCCATGTTGACAACGGCATGCCGACAATTGGCGAGCAGCCCTCCACCGCGGAGGGGGGAGGAAAGTCCCACCCTAATATGTGCGTGTGTTTCTAATAAATATTTTTGAATTTCAGTGCCCCAAAACACCAAAATGTATTTGCGAGAAAGGAGAAAGAGGTCCACCTGGTTCTTCTGTAAGTTACATTCTTCTTTTGAATATCATTTTCTACCTCTGCTAACTCAAACTGTGGTTAAATTTATAGATTTGATAGCTAGAGTGGTGTTGACAGCATGAAGGCTAGGGCCTTGAGATGCTCTAGAGATGAAAGGATATTACATGATCAAATTCAGCCTGATCAAATATAGCTTGAATCCTGTTCGGACAGAAAATATTTTAAGTTTCTTTGGGGAAAAGCACTTAGTTGAAGGGAATTTAGAAAAATTGCTTTTACATTTGTGTTTTAAACTTTTTGTTGTTATGGTGTCACCATCTAAACATCTATTATTCTTTTTCCTGTCTATTCCCCAATATTACATTTTCATAATCTATGTTTTATCCCTGGTAAGATATCCATCATTCATTCCTCACTATCTTGTCAGGGATATTTCTTCCAAATTTCTTTTCATTTTGCGTAATTGCATTTTCCCATTAGGCAGAGCGTACATTTATGTTGTTGGTGCAAGTTAGAGATCTTTATAATGCTTTAAAATCATGAGCAAGTCGTGTCCACCTTTGGAACCGTGGATATCATCCCTGACATAAACGATCAAATCTTCACTGGGGAATACAGCCAAGATTGTGGACTCAGCATGGTGAGTATTATTTGGAGAAGGTCAATTCTATCCCCTGAGCTCCATCTCTTCCCTTCCTCCCATAAATTAACCAGATTGGGATATGGAATTTATGATCTGTGTAATCATAGGCAGAATTCCTTGCCCTACTACCAATACTTTATTATTGTTTTGTCAACATAAAATTTAAAACATAGAATCCCTACAGTGCAGAAGGAGGCCATCCGGCCCATCGGGTCAGCACCGAACCTTTGAACGATTACCCCACCCTAAGAGGCAATTTAGCAAATCCAGTTCAACTAACTTGCACATCTTTGGGCTGTGGGAGGAATTCGGAACACCCGGAGGAATCCCACGCAGACGCGGGGAGAATGTTCAAACGCGACACTGTCACCTGAGGTCGGAATAAAACCCGGGTCCCTGGCGCTGTAAGGCAGCAGTGCTAACCACAGAAAGAGATTGCATTGTACCACCCTGGAACAGCACATTGTAGAATAGTAGGACAGTATAACATGGAAGGAGGTCCATCAAGTCTGCACTGACTCTTTTGAAGAACAATCCAGTACGCCTTACTCCCTTCTCTTGCTCCATAACTTTGCATTTTTTTTCAGCTTTATTATTTATGCAGCTTCCTTTTTGCAGGCTGCCATCGAATTCCACATTATTTTGGGGAGAGGGGGTGGTGGAAGAGGAGGAACATCCGGAAGCCTCAGGGTGGAGGGTAGCCAAGTACAGGGGCTTGGCAAGATGAGGCACTTAACTCCTGGATCCATCAGTCTTCAACTTCCTGTGGCTGTCAAGTTTCCTGAAGCCTGACTTCTGGTGGTGACCACGGAGTGAACGGTCGCACATTTAGCAGCTCCCGCTTTTAGTGGTCTTTTAACGGCTTTCAAGCTGTATTTCCGTTGGAATTTTTCAACATAAGTGGATAAAGGCGAGAGGAGAAGAGGACGACCCCTAGTTTATGGAGCTGTGACCAAGAAACAATCGTAAAAGAAGAAATCAAAAGTTGGTCGGGAGTGAAATCCGAGTTGGTGGATGCAACGGCAGAGAAGCAAAGTTCGACCACGCCAGCTCAATGGACAATGGATCAGTGAGTAAAACACTTGGATGAGAAGTTTGCCTGGCATCGTAAGGAGTGTGCGGAGGACCTGACATGGGCGGTAGCCTCGATTTAAGGAGGTGGTCAACTGGATGGAAGAGAAAGTGACGACCCAGGGACAGGAGATCCAAAGGTTGCAGGAGCTGGCGGTGGAACAAGAGGAGCAGCCCACTGCGATGGCTTTGGAAATTAATACCATGCAGGATCGGCAGAAACGGCTGTTGGAGAAGGTTGAGGACCTAGACAATCGTTCTAACAGGCAAAATATCCAGATCATCGGTTTGCCAGAGGGAAAGGAGGGATCGGGTGCCAGTGCGCATGTCGGAAGATGCTGGAGAAGATCCTCGGGGCAGATGCTTTCAACAGGCTGTTAGAGGTGGACCCGGCTCACAGGGTGCTCATGCGTAAGCCCCAGGGGCGTGAGCCCCCGAGGGCAATGGTGGTGAGGCTGCATCGGCCAGGCAGGCATAATGGTTCATGTGGGAAGATTATGAGATACGGGTGTATCAAGACTTGGGAGGAGAACTCGCAAAGAGGAGGGCTAGTTTTAATAAGGTGGCCCTGTATGCGAAGGGAATAAAGTTTGGACTGCTCTACCCGCCCGTCTTTGGGTGACCTCCGAGAACCGGGAACTATGGGCGGAATTCTCCGCTCCCGGGAAAAATCGGGAAGGCCGTCGTGAACTCGGCCGAGTTTCACGACGGCCTCGGACGCCGCTCCTCTCACCGTATTCACCCCCACCCGGGGGGCTAGGAGCGGCGCTCCGTTATTCTCGGCGGCCGGGCCTTTACACTTGCGTCAAGGCGGCGCGCCAAGAATGACGCAGCCGTCGTGCCCAAGTGACGTCAGACGCGCATGCGCAGGTTGGCCGGCTCCAACCCGCGCATGCGCAGCTGATGTCACGACGGCATGCACGGTGGACGTCTTCCCCTCCGCTGCCCCGCAAGACGTGGCGGCTTGATCTTGCGAGGCGGCGGAGGGGAAAGAGTGCGTCGCTTTGAGATGCCGGCCCGATGATCGGTGGGCACCGATCGCGGACCAGTCCCCTCCCGAGCACGGCCGTGGTGCTCACTCCCCTCTCCGCCCCCCACAAGCTTCAAACGGGCCTTTAGCGCCCATGTTCACGACGGCATCGACCAGGTGTGGTTGCCGCTGTCGTGAAACGGTCGCGAACGGCAGGCAGCTCGGCCCATCCGGGTCGGAGAATTGCCGGTCGCCGTGAAAAACGGCGAGCGCGAGTCTTCCGGGGGGGGGGGCGGGGGCTATATTTTGGGCAAGCTATATTTTGGCTTGCTGGAAGAAGTGGCGGTCTTCATGAAGGACGATAATCTGGTAGAGGCATAATGACTTTAAAATCTAAATGGTAGTCGGCTGAGTTAAAAGTTTTGTGTTGCTTTATATTTAATAAATCTCAGCCTTTCACTATAACTTAAGTTGCGGGGATCGGGAAAAGAAGGATATCTCGGATTGGTTTGATTTTGATCCGTTGCTTTATGTACCGAGGTACAGTAAAAGAGTTTTTAAGTTGCAATGTTCTAGAGGGGAAAGAAAAAAGAAAAGGGGGGCGATTCTCCAATGTGGAGCTCAAGTGTTCGCGCCGTCGTGAACGCCGTCGCGTTTCACGATGGCGCGAACCGGGCCCGGGTACGTCCAATTCTGGCCCCCACATGCTTCCTGCGCATGCGCAGGGGACTTCTTTAGTGCGCCGGCCCCGACTCAAGATGGAGTCGGTGTTCAGGGGCCGGCCTCGCCAGAAAATAGGCCCGAGGGGCGGTGAGGCCGGCCCGCCGATCGGTGGGCCCCGATCGCGGGCCAGACCCCATCAGAGGCCCCCCCACCCAGTGAAGGAGCCCCCCACACAGGCCCCCCCTCCCCTCCCCCCCGACCGTTCGCGCAGAGTTCCCGCCGGCAGCGACCAGCGGTGAACGGGGCCTGCGGGACCCATGTGGGCCGGAGAATCAGCGGCCCCGCCGATTCCCGCGGCCAGCGCCGCACCAAACGCGCCGTTGCAAATGGCGCCGATTCTCCGCACCTCGGAGAATCGCGGGCCGACATCGGGGCGTCGTGGCGCGGTTGCGGTGATTCTCCAGCCCAGCGCGGGGCTCGGAAAATCGCCCCCAAGATGTTTGAGAAAATTTTTTTTCCTATCCTGCTTTATTTTTCTTCTATTGTTTTTGGCTCTGTTTGAAGGTAATGGCACTGATAAGATGTTGTAAAGGGAGGAGGGGTGGGCCTCTGCTCCCAGACCTTGGGGGATTGTTTGCCTTCTTTCGGTAGGGGGAGGGGAGGATCCAGCATATGGTAGGAAGCTCGGCGGCAGGGGTGGGAGCTGCTAAGCTAGCTGGGAGAGCTGGTTCACAGGGGCAAAGTGGGGGGAGAGCTGAAGAGACACAGAGACGGAGTGGGGGAGTGGGTGGGGGTGGGAGGGGACTACTGACGACTGGGGGACTTTTAGGAGATTGGAGATGGAGACCAGATGGCGGTGGCTGCTGAGGGGCGGGCCAGGGGAGGGGTGGGACATGGGCTAAGGGTTGGCCTAGGAAAGGTCATGGCTGATTGACAGGGAAGGAGGGCAGGAACCCCACCCCCCGATCAGACTGGTTATGTGGAATGTTCGTGGACTGAATGGGTCGGTCAAAAGGGCCCGTGTGTTCGCACACTTGAGACAGCTAAAAGTGGATGTGGCCATGCTACAGGAGACACACTTGAAGCTGGGAGACCAAGTTAGACTGGAGAAGGGATGGATCGGACAGGTATTCCATTCGGGACTGGACTTTAAAACAAGGGGAGTGGCCATCCTGATGAACAAAAGGGTGGCATTTGAGGTAGGGAAGTTGGAGGCAGACCCCGGAGGCAGATTTATTATGGTTAGTGGGAAACTGGAGGGAATGGCAGTGGTGTTGGTAAATATATATGCCCCAAACTGGGATGATGTCGTGTTTGTCAGGAAGGTGCTGGGAAAGATCCCAGAGCTTGACTCGCACCGGTTGGTTATAGGGATGTGACTTCAACACGGTCCTGGATCCGAGAATGAACCGGTCGAGTTCTAGGTCAGGGAAGGTATCAGCAATGGCGAAAGAACTGCGGGGATTCACAGAGCGCATGGAGGCGTTGATCCGTGGAGATTTGAGATGTCATTGAGCAAGGAATATTCATTCTACTCTCATGTGCACAAGGCATACTCCAGGATAAATTTCTTTGTACTGGACTGTTAGCGGGGGTGGAGGACACTGAGTACTCAGCAATTGAGGTGTCAGACCACATGCCACATTGGATAGACCTGCGGTAAGCACAGGAAAGTCCCAGTGGAGATTAGATGCAGGGCTGTTAGCGGACGACGAGACCTGTGCGCGAGTGAGGAAGGTCATTCGGGGGTATATAATGAACAACCGCATGGGAGAGACCGCGGCTGGGGTAGTGTGGGAGGCATTAAAGGCGGTTATTAGAGGGGAATGTATTTTCATTCAGGCCCATAGGGAGAAGACTGAACGGGCGGAGTTGGACCGGTTGGTAGGAGAAATCTTACAGGTGGACAGGAGGTATGCGGAGTCTCCGAATGAGGAGCTCCTAACAGAGCGTCAGAGACTCCAAATGGAATTTGGGCTCCTTTCCACAGGTAAGGCGGAGGGTCAGCTGAGGAGGGTAAAAGGGGCAATATATGAGCATGTGGAGAAAGCTAACAGGATGCTCGCGCATCAGCTGAGGAAACAGGAGGCGGGGAGAGAAATAGGGAAAATAAAGGATATGAGAGGGAAGGTAGTGATAGATCCGGGGGCAGTTAATGATGTGTTCCGTGAATTGTATAGTCGACTACATGAGTCAGAACCCCCGGTCGGGGAGGAGGGTATGAATCGATTCCTGGAGAGGCTGGAGTTCCCGAAGGTAGATGAGCTGGTGGAAGTCCTGGGGGGCCCAATTGGGCTCGGGGGAGGTGATAGACGGATTGGGGGCGATGCAATCTGGTAAGGCCCTGGGACCTGATGGATTCCTAGTGGAATTTTATAAAAAGTTCCCTGGGCTACTGGGCCACTTCTGGTCAAGGCTTTTAATGAGTCCAAGGAGTTGGGAGTGCTTCCCCCAACGCTATCACAGGATTCAATCTCTCTCATCCTGAAGCGAGACAAGGACCTGGAGATTGTACAGGCCAATTTCCCTTTTGTAGATGCTAAATTGCTGACAAAGGTCTGGGTCACCCGAATAGAGGACTGTGTCCCGGAGGTAATCGGGGAGGATCAGACGGGATTTGTAAATGGCAGGCACCTGACGTCCAATATTTGATGGCTTCTTAATGTTATAATGATGCCAGCGGAGGGGCGCGATGTTGACGTGGCAGTTGCCATGGACGCAGAGAAGGCTTTCGACCGGGTGGAGTGGAAGTACCTCCTGGATATTTTAGGCAGGTTTGGGTTCGGGCAGGGATTTGTGGATTGGATCCGGTTGTTGTATCAGGCTCCGGTGGCAAATGTAAGAACCAACCGAGTCCGGTCAGAATACTTTAGTCTTTGTAGGCAGAAAAGGCAGGGATGCCCGCTCTCCCCATTACTGTTTTCCCTAGCCATGGAGCCCTTGGCAATGGCCGTTAGATCATCGAATGCCTGGCAGGGGCTAGTTAGTGGGGAGGGGGGGGGGGGGGGGGGTGGAGCACAGGGTCTCTCTCTATGCGGACGACTTGCTGCTCTATGTCACAGACCCGCGGGGGAGGGGGGGGGTGCCCGAAATCATGGAGATACTAGGAGAATTTGGGCGATTTTCAGGTTACAAGTTAAATATGGGAAAGGGTGAGATGTTTGTGATCCAGGCACGGGGACAGGAAAGGAGAATGAAGGAGTTACCTTTTAAAGTGGCTGAGAGAAGTTTTAGATATCTGGGGATTCAAGTGGCTAAGGATTGGGGGCAGCTTCCTAAGTTAAATCTGGGCAAAGCAGTGGATAAAATGAGAAGGGACATCTTACCTGGCGGGACCTCGGAGTGTATCCTTTCGGGTGTGGCCTGGTGGGGGGGAGGGGGTGTCCGACCCCGGGGGGGGGCCTCCGCGGTGGCCTGGCCTGCGATCGGGGCCTATCGATCGGCGGGCCGGCCTCTCGGACTGGGGGTGTCTTTTGTTCCGCGACGGCCCCTGTAGCCCTACACCATGTTGCAGCGGGGCCGGCGCGGAGAAGGGAGCCACCGAGCATGCACGCAATCGCGCCAGTCGCACTGTGCATGTGCAGAACTGCGGGGCCCATCTGACGCCGGTATTGGCAGTTGGAGCAGCCTGAGTCACTGCAGTGCCATGCTGGCCCCCTATAGGGGTCAGAATCGCTGATCCTGAGGGCATGCTGACGCCGTCGAGAAAGTGACGACGTTTACGATGGCGTCAACACTTAGCCTCAGGATCAGAGAATCCTGCCCAATGTCTTCCGATTTTTGTCCCAAAGGCTTTTTTCAGGAAAATGAACGCGTCGATCTCTGGTTTTATCTGGGCGGATAAAACCTCGTGAGTAAAGAAGGCACTCCTGGAACGGGGTCGCAGAGAGGGGGGCTTGGCCCTCCCGAGCTTTATCAACTATTACTGGGTGGCCAACATATCGAGGGTCAGGAAGTGGGTAGTGGGGGAGGGGTTGGTTTGGGAGTGGATGGAAGAGCCATCCTGCAAGGGTACGAGTTTGGAGGCTTTACTAACGGCGCCTCTGCCGTTCTCGCCGGCCCAGTGCTCTCCACACCCTGTGGTGGTGGCAGCCCTAAGGGTGTGGGCGCAATGGAGGCAGCACAAGAGATTGGAGGGGGCGTCAGTGTGGTCACCGATTTGTGACAACCACCAGTTTGCCCCAGGAGGGCTGGATGGGGGCTTTAAGAGATGGCAGCTGGGCAGGGTTTGAGAGATTTGGAGACCTATTCATCCAGGAGGGCTTTTCGACCTTGGAGGGACTAGAGGAGGAATTTGAGTTGCCGGGTGGGAATGGGTTTCGGTACCTTCAGGTGCGGGACTTTGTACGGAGGCAGGTTCCAAACTTTCCTCGCCTCCCCCTGAGGGAACTACAGGACAAGGAGATGTCAAAAACAGGGGTTGGAGAGGGGAGGGTTTCGGAGATATACAAGGAGGTGATGGAGTGGGAAGGGGCCCCTATCAGAGAGGTGAAGAGGAAGTGGGACAAGGAGCTGGGAGGAGAGCTGGAAATTGAACTGTGGGAGAAAGCCTTGAAGAGAGTCAATTCATCCTCGTCTTGGGCCAGATTTAGCTTTATCCAGTTCAAGGTGGTCCACAGGGCCCACATGACGGCAGCCCAGATGAGCAGGTTTTTTGAAGAGGTAGAGGACAGATGTGGGCGGTGTGGTGTAGCCGAATGAACCATGTACATATGTTTTAGGCATGTCCGAAATTGAGGGGATTCTGGCCGGGATTTGCGGATGTTTATGTCAGAAGTCCTGGAAGGGAGGTTTACTTCGAGTCCAGAACTGGCAATGTTTGGGGTATTGGAAGATCCGGGGGCCGGGGGGGGGGGGGGGGGGGGGGGGGGGGGGGGAGAGAGAGGCCGATACCCTGACCTTCTCCTCCCTGGTGGCCCGGAGACGGATTTTGCTGGGATGGAGGGACTCGGAGCCCCCGAAGTCAGGAGTGTGGGTCAGCGATGTGGCAGGGTTTCTCACCCTGGAAAAAAATCATGTTCGCCTTGAGAGGATCAACTCAGGGGTTCGCCCGGAGATTTCATCAATTTCTTCAAGGAAAATTGAACGTCAGCAGTAAGGGGGGGGAGGGAAAAATTGGGGGGGGGGGGCGGGGGGAACAGGAGGCATGTCAATGTTAGGTAAGGATAGGGAACTTAGTATACAGGTAATTAAGGAATAAGGCGGGGGTAGTAGGGGACGTTGTTTTCTGTTTTTAATGCAAGCATTACATTACTTTAGCCTAGCAAAGTACTAAACATGGTATAAGTTTGTGGTATAACCCTTGACGCACATATTTACTTTGTGAAAGTAATTTGTTACTTTATTAACTTAAAAGAAAAACTCTGCTCTGTATTTTTCAGTCTGTACAAATGTCCTCTGTTCATCAAGCACTTGATTTATTTCAAAATGGACAGGTTGTGTTTTCTGTTAGGTTTCTATAAGAAGTAATAAATCGCCTTGGTAGCTTCAATTGGTTAATCAGTTTTAGTCAGAATTTGCAAGGGTTTCCTCTTCACCAGCCAGGCTCCCTTTGAAAAAGTAATTGTTTGAAAATTTAAAAAATACAAATAAATATTTTCTGTTGCTGGTGATATTTCCTAGTGTATTATTTTAATACATTAACATTTATATCACTACTGTTTGCTAAAATTAGCTAAGAATTAGATGTAAAGGTAATTTTGGGATTTGTTGATTTAATAAAGTAAGTGCTACTTTACTCAGTTTATAATATGTTTCAATAATCACCGTCAAAATTGTTTGCCAGCATTAATGTAAAGGACTCTAGTTGAGACTTGCATTGGCACGCAATAGTAAATTCCAATGATACTGTTACAAATCATTCAACAGTATCAAGTTAACGGGTGTTTGTGGAACTAGGCAGCTGCAGTACCATAAAACAGGTGTTCAGAATGAGATTCCTGACATTTTCTCATGTAATTTGGAGTCTTACAATTAGAATGTCATGTGTTTAATAGCCAGATAAAAAAACTATTAATTGCTGTAAGATAACATCTAAAACTTAACCCAAGTGTTTCTAAATTATTTTCTCATTAATTATCGCTTCATCTTGGGAGGTGTGATGGTGTTATTGGAGACAAACATGCCACACCAGACTAGGGAATTCTATTGTGTTGGACTAACTGATGTACATTAGATTCCCACCAGGCACTGCTGTCAAAGACTGCAGCTCTTTCCACCTACCCAACATGAAAATGTGTCTGGCTTTGCTCAGGAATGATATCTACCAAAGGCGATAACGCATATTCAGATTCTCATGATCAAAAACGATGAGCTTTAGTTATCAATGAAATGAGAACAATTATAATTTGTTCTCAGACCTTGCCAGATAATGTTCTTTTTGAGTCATGGATTAAAGTAAACTTATACTAACTACATCTGTACACCAATGTATTCTTCCCTGGAGTATGTGCATGTTTTGCTGACATGTGGGGCAGAATTTTATCATCGCCTGGGCAGCGGGAAGGACCGTAAAACAGTGGAGGGCTGCATCGTGACAGCTTTGCAATGCAGTCCTGTTGCTGGAGTGTTTTCCCAGCAGCGGGTTGTGATGTGGATTGGTTTTCCGTAGCTCCAAGGAGACGCAGCCGATCTACATAATTGAATGCCCGATGAAGGGCCTCACGGTAGCATGGTGGTTAGCATCAATGCTTCACAGCTCCAGGGTCCCAGGTTTGATTCCCGGCTGGGTCACTGTCTGTGTGGAGTCTGCACGTCCTCCCTGTGTGTGCGTGGGTTTCCTCCGGGTGCTCCGGTTTCCTCCCACAGTCCAAAGGTGTGCGGGTTAGGTGGATTGGCCATGCTAAATTGCCCGTAGTGTAAGGTTAATGGGGGATTGTTGGGTTACGGGTATACGGGTTACGTGGGTTTAAGTAGGGTGATCATTGCTCGGCACAACATCGAGGGCCAAAGGGCCTGTTCTGTGCTGTACTGTTCTATGTTCTATGTTCTATGAAGGGCCATTTTATGGAGTTGCCAGCAATTTGGCAATAACAGGGCAACCCCCGGCCACATGGGCAGCGGCAGCCAGGGGTGACCCATGGAGTCAGAGGCTCCAAGCCACAAAGAGGTGTCCACGGGCAGAGATTAAGGCAGACCCTGAAGTCCCAATAATCACATTGGAGATATTTTCTTCCAACACTTGGCTTGGCCTGAATTTTTCATTTAAAATAAACTTACCTGGAGACACCTCCAATTTGGTCCTCTGAATGCCTGAGCGGCAGCTACCTCCCCTGCTGGGGATTCAGAACTTCCAGTTTTCTGTTTGGGCTGGCAGCAGCAGGTACTTCCCCGCTGCCCTTATTTGGATAGCAGGCTCACAGGAGCCTCATTACGAATCCAGGTGTGGTAAAATTTCCAAACTGATGCCACTGCCAACGATTGATGGCTTGGTACCCTAATTTCACCCCAATGTCAGGGTCCCGCAGCCTGCAGTAAAATTCAGTCAGTGCTTCCTGGAAGCTGATATATCTCAATAGTAAAAGTTTTGTGACTTGGACAACAATAAGCAAAATGTCTCAAACTTTGGTCATTCACATGCATAGTTCGTTTACCTATATTTATTAAGTGACATGAGTGCAGTCATCTGTGACTCAAGTAATTGAAAAAAGGAACTGTGAAAGTTGACCAGGATGATCATTTCCTACCTTTTTAATGTTTATGTTAATTCTGTAGGGGAAAAAAGGGCGCCCTGGTGATGATGGTGCTACAGGCCTAAAAGGACAAAAGGTAAATTTATTTAAGTAATGAGCTGAATTAAGTAATTTGACAATCTGCCTTTTTGGTTTACGTTTATTGTAATATGCTGATATTTTTAATATTGTGTTTAACAGGGCGAAGCTGGTCTGAGTGGAATTCCGGGAAGGGATGGAATGGAGGTACAATTTACACTGTTTGGAAAAAATAACCTTGTCACAATGTCACATTCTGTCACATTTATGAAAATGAATATAAACTGTTTGGGAAATAGTTGTTTACAAATAATATGTTAAAGAAGACACTTCAGAGACCTATATAACCTGCTTCGATGAGGTATAAGAGAAAAGAGTGCTGTCAAAACAAAGCTCTCAGTGATTAGGGTGTAGACGCTCTGTCTTAATTTCAGTGACAGCACTACTTGCATTTCTTAGAGAAAGTCTGAAAGTACATGCGGACTAAAATACAATTATTATAGTAAACCATCATGTAAATTTTGCAAATTCACACTTCTGACATGCAAATCTCCACACCAGAAGCGCAAATTAACAAAATGCCCTTCATGTGTCATTAGTTAGAGCGAAAGACTTCTTACACATTTAGGGTATGTTGTAAGAAATGTTGGTTCCATTTTTAAAAAAGATTTTGAGTAACCAATTATTTTTTTCCAATTCAGGGGCAATTTAGTGTAGCCAGTCCACCTAACCTAAACATCTTTGGGTTGTGGGAGTGAAACGCACGCAGACACGGAGAGAATATGTGAACTCCATACAGATAGTGAACCAGGGCAGAGATCGAACGCGAGTCCTCAGCGCCGCGGTGCAGCAGTGCTAATCACTGCACCGCCCTGTTGGTTCCATTTGACCAATTTTCATGCAGATTTCTACTAATCTAAATGAAAATTCTACAAGAAGCCATTTCCTTATGGGAGAACTGTTTGAAAACTTGTGTAAAACAAAAACTGTAAGAAAATGTTTGCCGTAAACACCTGGTTGATAATCTGGTCGAATAGATGATTTGGCCATTGTAGATCATGCTTGACTTGGATCCCATCAAAAGGAAAGGCTTTCAGTTGCTGACTGTACAGATTGTGTGTTACAGTGTGGAAAGAATTCTACACAGCTGGGGAAGATATGCCAAGGTGCAGTTGTATGAAATCACGTCAGCAGATGGCTTGTTTGTCTTAAAGCCTACTCATTCTACCAATGGCCCCACCACAAGTGGCCTGAATAGCAGCGGAGCAGTACTCATGCATATATATTCATGTGCCATGCATAGTTGTATTGTGCTGTACCCTACAAAGTTTTTGTCAGGCCGACATGCCTGAACTTGCTGGGGAGACAGGAATAACGTTACTGGAAGGAGATAATTTGGAGAACATCAGCAAGATTCAGAGAATTCCTCAGTGCAAGGGATCAGAAGACCATAAGACCATAAGACATAGGAGCGGAAGTAAGGCCATTCGGCCCATCGAGTCCACTCCACCATTCAATCATGGTTGATTTCAACTCCATTTACCCGCTCTCTCCCCATAGCCCTTAATTCCTCGAGAAATCAAGAATTTATCAATTTCTGTCTTAAAGACACTCAACGTCCCGGCCTCCACCGCCCTCTGTGGCAATGAATTCCACAGACCTACCACTCTCTGGCTGAAGAAATTTCTCCTCATCTCTGTTCTAAAGTGACTCCCTTTTATTCTAAGGCTGTGCCCCCGCGTCCTAGTCTCCCCTGCTAATGGAAACAACTTCCCTACGTCCATCCTATCCAAGCCATTCATTATCTTGTAAGTTTCTATTAGATCTCCCCTCAACCTCCTAAACTCCAGTGAATATAATCCCACGATCCTCAGACGTTCATCGTATGTTAGGCCTACCATTCCTGGGATCATCCGTGTGAATCTCCGCTGGACCCGCTCCAGTGCCAGTATGTCCTTCCTGAGGTGTGGGGCCCAAAATTGCTCACAGTATTCTAAATGGGGCCTAACTAGTGCTTTATAAAGCCTCAGAAGTACATCCCTGCTTTTATATTCCAAGCCTCTTGAGATAAATGACAACATTACATTTGCTTTCTTAATTACGGACTCAACCTGCAAGTTTACCTTTAGAGAATCCTGGACTAGGACTCCCAAGTCCCTTTGCACTTTAGCATTATGAATTTTGTCACCGTTTAGAAAATAGTCCATGCCTCTATTCTTTTTTCCAAAGTGCAAGACCTCGCACTTGCCCACGTTGAATTTCATCAGCCACTTCTTGGACCATTCTCCTAAACTGTCTAAATCTTTCTGCAGCCTCCCCACCTCCTCAATACTACCTGCCCCTCCACCTATCTTTGTATCATCGGCAAACTTGGCCAGAATGCCCCCAGTCCCGTCATCTAGATCGTTAACATATAAAGAGAACAGCTGTGGCCCCAACACTGAACCCTGCGGGACACCACTTGTCACCGGTTGCCATTCCGAAAAAGAACCTTTTATCCCAACTCTCTGCCTTCTGTCCGACAGCCAATCGTCAATCCATGTTAGTACCTTGCCTCGAATACCATGGGCCCTTATTTTACTCAGCAGTCTCCCCTGAGGCACCTTGTCAAAGGCCTTTTGGAAGTCAAGATAGATAACATCCATTGGCTCTCCTTGGTCTAACCTATTTGTTATCTCTTCAAAGAACTCTAACAGGTTTGTCAGGCACGACCTCCCCTTACTAAATCCATGCTGACTTGCCCTAATCCGACCCTGCACTTCCAAGAATTTAGAAATCTCATCCTTAACGATGGATTCTAGAATTTTGCCAACAACCGAGGTTAGGCTAATTGGCCTATAATTTTCCATCTTTTTTCTTGTTCCCTTCTTGAACAGGGGGGTTACAACAGCGATTTTCCAATCCTCTGGGACTTTCCCTGATTCCAGTGACTTTTGAAAGATCATAACTAACGCCTGCACTATTTCTTCAGCTATCTCCTTTAGAACTAGTCCAAAGAACTCCTTTAGTCCAAAGATGTGCGGGTTAGGTGGATTGGCCGTGCTAAATTGCCCGTAGTGTCCTAAAAAGTAAGGTTAAGGGGGGGTTGTTGGGTTACGGGTATAGGGTGGATACGTGGGTTTGAGTAGGGTGATCATTGCTCGGCACAACATCGAGGGCCGAAGGGCCTGTTCTGTGCTGTACTGTTCTATTCTATTCTAACTCTAGGATGTAGCCCATCTGGGCCCGGAGATTTATCAATTTTCAGACCTTTTAGTTTCTCTAGCACTTTCTCCTTTGTGATGGCAACCATATTCAACTCTGCCCCCTGACTTTCCTGAATTGTTGGGATATTACTCATGTCTTCTACTGTGAAGACTGACGCAAAGTACTTATTAAGTTCCTCAGCTATTTCCTTGTCTCCCATCACTAGATTACCAGCGTCATTTTGGAGCGGCCCAATGTCTACTTTTGCCTCCCGTTGTTTTTAATGTATTTAAAGAAACTTTTACTATCATTCCTAATGTTACTGGCTAGCCTACCTTCATATTTGATCCTCTCCTTCCTTATTTCTCTCTTTGTTATCCTCTGTTTGTTTTTGTAGCCTTCCCAATCTTCTGACTTCCCACTACTCTTTGCCACATTATAGGCTCTCTCTTTTGCCTTGATGCATTCCCTGACTTCCTTTGTCAGCCATGGCTGCCTAATCCTCCCTCTGATAACCTTTCTTTTCTTTGGGATGAACCTCTGCACTGTGTCCTCAATTACTCCCAGAAACTCCTGCCATTGCTGTTCTACTGTCTTTCCCACTAGGCTCTGCTTCCAGTCGATTTTCATCAGTTCCTCCCTCATGCGCCTGTAATTACCTTTATTTAACTCTAAAACCTTTACATCTGATTCTACCTTCCTTCTTTCAAATTGCAGACTGAATTCTACCATATTATGATCACTGCTTCCTAAGTGTTCCCTTACTTTAAGATCTTTTATCAATTCTGGCTCATTACATAACACTAAGTCCAGAATAGCCTGTTCCCTCATGGGCTCCATCACAAGCTGTTCCAAAAAGCCATCCTGTAAACATTCAATGAATTCCCTTTCTTTGGGTCCAAGACCACTAATCTATGTAGTTTTCTTGTCTGTGCAACATAATCTACCTTTTCATACCGAGCCTTCTTTTCTTCCTACCCACTTACTTTAAAAAAAAAATTTTTTATTCAAACTTTTCACATATAAATAACAGAAAGGAAAAATAGAATCCCTCCCCCCCCCCGCTCCTTTACACAAATAATAAAACAACAAGAACAAAAGTGCACAGATAAACAAATAAACGTTCACCAGTAAACAATAGTAAATCCCCAACCAAACACGAACATAACACCCCCCCCCCCCCCCCCCCCCCCCCCCCCCCCCCCCCCCGGGTTGCTGCTGCTGCTGGCCATCACCAAACCCTCCGCCAGGAAGTCTAGAAACGGCTGCCACTGCCTGACGAACCCTTGCACAAATCCCCTTAAGGCAAATTTCACCTTCTCCAGTTTAATAAACCCTGCTATGTCGTTAATCCAGGATTCCACGCTTGGTGGCCTCGCATCCTTCCACTGAAGCAGAATCCTTCACCGGGCTACCAGGGACGCAAAGGCCAGGATACCGGCCTCTTTCGCCTCCTGCACTCCCGGCTCATCTGACACCCCAAATATTGCGAGCCCCCAGTCTGGCTTAACCCTGGAATTCACTACCCTTGACACCATCCTCGCTACACCCCTCCAGAACTCCTCCAACGCTGGGCATGCCCAGAACATGTGGGTGTGATTTGCTGGACTCCCCGAACACCTCACGCATCTGTCCTCACTCACAAAAAGCCGGCTCAGCCTTGCCCCGGTCATGTGCGCCCTGTGCAGCACCTTAAATTGTATCAGGCTGAGCCTCGCGCAAGAGGAGGAGTTTGCCCTTCCCAGGGCATCCGCTCACGTACCCTCGTCGAGCTCCTCCCCCAGCTCCTCCTCCCACGTATCTTTTAACTCCTCCGCCGAGGCAGCCTCCTCCTCCTGCATCACCTGATAAGTTGCCGAGATCCTACCCTCTTCAACCCACACCCCCGAAAGCACCCTGTCCTGGACCCTGCACGCCGGCAGCAGTGGAAACTCCACCACCTGACGCCTAATGAACGCCCTTACCTGCATGTACCTGAAGGCATTTCCAGGGGGGAGCCCGAATTTCTCCTCCAGTTCCCCAAGGCTCGCAAACTTCCCATCAATGAACAGGTCCCCCATCCTCCTAATACCTGCCCTGTACCAGCTCTGGAACCCCCCCATCCATTTTCCCCGGAACAAACCGATGGTTCTTCTGTATCGGGGACCACACCGAAGCCCCCACCTCCCCTCTGTGATGTCTCCATTGCCCCCAGATTTTGAGGGTCGCCGCCACCACCGGGCTCGTAGTGTACCTCGTCGGAGGGAGCAGCAGCGGTGCCGTCACCAGCACCCCCAGGCTCGTGCCCACACAGGACGCCATCTCCAACCTTTTCCATGCCGCCCCCTCCCGCTCCATTACCCACTTGCGGACCATCGCCACGTTGGCAGCCCAATAATACCCACAGAAACACCCTTGTAACCCTCGGGGCCTTCTGCGCCCACACAAACGCCATAATACTCCTGTTAACCCGCTTAAAGAAGGCCTTCGGGATCAGGATGGGGAGGGACTGAAACAAAAACAGAAACCTCGGGAGCACCGTCATTTTAACCGACTGCACCCTACCCGCCAGGGAGAGCGGCAGCATATCCCACCTTTTGAACTCTTCCTCCATTTGCTCCACCAGCCTCGTTAAGTTGAGCTCATGCAGGGCCCCCCAGCTTCCAGCCACCTGAACCCCCAGGTATCTAAAACTCCTTTCTGCCCTTTTTAGCGGAAGCTCACCAATCCCCCTCTCCTGGTCTCCTGGGTGCACCACGAACAGCTCGCTCTTCCCTATGTTGAGCTTATACCCGAAGAAATCCCCAAACTCCCTAAGGATCCTCATCACCTCCGGCATTCCCCCCATCGGGTCTGCCACATACAATAGCAGATTGTCCGCATACAACGACACTCGGTCCCCTCCTCTACAGACTCCAGCTCCCCCATGGCCATTTCAGCACCAAACCTGTCCGCATTCAACTGCCTCCCTTTCACAAAACCCGTCTGATCTTCGTATATGAACCCCGGAACACAGTCCTCGATCCTCTTGGCCAATATCTTTGTGAGTAGTTTTGCATCCACATTAAGGAGTGAAATCGGCCTATACGACCCACACTGTAAGGGGTCCTTGTCCCGCTTCAGAATTAGAGAAATCAGCGCCCTAGACATCGTTGGGGGCAGGACCCCCTCCTCCCTTGCCTCGTTGAAAGTCCTTACCAGCAGCGGGCCCAACAGGTCCACGTACTTCCTATAGAATTCCACCGGGAACCCATCTGGCCTCGGTGCCTTCCCCGCCTGCATACTCCCTCGTCCCTTGACCAGTTCCTCCAACCCATCCGGCGCCCCCAGCCCTGCCACCTGCCCCTCCTCTACCCTCGGGAACCTCTACCGGTCCAGAAACCGGCACATCCCCCCCCCCCTCCTCCAATGGGGGCTCAGACCGATACAGTCGCTTGTAGAAGTCCCTGAAAACCCACCGCACTTCGCACCGTGCTCCCCCCTCCCTCCCTCACCCCCCTGATCTCCCTCGCTGCCTCCCGCTTCCGAAGCTGGTGTGCCAGCATCCAGCTAGCCTTCTCTCTGTACTCGTACACCGCCCCTTGCTCCTTCCTCCACTTCACTTCCGCCTTCCTGGTGGTCAACAGGTCAAACTCAGTCTAGAGGCTGCGCCGCTCCTTAAGTAATCCCTCCTCGGGCAGCACGGTGGCACAGTGGTTAGCATTGCTGCCTACGGCGCTGAGGACCCGGGTTCGAATCCCGGCCCTGGGTCACTGTCCGTGTGGAGTTTGCACATTCTCCCCGTGTCTGCGTGGGTTTCGCCCCCACAACCCAAAAAGATGTGCAGGGTAGGTGGATTGGCCATGCTAAATTGCCCCTTAATTGGAAAATAATTGGGCACTCTAAATTTAAAAAAAAAAAGTAATCCCTCCTCAGGGGCCTGTGAGTGCCTCCTATCCACCCTTACCATCTCCTCCACTAACCTCCCCCTCTCTCTCCTCTCCTTCCCCCCTTTGTGGGCCCTGATGGAGATCAGCTCTCCCCTGACCACCGCCTTCAGCGCCTCCCAGACCACCCCTACCTGCACCTCCCCGTTATCATTGGCCTCCAGGTACCTCTCTATGCACCCCAGGACCCGCCCGCTCACCTCCTCGTCCACCAACAACCCCAACTCCAAGCGCCACAGCGGGCGCTGGTCCCTCTCCTCCCCAAGCTCGAGGTCCATCCAATGCGGGGCATGGTCAGAGATGGCTATTGCCGAATACTCCGTGTCCTCCAGCCTCGGAATCAGCGCCCGGCTCATTACAAAAAAGTCAATCCGAGAGTAGGCCTTATGGACGTGGGAGAAGAATGAGAATTCCCTGGCCCCCAGCCTCGCAAACCTCCATGGATCCACTCCTCCCATCTGGTCCATAAACCCCCTCAGCACCTTGGCCGCCGCCGGCCTCCTGCCCATCCTAGACCTAGAGCGATCCAATGCCGGATCCAACACCATGTTGAAGTCCCCCCCCCATTATCAAGCCCCCTGTCTCCAAGTCCGGACGCATCATCCCAATTTGGGGCGTATACATTTACCAAAACCACCCGCACCCCCTGCAGCTTACCACTCACCATCACATACCTACCTCCATTGTCTGCAACGATGCTCAAGCCTCAAACGACACCCGCTTCCCCACCAAAATCGCCACCCCCACCGATTTTTTGCATCCAGTCCCGAATGGAACACCTGCCCTACCCACCCCTCTCTCAGCCTTACCTGATCTGCCACCCGCAGATGCGTTTCCTGGAACATGACCACATCTGCCTTCAGCTCCTTCAGGTGCGTGAACACACAGGCCCGTTTGACCAGCCCGTTCAGGCCTCTTACGTTCCAGGTTATCAGCCGGATCAGGGGTCTGCTCGCCCCCCCCCCCACCCCCACCCCGCCGACTAGCCAAAACCCTTCCTCAGCCAGCCACGTGCCCGCGCCCCCCACACGTCCTGTTCCCCCCAGCGGCAGACCCCCGCCCCAACCTCCTCTACAGACTCCAACTCCCCCATGGCCATTTCAGCAGCAACCCGGTCTCCCCCCCACCCCCCCGGCTAGGTCTCCCCCTAGCTGCATTGCTCCCCCCATTGCAGTCCCGTGAGTCAGCCGACTCCCGCTGACCCCGGCCACTCCCGCCGCTCCGTTGACTCCCCCAGTGTGGGAATCTCCCCTCCCCCCTCCTGTCCATCAACGGGCTCTCCCCACCTCCCCAACCTCACCCCCTTCCACTCTCAGCGCGGGAAGAAGCCCGCGCTTTCCACCCACCCGACCCCGCCCCCTCTGGCAATGCTCCCTTTCCAGGCCCAGTCTCAATTCCCCCGGCCCGTGCCTCCCCGCACCCCCGCGCGGGGCCCCAATCCCATTTCCAGCCACCGACGCCCACAGGCTTTTACCTGCCTCCCTCACTGAACCCACCCGACAGACAGAGAAGTAACATTGCCCAACCTAACCACAAAATCCCCCAAAATCACAACACAACAGTCCCAACCATTCCCCTCAGCAACCCCTCGTCCCCGGCCCTCAATCCGAGTCCAGCTTTTCAGCCTGAATAAAGGTCCACGCCTCCTCCGGCGTCTCGAAATAATGGTGACGGTTCCTGTAGGTGACCCACAGTCGTGCCGGCTGCAGCATGCCGAACCTCACCCCTCTCTGGTGCAGCACCGCCTTAGCCCGATTGTACCCGGCCCGCTTCTTAGCCACCTCCGCTCTCCAATCCTGATAAATTCGGACCTCTGCGTTCTCCCACCTGCTGCTCCGCTCCTTCTTGGCCCACCTTAACACACCTTCTCTGTCCGCGAACCGGTGGAACCGCACCAGCACCGCCCGCAGCGGCTCGCTGGGCTTGGGCCTCCTTGCCAGCACTCGAGCCCCCTCCAGCTCCAGGGGCCCCTGGAAGGCCCCTGCGCCCATCAGCGTGTTCAGCATGGTGACCACGTAGGCACCCACATCCGATCCTTCCAACCCCTCCGGGAGACCCAGAATCTGCAGATTCTTTCTTCTCGACCGGTTTTCCATGTCCTCGAACTTCGCCTGCTATTTCTTATGGAGCGCCTTGTGCGCCTTCACCGCCAGGCCCAAGGTCTCGTCCTCATTCTTCGAGACCTTTTGCCGGACCTCCCTGATCGCCGCCCCTTGGGCCATCTGGGTCTCAAGCAGCCTGTCATCGACTCCAGTAGCTCTGCCTTCAGCTCCGTGAAGCAGCGCTGGAGAAACTCCTGCTGCTCCTGTGACCACTGCTCCCACGCTGCCTGGTCTCCACCCGCCGCCATCTTGGCCTTCCTCCCTCGCACCTTCCTCTGCTCCAATTCCACTTTTTTCACCGCTCCACTCCTGGTCCAGTCCATACAGTGCCGGGGGAATACTGCTGTCCCCTTCCCACACTGCGAATCGTCGAAAAAGTACCGCTGGGGGCCCTAAAAAGAGCCCAAAAGTCCGTTTCTAGCGGGAGCTGCCGCACGTGCGACTTAGCTCCGCATAGCCGCAACCGGAAGTCCCCTTCCTATCCACTTTCAAACATTCCTCAATCCAGTTTCCCTACACTGGAATAAGAGAATGTGTTTGATACTTTTAACCCTATCTGATTGCAAATAAAATAAAAGCATAAGAAATAGTAACAGGAGATGGCCATTCGGCACCTTGGGCCTGCTCCGCATTCAGTAGGATCATTGATGTTTTGATTGTGGCCTCAACTCCACTTTCCTGCCTTCCAGCTATAACCCTTGACTCCCTTCCAGATCAAAATCTGTCTAACGCAGCCTTCAATATATTCAGTAACACTGCCTCCACTGCTGCCTGGGGTAGGGAATTCCAAAGATTAATTATCATCTAAGAGAAGAAATTCCTTACATGGAACCCCCTTATTTTGACACTCTTCCTCCTAGTTTTAGATGTCCCCTCACAAGGGGAAAAACCCTCTTAGCACCAACCTGTCAAGCTCCTTCAGAATCTGATATGTGTCAATAATATCACTTCACATTCTTCTAAACTCCATTGAGAATACTTTACCAATGTGGACCACGTGTACCGGCACATGGGGGGGGGGGGGGGGGGAGGGGGGTCTGCTGGGTGATCAGGGGCCCCTGGGTGGTCGGGCTCTGGGCAGGGTGGTACCCTGGCACCATCGATGTCTGCCAGGCTGGCAGTGCCAAGGTTCCTGGGCAGGCATCTTGCCTATGCCGGTGTTCGGACCCGGGGGCACCCTGCCCATATCAAGTGGGGTGCGAGTGTCTCGAGGACTCCCTCATTGGCAAATTGGGGCATTGGAGGAGTCCGGAGGCCGTGGTGAGGGTGGTTCAGAGATTTTAAAATGGTGGCCCAATCTCCCTGAAATGGACCAAGTGCGGCCTCAGTGGCACGCTCCTCATCGAGGCCCAGAAATGAACCAGAGTTCCATTTAATAATGGGGTCGTTCCCGGAGCTGCCAGTGCCAGGAAACACCCGGATAAACGTACCCAACACGGGACTCGTTCATTTCCGTTAAATCATACCCACAGTTACTTTTTTTTGTTTGTGGCACTCAATTTCCATATCTGTCACCCTCCCCACCAGCATAATGTTGTGGATCTTGCCCCTTCCTTTTTCCAAAATGTTGGAAACTTTGGCAGGAAATACCAACAAGACAGCTGGTTTACTTTGTCAGCTTAGGTCATCACTTTGAAAAAAAGAAGAAGTTTCCACCCTGTGTCGGGTCTCACCAATGCTCTGTACAATTGTAACATGATTTCCCTAATTATATGCTCCATTCCCTTTTAACAAAGGCCAATATTCCATTGCTTTCCGAATTACTTGCTGTGCCTATTTCTAATTGTAATTCATGCATTAGGATATTCACGTGTCTTTGTACTGCAGTATTCTGCAGTCTCACTCCAATCAAATATTCTGCTTTTCTATTCCTCCTACCAAGTTGATGAGCTCACATTTTCCCACATTATACTCCATTTGTCATTTTTTCCCCCCGCTTCCTATCTATTCCTTTGTAGACATATCCTCCTCACAATTTGCTTTCCCACCTGGTTTTGCATTAACTCCCTGAGATCTTATTTTGTGAGTAACCTTTTATGTGGCACCTTATCGAAATGCCTTTTGGAAATCTAAATACACTAAATCTACTGGTTCTCCTATATCCATCTTGCATCCCTTTCATATAACCATGTTGACTCTTCGTGCTTGTATTATGATTTTCTGATTTTCTAAGTCCTGCTCTATAATGATAGATTCCAGCATTTTCCTGATGACCGATGTTAGGCTAACTAGCCAGTAGTTGCCTTCCTTTCTGTATAGGGGCATTTCATTTGTTGTTTTACAATGTGCTATGACCTTTCCAGAATTTTGGAAGCTTACAACCAATTTATCCACTATCTCTGAAACACGTCTTTTAGGACCTTGGGATGTAGGTCACCCAGAGGGCTTGTCAGTCTTTTCCTGGTATGTTTTCTCTAGTGGGATTATTTAAAATCATCCGTACGTTTTCCAATGTAATTAATGAAATTTAAATTTTCCCATTCTTCTGGCCTACACCCAATCTTCATAGCATTGTATTACTTTTTTTTCAATTTGGTAGCATCCTTAGCTTCCTTAGCTTTCTCATGGAATCTTTATTTCTCTTTTTAAAAAAATATTGTTATCCTCCTCATTTTCCACCTTTTCATCAAATATACAATAAACAAAAGATAACCAACATTAACAAATACCATAGTAATCCCCCAATCCGCATCCTCTTCAACATACAAACCCAAACATCACCCCAACATTCCAAGTACAACAAAACAAAAAACACCAAAAGAGAGTTCACGGTCATCCCATACATAGTAAACAATATGAACCCCCCCCAAATGTTTGATGACATCCAATTTTTGAAAGTGCAAGATAAAAAATGCCCATGAATTGTAGAACCTTTCCATCCTCACCTCAGCTCAAAGTTCACCTTCTTCAGTGTTAAAAATTCCAGCAGGTCCCCCTGCCATGCTGAGGCACAGGGTGGAGAAGCTGACCTCCACCCAGCAGGACCCGCCTTCGGGCAATCAGCGAGGTGAAGGCTAAGACACTGCCCCCGCACCCGCCTGCAGCCTGGACTGATCCTACACCCCAAAAATGGCATCTAGGAGCCCTGACTCGAACCTCGTAACCCCCAAGATAACCTTAAAACCCCCCCTCCAATACCCCTCCAGTTTCGGGCAGGTCCAAAACATGTGAACATGGTTTTCGGGGCTCCTCCCACAGTTCTACATCCCCTCAAAGAGTCAGCTCATTCTCACCCTCGTGAGGTGCGCCCTATATACCACCTTCAACGAGGTTGAGGCGTTTATCCTCCGTAGCACCTCACACCGCAAATCGTCTTCCATCACCTCCCCCAACACTTCCTCCCACTTGGCTTTAATCTGCCCCCCTCCCCCCAAGAATACCTTGTCCTCCCACATAATCTTCCCATAAATTACTAACGCCACCCCCTTCTCCAATCTCCCTGTCGTCAATTTCTCTTCCAACAATGTGGAGGCTGGCGCTATCGGGGCGCTCTGAACCTCCTTCCTGGCAAAATCCCAGAGCTGCAGATATCCCCCTGCCCCAGTCCATATTTCTCCCCCAACTCCTCCAACCTTGCAAAACGACCTCCCATATACAGGTCCTTTAATACCCGAATTTCCCTCCTCCCATTTCCGAAACCTCCCATCCCATTTCCCTGGCTCAAACCTGTGGTTGCCGCTAATCAGCATCTCCCGCCTACAACTTAAAAGTGCTGCCTCAACTGTCTCCAAATCTTCAGCGTTGCCATCACCACATCCAGAATATTTACCCGGGGCCACCTGGAGCGGCATTGTTGCCAATACCCTCAGCCACGACACCCTGCACAGACTCTCCTCCATTCTGACCCACTGGGACTCTTCACCCCCCTCCTCACCTTTTCAGCATTCGCCGCCCAATAGTAATATAATAAATTTGGGAGGCCCAACATCCCCACCTGCCGTCCTCTCTGCAGAAGTACCTTCCTAATCCTAGCCACGTTCCCCCAAATAAACGAGGTGATCAACTTCTCCATCTCCTTGAAAAACACCTTTGGTAAAAAGAACGGCAAGCACTGAAATATAAACAAGAAATGTGGCAACACATTCATTTTAATCGCTTCGCCTGACCTGCCAGCAACAGAGCAAGACCATCCCCCCTTGCCAAGTCCGCCTTCACCCTCCCCACAAGCTAGAAAGATTATGCCTACTGTTCCCTGGTTGGTTCCATAAGCCTCCCTGTCACTGACTGAATTGGGATCCCCACCTGCTACCCTCATGCTCAAACACACTAGAGGGGAGGGTGTTAAATTCTGCCCCAAATGTTGGAAATTATGAATTTCTTTTCATGACAAATTTTGTTTATTTAACGTTAAATGTAGCCGTGTTTTTCTGATAAATATCTAGTTGCTGACTTTTTAACTTTATTTTGAATTATAGGGGAGAGCTGGATATAAAGGTGAACAGGTAAGTAGAATTATTAAAGGAATGTTTTTTGAGAAGGAGAGGCAAAGGTCCCATAATATGAGGCAATAATAGAATTGAAGAAAGTAAGAAATCAAGACAACTCAGGAAACAGCGATTTGGTGGCCTTAAATTTGGGCTAATGAAAAGTTATCTGATTAAAATAAATTTATTATAAATTCACAAATGGCTTATTCAGTATAATATGGAGGTGAAATTATATGTGATGGGAATTTAAAGTGAATGGTATGGCATAGGTTGTACATTATACACCATAAATGATGTTGTCGGCAAATGTGAATCCAACTTTTCTTGTCTTCCTGCCCATGTCCAAGTTCTCCCCTTTATTTTGAAATCAAAATGACTCAACACAATAACATGACGAGATCCGGCCTCCCTGTGGCGTGTTCCTCGGTGGCAGGATCTTCTGGTCCCGCTGCTGTCAATGGGATTGCCCATTGAATCCACCCCACGCCGCTGGTAAAGCCGTGATGGGGGTGCGCTGTTGGAGGGACAGGAAGATTTCCCCCCAGCTGGGAGATCTCCGCTATTGTCATGGTCCCTAATAAGAATGTTCCAATTTTTTTCCCAATAGCTTCACACTACATAATATCAGTAAATTTAAGTGTTCGTTTAAGAACATCATTGCAGTAGGTTTAATCCAAAGGAAGATCTTACCTGAATAATTTGTTTGCCTTCTATGAGCAAGTGATACCCAAGTGATGCTGGAAAGTCCTATGCTGTGTATATCTTGGGCAGAATTTTCCCAAAATTGCAGAGTGCTGGAACAGGTGAGAAAAGCTGTGTGAAACTTGGCAGCTTCACAGACGCCTTTTCTTGCCTGAATAAATAGTGACCTGTGCAATTTCAAAGTACCAGTGAAGATCTCACAACCAGCTGGAGGGGTGGGGTCTGAACATTCTGGCAAAGCCGGGATTCTGAGATTGGGGCGTTGTTTCTAAAAGGCACCCTGATCTCATAGTTACATTTAAGGCCTCCACCCCAAGAATGAAGACAAACCCTGTCCCACCATAACGCCAATACTGGGGCTCCCCCCTCTTTCCCCCCCCCCCCCCCCACCTCCAGCACACATAAGGGGATCCCCCCCTTCATGTGCCCCTTGTCATACCAGGGAGCTGGGGGCAATGCCCAGCCTTGTCCCTCAACCCCGAGGCCTCCACACACCTCTGCCCCCCGGTGTGGTTATCATGACTGGTTTTCGCTTTTGAAAACCAGTAGTGATTCACACCGGCGTGACCTCACACCGCCATAGGTGGAGGGATTGGCGGGAGTATGATGCGGGTGGACTCTACGGCCTAAAACCTTTTAATTATGTTAAAATTTACTTAAATTCATGGAAGTCATGCCATGAGCGAGAGATAGGGCTGATCTCAAAGTGAGATGACGTCGCCGCAAATCACATTTTTGTCCGCTCGTGCAATTTAGCGGCGATAACGGGATTTGCACCTGCAGCAAACGGGGCCGCAGGATTGTGCCCTTGAGTGCCAAAAGATTATTGGCAAAGTTCCAAATAAAGTTCAACACAATTTTGGGGATTCAGGGTAAATTGTGCGAATTGTTAAGGAACTCTCCGGGGCAGGAAATAACCACTTGCATGAGAGGTGTCACGTTGAGGCTGGGAAGGTGCTGACTGGAATGGTCCAGGCAATATGTTGGTATTGCTGCAATTTTGAATTTGTGGACATCACCGGGATTCAGAAACTTATTACGAACAGGTAACATTTGCAGATATCATTAAAGGAGACAGGGCAACGTAATTGGAAGAGACTGTTCAGAAATCATTGTAAGAGTTTGTGTGTCGTGTATGAAATTTAATGCTGACTACTGTTGCATATTAGATGGAAAATTTCGTAATGCATATTTTCCATAAATTGTGTTGAAAGAAGTTGGATGGAAGCTTGAAAAAACCTAGATATCTTAGTAGGGTTGGTGATAAACTTGTCCAATATGTGCCGATCAGGAATCAACAAAATTAATAAAATTTTGAACTGCATTTTTAAAAGTAAGAAATTTGGGTCAAAATTAATCTATTCAAAACTCATTCACTAGCTCAGAGTTAAAACTGGGTTTATTTATAAGTCAGACAAGATCATAATCAAAATTTAGAGTTTCCTGATTAGACCATGGCCTGGATTTTCTGCCCCGCATTGCCAGCAACATGGATCACGATTGGGCGGCAAATCGGACATCTGGCAGAAATTGAGATTTGCACCAGGCTCCGAACTGACCGTTATGCTGTGCCCCCTGCTGGTGGCGGAATTGGGGCTCGCTCCCATGCAACAGCATGCCAGTGGGAAGGTGTTAATCTCAGCGGTCCCTGCATCAGAGTCGCCGGGACCTCGCGATTCTCCGGTCCTCTGGGCTAGGAATCACGTGGGCAAGGGTCACTACTGGTATTTACCAGCGTGGTCCTGATCTGGTGGACTTCACCATGGGTCAAGGGGGTAACCACTGAAGGTATTTGCCCCCAAAGTTCACTTGAGGGCCACCCCTCCTCTATCAGACTGTCCTCCCCAATAGAGACCCCTAGATAGGGGGAACACCCTCCCCCCCACAGAGACCTCCGAGATGAGGGAACCCCCCACAGAGACCCCTTGGATAGGGGGAACAACCCCCCCCCCCCACAGAAACCCCCTGAATAGGTGGGCTCCCACATAGATCTCTTAACTAAAGGAACGCCACCCCCCCCCCCCCCCCCCCCCCCCAGGAAAGAGGCCCTTGTCTGCAAGCTTGAGAGCTGTCCAGACAGCGACAATGAAAACACTACTGTTGTAACACTCATCTGGCATTCACCTGCTGGCTCAGACAGAGGAAGCACTACCTGTCCATTCCTGGAAAGAGAAAATCAGTGGCCTGTATTTAAACACCTCTGATCCTTTAACTGCAAGCCATTCATTCATTTCTCTTAGTGAATGTCTTAGTGATTGACAGCTTCCACAAACACAGTTGTTAGCCTTGCTTAATTCATCTCCCTTCATGGATGAGTAACTCTGAAATGCTGTAACCCCAATGTTTACAAATATCAACCACCTCAAAGGGAGTTAAGTACATTTTAATCACACTTGATCAATTCTGCAGTGTTGAGCTGGAAATTGACAGTTCCAACTTGCCTCTGCAGGGAGAATATAGTCTGCCAAATGTAGAATCCTGGCCATACCTCAAATTATGGCCACCAAAAAACATGATAGACAATTAATACAGAAGGTTATAGATAAGTTGGTGGAGTGGGCTGATAGGTGACAGATGAAGTTCAATGCTCGGGGGCTGGATTCTCCGCGCCGAAGTCGCGTTTGGCGTGGGGCTGGAGAATGGCCGTTTACACGGATATCGGACCGGCGCTGCTGTGAAGCAATTCTCCGGTCCCTGGAGAATCGCTTGGGAATCGCTCGCGTGCGATCTACACAGCGCAGATAGGGGACCATTGACAGAGGCCACCTCCTGCGATTCTCCGCGCAAAACTGGCCAAGTTCCCGACAGCGTGGTTCTAACCACGTATCGACCGTCGGGAACCTCGGGTGGCGGCTGCGGACTCAATTCGCGGCCGCCCTGTTGGGGGAGCAGGGGGATCGATCACCGGGGGGAGCCTCATGGACGGCCAGGGGAGTGATTGGACGGCACGCACCTGCAGACGCACGCAATGTCGGCGGGGGGGGGGGGGGGGGGGGCCACATTTTTGATGACAGTCTGCGCCGCCATGTTGCACGTCGCGCCCGTCGCAGGCCACCGTCGTGCACATGCGCGGACTCCCGACCGGAAGTGCGGGACCCCGTGTCCGCAGCCAGAGCTGCGAGAAGCACTCATGAGCCCTGCCAGCCCCCTGCAGGTAGAACAAACTCAAGGAAAGTCCAGAGTGAAACTCCAGAGTTTTTATGCTGGCGTGGGGACATAGCACCATTTTTGGAGAATCCAGCCCCAGAAGTGTGTGGTGGTGCATTTTGGCAGGAATAAACTTGGAGGGACTAATAAAATAAGGGGTAAAATACTTCAAAGGTGTGCAGATGTAGAGGTACCTGGGTATATAGAATAGAACAGTACAGCACAGAACAGGCCCTTCGGCCCTCGATGTTGTGCCGAGCAATGATCACCCTACTCAAACCCACGTATCCACCCTATACCCGTAACCCAACAACCCCCCCCCCTTAACCTTGCTTTTTTTTAGGACACTACGGGCAATTTAGCATGGCCAATCCACCTAACCCGCACATCTTTGGACTATATGCATATCATTGATGGTGGCATGACAGGTGGAGATGACAGTTAATAAAGCATATAGTATTTTAGGATTTATTAATAGGGGCATAAAGTACAAGAGCAAGGATGCTATGCTGAACTTGTAAATGACACTAGTTAGACCTTAGATGGAGTATTGTGTACAGTTCTGAACACAACATGATAGGAAGAATGTGAACGTATTGGAGAGAGTGCAGAGGAGATTTACGCAAATGGTTCCAGGGATGAGAACCTTCAGTTATGAGGATAGATTGGAGAAATTTGAACTGTTCTCCTTGGAGAGAAGAAGGCTAAGAGGAGATTTGATAGAGGTGTTCAAAATTATGAGGGGGCTGGACAGAGTAGATCAGGAGAAACTGTTCCCGCTCGTAAAATGATCAAGAACGAGAGGACACAGGTTTAAAGTGATTTGCAAAAGAAGCAAATGTGATGTGAAAAAAAATGTTTTCACACAAGTGGTTCGGGTCTGGAATGCACTGCCTGGAAGTGTGGTGGAGGCAGGTTCAATTGAGGCATACAAGAGGGCATTAGATGAAGCAATGTGCAGGGGTACGGGGAAAAGGGAGAACACCTAAGTCAAGATTTTCGTTTGGAGAGCCGGTGCAAACACAATGGGCCAAATGGCCTCCTTCTGCATCATGATAATTCTGTGATTCTGAAGAGCTGGATGCAGTGCAGAGAAGTGGCAATCAGACCTCTGAGACTTAGAAAACACTGGGATTTTCAGTCTGGAGAAGTGGCAAATAATAATAATAGCCTATTGTCACAAGTAGGCTTCAATGAAGTTACTGCGAAAAGTCCCTCATCGCCACATTCCGGTGCCTGTTCGGGGAGACTGGTATGGGAATTGAACCCACGCTGCTGGTATGGTTCTGGCATTACAAGCCAGCTGTTTAGCCCACTGTGCTAAACCAGCCCCTGATTTATAACATGGATTATGGGATGGAAAAGGCAAATTCAAAATATTACTTTAAATTGTATTGTGGAATTGGAACAATGGGACGTGGATTCAAGTTCGCAAAACGTGTCCTTATGATTAATATTGGGAAATTCTTCTTGCTACAAGGAATCAACACTCTAAATGGCTTCCAGGTGGAGTAGTAGAGGTGAAATCATTTGGAATCTCTTAAGAGAGAACCAGATGGTACAATAGGGGATATTTTAGAATAATTTTGAATGGATGAATTGAGATGAGCTTAACGGCTTTCCACACCTGTGATTATCTTGTACTCTTATTTTTTTTTAAAATAATTTTTATTGAAAAATGTTGTATTTATATAACAACAACGAACCGCAATAAAATACCAACAATAACAATAATGATAACAGTCATAAACATTCGCCCATCCTCAATGAACAACAAAACATATTAACAACAACTTAAATTAACACAATATTAAGTTAAATAACCATAGACCCCCGGGTTGCTGCTGCTATTGACCAAGATACCTATCTTTGAGCCAGAAAGTCCAGAAAAGGCTGCCACTGTTTATTTTGTACTCTTATTTATTAGGAGTATTTTGTAAAAATATCCGTCTACATTTGCAATGGGAAATCTGGATCATTTAATAATCCCATATTTCTTCAAGCAGTACATAATTTAAATGATACTTTGTTTTTATCTCTAAGGGTGAAAGAGGTGAATGTGGGCTTCCAGGGACGAAAGGTGACAGGGTATGCATCCTTTTTACTTTTCTGCTTTTACCTTGTTTATTAAAATTATTTTAAGCATCATAAAATGCTTCAAAAAAAGCATGGATATTATTTATAATTTTTAGTTAATTGAAGCAGATTCATAAATGTATTCATTTGCAAAAAAGGATCTATGGACTAAACCTTTATGTGTGTGCTACAGTTCCAATATTTTGTCTTATTTTTACAGGGCCCAGAAGGTCCTGTAGGCCCAAGGGGACTGAGAGGAGTACAGGTAAAAAAAAGTTAAAACAAATTATTGAATGTATCTTAAAGCTATAAAGTAAAGTTGTCATGGTCCCAGATGACCCGAGGCTGCTTTCCCCTTTGAGGAGGAGAGCTGACTGGTGCTGATTTAACCTGAAGATCACCACACCTCAGGCGAGGAGCAAGGTTGAGAAGGCAGCTGTTGACATCTCTCTGCATCACGAACCAACTGTACAGGCAACTGAGCTAAATTGGGGCTATATTCTAACTCGTTACATGCTGACAATTAAAACCTTAGTACCATGGGAATAACTTAAGTGTTCCAAATCACAGCTCAGTGGTGTGGGGACAGCTTCGTAGTTCAAGCATTGGACTCTTAAACATTTGTGGTGATTGATGGGATGCGAATCAAGCGATCAACATTGCCCTAGGTGGTGATAATCTTCTTGAATGTTATTGGAGCTGCACTCATTCAAGCAAGTGGAGAGTGTTTCAAAGCACTCCTGACTTGTGTCGTTTAGATGATGGACAGGCTTTGGGGAGACAGGAAATCACCCCAGAATTTCCAGCATCTGACCGGCTCTTGTAGTAACAGTATTTAAATGGCTACGCCAGTTTAGTTTCTGGTCGGAATGTTGATGGTGGGGAATTTGGTAACGGCAATGTCATTGAATGTCAAGTGAGATGGTTGGATTCTCTCTTGCTGGAGATTGTCAATGCCTGGCCCTCATGATGCAAATGTTAAAATATTACTTGTCACTTATCAGGCGAAGTCTGAATGTTGTCCAGATCTTGTTGCATATGGACATGGACTACTTCAGTATTCGAGGAGTCGTGAATGGTGCTGAATATTGTGCCATCATCTCCACATCTGAGCTTATGATAGAGGGAAGGCTATTTACACAGCTGAAGATGATTGGGCCTAGGATATTATCCTTAGGAACTCCTGCAGAAATGTGTCAGGACTGAGGTGATTCATCTCCAACAACCATCTTCCTTTTTGCTAGGTACTACTTCAACCAGTGAAGAGTTTTCCTCTGATTCCCATTGACTTCAGTTCTGCGTGAGCTCCTTGATGCAAGGGCAGTTACTCTCACCTCATCTCTGGAGTGCAGCTCTTTTTTTCATGCTTGGACTAAGGCTATAATGAGTTCAGGAGCTGAGTGGTCCAGGCTGAACCCAAATTGAGCCACAGTGATTAGGTTATTGCTGAGTAAGGGCTATTTGATAGTGTTGTTTACGACACTATTATTTTGCTGATGGTCGAGAGTAGACTGATGGGGCAGTACTTGACCAGGTTGGATGTGTCCTGCCTTGAGGACAAGACATACCTGAGCAATTCTCCACATCTTCCGTCATGCCAAAGATCGCCACCTCGAGACCCGGAACTACCCTCACTTTTAATACTTCTGACATGACGTCAGCAAACTCCTGCCAGAAACCCCTCAGCCTCATACATGCCCAAAACATATGGACATGGTTAGCAGGACCCCCCGCACAGCACCCACACCTATCCTCCACCTCCTCAATGAACCAGCTCATCCAGGCCACCATCATCATAATAATAATAATAATCGCTTATTATCACAAGTAAGCTTCAATGAAATTACTGTGAAAAGCACCTAGTTGCCACATTCCGGCGCATGTTTGGGGAGGCCGGTATGGGAATTTTTCTGCATTACAAGCCAGCTGTTTAGCCCCCTGTGCTAACCCAGCCCCTCATGTGCGCCCTGTGGACCACCATAAATTATATCAGGCTGAGCCGGGCACACAACGAGGGTGCATTGACGCGCCTCAGGGCCTCCTCCCATAATCCAGCCTCCAACTCCCACCCAGATCTTCTTTCCACTTTCTCTTCACCTCCCATATCGGGACTCCCTCCCTCTACATCAGTTCCTTGTAGATCTCTGAAACCTCCCCCTCACCTACTCCTACTCTCGACACCACCTTAACATGTAGCCCCTGGTGCGGCAGGTGCGGGAAGGTCGAAACCTGCCTCCGCACAAAGTCCCTCACTTTCAGTTACAGGAAACCATTCCACCTGGCAGCTCAAACTCCTCCTCCAAGTTTGGAAAGCCCTCATCAATAAAGAGATCTCCAAATCTCTCGATCCCTGCCCGCTGCCACCTCCGGAACCTCCCATCCAACCCCCCTCCCACCTTGCAGCGAACCAGTGATTATCACACATCGGTGCCCACACTGACACCCCTTCCAGACCCATGTGCTGCCGCCACTGTCCCCACACCCTCGGGGCTGCCACTACTACCGGGAGTACCTGGCCAGTGCGAACGGCAGAGGTGCCACTAACAGTGCCCCCAAACTCGTGTCTTTACATGAGGCCACCTCCACCTGCTCCCAAGCTGATCCCTCCCCACACTACCCACTTCCTGACCATTGCTATATTCGCCGCCCAGCAATAATTTATAAAATTTGAAAGAGCCAGCCCCCCATGCCACCGCTCCAGCAACACCTTCCTCACCGCCCAAATCCCGAGATCACTGCATTTACTTTTTTAAAGAACGCCTTGGGGATAAAAATTGGAAGGCTCTGAAAGACGAACAGGAACCTCGGGAGGACGTGGATGTCAGTGTTATAGCTGTATAGGAATAGATTGGCTAGTGGCACGGCTAGTTCTGGAACACAAGTCTTCAGTCTACAACTACTTGCAGCTGTCAATCAATCTATGAAATGGCAGGCACCCTACTGTAATAATGGATGGTTGTGAAGGTCCTGCAGCACTAATTTTGTCATGGAAGTCCTCAGGCTTTTTAAAAATATTGGTTCATAGGATGTGGGTGCCACTGGCTTGGCGAGCATATTATTGTACAAGATAATCTCAGGAAACTCGGGTACAGAATGATAGTTTATTAGCCAATGCATTGGGAGAGCACAACGTCAGAGAAAGATCTCAGGAACTGACTCTGTCCGGTTGAGAAATCTTACACATTGTAGGTCACATATGCAAAGCATTATTTACATTCGAACATTGTCTGGTTTGGACATTTACGTTAAACAAGTTGCAGGTATTCATAAGCCAGAGTATTTTTCACCCTTATTCCTCTACGGCTTCTCTCTAATCTCTTCCCTTGTTGCTAACCGGCTCAGCCTTGGACTACCATCTGTAACTGCTACTTTAGGTCATCGAAAAACATGTTGTAGAGCTCACCAAAAGAAACAAGACACTGATATGGGTCCTGCAGATGTCTGTGTTCTTAACCACATCAGCATGTTGCTGGGTGATGCCTTTACCCTGAGTGTGGAATTTTCCTTAACCTTTCTAAAACACTATAAGTTCTTTATAAAACACTCCAAGGTTATTTGCCCGAATAAATCATTGTAACTAAACCATATTCATGAGTTCTTCTCTTACAGCAGCATTTATTTTTCAATAGAAGCAAACACTACATCAGCATCTATTGCCCATCCCTAATTTCCCTTGAGAAGAAGGTGGTGGCGCCCACGGGGCGCACATGTCGGGCGGCGTTAAAGGTGGGCCGCAGAAGGTCTGATGGGGGGGATGATGGCGGCGCCCACGGGCCGCACGTAGGCTGTGGGATCAAAAATGGCGGTGCCCACGGGTCGCACGTGGGGGATGCATGAACAATGGGCCTGGATACAGCGGCGATTGACCTGGCCTGGCACACCGCAGTGAAACGCCCCTTCTTCCCCCAGGCCTTGCAGCTTGCACTCCGCACCGGGCAGCACTGCCGGGGTGTTTTGTCCGCCCGCAGAAATAGCACTTGGGGGCCCCCCTGGGGTTGGCTGGCTGCCGCGTGGCGCAGGCTTGGCGTTGGCTGAGGGCGGCCACTGGTGGGATCCACGATGTCCACGAGGGGGGCACTGTGCATTCGGGGGCGTATGCTTGTACATTACAGGAGGCCACCGTTAGTGAGGTCACGAGTTGCTTGTTCACAGCAAGGTCGAGCGCACCCCCTTCTAAAAGGCGCTGGAGGATGTACGCCGAACCCATGCCCGTAACGAAAGCGTCCCTGAGTAGGAGTTCAGTATGTTCAACAGCCAAAACTGCCTGGCAATCGCAGTTCCTCGCCAGGATGCGCAGGGCACGCCAGAAATCGTCCAATGACTCATCGGGGAGTTGTTGCCGCGTGGACTGGAGGTGCCTGGCGCAAAGTTTGTTGATCGGCCGGATGTCTCGCTCGACCTGACCCTTTCAGAAGCGCCATGGCCTCAGTGTAGTTGGGCGCATCCCGGATAAGGGGAAATATATCAGAGCTCACCTGTGAGTACAGGATCTAGAGTTCCTGTGCTTCTGAGGGTGGTTCTGGCGCTGATCCGATGTAGGCTTCAAAGCAAGCTAGCCAGTGGTCAAAAGCCGACATGGCGTTGTCTGTTTGAGGCTAGAGCTGCAGGCGATTTGGCTTGATGCGTAGTTCCATCGCTGTAAAATCTCTTCTTAATAAATTGATGCACTATCAATGACGACGAGACGAGAGTAGAGAGTAATCGAGGCTTTATTAAGCAGAGATGTGTGGCCTCCTGCAGCTGCTGCCGAAATGGCTGCAGCTCGGTGAGCACACACATTTATACTCTGCCTACTGGGCGGAGCCAGCAGGCTGGGATCTACCCTCGTACCTGTAGTACAGGAGCCTTACCGTATTACCTCTCATATACGTATTATGTACAAACAGTGGAGACTACCACACTAGCCAGACCGGCTCCTCTGAGATCGAGCCACCATTTTGAAAGAGTGCCCCGATCTTTAAGAAGGCTTATGGGTTCTCCCCACCCATGGGCAATGTCACCCCTCCACACACATGGGTATTACCCCACACCCACCCAAGTGATGGCACCCTGTTATGGGGTAGCTGAGAGACCCCCTTTTCAGGCCTTCCCACTCCCCTTTTGGGCCCTGCTTCCAGGACTCCCACTTTTCACTCCCCCACAACCTTCCAGAGGCCCCTTCATACCCGCCCTGCACCCCCCTACCAGTCATACCCCTCCTCCACACTCCTTTCATGGGCATGGCTCCCCCAGGCTCTTGGCAATGGCATCCTGACACTGCGACCCTGGCAGTGTTAATGTCGGCTTTGCAATGCCGTCTGGGGTGCCAGCCTGACAGTGCCGAAGTGCCCACATTCCAGCGGGAGGGCCAGGAGCCACCTTGCCCTGTCCCTGACCACCCAGGGGCCGCCGATGGCCCAGGAGACCTCCTACCCCCCCGCTCCCGGGTGACGTTCCTCTGGTCCACGTTTGTGTGGACCAGCACTGAATGGCACCAGGCTGGAGACTCTCTGGAGAGGTGGTTAGATGTCGTCAGCATGCCTCAGTGGGTTTAAAATCAACTTAGGCACACAAGGCTTGGTCATGCCCATTGTGGACGTGATCCTGATCGTGACGCCTCGCGAAGTCTGGATAGATCTTGCGAGGGGCATGATTCTCTAGCTTAATTGCACTCTCGTTCGAGCAAAACGAGTTAGGCGGAAGAGGCTGAAAACAAGAACCGTGCCAAGCGGCAAACAGTTTGCGATGCAACAATCCCGCCCCCCTAGGCTAAATCGGGATCTCGCCGCAGCATGGCGAGAAACCAATAATCACCACTTAAGCCCTGTTTCCATACAATTAAAGGGAGCCAACCCATATCCAACGGCCTCCCGTCATTTATCGGCCTCCCCAGCAAGTGCTCACGCTGGCGCCTATTAATACTCCTTTTGAAAAACATGAACCTGACGGAAGGGATTCTGTGGGCAGCTGAGGAAGTGAAGAGCCATCTTTGCTCACAGGCAAAGAGCCCAGGGTCACTGGGCTTGCCACCCCAGAGTTCGGCGAGGAGTGGGAGAACCTCGGCTGGGGGAGGGAACCCCAGGGGAGTGGGGGACCCTCCGCAGAGGTGGAACGCCATGGGAGGGTGGGGGGGTGGGGGGAAATACAGGGGCTACCGCGTATGGCACCACCATGCCTACCCCTGGATTGTGTGTACCCATTCCGGGGCAACCAATGTTCTTGCCTGTCTGCCACACCGACCACCCATAACCCCCATCGACTGCCGAGGCCTCTGACTGTGCAACTGAAGGCTATTGCTTATAGGGAATTGGCAAACGTGGTTAAGTGAGCACTTCACACAAGCCAAATGGATCCCTGTAGGTGGGCGGGCCATGTAGCAAGTGGGAGTCATTGCCTAGCATCCCAATCAGAACGTGATGCATGGACACTGTGCCTGAACACTAGGATGTAACACCACACCCGCAGCAGCCAACATCCGAACCCCCAGGGGATGTTTTACATCACTCCAGGGTGCTGGGACTGTGTCGGCTATGTCAGCTGGTCACTGTCATGGGCAGGGGGCGATGATAACCTGTAGAGAGCTGAGTGCCGGTGCTCCGCAATCTGTGCCATAGTTTGACCCCTGCCTGTCTGCTGAGTGATCGCCCACACCCATCACCTGCACGCCGTGTGCCTGGGGAGTGGGGGAGATGCCTGGAGGGTTGGGCCAAGGGTTCGGAGGTCAGCCCACATTGCTGAAGAAAGTGACAGAGGTGTCATACTGGCTGTGCACAAGGATGTTTAATGCGTTATACAATTCCCCACTCTCCCAATGGTGCCTTCCCCCTTACTCCTTACCTACTCTCCCTCCCCTGGTGCACCCAGTGATCCTCAATGTACTTAGCCCTTCTAGCTCTACCGCTACATCTGAAGTGGAGACAGACAGCTGCTTACATCGTCCCTTGGCCGTCGATGACCCGGGCAGGTGTCCTCGGGGGGCTTTGGGGCTGGAGGGCCCCAGTGCAGTTGTCGGCGGCATATGCACAGCTGTGCTGCCCTGTCCTGCATACTGACTGTGAGATACTGCCTCATTAGAGGGTTGGAACGGTGGGGGGGAGGGGGGTTCGGTCTGGCTTGGCACCCAGCACCTCTCCTTTCGGTCGGTGCCCAAAGGACCCTGGGGTTCACCTTGAGACGGAGGGGCAGAAGACCTCCGACTGCTGTCCCGCCTGAGGGTTCCTGCCTCCGCCTGATGTGCATCATCAGCTGTGTGGTGCCCACTAGATTGTGCCGTAGAGGCCTGACCACTAACATTTTCCACTGAGGTGCGTGTATCTAAACCGACTCGATCATGTCTTCTTCGGAGCTCCCCACCAAGGTGGTCTCCTGGGAGGCTGGAGTGGGCTACCCAGGATGGGGCGCTCCATCGGCTGCAGGACCTGCAGGAAAATGGACATGTGGTCAGTGGGAGGGATGGGTCAGTCAGTAAGGCGATAACAACTCACTTTTGATAGGTCCCCCAGGTGGGACCTAGTGGATCCTCACTTCCGCAACTTCCACCAACCTCTGCGTGGGTGATAGCTCTGTCCTCTGCCACCCCAGTCACCTCCAGGGCCCGCTCCTCGAAGGAGGACAAGATTTTTATGCCCGGCATGCCTCCGCTAGTCTGGGCCCTCTCCCGACGATTGTGGGAGAGCTTTTCCTGAGGAGAAACCGAGAGGGCATCATTAGCCACATTCATGGTTCACAGTGGCGGGAGGAGGTGTGTGGAGGAATGGTGGTGGGGGTAGGGTTGAAGGGAGTGGGCGATGAAAGGACGGTTGAAGGAAGAGGGGATTGAAGGGAGAGGGGGTGGAGGGAGGGCTGGGGGCTGCAGGAGAATTGGCAGGGGTTGGATGCTCGTGTGGGGGCAGAAAAGTCTCGGGATGGGGGGGGTGTCGGTGGGTGTTGGTGTCTATCAGAGTGGCAATCTGACACGGAGTGTCACTCAGAGGAAGTCTGTTCCTATTTAACTATTAGACCATTTTTGAAATTGGCATTGCGTAAAACATCTGATGATCTGATGTGAGACTTGTTTGATGCTTTTTCAACTTGTGACATGAATTATATACTAATCATTTAATAAGTAAATATGCGGGGCTGTTTAGCACAGGGCTAAATCGCTGGCTTTGAAAACAGACCAAGCAGGCCAGCAGCACGGTTCGATTCCTGTAACAGCCTCCCCGAACAGGCGCCGGAACGTGGCGACTAGGGGCTTTCCACAGTAACTTCACTGTGAGTCGTGACAATAAGCGATTTTGATTTCATTTCATTTCTCAATTCCATGGAACAATTTGAAACAAATTCTGCATTATGTTGCACTAACATTCATAATATGCTTTCTGTTTATTTTGTTACATTTTAGGGTTATCCTGGATCCCCTGGGGACCAAGGAAGTGCAGGTTTTCAAGGAAAGAAGGTAATTTTATTTTAGATTTTGTCAATTAAAACACAAAGAAAGCATGAAAAATGAAGCTCAGTTCATGTTATCAGCATCGGCCTTCTGCCAAAGCCTGAATTCATTGTAAGGTAAATAATTTCATTTTTGCCTTCAGCATTGCCCATTTTTATTATGTAACTTTACAGTTTTATTGAAGAATCTGATTAGGACTGCAGCTATATTGTTGTCATTTGTTTACTGTCTGAAAAGAGCTAACAAGGAAAAGATCCAAAATACGGAAACATGGTTGGTTGTTTGAGTGTTTTGCATAATTTATGTGCAACATCTTGGTATTAGGACCCGTCCTTTCCCTGATATATATTAATGATCTAGATCTTGTTGAGCAGGCAGCAATTTCAAAGTTTGCGGATGCTACAAAATTTGAGTACATCAACTGTGAAGAGGACAGTGTGGTACTTCAAAAGGGCATAGACAAGTTGGTGAGTGGGCAGGAGGTGGGAGATAAAGTTCAGTGCAGAGAGGTGTCAGGTGATGCAGTTCGGTGGGAAGAACATGCAGAGATGATGTATGACAAGGCGTAAAATTCTAAACGTGGTCCAGGAGCAGAGGGACCTGAGTGTATGTGTGCATAAATATTGAAGGTGGCAGGACAGGTGGAGAGAGCAGTTAATAAAGTATACGTTTGAGGTGGGTATTATAGTAGGACAGCACAGTAGCACAGTGGTTAACACTGTTGCTTCACAGCTCCAGGGACCCAGGTTTGATTCCTGCTTGGGTCACTGCCTGTGTGGAGTCTGCACGTTCTCCTCGTGCCTGCGTGGGTTTCCTCCGGGTGCTCCGGTTTCCTCCCACAAGTCCTGAAAGACGTGCTGTTAGGTCATTTGGACATTCTGAATTCTCCCTCCATGGATCCGAACAGGCGCCAGAATGTGGTGACTAGGAGTTTTCACAGTAACTTCATTGCAGTGTTAATGTAAGCCTACTTCTGAAAATAAAGATGATTATTATTATATAGTATTCTGGGCTTGATTTATTGCGGCACAGAGTTCAAGAGCAAGGAGGTTAAGCTGAATTTATACAAAACACTGCATAGACGTCAGCTGGAGTACTATGTACAAATTGGTGAGGTTGAGGCTGTTCTCCTTGGAGAGAAGAAGGCTAAGAGGAGATTTGATAGAGGATTTCAAAATCATGAGGGGGATGGACAGAGTAGATAGGGAGAAATTGTTTCCGCCTGTAAAAGGATCAAGAACAAACGGCACAGGTTTAAAGTGAGTTGCAAATGTGATGTGAGAAAAAATATTTTCACACGAGTGGTTTGGATCTGGAATGCACAACCTGGAAATGTAGTGGAGGCAGGTTCATCGAGGCATTCAAGTAGACAATCGTGCAGGGCAACAGCACTGAGTCGTAAGGTTCGTTTGGAAAGTTGGTGCAGACATAATGGCCCAAATAGCCTCCCTGAGCGCTGTAACAATTCTGTGAGGTTGAAAGGTCATAGAATGCCTACAGTACAGAAGACGGCCATTTGGCCCAAAGAATCTGCACCGGCCTCTGAAAGAGCACCTTAGCTAGACCCACTCCCCCACCCTATCCCCGTAACCCCACCTGGCCTGCAAATCCCAATTTAGCGTGGCAAATCCACCTAACCTGCACATCTTTGCATTGTGGGAGGAAACCAGGGCACCCGAGAAACCCCACGCAGACACGGGGAGAACGTGCAAACTCCAACAAACAGCCAAGGCCAGAATTGAACCTGGATCCCTGGCATTGTGAGGCAGCAGTGCTAACCACTTTGCCACCAGTCAAAGTTTCTGGAGTGCAGACTCATTTGTAGTACTTGACACAGGACATCTTTTTTCACCGTTGAATCAATATCTTATGGTACTGAAGAATGCTTTCATTTTTTAAAAATTTGGTGTACCCAATTCATTTTTTCCAATTAAGGGGCAATTTAGCATGGCCAATCCACCTAGCCTGCACATCTTTGGGTTGTGGGGGTGAAACCTCGCAAACACGGGAAGAATGTGCAAATTCCATACGGACAGTGACCCAGAGCCGGGATCGAAACTGGGACCTCGGCGCCATGAGGCTGCAGGGCTAACCCACTGCGTCACCGTGCTGCGCTGAAGAATGCTTTTATAATTATGTTAATCTTTTCCATGTATTGTTTAAAAATTTTTGTCTGATATATGTGTGCTGGTACCCTTTGATCCTCCACATACCTCTGCCAAACTTCTACTGCTGCACCACAGAATCTAGCATTTCCTCCAGTCTGACTCTGTATTAGGTTGACTTGTTCTGCTTTCTCAAACAGACACTGATCCCTTTAATCGGTTGCTGGTAATTAAATACTGGTAGCAGTATTCCAAGATTAGAGTTTGAATGGGAATGGACATGTGCCACTGGTCAGGTGAAAGTTTTTGAATTCCCTAACTCTGCCATCACAATTTTGTTTTGTCCTCTGTTGTTTGAGACCGTTACTAGAAATTTTCATGTAGATTTTCCGATTGGCCACATCAGTTAGTGCAGTAGCTGACGAAAAGAACCGCTGAGGAAATTTCAGAGAGTGACAGGCTCTCAATTAAAACACTATTGGTATTCAAAATTGATCCATCTTTACGATTCCTGGGATTGAAAGAAAATTGAGCATACTATTTTCCATTCTTTCTCCAATGATGCAGATACTGAACTAATATTTGAATGCAGACATCCCAACACACTCCCGGTGACTCAGTTCGTAAACAAACTGGCCAATACAGAGCCTAGCCTTACAGATGATAAAGTACCCAGCTTCATTCGCCAGCCTGCTATTAGCTGTGTTGTCTGGGGTATTGACCACTACAATTAACCTCAGTGCTATAATTTAGAGAAATGGAAAATGTCAGCCTGTGCTTCATTGCTGATAGTTATGGAGGTTTAGAAAATGCATCTATTGTAGCTGTTGAGTGCTCACAGGATCAGGGTTCACTATTTCTCCCTATACCATCTGTTGCACTTCAATTGCCTGCGGATACCATTCATGTGAATAATGAGACTTTAATCCAATTGCATTGTCCTCTTTGAAGGGGTAGAAGATGCGTGGGAATGTTGCGGGGTGGGGGGGCAGCATACCAGATTCATATGTTTTGGTCCTTTCCAAAGCTGGAGGATTACTGGAAGGAAGTGTTTAGGGTAATCTCTAAAGTGGTGCACATGAAACTGGACCCGGGCCCTCGGGAGACTATATTTGGGGTTTGGACCAGCCGGGGTTGGAAACTGGCGCAGAGGCAGATGTTGTAACCTTCGCCTTGTTGATCGCCCGAAGGCGGATCCTGTTAGGGTGGAGATCAACCTCTCCACCCTGTGTCCTGGCGTGGCAGGGGGACCTGCTGGAATTCTTGATGCTTGAAAAGGTCAAATTTGAACTGAGTGGAAGGATAGAGGGGTTCTACAATTCATGGGCGTTATTCATTCTGCACTTTCGAGAATTGGATCACATCGGACATTGTGGGGGGCGTGCTGGGAGGGTTGGGGGGAGGGGGACTGTATATGTTAATGGTGATTATGGGTGATTCCTGATTCCTTTTTGTCATTTGTTTATGTTATCATGCCTGCTAATGTCTGGGGTTTGGTGGGAGGATGGGATCGTTGTTATCGATATGGCGATTGACATTACATTCATTACTGATTATTGTTTATTGTTGGGTGTAAATTTGGGAGAAAATATGAAAAATGAGAATAAAAAATATTTTAAAAAGTAATTGCATTGTCCGTGGAACAGTATGCCAATGCGAGGGAATAAGAAAAGGAAATAGGGTCTTGTGTTTTCTCACTGTGGCGCTAACAATTGCACTCAAAGACGAGAGACAAGTACAATCGAGGCTTTATTGCTGTGTGATGCTATTGCTCCGTCTGCAACTGTAGACTAGAGTCTGAGTGACTCACACGCATATTTATACACAAGCTCCCTGTGGGCGGAGCTAGCCGGCATGGGCTTACCGGAGGAACCTGTATTACAGGTACAGCCATACATCCCCCGACTGCAAGTATGCATATCTACGGTGGTTATCACCACATTCACCCCCTGTAAAAATGAGTCCGGCGGGGGTGACGTGTAACTGTAATACAAAGGATGAAATATGTACAAAAGGGTTCAAACAAAGAAAACCAAGAGTCCATCCGGTTAGCAGGTTACAGGTTGAGCCGAACCGGCGGTCGAACGTTCCGCTGTGATCGGCGTAGCTGTGGTGGCGACGTCAGTGCAGGTGCTGGCGGTGTTGGTGCTGGCTGCTGGCTACAGTTGCAGCCGGAGGAATAGCATCATACAGCAATAAACTGTGGCGCTAACAATTGCACTCAAAGACGAGAGACAAGTACAATCGAGGCTTTATTGCTGTGTGATACTATTCCTCCGGCTGCAACTGTAGACTAGAGTCTGAGTGACTCACACGCATGTTTATACACAAGCTCCCTGTGGGCGGAGCTAGCCGGCAGGGGCTTACCGGAGGAACCTGTATTACAGGTACAGCCATACATCCCCCGACTGCAAGCATGCATATCTATAGTGGTTATCACCACACTCACTGAATGAGTATATCTTTAGGAGATGGTCCGACAAAAGCTGGTTTAGTAGTAGTTCAATCTGTTGAGAATTTGGGGTTTTGTGGAGAAAATAGGAGTTTGCATTTCAGAGCACTGGCCACATCAACCTGTTACTGAGGGCTATCCGATGTTGTAAAGAGGATAAAAGTTGCTCCATTTCAGGTCGCATTGTAAAACCAGTGATAGTGCTTTAATGATACATTTGACTTGGTTTTTGTTGAATAGAAAAATATTTGCAGCAGGAGTCACATCGATGTCACATTATATGCTTTCACTCAAAGTCAAGGGATGGATTTTTCCAGACCATCATGCTGGCAGGATCTTTCAGTCCTGCTGATGTAAACGGAGTTTACAATGGCACACTCGCCCCGCCGCAGGGGAACCTGCCTGGGGAGCGGGCGAGGGGGGCTGGAAATGTTTGGCCAAGATTATCCCCGGTGGATGAAATTTTCCGAAATTTATTCAAGTGCTAGCCGGGGGGCTGCACACTGGTTTTCTTGCCCAACAATGCAGCACTTAGAGCAAATAAATGCTGCAGGCGTCTGATACCGTAACGTTGGCGGTAGGGGGGGCGATGTCGGCGTCACCGAGATCAGGAGAGGTGCCCCAATCTGCCTCAACTACCCTCCCTACACAAGCACCAGGGCAAGCCCTCCCCACCCTCCCCACTATGCCAGGTGGCCATGTCAGGCCACATGTGTGTGTCTGGCAGATTTCTTTCAACAGCTCCATGTTTTTAAATACTGTTGTAAACCTCACTGATGTAACATCACATCGGCGAGGAGGGAATTGTAAATGTGGGGGGACCATATGGCAGGGAAACCCACAAATCATATTAAAATGTATTGAAATGAGGTTCCAGGCCTTTCTGGGTGGGAGCCTTGTTATGTCACCGACGAGGGGAGGGGAAAATCTGAAAATGTGGTCTCGCCGGCAAGAATCCTGTTTGCTGGGTCTCGGGAGGTTTTGCGCCCACCTCGCTGTTTGTGTTCGCAGAGAACGTGGACGTAAAATCACCCCCAGTGTGTTTGTTCTGTTACTTGCATTGTTATTACACTGATCTAGACTGTCAGATTTCCTGGAAATTTCCAGTCCACACTTCTGTTAGACAAGTGTGTGTAATTGTAAATAATCTGAAGACATGACGGAGCGATATTTGCCAATAAAGAAATAAAGTATTGCAGAGCCTGTAAATCTGAAATAATAATAGAAAACAACAAAATGGCACAACGAGGTCTAATTTCCTTCCCAAAGGGTTGTTGGGCCTGTCGATGTGTTATTGATGCTTTTTAAAGAACATTTATCATGTTCTGTTGCCTGGAGCTACAGTGGCAGAATCTGGCTAGACTATTTTCTCTGATGCTATCATTTTTGTTCCTTTCCCCACTTCTTTTTTGCATTTAACAATATATCCTTAATAAAGTATGCCAATTAGAGACTACTTACCCAATTTATTTCAGAGTACAATTATGTGCAAAGCTGGTTATTCAGCACTGGGTACAAATGTATTTTTCTTGAATATTGAAAATGAATTAAAAGCTGGCACCAGATTACTCAGGCTTCATTCATCGTAGTGTAAGTCAGTGTCATGCCACAACATACTCTCATGGAAAAAGATGGCCGGCACAGTGGCTAGCACTGCTACCTCACAGCTCCCGGGTCCCAGGTTCAATTTCAGCCTCAGGTGACTGTGTGGAGTTTGCACTTTCTCCCTGTGTCTGCATGGGTTTCCTCCGGGTGCTCCAGTTTCCTCCCACAGTCCAAAGATGCGCAGGCTAGGTGGATTGGCCATGCTAAATTGCCCCTTAGTGTCAAAAAGGTTAGGTGGGGTAACTGGGTTACGAGGATAGGGTGGAGGTGTGGGCTTAATTTGGGTGCTCTTTCCAAGGACCAGTGCATGCTCGATGGGCCGAATGGCCTCATTCTGCACTGTAACTTCTATGATTCTATGATTAAGGCAACTTTAAAACAATTATTCTTCATTAAGACACCAAAATGGAGGGCTAAAACTCGCAGTAAGAAGTCTTGCAACACCAGGTTAAAGTCCAACATGTTTGTTTCTATCACTAGCTTTTGGAGCACTGCTCCTTCCTCAGGTGAATGAGCAGTAAACATTCACGGAGGAAGCATTCACCTGAGGAAGGAGCAGTGTTCCGAAAGTTAGTGCTTGAAACAAACATGTTAGACTTTAACCTGGTGTTGTAAGATTTTTTACTGTGCTCACCCCAGTCCAACGCCGGCATCTCCACGTCATAAAATTCACTGAGCAGGGTGCCACTGAGTTTGAAAAAAGTTTTAAAAATGGAAGTAAATCATGAGGCAGTGAAGAAGTGGAATCCAGCTTCGATTTCAGAAACCTGAAATTGCTGAAGGAAAAAAGGCGGGTGAGGAAAGCAAATTGATGTTTTGGGAACAGATGAGTTGGAATAGGAGACCAGTCTCGATGTGGGCTGGTGGAGATGTTCAAACCATGCATGGTAGGTATTGGAGTACAGAAGGAGCCAGAAAAACATGTTCAAAGGGACAGCAGCATTTTTAATATAGTAGAGGCAATGAGAGAGTTGGAGAGTAACAGTAAGAAAATAATTGTTATCATGGATTGCAAAATAGGTGCCTTGTGAGCTTCTAGGAAATTATTTCTCGTTGTCCAGGGCTTAAAGTTTGAAAAGCACAAAGAATGATTTCAGGGAAAAGATCTGCTTAGCACAGAAGAGGAAACAGCCTCTTTTGATCTTTGGAAATCCATTTGATCTCGGGCAGACAGGAACGCCAAGGCCGCGATTCTCCGCTCCCAACGCCGGGGGGGAGAATCGCGGGAGGGCCGGGTGAATCACGGCACGCCGCTCTGGCACCCCCCTCGATTCTCCCACCCTCCCCAAAATGGCGTGTAGTGTTTTGCGACATGCCGCTCGGAGAATCTATGCTCGCCGTTTTTCCCGGCGACCGGCGATTCTCCGGCCCGGATGAGCCGAGCGGCCTGACCACCCCGACCAGTTCACACTGGTGGCAACCACACCTGGTCGCTGCCGGCGTGAACATCGCGCGACAGGTAAGTGTGGGGCCTGTTGGGGGCGGAGAGAGGATCGAGCACCACGGGCGTGCTCATCAGATGTCTGGCCCGTGATCAGTGCCCACCGATCGTCGGGCCGGCGTCTCTAAGAGACGCACTCTTTTCCCTCCGCCACCCCGCAAGATCAAGCCGCTTATGTCTTGCGGGGCAGCGGAGGGGAAGACGGCAACCGTGCATGCGCGGCTTGGAGCTGGCCAACATGCACTTGCGCGGCTGATGTCACTTAGGCGCCGCCGGCCGCGTCATTCTCGGCGCGCTGCTTTAACGCAAGCGTCAAGGCCCGGCGCCCGAGATTTGCGTAACGCCGCTCCTAGCCCCCTAGGGGGGGTGGAGAGAATAGGGGGCGAGGAGCGGCCTCCGGCGCTGGAGTGAAACACTCCGGGTTTCACTCCGGCGTCGGCTGTTTCTCTACTTTTCGGAGATTCGCGCCCCATGTATTTCAATCGATGAAGAAGGACTAAAATCAAAATTGACACACTTGTAGCTATTAGATAGACTTGACGAGGCATGGGGTGGCGATGGTATAGTGGTACTGTCACTGGGCTAGTAATCCAGAGATCCAGGGTAATGATCGTGGGACCTGAGTTTGAATCTCACCACTGCAGATGGTGAAATTTGAATTTTAAAAAAAAATCTGGAATTAAAAACCTCTGATTGTCGTAGAAATCCATAAATCTGCTGTCCTTACCTGGTCTGGTCTATATGTGACTCCAGACCCACAGCAATATGGTTGACCCTTCAAGGGCCTTCAAGCCACTCAGTTTAAGGGCAATTAGGGATGGGCTATAAATGCTGGCCCAGCCATCCCATGAATGATTTTTTTAAAAATGAAGGAACTGCAAGGGGAGTGATTCAATTTTGCCAAAAACAGGCATAAACCTGCATTGGCATTAACACGAATACAAAAACAAATTGGTGTATAAATGCATTATCACTAACTCAGCACTTGAAGATTGTAGGACCTGGCATCACAGCAGTTTTAATATAATTAAATATTTGGGATTCTTTGAAAGGATTCAATTGATAAAGATCAGTTCAGATAAACATCAGTGAAACTGTTTTAAACTGCTGGATATCAATCATGCGTGTCACTTCACCAGAAGTTCGTCTCCATCATTTTTCAAATAAAAATGTAGGTGCCTCCTTTTCCCTTAAAAAATGCAATGATTTATACTTTATAGGTGATGAGAGATGTCTGAGGCTCTTTTTATGTTGTCATTTTTTTTGATCTCCTACATGTAGAACATTTTAAGTAGTATGTACATTTCATATGAATGTTAAAATTGACACTTTATAAATTAAGCTAGCATTGTCCGGAGGGATTTGAAATTTTTGGCAAGTATAAGATTAGCATCTGCCTTCAGGTCTGGAATTCATACATCAATGTTTCTAACTATCAGCTTTACCAGGCTTTTTCAAGCATTGCCAAGTACAATGTGCAAAGTGTTTGCATTTCGCTGAAACATCTTAAGGTAAAACATAAATGAACTGAATTATTACAGTCCTTGGTGTAAGTGAAACTGATCAACTTTATTTAAATGTTATAGAAAATGGTTGTCTTGGCAGCACAGTGGGATTGAACCCAATTCAGATGGTGGCTGTATTACAGATCATTCAGTGAATCCAAGTTGCTGTGGCAACATGCACTTTTATATGCATATTGTAATCTGGAGCTATAGATAGTGATGGTGGAGACTCCAACTTTCTTTCCATCGCATGGCTGACTAGGAATTTCCCTTGCTCTTACCACCTGCGTTGTGTTGGAAGGAACAGGGGTCAACCTGTTGTGGTCACATTTTGGATAGACCTTCCTTGGCCAGCAAGGACTTGAACTTGGAGCTTCTAGGGCAGAGGCAGGGGCACTACCCACTATGCCACAAGACCTCCTCCCAACTTCAAGACTGGTTGAAATTCTAGTCTCTCGGCACCCCCAATTCTTTTCTGGAAATCAGGGTCCAGAGCGGTGCAGGTGCTGACACAGTGCTGTGTGAATAGAAATTCTCAAATTACATCTCTCTGTATTGAGGCATTCTCGAGGAGCATTCACACTTTTTCAGAAGTTGTATTGCTTTGTGACATGGTCACAGTGCCTGTCTTAAATAAAGCTGGAGCAAGTGTAGCAGCCGTGGAACATCTTCAAAGTGAACTCATGAGGTAACACCCTCAGACAGACATGTGAAACCCGACCAATCTTCAGACACCCTGTGATCTCTCCCTTCCTTCAGTCTTTTCTCCATGATCTCCACCCCTTGCAATCTCTCCATCCCTCCTTGCTGTTGCACTCTTGAGACCCCGGCCACCCGTACACTTGCCAGGAACGTTCTCCAGTGATCCCTGCCAACAACCTTGTAACCTAAAACTTCTGGACTGTTTTTGTCTAAACCAGAAAGATTAGTTTTATCCCGCCTACACCAACTTCTGTGAACTTGCCTCTAACTTCACACACACACTTTTTCTTTCAGGCTCTGCAGAATTTGGAAAGTGTCCTCATGATCATCCCTCAGTGCGATTTCTCTGGTGTTATGTGTAGGCTAGCTTTTCCTTCATTGGGAAAGAAGAAATGTTACAGGCCTGTGTGATAGCTATTGAAATGAAATGAATGAAAATCGGTTATTGTCACGAGTAGGCTTTAATGAAGTTACTGTGAAAAGCCCCTAGTCGCCACATTCCGGCGCCTGTCCGGGGAGGCTGGTACGGTGGCATGCATCCCGTGACGGTGAGAATTGCTGGAGTCTTATCTATAGAATCCCTACAGTGCAGAAGGAGGCCATTCAGCCTATCCAGTCTGCACAGACCCTCCAAAAGAGCACCCTACCTATGCATTAATCATAGTCAATCCACCTAACCTACACATCTTTGGACTTCGGGAGGAAAGTGGAGCACGCGGAGGAAACCCACGCAGGCATGGGGTGAAAGTGCAAACTCCACACAGTCACCAAGGTCGAGATCAAACCTGGGACCCCTGGTGCTGTGAGGCAGCAGTGCTTGTTCCTTGAACTGGCCTTGAAGACGAGCAGTAGCTTTGGTGCCAGGCAAAGTGAGACATGAGAATTGCTGGTGAGTGTAAATGGCATTTGGAGAAGTTGATCTTTACAATTATGAGTTCCACTGGCACCCAGGTGCTGAGAGGAAGAGTATGAGAGGACAAGAGGTAAGATGTGGGAAGGTAGTTGGGTTTTATGAATTTAAACAAATTTTAATTCCTTTATGTACTCACTTTGGCTTTACAAACTAGGCTTGTTGTAAGGGGCTGGTTTAGCACAGTGGACAAAACGGCTGGCTTGCAATGCAGAACAAGGCAGCAGCGCGAGTTCAATTCCCACACCAGCCTCCCTAAACAGGTGCCGGAATGTGGCAACTAGGGGCTTTTCACAGTGACTTCATTGAAGCGATTGTTATTATTATAATGGGAGAGGAGATTAATTTGTGTGTTCTCCTGCCAGGCAGACTAGACAGCTTTGAGGAAAATATCGCTCTGTCCCAAATAAATAAACTTTCCTATGCTGCACATCATCTGGAAGATTCTACAAGAGTCACTGCAAAATGAAGGCCTCTCCTACCTCTTTGTCTAGACCTCCTTCCATCATAAGCATTCTTTCAATTCCCTTGAATAAATTTCAGCCTTCCAATATTGCTGTATACATTTTAATGACACCTTTATTACAAAGAATAGCCAGACGGTTAAGGTTAAAATTAGTCTTTATTTGTCAATCTTTTATTGACAAAGACACACATGATATATCAGTTACTTTAAGATTTGGTCACCATAGTTTCAGTTTTCTGCTAATACAAAGGCACAGGTGGATACACAGTTAATACCTACCACTTGAACTCACTCACCCAGCAAATTAATATACAATTAATAAGCAGAAGTTCCTTATTGCTGTTGCATTTGATCTACTACACTTGAGAGGAAACTTTAACTCCGTCTGTTCCAACTCTGTCACCAATTTAACTCTAATCTTATGCAGGGCGGTTTAGGTACCTGCTGAATCAAATTGGAGCCTCATTAATTAATACAAATTGAGATTCTCGGGTCATAAGATGTTAATAGGATCCCAGTGCAATTTAGAGGGCCTGCTGGATGCTGTGTGTGTGCTATAGATGTTCAACTCGGTAACACCTGGCAATAAAGATAAAGAACCAAAAGGTAAATGGAAAAGTTGTTTTTTGTGGGGCCAGGAGGAGCAGGAGTGTGTCTCAGGAACCCACATATACACTGATGCCCTGCACAATCCACCCCATCACTCTGATTGCCTTCCCTTGGATTTAAATACAACATTCAAGTTGCACAGTACTGCACCAGCCGATAATCAGTAAGTTGGGAGTCGGAGTATCCATTTGGAGAGTGCTGCCCACTAGTGGCAATTCCTAAGGCCTATGTATGGAAATGTTCAGTCCTCATAAAGAAGGTTTACTGGTCAGCTGCCTGTAAGTTGAAATATATCCTCTCTTGTGCTTACATGCCAACTTGCTCTCTACAGAGGCACTAATCGGCCTGGAAATGCTGAAAAATGAAGTGAATGAGCATACCTGGGAATATTACAGAAAGTCTACTCGATATGCTGTCACTGTGAACTACTCTTGTAGATTACTTTTTTAAAAATCTTTTATTGGGCATTTTCCATATTTATAAACAATTGTGTATAAATACATCCAGATTTTCCTTAACCGCGTTAATTTACTTTATTGTACAGAAAGGTTTATCCTGTCTGTTAGAGGTGAAAATATTCACATGAAGGCCTGAGGATGAGTAAAGAAGCAGTTTATTATATCAGAATTCTGGGAGAAAGGCCTGAGGCTCTGCAGCCTTTCTGACAGCACTCTTTCTCATTTGAGCTAAGGCCCGCACGGGCTAATATACAGATTTAAGGGGCGGAATTAGTTGTATTCTCATTTACATACAATCAATCAACTATATTCACGTCACAATTCATTACATGCAGTCAATCAATTTTCTTAGCATCCCAGTTATCACACATATATGGTTAAAGTGGGTGTTGTCTTACCCGCCCCTAACTTCATACAGAAGTCATTCAAAACTAACACAAGGATATGTCCTGTCTACAGCTGGGGTCCTTGATCTATTATGGCTACATTGCATTCCTTGTTCAGCAGCTGTTGAGATACTCCCTATAAGTACCCACGCTTGGTTCTCATGAAGTAGTTTACACAGTTTGTAACTTGTTGTTCAGGAAAGTGGCTAGTTTAGCCATTTTGTGTCTTTTTGTAGAAAGTATACACTATCTTTCTACAAATTGCCTCTTCTAAACAGTCATCTAAGCCAATGAGTATCTTTTGTCTCATCAGAACTGTTCAAAAGTAATATAGGAGCACAAATATAGTTACAGAGCTACCTATAATTTATATCGTAATCCAGTATCAGAAAATGTCCCCCAAAACCGTCCTTCCTTTAATTAACCCTACATACAGTTCACCGCCCTCTAGCTTGGCCTATGGTCCCTTCTGTCCCACTCCCCTTGCCCCCTCCCTTGTATACTACCACCCTCACCTCTTCTCCTGTTTTGTGGCTTTCCCAACTTCCTTCTGTCTTTCCCTCCCTCCCCCTAGGTTGCACAATTCTTTGGTTAACCTTGTAGATTTCTGGATCTCACTGGTACAGTTTAAGAACATAGAACATACAGTGCAGAAGGGGGCCATTCGGCCCATCGAGTCTGCACCGACCCACTTAAGCCCTCACTTCCACCCTATCCTCGTAATCCAATAACCCCTCCTAACCTTTTTGGTCACTAAGGGCAATTTATCATGGCTAATCCACCTATCCTGCATGTCTTTGGACTGTGGGAGGAAACCAGAGCACCTGGAAGAAACCCACACAGACACGGGGAGAACTTGCAGATTCCACACAGACAGTGACCCAGCGGGGAATCGAACCTGGGACCCTGGCGCTGTGAAGCCACAAATCTATCCACTTGTGCTACCATGCTACCCTAACAAGTTTAACAAATCTATCCTGTATTTTCCCTTCTATAATATATGGTTATAATTTGCATAATTATATTTGTCCCATATTTTGTTTCCGGTCACAAAATTAGAATTGCTGATTGTCACTGTACATTTTCTGTCACGAGAAAAAGTTTGCAACACCATTAAGTGTAAATCATAGCACTGTAACAGACAATTTAGTATTCAGCTCTTAATTTTAAAAAAAAATTCAGAATTCATCTGATGCTAATCAAGACATCTTGCTTCAGAAAATAATCAAATGCCTTCTGTTTTATTAGGGTGAACGTGGAGTTTCTGGGCCACCAGGACTAATTGGTGAAACTGGAATTGGCTATCCAGGTCCCAAGGTGATGAATTAGGTTTTTAACTACACCTTGACAGGTCACTGAAGCAAAACTTATACATGCACTGGAATTAGTATTTACTAAGCAGGGAGCAAGATCCGTATTTCTTCGCGTTTTCTTGGTTTTTGGATCGGCATCCACATTTTCAAATAGAGCCAAAGTAAGAAATTATGATGAACCTTAATGAAGCTTAACTGGATCGGCCTCAACTTCAATATTAGCCAGAATTTTCAAGCCCATTACACTCTCGGGAACTTCTGGATCCGTTGATGTGAACTGAGATTTCAATGGCTCTTGGAGCAGGGGGTCATGTCCAATTCTGGGCACTGCACTTGAGGAAGGATCAGAACGCTTTGGAGAGGGTACAGAAAGGTTTACAAGGATGGTTCCAGGGATGAGCGAATTCAGTTACTAGGTTAGAGGGGAGAAGCTACAGATGTTCTCCTTGGGAGAAGATTAGAAGGAGATTTGATAGAGATGTTCACAATAATGAGCAAAGTAAACAGAGTAAATAGGGAGAAACTGCTCCTGTTGGTGAAAGGCTTGTGCGGTAGCATGGCTCCTTTCAGGGGGTAGACTCCACTGACCACGTGACCGGCTCAGGGCCAATCACGCAGGAGCGTATGAATCCCAGTCAGTGGGGAGTTTGCGTGGGGCCCCAGGAGCAGCAGCCCGGGCAGTGTGGACCAGGGAGCTGAAGTGTAAAGATCTATTATATAGTGTTCTTTGCCTGTTATCTGACTGGCTTTGCCTTTCATCAATATTCCCTTTGTTTATTAATGGAGCCTCCAGTATATGTCTCGAATCACCACATTGGAAACAAGCTAAAAGTTTTTGATCTGACAGTCATCATGAATTGAGCAGGGGGAAGGAATGAACAGTTGAGAAAGTAGAGAAGCTCCAGCAAGAGTCTGAATCATTTAAACTGTGAGTGGGAATGCCTATCATTGGAAAACTAGACCCATGTGACCAAGGGGTTGAGTCATGGAATCAATACATCAAATGGCTCCATTTCTTCTTTACTGTAAATGAGATCACAGGCGAGGACAAGCAGAAGAGGATACTTCTAACAGTTTGCAGGCCTGAAATATAATTTGATTAGAAGCCTCATGTCCCTGGAGGCACCTGACATGAAGACCTTTGACCGTATCGACAGCCTCAGGACATTGCCTGAGGCCCACCATCTGATTATCCGCCCCCGACTGGCCGAGTTCCTGAAGGCGCGGTCACGTGTGGTCTCATCCATCGAGACCCCAGCGTGGCGGCTGCAGACTCAGTCCAGCACGGGGGAGGGCCGATCCGGGGGCAGGGGGTACTTTGGCAGGGGCTGGGGGGCACTATTGGGGGGTGGTCCGGGTTCGTGAGCCGGCCAAGTGTGGCACTATTTTGCAGGCCGGGTCCTCGGGCAGCCGGTGCCATGTTGCATGGCGTGACCGCTGCAGGCCGCTGTGTGCAAATGCGTGGCCACGGACCTGTCAATTCTCCGTCTGTATCGGCAGCTAGAGCCGGGTGCTCTATGCTCCCCGGATGTTAGCCTCCAGTCAAACGGATAGTTGGTGGCCGTTTTACACCATTTTTTCTGTCGTAAAACACCACCGTTCCCACGCCGGTGTCGGGACATTGCCTCAAATTCGGAGAATCTAGCCCCTTGATTATCCTCCAACATTATAAGTTTAACTCTGCAGTGAGGGACCATGTAGAGTCTGTCTCACTCTTCATAAACATACTTCATCATCTGGCTGAGTACTGAGAGTTCTGGACCGTGCTTAGTGACATGTTGCATGACCAGCTGTTTTGTGGGATCCATAACCTTTAATATCCAGAAGAAGCTTCTGGTGGAGACCATAATTACTTTGGAAAAAATTATCAAGGTAACTCAGGCAACAGAGTGCACCAAAAGAGGCACCACTGAGCCTCAAGAGTGGCTGAAAAGGAAATTAACAAAATATGGAGACGCGCGATCGTGAGGTTTGCAACGGGATCAAAAGATACAGTTCATATCCAGACACGATCCTTGGGACAGGATCGGAACCCAAAGAGTGGGAAGAAATCGGGGCATCAAACCAAATCCGAGGTGGACTGCTATTGTTGTGGGAAGTCCATCCTCGGGTGACCTGCCATATATAGGAGTATATATGCTGCAGTTGCAACCAAAGAGGGCACATTCAAGCACATTCCCTCTCGAGGCAAAGTGTGCCAAAGCAAAAAAAAAACAGCAGCAGCAATCCACAATGCCACTGAACATAGTGGAGAAGAGCTCTGAAGATGAACATGCAATGCCACGCTTGAATTGAATTCAGTCCAGTTGAATAAGAAGGATCTGATTGAACATAGAACAGTACAGCACAGAACAGGCCTTTCGGCCCTCGATGTTGTGCCGAGCCTTGTCCGAAACCAAGATCAAGCTATCCCACTCCCTGTCATTCTGGTATGCTCCATGTGCCTATCCATAACCGCTTGAAAGTTCCTAAAGTGTCTGATTCCACTATCACAGCAGGCAGTCCATTCCACACCCTAACCACACCTTTACTCTCTGAGTAAAGAAACTATCTCGGACGTCCCTCCTATATCTCCCACCCTGAATCTTAGAGTTATGTCACCTAAATCGTCTTGAGGTTAATGGTAGACCCCTTAAAATGAAAGTCACGCTGGGGCATCAGTGACCGCAGTGGGCAAGCAGACCTTCCAATATCTACGTGCAGGAACACCGTCTTTAAGCTTGAAGAATGCTGCAGCCAAGCTTTCGGTGTACACCAGGGTGATTTTGAAGATTCTTTGAGCAGCCAAGACCCCAGTGGCCTACAAGAGGGCAGAAGCCCATCTGCCTTTGATTGTCATTGAAGGACATAGACCCAGTCTGTGGGAAGATACTGATTATAGACAATTAGGTTCAGCTGTCTGGGAATCTTCAAAATATCTGACGCCGACCTTCAAGATGAATGAAGGAGGTATAAAGCCATCTTCCACTAAAAATTGGGTCGGGTTAAGGGTGAAAAAGCCAAGATATATGTCAATCTGGATTCAATACCTAAGAGTGTAAAGGAGGAGCACTCCTGCCGTGCAGGAAACGCTTGAGCTGTTATTTCGTCAAGTGTAATAACAAAGATTTATAACATGTTTAAAGCTCCAAAGTATAATGCATTGAATGTAGACCAATTCTCTATTCCTTCACCTCAACAAGAAGCAATTATATTGTTAAGAGGAATAAACAAGATTTGTCAAGAAGTAAGTACAAAATAAATGTTGTTCTGTGTTTAATTCATCTTTCTTTGTTTAGGGTAATATTGGTTTCATAGGAAGACCAGGGCCTGTTGGCCCACCCGGGATTGGTGAACCTGGATTACCAGTAAGTTGTGTCAAATTGTGTTTGGATGCCATGCCCCAAATTTAAAATAGACTATTGAATAGATGTAATGAAAATATCCCAACTGATGCAGACTGCAAAGATGCTGGATATTAACAAATAATGGAGTAGGTTTCATCTGTAACACCTGAGTATGTAATATTTTGTGTGCATAAAGGGAGCCAACTGATTTTCTTCTCAACTCACTAAATTGGAAATTATAAAGGGTGGAATCTATTGTGAGTTGCCATGCTTACCGCCTGACCTTAATTGGAGTATCTCAAAAGCAGAATGCATGATAGCAACGCCTGTTCATGTACTTTCCAAATGTACAGTTATGTCATATTTAGGCAGGCACATTTGTATTGCTGCCCTGTCAGTGTATTTGCTCTGTGACCCAGTAAATGTAGTGAGTATCAAACATCAAGCTGCCAACAGAAGGCATGATTGCTGAACTAAGAGCATTGATGACGCAAATCTTTGAAATTCTTCATTCATGTCCTTTTTCTCTTTGCTTGGAAGAGAAGACAGCACATGACAGACACCCGCGTGTGTAGACTGGAGGATACTTATCTCTCTTACCACCTTCTACAATGGTGAAGTAGATCTTCATTTTTGTGCCACGTATAACATAGAGGGGAGGCAGAGATGTAATCGTATTGTCACTGGACTAGTAATCCAGAGACCCAGGGTAATGCTCTGGGGACCCGGGTTCAAATTCCACCAGGGCAGATGTTGGAATCTGAACTCAATAGAAATCTGGACCATCGATAGTCGTCAAAACCCATCTGGTTCACTAATGTCCTTTAGGGAAGGAAATCTGTTGTCCTTATCTGGTCTGGCCTACATGTGACTTCCGACCCACAATAATGCGATGCCCACATCCCATGAACAAATAGAGAAAAAAAAATAATAGTGAGTCAACAGCTTGTGTTACATCGCAACTGCTAGCCATCTCCACATGGCCGCCTTGCCACTGTTGCTTGTATGTCCTTTAATCAGCTGCATTACCATCCCCTTGTTATGGCTCAGTTGGCAGCATTCTTGCCTCTTGAGGTCAAAGAGTGTCTCATTCTGGTGCTTGAGCACAAAAATCGGAGCTGATATTCCGATGCAGGACTGAGAGACTGTTGCATTGTCAGAAGTGCCATCTTTGAATGAGATGTTAAATCAATGCCCTGTCTAAGGTGGATATAAAAGATCCTATGGAAAGTTTTGACGAAGAGCAGGTGAGTTATGGCCAGTGTCATAGCCAATATGGATCTCTCTATCAACATCATAAAAACAAATGATCTAATCATGATCACAATACTGTTTGATGTGGAGATGCCAGCGTTGGACTGGGGTGAGCACAGTAAGAAGTCTTACAACACCAGGTTAAAGTCCAACAGGTTTGTTTCAAACACTAGCTTTCGGAGCACTGCTCCTTCCTCAGGTGAATGAAGAGGTATGTTCCAGAAACATATATATAGACAAAGTCAAAGATGCCAGACAGTCTGTTGGGGAGGTTTTAAACTAATGTGGCAGGGGGATGGGAACCAGCTTAGGAAGTTAGAGGACAGTAAAGAGGCAGCAACTAAAGCCAGTAAGGCACTAGATAATAAACTCAATGTGACTAAGGGGAAGAGTAGACAGGGAAGAGATGATGAACGCAAATGGACAGATGGTCTGAGGTGCATTTGTTTTAATGCGAGAAGTGTAGCAGGTAAGGCAGATGAACTTAGGGCTTGGATTAGTACCTGGGAATATGATGTTATTGGTATTACTGAGACTTGGTTGAGGGAAGGGCAAGACTGGCAACTAAATATCCCAGGAGGGATAGAGAGGGAGGTAAAAGGGGTGGAGGAGTTGCATTACTGGTTAGAGATGATATCACAGCTGTGATTAAGGAGGGCACGATGGAGGATACGAGCACTGAGGCAATATGGGTAGAGCTAAGAAATAGGAAGGGTGCAGTAACATTGTTGGGACTTTACTACATGCCTCCCAGAAGCGAGCGTGAAGTAGAGGTACAAATATGTAGACAGATTATAGAAAACTGTAGAAGGAATAGGGTGGTCGTGATGGGAGATTTTAACTTCCCCAGCATTGAATGGGACTCTTGTAGAGTTGGAGGCGTAGATGGAACAGAATTTGTATGGAGCATCCAGGAGTAGTATGTAAATAGTCCAACTCGGGAAGGGGCCATATTGGGGAATGATCCCGGCCAGGTGGTTGAAGTTTCAGTCGGTGATTACTTTGGGAATAGCGATCACAATTCCGTAAGTTTTAGAATACTCATGGACAAAGACGAGAGTGGTCCTAAAGGAAGAGTGCTGAATTGGGGAAAGGCCAAGTATAAAAAAATTCGGCAGGAGCTCGGGAATGTGGATTGGAAGCAGCTGTTTAAGGGTAAATCCACATTTGAAATGTGGAAGTCTTTTAAGGAAAGGTTGATTAGAGTGCAGGACAGACATGTCCCTGTGAAAATGAGAGATAGAAATGGCATGATTAGGGAACCATGGTGACGTGTGGAATTGTGAGACTAGCTAAGATGAAAATGTAAGCATACATAAGATCTAGGCGACTTAAAACTGATGAAGCTTTGAAGGAATATCGGGAAAGTAGGACAAATCTCAAATGCAAAATAAAGAGGGCTAAAAGGAGTCATGAAATATCTTTGGCTAACAGGGTTAAGGAAAATCCCAAAGCCTTTTATTCGTATATAAGGAGCAAGAGGGTAACTAGAGAAAGGATTGGCCCACTCAAAGACAAAAGAGGGAATTTATGCGTGGTGTGAGAGGAAATGGGTGAGATTCTTAATGAGTACTTTGCATCGGTATTCACCAAGGAGAGGGACATGACCGATGTTGAGGCTGGGGATCGATGTTTACTCTAGGTCAAGTCGGCATAAGGAAGGTGGAAGTTTTGGGTATTCTAAAAGGCACTAAGGTGGACAAGTCCCCAGGTCCGGATGGGGTTTATCCCAGGTTACTGAGGGAAGCGAGGGACGTAATAGCTGGGGCCTTAACAGATATCTTTGCAGCATCCTTGAGCACGGGTGAGGTCCTGGAGGACTGGAGAATTGCTAATGTTGTCCCTTTGTTTAAGAAGGGTAGCCGGGACAATCCAGGGAATTATAGATCTGTGAGCTTGACGTCCGTGGTAGGCAAACTGTTGGAGAAGGTACTGAGGGATAGGATCTATTCACATTTGGAAGAAAATAGACTTATCAGTGATAGGCAGCATGGTTTTGTGCAGGGAAGGTCATGTCTTACAAACCTAATAGAATTCTTTGAGGAAGTGACAAAGTTAATTGATGAGGGAAGGGCTGTCGATATATACATGGACTTCAGTAAGGCGTTTGATAAAGTTTCCCATAGCAGGTTGATGGAAAAAGTGAAGTCGTATGGGTTTCAGGGTGTACTAGCTAGATGGATAAAGAACTGGCTGGGCAACAGGAGACAGAGAGTAGTAGTGGAAGGGAGTGTCTCAAAATGGAGAAAGGTGACTAGTGGTGTTCCACAGGGATCCGTGCTCGGACCACTGTTGTTTGTGATATACATAAATGATCTGGAGGAAGGTATAGGTGGTCTGATTAGCAAGTTTGCAGATGATACTAAGATTGGTGGAGTTGCAGATAGCGAGGCGGACTGTCAGAGAATACATAAAAATATAGATAGATTGGAGAGTTGGGCAGAGAAATGGCAGATGGAGTTCAATCCAGGCAAATGCGAGGTGATGCATTTTGGAAGATCTAATTCAAGAGCGGACTATACGGTCAATGGAAGAGTCCTGTGGGAAATTGATGTACAGAGAGATCTGGGAGTTCAGGTCCATTGTACTGTGAAGGTGGCAACGCAGGTCGATAGAGTGGTCAAGAAGGCATACAGCATGCTTGCCTTCATTGGACGGGGTATTGAGTACAAGAGTTGGCAGGTCATGTTACAGTTGTATATGACTTTGGTTAGGCCACATTTGGAATACTGCGTGCAGTTCTGGTCACCACATTACCAGAAGGATGTGGATGCTTTAGAGAGAGTGCAGAGGAGGTTCACCAGGATGTTGCCTGGTATGGAGGGTGCTAGCTATGAAGAAAGGTTGAGTAGATTAGGATTGTTTTTGTTGGAAAGACAGAGGTTGAGGGGGGACCTGATTGAGGTCTACAAAATTATGAGAGGTATGGACAGGGTGGATAGCAACAAGCTTTTTCCAAGAGTGGGGTCAATTACAAGGGGTCAATTACAAGGGGTCACGATTTCAAGGTGAGAGGGGGAAAGTTTAAGGAAGATGTGTGTGGGAAGTTTTTTACGCAGAGGGTGGTGGGTGCCTGGAACGCTTTGCCAGCGGAGGTGGTAGAGGCGGGCATGATAGCATCATTTAAGATGCATCTAGACAGATATATGAACGGGCGGGGAACAGAGGGAAGTAGATCCTTGGAAAATAGGTGACAGGTTTAGATAAAGGATCTGGATCGGCGCAGGCTGGGAGGGCCGAAGGGCCTGTTCCTGTGCTGTAATTTTCTTTGTTTGTTCTTGTTCTTACAATGCTGTTTGTGTGGAAAATGCTGTATGCAAATTTGCAGCCATGTAGTTGTGAAAGGCTCCATATAAATGCAAGTCTTTTTCCTGCTGAACAAGCCAGATTGGCCATTCTGTTCTGCATAACTAACGAGATCTATCCGGGAAACATGAAGAGGTTAACATTGGATTCATGAGCAAGGTGGAAGTTACAAAAGTTACTTACAGAATACTGAGAGGCCTAGAAAAAGGTGAACATGGAGAGGGTGTTTCCACTAGTAAGAAAAACTAGAACCCGAGGGTACAGCCGCACACTGAAGGGGCGATCCTTTAAAACAGAAATGAAGAGGAATTTCTTCAGCCAGAGGGTGGTGAATCTGTGTGACTCATTGCCGCAGAAGATTGGGAAGGCCAAATCACTGATTGTCTTTAATACACAGATAGATAGGTTTGTGATTAATTAGGGGATCAGGGATTGTGAGGAGAAGGCAGGAGAATGGGGATGCAAAACATATCAGCCTTGATTGAATGATGGAGCAGGCCCGATGGGCCGAATGGCCTAATTCTGCTACTATTTCTTATGAAAGTTGCACCACATTACAAACCTGTCCACAGGAAACAAATCCAATCTGTTGTCTCTCAAAACCTCTTCATGCTATAATCCTCTCTTTTGGTCATTTCGAGTTTCACTCCAGGAGCTTCACATTTGATTTTTGGGGTATTGTACACTTGATATGCCATCAATAACACACGACGAGTGATGAACGTAACTGAGGCTTTAATACACTAAACAGCAAGCCTCCTGCCTCTGGACCCAAACTGGGTCCGGAGGCGGAGACTTGCCACCTTTATACAGAAGCCCGAGGGGAGGAGCCACATACGGAGCCAGCCTGGACAAACCCAGGCATGCACAATACAATACAATCCATATAATGCAATAACATGGTTTACCACAACACTGCCTGATTTTTAAGAAACATCTCCCAAGGTTTCAAAATGGATTCCCTGAAGGCATTCAATTATGTATTTTGTGTATGAAGATGAAGAGCAAGCATCTGAAACAGTAGGCAAGTGAATCAGGTCCACCTTGCAACACCAATAAAGAGCCACGCCTTCACAGCAATCTTCTGTGACTGTAGTCTATAGTCACCCACATTCCAAACCTTGAATAGCGTCTCTGAAAGCTTTGGTTTGCCCATAAATAGTGTTGCATTCTCCTACAGGATAAGCTTCAGGGCCCATAAAGAACAAGGAGAGTGTTCACAGTACATGATAAAGTAACAGCAATGCTAAATTTTCTGACACTTTGTTAGTGTAGCGTCTAAGTAGTGAGTTTGCAATGCACTGCTACATAAAGCAGGTGACAACTGTCTTGAGAGGAGGAAAGTTCAGTTTATCTCACTCAGTGATGAAGCCAGGAAGCTGAGGCTATTAACTCTTATTGAATACAGGGCTGCAATATAGTGACCTCACTAGCCATGGGCACAAATCCTAAATTGGCCACGAAATCTTGCAAGAGGCCCAAAATGGGATTTGCGCTGGTGGGATTTTGGTTTGATATCTAAACACCCCCCCCCCCCCCCAAATGATGCTATCAGGTTCATGTCCAGGAAGGCTGAAAGACTGATCTTATTATAGGTCTTAACGCCTCTACTTTCACATCGTCCCACCCAGCCAACGTGACATCACGCTGGTGCAAATCATGAAAACAGGTCATGATGGCCATACAGGGGGCGCACAACGAAGTATAGCGACCGGGTAGTGAGGGACATGGCCTGGCAGCCCCATTGGGGGTTCCCCCTTTTCTCTTAAGTGTGGGGGGGAGCACCCCGATGCCTGTAAGAGAGAGGGGGGTGTTGGTATGATGCCTGCCAAGGGAGTGCCCCGATGCTTGTGTGGTCGTTGGGGTGGGAGGAGCTGATTGGGACTTCCTTTAAAGACGGCACTCTGGTCTCTGTTAAGCCGGCCTTGCTGGCTCTCGCAGGCCCTGTCCTACCAGAGGAATGGCGCAAACCATGCCCCCAGATTCTCTGTGCACTGATTGCCAGAAAATCTGGAGCGAAAACGCGGCTGTGCAGCTGGAGTGATACACGCAAGGTTTTCAGACTGAAACTGACACTGACAGGTTTTGGGAAGATTCTGCCCCAGACTTCTCTAACAATTGGCTGCAACATGCAGCAAAAATGCCTCTGCTGTTTACTCTCACTATTTCATTAACTGTGAGTAATATCCACTGGTTGAATATATAACTGGTTATGACTACAGACGCACAGCATACCTTTCCCACCTCGTCGCACCCGGCACCGATCCGGGTGTACCGGGCAAATCAAGGTTTGCGCCGGGCGAATTCACCCAGCCCGATCCCGATGGTGAGTTCCAGATCTCGCCCAAAAATGGAGACAGTCATTAAGCTGAATTTGCATTCATTCCAATCTCATGAGCGAGATTGAAGTCGAATGCAACAGTCTCCCAGGAGTCACCCGACTCCCCAGAAAGAAGTCAGTGAGCGCCGTTTAGAACTCCTTTACAAAAACATGAAGCTGCCGAACCGAAGGGAAACGAGGAGGTGAGTAACCCATTCCATTTACTGGCATGCAGCTCCAGGGCATTGGAGCTGCTACCCCAGTGGTCAGAGACATCCCTCAGGGGGATCGCAGTTTAGATTGGAATGAATGTAAATTCAGTTTAATGACCGTCACCATTTTTGGGCGAGGTCCTGGACCAGGAGCAGGACCGGGGTCGCCCCCTGGGGGAGATTTGCATTTGTGAGGCCATCAAGCTATCTTTAAATATTTTGCAGATCCATAACAGGGGCAATCACAGCTACAGTCGGTCTGTCCTACCAAACTCTCCAGGGCAGAGCCCGGCTGCCGCTTTTCTCATGAAAGTCAATTCGCGGCTGAGGGCTATTTCAAATGAGGAATTAGCCTTGTTCATGCTGCTGAACTCTCAAGTGCCTCCTCAAAGGAACAGGTGCCATGTCTGAGAGGATAATTAGCAGCCTGGATGTCCAGCAACCTTTGATGCCTGCACTCTCGGAGCATCAACACCAGAGAGGCAGCTGCCAACAATCAAACAGTAAAGAGCAGTGATCCACCACTGAGGACACCTTCGCGGCTAAAGGGTAAGTGTGTGGATGAATGGAGGATAGCTGAGCACAAGCTCCCTAATGTTGCTGGCAGAAGTCTGGGGTCTAGGGGCTCCTGATCTGGCTGGGGGTGAGTGTGCAAAGAGGGGTTTACCAAAGTAATTGATTCGTTGGATGGCACTCTTTGAGAGAAGGCGGGACGCTCATGCTAAGGGTGAGGGAGGCCTGGGGGATTTGAGGGCCCCGGGATGGAAGATGTAACTGCTTGTCAGTCTCCCTCCAATTCTTTCCAGATACAAAAATGTTCACGGGTATGGATCCCATACAGGTTGTCCTTGCTATGCTTGCAGCAGCCAAGGCGGTAGATGCCGAAGATAGCAGCAAAACTAACGCAAGCTGGAGGCGGCACCACATGTGCAGGGGGCTGCCACACACCCTGAAGACACAGCCACCCATCAGGCTGAGGAGGGGGGCCATAAGTGGAGGCCAGCGACATGCCAGGGTGTATGGGAGTCGTTGGTCCTTCCATGAGCTGACGGACAGCATATGCTGCAGAAGACTCCATCTCTGTAGGGAGACAGTGCGGTACTTGTGCCACCTCGCAAACATGGCAGCCCATGGAAGAGGGGGACACCTGATTCCGGTGGCAGTGAAGGTCATTGCAACACAAAACTTCTATGCCACTGGATTGATCCAGGACCCGAGCGGGACTTGTGTGGCATCCAGGAGATGACTGATGCTCTGTATGTCTTGTCATCAGACTAAATCATCTTTGACCAAGACCAGGCCCACCCGAGCTACAGGTTTTGTCGCCATCGCTGGCATGTCCCAAGTCCAGGGGGCCATAGATGGCATGCATGTTGCCCTGTGTGCACCAGGGCATTAAGGAGTGCCCTATATTAACAGGAATGGGTTACACTCCCTGAATGTTCAGATCATGTACGACCACCACCTGAGGATCATGCACATGTGTGCATGCTTCCCAGGGAGTGTGCATGACAGCTACATCCTGGGGCTCTTGGAAATCCCCGGGGTCTTCACGGACCACCCTCGGATGGCGGGTTGGCTCATGGGGGACAAGGGATATCCACTGAGGTCATGGATAATTATGCCAATTTGGAGACCCGTTATAATGAGGCCCACGCTGCCACCCGTGCTGTCATTAAGCAGTGTATCGGGCTGCTCAAGATACGGTTCCGATGCCTAGACTGTTCTGGCGAGGCCTTATGGTACATCTCCCGGAGGGTTTCCTGCTTTGTGTTAGTCTGCTATGCCCTCCACAATCTGGCACAGCAGTGGGGTGACATGCTGGAAGAGGACGAGGAAGGACATGCGACCTCATTTGAGGAGGTGGAGGCGGACGAGAAGGGACTGGAGGACGGGTCCGAGGAGGAGCCAGAGGATGGAGGAGAGGCGGTGGCAAGGGTCCGATATGCCAGGAGGACCGGGGAGGTTCTCAATGCCTCCCTCAAATACCCAGTCCTCCCCACCCTTATCTAGATTCTCCTAGGAAAAGGCTGTGTCTGTCCTCTCAGCACCTTGGTAGATGTCCTCTGGAGGGCCTGGAACTAGAGGCCCATGGCCGACTTTTCGGTGTCATAGGCATTTCTGTGCCACCCTGTTCTGGTCGCTGCCATTGAGATGTGCCAGTGTCAGAAGTGGGGGGGATTCAGAAGAACTGGAGACAGTCGTAGTAACCTTGGTGGAAGGCCCCGAGTTGGGTTCCATAGTTTCTTCCTCGATGTTCCTCAGTGGCTGAGCCACGTTTCCTCGATGCTCCTCAGTGATTGAGCCACACTCTGGAGTGCTTCGGCAATGTCCACCTGTGTCTGGGTCATGCCCCTCATCGACTGGGACATGATGTTGAGGCCCTCAGCCGTGGTCATTACAGACTGCGCCATTGCTTGGACACCACCACTCAAGGCGCGGAAGTCATGCTCCGGGTTTTTCACTGCCACCGTCACTATGGCAGTGTTGGCCTCGGTGCCACGTATTTCTGGCACCATCTCCTGCACCTGAAGGCTTTGGGACTCCTCCAACCGGCCTTGCAGTTGCTAGAATATTGCTGACACCACCTCCTGGATGTCACAGATGTGTCTTATCATCTGCATCAGCTCTAGGTGAACCTTGTCCAGAGGCTCAACATCTGGCTGGGATCCAGCTGAGTCCTGGTATCCAGCAGACCTCTGACATGCTGACTCCCATGGATGCTCCAATCTCCACCTGGTGTGCATCAGAAACTGTGCAGTATGACATTACACATTTAATAACTATGGCTGTATTATGTAATCTCCCAAGGTTATCACAGCCTCTGTTAATGTGTTTAATGTTTTCACTAAATCCCCATGCCTTCTCCTTTTGACAACCAGCAAGAAAATATCCCCAGTTTCACCTGGCCTATTGACCACCTGGGACCTTCCAAGCAAGAACCAATGTAACATCCTGGTTGAAAATCATTTGCCTCGCACCAGCCATGCCTCTTTTGATGTGGAGGATGATGTTTGGAATGGGCAAAGGTTCTGCCTCAAACATGACTAGGGACAGATGCTCACATCTAGAGGCCAGGAATATTCAGATCCCAGCTTCATTTGCAAACTTTCCCCTTATGCCAGCTTGATTCACAGCAGAGTTCTCGAGGAGACTCTTTGATTTTTCAGGACCAAACATTTGGAGGGAGATGATGGGCAGAATCATAGAATCTCAGAACTGTTACAGCACAGAACAACTCTGTGATTCTTCCCAGCATCTCAGTCGGTGAGTGAATACTATTTTCTGTTAAGCAGATTTTATGTCTCACAGTTCACCAAGTATGAGGTAATTTGTTGCTTGCACGTTTAATTCTAGTTTTCCGTTATTGTTCACCAGTAAGTAACTATAGTTATTGCTTCATTAAGATTTAAAGTTCGTAAATTAATTTTCTGCTTCTTTTGTACAGGGTCCTCCAGGACCTCAAGGTCTTCAGGGAGATAGAGGTTTACCTGGAGATGGGTTTCCGGGATTGAAGGTACGAGTAATTCTAAGTGTATCTTACACACAGTGTCTATCATTCCCTGTAAGAGAATCACCTGAAATCATCTGAACATTGTTTCAACATGTAGGAAAGGAATTTCCCCCCCCCTCCCCACAGGGTACAGCAAACATGATACGTTTTTGTTCAGGAGATATTGCCAGTGTAACAGTTAATGCTAGAATTATTGAACAAAGTAGTAAATGTACGTAGTGCAGTGCTGCTTAAAAAAAATCAAATGGAGATAAAGCTAAGAAAATATGTTTCATCACATTGTGATTTATTACTGGCTATAGTGTTGTTAAGAGTCCATCAAAATATATCCTCATCATCTCCAACAAGGCATTTAATCAAACCATTATACACAATACAATCACAATCTTCATGTTTCAGGTAAATTTAAGATCGATATAGTGCAAAAGCATGGGAATGTATCCTGAAGAGTGGCACCACCATGGATTCGCCGTCCCGCTAGCCATGTTTTCCGGCATGGCGCGCCCCTACCAGCTGCGGGATTCTCCGTTCCTGCAGCCGGCCAATGGGGTTTCCCATTGTGGGCTACCCCGCAACATCAGGAAATCCACGGGCGTAGGTGCCATGCTGGCAGGACAGAGAATCCCGCTGACGGAGAATCCCGCTGACGGAGAATCCCACTGACGGAGAATCCCACTGACGGAGAATCCCACTGACGGAGAATCCCGCTGACGGAGAATCCCGCTGACGGAGAATCCCGCTGACGGAGAATCCCACTGACGGAGAATCCCACTGACGGAGAATCCCGCTGACGGAGAATCCCGCTGACGGAGAATATGTTGTTAAACAGATGCTGCATTATCAAATAGTTAGGTAGTGTAAAATGACTGCCTATATTTCCAAAAATATTTCAGCAGATGTTATTAATGTATATCCACAAGATCTGTTGACCTGCTTTCTTTGAGCTGATATTCTGATGATTTATTCTGCATTGTTTTACTCTTCCTTTGTTCACTTCAATAATCTATTATTGAGGCTGATTACACCATTACATTACAGAGAGATTCTTCTGTATTGGAGCAGATGACATGCAAGTAACGGAATTGCTGACTTTGCTCTATTTTGGAATGTTGACTCCTTTTAATAATTTCCATATGCTCACGGCACAGATTGATTGACAGTGCATTGGGGTTGATTTTAAATTTTAAATGGCTGATTGTGGGATTCTGCCAGTTACCCATCCATTCTTGTACCCGTGACAAAGATTGTTTGATTGATTTATTGATTTGATTTATTGTCACATGTACCGAAGTACAGTGAAAAGTATTTTTCTGCGGCCGAAGGAACGCACACAATATGTACATAGTAGGCAAAAAGAATAATCAACAAAGTACATTGACAAATAGTACATCGACAAACAGTGATTGGTTACAGTGTGGAACAAGGGGCCAAACAAAGCAAATAAATGAGCAAGAGCAGCATAGGGTGTTGTGAATGGTGTTCTTACAGGGATCAGATCAGTCCGATGGACACTCCATTGAGGAGTCTAGTAGCTGTGGAGAAGAAGCTGTTCCTATGTCTGGATATGGGGGTCTTCAGACTTCTATATCTTCTGCCTGATGGAAGGGTTTAGAAATGGGCATGAGGGGTCTCTGACAATGCTCTGCCTTCCTAAGGCAGCAGTAGGTGTAGACAGGATCAATGTGAGGATGGCAAGCTTGTGTGATGTGTTGAGCTGAGTTCACCACATTCTGCAGTTTATTGCCACCTTGGGCCAAGCAGTTGCCATACCAGGCTGTAATATAGCCGGATAGGATGCTCTCTATGGCATATCTGTAGAAGTTTGTGAGAGTCAATTCAGACATGCCAAATTTATTTAGCTTCTGTAGGAAGTAGAGACGTTGTTGGGCTTTCTTGACTGTTGCATCAACGTGAGTGGACCAGGACAGACTGTTGGTGATGGTGACCCCCAGGAACTAAAAGCTATCGACCATCTCCACTTCGGAGCCATTGATGCAGACGGGAGTGTGTGCCGTGCTACGCTTCCTGAAGTCGATGATCAGTTCCTTGATCTTTCCCACATTTAGAGAGAGTTGTTTTCGGTACACCGTGCAACCAAATGATTTATCTCCCTCCTGTAGCCTGATTCGTTGTTGTTTGAGATACGGCCCGCCACAGTTGTATCTTCCGCAAACTTATAGATTTATAAGTTATAGATAGAATTCCCATGACTTTGAAACCCTGGCCTAATTTGAATTGGTCCAGACAACCACGGGCGCCAAACAGACCCAAACAGAGGCTTTGGCCCTCAAGTATATTGGCCAGCTTGAGAAGCTGCAAAATTGGCTTGGGAAGGAGGGTGGAGGTCATGTCTGGACCACTAGCGATTTGCAGTTTTGTAGGGAGTGAAAAAACAGATGTGCCCATGCGGACTCCATAAAAATAACCTGTCTTATCCAAACTCTGGGTAGATGTATTTGCGCTGGGACACTGACGTAAAGAAGCAAATAATTCAGGACGTGAGTTCATATGGATTGGAAGATCTATGCACAGACGTATGTATAGGCGAGAGTCTGACTTCAATTCCCTCTTCAAGATCATCAGCCTCATTATCATAGTTCAAAAGAAGATAGTTGTGCTTCCATTCCAGCTTTTTCTCATCATTGTCATCCTCTTTCTCCTCCTGTATTCCCCACCCTATTGCCCGTTACCGTGGTAGATCTGCAACAAACAGCAGTACAAACTAAGGATGGTTGAACATTACACCCATGACATTAAGGATTTAGAGAAGGAAAGTGTAAGATTGTGGCTGTGTAAATTATCCTGGGCTGTGTGTAATTGCAGACATGGAGTCAATGACCTAGTGCTGGGCCAATGCTTTGGACCATGCCATCTCCCCTGGAAAGGACACAGAGCCTCCCAATGAATTTATGACCTGCTCCTCATGGAGCATTGGACGTTCCAGCTTGAATTTTTTTTTGTTGTTTATAAATTTAGAGTATCCAATTCTTTTTGTTTCCAATTAAGGGGCAATTAAGCGTGGCCAATCCACCTACCCTTCACATCTTTGGGTTGTGCGGGCGAAAATGTGCGGGGAGAATGTGCAAACTCAACACGGACAGTGACCCAGAACCGGGATCGAACCTGGGACCTTGGAGCCGTGAGACAGCAGTGCTAACCACTGTGCCACTGTGCTGCCCTGCAACTTTTCAGCTTTAATATGAACCCACTTTGGTTTGCTTCTAAAAGGCATTGAGCACCATTTTCTCCTGCAGCATGGTTGAGTATGTAATGTGAAGACTAATATTGCAAAGCTTGTCCCAAAGGGCTTGCAAAAACTGAAATAGAAGATGTGGTAATCGCACCCTGTTAAAGTGAAGGAACAGGTTTTAGGCTTATGCAGGCAAGTTATTGTAGTTAGGGGAAAAGACAATCTGCTGCAAGGTCTCCTGTCTGTGTTTCCCTTATTTAGAGTCAATTGTAAAAGGTTAGTTGTATAACTGTTCCCTTTAGAAGTAGAACGTGTTGTTGTCTGAGAAAGAAATGGAAAAGTGGTCAATGTATCATCTTGCCTGCCCTTGTCGGGTCACTGAACGTTTGTGAAACTGGTCTGTGTCCTGAGGGTGAAAGAGTTGACAAGCAGTTATTTCTTTCCTGGGTTCAGCTTTAGCCAGGAGAGTTTTCAGGACTGTTGTGTTATGCTGCTTCGGATAACACTGTAGCAGCTACTTGCTGCAGTCTTTACTAAAGGATGCTCCAGACTCTGAAATGAGTTCAACGTGTTTATTGAACTATTAACACAGTTCTCAAATGTGTTCGACTCTCTGCTAATCTAACTATAGTAACTCAGTCTAACTGTACCAGCTTGCTCTAAGCCACGTGCTGGGGTGTGATGCTGCTGATCAACCCTGTGTAACTCTCCAGATGTCTGTCTGTGGAAAGAGGCAGGGTGTGAGTGCCTCATCCCTTTTATAGTGTTTATGTCACACCCCCTTGTGGTGATGCCACCTCTGAGTATCCTGACTGCCCTTAGGTTGTGTCTATTCTGAGTGTTCATTGGTTGCATGTTTGCATATCATGTCAAGGAACATGAAATTGAACAGTCAGACTGAAAGACTCCATGGGTTGGAAGGATGTACCCCGACTGGAAGCACAGAGTTCATCTCCTTAATGCTGATGGTGTTTCATTAGCGGCAGGAGAAATGTGCTTGTTATTAATGTTCTATCAATGCAAAATTGCCCAGAGGTATGGAAACAACAGTCCTTTGAGTACAGTCTGATGAATACTAAATTTACAGTAGCTGTCCCAGGTCTCTCTGTGAGACTCTCTGACAACATGTCAGTCTTCTGTCTTCACTCTTGAACAAAACTGAAACTACTCAGTTTGAACTGCATGCAATCTTTTAAGCCTCAGGCACGGCACAGCTGTTTAGTTTGTATGTTTCTGGGGCCACCACAAGATATAATATAATTTCTAATCCAGTTTCTCTGATTCGTACTATGCTGCTGCTATCTGGGTGATGGTTTTGTGGTCTCTGCTCTTTTTAAGCATCAATCACTCTCATGTTTTGTAATGCATTACAGGGTGATCGTGGGTATGAAGGACCAAAGGGACCTCGTGGGTCTCCAGGTGTTGGTGTTAAGGGTGATAAGGTAAGGCTTGGCTCGGTCAGATTTATAATGCAACATTTTTATGTGACTGCAGCAGTTGATTCAGTGAATTTATGCAAAGCTTTTAAGAACAAAAGGGCTTGGTATGGCTGGTTGGATTTTGCAGCTTCTGAGTTGATACAGTGAAAGTTGCAATATATGAAAAGATTCTCTGTAGAACATGGAATGGTCATACTTTTTTAGAGGGTTAGGAAGAAATGAAAACTATGTGAACTGGCTTGCCCAACACCAGAATACTTATGTAAATGGAGCAATGGGTTCCACTGTTGTAATGAGAATCTGGAATAACTGAATGGCTGTCACAATTTCTGAAATTGTCCCCGAGATAAAGCACTTCAGGTGAAGTCCCGTGGCGGGGGCAGGAACGGGGAGTGTTTCGCGTTGTGGAGATCAACAGGAAGCCATACTATAATTTCTGGCTCTTACATCATTTATTATGCATCTGGGGGTTTAGCACTGTATTCTGTGGCGGGACAGGCTTTATTGCGCGCATCTCGCCGTCATTTCTAGGTGCCATATTGAAAAGGCACCCAACATCATTGGACCCACTGTTGAAGAAAAAAGATGAACCTCTTGAAGAATGAATATGGATCTCCAGGAACACTCTTGAGGCTGGAAGATGGTCCATTTCAATCAAACTGAAGCTGGGAGATCCACTTGATGGATGCCACTTCCCTACACCCATTGCTGTGGTGCTCCAGTGTCACTGGCACCCTCGATCCTGAACTCCAGAGTCAACCCCAGACATTCTTCAGGTAAGTCTCTACTTCTGCACGCCACATTCTTCCAGACACGTTCTGAACTGGAGTGTTTTCCCGCTGGTGTCGTGGAGAATCGGGCTTGGGGGAAGATTCCGATCCGATCTTCATCTGCATCCCATTAGCTGAATGCAAATCAGTTTAATGCCAGCCTCCAGTGCGACTCCTGATCTGCCATGGGGGACACCAGAGGAGATTCCCATGAGAAATTTATGCTGACGTAACTGTTTTTTGTGCTTTCTGCCGAATTCTTTCTCCGCGCCCACCATTGAAATGAAATGAAATGAGAATCGCTTATTGTCACGAGTAGGCTTCAATGAAGTTATTGTGAAAAGCCCCTAGTCGCCACATTCCGGCGCCTGTCCGGGGAGGCTGGTACATTTAATCCGCTGACGCGTTTTGCTCTGTGTTATAAATAAACTTGGCTATGGTTGGAATTATTATTTAAAACACTTTTAAAAATAAATTTAGAGTACCCAATTCATTTTTTCCAATTAAGGGGCAATTTAGCGTGGCCAATCCACCTACCCTGCACATCTTTGGGTTGTGGGGGCAAAACCCACGCAAACACGGGGAGAATGTGCAAACTCCACACGGACAGTGACCCAGAGCCGGGATTGAACCTGGGACCTCGGCGCCGTGAGGCAGCTGTGCTAACCACTGTGCCATGGTGCTGCCCCGGAATCTTACTAATTGTCTCAGGGACCCAAGAACACGGAAGAACATGTCAGCTGAACACAGTGTCATTTTTTGCTTTTGTGATCATTTATGGTGCTGCTAATATGCCCACCTCAGGTGATTGAATGAGAAACTGGTTCAGCATCTTGTCAGAAGTCAGTGCCACTGACAGGGGCAGCAGAAGAGAAACTACTTTGAATTTGAAGGAGTAAAATTGCCCACTTTTATTCTCTTTTTAAAAAAATATTTTTATTAAGATTTTGCAGAATTTTTCATAATAAAACAGTAGTAACAATAATAACAAAACAAACTAGAGTGAACATTAACATGGTGCAAAAAGAGAATGTACAATAAAAATTAAATAGACATTATCCCATGCGACCCAGTCTTCCCACACCATCCCAATGAAGCACTCCTCCCCCCCCCCCCCCCCCCCCCCCCCCCCCAACGAACGGCTGCCACCTCCGGGAGAACCCCAGCGTAGACCCTCTTAAGGCAAACTTTATTTTCTTGAGGCTGAGAAACCCAGCCATGTCGATTAACCCAAGTCTCTACACTCGGGGGCTTCGAGTCCTTCCACATTAATGAAATCCGTCTCCGGGCTACTGGGGGGGCAAAGGCCAAGACGTCAGCCTCTTTCGCCCCCTGAACTCCCGGGTCTTCTGACACTCCAAAGATCGCTATCTCTGAACTCGGCGCCTCCCGTGTGTTAAGCACCTTGGACATTGCCCTTGCGAACCCTTGCCAGAACTCTCTAAGCTCCGGGCATGCACAAAACAGGTGGACATGGTTTGCAGGGCTGCCCTTGCACCTCATACAACTGTCTTCTACCCCAAAAATCTTTGCTCATTCTCACTGCTGTCATGTGTGCCCGGTGGACCACCTTAAATTGAATTAGACTGAGCCTGGCACATGATGAGGAGGAATTAACCCGGCCCAGGACCTCTGCCCACAGACCCGCTTCCAACTCCTCACCTAGCTCCTCCTCCCACTTGCCCTTGAGCTCCTCCATCGGGATTTCCTCCGCCTCCTGTAGTTCCTGGTAGATATCTGACACCCTCCCCTCCCCCACCCAGGTGCCGTAGACCAGTGCTTCTCAAAGTGTGGTACGCGTACCGGTGCCGGTACGCGAGCTGTCGTCTGCCGGTACGTGGAGTACTCCCAGAAAAGAAACACTTTCACACTTGATACAGCGCAAAGGTGAGTGCTGACCTGGGGCGGGGGGGGGGGGATTCCAAGGTTCCGTCCTCGTTCTGGGGGGGGGGTTGCGTCCTCGGGCCGTGCGGGGGGGGGGATTGCGTCCTCGGGCCGTGCTGAGGGGGGGTTGCGTCCTCGGGCCGTACTGAGCGGGAGGGGGGTCCAAGCTCCGTCCTCGGGGGGGGGGGGGGGGGGGGGGGTTCCAAGGTTCCGGCACCGGTCCCTGCCACATTGAAAAAACAACTGCCGGTACGCCACATCAGATAGTTTGAGAAGCACTGCCGTAGACCACCCTGTCCTGTATCTTCAGTGGGGGCAGCGTCGGAAAGGCCACTACCTGTTTTTTCAGGAAGGCTCGTACTTGCAGATATTTAAAGGCGTTTGCTTCCGGCAGATTAAATTTGTCCTCTAGCGCCTTCAAACTGGGAAAGCTTCCGTCTATGAACAGATCTCCCATCCTTCTGATGCCTGCCTGCCCTCTGCCAGCTCTGGAACCCACCATCCATCCTACCCGGGACAAACCTGTGATTGTTGCATATCGGGGTCCAGACCGACGCTCCCTCCACCTACTTGTACCTCCTCCACTGCCCCAGACCCGCAGTGTCGCCACCACCACCGGACTTGTGGAGTAACGGGTTGGCGAGAACGGCAAAGGAGCCGCTATCAAAGCTCCCAGACTAGTACCTTTTACATGACTCTGCCTCCAGCTGCTCCCACGCCGCCCTGCACACACCCCCCGCGCCCCCAATCAGCCACTTCCTAATCATAGCTATATTGGCCACCCAGTAGTAGTTGCGAAAGTCCGGCAGCCCCCCCCCCCCCCCCCCCCCCCCAGACTGCGCTCCAACAGCGATCTCTTTACTCGCGGGGTCTTATTCGCAGCCCGTAATGATCCTACTCACCCGCTTTAAAAAGGCCTTACAGATGAAGATGTGGAGACACTGAAAGACAAACAAAAATCTGGGGAGGACAGTCATTTTCACGGTCTGCACCCTCCCTGCCAGTGACTGCGGGAGCATGTCCCACCTTTTAAAATCCCCTTCCATTTGTTCCACCAACCGGGTCAGCTTGAGCCTGTGCAGGGCATCCCATTTCCTGGCCACCTATGTACCCAGGTAACAAAAACTTTTCTCTACCACCCTGAGCGGCAGCTCTTTCAGTCTCTCCTCCTGCCCCTTGGCCTGGATCACAAACAACTCACTCTTTCCCATGTTCATTTTGTACCCTGAAAAACTACCAAAATCCCTCAGGATCCGCAGAACCTACCCCATCCCCTCCACCAGGTCCTCTTCCACCTTTGGAAACCTCAACTGGTCCAAAAATTGCCTCATCCCTTCTGCTACAGTTTGTGTGCCAGCATTCTACTCGCTTTCTCCCCGGACTCATAGACTGCCCCCTTGCCTTCCTCAGCTGTGCTACCACTGAGTTCAAACTCAGCCTGCAGACACCGCCGCTCCCTCAGTAGCCCTGCCTCGGGGGCCTCCGCGATCTCCTGTCCATTCGGAGTATCTCCTCCACCAATCTCTCCCTCCCCGCTCTTTCTCTCTTTTCCCTTTGGGATCGAATTGAGATGAGCTCCCCTCTGACAAGTGCCTTCAGAACCTCCCAGACCTTTGCCGCTGCTACCTCACCCGTATCGTTTGTTTCCAGGTAATCCTGGATGTTCCTGCTAATCCGCCCGCAAACTCTTCGTCCGCCAGCAGCCCACATCCAGTCTCCAGAGTGGGCGCTGCCCTCTCTCCTCACTAAGACGCAGGTCCACCCAGTGCGGGGCATGGTCCGAGACTGTGATTGCTGAGTATTCTGTCCCCGCTACCTTTGGGATTAACGTCCTGCTCAAGACAAAGAAGTCTATGCGGGAATAAACCTTATGAACGTGGAAGAAAAAAGAGAACTCCTTCGCTCTCGGCCGCGCAAACCTCCAGGGATCCACCCCTCCCATCTGCTCCATAAACTCTTCAGTTCCTTAGCCACTACCGGTCGCTTCCCTGTCCTGGACTTCAACCGGTCCAGCTCGGGGTCAATGACTGTGTTAAAGTCTCCCCTCATGATCAGGTTGTGTGACTCTAAGTCCGGGATTTTGCCTGACATGCGTCTCATAAATTCCACCTCATCCCAATTCGGAGCATAGACGTTCACAAACACCACCCAGACCCCCTCCCACTTTCTACTCACCATTATATACCTGCCCCCTTATCTGCCACAATTCTCCCAGCCTCGAATGCCACACCCTTACTGATCAGAATTGCTACCCACCCTGGTCTTCGAATCCAGCCCTGAATGGAACACCTGGCCTACCCATCCCTTTCTCAATCTAGTGTGATCTGCGAGCTTTAAATGTGTTTCCTGGAGCATTGCTACGTCTGCCTTTAACTCCTTTAGATGCGCGAACAAGCGTGTTCTTTTGGCCGGCCCATTCAAACCCCTCACACTCCACGTGATCAGCCCGGATGGGGGGCTAACCCATCCCCCCCCCCCCCCCCCGACTAGCCATCGCCCTTTTTTGGCCAAACCCGAGCCCGCGCCCTTTGCTTCCTCGGGCACCCCCTCCCCATCCCCCCCACCCCCAACAGCCCCATGACTCAAAACCCCCCACCAAGCACCAGCTGAGCACTTGCTCACTCCCCGACTACGCTCCCGAGAGTCAGCTGACCCATGCTGACCCCGGCTGCTACTGCCCCGGTGTCGATCAGATTGTCACCTCATTGTCCGGACCCCTCTCCCCATATGAATAAACCAATTAAACCATCTCTCCAGCCCCAGTGAGTAAATAGTAATACGAAACGAAAAATAAACTGAAGACACTAACATTGCCCGTGAGGAGACACTTGTTGAATCAAAGCTCCAACTTCCTGGAAAATCGCACTAAATACAGAGCACCCTCCCACCTCCGTATCTCAACTTTGCCAAAAACACTGCACCCTCCACCCTCCACCACCACAGCCCTTACATGCACCCAACATTGCATACAATCTTGTATTAGAAACGGTACCGTGTTACCCAGCCCCACCGCCGCATTCCACCAAAGCTTAACTGTCCCTTAATTCGAGTCCAGCTTTTCTTTTTGTCGAATGACCACGCCTCGTCTGCTGTCTCAAAATAGTGATGCCGTTCCTTGTACGTGACCCATAGCTTCGCTGGGTGTAGCATCCCAAATTTCACGCCGTTGCTGAAGAGGGTCACCTTCACCCGGTTGAATCCAGCACGCCTCTTGGCCAGCTCCGCACCCAGGTCCTGGTAGATGCATATCACGCTGTTCTCCCACCTGCTGCTCCGTTCTTTTTTTGCCCGCCGCAAGACAAGCTCCTTGTACGAGAAGCGAGGAAATCTGACCGCCATGGCGCTCGGCGGTTCATTCGCCTTGGGCTTGCTTGTGAGGGCTCTGTGCGCCCTGTCCAGCTCCAGGGGGCGAGGGAATACCCCCGTCCCTATCAGCGTCTCCAGCATCTTGGATACAAATGCTCCCGCATCCGACCCCTCCACACCTTCGGGGAGGCCCACAATTCTCAAGTTCTGTCTCCTGGACCTGTTTTCTCGGTCCTCCAGCCTCTCCTGCCACTTCTTGTGGAGGTCATCCTGCGCCTCCACCTTGAGGGCCAGTACAACCAACTCGTCCTCATGGTCGGATAGCTTTTTCTCCATCTCCTTAATCGCTTTCCCTTGTGTCTCCTGAGTTGCGATCATTTGGTCTATTGATGCCGTCATCGGGACCAACATGTCCTTTTTAAGATCAGCAAAACAGCCCATCAGGAACTCCTGTTGCTCCTGTGCCCACTGCGCCCCTGGACCCTGCTCTATACCGGCCGCCATGGCGTGCCTCGGCACCCGCTCCGCACACTTCTGTCTGCTGGGACTTAAAAGCTTCACCTGGCCACTCTTGTTCCAGCTATCCATACAACAGAGAGGGAAACCTTTTGGCAGTGTTCACTTCACCAATCTGCCCCAAAATCTCTGTGAAAACTACTGAAAAAAGGTCCGAGAGTCCGTTCCAGACGGGAACTGCTGAATGCACGATCTACTCCTCCATGGCCGCCACCGGAAGTCTCTCCCCACTTTTATTCTCAATCAATTGTCTTTGTCAAGGGCCATACAGGAATACAAAGGTACCGCCCCCTCCCTGACTACCCTGTTCCACCATCGAAGGGTCTTGATTGATGAGGGAATTGACCATCAATTCACTCGAGACACGATAGGAAGTAAACAGTGGTTTTAATAGACTTACAACTGAGCCTGCCTGCGACCAGAAGAACTGAGGGCAGGCTCACAAGGCTGCGGCACATTATACTTCCAGTAGTGGGATGGGCCATGGGCGGAGCCGAGGGTGGAGCCCTGTACAAGCTCCTCATCTCCCCCTGTGGGCAGAGCCGCGCAACGGCTCACAGACAGAGCCCACAAGGGCACAATACTATACAGTGCGAATTACATGAAGTACATTCACCACAGGTCTGTATAACATCGCTCCAGGGTGATGGGCCTGTGTCGGCACTGTCAGCGCATCAATATACAAGGCAGGAGGGTGATGATAACTTGCTGTGAGGAAAGCTATGGTGCATCTCAGTTTCTGCAAAAGTATGACTCCTGTCTTTCTGATGGCAACGTGCTCACACCCATCCTCTGAATGGGGCCTGAATGTGGTTTGACCTTGGACCACTATGCCCCAGAGTGGCAGGGTTTGGGAACGGAGGGCAACAGGGTGCAAGCATGCCTGCTGTGAAGATTAACATGACAAAGGCTTCACATGCATCAGTTGTTAAAAGTTTTAATCGTGAACACTTGCCATTTCCATTCCCCTTAGCTACCCCCTCCCCGGTACCTACTCAGTGCACCTCACTCTTTTTGATCTTGCGTGGACTACTGCTACACCTAGGTGTGTCCCCAGGATGCACATCAAAGGTGGAGGTAGCTGACTGCTTGCTGCATCCTGTGGCCTTTGATGCCCTTGGCAGATGTCCTCTGGAGGACCAGAGGGTCCCGGCTAACTTACTAGCGTCACCGTGCCACCCTGCTCTGTTCCCTTCCCTTGAGATGCCCAGTGTCAGGAAGAGTGGATTCGGCAGAACTGGAGACCGCCGTTGTCTCCTTGATGGCTGGTCCCGGGTTAGCCTACCAGCGCTTCCTCCTCCCTGACAGTGTCTGTAGGGCCCTGGGGGACTCCATGGGATGGAGGGGTAGTTGGAGTGAGCTCCAGCCTCTAAGTCATCTGGCACTGCCATGGTGTTGATGCCCTGAGCGATGCTCCTCAGTGACTGGGCCATGCTCTGGAGTGTCTTGGCAATGTCCACCTGACATGAACCCACTCACTTGAGACAGGTCATCTGGCTGAAGAGGCAGTGGATCCTCACCTCTGCCGTGCAGGCCAACCTTGCTGTCGGTGACTGCTCACACCTTGGTCAACCCGTGGTCTCCCGAGCCCGTTCCTCACAAGGGGTGAGGACTCCGATCTCGTCACCTCCCGTCTTTTCCCATTTATTATGGGTTATTTTCTCCTGCAGGGACAAAGAAAGTGCATTATGAGCCAAACACGTGATGAACTTTGGTGGTGGGGAGGGAGGGGGGGGGACTATGGGCACTGCACCTGGACATGAAGGGGTTGCACTGGTGGGTGCAGGGTGTTCTGAGGAAAAAGCACGAAGATCATTTGTGGGGAGGGTGCAAGGTGTCATCCAGTAGATTGGGGGGTCTGGGAATTTGGGGAGTAGCAGGCCGAGCTGATGCCAGGAGAAAGGTGGTAACATATCTTTGCAGCCCGGTGGAGTCATTGGTCTTAGAACATAGAACATACAGTGCAGAAGGAGGGCATTCGGCCCATCGAGTCTGCACTGACCCACTTAAGCCTTCACTTCCACCCTATCCCCGTAACCCAATAACGCCTCCTAATCTTTTTGGTCATTGAGGGCAATTTATAATTGCCAATCCGCCTAACCTGCACGTCTTTGGACTGTGGGAGAAAACCGAAGCACCCAGAGGAAACCCACGCAGACACGGGGAGAACGTGCAGACTCCGCACAGACAGTGATCCAGCGGGGAATCGAACCTGGGACCCTGGTGGTGTGAAGCTACAGTGCTAGCCACTTGTGCCACCGTGCTACCTTGTCTTCTTCCAACATTGTATAGTGATCCTCCTTGACATGCTGCCTGAACTGACAGCCGCTGCCTCTGCATTGCTGAGCCTGCTGCTGGTCCTCCGCCCTCCTCGGGGGAACAAGATTCCCGGCCTCTCATTCACAGCATCAAGAAGCCTGGCCAGGTTGACATCGCCAAAGCAAGGAGCAGGGCTGCGCACGGTCATGCTTTTGTGTTGACTGGGAGTGAGTGGTGAGGGAATGTTTAAAAGCAGCACCATCTTATTAATAGTGAGCAGCTGGGCGTGAGTGTGGCAAATAAGACGTGAGCCAGCCAATAATGGTGAGAAGTTCATGGGGACTCATTTTCAGCACTAAGTGCTGTTAAATACGGGCCACAATCTCACCACCATGGCCTTCAAGACGCACCCTACCAATTGAGCCCAAAATGACACAGAAATGTTTCTGTTAAATCACGTCCCAAGTCTTTAGAACAGTTTAAGATTATTCAAGAATAAATATGAGTAACAGAATGCAGAATGTGAAATTCATGTGGTGTATAAAAATAATTTCAATTGTTTAAAATTATTATATTGTGTTAATGTGCTTTCTCAGTTTTATTGTCTTTGGTACCAAATCAGGGTGAAGTTGGTTTTCCTGGATTACCAGGGCCTATTGGTCCATCCGGTATTGGATTCCAAGGTGAAAAGGTAAATATTTGATTTGTATTTTATCTGAACCAGGAATTCCGCACGGTGTGCAATGTACCCAATGCACATGACATCCATCTCCAGCAAAATTGTACTGTTGTTTAAATATTTTAGTCATGTGTCCGCACCGGAACATTTAGACATCTGCTGGAAAGTAGAAAGTTGTAACATTGGACAACCACATAGGAAAGGAATTCCTCTCAAAACAAATCACACGAAAGAAAACAGCAGGGTTAGGCCGTGTTGCTCCTTCAGTCTGCTCTGCCATTCAGTATCTTCCACCTCTGTCACGCGTCTCTGCTCTAACCTCATATCCCTGCATTCCCTTAGCTACAAGGATGCTCTGTGGGGGTGGGGTAAAACTTTCAGCAGCTGATTTGAGCCTGTTAATTTCCTGTCGGTCTTAAATTCAGATTAAAGTCTCCTCCTTGAGTTTTCCAGATCCTGCCCAATTTTCCTCCACCAACTAAACTGCTTGCAACCACTTACTCCCCTCCCTTCACTATGTCCCAAACCCTGAAAAATTTCTAAATGTTGTTTGTTTCAAAGTTGTCCATGTCTTTATCAAGATATTATGGGCCAGGGTTTAGAGAACACCAAAGTATATCATGGAGTTCACCTGACCCACAACTTTGAATAGATTTTTGTTATGGGGAGCACAAGGGCCCACTTTACAGGTGTGATGCAACAGAGATCTAAAAGTATTTTAAAACAAAAACAATGTTTATTCTATGAATCCAGTTAACATTTTATAAACACACAGTAAACATCTTATCAACTACCAATAATGATAACCCCCCCAAAAAGATACAGTACTCTATAGGTAACTCTTAATAACTTTCTGAACAACATCCATAAGTCAAAAAACCCTTTTTAAAAAAGACAATAGGTTTGCATTCCTTACAGAAACAGGTATTACTTTGAAATCATCAAGTGATCTGGAGACATTCTTTAGATTGCAGAGAGAAAGATCAATACTCATCTGCTTGGTTTGAATTCAGCTCTCCAACTGAAAGAGAAACTAAACAGAGAGCCAAAAAGAGCTTCCAGCTCCACCCACACAATGACATCACTGCAGCCATTTAATAAAGCACACTTTTCTTAAAGGGACATTCACATGACAATGATCTAACTATATTAGTATTTCAGGAACAAGAATAGGCCGTTCGGTTAGAGTACTTCACCTCTATTTATCGACTTTCAATCCTTATCTCCTAACTAATAAAGATCTGACTGTAAATCTGCCTTGTAAGTTTCTATTGACCCTGCATGCATAGCATTTTAGAAGAGAGAAATCCAGATGTTTGTTTGTCTTTGTGTGGAAAAGTGTTTCCTGATTTCACTCCCGCTGTCTTGGCCTGGTTCTAATTTTAAGAGGAAAATTTGTTATATTACTTTAGTGATTGTCTCAATATGTGGATATTGTAAAGCACATGAAGGGTTAATGTAATGTTATTACTCTAGTCACTAGGTGGTACTATCGAGCAACCATATAAATATCACATGCCTCCTAGACTTCTGGGAGAGAGTCGAAGGGAGCCAGACAGGGTAGATGTGAGATAGTTTAACTGATAGAATAATTTAGTATTGTAGAAGTCTAGTGTAATCTTTACTGATCTAATCGCTTAGTGATACGTTTGAATGCAATGAAGTGTAGTGTAATAAATTAGCTTTGTTGGTTAAACACTGCTTGCTGTTCTTTGTTCACATTACAACCTTCACCAAAGAACAAAGAACACAACAGTGACCACAGATGAGTTTGAGACAAGTGGATAAGAGAAACTAGTTTTATTCAGAAATACAATATTCTCCAGATGCCAGCCAGGTCTGAGGTGTCAATTCCAAACCTGGCCGACCTTTATGTTACAGATTATTAGAGTGTTCATGGGCTCCCCGCCTCTCAGTGCGAGAGCTCGGACATAACGAGGCTCTGGGGAGGCTAATTGCTTCTACCCCATCAATCTCGTGCAGGTTATAACAATTGCCCTGGTTTTAAAAGGATGGGGGTGAGGGGTGGGAAATAAGGTGCATGTAAGCTTTGAAGTGGATGGCAAACCTGGGGGACTGGATTCTCCAAAAATGGGGCTTTGTCCCCATGCCGGCGTAAAAACGCTGACATTTCACGCCAGACTATCCTTTAAAAAATGAAGACCTATTCACCTACCTGCAGGGGACTGGCAGGGCCCCAGAGTGCTTCTCGCAGCTTTCGCTGTATTAAGGGCCCCCACACTTCCGGTTCTGAGTCCGCGCATGTGCACGGCGGGGGCCTCTAGCGACCGCACCGAACGCGATTGCGAACTCAGTCGGCGGATCTGGGCCAACAAAGAAGGTCCCAACGATCTGCCCCACGCCTGTGGTAGTATGACTAGGGAGATCATATGACTTTAGAACCAAGCTGCCATCGGTACAGCACTCCCACTGCCCATTGGCCCAGGCAAGTCATGTGCCTCTCTGCCAATTGGCTGTGGCTAGTCATGTGACTCCCCGCCGATTGGCCGAGAGGATGGTAGCTCCGCCTACAAGGCGGGGTATAAAAGCTCGTACCATGCGGCAGTCAGCCTTTCCTTGTACGACCACTACCAGGTTCACATCTAGCTTATTAAAGCCTAATATTTGGATCCTCTCTACGACTCGTGTCAGATTGATGGTACATAAACGCCGCTCCATCTAACCCGTCCGATCGCCACCCCGGCCACTCATTAGGCCCCCCCCAGCCCCCGGTACTTGATCCCCCTGCCCCCACCAGGTCCGCAACCGGCACGCGAGAGTCCAGACCGGCCAGACGTGGTTAGAACCACGTCGTCGGGAATTTGGCCAGTCGGGACTGGAACTTCGCTAGGAGTGCCTCTGGAAATGGCTCCCCAACCGTGCTGCATAAATCGTGCGTGCGAGCGGTGCGGGGCCCGATTCGGTCAGAAAAATGGATTCTCCGCCCCCGCGCCAAACGCGATTTCGGCACGGGGCTGCGGAGAATTCAGCCTGGGGAATTTGGGAACTTGGGAGGCTCAGCTATTTTAACGGCTGGCCTTTATTTCCATACATTTCCCCAGAGTCTTGTCCAGATAGGACCAGAGCCAGCAAGTGGGAAGACAAATTCACTAACAGCAGGCTGTAGCTTGGAACTTTTGAGAATGGTCCATGGCAGTGAGTTGGAGGGATAAATTCTGAAGTGCTCATGTGGGGAGGAGGAGTCCAGGTTAAGGGAAGGCCAAAGGTTCTGCCCCACAAGGAAACCTGAAACTTATCTGCCTGAACCTCTTCTGGCTCCCGATCTACCTGCAGACAGGTCTGGCCTGGCAGAGAAGCTGTTATTTAAAGAAAGGCCCTGCTTTCTTCTGGATTTCATGCACAAAAGAGCAGATTAGCTTTGGTACATGACAGGAAGACAACAGGGTCAGAAGAGCTGTGTGACTGCCCTCATTTTAACAACCCTGATGACGTACAATATGTGCCAGACAGCGAGAATTAAAATTGGACCTTTGTGTCTCCCTGTCAGATCCTTTTATCATTTTAAACTATTTGTTAACATCATTTCTCAATCTTCTAAACTCAAGAGAATGCAAACCAGTTTCAGACAGTCTGTCCTAATTTAACCCTCTGGTATTGTTCAGATGAATATCTGCTGTTACCTTTTCAGGACCGATATATGTGGACCTGCGCAAGACAGGATGCAGTACTCCAAATGGATTTGATTGCAATAAAAGTCAAGCGATGTAAAATGAATGACTGAATTGCTTTACACTGTCGTACAAAGTCAATATTACTCTTAAATATATTTTAAAACTTTTACTCCGCTTTGATTTCCCTTGCAAGCTTTGTTCATACTCCCTGCTGCACATTTTATTACTTTCTTTGTGTTGCTTTGCTGTTTTTATAGGTCTCCCAGTCTGCTGCATTTCCATTCTTCATTCTATTTGTGTCAGGCTTTTCATTAAACTTTCTACTGTCTCTTACTTTGTTCATTAACAATGGTTTTTAACTGCACAAGAAGAGTTTTCGCAACCTGTGGATATGTGTTGTACCAAAAAACGTTTTGAATATTTTCCACTGTTACTCAGTAGGTTTGACGGCCCATTAACAGCTCAACCCAGATTAAAGTGGCAAATTTATTTCTCATACATTCAACGTTTGTCTGCCTTAAATTAAAAAACTTGGTTTGCGACACTCCCACTTCTCCCCGTCAAACCTACATTAATCTTTCGTAGAATTATACTAATAGAATTGCATTGAATTATGGTATCCCTTTGCATAAATCAACAGGGAGTACAGGGTCCACAAGGACCACCCGGCCCAAAAGGACCTCAAGGTGAAGGTCTGCCTGGATCAAAGGTAAGAAAATCCTAAAGGTATTAAAGATAATTTTTACAAGCTTAAAAAACAGCTCCCAATTCAACTATCTCTGTTCATTAAGACAGCATTTGGAGATCAATTCAACACATCTTCAATATATTTGATTTCACACAAGCCACCGAGGCCCAAGAAAACATTTTAAAAAGTGCAGAAAATGTATTAAAATCAACAGCCCAGCAAATTCATCAATCTTGTGTAAGTGGATGTGTTTAGAATGGGTTAAAATCGAGACCATGGAACCTGCCTAATTCATTTAATCCCCGAGTAAGGATTCTGCTCCATTTCTCACTGCTGCCAACAATGCTGAAAAGAATGTCCAGAAATTTCACTTTATCTGACCCCTGCATAATATTAATCCGTGGCTGTCTCTCGTCCTTGCCTTCCATTGCCATCCCAGTGCTCAAATGCATAGGTAGCGGTGAACGGTAAGTTTGTTGGACTGGAAGAAGTGGAGTTCCCGTTATTAGTGAGATTCATATTAGAACCACTGCTTTGCTTTATTTATTTGAATAGTCCAGACTTTGGTATGTCAGGATCGATTTCAAAATTTTCAGATGACTCAAAGCTTGTAGGTATTGTTAACTTTGGCGAGGGCCATGGTAGACTTCAAGAGGACAGAGAGGGGCTGATTGAATGTGGAGGACAAAGAAGTGTGAAGTGATAGATTTTGATTGGAAGAACGATGGGAAGCAATTGAAAATAAATGACACAATTCTAAAGGTGGTGCAGGAGAAGAGGAACCTGGGTGTATATGTGTACAGGTCATTGAATGTAGCAAGGTAGGTTGAGAAAGTTTTTTTTTAAAGCATTTGGCCATCTGGGCTTTATAAATAGAGGCAAAAGTGTACAAAAACAAGGAAGTTATAATTAGCCTGCATAAAATGTTGAATCAGCCTCAGCCTGGCAAATTGTGTCTAATTCTGGCCACCGTTCTTTGGGAAGGATTTGGAGGCATTAGAAAGTGCAGAAAAGGTTTACGAGAATGGATCCAGGAACGAGGGCGTTCAATTACATACATAGATAGATTGGAGATGCTGGAGAAAAGTAGTTTGAAAGTAGAATTGGCAGAGGTGTTCAAAATCATGAGGTGTCTGGACAGAGTACATAGAACATACAGTGCAGAAGGAGGCTATTTGGTCCATCGGGTTTCATTTTCATTTCATTTCATTTTTCATTTCATTTCATTCGGTCCATCGAGTCTGCACCGACTCACTTAAGCCCTCACTTCCACCCTATCCCCCTGACCCAGTAACCCCCTCCCAACCTTTTTGGACACTAAGGGCAATTTAGCATGGCCAATCCACCTAACCTTGCACGTCTTTGGACTGTGGGAGGAAACCGGAGTGCCCGGAGGAAACCCACGCAGACACGGGTAGAACGTGTAGACTCCGTACCGACAGTGACCCAGCAGGGAATCGAACCAGGGACCCTGGTGCTGTGAAGCCACAGTGCTAACCACTATGCTACCATACTGCCCAGTAGATGGTAATTATTCTCATTGGCGGAAAGATTGAGGATCAGGGACACTTCATTAAAAGTGAATTGCAAAAGACCCAAAGGTGGCATGAGGGAAAACTTTTTTTTTTGTACAGCATGTGGTTAGAATCTGGAATGCCCCACCTGAGAGTGTGGTGAATGGAGATTCAATCGTGGCAGGGCTACGAGACAGAGGAACGGAAGTAAGGCCTCCTGTGCTGTGATTCCGTCATCTTTAACATGCACATTATTTTAGGATGAATCAATTTTCCTTCTAACGAGATAAGCAATTATTTTTAAAGATGCAAATAATTATTTTGCAACCGATAGATGTTAATATTTAATGTCAGCACACACTGCTTCAAAATCTATTTAAGCACTCTTCCCCTAAAATTCCGAAGAGAGCAGAAAGCCCAATTCCTCCCCATGGAGGAATCTCCAAAGGCCTCAGTAGAACCCGTGACAGGTGGCATGAATATCACAGAAGCAACATGGGCTCCACAACTGCCAAGTGAATGGAGATCAATCACAAAAGTATGAATTATTTTTTAAATGGTGCTTAGCTATCCTGGGAACTGAAGGCATTCTTACCTTTTTTTCCTTTGACCCCAAAACTGATCTCCAGTTTAGCCCCAACAGAATGGCTTTACCGCAAAACACCCCACAAAGCACACCACTCCTGGATTTTCTGGGTGCTCCCCTTCCCTGCGGGTTCCTTTAGTTAGGGGGTCCCTGTGGGGGTGGGGTCCCTCTAGTTGGGGAGTCACTGTGGGGGATCCTTTAATTAGGGGGTCACAGTGGGTGTTCTAAAGGGTCCAGGGGGCCTCTTCCTATTAAGGAGGTCCATCTAGGGGGTGCCTTGTGGGGTCTCCCATTTTAGGGGTCTCTGGGGTCCATGGGGGGGGGAGTCTGGAGTCTAGAATGGAGAGGCCTCCACTTAATGTCAAGTGGATTGAGGGGGAAGGCCACTACTGAAGTGCCCTTGCAGAACACAATATGCTAATTTAAATGACCCCCATCCCAGGGATTTAAGACTGTGGGCGAGATTCTCCATTTCGAAGACGGTGGGCGGAATCCTCCGTCTCGGGACGCCTGGATCACCTTCCATGATACGGTGGAAAATCGGGTATCGGGGGAAAATTGGGATTAATGCCAAGCACCGACCTGATCGCGATGCTCCGACTCCCCCACTGACAGCAGGGATGAGGTCCACGCTGCATGCCAGCAGGAGCAAGTAAATAAATGAAAATGGTTCCTAATAACCCATTTACATCTATTTAGCGAGCCAGAAAACCTGGGCTGGATTCTGCGACCAAGTCCACAGAATTCATCTGGTCTTACGACCAGAAATTCAGCGCCGCCCTTGCACCGATCCTCCGCCCGGGGGGGGGGGGGGGGGGGGGGTCCTAGCAGCCATGTATATGCATGGCGGCGGCTGCGCCGTGCAACATGGCGTGGCCGCGCGCGGACCGAGGCCTGCCAAAACCTGCCCCCCCCCGTAACCTCCTTGCCACCCCCGGGCCACCTCCCACCAGTCCCCCCAGCCCCCGTCGAAGCCCCCCCTGCCAGTGGAACGGCTCCCCCCCCTGACTGTGGTAGCGCTGGACACAGTCCGCGAGGTTCCCGAAAGTTGTTAGAACACGTGTCCCACGCTTTGGGGACCCGACCCATTGAGGGTGGAGCATCGGAGGGCCTCAGGTGATGTCTGTAATAGGGGGACCCCCAGCCTAAATGGAACCCTGGCTGGAAGCTAGACAGGAGTCCAGGTAGGGGCAGTGAGAGGAGTTACAGCTGTAAGGCTTACCTTGCAGCTCCACGTGTTCACTCCTGAAAGAAGAGCAGTTGTGATCTGTGTCTGGTTCCCACAAATCGATTATCTGTGAGCCCTTCATAGCTTTCTAGTAGTGGTCTGCGATTGGCAGCTTCTACAAACCATCTGCAGCTTCCATTCATTCCTCTCCCTTCACGGTTCAGTGGCCTATGTGGTGAAACCCCAATGTTTGTAAACATTGACCACATCAAAGAGAGGTAAGTGCAGTAAATAACATGCTGAGCTCACGTTTAGCTTGTGATTGATATGCACATAGTGCTTAGAGTGCACTTACTGCAAAACACCCCTCCCAAAGCACACCACCCCTGGAATTTCTGGGTGCTCCCCTTCCCTGCGGGTTCCTTTAGTTAGGGGGTCCCTGTGGGGGGGGGGGGGGGGTCCCCTCTAGTTGGGGAGTCACTGTGGGGGATCCTTTAATTAGGGGGTCACTGTGGGGTTCTAAGGGGTCCAGGGGGCCTCTTCCTATTACGGGGTTCCCTCTATTTAGGGGGTGGCTTGTGGGGTCTTCCATTTTAGGGGTCTCTGGGGGGCCATGGGCGGGGGAGAGGGGGGAGTCTGGTAGAGGAGCGGTGAGCAGGTCGTGCATTGTGGGGTGGGTGGCCCTAGGATGGACTTTGGGGGCAACTCCTTAAGGTGTTACCTCTTTGGCCCGCTGTGAGGTCCGCCACGTCAGGCCCACATTTAGCGAGACCTGTTGTGATTCCTACTCGTGTGCTTCCTGGCCCAGAGGACCGGAAAATGATAGAGGGCTGGAGGATAAGGTGCTGGACTCGCTATGTGGATGTAAAGACCCATTCACATCCTTCCGCTTGCACGCAGGCGCGAACCCCGATCCCACTGCCGGCAGGTGGTCGGAAAGGCGCCAACACCAATTTTTTGCTGGACCCTCAATTCTCTATCCCATCAAAAACGTCCCACAATGGAGAATTCACCCACTGTCGTTTTGCTCAGGACTAGGATCAGTTGTGGACTTGTAATGGTGGGTCAGGCCCCCCGAAGAACCATGGGATTCCGATACAATTCTGCCAGTGAGATTTTTCTGCTCCTTATTAATCCGAAATGCATAATTTCCTGTGATGTATGCTTCAGCTGTACACTACTTCAATGCACAGATTTCTCTGAAAATATATGTGCACTGTCCCTTGGGACTTACTCCTGTTGATTAAGACTATAACAGCAAAGTAAATTTTAAGAGTACCCAATTCTTTTTTTCCAATTAAGGGATAGTTTAGCATGCCCAATTCACCTACTTGCACATCTTTTTTGGGTCATGGGGGAGAGACCCACCAGATACTGGGAGAATGTGCAAACTCCACATGGACAGTGACCGGGGCCAGGGATTGAACTGGAGTACTCGGTGCTTGTAACAGCAAAGTAGATCACTGTTAACTGAATTTATGTACAATGTAGATACATTTACTTGTGAGTAATATCAAAGTTTGTTGAACTTGTTTCTAGTCAATTTTAGCCTGGAGCCTGTTAGTCTAATTGACAGTGCAATTACTCCTCATGATGTAAGTTTGGACCATAAGTATGCTGCGTCTGATCTAATTTTAGGTGAAGGTCAGTTCATGTGAATGTCGTTGTTCCTTGTGATGCAAAGGAGTTGTAAATGATGCTGGAACACAGCTACAGCAATTTTCTGCCTCGTTGATAAATAAATTACATTCCAAGAGGATATGTGCTTCTTCCTTGCTCTTAGTATGTCACATCTGTGGATTTGGGCATTCCCAGTGGTATTCCTGGGCTTCATCTCAAACTCACCCAAAGTGACCCAGTAGGCTCAGTGACACTTTTAGCTGCTGAGAGCGACTGTGGGTCTCATTCCGGACCTAACGTGGTCCTGAAATTGGAAAGGCCGTCGATGCTGGAAAGATTAATTGTTGCTGTTTTAGGACCGTTAAAGGGTCCAATAAAATATACGAAAACTTTAGAGATTCAGGCTTCCACCTTTTGGAGTGATGTGGTGGTGCTGTGAGATACACTGTTTTCATAAGGTCAGCACCTCTGTTCTGCTGCTAGAGGCAAGGGTTGCCCACCTCGATTATTTTAATGGATTCTATCTCCTGGATTGGGGACAGGGTCACAGGCATGTGAAAGTGCCAGACAGGGGTCTGGTCCTACCATGTTCTTGCAGCTCCTCTGGCTGCATTGACTTCACAGCCTTGATGTTGATAATACTTCCCCTTTTAGCTTCTGTAAGCGTTTAGATCGTTGGCAGCTTTTGCACTTTCCACGACCACTCCTTCCCCCAGCCACATGCCCAAAAGCTAGCGACTGAGACCACCACAAAAGCACATCAGGACCCCTCTTTCAGAAAATCAGGTTAATTAATTTGGGAATTTAGTTTTATTTATATATTTGTAGCATCACTTTGTGCTCAATTTATTTGAATAAGGCACGGATTTCCATTAGGTTTGAACTTAATTACGGGAACTTATTCCTATAGGGTGATCAAGGATTGCCTGGAGAAGTTGGAGCTCCAGGAGATAGAGGGATTGGCGAACCAGGACCAAAGGTATGTGGCTGAAAAACAAATTGGAACAAAATGAGTGCAGTCATGAATAGGTATTGGATGTTTGAATGAAGGATATGGTTGTAACCCCATTGAGACCCACAGGTTGACCTGACTGATCTCCCCATGGGGCTCATGCAATACGAATGTCCCCATTGAGAGGCGGAGGCCTAACAGCGGGGCTCTTTAATTCCACAGATAAAAGCCGGCCCAGAACGGAACCGGCTGGGTCTAATTGTACTAATTGTACTCCCCACTGTTTTTTGGCTTTACTTAGGAACAAAGTATTCTGCTGCAAATCTTTTTGGGACTTCTCGTGATTACAATAGATAATTAGGGCAGGATTCTCCGATTGTTGACGGCGAAATCGCATTCAGTTGTTGGGCGGAGAATCCCTTTCCACGCCAAAATCTGGGGTAGCGACTGTCTTCGGATGCTTCGCCCCCTCCAAAATGGCGTCATTGGTATGTACGGTGCATGCCGTTGGACAGCCTCAGGACAACACCTGAAGGCCCTCCCCCGATGGGCTGACTTCCTGACGGCGTGGTTCACTTGTGGTCTGAGGTTTCGTCAACCTCGTGGGACGACTGCGGACTGTGTCCAGCGCTGCCACAGTCGGGGGGGGGGGGCGTTCCGCTGGCCAGGGGGCTTCAGCATGGGCTGGGGGGTGGCGAGGGCTGTATCTGTCGGGAACGCCGGGGGTTTTACGTGGCACGGCTACTTAGCCCCCCACTTGGGGGCGGCACCAACATTTCCGGCGTAACACTAGACACATGCTCCGGACATAGCCTCAGAATCAGAGAATCCAGCCCATAATATCTGTACAAAATATAGGTGTAGTGAATTGGCCATTAACTCTCTATTTCAATCATGTGATTCATTACAATGTACCACTATTGACAACTATGCACTCAAAGGATTAAAATATCTGCCTTTGCTAACTTAAACAAAAACATTGACGTGATTGCTTTTCACTTTCTTTATTTTTGCTAATCATTAACATGGTGAATTTCAGCCAATTAGGTTATTGTGCACTTTGGCAGTGCACAATTGGGGCTGGATTTCGGAGGGCACCTGGCTTAAAAAGTTTGGAGAGGAAGCCCGCCCACAATCCCGCTGGCTGTCTTGCAGCAATTTATCACTGGGAGCAATGTTAATTCCTTTAAGGCAGGACTCATGCCCTTCTTTGGGAGGGGGCCCTACCTTATGGAGTTGCAAGCCAAATCCAATTGGCAGGCAGCTCCGTACTCCCATAGGAGCGGTGGCAACGTCTAGGACTACAGGCAGTCCCACCACCCTGAGGAGCCCAGATTAGTAAAGGATCGTGAGGAGGAGGGTGGGGGATTGAGTTTAAGAGGCTGGGGTGGGGGGAATAAACTTTGTTAGGGGTACCTCCAATCGGCCCAGTGGGCTCGCAATGGAGGTCTTTCCCATCCTTGCCTGTCCCTAGCTTGTACAGCTAATGAACAAACTGGATAGAACATAGAACATACAGTGCAGAAGGAGGCCATTCGGCCCATCAAGTCTGCACCGACCCACTTAAGCCCTCACTTCCACCCTGTCCCCGTAACCCAGTAACCCCACCTAACCTTTTTGGACACTAAGAGCCAATCCACCTAATCTGCACGTCTTTGGACTGTGGGATGAAACCGGAGCGCCCGGAGGAAACCCATGCAGACACGGGGAGAACGTGCAAACTCCGCGCAGACAGTGACCCAGCGGGAATCGAACCTGGGACCCTGGCACTATGAAGCCACAGTGCTATCCACTTGTGCTACCGTGCTGCCCACATTGGGCTGCTCACATGGCGTGGCCTCTGCCTACCGCAGGTAAAAAACAGGCAGGGGTAGGAAATGGCCCTTAAGTAGCCATTGATTGGCCAATTAAGAGCCTCAATAGGGCAATGGTCAGGAAGGCTGTCCAGTGCCTCCCCACTCCCCCATAAAATTTCAGATCGGCTGGGTAGGCCGTGGGAAGGCCATCTGCTGGATTTTGCACGCTCCCTGACTTTAAACCCACCAGTGGGCAACCTTAAAATCCAGGGCGGGATTCCCTTGTCGGCGACGCCAAAATCATGTTCGGCGAGCAGCCGGAGAATCAAAGTTTGCGTCAAAATAGGGGCGGCACCGTTTACGTGATGCCCTGCCCCCTCCAAAGCAGCGTATTCTAGGAGTGCGCCACACACTGTATCGATGGCCTCAGGACGTTGCCTGAGGGCCCCCCCCCCCCCCCCCCCCCCCCCCACCGATGCTCCTCCCCTGAACAGGCGAGTTCCCGATGGCATGGGTCTCTCATGGTATTACATATCGGGAACTCGCCATGGTCGGGGGAGGGCCGATCCGTGGGCAGGAGGGACATTGACAGGGGCTGGGGGCACTGCATTGGGGGGGGGGGGGGGGGGTCCGGAGGTTACAAGCCCAGCTAAGGGGGCGGACACTATTTGGCAGGCCCGATCCACGCGCGGCCAATGCCATGTTGCACAGGGCAGCTGCTGCAGGCCGCCGCCGTGCTCATGCGCGGTCACGCCCCGGCAATTCTCCGGCCGTATCGGCAGCTAAAGCTGGGAGTTCTACACTGTCTGCATGCTCGCCCCTCACCAAACGGAGGATCGGTGGCCGTTTTGTACCGAATTTCCAGTCGTAAAACGCCACCGTTCCCATGCCGGCGTCAGGACATAGCCTGAAAATCGGAGAATCCAGCAGCCAGTCTTCCAACTCTGCATTAGCTTTTGCTTTTACACATTGTTCCATCTATTGGCCATTTAAAGGGACTGCACCTGTGGGACAAATATTTCTTCAGTACGCTTTCACATTTATAATGTTTTAGTTACATCCTACATAAATTATTTTGAAAGTAATACCAAAAATACTTTTTCATTGTATATTTACAAGGACTACATTAATCTATTGATTTTTGGCTATTTCAATAAATGCATATTTTCAGTTATGTATCAGCTTACAAATGACCACCTGTAAATTTCTGCACGGTTAGCTATATAATTGAGATGGGAGCTCACCATCTGAAATTTGCACTTCTATTATTTATTTTATACCCAAATCACAGGAAAGAGGTTGAATTTCTCCCCTGAGAAGTATTGCAAAATGTAGAGTTTAGACTTTGCCTCTCACGTAGGGCTCATTTTAGTTGAGCCCACCAGAGCAGTCATGATGACTGGGGGTGTTGGCGAGAATTGGATGGGAGGTCACACATCAGATTCCTAGCGTCAGGAAAACTGACCCCAATTAATTTGGGCAGGGCAGGGGCTGTGCGGTTGGGTCCATCGGTCAGGGACTGATGTAGGACCATTAAATCCCACCCATAGTTCTACAGCTCTTTGCTTTTCTTCTCCTTTTCATTTTACTTCTAGTTTTCTCTGGTCTGGCAATGTCATTTAATTCATTTGTGATATGTGGGTAGAGTGTTGAACCAATTAGATGTAGATGACTCCAGGCTTAAATTTACTCTCCCTAAAAATCAAATCAATATTTGGACATACTTATCTGTTGCACTTCCCCGCCCCCCCCCCCCCCCCGCCCCCCCCCCCGCCCCCACATACATACACACACACACACACACACACACACAACCGTTACCATGGCTTCTTGTCATCAATATTTCTTTGCCCAGTGGTCTCCCCACCACCCTATGACAACTGGAACAATAAAAGGTGAGCTAGAATGACCTCTGTGTTCTTTAGTCTAGCAGTTCCGATATTCTGTACTCATATTTTCACTTCCACTGGGAAATAAGAATACTGGCCTGAAATGGTCTTGTACGCTTTAAAATTGAACACCAGTAAAAACTAGGAAATAAGAGTACTAGTCCGAACTGTTACCTGGTGCCACTTACTCCCTATTGGGGAAGCACCAAATACACAAACCACAGTTAGATGGTTTTCAATGGTTTCTGACAGCCAGAAGATGTGATGCTAGTGCTATTAATGCTTCATATGAGACATGCCCAAAGCTACAGTAAGTTATGTTGACTGGCTGACCTCACTTTATCCACCAAAGTCGACCAGTTTTGTCTTGATACATGTAGCACCTGCTGACAGGTCTATGGGCCCAATGTGTTCCGATTTTCTCCATGAAGGTGTTAACTTTTGTGTTTATCAGGGTGAACCCGGCTCCTCAGGACTGGCAGGTCTCCCCGGTCTCCCAGGAGAAGATGGTGCTCCGGGACAAAAGGTAGTTAATTCTTAGTCTGCACAATTTTTACTTAAAATGGTTTCTGATGAGTTCTAAAATGATAGTCAGACTTATGACTGTGTAAAAACTAAATACAGTAACAATGTAGAAGTTTAAAAGAAGCTCTCTATGAAAAAAGAAAATGAAAATCGCGTATTGTCACGAGTAAGCTTCAATGAAGCTACTGTGAAAAGCCCCTAGTCACCATATTACGGCACCTGTTTGGGGAGGCTGGTACGGGAATTGAACCGTGCTGCTGGCCTGCCTTGGTCTGCTTTAAAAGCCAGCAATTTAGCCCAGTGTGCTAAACCAGCCCCTAGTGTGAAACCTGATACAGGTGCAAATCAGTATGAACTAAAATTTTTATTCTTTCCCTAACTTCTACAAGTCTTGGTCACAGGAAGGGTATAATCATTGTGGGATGAAACCTAGGAAACCAAGTATGCTGTATTTTACAGGATCATCCTGTAATTTCATCTTTTGCTTTGCGTTCATTGACTTCCAGGAATACCATTTGTGTTGTATTTCTCAAGCAATGATTGGGAAAGATTGTCTGGTCAATTAATGACTCTTTGGGTGGTGGGGAGGGGTAGGGGTTAAAAAGGGGAATGGTATGGGAGCTTTCTTTCAGATTGAGGTGGTTTCACAAAGATATGTTTGGATATATCTGTCTCTGAGTTAACAATCTGACCTCTGGTCAAGCAGACCCACATTATTCCAAGGTAGTGATAATGACTGGCCAGCCAGCCTGCTCATTCAGGAAAGCTAGTGAGGTAGACTTGTCTCTGTGGGGTGGGGTGAGATTTCATTTGCTCGTTTCCAGATAACTTTGGTTGCCATAACTAGTAAGGTGATCTTAGCTGGACAGTACCATAAATTTCAGTGCATAAGTCGACCATAGAAGACAATATAATTTTTCAGGCCTCAAAAATCTAATTTTGCATTTATTCATCATAGAAGTCAACCCTCCTTTTTCATCCACAGCATGCTATACTTGCATTAGAAGATAGTCTCAATATTTCACGACACATAAATCCAAGTTTTACTTACTGCTACTTTCCAATGTGGTGCAAGGCATCAAGCAGGGGAAATGGACTGTTTTGTAAGCTGGGCTGAGGTTTAGCTCAGTGGGCTAGACAACTGGTTTGTGATGCAGAATAAGGCCAGCAGTGTGGGTTCAATTGCCTCCCTGGCCTTCATGCAGGCCCTGCCTTCTCAACTTTGCCCCTGCCTGATGTGGTGATCCTTGGGTTAAACCACCACCAGTCAGCTCTCCCCCTCAAAGGGGAAAGCAGCCTGTGGTCATCTGGGACTATGGCAACTTTACCTTTACTTGTGAAGATGTGTAGGAGTTTAAGACATGTCCATTCTTTGCATTGGGTGCTGATGATATTTCAAAATCGCAGACGTGGACACCTAGAAAACCTTGCAGGGCCCCATTGTGACACATGGGGCTGGATTCTTCCGCCCCGCCCACTGCAAGATCGCCACAGGCGGGGCGCAGACCATGTAAAGCTCCATTGACCTCAGGCAGGAATGTTCGGTCGCCGGGCCCACCCATGACATGACCTGGCTTTGACTGGTTTCAGGTAGGTGGATGGTCACCAATCAGGGGTAAGCGGGGTGTGTTTCACCCCTAGACAGAGAATTCTCACTCTCTGAGTGTCAGGCTCTGACTGCAATCTGGCATGCAGCTCTCCGGTTGCACTGCTGGGCTTTTAGTCCAGATTTTGAGGCACAGGGTGGGGGAATGAATGGGTGGGTTTCATCAAAACTCTGGCGCGGCAGGGTCTGATAGAGCTGGCAAGGCCGGCTCCACAGAAATTGGGGGTACACAGAGATTAAATGGCATGCACCCCATCCCACAAGGACACAGAAGACCCACCTCACAAGCAAGCCCGCCCCCGCTCTGCCCGACCACAGCACAAGCAATGGGGCTCTCCAACCCCCGCCAAATACCAGCATCAGAGCCTACGTTCACCCCTTGCCCCACCCCCATCATATGCATCCAGGCTCTCCCCTTCCCCACCCACGCTTCCCAGGCATTGGGGCCCTCCCCTCCATCCCCCACCACCCCAGACTCAGGGGCACACTCCCCAAACTCCACCCCCCTATCCCCAATCACCACCGCAGTCTCAGGTGTATTCTTCTCAATCTCCCCCCTCTTTTACCATCTCCACACCACCGCAGTCTCAGGGGCACTCTTTCCCTCTCTTCAGCCCCCTCTCCCTCTCCACCACCAACACTGCAGTCTCGGGGGCAATCTCCTCCCTTACATGCATCAGCCCCCTCCCCCCAACACACATAGGGGGAATTCCTCTCGTGGGGTTACCCAGAGGACCCACCTTTGGCACTGCCACCTGGCACAGGTTGGCACTGCCCAGGAATGTCCCTCTCCCACGGGCGGCTATCCTTGCCTTGATGCCCCAGTAGGATCCCCTCAACTGATTCCCGTCTTCACAAACCTGCTGTGAACCTTGCCAATGTGATGTCACGTCGACAGGTTCCAATAGTCTGTGAGGAGGGATAATGTGGAGGGGCAGACCATCAAACAGATGTTCATGAATTTAAAAGTATTTAAAGGAAAGGGCTGGAACTCTTTACGTCATCGGCGAAAGGCAGGGAAAATCAGGAAATGCGATCTCACCAGTGAGAATCGCGTGTCCCACACTGGAATCTAATTTTCAAGATGCCAGTCGTGTGCTTCACCAAAGTCCGCGTTGCCTTCCTATTACCAACATTGCAGCCTCCATGGACCCTGGAAGATGTCAGGGTTCTGAGACCTGCTGAGGATGTAGGAGTTGTGGATGCTTGAGGGGTATGTGCGCAGACCTGCATGATACGTTTGTTGTGGTCACAGACTAGCTGAACATGAAGCGAGTATAAGTCCTTGTGATTCACATAGAGGACTGATTGTTGTCACAGAGATGAAAGCACCATGTGGGTGCATTCGATGGCACCCTGCACCTGTGGAAAACCAGAAATCTCCCTAAATCCCAGTTCTCTTTCTTCCAGGCTTGTCTGATCCCGGTTGCAATGCACTATGTTCTGTGCTTTCGCAAAGAAATTTGGGGGGAAAATGCTGGCATCTGGGACCCATGCAGCTAAAGGCATGGCCACCAATGTTGGGGAAATTTTAAAATCAAAAATGCTCAAGAAAGCAGAATTTAAGGAGGCCAAATAACTTTGGGGTGGAGGAGGGGGAGGAAGAGTTGAAGGGCTGGAGCAAGCTTACAGAGATGGGTATGAATGTGGCCATGAAGGGGTTTGAAAAACGAGAACTTTAAAAATCAGGACATTGCTTAACTGGAGCCAGTGTTGATCAGCTAGCACTGGGGTGATGGGTGAATGGAACATTGTGCACGTTAGGAGATGGATAGGAAAGTTTTGGGTGAGCGACAGTAGTTGGTCGCCATGTAGACAGCGATGACACGCACAGATTGCAGCCTCTGAAGGGTTAAGGGTGGGCAGATCATGCTATGCAAAGTGCATAGATCAGCAACTTCAAGAGGGCATGAGAAAACAGAAACATGCTACATTTTTGTCAAATAGTCAGCTCTACATTCCTAACCCACTCGATCAGCTGCTGTAAGAGATACCACAGAAAAGCTATTCTTATCTAAGACACACCTGGGGAAACTGCAAGTGGCCAGGAATCTGCAGCAGTAGCTGTCTGCTCAGCCTGTGCATGTTGTACATTATACTCTTGACAAGGGTAGAAAGTACTATCGTGCTTTGCATTAATCTTTATCATTTTGTAGTGTGCGCTTAGTTCGCTACTATATTACAGCCAAAAAACATAAAACATTGACAAAATACGTTTAAAACAACACATCAGTCAGCATCTAAGAGAAAAATAAGTGGCTGCTCATCCGAATCACCTTGCATTACTCTGCAAAATAGTATTATTCAGACCGGATTCAAGTGAGAGCTGGGCCTATTTCTGGCTGCAGCAGAGATTATGTTGCACAAAAAGTAAATGGTGTATAGCAGTATCAGGGTAGAGTGATTCTTGACTGGCTTAGATCACATGGGTTAGAGGTGGGGGTGAATGGAGAGGAATTTTTGAGATCTTTTTCTCAAATTAACTATTTTAAATATTAAAGGAAGGCACACTATTACACATGTCTTTCATAATAGATTGTGTGTTCAGGAAAACCTGACCCTTTAAGAATCTTAATTAGTGGTTGTGGTGATATGATTTGCATAGCTGTCTGCCATTGGTGCAGAACACCGGCTTACCATTGGCCCTGGTCGGTCATGTGCATCTCGACCGATTGGTTGAGACCAGTCATGTGACAGCTCTCCGATTGGTCGAGAGGCTGAGTTAACCACGCCTCCTTACCGAGGTATAAATAGTCGAAGTGCCCGGCGGTCATCCATTTTATTGTAGACAACCGCAGGGCTAAGTTCTAGCTTATTAAAGTCTAACTTTTGTATAGCAACTCGTCTCTCGTGCAATTGGTGGCTCATCAGTGGTCCTTAAAAGTTTTTTTTAATGCTTATAGGAGTGCTCCTTCTGGTTTCCATGTTAAAACAAGCCCCTACTCATCACTGTTGTAACAGCCTCTGATCACTGCCTCACTCTCTCACAGATTGTATGCTCACCTCCTCCCCGTCAATCACTGCCTTACCTCCACCTCACCCCCGATCACTGTCTTGCACCGTCCCGATCTAGCCTCGCCTGCTCCCACCATTGCCACACCAGCCCTCATGATTGCTGCCTCACTCCCTCAATTGCAGCCTTGCCTCTTTTACTAATCACCACCTCACTTCAACCACCCCACCCACACTTATTCAATCGTTATCTTTCATTTCCCACCACCCCTTTACCCCCAAAAACCAGAGGTCCACCATGGTATTTATGGAGTTCACTGGATCAGGAGTGTTTCTCCTGACTCCATAACTTTGGGTCCCTGTATGCCCACTCTCACCAGTCAGTATACATTCTATGCTAAACCCAGATCCAAGAGATGATACTGCTGCCACTGGTCCTCTGTCGAGCAGTATCTCGCCCCTCCCTCCATGACTTTCTCCACAGGACCTCCAGGGAGCCATCGCAGGAGCCACCCTGTATTATATCACAGCCAAGATAATTGCTTCCATGCTGTTTGAATGAAGTACAAAAGCAGGGAAAGCCTTTAAAGGGTGTTTCATGTCAAAAGCCATATCCAGCATTCCCAACCTGGCTGCCCTATTGCGGAGATAGGCATCTCCTACTCCTCTGCAATTTTCATGGAGTCAAACCACGTTTTTAAAGAGCCGTAGTTCTTGACTGTGTTCACAGCTCCTCAGATGAGTTGTGAACCCTAGTCTGCATGAGGGGATCTTTTTAAAAGGTTCGGAACTAGTTCATATGGTCCTCCTCATGCCCCCTATGCCAAGCTCTGCCCTTCCATCCACTTGACGTGGCATCTCAAAGCCATTTCACTACAATCTAATAAAAATTTCAATAATTCAGAATCTTTAAAGTATCAATAACAAAAACCACAAGCCCCTGAAGTTATTTACCTAGTGTAAACAAACATTGTGAAATTGGCACCAGAGATCGTAGAGCATGAGCTGTTGACCAAACAATGTTTTCTCTGGGGTGCAGGTGTTTCAGTACTCTAATGGTTGTATCTACTGTCATCCTTTATCTCATTATGTATTGAGGTGGCATGAATCGGATGTGGGAACTGTTTGGAGGGCGGGGTGGTTTGAGTGTGGAGGGCGAGAGAGCCTTTAGGCGGAATCTTCCTAAAAATAGAATAAATGAGAATTTTGGAGCGAAAACCGGTATGAATCTCCCAGCCTCGTCGGCACGATCCAGACTGCAAATGTTAGGCACTTTGGAAAAGAAAAATTCCCCATGTGAAAAATGCCGCGCCTATGACGCAAATCATCTGACTCACCCACCCCAGGGGTCAGCTGAACAGTTCTATCAAGGGGCTTTACATTTAAGCGGGTCCACAGCACTTGCTCATAGTCAAGCCAGGAGGAGGGCAGCCAAGAAATTTGCTCCACACTTCAAAGAGGAAGTACTTGCAAGTCTGCTGGATGCCGTGAAGGAAAGAAGAGCAACTACCAACCTGCAAGTGGGCAGGAGACCCTCTAACATGGTCACCAACCCCGCTTGGAAGACGGTGGCCGTGCTGGTGAGTGCCAGTACCCTCCACAAGAAGACAGGGGTCCAGTGCAGGAAGAAGATGAATGACCACCTCCGTGCAGCCAGAGTAAGTGCTTCTCGTCTTCTCTCCCTCTCAGACTCTCCTCATCCATGCGGCATTCACCCTGCATGCTGCCACCTCGCTGGGTCTCACCATCTGACCTCCCAACACTTCTTTTTCTCCCCTGAGACTCCTCTCTTTACAATTCATCCCTGCTCATGCACAACGCTCATACATGCCAGGCATCATTTCCCTCTGACCTGGCATGCGGCCTTTTCACAACATCTCTACGTGTCTCCCTGCAGCATAAACTGGCTCATAGCCGTTGCAATGACATGGCATAGCTGTGCATCCTTCCATCTTTGGAGGAGAGAACCCTTGAGCTTATAGAAGAGGAACAGGAGAGGGCCAGTGTGGAGAGCAAGATGGGCGGGAAAGTGAAAAGTGAGGAACCTTTACACTTTCATCCCATATTCCCAAACTGAGCTTGGTCTCTCCCAGAACTTTCCTTGTCATGCACGAATACCATGTCTCTTTCCTTTCAGCATAATCACTCAAGCAGCCTGGCCCATTCACCTGTACGGATCCTGTGCCAGGCGATGAGCAGATCTCGAATGAGATGTTGGCAGAAGACATCAAAGAAGCTTCAGAGCTGTCACCCGCACTAGTGCAGAAACACACATCGGTGGGCATTCTTAGCAGGCAGCATCTGGGTTACCATCTGGTGAGCACCAAAGTTCTGCTGATTCAATCAGGTGGAGGCAGGAATGTCCCAGGGATCGAACAGTCGAGGTCTGCTGGATCCCAGGTCTCAGCTGTGCCCCAGCCAGGTGTCGTACCTCCATCGCCATTCATCTCTCAACTGCTGGTGAGAGACCCAGTCCAACACTGCAAGGATGGTGACCGCAGCGGGGAGCCTGGGGCTTGACATCTGATCCATGGTGAGAGGTGTCCAGAAAATGGCTCAGTCCATGAGCTTCAAGGTTCAGGCCATGGATTTGATCGTTCAGGGCATCAGGCGCATGGTGCTGACATTGGTGGATGTCATGATATGCAAACATGCAATCAATGAACACTCAGAATATGACACAACCAATGGGCAGTCAGGACACTCTGAGGTGGCATCACCACAAGGGGGCATGACATAAACACTATGAAAAGGATGAGGCACTCACACCCTGCTTCTTTCGACAGACAGACATCGAGAGAGTTAGGGTTGATCAGCAGCATCACACCCCAGCACGTGGCTTAGAGCAAGCTGGTACAGTTAGACTGAGTTACTACAGTTAGATTAGCAGAGAGCTGAACTCATTTGAGAACTGTGTTAATAGTTCAATAAACACATTGAACTCATTTCAGAGTCTGGAGCATCCTTTAGTTAAGACTGCATCAAGTAGCAGCCTGTGTTATCCGAAGCAACATAACACAACAGTGGGCATCCACCAGTGCCAGCACCAGAGGATGGCGCGCTTTTTACTCTCTGCTTTCTGATTTCCAACTCTTTTTTATTTACTCCTAAATAACATTTCAATTAAGTCTTTAAGCTCTTAACTTGCTCTCTCATTTTCCTCCACAACAGCTCTGTCCAATAGTTGTCCACCTTGTGGAACACTGCGGGCCTGCATCCTGTCAGATTGCAAACAGCAGGAGATCACACAAAAAGCACTTGTCAGAGTGCAGCAGGCTCTCCTTAACTACACATGGAAGAGCAGACAGGGCTGCAGCTCTCGGCTTGTCTTATAGCGAGCAAGTAATACGCCATTTAAACACCGTGCACTCCCAGTGGCAGATAAGGACTGGATTGACATTGTAGGCAGGGTTTTCTGCCATTGAGAAATGCTGCGTTAGCAACTGATGGGAACATCGCGATTCTTAGCTCCTCGACCCTTCTGACACCCGCCCACAACCCCCTGCTGGGTTGCAACCCACACTTTGCAAATCTTGCTCCAAAAAACCCATTCCCTAAGTCTGCAGGGGATCCTCTAACTGAAACCTCATCCCCTCCCCCCTAGACTGCAGGATCCTCTAACCAACCCCCCAGACTGCAGGGGATCCTCTAACCGCCCCCACCATCTTCTCAAGACTACATCAGGAGAGATGATTGATTCGTGTTCTGATTATCGCTCTGAGATGACTCATGCAATAGGGAGTCTGCGAGCTGGTATCAGACAGATGGAGTCAGACAAAGCCGTATGTCTGAGGAGCATCACGGATCATTCCTCACTGCAAGTTATCAACACCCTCCTATATCAAATGGGCAGCTGGCACTCGTGGGCTCCCTGTCACGAGCTCACTGAGTTGTAACTTATCACACCGCCCACCCCCTGGGCATATACGAGAGTCCATGTCCTGAAGGGGCACCCAAGTATCTACTCTAATCATTGCCTTCCAGGAACCGTGCTGTAATGAGGGCGTCTCTAGCCCTCCTGCCCAAGTGCACCCTCACCCTACTTCTGCAGGCTCCTCCTTGGCACCCTCCTCGACTTCCCCTTCATCTGAGGAGATGTGTCGCTCCTCCAAATCCTCTTCTGAGAGCTCCTCACCTCGCTGCAGAGCCAGGTTGTGGAGGATACAGAACACCACTACAATGCGGGAGACCATCTAGGAGCTATCCTGCAGGGCTCCACCGAGCCTGTCTTAGCAGCGGAAATGCATCTTGAGGAGTCTGCTGCTCTGCTCAGTCGCTGTGCCACGTTATAGCGGGACTCTGCGGCTGTCTATGGCCTCTGCACTGGTGTCATCAACCACGCCCTGTCTTGTCCCTGAGGAACCTTCCCTGTTGCCGGTGATAATTCATCCTGGGTCACCTGGTCTTGGTCAAGGTGAATGGGGTAATGTCAGAGTTCATTTTACCCTTGCAAAACATTGGGAAGACGTTTATGACCCCTCCTGTCAGCGGGATCTTCAGACGCACTGAGGTCAATGCAATTTTGAACAACTCGCTGCATTTTCCAGACCCGCCACTACTGTGAAGGAGCCATAAAATTCTACTCCATAGTATTTGTGGGAGAGACGGTGACATAGTGGTATTGTCACTGGATTAGTAATCTAGAGACTCAGGGTAATGTTCTCGGGACCTGTGTTTGAATCCCACCATGGAAGATGGTAAAATTTGAATTTAAGTTTTAAAAAATGTGGAACTAAAAATTTTAAATGACCATCAATTGTTATTTGGTTCACGAATACCCTTTCGGGAAGGAAATCCATCAGGATCGTGGGTGGGTTTCTCCCCCGCAACATTTTCGAGGATGAGTGGAAACCCCAAGGCTCCATAAAACCCAGTTCAATCAGTCTGAGAGACGGATAGACAGATAAAGATATTGTGATTTTGTGTACTAAAGTCCATACACTAGCATTTCAACTGTACACATGTATAGTGGTGTTTAATTTGGATAATATGGTCTGGTAATCTGAATTGTTCCTTCCATTTTCGAGAACAGACAGCTGACATCCAAATATTATTTGAACAATCAGCAGTGCTCCCTCAGAAATAAATGATCTTGAAAAAATGTTCACCATTCAGACGTTTCTTTTATTACCATCATAGGGTGAATCAGGATTTTCAGGTCCTCGAGGGGCTGAAGGTGCCCCAGGCATTGGAATTCAAGGAGAGAAGGTAAAAATCCTTTCATCTTAAACATGGGTGACGTGGCATTTGAACTGAGATATGGGGATAATCTTCACCATTCAGGTGGCAATCTGGCAGGCTGACGCAACCTGTCCGCCCCTTATAGAATCGGCAGGATTTACATTTCTGTTGGCTCTAGAAAAAGCAGACGGTCGGTTCGAGCTAGATCACCACCAAGGTGGTGATGGTAAACATTTGTTCATGGCTCAGTAACACAAAAGAAAAACGCTGTGGCCCATTCTCAACAATGTTTGTCTTTTTGTTTTCTGTAGGGCGATGTAGGTCAGAGAGGACTGCGAGGTTTGGTTGGTCCACCTGGAATAACAGGACCAATGGGACCGAAGGCAAGTTCACTTCTGTACTGATTGTAGGACACATCAGCATTTTTTGAATTTCACTGAGCTTTGCCTTTGGGGAGCTTTTGATGTTTTTGTGTACACTCTTTTCAAAATGCAGAAATTTTCATGCTGGATTAAATCTACATTGTTACCTTCCATTTATACAATGGCTTTTAAAATAACAAATGTCCCCAGCTCCTTACAACCGGGAAATAAATGTGAAACCAAATACTGACTCAGCAATGAGATCTTGGCCTAGATAGCTAAACCGAAAAGACAATTTGAGAAAGAGATGGCGTGGTGGAGTGATTTAGGAAGAAAGTTCCAGAAAGTAAAGCAGAGGCAGCTGATATCATTGCCATTGACGGGTGGATAAAGCTGGGTGAGGCACAGAAATCCGTTGTCAGAGAAATTAGAATATGCACAAGGGAGCAGACGGCTGGTGAATATTATGGAGTTAATTAGGCAAAAACACCAAGAGGCTTAAAGGCAAAGGTGAAGATTTTTGATTGAATGCGTTTGGGGAAGAAGCCATTATCTGTCAGAGGGGCCAGTATATTGGATACAGTCCGACAGCATGCCGGTGATTAGTGAGGCGAAAGTAGTGATGAAGAGGGAGACTGGGCGTTATCATCTATTAAAGGATTATGTGAAAAGATGATCTATTGGCATGTCAAAATGCTGTGATCATACTATTTTATCCATATTAAAATATAGAACGTAAATCATTACATTCATGAAAGATCAGCAGATGCAAGCATGTGTCAGCAATTTGATGTTGATACTAAAATGTGGAAAAATGACCAGATCTACAGTTTCTACTGTTGGGCAGAAATGAACATAACCACCCATTGGAAATGTCATTCCTCTGATGGAGGATGACAGCAGGTATTCTTGTAGCCAACAACAATACACTACAACTGTCTCATGTTGAACCATAATCCAATTGAAAGCTCTTTCATCAAGGAAATGAAACACAATTTAAACGGATTACACATTAAGATTGAAGCAGTCCATGTCCAAATGCAGCAAGACCTGGACAATATCCAGGCTTGGGCTGCACAAGTGCTAGATAATGACCTTCTCCAACAAGAGACAATCTAACCATCTCCCCTTGACATTCAATGGCATTACCATTGCTGATTTCCCCCACCATTAACATCCTGGAGGTTACCATTGACCAGACACTGAACTGGATCAGCCATATAAATACTGTGGCTACAAGAGCCAGTCAGATTCTGTGAATTCTCCAGCAAGTATCTCACCGCATGACTCCCCAAAGCCGGTCCACCATCTACGAGGCACAAGTCAGAATTGTGATGGACGACCCTCCACTTGCCTGGATGAGTGCAGCTCTAACAACACTCAAGAAGCTCGATGTCATCCAGGACAAAGCAACCCACTTGATTGGCACCCCATCCACCTCTTTCAACATTCACATTCTCCACCAGGGATGCACAGTGGCAGCAGTGTGCCCCTGCTACAAGATGCACTACAGTAATTCCCCAAGGTTCCTTCAAATGCACCTTCCAAACCCACAACCTGAACCACGTAGAAAGCCAAGGGCAGCAAACACGCGGGAACACCACTACCCCTCCAATTCATACACCATCCTGACTTGGGAATAGATTGCTGTTCCATTGCTGTCACTGGGTCAAAATCCTGGCACTTCCTCCCGAACAGCACTTTGTGTGTTCCTGCAACTTATGGACTGCAGTGGTTCAAGAAGGTGGCTCAACACCACCTTCTCAAGGACCACTAGAGGTGGGTATTATACACTGGTCTAGCCAGCTATGCCAGATCACATGAACAAATAAAAAAAGATTATTGCATCAGATTGTTGATGACCTGTTTTTGTTTTGATTTACATTGCAGGGTGAGCCTGGTGCTGTGGGCCGCCTCGGAATGCCAGGTCTTCCAGGACGTGGAATTATGGGCCTTAAGGTGTACACAAACGTTTAACATTATTTTAGTAACCTATTAAAATTCCCTTTTTGTGAAAACAAGTGGTGAACAATCCAAAAGTCAGGAGTTTTCCAACACTGTGTATAAATCAGCTTTACAAGTATTTGGTTTTACATGTGGTATATGATAAACCTCTACCATTACTATCCACAACTCCAGACTATAAAATCCATGTGATATGATCCTGGTTCTGGACAAGTCAGTTCCCAGAGGGAAACCTGGCTTAACAGATCCTAATTTTTTTTTTAAGAAACTGGAGGAAATTTTCTGAACAAATTTTCAGGAGTCTGCTGATGAACCTTTAACACAATGGAATAAAATATTTATTAAAGCACGAAAATGAACAATGTATACAGCAGAAAAAAGGCTGGAAAGATCTCAGTACAAACACAAGAAGATGATTCAATTTCCCAATATTCCTTTACCCAGCGATATCTTTACAGACACATAAACCTGTGAAGAGTTAACACTAGCTTGACACAAAGGCTCCTTGCCTGGGACTGGTACACGTGCAAAGAGTTTTCTTCCAATGAATTATTAAGCATTCACTTGAAACTTCTCACCCAACTTGTATCTTTCCCTGAGACACCCAAAAATAACTGCACTTTAAACTCACTGTTTCATTAGCAACACTACTAAACTAATCACATTACAGAGTTCTAGAACTGATTATTCAGTTAACTACTGTCCCCTTAGCCTCATTTTACTCGGCGAGCTGAAAAATCCATGGAAGGAATTATCTCGCTCCCCAGCCGTGCGTTCTTCAGTGGCGCGCCATTGCCGGCAGCGGGATTCTCTTTTCCTGCCACCAGCCAATGGGATTTCCCATTGTATCCACCCCACCGGGAAACCCCTGAGCGGGGGTGCACTGGCAGCAGAACGGAGAATCCCTTCGGCGGATAATTTACCCCCATGTCTTCACTCTGTGACACAGACTGAACCCTCCCCTGCTTTGCTCTGTGTCCATGAATCCTGCTACGGCGCCAACACTAAGTCTCAGGAATTGAGAATCCCGACCTTGTTTCCTTTTCTTTACCTTTACATCCAGGGAACAAAACGTGTACCATTTATATTTGCTCATAAATCATTATTAAATATACGTTTCTTATAGGGTGATCTAGGTCCCCCTGGTCCTATTGGCCCACTCGGTGAAACTGGAATTGGAATTCCTGGTCCCAAGGTGAGAGTTACTTAACTATTTTTTAAAGACTAAAAAAACTAATTGATTTCAAGTTTCTGTGGAAAATATGAAAGAACCGCTAAGGCTTTCCTGTTCACATATGTTGAATTCCACTGTAATTAGAAACCAACGGATCACTGAATAATATTGTAGACTTTTAATTATCCACTTAGAATTATTACTGCCAGATCAGTTGTTGATTTTAAATTGGCAGTGATATATTTTTGCTAACCAAAGGCATTAAGGTGGATACATGGGTCAAGTCGCATCAGTCATGGTTTCATTGATTGGGAGAACAGGCTAGAGGGACAAAATAGCCTATTCCAGTTCCTAATGTGCTCTATTGGATAAATGTAGGCACTGAAAATACACAAAGCCATTTATACCATTTAATGTTGTACACCAGAAGTGGTACTTCCACCCAACTATCCTCTCCAGTGCTAATCCAATGAACAAAGATACAGCTCATAAACATCTAGGAGAACCACTCTAGGGAATGGAAATTGCCAATGGAGGCATTCAAAAAGCTTGAGACTGTCTGAGGGTTTGTATAATGAGCTGAAAAATAGCAGGTAAGTAAGAAAGCACCTCACTCTGTGACTTCAATTGCCAAGGCAGCCCTGTGTAGCAGCACACAACCATAAACATCTGTACTCTTTTCTATCCCTTTATCCGAAGGGGATAATTCTTCTAATTGAATCACAGGGAGGAACAACGTGAGATATCTGTACTTCACTGGGGATGGCCTCACTGAAATCTGTCACCTGCTGGAGCCACACCAGATCAGTGCATTGAACCCATTGCCAGTAGTTGTGATGGTGAACATAGCAATGAACTTTTATCTATCTAGCTCCTTCCAGGCTGAAGATTTAGATATGAATAAAGCCATATAAATGCTGTGGCTACAAGAGCAAGTGAGAGGCTGGGAATTTTGACACAAGTAACACCCCCTGAGTCTCCAAAGCCTGTTCACTGTCTACAGGCACCTTCTGACCTCTCCAAAGCCTGTCCACCATCTACAAGGGACAAATGATGAAATACTCTCTAATGGCTGGGTGTGTGCAGCTCCAACAGTACTCAAGACGTTTGATACCATTCAGGACAAAGCAGTCTGCTTGTTTAGCACTCTTAAACATCCACTCTCTCCACCACTGACACATAGTGGCAGCAGCGTGTACCATCTACAAGCTGCATTACAGCAACTCACCAAAGCTCCTTCAACAGCTCCTTCCAACCCTGTGACCTGTACCACCTAGAAGGACAAGGACGGCAGACACATGGGAACATGACCACCTGCAAGTTCCCTTCCAAGCCACACACCATTCTGACTTGGAGCTATATTACCGCTCTTTCACTATCTCTGGGTCAAAATCCTAGAACTCCCTTCTTAATAATCTTTTTATTATTGTCGCACGTTGGCTTACATTAACACTGCAATGAAGTTACTGTGAAAATCGCCTAGTCACCACAATCTGGCGCCTGTCCAGTTACACTGAGGGGGAATTCAGAATGTCCAATTCAGCATGTCTTTCAGGACTTGGTAAGAAGTCTTACAACACCAGGTTAAAGTCCAACAGGTTTGTTTCAAACACGAGCTTTCGGAGCGCAGCTCCTTCCTCAGGTGAATGGAGAGGTATGTTCCAGAAACATTTATATAGACAAAGTCAGAGATGCTGGACAATGCTTGGAATGCGAGCATTTGCAGGTAATCAAATCATTACAGATCCAGAGATAGGGGATGATCACAGGTTAAAGAGGTGTGAATTGTCTCAAGCCAGAACAATTGGTAGGATTTTGCAAATCCAGGCCAGATGGTGGGGGGTGGATGTAATGCGACATGAATCCAAGATCCCAGTTGAGGCCGCACTCATGCGTGCGGAACTTGGCTATAAGTTTTTGCTCAGCAATACTGCGTTGTCGCGTGTCCTGAAGACCGCCTTGGAGAACGCTTACCCGGAGATCAGAGGCTGAATGCCCTTGACTGCTGAAGTGTTTCCTGACTGGAAGGGAACATTCCTGCCTGGTGATTGTCGCACGATGCCCGTTCATTCGTTGTCGCAGTGTCTGCATGGTCTCGCCAATGTACCATGCTTCGGGACATCCTTTCCTGCAGCGTAAGAGGTAGACTACATTGGTCGAGTCGCACGAGTATGTGCCGCGTACCTGGTGGGTGGTGTTACCACGTGTAATGGTGGTATCCAAGTCGATGATCTGGCATGTCTTGCAGAGATTGCCCTGGCAGGGTTGTGTGGTGTCGTGGTCGCTGTTCTGAAGGCTGGGTAATTTGCTGCAAACAATGGTTTGTTTGAGGTTACGCAGTTGTTTGAAGGCCAGTAGTGGGGGTGTGGGGATGACCTTGGCAAGATGTTCATCTTCATTGATGATGTGTTGAAGGCTGCGAAGAAGATGTCGTAGTTTCTCCGCCCCAGGAAAGTACTGGATGACGAAGGGTACTCTGTCAGTGGTGTCCCGTGTTTGTCTTCTGAGGAGGTCGGTGCGGTTTTTTGCTGTGGCGCGTTGGAACTGTCGATCGATGAGTCGAACGCCATATTCTGTTCGTACGAGAGCATCTTTCAGCATCTGTAGGTGTCTATTACGCTCCTCCTCGTCTGAGCAGATCCTGTGTATACGGAGGGCTTGTCCATAGGGGATGGCTTCTTTAATGTGTTTCGGGTGAAAGCTGGAGAAGTGGAGCATCGTGAGGTTGTCTGTGGGCTTGCGGTAAAGCGAAGTGCTAAGGTGACCATCCTTGATGGAGATGAGTGTGTCCAAGAATGCAACAGAATTTGGAGAATAGTCCATGGTGAGTCTAATGGTGGGATGGAATTTATTGATCTCATCGTGTAGTCGTTTCAGTGATTCTTCGCTGTGGGTCCAAAGGAAAAAAATGTATCTGGTGTATAACATCGGTTGCAGGTCCTGTGTGGTGAGGAAGTCTTGTTCAAACTTGTGCATGAAGATGTTGGCATGTTGAGGTGCGAATTTGGTCCCCATGGCTGTTCCATGCATCTGGATGAAGAATTTGTTGTCGAAGGTGAAGACGTTGTGATCTAAAATGAAGCGGATGAGTTGCAGAATTGCGTCTGGAGATTGGCAGTTGTCAGTGTTGAGGACTGAGGCTGTTGCAGCAATGCCGTCGTCATGGGGGATGCTGGTGTAGAGTGCCGAAACATCCATTGTGACGAGGAATGTTCCTGGTTCAACTGGTCCATGGGTGCTGAGTTTCTGTAGGAGGTCCGTCATGTCGCGACAGAAGCTGGGCGTACCTTGTACGATGGGTTTCAAGATGCCCTCGATGTGGCCAGAGAGGTTTTCACACAGGGTCCCATTGCCTGAAACGATAGGACGGCCTGGTGTGTTGGCCTTGTGTATTTTCGGGAGGCAGTAGAGATCTCCAATGCGGGGATTACGTGGGATGAGAGCACGTAGGGTGCTCTGAAGGTCTGGAACCAAGGTCTTAATCAGTCTGTTGAGTTGGCGGATGTGTTCCTTGGTTGGATCTGCGGGTAACTCCACATTTCAGGACTTGGGGGAGGAAACCGGAGCATCCGGAGGAAACTTACGCAGACATGAGTATAACATGCAGACTCCGCACAGTGACCCAAGCTAGGAATCGAACCTGGGACCCTGGCGCTGTGAAGTAGCAGTGCTAACCACTGTGCTACCATGCCACCTGCACTGTGGGTTTCCTATAACTCATGGACTGCAGTGGTTCAAGAAGGCAGCTCACCATTACCTTCTCAAGTGCAATTGGAAATGGGCAATAAATGCTGTTCTAGCCAATAATGACCACATCCAAAAAGAATTGCAACGTCTTGAAGTTTGCTGTCCACTGTTGTGTAAGAGAGGTTACTGAGGATCATTACTAAATGAGGACTAATTACATCTCATTCTATTTTGTCAAAGAAAAGTAGACAGTGCAAGCACATGGCTTGGCATGATGCCTTCATTCTGTCACAGTCCATTGTGCCAGCTGCATTGGAACCACCATAGCAAGCCAAAGGCTGGCTGCTGGCAGCTATTCACTGGCCACGGGGCTGATGAATCCAGTGTATAATTCATTCAAATGTGCATAGTGTATACAATGAAGCCAGGCTGCCAAAGAAAATGTGATAGCAGAAACCAGTGGTGTGCTGAAACAATGCTTCCACTACGTGGATCACTCTGGAGGAGAGCTGCAATACTCAGCAGAGGGGTTTAAATATTTGTGGAGATCTGTTGCGTGCTGCAAAACCTTATCAACCTGTGGGACATTCCCAGCCTCTCACTTGCTCTTGCTGCCATCAGCTATATTGTGGACCACCTTAGAAACAGGAGCACGGGAGGTGAAGGAGGAGGAGAAAATGGAAATGAGGAAAACCCTAGACTACCTGGTGTGGTCAGGCTGTCCATGAAGAACACAACCAAGTGTGAGGCCAGTAACTGCAACCCTAATTCCCCATTCACCAACTGTCCCACACCTTACCTTCACTCTAACCCATCATGACAACATTTGGTTAGCCATAACACAGAAATAAATGTCACCTCAAGTAAACATTTCAAACCCAATTATAAAATGAATTATTGCATATTGCATACAAAGGTTAACTAATTACCATTGTACATTTCTTTAGAATCTTATTCTGCTTTCAATTTTCTCCTTACACTAGGAAGATGAAGGACCATTAGCTTGGAATAACAAAATTATTTTACAACAAAGGCCTGTGCAACCTATTGCAATGTATTCTGTGAAGTAATTTTTCTATATCTATATTCAATATTAGGGGGATCGAGGCTTCCCAGGACCACCAGGGCCATTTGGACAGAAGGGAGATGGCTATCCAGGAGCACCTGTAAGTATTTATGCATTGAAACCTAGCCCGACAACATTGGTTCACCTATGTCTTTGTCATTTTTCATAATGGTTTATTTTAATATTATGGCAGTTTGTCAGAGTGGATGAATAATGTACTATAAACTACCTTGAAAGATAAATAATTACTGAATTTTGATTTACTGAATAAATATTGATAGAATTTCTTTACAATTACTGTATAATAGATGGTTAAACATTTCTATCATAATTACTTTGAAAGCAGCAAAACTAATTCCCCTCAACATCACATTACTGCTAGATCAGTTGAAAATGTTCTTATTTACCTTCTTGGTAGATTTTACAAAAAGTATGTATAGGGCTTTGATGAGAACATGCCTAGGGTACTGTGCATCGTTTTGGTTTCCATATATAAGAAAGGATTACTTGTCTAGAAGGTAGAACAGCAAAGATTACATAAATCTGTTCCCGGGTGAGAGGGTTGATCAATGATGATGAAGCTGAGTAAATTGGGCCTATACCCTCTGGAGTTTTGAAGAAAGGGAGTTGATCTCATTGAAGTTATACAGGTTTCTGATGGTTATTAACATGCTAGATGCTGAAAGGTTGTTTCCCTGGGTGGGAGAATCGAGAACATAGGGGCCCATTCACAGGTTAAGCGTTTTATAATTTAGAACTGAGGTAAGGATAACCGGTGTTATGTAGTTACATTGTATACCTTGTATTGCCCTATTATGTATTTTCTTTTATTTCCTTTTCTTTTCATGTACTTAATGATCTGTTGAGCTGCTCGCAGAAAAATACTTTCACTGTACCTTGGTACACGTGACAATAAACAAAATCCAAATCCAGGAGAAATTTCTTCACTCAGCCGATTGTGAATCTATGGAATTGTCTACACCAGATGTTGTGAATGCTCCAACATTGAGTGTGTTTAAGGCTGAGATAGATAGATTTTTGCGCCGGGATTCTCCGTTTCTGAGACTAAGTGTTGATAGCAACGCTGAATTTGTGGACTTTCACGACTGCAAAACTGGCGCCCCACCTGGACCGATTCCGCTTGAGGGGTTAGCACCGGCGTCACGTAGAACACAATCAATTCTAATGAGAAAAGGTGCCAGATTCGCCACGCGATTGACACTCAGGAGGCTGACAAGCTGCAGCTGCATATACATACTTCACTTCCCACACACTATCTCAACCAACAAGGTGGCAGCAAGGAGAGCAGTTCCACGCTTCGACACAAAGCTGGAGACCCTCCTGGACGCTGTAGAAGAATGAGGGGGGATCTCATAGAAATATATAAAATTATGAAGGGAATAGATAGGATAGAAGCGTGGAGATTGTTTCCACTGGTGGGTGAAACTAGAACCAGGGGGCATAGCCTCAAAATAAGGGAGAGCAGATTTAGGACTGAGTTGAGGAGGAACTTCTTCACCCAAAGGGTCGTGAATCTGTGGGATTCCCTGCCCAGTGAAGCAGTTGACGTTGCCTCGTTAAATGTTTTTAAGACAAAGGTAGATAGATTTTTGAACAGTAAAGGAATAAAAGGTGACGGTGAGCGGGCGCTGTGGTAGTCACCACTGTTGTATATATATCGCATATGAGATGTATTACGGTAAGACTCCTGTACTACAGGTACTGGGGTAAATCTCTGCCTGCTGGCTCTGACCAGTAGGCGGGGTATAAATGTGTGGGCTGTCCGAGCTGCAGCCATTTCGGCAGCAGCTGCGGGAGGCTACACATCTCTTCGTAATAAAGCCTCGATTACACTCTACTCTTGTCTCGTCGTAATTGATAGTGCATCAATTTATTACTCAGAGATTTTACAACGATGGATCTCCGCATCAAGCCAGATCGCCTGCAGCTGCACCCTCAAGCAGACAACGCCAAGTCGGCCTTTGCACATTGGCTAGCTTGCTTTGAAGCCTACATCGGATCTGCGACAGAACCACCCTCAGAGGCACAGAAGCTCCAGATCCTGTATGCGCGGTTGAGCTCCGATATCTTTCCCCACATCCGGGACGCGCCGATCTACGCTGAGGCCATGGCGCTACTGAAGGAGAACTATACTCATCAGACCAACAAAATCTACGCCAGGCACCTCCTGTCCACATGGCATCAACTCCCCGGTGAGTCTATGGAAGATTTCTGGCGTGCCCTGCACGCCCTGGCGAGGGACTGCGATTGCCAGGCCGTTTCGGCCGTTGAATATTCTGAACTCCTAATTAGGGACGCTTTTGTTACGGGCATAGGGTCGGCGTTCACCCGCCAGTGCCTCTTAGAAGGGACTGCCCTCGACCTCGCGGCGACCAAGAAACACGTGACCTCACTCACAGTCGCCTCCTGCAATGTACAGGCGTATGCCCCCGACCGCATGGCGCCCCCCTCCTGGACATCATGGACCCCGCCAGCGAACGCTCCATCGTGGACCCCATCAGCGACCGCCCCCAGCGACAGCCAACCAACCCCGGGAGACCCAAGTGCTACTTCTACGGACAGGCAAAGCACCCCCGGCAGTGCTGCCCGGCAAGGATCCTGCTCTGCAAAGCCTGCGGGAAGAAGGGACATTTCGCTGCTGTGTGCCAGGCCCACTTGATCACCACTGTAACCAGACCCATTGTACCTGCACCCACCGCGTGCGACCCTTGGGCGCCACCATCTTCCTCGCCTGAAACCTCGTGTGGCCCGTGGGCGCCGTCATCTTGCTCACCTCAGAACACGTGCGGCCCGTGGGTGCCGCCATCTTGCTCGCCTCAGAACACGTGCGGCCCGTGAGTGCCTCCATCTTGCTCGCCTCAGGACACGTGCGGCTCGTGTGCGCCGCCATCTTTAATGCCGCCCGCCACGTGCACCCCGTGTGCACTTCCATCTTCCCCGCCTTAGGACCCGTGCTCGTCGGGCACCTCATCGGGCCACTCATCGTCTGCAACCGCCACCGACCAGCCAGGGGCCTTCCAACACCAGTCGCGTCTCACCTCCATCACGATCGACCAGTACTGACCGCACAACCTCGCGACCGCGTCGATGACAGTGAAGGTCGATGGGCACAAGACATCATGCCTTCTGGACTCCGGGAGCACTGAGAGCTTCATCCACCCCGATACGGTAAGGCGCTGCTTTCTCACGGTACATCCCATTAACCAGAGAATCTCCCTGGCCTCCGGATCCCACTCGGTGGACATCTGGGGGTACTGCACCGCCACCCTCACCATCCAGGGCGTAGAGTTCAGCAGCTTTCGGCTTTACGTCCTCCCCAACCTCTGCGCTGCCTTGCTACTCAGCCTGGACTTCCAGTGCAACCTCCAAAATCTAACCCTGAAATTTGGCGGGCCCCTACCACCCCTTTGATGCACGATCAATTGTACAAAGACTCAGATTGGGTGCAACTGTGGCTTTATTGCAGTAAGATGCGTGGCCTCCTGCTGCAGCTGGCAAAATGGCAGTTGAATGGAGGACACGCATATTTATACTCCTCTTCCTGGGCGGAGCCAGCAGGCAGGGGCTACCGGCGAACCTGTAGTACAGGTCCTACCTTACGTCACCTAATACAGGTGTAACAGTGGTTTACCACACCCTTACTGTCTGCGGTCTCACAACCCTTAAGGTCGACCCGCCTTCTCTGTTTGCAAACCTCTGCAAACTGATTGCAGACCCGTCACCACCAGGAGCAGACGGTACAGTGCCCAGAACAGGACCTTCATCAGGTCTGAGGTCCAGCGGCTGGTAAGGGAAGGTATTATCGAGGCCAGCAACAGCCCCTGGAGAGCAGTTCGACGCGTACCCCCTCCCACGCATATCTGATATGGTCAATCAGATTGCACAGTACCGGGTCTTCTCGACAGTGAACCTGAATTTTGCCTACCACCAGCTCCCCATCCGCAAGGCAGACTGCCCGTACACCGCGTTTGAAGCGGACGGCCGCCTTTACCACTTCCTTAGGGTTCCATTCAGCGTCACTAACGGGGTCTCGGTCTTCCAACGGGAGATGGACCGAATGGTTGACAGGTACGGACTGCGGGCCACCTTCCCGTACCTGGATAATGTCACAATCTGCGGCCACGACCAGCAGGACTACGACACTAACCTTTCCAAATTCCTCCACACCGCCAAACTTCTCAACCTAAAGTACAACAAGAAGTGCGTGTTCAGCACTAACCGATTAGCCATCCTCGGCTATGTGGTTCAAAATGGAGTTCTAGGGCCGACCCCGATCGCATGCGCCCCCTCATGTAACTCCCCCTTCCCCATTGCCCCAAGGCCCTCAAACGATGCCTGGGGTTCTTCTCGTACTACGCCCAGTGGGTCCCTAACTATGTGGACAAGGTCCGCCCACTCATTCAGTCCACCGTTTTCCCACTGACGGCCGTGGCTCACCAGGCCTTCAAGGCCGACATCGCCAATGCCGCGATGCACGTGGTCAACGAGATGCTCCCCTTCCAAGTCGAGAGCGATGCATCAGACATCGTTCTGGCCGCCACCCTCAACCAGGCAGGCAGGCCCGTGGCATTCTTTTCACGCACCCTCCATGCCTCCGAAAGATGGCACTCCTCCATCGAGAAGGAGGCCCAAGCCAGAGTATGAAATGAAATGAAATGAAAATCGCTTATTGTCACAAGTAGGCTTCAATGAAGATACTGTGAAAAGCCCCTAGTCGCCACATTCCGGCGCCTGTTCGGGGAGGCTGTTACGGGAATCAAACCGTGCTACTGGCCTGCTTGGTCTGCTTTAAAAGCCAGCGATTTAGCCCTGTGCTAAACAGCCCCAGTAGAAGCTGTGCATCCCCACTACACCCACCCCTACACCACCAGCCCCACCATCCTCACGCCCACACACCCACACCACCTCCACACCCCCAACCCCACACCATCCTCACACCAACACCATCCTCACGCCCCCACCACCCTCATGCCCACACCACCCTTACGACCCCACCACCCTGATGCCCACACCACCCTCACATCCCCACCACCCTCAGGGCAACACCACCCTCACACCCACACCACCCTCAGGCCAATACCACCCTCAGGCCCCCACCACCTTCAGGGCAACACCGCCCTCACACCCACACCACCCTCACGCCCCCCCCAACCCTCACGCCCCCACCACCCTCACACCCACACCACCCTCACGCCCCCACCACCCTCACACCCACACCACCCTCACACCCACACCACCCTCACGCCCCCCCCAACCCTCACGCCCACACCACCCTCACGGCCCCACCATCCTCATGACCCCCACCACCCTCGCGACCCCACCACCCTCACGCCCCACCACCCTCAAGACCTCACCACACCCCCACTACCCTCACACCCCCACCACCCTCATGCCCCCACCACCCTCATGCCCCCACCACCCTCAGGCCCCCACCACCCTCACGCCCCCACCACCCTCACGCCCCCACCACCCTCACCCCCACACCACCCTCACACCCACACCACCCTCACACCCCCACCACCCTCACACCCACCCCCCTCACCCCCACACCACCCTCAGGCCCCCACCACCCCCACACCCACACCACACTCACACCCCCACCACCCCCACACCCACAACACCCTCACACCCCCACCACCCTCACGACCCCACCACCCCCACGACCCCACCCCCCCTCACGACCCCACCACCCCCATGACCCCACCCCCTCACGACCCCACCACCCTCACGCCCCCACCACCCTCACACCCACACCACCCTCACACACCCACCACCCTCACACCCTCACCACCCTCACACCCCCACCACACCCACACCACCCTCACACCCCCACCACCCACACCACCCTCACACCCCCACCACACCCACACCACCCTCACACGCCCACCACCCTCACACCTACACCACCCTCACACCCCCACCACCCTCACACCCCCACCACACCCACACCACCCTCATACACCCACCACCCTCACACCCCCACCACCCTCACACCCACACCAGCCTCACGCCCACACCACCCTCACACTCCCACCACCCCCACACCCACACCACCCTCACACCCTCACACCCCCACCACCCTCATGTCAACACCACCCTCACACCCCCACCACCCTCATGTCAACACCACCCTCACGCCAACACCACCCTCACGCCCCCACCACCCTCACGCCCCCACCACCCTCACATCCACACCACCCTCACATCCACACCACCCTCACACCCCACCATCCTCACACCCCCACCACCCTCACGCTCACACCACCCTCACACCCCATCACCCTCACGCCCCCACCTCCCTCACACCCCAACCACCCTCACGCCCCCACCACCCTCACGCCCCCACCACCCTCACACCCACACCACCCCCAGACCCTCACTACCCCACCACCCTCAGACCCACACCACCCCCACACCAACACCACCCTCACACCCCCACCACCCTCACGGCCACACCACCCTCACATCAACACCACCCTCACACCAACACCACCCTCCACCCCCAAAGAAACACCTCCCATCCACACCCACAAGCTCAACCCACCACCTCCTGGCCTGCAGTCGAATCATGCGTCTTGTCTTGTATCCTATAGGACCTGCTGGGGATGGTGTGGATCCATCAATCGTACAGTCCGCCAGCCCGTGCCACAGCCAGAGCCCCCCCATGAGCCGAGCAGCGATGAGGAGAGCGGCTTGAAGTCCAACCCTCCACCCGAGATGCAGGACACTCCGGAGCTCAGGTCGGAGGATGACAATGATTTCTCATCACAGCTGTCTCCAAAACCTCCACCATCCCAGAGACACTCACCTCGGTTGGGCATGTTAGCGAAGTGGCTCCTGGTACACTATCTGGTGCTCACTACACAGGTGACCTGATACAGCAGGGTCTTTATGAGGGGTTGTCGGCGAGCATCCAGTACCTGCAGGTGCAGTTGGAGGAGTCCAACCGCGTGCAGGAGCAGGGGCTGGTGCAGATAATGCATGTCACCCAGGCCGACACCGTACGGGTGGCATCCGCGATGGAGGCATTGGGGGCGACAGTTTTGGCTATGGATCAGCATGTCCAAGGCCTGGGGCATTTTGTGCAGGCGCTGGCCGAGGCCAGGACATGGTTGCTGCCTCACAGGCCACCAGGTCCCTGGAAATTGCAGCGGCGCTCCTGAGCGTGGCCCAGTCACAGCAGGCCATGTCTGGGAATGCCGGAGGCATTGCCCAGGCGCTGACCGACGTGGCACAGGTGCAGAGGGAGGTGGCCCATTCCCAGAGGGAGATGTCGCAGTCCCAGATGGAGATGGTCCGCACCCTGTGCTCCATGGCCTTGAGTATGCGACCCTGGGTGTGAGGAGTGTCGAGACCAGAGTGTGCCCCCAAGACTAGCAGCGGCAGGTGGTGGGGGAGCCCGGGGCAGGGATAGTTCCGCTCGCACCCCCGTCTCATGGAGTAGCCCAGAGGCCATCTGGCACCAAGAGGGAGGAAGAAGTGATGGGGCCCGCGACAGTGACTCCCGCAGGGGAGGTGTCAGAACACTACAGCGCCTGTGACTTCTACCCCCCACCCCCACCCCCCACCACCACCCCCTGTCATTGGCACATATAGTCAGCAGCAGGCAGAACGGCGCAGCACTATGTCACCCAGTACACCCGAGCAGTAGCCAGGCCCAGTCACCCCAGACACCCGCCAATGGGAACCCAGGTCACAGGGGAGGAATCACAGCAGGCCGCCTCCAGTCCTGCTGTACCGTCTGGGGAACCACCTAGACGTAGCGATAGAGTCCGTAAGGCCAGGACGTTAGACACTAGTTAAGTTGGGATGGGTGCAGGGCATAGTTTAGTTTTAGGGGCGAGGGCACAAATCTGTATATATTCGTTCACACTGTTACAACCTGACTCGGTACTCTGTCAGATGGGTGTGAGGAGTGGGCTGGTCTGGGCTGGCTGGGGGAGGGGCTGGGAATGGGCGGACGTTGGAGGGGGAATGGGCAGGCCCTGTGGGTGGCCTGGGCTTCCCGACCATCCCGATCACCACCACCCCAGGGATCCGATGGGACTGTGTGATGGAATGGCCAGTTCGCATGCAGGGATCACCCAGGTGGACGGTGAAAAGTGCTACCGTGGGCAGGAGTCAGATGTTGTCATACGATGTGGAGCACCGGAGCTCATCGCAGAGCGGGTTATCATCATCCTCCATCCTTTGGACCATACTTGCTGTTACTGCCAACCCCATAGTGTGGCAGGTATATATCACGGAGGGGGTTGCATAGATTTTACAGTACAGAAGAGGCCATTCAGCCCATCGAGTCTGCACCAGCCCTTGGAAAGAGCATCCCATTTAAGCCCACACTTCCAAACCATCCCCATAACCCACTAACCCCACCGAACCTTTTTGGACAAGGGCAATTTAGTTTGGCCAATCCACGTACCTACACATCTTTGGACTGTGGGAGGAAACTGGAGCACCCGGAGGAAACCCACATAGACACGGGGAGAATGTGCAGACTCCACACTTACAGTGACCCAAGCCGGGAATCGAACCTGGGACCCAGGAGCTCAGAAGCACCAGTGCTAACCGCTGTGCTACCGTGCTGCAGGTGAGGGGGGGAGGGGATGATGTATGATCTGTGGGTGGGATGCGGTGTCCCTGGCCAATCTATTCCCCCCCCCCCACACCCAGTCAGTGTACCTGGAGGCGTTCAGAGCGTCCTGTGCGCGATGGCTCTGGCGCCCACATGGTGCGGCCTCCGTGTGCCCCATGTCCTACCCATCCTCACCAGACGAGACCTGCCGTTAATCCTCTTCCACCAGCACAACACCCCTCTGCTGTGCAGTATTGTGGAGGACGCAGCAGGCCGCCACGATATGGGCGACCCCCTCAGCTTCATACTGGAGAGCCCCTCTAGAGCGGTCCAGGTACCTGAACCGCATCTTCAGGAGGCCAAAGCACCGCTCTATCTCACTCCTGTTCGCTGCATAGGCTTCGTTGTAGCGGGTGTCCGCGTCGGTCTGTGTCCTCCGGCTAGGTGTCATCAGCCATGATTGCAGTGGATAGCCCCTGTCGCCAAGGAACCAACCCCCAGCGGGAGGGTGGTGCCTCAAACATGTCAGGACTCATCGAGTGTGCTAGGATGAAGGTGTGTGCTCACTGCCCAGGTATCGGACGCATCTGATGGTCACATATCAGCTACACGTTCATCTAGTGGAAGCCCTTTCAGTATGTGTACAACGACCTGTCATCTGCAGGTGCTCATACATCCTGTCAATCACTCCCTGGACCCGGGGAATCCCGATGATAGCAGCAAACCCTGCTGCCTGGGCATCCTGGTGGGCTCAATCAACATTGAAGTGTATGTATTAGGCCGCTTGGGCATATAGGGCCTCCATGATGGCGTGGATGCACCTGTGCACAGAGGTCTGTGAGTTCCCAGACAGGTCCCCACTCGGCGCCTGGAAGGACCCCATCGCATAAACCTTCAGGGCAACCGTCACCTTGACGGCCGCCGGGAGCGGGTGTCCTCCCCCATACCCCCGCTGTGCCAGGTGTACCATCATCTGGCAGATATGCCACTCTGTCACCCTGCTCAGCTGGAATCTACTTCTTGCCCTGTCCGGCATCTTCTCGAAAGGCAGGCAGTGCCGGTACACACAAGGCCTCGTGCAGTGCCTCCTTGGTGCCTCCTCTTCCTCGGCCTATCGGCCAGGCAACTCTCCAATCTGGGAGGCTGCCACCTGTCCCTCTGCGGCACGCTCCGCTGCTGCAGCTTCCTCCTCCTCGAGCAGCCCACACTTGTAAGGTCACAGGGCATCTACCTGGGCTGCAGTGACTACCAGGAAGGCCACCATTGATGGTTGAATTCCAATATCCATTGTCTGCAGGGGTGAACGACAGACATGTTAGTATAGTGCGTACCCCCGTGCCGAACCAGGTCCAACAGGCTACATGATGGTCCCAGTTAGCACCGAGGACTCTGCCCCCGCATGTCGCTCCCCGCCCTCCCAACCCCGCGCCCCTGGATCCGTCGGTGGCTGGCACCATGTGGGCCTCTGTCCCTGGCATCCACCCCTGATGCCAGGGGTACCGTTGGCTGACACTACCCTCGCCAGTGGTATGCATCATGGCCCCCATAGGAGCTACTGTGGGTGTTGCCCTGGGTGGGTTGCCAGTGGGTGGGGGCACCCATAGGGCCAGTGTCACTCTGCAGCTCCAGTGGCCAAGGTGGGTGGTCAGTGAGTGCTCAGCAAGATGGCCGCGTTAATGATGGTCCATGCCTGGGCATCGCCCCAGTTCCGTGACGGGTTACCCCGGTCAATCGGCCTATTCACCCCGCCCTGTCAGTACCGCCCCCCCGCCCCACTCCAGCCAGCCCGGCCAGTGTCCGACCCAGTAGCCCACAGTCACTCCTCTCCATGCCCTACCTCCTCTCTCTCTCAGCAGCCAGCACGCCGGTTTCACGAACTTTGAAAACACAAATTAACCGCCTGTCGGGAACTCGGCCCATCAGAGGAGGAGAATTGCGGTGACTCCGGAGAATACCAGGTCGGGCCCGCTAATGATATGCAAACAGTGTTTACTGTACGTGCGTTCCAGAATCCATTGACGCAGCTGTCGAAGTGACGGAGAATCGCAATTTGGTGTCAAAACCACACCCGCCGTGGTTTTGGCGTCAGAACCTATTCTCCACCCAATTGCGTTTCGCGATTTCGGCATTGGCAAACAGAGAATCTCACCCTTGGTCTCTTGGGGAGTCAAAGGATATGGGGTGTGGGCAGAAAACTGGAGTTGAGGCAGAAGATCACACAGACAGCACTGACGGACAGAGCAGGCTCAAGAGACTGTACAGTCCACTCCTCGTATGTTCCTACATTCTTATCAAAGAATCACTTTTGTGGGTGTGCAGCATGGAGTGAGTGTGCACACAGAGACAGCTCCTGCCCAAGGTTGCAGAAAAGAGCTCTTTTTTGGGCGGCATGGGTTGGAACTTCGATGAAAAGGCGTAGGTGAAGGTTCGAGGAGTACTTTCCCCCAGGAATAGTATGTTTCTTGGTTATCAGACCCTCAGAAACAGTGCAAGATTGGGCGGAAGCAGCAGCAAACAAAAGCCTCTACAAGCAGGCAGGCGGGGGAAGGGCCAGCTTATAGGTCTCAAGCTGACTTGAGGGCCGTTATGAAAGCTGAATTCTAGCAGCAGTCGACGCTGTCCCGACGAATCCCAGTGGGGGAAGGTGTCTAGAGGAGCATTCCCCATAATTTATGGTGCTCACAGGGGCTATGGTGGGGCAAAAGAAAAAGCTGCAGCAGCTCCCCAAGAAAAGCAGGGGACGAAAGACAAAATGGCGGCTGGCGGAACACCCGAGGACTGGTGGAAGTGGGCGCAGGAGCAGCAGGCCTCTCTTCTGCGCTGTTTTGCGGAGCTGAAGGCTGAGCTGCTGGACTCCCTGAATGCAACTACAAACAAGCTGCTTGGGACCCAGGCGGCCCAGGAGGCGTCCATTCGGGAGTTGCAGCAGCAGGCCGCTGAGCGGGAGGAGGAGGCCGTGGTCCTCGTGGGGAAAGTGGAGTTGCACGAGGCACTTCACAAAAAGTGGCAAGACCGCTTGGAGGAGCTGGACGTTCGCACGAGGCGAAAGAATTTGAGGATCCTGGGCCCGGCGGAGGGACTGGAGGGGTCGGATCTCCCGTCGTACGTGACCACGATGCTGAGCTCGTTGATGGGAGCGGGGTCCTTCCATTTGCCCCTGGAGCTTCAGGGAGCTCACAGAGTGCTGGCCAGGAGGCCTAAGGCAAATGAACCCCCGCGGGCGGTGCTGGTGCGGTTCCATCGATTTAGTGACCGGGAGTGTGTGCTGCGCTGGGCCAAGAAAGAGAGGAGCAGAAAGTGGGAGAATTCGGTAGTGCGAATCTACCAGGACTGGAGTGCGGAGGTGGCAAAGCGGCGGGCCGGGTTCAACCGGACGAAGGCGGTGCTGCATGCCAAGCAGGTCAGATTTGGAATGCTGCAGCCTGCGTGTTTGTGGGTGACATATAAGGACCGGCACCACTACTTCGAGTCCCCGGAGGAGGCGTGGGCCTTTGTACAGGCGGAGAATCTGGACTCAAACTAGGGTCTGGGGACACACGATGGCCGTTGCTGTTTTCGCTGTTGCTGTTCTTCAATTTTGACAGGTGTTATTTTTATGCTGGTTTTCTTTTTGCTCTGTTTCCGGGTGGGTTTGTCTGTTGGGTATGGGTGTGGGGTATGTGGGGAACTTTGGGGGTATGTGCTTTATATGTTCTCTTCTGTACGGGCCGGGGGTTGGGGTGAAACTGGATTTTGAGGAGCTGCGTCAGAAGGGTGGGGTGTGGCAGTGTGAAAGCACAGGCTTTCCTCTGGTTGTCCGCGCTGCGGGGCGGGGGGGCGGAGCTGGAGGTGGGGGCGTGGCCTTCATTGGTTTTCTTTCCCCCGCTGAAGCAGTGCCAAGGAGGTGTGGCAAGAGGGGGATGACCCCATGCCGGGAGGAGATGGGTTTTGGCGGGAGCTGCCGGGTCAGCAGAAGTCAGCTGACTCACGGAAGTACCATGGAGGGTGCGTCGCGGCTAGGAGGGGTCCTAGCCTGGGGGGGTGGGGGGGGTGGGGTGGGATACCGGGTTGCTGCTGGAATGGCCAGGAAGGAGCTGGTGTGGGCCGGGGGAGTAGAGGAGAGGCGTTATCGCCATGGGGAACGGGTCAGGCGGGGCGAGCTGGCCTGGGGCGAGCAGTTGATAAGCTATGGCTAGCCGGCGGGGGAGAGGGGCAGGTTGCCCTCTGATCCGGCTGATTACCTGGAACGTGAGGGGGCTGAATGGGCCGGTTAAGAGAACTAGGGTATTTTCTCATCTGAAGGGGCTGAAGGTGGACGTGGCTATGCTCCAGGAGACCCACTTGAAGGGGGCGGACCAGGTTCGTCTGAGGAAGGGGTGGGTGGGGCAGGTTTTTCACTCAGGATTGGATGCGAAGAACCGGGGGGTGGCGATTCTGGTGGGGAAGAGGGTGACGTTCGAGGCGGCTGAGGTGGTGTTGGACAAGGAGTGCAGATATATTATGGTGAAGGGTAGGCTGCAGGGAGAGAACGTGGTGCTGGTTAATGTATATGCCCTAACTTGGGATGATGCCGGCTTCATGAGGCGCTTGTTGGGCCGCATTCCGAACTTGGAGGCGGGGGGCCTGATCATGGGGGGAGACTTTAACACAGTGCTGGATCCCCCACTGGACCGGTCCAGTTCAAGGACGGGTAGGAGACCGGCGGCGGCCAAAGTGCTGAGGGGGTTTATGAACCAGATGGGAGGGGTGGATCCCTGGAGGTTTGGGAGGCCGAGAGCGCGGGAGTATTCCTTTTTCTCCCATGTCCATAGGGTCTATTCCCGAATAGATTTTTTCGTCCTGAGCAGGGGATTGATCCCGAAGGTGCAGGATGCAGAGTATTCGGCCATAGCGATTTCAGACCATGCTCCGCACTGGGTTGATCTGGAGATGGGGGAGGCGCGGGACCAGCGCCCGCTCTGGCGCCTGGATGTGGGGATGCTGGCTGATGAGGAGGTGTGTAGGAGGGTCCGGGGAAGTATTGAGGGGTATCTGGATACCAACAACACGGGGGAGGACCGGGTGGGGATGGTCTGGGAGGCTCTGAAAGCAGTGATCCGGGGGGAGCTGATCTCCATCCGGGCCCATAGGGAAAGGAGGGAGAGGAAGGAGAGGGAGAGACTGGTGAGGGAGCTCCTGGATGTGGACAGGAGATACGCGGAGGCACCGGAGGAGGGGTTGCTGGGGGAACGGCGTAGTTTGCAGGCCAAATTTGACTTGTTGACCACCAGAAAGGCGGAGACACAGTGGAGGAGGTCGCAGGGCGCGGTAAATGAGTATGGGGAGAAGGCGAGCAGGATGTTGGCGCATCAGCTCCGCAGGCGGGATGCGACTAGGGAAATTGGTGGAGTGACGGATAGGGGTGGGAATGTAGTGCAGAAGGGGACAGAAGTAAATGGGGTCTTTAGGGACTTCTACGAGGAACTGTACCGGTCAGAACCTCCGATGGGGAGAGGGGGGATGGAGAGCTTCATGAACAGGCTATGTTTCCCAAGGGTTCAAGAGGAGCTGGTAGAGGGGCTGGGGGCGCCGATAGAGTTGGAGGAGCTAGTCAGGGGGATTGGACAAATGCAGTCAGGTAAGGCGCCGGGGCCGGACGGGTTCACGGTGGAATTTTATAAAAAGTATGCGGATCTGGTGGGCCCCCTGTTGGTGCGAGCCTTCAATGAGGCATGGGAGGGGGGGGGGGTTTGCCCCCGACGATGTCGCGGGCACTGATCTCTCTGATCCTGAAGCGGGATAAGGACCCCTTGCAGTGTGGATCATACAGGCCTATCTCGCTCTTCAATGTTGACGCTAAGTTGCTGATGAAGATCCTGGCTACCAGGATAGAGGACTGTGTGCCAGGGGTGATACACGAGAATCAGACAGGATTTGTCAAGGGACGGCAGCTCAACACGAATGTGCGGAGACTGCTAAATGTTATTATGATGCCGGCAGTGGAGGGGGAGGCAGAGATAGTGGTGGCGCTGGATGCGGAGAAAGCGTTTGATAGAGTTGAGTGGGGTACCTGTGGGAGGTGCTGGAACGGTTCGGATTCGGGGAAGGATTCATCAAATGGGTGAGGTTGCTCTACGCGGCTCCGATGGCAAGTGTAGTTACCAATGGAAGGAGATCGGAGTACTTTAGGCTCTACCGTGGGACCAGGCAGGGGTGCCCCCTGTCCCCCTTGCTCTTTGCACTGGCGATTGAACCTTTGGCTATGGCGTTGAGGGAGTCAGGGAGATGGAGGGGTCTGGTGCGGGGTGGGGAGGAACATCGTGTATCGCTGTATGCGGACGACCTGCTGTTGTATGTGGCGGATCCAGAGGGGGGAATGCCGGGGGTGATGGAGCTGTTAGCGGAATTTGGGGGCTTCCCGGGCTATAAGTTAAATATAGGCAAGAGTGAGGTATTTGTAGTACACCTGGGTGATCAGGAGGAGGGAATTGGGAGACCCCTATTTAAGAGGGCAGTGAAGAGTTTCAGATACCTGGGGGTGCAGGTGGCCAGGAGTTGGGGGACTCTCCATAAGCTTAATTTTACCAGGCTGGTGGAGCAGATGGAGGAGGAATTTAAAAGGTGGGACATGGTGCCGCTATCGTTGGCGGGTAGAGTGCAATCCGTCAAAATGACGGTTCTCCCGAGGTTCTTGTTCCTTTTTCAGTGTTTGCCCATCTTTATCCCTAGGGCATTATTTAGAAGGGTGACTAGCAGCATCATGAGCTTTGTTTGGGCGCATGGGACCCCGAGGGTGAAGAGGGTCTTCTTGGAGTGGGGTAGAGATGGGGGGGGGGGGGGGGCTGGCGTTACCCAATCTCACGGGGTATTATTGGGCGGCCAATGTGTCGATGGTGCGCAAGTGGGTAATGGAGGGGGAGGGGGCAGCATGGAAACGGATGGAGAGGGCATCCTGTGGAGATACAAGCCTGGGGGCCCTGGTAACGGTGCTGTGGCCGCTCCCTCCTACGAGGTATACCACGAGTCTGGTGGTGGCGGCTACCCTCAAGATTTGGGGGCAGTGGAGGCGACATAGGGGAGAAGTGGGGGGCTCGATGGAGGCTCCGTTAAGGGGGAACCATAGGTTCGTCCCGGGGAACATTGATGGGGGATTTCAGGGTTGGCACAGAGCGGGTATCAGACAGCTGAGGGACCTGTTTATTGATGGGAGGTTTGCGAGTCTGGGGGAGTTGGAGGAGAAATTTGGGCTCCCCCGGGGAACATGTTCAGGTATCTGCAGGTAAAGGCATTTTCTAGGCGGCAGGTGGAGGGATTCCCTTCGCTTCCCGCGAGGGGGGTGAGCGACAGGGTGCTTTCGGGGGTCTGGGTCGGAGAGGGGAAGATATCTGATATCTACAAGGTTATGCAGGAGGCGGAGGAGGCATCAGTAGAGGAGCTGAAAGCTAAGTGGGAGGGGGAACTGGGGGAACAGATCGAAGACGGGACATGGGCTGATGCTCTGGAGAGGGTTAATTCTTCCTCCTCGTGTGCGCGGCTTAGCCTCATCCAATTCAAGGTGCTGCATAGGGCCCACATGACTGGGACGAGGATGAGTAGGTTCTTTGGGGGTGAAGACAGGTGTGTCAGGTGCTCGGGGAGTCCAGCGATCCATGCCCATATGTTCTGGGCATGCCCGGCACTGGAGGAGTTCTGGAAGGGGGTGGCGAGGACGGTGTCGAGGGTGGTGGGATCCAGGGTCAAGCCAGGATGGAGACTCGCGATTTTTGGGGTTGGGGTGGAGCCGGGAGTGCAGGAGGCGAAAGAGGCCGGTGTGCTGGCCTTTGCGTCCCTAGTAGCCCGGCGAAGGATCTTGCTACAATGGAAGGATGCGAGGCCCCCAAGCGTGGAGACCTGGATCAATGACATGGCGGGTTTCATTAAGCTAGAGAAGGCCAAATTCGCCCTGAGAGGGTCGGTACAAGGGTTCTTTAGGCGGTGGCAACCTTTTCTCGACTTTCTGGCTCAACGATAGGGTACAGGGACAGTAGCAGCAGCAACCCGGGGGGGCAGGGGGGGAAGGGGGAGGGAAAAGGGGGAGGGAAAGGGGGGGGGCAGACAATGACTATGTTTGTTTATTTAATTTTAATATATTTTTAAGTTATTTTGTTGTTCATTGGGGTTGGGGGGGTTGGGGGATGTGATACATGCGTCGATACGGTCTGGGGGTGTCACAGTTACTATGGGTTATTTTGTTGCATTTCATTGTTTGTCGTTATGTTTCATATTTTCTGTAAAAAATTCCAATAAAAATTATATTTTAAAAAAATAATCACTTTTGTGGATATCTGGCAATGTTATAAGTCTTTAATGAAAATGTAATGGTTATTGATTAAATATATTTTATGTTCCAATTGAAAGGGCTTGCCAGGCCTTCCAGGCCCCACAGGTGAACAGGGGCCTGTAGGAATTGGATTCACAGGACCTAAGGTATGTAAACATACTTGTTTGTTTCTTAGTATTGGAAGTAATTTTGATTTTATTGTTTTCCTGACAAATTATACAAGTCTAACTAGTATTTACATGTAATTACAGAACTAAAACTGTAATTAAACGTTTCAATTACTTATTTTGCTATTAAAGCTATGTGGAGGTTCAAAATGACTAATCAAAGTAAGTAGCTTAAACCTGAAAACATCAGGACTCACATTAAAATATATTTTTGTTTTATGTGGTGAACACCTTGTCCCCCTGTGATGAATCGTTTTTTATTTCCTGAGCCGATCATATGCTGTAAATTTTGTCTCGTATTAAAACAATGATGGGAAAACGTTTCTCGTTGATTTTTAATCCATCTTGTTCGGCGGCAGCAAACCCAAAGTCGTGACTCTAAAATATCTCAGTTCATTTTCTGCTGGGACTCCCTGGCCACCATCTCAACTGGTCACTACTTAGATGAAAACCACCACTAGGAGCAGATGGGAGCCTCAGCAGTAGGTTCCAATTACATAATGTGGAGATGCCGGCGTTGGACTGCGGTGAGCACAGTAAGAAGTCTTACAACACCAGGTTAAAGTCCAACAGGTTTGTTTCAAACAGGAGCTTTCGAAGCATTCACCTGAGGAAGGAGCAATGCTCCGAAAGCTCGTGTTTGAAACAAACCTGTTGGACTTTAACCTGGTGTTGTAAGACTTCTTACTGTCCAATTACACAAGTGAGTCCCCAATTGAGTTATAGAACATAGAACAGTACAGCACAGAACAGGCCCTTCGGCCCTCAATGTTGTGCCGAGCAATGATCACCCTACTTAAACCCACGTAACCCGTATACCCGTAACCCAACAATCCCCCCATTAACCTTACACTATGGACAATTTAGCATGGCCAATCCACCTAACCCGCACATCTTTGGACTGTTATGATCCAGGCTCACTTGGAATGCCATAGATGAAGGCTGATCAGCAGCCATTGGAAGGATGAGGAACAACACCATCAATCCCCACCCCATCTCTTCTCACCTCTTTGCCCCCCTCCCCTCTTAATCCTTTATAGAACCAGGTGCAGCTTTTGTAAACACCACAAGTACCGCAGCCCCAGACAAGTTTTTTGCAGCTGGCATCACTACCGCTTGAAGCCAGTACTATTCAGTACTAAACAGATTGGCAAGACCTTAAGAGATGGTCTCACTGGAAGGAAAACCTACTTCTGCCCTGTGAATGAATTGCATCAAACTTCACTGCAAAAATAAACTACATTTATATCATAGTTTGCATTTATTTGCAATAATACTATGAGTATCATAGAATCATCGCATTTACAGTGCAGAAGAGGCCATTCGGCCCATAAAGTCTGCACTGGCCCTTGGAAAAAGCACCCTACTTATGTCAGCACCTCCACCCTGTCCCTAATAACCCCACCTAACCTTTCTTTGGACACTAAGGGCGATTTAGCGTGGCCAACCCAGCTAACCTGCACATCATTGGACTGTGGGAGGAAACCGGAGCATCCGGAGGAAACCCATGCAGACTTTGCACAGGCAGTGACCCAAGCCAGGACCCAGGAGCTGTGAAGCAACAGTGCTAACCACTGTGCTACCGTGCCACATTCCTTTTGCTGTCTTTGTTGGTGTAAAGCAGATGGTGAATTCTCACTGATAAATCTTCATGTTTTAGGGAGACCCAGGAGCAAGAGGGCCAAGTGGCATAGCTGGACCTCCAGGAGAAGGACTTCAAGGTCTGAAGGTACCGCCAGTTGTGCTTATATTTTATGGTTTATTTCTTCATTAAAATCTCTTGCAGTGAAAGACCCTTTGGAGTTTACACCAGACATGTCTATGAACTTCTCAGTAGTCAAAAAGCTACTTGATTATTAATGAAGCAATCAATCAATTAAGGAGTTAAACTTAATGCAAGACAAGAAGACAACCCAAAGTTGTATGCTTTGATTTTTGCGGTTTTCCCATTTGTTTTACTCTTCCTCTCATTTCACCCATCCCCCACCTTGTAAAATGGCCTCACAATGTCAAAACGAAGGACAGCACCGTCCAACCCGTGAACATGTGCTTCGCCAATAGCTCAGTGAGTTTATCCAGTAAATAGTAGAGCCATATAGATTCAGATGGACCCAGCATCGACCCTGATGTACACTGAGTTGTCTCATCTTACTGAAGCCAGGGTGGGTGCTCCATCAACAAAATAGATTCAAGAACAAAAGCAGTTACAGCGCATCGAAGTACATAAGTGAATTACACAATCGCAATTAAACATGTGTGAATCAAGTCTTAGTTATTCCCCATGAAACAAATTTATTATAATCTTTCCTTACAATTTAGGGAATAGCAGGGAGACAAGGACCACCTGGTCCTCAAGGCCCTCCAGGTGAAGGCATTCAGGGACCTAAGGTATGTAGAATGGCATAAACAACATTAAATGCCTTGTGTGGAATTGGTGATTTCAGTGGACATTGTAATTGATCTTTGAAAATAAATTGATGGTGTTAGTAATGTTATATAATTGTTGAATACTGAATTGAAACTAACGTTATTATCTGACAGGGCGACCAAGGTGTTCAAGGATTGCCAGGACCTCGTGGACCACCAGGAGAAGGACTAATGGGATCTAAGGTATGTGGACAATTTAGAGCTTCATGTTAAATTCCTCTTGATCAGTGCCCAGAATTGCCACTTCCTCATTGGCAAAGCAAAACTAACCTCTTCTTACACTGTCCCAGTTAAAGTTGGAGGAACTGCCACTGTCCCACGATGGTGCATATTTTTGAGAGAGCCATATGTGAGACATATTCCAGACAGAATGAACAGTGTATCCATCTGGAACTCAGAACTACCAGGCAGATGGATAATTCCAGCCCCCACTTGATCATTGACTCAAAACAATTAAAACTCTGCCAGTCATTTCAGAAGCAATCAAATGAAAGCCAAACATGTTTGTCCTCTGGGAGCAGGGTGCTGCAGTGCTAGATCAGGGTCAGTGCAGTGCCGGGGGGGGGGGGGGGGGGGGGGGTGTGGGAGCCCAAATGGGAACACAATAAACAGAGGAAAGACATTGAAATGTTGAAGTGATAAGTCCTGATGCGACCTCCGCTTTTACTGCTCTGGTGTTCTACGTGTAGATTGTCCAGATGCTGTTATGATATTTTGAGATGACTGCTCAAAGTGTTCACCCAGGTGCATCAACCTCAGCCTGGACATGGCAAATTCCTCAGAACTGAGGACAAATAATATAAAGGTCTTTCAAATAGTAATAAGTAGAAATATAGAAATGGGGCTGGACTCCCATAAAGGTGGCAGAAGGGTCAAGCCTGTTCTTTGCAGACAGAAAGAACTTCTACAGACATTGCATCTGTTTCAGCTAAACAAAATAATTGATAACCATTTGCTTTGAGCAGTGCTTTATACATATCATAGAATTTACAATGGAAAAGGAGGCCACTCGGCCCATCAAGTCTGCACCAGCCCTTGGAAAGAACACTCCACTTAAGCCCACACCTCCATCCAAACCCCGTATCCCAGTAACCCCACCTAACCTAAGGGCAATTTATCATGGCCAATCCACGTAACCTGCACATCTTTGGACTGTGGAAGAAAACCGGAGCACCCGGAGGAAACCCACGCAGACACAGGGAGACCGTGCAGACTCCGCACAGACAGTGACCCAAGCCGGGAATCGAACCTGGGACCCTGGAGCTGTGAAACAACTGCGCTAACCACTGTGCTACTGTGCCTCCCTTTGACCTCTCAAATTTGAGCTGACTGGTTTAAATTTCAAACAATGCTTAACAGTTAACTGTCAGTCACCATCAATTCTATCCATAGCTGTGTGGATCCCACTTGCCAACAGATCAGCACACCCCTCTGATATAGTATAATGTTGTTTCCCATGACATTGCTTTTCTTGTGATTTTCCTGATGAATACAAGATGACAAAATGGGCGGGTTTTCCAATGCCCCCTTGGTGTGTTTCGTGGAGGCAGCCCGCCATTGGCTGGCGGTGGGATCTTCTGATACCGCCACTGTCAACGGAGTTTCCCGTTCTATGCATCCCTGCTGCAGGTTCCCTGGCGGGGGGACGGGAAGATCCTGAAAATTAGCTCATTTAAATATGTTAATCTGGATCTCACCGGGCGAGATCCAGATCCCGACGTCTCACGAGATCACGTTAGATCTCGCGAGGCATTCTGAGCATTATGAATCTTGTGAGAGGCCTCCCACAGGATTTAACAGTCTTATCACATCACCAAGCCGGGCGCGAAGAGGCCATTAAATTCGGAGCGACAAAGCTATTTAATCACGCCCATTTTATGTTATACCTGTTGCAGTAATGTTTTTAAAAGTCTGGGTTAAGGTATATATTTTGTGCAGTAATATTATTTAAAAACCTGGGTTAAGGTACCCAGACTGTGTGTTTACTGAAGCTATATTTAAGGAGTTGTAATAGAGTGAAGTAATTATTGATTTTAACCAATAATTTTAAGCACTCACTTGGTTACACATAAAGGGTTCATCAAATCATATTTTTATTCCTGGGGTGAAGATAATTTTTGAGGGAGTGGTATTTAGTCCTTGCTCAGCAGTTCATGGAACTTAATGGAATGCAGATGATGTAATTAATGGGGGGAGCAGGTCTGTCTACAGTTTTTCATCTGTTGCAGGATTTTAAGTTGAACAGCAGATTTGCCAAATGCTGCTAGGTTGAGCAGAAGTGTACTGGATCTGCTCTTGAAAGGTGCTCTCTCCAAATATTTCTACACAGCTAAGCAAGTAAACCTGTGTTGTTAACTTTATTTATAACTGCCATTTGAACTGTATTAGGACGCTTAATTGGATTTAGTAGCAAGTATAGATAATAAGTTTTAAGTTTTACCTTATTTTTAAGAATAGCTTTTTAAAATTTAAGGTGCCCAATTCTTTTTTTCCAATTAAGGGGCAAGTTAGCATGGCCAATTTAGTGTGGCCAATTCACCTACCCTGCACATCTTTGGGTTGTGGGGGTGAGACCCATGAAGACAAGGGGAGAATGTGGAAACTCGACACGGACAGTGTCCCAGGATCAAACCCAGGTCTTCCAGCATCTTCCCTACTACCGAAGTTCAGCTAACTGGCCTATAATTACCCGCTTTCTGCCTACCTCCTTTTTTAAACAGTGGTGTCAAGTTTGCTAATTTCCAATCCGCCGGGACCACCTCAGAGTCTATTGAATTTTGGTAATTTATCACTAGTACATTTGCAATTTCCCTAGCCAACTCTTTTAGCACTCTGGGATGCATTCCATCAGGGCCAGGAGACTTGTCTACCTTTAGCCCCATTAGTTGCTCATCACTACCTCCTTAGTGATAACAATCATCTCAAGGTCCTCACCTGTCATAGCCTCATTTCTATCAGTCACTGGCATGTTATTTGTGTCTTCCATGGGCAGCACGGTGGCACGGTGGTTAGCATTGCTGCCTACGGCGCTGAGGACCCGGGTTCGAATCCCGGCTCTGGGTCACTGTCCGTGAGGAGTTTGCACATTCTCCCCGTGTCTGCGTGGGTTTCACCCCCACAACCCAAAAGATGTGCAGGATTGGTGGATTGGCCACGCTAAATTGCCCCTTAATTGGAAAAAATAATTGGGTACTCTAAATTTAAAAAAAAAAAAAAAAAAAAAAAAATTTGTGTCTTCCACTGTGAAGACCGACCCAAAAAACCTGTTCAGTTTCTCAGCCATTTCCTCATCTCCCATTATTAAATCTCCCATCTCATCCTCTAAAGGACCAATATTTACCTTAGCCACTTTTTTTGTTTTATGTATTTGTGGAAACTTTTACTATCTGTTTTTATATTCTGAGCAAGTTTACTCTCATAATCTATCTCTTTATAGCTTTTTTAGTAGCTTTCTGTTGCCCCCTAAAGATTTCCCAGTCCTCCAGTCTCCCACTAATCTTTGCCACTTTGTATGCTTTTTTTCTTCAATTTGACACTCTCCCTTATTTCCTTAGATATCCACGGTCGATTTTCCCTCTTTCTACCGTCCTTCTTTTTTGTTGGTATAAATCTTTGCTGAGCACTGTGAAGAATCGCTTGGAAGGTTCTCCACTGTTCCTCAACTCTTTCACCATAAAGTCTTTGCTCCCAGTCTACCTTAGCTAGCTCTTCTCTCATCCCATTGTAATCTCCTTTGTTTAAGCACAAAACACGAGTGTTTGATTTTACCTTCTCACCCTCCATCTGTATTTTAAATTCCACCATATTGTGATCGCTCCTTCCAAGAGGATCCCTAACTACGAGATCATTAATCAATCCTGTCTCATTACACAGGATCAGATCTAGGACTGCTTGTTTCCTCGAAGGTTCCGTTACATACTGTTCTAGGAAATTATCGCGGATACATTCTATAAACTCCTCCTCAAGGCTGCCTTGACCGACCTGGTTAAACCAGCCGACATGTAGATTAAAAAACCCCATGATAACTGCTGTACCATTTCTGGATGCATCAGTTATTTCTTTGTTTATGGCCTGCCCCACCATAATGTTACTATTTGGTGGCCTATAGACTACTCCTATCAGTGACTTTTTCACCTTACACTTCCTGATTTCCACCCAAATTGATTCAACCTTATCCTCCATAGCACCGATGTTATCCCTTACTATTGCCTGGATGTCATCCTTAAATAACAGAGCTACACCACCTCCCTTACTATCCACTCTGTCCTTCCATATACCCATATTTAACTCCCTGTCGTAACCAACCTGTAACCATGTTTCAGTAATGACCACTAAATCAGTCATTCACGATGATTTGCGCATCAACTCATTTACCTTATTCCGAATACTATGAGAATTCAGGTAAAGTACACTTATATTGGGCGCGATTCTCCGCTCCCGGGAAAAATCGGGAGGGCCGTCGTGAACTCGGCCGAGTTTCACGAGGGCCTGGGAGGCCGCTCCTCGCCCCCTATTCACCCCTCCCGGCGGGGCTAGGAGCCGCCGGGCGGCGCGCCGAGAGTGACGCGACGGCGGCGCCTATGTGACGTCAGCCGCGCATGCGCAGGTTGGCTGGCTCCAACCCGCGCATGTGCGGCCGACGTCACGACGGCTGACAGCTCGAACCCACACATGCGCGGTGGCCGTCTTTCCCCTCAGCCGCCCCGCAAGACGTGGCGGCTTAATTTTGCGGGGCGGCGGAGAGGAAATAGTGCGTCCGATTGAGACGCCGGCCCGACGATCGGTGGGCACCGATCGCGGCCTGTCCCCTCCCGAGCACAGTCGTGGTGCTCATTCCCCACCAGGCCCCCTACAAGCCCCAAACGGGCATCTCACGGAGTTTTCACGACGGCAGCGACCAGGTGTGGTTGCTGCCGTCGCGAACGGCAGGCCGCTCGGCCCATCCGGGTCGGAGAATCGCCGGTCGCCGTGAAAAACGGTGAGCGACGATTCTTCCGAGCGGGGGGTGGGAGAATCGGGAGGGGAGCCAGGGGGTCGTGAAATTAGTCGGGGGGCCCTCCTGCGATTCTCCCACATGGCGTGGGGAGTGGAGATTCGCGCCCGTTGGCTTTTACAACTGTTTTGAATCTTAACACCTTGATCAGTAACCTCTCGTAAGTTATTTTTCCTCTTAACTTTTCTCCTAATTCTCCTAGTCGTTGAACCCATATCTTCATGTAACAACCTGCCGTGTCGCTTTCCATTTATGTTTTTACTTCCCATTTTATTCCTTTTAGTATTACTGGGCCTATTCACTGAGCTCCCCTCAGTCACTGTACCTTGTACTGTCGCCCTTTTTGATTTTTGACTATGTCTTCTCTGCCTTACACTTTCCCCCTTACTGCCTTTTGTTTCTGTCCTTGTTTTACTACCTTCCGACTTCCTGCATTGGTTCCCATCCCCCTGCCACATTAGTTTAAACCCTCCCCAACAGCTCTAGCAAATAGCCCCCCAAGCACATCAGTTCCAGTCCTGGCTAGGTGTAACCCGTCAAGTTTATACAGGTCCCACCTCCCCCAGAACCGGTCCCAATGCCCCAGGAATCTGAAACCCTCCCCCTGACACCATCCCACCAGCCACGTATTCATCCTATATATCCTGTCATTTCTACTGTGACTGGCACGTGGCACCGGTAGTAATCCTGAGATCATTACCTTCGACGCCCGATTTCGTAACTTCCTTCCTTGCTCCCTGTATTCTGCTTTTAGGACCTCATCCCTTTTTTTACCTATGTCGTTTGTATCAATGTGTACCACAACCACTGGCTGTTCACCCTCCCCCTCCATAATGTCCTGTACCCACTCCGAGACATCCTTGATCCTAGCACCAGGGAGGCAACATACCCCATCCTGGTGTCTCGTTTGCGGCCACAGAAACGCCTGTCTATTCCCCTTACAATTGAATCCCCTATAACTATTGCACTGTCACACGTATCACCCCTCCCCTCTGCAGCAGAACCAACTGGTGGTGCCTCCTGGTGCCACAAGTTTGGCTGTTGCTATTTTCCCCTGAGAGGCCATTCCCCATAACAGTATCCAAAGCGCTATATCTGTTCTGCAGGGGAATGGCCACAGGAGATTCCTGCACTCCCTGTCTCACTCTCTTGCTCTGTTTGGTGGTCACCCATTCCCTTCCTGCCTGCGGAGTCTGAGCCTGTGGTGTGACCACCTCTCCATACGTGCTATCCACGATACTCTCCGACTCGCGGATGCTCCACAGTGTCTCCAGCCGCCGCTCCAGCTCTGAAACTTGAGCTTCCAGGAGCTGCAACTGGAGACACTTCCTGCACACATGCTGACCCTGGGGACTGGAACTGTCCCCAGCCTGCCACATGGAGCAAGGGGAGCAGACCACACGTTGGAGCTGTCTTGCCATGAATTATTCCTTTAAATTAAACCTTTGAAATTAAACTTTAGAAAGATGTTTTTGTGTCAGATTAAATCCAATCCCCATGTACTATTTAATTAGATTTTTTTTTAAAAACTGAGTATTTATCCCTCTTGATCTGACAACAAATTAAAAATAGTTATTTAATTGAAATTTAAAAAGTTATTTAAATCAAATTAAAAATATAAATTCAAATCAACCCAAAATAGTTATTTAAGTCAAATTAAAAACTTAATAAACAGTAATTCAAATCAACTTTAAAATGGTAATCTAAGTCAAATCAAAGCTAGTATTTAAATCAGTAACCCCAGATATTCAAATTTAGCCCAGTCTGACTTTCAGCCAATCAGGTCACAGTCTCCTGTGATGTCAATTTACCATTTATTTTCAATTTTGAAACAAACAGCTGTCTTACTCGAGAGTGCGCTTTACTGAAGTCTCATCCTCTCTCTCTCCACGCTCTTTACTGAAGTCTCGCCCTCTCTCTCTGCGCTCTTTACTGAAGTCTTGCCATCTCTCTCACTCCACGCTCTTTACTGAAGTCTCATCCTCTCTCTCTCCGCGCTCTTTACTGAAGTCTCATCCTCTCTCTCTCCACGCTCTTTACAGAAGTCTCGCCCTCTCCCTCTCCGCGCTCTTTACTGGTCTTGCTCTCTCTCTCTCCGCGCTCTTTACTGAAGTCTCACTCTCTCGCACTCCGAGCTCTTTACTGAAGTCTCGCTCGCTCTCACTCCGCGCTCTTTACTGAAGTCTCGCTCTCTCGCACTCCGAGCTCTTTACTGAAGTCTCGCTCGCTCTCACTCCGCGCTCTTTACTGAAGTCTCACTCTCTCTCACTCACTCACTCTCTCTCACTTTTTACTGAAGTCTCGCCGTCTCTCTCTCTGTGCTCTTTACTGAAGTCTCGCTCTCTCTCCGCGCTCTTTACTGAAGTATTTTTGAAGCTGTTTCTTTGATGTTAATGTTAATGTGGTTAATTCAGTGTTTAAATTGAAGTTTGTTTTAACATAAAAGATACCTATTGGTCAGAGTCATCACTCCTGGGGTGAAATATCCTTTCCTTACAATTTTGCAAATTTTAAAAAAATTGTTTCAGGTTCTCACCCAGTATCCTAACAAATGTTGGGGCGTGGTCCAGTACCCTAACAATTGGGTACGTGAATGGGCAGAAATTTGGCAGATGGGGAATAATGTGGGAAAATGTGAACTTGACCACTTTGCAGGACATTAGGAAAACACTATTATTTGAATAGACATTGTGTGTTCAGGTACATAAATCACAAAATGTTAGTATATAAGTACAAGTGATAGGGAAGGCAAATGAAAGGTTCATGTTTATTGCAAGGTGAGTGGAATATACAAGTAGGGAAATTTCACCGCAACTGGACATGGCCTTGCTGAGACCACATCTGGAGAACTAAGTACAGTTTTGGTCTCATTATTTGGAAAAGCATATAAGTGCATGCGAAGCAGTTCAGAGACGGTTCACTCAACTCATTCCTAGATGAAGGGTTTATCTTACTTCAAAAGGTTAAACAAATTGGGTCTTCACCCATTGGAGGTTAGAAGAATGAAAGTCCGGCTTATTGAAACGTATAAGATCCTGAGGGGACTTGAAACGATAAGGTAGATACCAGAAAGATATTGTTCCTTATGGGGGAGACTAGGATTAGGGGACGTAGTTTAAAAATAAGTGATCTCCCTTTAAAGATGGTGAAGAAGATAATTTTATTTTCTGCAATGGTTGGTCTGTAGCAGATGATGGGTAATTGAATTTATTCAAGGGTGAGTTAGATACATTTTTGATTGACAAGGAAGACAAGGGTTATGGAGGACAGACAACAAAGTGGAGTTGAGACCAGAATCAGTCATGATTTTATCAAATGGTGGAGTCGGCTCAAAGGGCCAAATTGCCTCCTTCTAATTCTAAGTCCTATGTTCCTATGTCCCCACTTTCCTCCATGCTCCCTCATATTCTCCACGCTCCTTCAACTCTTCATGCCCCCTAATTTTCCCCAAATTCTCATGTATTCTCCAAAGCCACTCACCCAGCGTCTACTATAGGCAGTCCTCAGGAGCCATGTAGAGATGTAAAAAAACGATCTAATAGCGCTCTCACTCAAACACAGTTGACACTGAAATAAACTCATCCATGAGTCTACATCACTGGTGAGAGATTGCATAGCCCTGAGGTGCAGAGGGATCTGAGTGTCCTACAGCATGAATCGCAAAAGGGTAGTATGCGGGTACAGCAAGTAATTAGGAAACATAATAGAATTGTATTATTTATTGCAAGGGGAATTGAATACAAAAGTAGGGAGATTATGGTTTGGTTTTACAGGGCAACTAATGAGACCACATTTGAAGTACTGTGTACAGTTTTGATCACCCAAGTTCAGAGAAGGTTTACTAGACTAATACCTGGAATGGGTGAGTTGTCTTATGAGGAAAGGTTGGACAGGCTAAGCTTGTAACCGCTAACGTTAAGAAGAGTAAGAGGTGACTTGATTGAAACATACAAGTTCCTGAGGGGTCTTGACAGGGTGGATGTGGAGAGGATCATTTCCCTTGTGGGAGAATCTAGAACTAGAGGTCACTGTTTAAAAATATGGCATCACCCATTTAAAACTGAGATGAGGCAGAATGTTTTCTCTCAGAGGGTCGTGAGTCTTTGGAATTCTCTTCCTGCAAAGGCAGTGGAAGCAGAGTCTTTGAATATCTTTAAGGCAGAAGTGGATAGATTCTTGGTGAGCAAGTGGGTGATAGGTTATCAGAGGTCGGTGGGTTGCGGATTTAAGGTTACCATCAGATCAGGCATGATCTTATTGAATGACGGAAGAGGCTGGAGGTGCTGAATGACCCACTCCTGCTCCTTGTTCATATGTTCTTATTTGTATGCACCCTGGAAAATTTAGATCTTTCAGATATTTTTAATAGTATGTCTAACATAAATTGAAAGGACAGTTAAACCTTGACAATACATTGAATATAGAATCAAAATGTTAAAATCAACATTATCTTTTACTTTATATTGCAGGGTGACCTTGGTTTGACAGGTGAAAGAGGACAGAAGGGAGGTAAAGGAGATGTGGGTGATTCTGGTTCCTCAGGTATACCTGTAAGTGTATAACGTTTTCTATATTGAATGGATCATTTTTGTTATTTAATACATTTCAGTGAAAAAGAAAAGGCATAACCATCAGATCCTCTCTAAATTAACTGCTACATATTCATATTAGCTGATGATTATTTCCTTCCTATCTCTTTGCCGCTAACAGCGATCAACTTGTGCCATATCCTCTCCTGTGTGGACTTAAAAGTGGCACATGGTTGTAGTCTCCTACAGAAGGGGAGGAGAGAACTTCTGGTGGGCGTTTTGGGCAGGATTTCCTGGCTGTTGTAGGACAATTGAGCTTTTTATTTACTTCTCTTGATCTGATCAAAGGAGAATTGATGAGAATTCTTCAATGGGAACAGACTTTGCATGTTTCTTTGTTGCTTTATTAGAAATGTCAGCATTCCTAAAAATGCTATTAACCTATTTTTGGGAGGCAATTGTTATAAAATGAATTTACCCATCTTGGCAAGTTTGTTTTTAATCCCCTGAAAAATTATTAATCTCTACATTAATCATTGGAAAGAAGACTCCAAGTGAAGCACTTGCAAAATGTCAGATCAAGAACCACTGGGGAAAATGCGTATATGAAAATAGTTTTCCAATAGCAACTTCCATAGGAGGTCAGGAAGCAGAAAGGGAGATGCAAAGTCTCATCTGTGTGTAGACATCTGAAAGTTAAGTAAATGATGGGGATTTATTTGAATGACCCCAAGATGCAATGAGATAAATGTTCATCTTCACCACACAAACAGCAATCTGACAAAGTGTATCCTCTGCTTTTTAAAGACCCCATCCACTTATCATCTTCCTGCTGGGCAACAACAGCTGGACTATCTGCTTCACCAGATTATCGCCCATGCGGTGAAAATGAACATAATTTAGATATGAAGGGCTTACCAGGGCACCACAGCCAGACTGGCACAAAGCAAATCCAGACTCTGGCATACACATGACAATGACCATGAAGAACGATGGAGTCCCACCACTATGAGCATGTCATCTCAATTGGCACACTACTGTAATGCTGAGCAAGTGTTTTCAGATGAGATGTTTCAAACTGAGACTTTGCCAGCTGAAGCAGGCAAGAAAGGTCTCATGGCATTAATCAGAGAAGACATTTATCACTCTTCCAAATGAAGTTTACTGGCCATTTGTTTCATTCCTTTCTGTGAGATGTTACTGTGTTAAATTCTCGCTGTGGTTTGTCCAATCTCTGTTATTCTTTGTGAAGTGCTTTGAGAGATAGATATTCAATCTACAGGAAAAGGACAATTTTAGCCCACGCTGCCAAGTAGAAACCAAAATCTTGCAAGTGTGCTTGCTACCTGGTGCCATTTTAACTGTTAGGTTGTGGCAGCAGGAGGGCTCTACGTCACAGGCAGATAAAGGTCTTGTCAGTCTTTTAAGTGATGAAGTCAGGTGATGCAATTCAGACCCTAATGTATTTTAACTGTTGCGACGATGACAGAATGTCAAAGCCTCATTTGAAAATGGACAACAAACAGGAAAGGCCAAAAGATTGAGTATTCTGTGTTATTTTTAGGTTTTTTCATTGTTGGGAGAACTAAGAGTCCCTGTAAGTTAGCAGATACATGCAGTTAACCGGCCTAAGACTACAAAAACGTCATTAAGATCCACCGAATGGTATCACACCCTACAACATACGTCCTCGGGTCCCAGAATGGAACTTTAGAACGCCTCTTCCCTCCCTTGATTGCGATCAACTCTGGCCCTCCATCCCTCACTTCTTCCTTTGTACTAGAGACTATTTCCTCTGCTACCCAGTCATTATCTCCTTCCATGTGAAATCCTGCCTCCATCCACCAGCCTGCCTTGACTTTCCTGTGGGAGTCTGCACTGCTACATTGTAATGAAGCAAACCAGCCAGTTCACACCAATTTCCTATTCCAGGTCCACTGCATGTGGCAACAAGGCTAAAATTACCCTCAATATCTTTGCAATATTTTATTACAATCATACCTATAGGTAATGTGTTAAAATAGTTCATAGGCACTATCTTTTTGATATTTTACTTGTTTTTATTCTAACTAATTTTACAATTGCTTCCAATTACTTAGGGTAGACCTGGAGTAAAAGGTGATCCTGGCTTGACAGTGAGTAATGGTTATTTTCACATAGTACCATGTAGATATACCAAAAGGCATTTTACAATGTACCACATAATAGATGTTCACAAATTTAAAGCCCAAACTGCAGGGCAGCACGGTTGAATAGTGGTTAGCACTATGGTTTCAGAGCACCAGGGTCCCAGGTTCAATTCCCGGCTTGAGTAACTGTCTGTGCGGAGTCTGCACGTTCTCCCTGTGTCTGTGTGGGTTTCCTCCGGGTGCTCCGGTTTCCTCCCACAAATCCCGAAAAACGTGCTATTAGGTAATTTGAACATTCTGAATTCTCCCTGTGTACTGGCGCCGGAATGTGGCGACTAAAGGCTTTTCATAGTAACTTCATTGCAATATAAGCCTACTTGTGACAATAAAGATTATTATTATTATTATTATTATTATTAAAGAGGCAGTGGTAGTGTGGATACAAAATTGACTATGGAAGAGAAAGCAGAGATTAATGGTGAAAGTATGTTTCTCAGAATTGAGGGAAGTGCTGTTCTTCGGGGATTGGTGCTAGGACAAGTGCTGATGCTAGGACCATTGCTCTTTTTGGTATATATTAATGCCCTGGACTTGTACAGGACACATATTGAAAATCCATAGATGACTCAAAACTCTGAAATGTGGTTAACAATGAAGAAGATAGCAGCAGACTTCAAGAGAACATAGACTTGCAAAAGGGACAGATGAAAGGACGCAGTGATGTGTGAAGTGATACATTTTATGAGATGGGGCAATATTAAGTAAATGATACAATTTTAAAATGAGTGCAGGAACAGATGGAACTCGGAGTGCATGTACATAAATCTTTGAAGGTAGCAGTACAAATTGCGAAGACTGTTGTAATATATACGTGCTCCTTGACTTAATTATGATAGAATTCCTACAGTACAGAAGAAGGCCATTTGGCCAATCAAGTCTGCATTCGAAAGATCACCCTACCTAAGTCCAGTAACCCTACCAAATGGCAGTTTAACCAGAGCACCCATAGGAAACCCACGCAGTCAAGGGGAGGAAGTGAAAACTCCACAGTCACCTGATGTTAGAATCGAACCCGGGTCTCTGGAACTGTGAGACAGCAGTGATAACCACCGTGCCGCCCTGTTAATTAATAGAAGGATTGAGTAAAAGTGCAAGGAAGTGATGCTCAAACTTTATAAAATACTAGCTTTTTAAAAAATTAATTTTTACGGGATGTGGGCTTCGCTGGCTAGGCCAACATTTGTTGTTCATCCCTAATTGTACTTGAGAAGGGGTGGTAGGCTGCCTTTTGAATTGCTGTAGTCCATGTGGTTAAGAAGCTGAAATTTGTTTTCAGTTCTGGACACCACATTTTAGAAAGGATTTCAGGGCCTGAGAGATAAGGTTAAGTCATGATCCTAACAGTTATCTGGGATCATACCAGCTGGTATCATCCAGTACTGTCTTTATTGGAGTTTGTGCGACTCCTAATTTACAAGTGGCCACAACATGAATCCATCTGTCCCGTGCATCCAGAAAATCCAGTACCTTGGTGCCTTCTGAGACTGGCAAGGGCTGCACCCACAACCTCCATGGAGCATCTCGTATACGAGGGTATCCAAATACATTCTCTTTTTTAATGAAATCTTTCAGAGATCCAGTCCAAACAAGGCTGCCTGGAAAACACGAGAAATGGCGAGCACCTAATGGAGCCAGGTCATTGTCATTTTGCAATGGATGGTTCAAGTCTCTGCTGAAGTTAAAGCACAAGTCCAGAACAACGGCAAGAAAATTATTTTATCCTTAGAACAAGGTTGCTATATATAGCATACTAGATAAAATAACCAAGGTTATTTATGAAGGTCCTGCCTTTTCAACCTTGCCACTCACCGGAGGTGTGGTGATTCTCAAGTTAAATCACCACCAGTCAGCTCTCCTCCTCAAAGGGGAAAGCAGCCTATGGTCATCTGGGACTATGCGACTTTATCTTTTACTCAGTAAAATATTTGTTCAGAGCTAGTACTGTAGAACATTGCATTCTGCAACGTCAGTCAACTGAGTAACATATGAGTCCTCTGGACAACTGTTAATGATACTGGACTAGAAACCCATGGACTCTATTTTTAGTTAGATTGCACCCTATTTCTGAATACAGACCCAGATTACGTGGTTGACCTAACATACCTCCAGGAGCACTAAATACTGCCGTGCTAATTTACAATACACAGGAAATAATATTTGAGAACAGATTAGTTTATCTTGGTGATGCATGACTGTCATAGGTTTAGGATATTGCCTTAGCTATTCTGTCAGATACAGTGGTGCTAGACACCTCTGTAAGCTGTCTGAGCATTTGAGGTATCTGAATATGATCTGCACTGGATATTTGTGTCATTACCACAGGTTTTTTTCAATTGCCGTGACTTTGCGCCCACGTTCGCCACGAGCACAACTGGTGATGTGGGCGCAAAATATCGTGAGACTGGGGAAACGAGAAACCCGCTGGTGAGATCTCAGGCGGGATTCTCCGACCCCCTGCGGGTCGGAGAATCGCTGGACTAGGCGTGAATCCCGCCCCCGCTGGCTGCCGAATTCTCCGGCGCCGGGGTTTTGGTGGGGCGGGAATCGCGCCGGCAGCGGACACCCCCCCGGTGATTCTTTGGACCACGATAGGCCGAGTGGGTGCCCGTTTTTGGCAGGTCCCACCGGCGTATGTTACGACAGGTCCTTACCGGCAGAATCTGGCTCTGTGGGCGGCCTCTGGGGTCCTTGGGGGGGTGCGGGGGATCTGGCCCCGGGGGGCGTCCCCACGATGGCCTGGCCCGTGATCGGGGCCCACCGATCCGGGCCTGTGCCGTGGGGGCACTCTATTCCTCCGCGCCGGCTGATGTAATGGTCCGCGATGGCCGGCGCGGAGATGAACGTCCCCCCTGTGCACATGGGATGACGCAAGCATACGCTGGCGCTCCCGTGCATGCACCAATTCGCGCCGGCCGGCGTGGTGCCAAGCCCCTTTCGCGCCAGCCAGTCTGGCGCAAACGCTCCGGCATGGCCTTGTCCCTGAAGGTGCAGAGGATTCCGCCCCTTCGGGGCCGCTCGACGCCGGAAGGGTTCACGCCACTCCTTCGCGCCGGAGTTGTCCGCCCCACCGGTTTCCGAAGAATACCGCCCCTTGTTTTCTGATTCTCCCTGCCCCTTGCCGCTGGCCTAATCAGGTTCCTGCCCAGGAAGCTTGGCAACGTCATTTAAATGCATTTACACATAATTAGTGGGCTTTCCCACCATATTGTCTCACCACATTAGGAATTTCCCCCTCGCCAACATGACAACATGTGACGAGGTTTTGTCAAATAAATTTAGAGTACCCAATTCATTTTTTCCAATTAAGGGACAATTTAGCGTAGCCAATCCATCTAGCCTGCACATCTTTGGGCTATTTGGGCAAACTCCAGCCGGACAGTGACCCAGAGTCAGAATCGAACCTGGGGCCTCGGCGCTGTGAGGTAGCAGTGCTAACCACTGTACCACCATGCTGCCCCCTGTTGTGAGGTTAACAACTTTTTTTATGGTGGCACAGTGGTTAGCACTGCTGCCTCAGGCACCAAGGACTCAGGTTCCATCCCGGCCCTGGTCACTGTCCATGTGGAGTTTGCACGTTCTCTTCGTGCCTGTGTGGGTCTCACCCCCACAACCGAATGATAGGGGCTGGTTTAGCTCACTCGGCTAAATCGCTGGCTTTGAAAGCAGACCAAGCAGGCCAGCAGCACGGTTCGATTCCCGTACCAGCCTCCCCGGACAGGCGCCGGAATGTGATGACTAGGGGCTTTTCACAGTAACTTCATTGAAGCCTACTCATGACAATAAGCGATTTTCATTTCATATGCAGGGTAGGTGGATTGAACATACTAATTTGCCCCTTAATTGGAAAAAAAATAATTGTTTTTTAAAAATGCGAACCAAGTGGAGGGCACCTGCCGGGGGCACATAGGTATGTATAGTCCTCAGGGGGAGAGGGGCAGGCCCGAGCAGTACCCTGGCACTACCGCTGGAGCAGTGCCAAGTGGGCACCTCTGAGGTGCTCCTTTGGGGGAAGTTCCCCATCTCGGTTTGGGGGCGGGGGGAAGGGGTTCTCTTGTGCATGTGTTGGGGAGCAGTCGGTTCACCATGTTGGTGGGCGGGGTCTCCCATACCGAGGGGGTCTCCATCCGTGTGTGGGGGGTTCTTGTGTTTTCTATCGGGGTTTGGAAGGGTGCCCCAATCTCAGGATTCCCGGCTGCTGGCTTTTTATGGCCCCACCCTGCCAGCATGTGGGCTGTATTATCTGCCAAGAAAAGCTGGCTGTGCAGCAGGTGAGCTGCGTACTGGTGTCTCCCCGACACCCCGCCCTCCTCAGCCAGCACTCTGCGCAGAAACTTCCACCCAATCTCTGATGCAGACTGAACAATTGGTGAGGTGAGTCCAGATATAAATCTGATTTATTTCATAGCGAGGGAACACAGAACAATATGAAATGAAATGAAAATTGCTTAGTGTCACAAGTAGGCTTCAAATGAAGTTACTGTGAAAAGCCCTTAGTCGCCACATTCCGGCGCCTATTCGGGGCTATGTTCAGATTAATTTAGTTCTTCCAGTACAATTTTATTCACATGATTAACATTAAAAAATGATCACACCATGTTTACCCACATCAGAAGGTCGTGTTTGACCCCTGCATTGAAACGTTCTTGCAGCCTTGGCTACTTTTGCAACTTTTACTACTCCTGAGTTATTTGACTTTATCTCCTGTGTATGGTTGGAAAGTAAGTAAGTGAAACACCTTTACTAGTGCCCAGGATCATAGATTTCCCAACATAATGACTTGCTAATTGTTTACAGTCTGTGCAGAGAGCCACTTATTGAGCATGCTAATCACGTATCTCTTCAGTGCCATTTTTCTAACTTGTGTGAATACACTTTGCTTTAAAGCAACATTTAAAAGTCTTTTTTCAAATGAGTTTTTGGCAAAATGATCAAAAAAGGTAAGGGAACATGACATTGACATATTCATGCTTTTATTTATTTTGGGCGACATGATCATTAAATAGAAGGGTGCAGGTACTGCATCATAAATCATTTTTCTGCTTCCCACCTATGTTACGAACATTATTGATTGATTGATTTGATTTATTGTCACATGTACCGAAGTACGGCGAAAAGTATTTTTCTGCGGCTGAGGGAACGTACACAGTACGTACATAGTAGACAAAGAGAATAATCAACAGAGTACATTGACAAATGGTACATCGACAAAGAGTGATTGGTTACAGTGCGGAACAAGGGGCCAAACAAAGCAAATACATGAGCAAGAGCAGCATAGGGCATCGTGAATAGTGTTCTTACAGGGAACATATCAGTCCAAGGGGGAGTCATTGAGGAGTCTTGTAGCTGTGGGGAAGAAGCTGTTCCTATATCCGGATATGCGGGTTAAATACTCCCAAGTGAGGTATTGCACATAAGCAGATTTAAATAAATTCCCCTCTGCTTCCATAATATAGCTGAGGAATGAAATGTACAAATGTACTGCAGGACGCATCCAGTGCATGCTACATCCAGTGCATGCTACATCCAGTGCATGCTACATCCAACCTCTAAGTATGTCATTATTAGAAAGAAGAAAGCCATCCAATTTTCCAGCACTTGTCATTCTTCATTTTCATTATCACCAACTTCACAATTTTAACTTTAATAATACTGGTTCAAGGTCTAGCTTGTGAATATTTTTTTTAAATAAATGTTTTTTATTGGATTTTTCAACAAAGTATTGTTGGAACCAACAATTCTACGGACACGTGCTTGTAGGATTAGAATAGCAGTTTTAATATACTCACAACAGAGCCCGCCTGTTAGCCACTGAACTGTCGGTGAACTGGCCGGCTGACCATGTGGCACTGATCTTTATACAGCAGCTCCAGGGGGAGGAGTCCTGGGCGGAGCCAAGGGAGAAGCCCAGTACAATTCTCGAGCATTCCCAGAGCTACTCCCCCTGGTGGTCAGGTAGTGCAACTGCACTTACAATATAGACACATGTATATACAGATTATAATCCGGTGTGAATCACATTCACCACATTCACCCCCCTGTGAAAAAAATCGAGTCCAGCGGGGGTGGTGGCTCACAGAGTTAGTCTGTCCGGTGGATGAATTGTTCTTTTCGATCTGCGGAGCACCGGGGTTGCAGCCTCTTGCGGTGGCTGGGTGGGTGTTGAGAGCTGGGGTACGATGGCAGACTCCGGGGCGGGTCTCGTCCGAACTTTATACACCTCTGGCTCGACCGGAGACTGGAGGCGCTGGGGGCGGGCTGGTTCTGGCGCGTGGAACCGGTGGGGTGAGCTTGCGGAATCGGGGGCGCGAGGGGGCGGCAGCACAGGGAACGGGGTAAAGGGTTCCTCAGCAGGGGTACGGGGGGGCTGGATCCAGCGGGTGCCAGGTCCCGAAGGGATACTGTGTCCTGGCGACCGTCCGGGAACTCCACGAATGTGTACTGGGGTTGGAATGGAGGAGGCGCACCTTTTCAACAAGGGGGTCAGTTTTGTGCCCCCTGACGTGCTTCCTCAGGAGGACCGGGCCTGGTGTCCTCAGCCACGCCGGAAGTGAGACTCCCTTGGTAGTGCCCCTAGAGAAAATGAAGAGTCGCTCGTGAGGGGTTTGATTTGTAGCTGTACAGAGGAGGGATCTGATTGCGTGGAGCGCGTCTGGGAGGACTTCTTGCCATTGGGAGACTTGGAGTTTTCTAGACCGGAGGGTCAGTAGGACGGTCTTCCAGACCGTCGCGTTCTCCCTCTCCACCTGTCCGTTCCCCCTGGGGTTGTAGCTGGTAGTCCTGCTCGAAGCGATGCCATTGTCGAGCAGGTACTGACACAGCTCGTCGCTCATAAAGGAAGAACCCCGGACGCTGTGCACGTAGCTGGGGAAACCGAACAGGGTGAAGACACTATGCAGGGCCCTAATGACTGTGTGGGAGGTCATATCAGGGCATGGAATGGCAAAAGGGAATCGGGAGAACTCGTCGATGATGTTGAGGAAATAAATGTTTTTGTTAGTGGAGGGGAGTGGCCCTTTGAATTCGATCGCAAGTCGTTCAAAGGGCCTAGAAGCCTTGACCAGGTGGGCCCTGTCTGGTCTATAGAAGTGCGGTTTGCACTCTGCACAGATCGGACAGTCCCTGGTGACCGCTTTTACCTCCTCGTTGGAGAAAGGCAGGTTTCGGGCTCTGATGTTGTGGGCGAGCCGGGTGACCCCTGGATGGCAGAGGTCTACGTGGATGGCTTTCAGACGGCTGATCTGCGCGCTGGCTCATGTCCCGCGGGATAGGGCATCCGAGGGCTCGTTGAGCTTCCCCGGTCGATATTTAATATCTTAACTATAGGTGGAGAGTTTAATCCTCCACCGAAGGATTTTATCATTTTTTATTTTGCCCCTTTGCGAGTTGTCAAACATAAAGGCAACCGATCGTTGGTCGGTGATGAGGGTGAAACTCCTACCTGTGAGGTAGTGCCTCCAGTGACGAACAGCCTCCACGATGGCTTGTGCTTCTTTCTCGACTGAGGAGTGTCGGAGTTCTGAAGCGGATAGGGTACGGAAGAAAAATGCAACGGGCCTCCCTGCCTGATTTAAAGTGGCTGCTAGAGCTACCTCTGAGGCGTCGCTCTCAACCTGAAAGGGAGAGGATTCATCCACTGCCCGCATGGCTGCTTTGGCGATGTCCTCCTTGATGCAGCTGAAGGTATGGCGCGCCTCAGCTGACAGGGGAAATCGTGTGGCCTTAAAGAGTGGCCAGGCTTTGTCTGCATATTGAGGGACCCACTGGGCGTAGTATGAGAAGAACTCCAAGCACCGTTTGAGGGCCTTGGGGCACTGAGGGAGGGGGAGTTCTAAGAGGGGGCGCATGCGGTCCGGGTCTGGGCCCAGGACTCCGTTCTCCACGACGTAGCCGAGGATGGCCAGTCTGTTTGTGCGGAAAACGCATTTCTCCTTGTTATAAGTGAGATTTAATTTCTGTGCATTTTGGAGAAAACGGTGGAGGTTGGCGTCGTGGTCCTGCTGGTCATAGCCGCAGATGGTAACACTGTCCAGATACGGAAATGTGGCCCGCAGCCCGTACTGGTCTACCATTCGGTCCATTGCTCGTTGGAACACCGAAAACCCGTTAGTGACGCCGAAGGGAACCCGGAGGAAATGGAAGAGGCGGCCATCGGCCTCGAACGCCGTGTAGTGGCGGTCCTCCGGGCAGATTGGGAGCTGGTGGTATGCAGACTTCAGATCCACCGTGGAAAATAGCCGATATTGGGCGATCTGATTAACCATGTCTGCAATTCTGGGGAGGGGATACGCGTCTAGGAGCGTAAAGCGATTTATGGTCTGGCTATAGTCGGCGACCATGCAAAATTTTTCCCCGGTCTTGACGACCACCACCTGAGCTCTCCAGGGACTATTATTGGCCTCTATGATCCCCTCACTGAGCAGCCTTCGGACCTCCGATCGGATAAAGACCCTATCCTGTAGGTTGTATCGCCTGCTGCTAGTAGCTACTGGTTTGCAATCTGGAGTGAGATTGGCGAAGAGAGGAGGGGGGGAGATGCGCAGCGTGGCTAGGCTGCAGATAGTGAGTGGGGGCAGGAGCCCGCCGAAGCTGAGGGTGAGGCTCTTGAGGTTGCACTGGAAATCCAGGCCTAATAAGAGTTGCGCGCAGGGGTCGGGCAGGACCCTATATTCACCACAAGTATATTTGCCGTAATGTGCACAGGATAATATATAGTAGGCATCTGTTTGTGCCAGAGAGCCAATTCCGGAGGGCAATCCTCGAATGGTCTGGTGCCGGTGTTGCTCCTTGCTTCTCCCGGGCAGATTTTGCCGCTTTTGTCTTCTTGTGCACACTACCGCTTCAGCCGGCCCTCCTGTCCTCCGCCTGTATTCTCCTTTTTCTCTGTTCCTGTGGATGTCAAATTAGTTAACGTTTCCCTGCACGTACCTCCCTGGCTCTCCTCTGTTGTTCCCTGACTCTTCCCTCCTCCCCGCCCATCCCCCCCCTTGTGGTTCGCCTTTCCTTCCTCATAGATTAGCTGCCCACCCCCCTTCTCCCGGTCTATCTCTCCCTCTCATGCTTTGGCTGTTTCCCCTGGTTCCTGGCTACCTCGCTATTCTTCTGCTTGTTCGTTGGCCACAAACAGGTCCCGGAACAATTGGGTGAATGGCTCCCACGTTCTGTGGAAGCCGTCGTCTGACCCTCGGATGGCGAATTTGATTTTCTCCATTTGGAGAGATTCCGAGAGGTCGGACAGCCAGTCTGCAGCTTTGGGTGATGCTGCTGGCCAACAGGATTCTACGGCGGGCGATCAGGGAGGCAAAGGCAAGGGCGTCTGAAACCCCGAAGACCGGCACTTTCGGGCATGGCTCCACCCTCACCCCCACCACTTTGGACATTGCCTCGAAGAAGGCAGTCCAGTACTCCACAAGCCTGGGGCAAGACCAGAACATGTGGGGATGGTTGGCCGGGCCTCCTTGGCACCGTTCACATCTATCCTCCACCTCTGGGAAGAACCTACCCTTACGAGTTCTTATTAAGTGGGCTCTATGTACCACTTTTAGCTGCGTCAGGCTGAGCCTTGCGCAGGTGGAGGTGGAGTTGACCCTATGCAGTGCTTCGCTCCAGAGTGCCCACCCTATTTCGATCCCCAGGTCCTCCTCCCATTTCAATCTTGTTGCGTCCAGTACGGTGTTGACCCCTTCTACCGTCGGTCGTACAGGTCGCTACAGTTTCCTCTCTCTAATATGTTTGCGCCAGTAACTCTTCCAGTAATGTCTGTCGTGGTGGTTGTGGGTAAGTCATTGTCTTCTTTCGTAGGAAGTTTCTGAGCTGCAGATATCTTAGCTCATTCCCCCTGGCTAGCTGGAATTTCTGTCAGTTCGTCCAGTGTTGCGACCCTGCCATCGGTGTATAGGTCAGTGTCCCCCCGTCCTGCCTCCACCTTTTGAAGGTGGCGTCAGTCAGTACTGGTGTGAGCCTATGGTTGTTGCAGATGGGAGCTTTGTCCGACATTTTGGTTATGCCAAATTGGTGCCGTAGTTCATTCCAGGACTGGAGAGTGGCTATCACCTCCGGGCTGCTGGAGTGTTTTTTGGGTGGGGATGTAAGTGCCGCTATGGCGAGGGCCCTGAGGGAGGTCCCCTTACAGGAGGCCTCTTCCGCGCGCACCTACTCGGCTTCTGGCTCCCTGATCCATCCCCTTATTCGCTGGCCGTCGCCGCCCAGTGGTAAAATTGTAGGTTTTGTTTTTTGTAAGACCTTCTTTGGGATCCTACCATTCTTCCCAACCCCCCCCCTTCCATTCGAACGGCATGATTAGTTTGTCTAATGCTTTGAAAAAGGCCTTGGGAATGTAGATCACGATGGATCTGAATAGGAAGAGGTACCTGGGCAGCACGTTCATTTTGATCGTCTGGACTCTCCCCGCGAGGGAGTGTGAGAGTGTGTTCCATCTTTGCAGGTCCTTTTTTACTTCCTCTGTCAGACTGGTGAGGTTCCATTTATGGATCCCTTTCCAGCCATGGACTATTTGGATCCCCAGGTAGCGGAATTTGAGTCGGGCTTGTTTAAACAGAAATCCCGTTAGTGCTGCTTGTGGGTGTACTGGGAAGGTCGCGCTTTTGCTCATGTTGAGTTTGTAGCCCGAGAAGGCACCAAACTCTTTCAGGAGCGCGATGATTCCGTCCATGCTGCTCTGTGGGTCCGAAATGTAGAGGAGCAGGTCATCTGCATAGAGTGAGACTCTGTGCTCTCTGCCGCCCCTTTGGATCCCCCTCCAGCCTTTTGCCGCACTCAGCGCAATTGCTAGTGGCTCGATCGCTAGGACGAACAGCAGCGGGGACAGTGGGCATCCTTGTCTGGTGCCCCTTTGCAGCTGGATGTATTGGGATTTGGTGTTGTTTGTCCGTACGCTCGCCATGGGAACGTTGTATAGGGGTTTTACCCAGGAGATGAATCCTGTTCCAAGCCCGAACCGCACCAGTACCTCTATGAGGTATTTCCATTCGACTCTGTCGAAGGCCTTTTCTGCGTCTAGGGCGACGATCACCTCCGGTGTTCGCTCCCCGGAGGGGGTCATTATCACGTTCAGCCGGTGCCTGATGTTGGAGGTAAGCTGTCTACCTTTGACGAAGCCCGTCTGGTCCTCTGCGACCACGTCTGGCACGCAGTCTTCTGGCCTTTTGGCTAGAATCTTGGCCAGTATTTTGGTATCTGCGTTCAGCAGTGAGATGGGTCTGTATGACCCCCATTCCGTTGGGTCTTTATCTTTATTAGGTATCAGCGAGATTGAGGCCTGTGCTAGTGTGGGTGGTAGTGTGGCTTGTGAATATTTTTACTTCTTGTAACTTGTTAATGAGATTTTTGCTGACAAATCATCTCTCGAGAAATGTTCTGTTCATGACATATATAGGGCAGCACGGTAGCATGGTGGTTAGCATAAATGCTTCACAGCTCCAGGGTCCCAGGTTCGGTTCCCGGCTGGGTCACTGTCTGTGCGGAGTCTGCACGTCCTCCCCGTGTGTGCGTGGGTTTCCTCCGGGTGCTCCGGTTTCCTCCCACAGTCCAAAGATGTGCGGGTTAGGTGGATTGGCCATGCTAAATTGCCCGTAGTGTCCTAAAAGTAAGGTTAAGGGGGGGGGGGTTGTTGGGTTACGGGTATAGGGTGGATACGTGGGTTTGAGTAGGGTGATCATTGCTCGGCACAACATCGAGGGCCGAAGGGCCTGTTCTGTGCTGTACTGTTCTATGTTCTATGACAAATATGCATGCCTGGTTTTAAGAAAAAAAATTAATGCAAATATATTAACTATTTTCATTTTGAATTTATATACATAATTAGAGGGAGGACATCATCAGAATGATAAAAGAAATTTGTGGTGAGTTATTTGTTATCTATTGTAAACTAATCATTTTGTTATCACAGTGCTATCTATCCTAAGACTGTATAGCTGGTAAAATCATGTAATGAAGAAAAATTTTGATCCAGATTTCACTGCCTAAATATTCAAATCTGGAAGGAGAATACATTAAAAAAAAACATTTTTTGTGTTCCTTCAAATATTTTTAACTGTTATAATGATAAATAAATTCAATGCATTGTCAATTTTACAATTCAAATTGTTACATTTCTTTCAACAATGACAAAGTTCGCACGGGAGTTGTTCAGTGCAAACATTAATCTGTTATTTCTAGTGCACCACTTAAATTATCAAAAAATGTAGTTTACTTCTTTAATATTGTAAATATACATTTTGATATACTGATGGTATTTAAACATGAATAGATACTATTTAATTAATGTACTATTTCAATTATTTTTCTTAACAGGTTGTGGAATTAAATGTAAAGAAAGGCCAATGGAACTTGTCTTTGTGATTGATAGCTCAGAGAGCGTGGGACCTGATAACTTCGAAATTATAAAAGATTTTGTCACTGCACTCGTTGACAAAGTGACGGTTGGTAGAAATGCCACCCGAATTGGTCTTGTCCTGTACAGCTTGGAAGTACGATTAGAATTTGGTCTCAGTCGATACTTGACACAACAAGATGTCAAACAGGCAATTAGGAAAATGTTGTACATGGGAGAAGGCACGCACACAGGAACCGCCATCCGCAAAGCAACACAGGAGGGATTCTATGGAGCTCGGCCTGGTGTGAAGAAAGTTGCTATAGTATTAACAGATGGACAGGCAGACAGAAGGGAGACTGTTAAACTGGATGTTGCTGTGCGCGAGGCTCATGCTGCAAACATTGAAATGTTTGCAATTGGTATTGTAAATACCACAGACCCAACTCAAGCTGAATTCTTACGTGAACTGAACCTAATTGCTTCAGATCCAGATGCTGAGCACATGTACCTCATTGATGATTTCAACACTCTTGCAGGTTAGCGTCATGTCTGTTGGATCATCACTTGATGTTTTTTCCAACTATAAGGGCGTTGAGGACAAAATTTTACTATGTTACAATTACTGCTTAGCTATAAAATTCAGCATTAATCATACTAGTATTAGATCTCCAAACTGGAGATCAAGCTTCAACTTCAGTCTCCATTGTAATAGTTATTATAGGGCATCATTTTGCTCATCTTTGCCAAGTCAGGACTTTGCATTTACAAAATTTAGGTACCTTTTAGATCACTTGAAAACATCTCCTAATGCTCAACCATGGAGTGGTATCTGTAGAAAGGTAAAAAGATTGCATGATCTTCACTTCCAACTATTGAGAATAATCACGTTGGAGGGGGATAAGTTGGGCAAAGCAAGGAGGAGAAATTATGATATATTTAATAAGGGTACGGAGAGTCTATACCGAGTAAAATAAGAACAATGTTTAATTTACACAAACAATACATAGACTATCCAGTAGACCCCTACCGGGTTCTTGGTGCCTTACTGGCTGACCTTATATACACTGGGTAATTGAGATACCCCACCCCTAGCAGGGGAGCTTGTACTCAGCAAGGAGCATAGAAAAGAAAAGCATTCCTTCTCTATAGGTCCTGTATATGATTTTACAGTACAGAACAGTTAGATTTATAAAAATATATTAACTGTTAATATATTTACCCTTTCATAACTATTACACAAAGCTTTGAATGTTATTAAAATGGTAGTTTTAAAAATTCACTGAATGAGTTAGCTTAATAATGGGTGGGATAATTGCTAAGTTTATTTTTCTCCTCAGAGAGCAGAAAACTGAATGGGCAGTTATCCCAATAATTGTGTATCCTCCAATTGCCTAGACATCGTGTATTGTGGCACTTGCTGATTATAGCTGGCTGTGCTGACTGAAAGGGATTGTTACAGGGTTAGGTGGCTTTCATGGAAATAAGGAGAATGCAATGTGAATTGCAAGAAAAAAATAATAGTTTTTCTTTTCTCCCATTTTTAGCTCTGGAGTTGAAATTGGTCAGACAGTTCTGTGAAGATGAAAATGGTGCATTGATATACAATCGAATTAGAAATGGAGTAATAACAAGCAGAAGTCCATTATATTCAGTTCCTAGTTCTACACATACCAGAAACGAAATTGAATCAAGTTCTGCGAAACCTAGGCAAACAATTGTATCTGGAAAGATTAAAGTAACTGCACAAGTGAAGCCATCTCCATCTGGATCCATCACTGTAGGAAAAAGTTCAAAGGTCAGTGAACAGGTACCAATTGGTCTTGTCAATTCTGCATTAAAATGTAGTTCATATTGTTGTACATTATTCGCCAGCATGCCTCTGTTTCAAAAGTGGAGTTGTCTATGTTTTGAATGTATTGAGTCAAATCTAAAAACTTAAGTCAGCAGAGATTGAGGATAAAAGATTTTGAAAATGATTAGTGGAATTATCACCAATAATAATTTTGATTTATTTTGTTTTAACATAGACATAGAAAATAGGAACAAGGGGCAGAATTCGCCTGGGGCCGGCGTCAGTCCCACCCCCGCCGTGTCCCGAATTCTCCGCAACCCGGGAATTGCGCCACACCAGTCGGCGGGCCCCCCAGTCGGCAGGCCCCCCACAGCGATTCCCGGCCCGCGATGGGCCGAAGTCCCGCCGCTGACATGCTTTTCCCGCCGGCGTGGATTAAACCACCTCTGGTGCCGGTGGGATTGGTGGCGCTGGGGTCCTGGGGGGGCGCAGGGCGATCTGGCCCTGGGGGGTGCCCCCACTGTGGCCTGGCCCGCAATCGGGGCCTACCGATCGGCGGGCGGGCCTGTGCCGTGGGGGCACACTTTTTCTTCCGCCCGCCATGGCCTTCACCATGGCGGGGGCGGAAGAGACCCCCTCCCCTGCGCATGCACCTGCATGATGTCAGCAGCCACTGACACACCGGCGCATGCACGGACCTCCGCCAGCCGGTGAAGGGCTTTCGGCCCCAGCTGGCGAGGCGCCAAAGGCCGTTCGCGCCGGCTGGCGGAGCGGGAGCCACTCTGGCGTGGGCCTAGCACCTAAAGGTGCGGAGAATTCCGCACCTTTTGGGAGGCCCGATGCCGGAGTGGTTCACGCCACTCCGTCCCGCCGGGACCCCCCGCCCCGGAGGACCCCGGCCAAGAGGAGGCCATTCAGCATTTTGAGCTGACTCCATCATTCAGTAGGATCATGGCTGATCATCCAACTCTGCAACCCGTTCCTGCTTCCCGCAAACCCCCAACCCCTAACATCCTTTGATCCCTTCAGTCCCAAGACGCATACAGGGCCGGCTCAAGGCACCGGCAACTCGGGCAGTCGCCCGGGGCGCCATGTGCTAGGGGGCGCCAGACTCGGGTCCCGCGCATGCGCAGTTGGGCCGGTGCCAACCAGCGCATGCGCGGTGGCCGCCCTCCCCCACGGCGGCCCCCCCGCTCGGTCCGCTCCCCCTCGGTCCCCCCCGCCCCCTCCTCGGGTCCGCCCTCCCCGCCCCGCCCTCGGTCCGCCCCCCTCGGTCCGCCCCGCCCTCGGTCCGCCCCCCCCCGCTCCCCCCTCGGGTCCGCTCCCCCCTCGGGTCCGCCCCCCCCCCCCCGCTCCCCCCTCGGGTCCGCCCCCCCCCCGTTCCCCCCTCGGGTCCGCCCCCCCCCCCCCCGCTCCCCCTCGGGTCCACCCCCCCCCCCCCCCCGCCCCGCTCCCCCCTCGGGTCCGCCTCCCCCCTCGGGTCCCCCCCCCTCGGCCCCGCCTCCCCCTCGGCCCCGCCCCCCCCGCCTCCCCCTCGGCCCCGCCCCCCCCCGCCTCCCCCTCGCCCCCCCCCCCCCCCCCCCCCCCCCCCCCCCCCCCCCCCCCCCCCGCCTCCCCCTCGGCCCCGCCCCCCCAAGAGCGCAGAAGTTCAGCTTGCCCGGGGCGCCAGCAACCCTAGGGCCGGCGCTGGACGCATATCTAACTCCTTCTTGAAAACATAAAAGTTTTGGCTTCAACTACTTTCTATGGTAGAGAATTAAACAGGCTCCCCACTTTCTGGGTGAAGAAATTTCTCCTCATCTGAGTCTTAAATGGTCTACCCCGTAACCTCCGACAGTGACCCTTGGTTCTGGACTACCCTACCATCAGGAACATCCTTCCTGCATCGACCCTGTCTAGTCCTGTTGGAATTTTATAGGTTCCTATGACTCCAGCGAATACAATCCTAACTGACTCAATCTCTCCTCTTACGTCAGTCCCACCATCCCAGGAATTAATCTCGTAAACGAGGTGGGCACTGCCAAGGGAAGGGACCTGAAAGGGGGCGTGGCCTTAAGGAGCACCCCATAATGGAGTGTCGCTCACCTGCGGGGCAGTGTGGCAGAGGGCTGCTGACGTTGATACCGGTGATTGTTTTAAGGGGGGTGCCTGATGCCAGGTAGAAGTGGCGGAGCCTGAAGGAACACCCTTTGAGAGAGCCCCAGTGCCAGTGATCCTCCGGGGGGATGGGGGACCTTGATATCATTTAGAGTTTGGGGCACAGTAAGTGTGGCTGGATTGCGTTGTGGATTGCACCTAACCCACCCAGAGGGAACCTCAACTTGTTTCCCGCTGGAGATCACACTTAGAAATGTTTGGGGAGAATTCCGCCCACTATTTAATTTTCCTTGTAAGCCTTGGTTTGGCCACCTTTCCTGTTTTATTTTTGTGCAAGACAGGAATGAACAATTGTGGCAGTTCACCCATGCCTCTTTGAATGTTTGCCATTGCCTATCTACCATCACTGTCATTTCCTTCACAAACACAATCTGTTGTTGATGTTTCATATCATGCAGGTGAACCAAAGTCCAGAAGCACATGATAGGAAGAAAGAAGACACAAAACTTGTAACCTCATCATCTCAGTCAAAGGGCAGTAGCTCTCTTTCAATCAATAAACAAGTTCCAGATCTACATTCACAATCTGTTAAGCCAGTGACAGAATCCACATTGCCAGTATCCTCAACATTACAAATTCCAGTTTCGGGTAAGATCTTAATTTGTGCATAAATTATGATGATTTAAGTCTGTTAACTAGAGTGGTCAAGTACCACGGTACATTAGAATGCAGCAGAAGAAGTGGGTATGAATTTCAGATTTGATTACTAGAATAATTGAAGGATACTGGTTTAATTAAACTGGGATAGCGTCAAAGAACTTTAGTAAAATATTGTAAACATTCAGCTTCACTTACAAGATGTTAAATGGCACAAAGAAGTCTGGATGAGTATTGCAATTTGAAGATATATTTGAGATTGGGCGTTGTTATCCCAGTGAAGATGGGGTAGTTTTTCTACACCAGAAAAATGTGTGAGAAACGTATAACTTTTTCCTTCGACTAATACCCTGGGGGGTGATACTACAAATAAAATGCTAACAACTTTATCTTGAGAAAAGTCACTGCACTTCATATAATTCTGGGAAGTGGCGAGGCCTTTATGGCAAGTCAATCTTTAACAGTAGATGGGAAAGTTATATAGTGCCCTTAATGCTAATTAACTTATTTGAATTTTATGAAACATTATGAGCCGGATTTTCCATCCCCGCCATTGCATGTTTTCCAGCTGCAGAGGCACCTCGCCATTGGCCGGAAGTGGGATCTTCCAATCCTGCTGGCAGGAAGGGCCGGAAAAACCCAGCCTGTGATTCCAAATATAAAATCTACAATAAATTTTCATTGCCAAATTATATTTCAATATAATGCAGATTTCAATTATTTTGGTCAATGAATTCTTAAAGCCGACCTACTTTTCAACTTATGATGCAAATATGTTAATTCCATTTTTTCTAGACCCTCTCTGTCAACTGCGTTTAGACCAAGGGACATGCCGTGATTATATAATTAAATGGTATTATGACAAACAAGCAAATGCTTGTGCACAATTTTGGTATGGTGGCTGCAGAGGAAATGCTAATCGCTTTGACACTGAAGACAAGTGCAGGAAGACCTGTGTAATTTCCAGTGCAGGTATGATCTTTAATCTTTAAATTACATTTCGGGACGCGACATGGCTGGTAGATGCCAGGAGAGGCGTCCTCCGGAATTTACCTGGCTCGCCACGCCTTGCAAGATCGAACGGGATCTCGTGAGAGGTCGCGAGCTGGATCCCGGCAATTGTGGGCACGATCAGTATTTGGAAAAACTGCATAATAGAGGGAACAGCTAATCTCACTCTAACATGCGCTCGCCTGATCTACCCGAGGATTTGGCATCTAACCCCTTTGCCTCGAGACCTTAGGCAAACGCTGTTCAGTACTTGTCCTCACAAACAGGGAGCAGGTGGGATAGCACTAGGGGGGAGTCTCCAAGGGGATGGGGGGCCCTCTGGTAGTTGGCATTTGGGCAAGATGGCATCTGGGAACCCTGCCAGTGCCATCTGGTGCCAGCCTGGGGTCATAGAAATAATAGAACCCTACAGTGCAGAAGGAGGGCATTTGGCCCATTGAGTCTGCACTGGCCCTCTGAAACAGCGCCCTTACTAGGCCCAAACCCCACACTATCCCCATAACTCCACCTAGGGCTAATTTATCATAGCCAATTCACCTAGCCTGCACATCTTTGGACTGTGGGAGAAAACCGGAGCACCCAGACGAAACCCACGCAGACACGGGGGGGAATGTTTTGAGGTCATAATTTGAGGATAAGGAGTAATCCTTTTAGGACTGAGGGGAGGAGGATTTTCTTCACCCAGAGATTGGTAAATCTGTGTAATTCACTACCATAGAAAGTAATTTAGGCCAAAATGTGTAATTTCAGGAAGGAATTCGGCATACCGCTTGGGGCTAAAGGAATGAAGATATATGGGGGCAAGGCGGGATCAGGGTTATTGAATTTGATGATCAGCCATGATCATAATGAGCAGGCTTGAAGGCTGAATGACCTCCTCCTGCTTCTATTTTCTATGTATATTTATAAGGGTAATCCCAAAGGAATAAGGATAGCTGGCAGCACGGTGGCGCAGTAGTTAGCACTGCTGCCTCATGGCGCGAGGTCCCAGGTTCGATCCCGGCTCTGGGTCACTGTCCGTGTGGAGTTTGCACATTGTCCCCATGTTTGCGTGGGTTTCACCCCACAACCCAAAGATGTGCAGGTTAGGTGGATTGGCCACGCTAAATTGCCCCTTAATTGAAAGAAATGAATTGGGTACTCTAAATTTTTTAAAAAAGGAATGAGGACAGCATTGTCTGGAGTGCACTGGGAAAGGTGTTTAGCAGAAAAGACGTTTGATCAACGATGCTAGATCTTTATGAAAATAATTCATGACTCACAAAAATTTGCTGAGATAGACAGATATTTAATCAGTAAAGGAATCAAGAATTATAGGGATACGGCGGGAATATGTTTTTTCTTTATTCGTTCATGGAAGTGGACGCTGCTGCTAGGCCAGCATTTGTGGGCATTTAAGAGTCAACAACATTGCTGTGGGTCTGGAGTCACATGTAGGCCAGGCTCCCTAAAGGACATTAATGAACCAGATGGGTTTTTACAACAATTGACAATGGTCGCCATTGGACTTTACCCTGGGCCTCTGGATCACTAGTCCAGTGACAATACCACTACGCCACTGCCTCCCCATGTGGAGTTGAGGATTATACATTCAGATCAGTCATGATCTCACTGAATAGCAGAACAAGCTTGATGGGTTTGAATTGCCTATTTCTACTTATGGGCTTAATGCAAATAACATTAGGAATAAAGTTACAAAATTCAAATTATGCAGATAATGAAAATTAGCCTGACATACAAAATCTTCAATCAGAGGGTGGTGAATCTTTGGAATTCTCTACCCCAGAAAGCTGTGGAGGCTCAGTCATTGATTATGTTCAAAGCGGGTTTTGATAGATTTCTAGATACCAATAGTGTGAAGGAATACAGGAAAAGTGCAGGAAGATGGTGGTGAAGTAGAAGATCAGCCATGAGCTAGTTAAATGGCAGAGGAGGCTCAAGAAGCCAAATGACTGATTCCTGCTCCTGTGTTCCTACCATACGTTTCGATACTTAAATTATAACTATAGGCAGATAGAAATCAGTGCTAGTTTAATGAGATTCTATTTTTTAGAATTTGTGCCATTGAAGTGCTGTCAAAGCACTGTGTAGCAATATATTTGATGTAAGTAGAGGATGTACAACACGACTGAATGGTTTGGGAAACATTTCTAGTAATGTTAGCCTGTGCATTAGGTTGGCCAATAATAATTCATCATTCCCTAATATATTGCCTCTTTGTTTTCAATTCTATATTTATAAGAACACGTGTATTTATTTTTTAAGAAACCTTTTTCTTAGAAATAAAAAAATATTTTTAGCTCCACACACTGTTGTTTGTACATCAGTTCTCGGTGACATAATGTTTTCCATGTATGTGCAGGCCATTGATCAGGCTAGACAGTGTGTAAGGGAACTGAGTATCAAATAGGATTGGATGGAGTGGTTCCATGGAACTTCAAAGAGATTGAGCAAGTTACAAAAAAGAAAAGGTCTAATGGAAATGGGGAGAAAAATAGATGGCATTGTGTGACAAAAGGGCAGAAAAAAATAGTGAAGCTAAGGCAGAAAAGAAAACAAAGTGGGCAAATGAAAAACAAAAAACCGTAAGTAAATATTTTCTCTCACACCAGTATCTGCACTAAAGTTCCAAAACATTCCAGCAATTGTGTCCAAGACACAGCCAAATGCATGGAGCAGAATTTGAAGCTTCCCTAGGCAGGATAGCAGGCAGGGTTCATAAGCTCATAAGATATAGGAGCAGAATTTGACCATTTGGCCCATCGAGTCTGCTCCGCCATTCGATCATGGCTGATCTCATCCTGGCCTTAACTCCACCGTCCTGCACGTTCTCCATAACCCTTCAATCCATTATCAATTAAAAATCTGTCTAACTCCTCCTTAAATTTACTCACTGTCCCAGTATCTACCACACTCTGGAGTAGTGAATTCCACAGATTCACAATCCTTTGGGAGAAGTAGTTTCTCCTCAACTCTGCTTAAATTTGCTACCTCTTATCCTAAGACTATGACCTCTCGTTATAGAATGCCCCATAAGAGGAAGCATCTGCTCCACATATACTTTATCCATTCCTTTTGGGGAGAGTTGGAGGAGCTGATGCACTAAACTTGGGTGCAATGACACCTACCTATACCTGCTGCAATTTTACTAGCGGCAGGGAAGACATCAGGCAGCCCACTCACCCCCATGGGCCAATTGAGGCCCTTGAGTGGCCAATTAATGGCTGCTTATGGGCTTCCTGCTGCCATCACTGGGATTTTCCTGATTTCATGGGAAGCTGGTACCAAGTATCCAGCCCAACAGTTGAAACCCAGCAGACTGTTAGACATGCAAGAGACTTGCTTCCTTTTTGAGCCTCCTGTGCCCATCAGATGACCCCCCCCCCCCCAATGTATTCCCTACAGTGTTCCCCCTCCCCCATTCCTTGTCCACACTAACCATCCCCATGACCCTTGCAGTGGCCTGTAAGTTTTCGCCAGAGAAACCCTGGACTTGTATTCCTCCAAGCTCCATGGTGTCTCCTCTACAGGGAACTGCAAGCAGTCCCAGTAGTGGCCACTGCTTCTGTTGGCACTGCTGGGCCAAGAAAGCTGTTAACCTGTGATTGGCTATTAGCTCTTGGAGTCGGGTCTTCCTCCCCGATGGGGGTGAAAGTGCCCATCAACCAAACAGCTGTCTATTGGCTGTGCAGCAAGCCAGCCAATAGGGGCAGGCTGGCTTCAGACCTTTTAGGCCAGGAGGCAGAGATCCCGCCTGCAACAAAAAATTCAGTGAGTAATTTTGCAAATACTTTGCGTCAGGAGATTAAATGGGCCGGATGAGGAACTAACTGTGTGGCACAGCGGGTTAGCATCTTGGGAACCTGGATTTGACTCCAGCTCAGGCTGATGCATTAAAAATCTTGGGCTGGATTCTACGTTTGGGAGACATTGAGCTAGATTCTCAGTTTCAATAGCTAAGTGTGCCAGCTGAAACGGAGAATTCGCGAGTGTTTTACGACGTCAAAATCGGAGCTGAACTCTCACCGATTCGGGACCAGTGAGGGGTTGGCAGTGGTGCTGGGTAAAATCCCCAGCTCCCGCACCAAAACCAGTTGGAGAATGGCTGGGTCCATGGTCCCGCATGCGTATGGCGACGATCTGCAGCGATCACGCCGAACACGGCGCTGGCCGTGTGCGGACCCAGCCCGACAAACACGGCCCCCCTGACCAACCCCTTCCAGTCCCCTCAGCCCTTGCGGAAGGCCCCCGGCCAGCAGCATAGCTCCCGGCCGACTGTGGCCGCGCTGGACACAGTCCGCAGCCACCAGTCTGGGTTTCCGACTGCTCAGACCACATGTCAACTGCACGGTCGGGGACTCGGCCCATCGGTGTGGAGCATCACAGGAGGGCCGATGACCCGCCATTGCCATTTCAGAGAGGGCGGAGACTCGAAAACCAGCGTCAAACTGGTGCCAGCCTCGTTTGGGCGTCAGAAGGGATTCTCCACTCAATCGGCGATTACGATATTGGCGTCGGGCAGCGGAGAATCCCGCCCTATGTTCTCCCACCGGAGTTGAATTGCACCAGTTTTACGATCCTCTTGGGCCGTAAAGCGGGATACAGTTCACTGTTCCACGCCATATAAATTTATGCATGGCATGGAATACAAGTAATTACCAGGGAACCTCGCTATCGGGCCGCCATCTTGAACCTTGATCACACTGCCAGCATGGGGGCGGAGCATCGTGTTCGGATCGGTGCCTGCCGCTGATCCTATTTTCTCCCGAAGCCTGATTTCCCTGTCCCATCGGGGAACGCATTCCAGGCGTCCTGTAACGGAGAATCCCACCCATTTCTCTTCTTCTGTAAGGCTCCAATACAAAATATGTTTATTAACTCTTAACCCAATTCTAATTGTTGGTTTTCCATATGATAAAAGCAATCAAAATTTAGTCAAAAGCAAAATACAGTGGATGCTGTTCACCTGAAATTAAAAGAAGAAAATGATGGAAATACTCAACAGATCATCGAATCCCTACAGTGCAGAAGGAGGCCATTCGGCCCATCCAGTCTGCACCAACCCTCTGAAGAGCAACCTCCCTAGACCCACTCCCCTGCCCTATCCCCATAACCCCACCTAACCCTCACATCTTTGAACACTAAGAGGCAATTTTAGCATGGCCAATCCACCCAACCTGCATATCTTTGGACTGTGGGAGGAAACTGGAGCACCCGGAGGAAACCCACAGAGACCCAGGGAGAACGTGCAAACTCTTGCAACATTTGTGAGAGAGGAACCGCATTAATGTCTCAAGTCAGTGATATTTTATCAGATCTCTTAAATTTAGCTGTCTCATGAGAGAAGCTACAAGGATGGCACTTGTGTGAAATGGAGTCTATTGTATTTGGATGCCGTTCCCCTGTTTGAGTCTAAGTCATTTTGTTGGGACAGACTAGACTGAGCTTTCTTTTATCTGAACTGATTTCTGAGCGGTTGATGGGAGCACTGGAAGCTTCAATAAAGCATTCCAATCACAGTGCTATTATCTGTCTTTTTGAAATAAAAATGTGAAGGAGCCCACGATGAAACAGATTGTACATAATCCTGAAAAGCAGTGAACTTGCGGGGCCAAATTGAATTTCTTCTTTTCACGCTTCCATATATGTATGTTGTTTGGAAAGATAACGGTTAAGTTATTTTAGAAGGTAACCTATAATGCTCCCTGTAAAATGTTGTTATTGTCCAAGGAACATGTGCTTTAACTTTACTGCTTCTTGTGCAGCCGCACTGCAGGTGTTTAAAATTTAATAAACCCTGTATGGTTCTTTCTAGGTTGCTGTGCGGCCAAGCATGTGCACAGTTCGGCATGAACAGTGATACCCCCATGCTGTTTCAATGTTCCAAAAGGATTACATTCTGTTTTGATGCCATTTGGGATTACCAGTGTTTTGCTTTATGGGGCGGAATTCTCCCCCCCCCCCCAAAAAGCTGGGAGGAAGAATCGCCTGGGGGCCGAGCGAGTCCCGCCATGCCACCCCGCACCCGCACGCGATTCTCCCAACCCCCCTCCCCCCCAAGCCAACATGGCGAGAATCACAGCTGGCCGCTCGGAGAATCGTCGCTCGCCATTTGCAAAAGGCGAGCGGCGATTCTCCGGCCCGGATGGGCTGAGCGGCCGCCCAAACACGACAGGTTCTCGCCAGCGCCGTCCACACCTGGTCGCTGCCGGCGGGAACTGCACGGGAACGCTGGGGGGGGGGGCTGTGGGTGGGGGGAGGGGGGTTCCTACACCGGGGGGCCTCCAATGGGGTCTGGCCCGCGATTGGGGCCCACCGATCGGCGGGCCGACCTCTCTAAAGGAGGACCTCCTTTACTCCGCCGCCCCGCAAGATCCATCCGCCATCTTCTTGCGGGGCGGCTTCGGGGAGGACGGCAACCGCGCATGCGCGGGTTGGCGCCAACCTGCGGATGCAAGGGTGACTTCATTTACGCGGCGCCACTTTTCATGCGGTGCCAAGGCCCAGTGTAAAATACGCAACGCCGCTCCTAGCCCCCCGAGGGTGGGAGAATAGGGGGCTGGGAGCTGCCTCTGACGCCGGAGTGAAACACTCCGGTTTTCACTCCGGCGTCAGGACTTTATCTCCATTTCGGAGAATCGCGCCCAAGGCATTAAAAATTACTATACATGAAATAGTTTACACTTTAATAATTTTGGCCCCTTTGGAGGGATGGTTGTGGCTCAGTTGGTAGCACCCGTGCTGAGGCTTCATCTCCCTATTCAGGTGGATGTAAAAGATCTCATGGCACTATTTTGAAGAAGAGCAGAGGAATTAGTCATGGTGTCCTGACCAATATTAGAACGTGAATCAACATCATAAAAATGGATTATCTGATCATTATCTGTGGTGACTGTCCCTTTAAGGGCAACACATTGTTGTAAGGGACACCCGGCCTGGGTGACCAATCGGGATTCAAGTTTGGAATAACCTCAGGGGGAGGAGTTCTAATAGGCAGAGGTAGTTTCGAGCTAGCTGTAAACATGCTGCTGCTCTTGAAGATCACTCATTAAATCCCTTTTGGTCACTAATGAAGTCTCGGAAAGTGCATCATTGCATTATCACCATAGCTATTTATGGGGGTTTGCTGAGCGCGTGTTGCCTGCTGCATTTCCCACATTACAGCAATGACTGCACTTCAAATGTTTGGAGGTATCCAGTGGCCGTGTAAAGCGCTGTACAAATGCAAATCTGTTTTCTTTTAACAACAGAATCCTGATGTGGATCCCAGGAAGATTATATTTCAGCGAATCCTAATGAGATACTGGAAACATAAAGAAATCAATTGTTGGTGCATTTGATACATTATGAATAATATTTTAATATTTTGGTAACTTCATAAAATTCAATTTGTATAAAGATGTTAATACAGATACTTACCCTTTTTTTTGTTAATTTGTCTATATAAATGCAATTCTCAGGGGGAAATGGAAGATAGAAGTATTATACAGCATGTCTGAAAGACTTTCCTCGCGATAATTGCAGATCAAGAATATAGAAAAGATTAGGAAAGATATGTTTGCCTGCTTTGAAGTTTTTGTTCTATCCCATGCCAAAAACATAAATTTGACTATTTGCTGAGAAGGAGCATTTATGTAGTTACAGCTGGGAAGATGGAATTTGTGCAAGAACTCTAGGCTTGGGATTCTCCAATAATGGGGCTATGTCCCCACACCCGCGAAAACGCAGGCGAGTCTCTCTGGACTTAACCTGGAGAAGGTCCAGGGTGATTCTCCGGTTTCCGGAGGGCTAGCAGTGCCCCGAAGTGCTCCTCGCAGCTCCGGCTGCCGATACGGGGCCCTGCACTGCAGTCGGAGTTCCGACATGCGCACGGCAGCGGCCTGTGTCGGACGCCCCACGCAATTAGGCTGACCCACACCACAGACCGACAGACCGGCACCGAAAACAACCCCCCCCTCCCCAGATCGCGTGCGCCCGCGGATCGATGGCCCCTGATCGGTAGCCTGGCCGTCCTGGAGGCCCCCCCCGCCCCCCCGGTGAATCATCCCCCCCCCCGCTCCCCCACCAGGTCGGCCACGGACTAAGTCAGCAACCGCCATGCCGAGTTCCTGCCAGGTGAAACCATGAGAGAACCACGCCATCAGGAACTCAGTCAGCTGCACTCAGTGAATCGCCGCGGGGGCCTCTTTCAATGGCCGCACGCGATTGCCGGCGATTCTCTGAGATCCGGAGATTGGCGGGAATGGCGTCGGTCCTGATCTCAGGTTTGACGCCCATTCTCCACCCCCGGGTCGAGCTCGATTTCAGCCAGGAGGCTCGGAGAATCCCGCCCTCTAGCTTTATGAACTCTGACTTGTTCCTCGTCAGAAGTGCATAAAATGGTATTGAAATGTCTTTTTGTGTTGTTGCCTGAAGGGAATAGATAGGATAGATGTGGGCAGGCTGTTTCCACTGGCGGGTGAAAGCAGAACTTGGGGGCACAGCCTCAAAATAAGGGGAAGTAGATTTAGGACTGAGTTTAGGAGGAACTTCTTCACCCAAAGGGTTGTGAATCTATGGAATTCCTTGCCCAGTGAAGCAGTAGAGGCTCCTTCACTAAATGTTTTTAAGATAGAGATAGATCGTTTTTTGAAGAATAAAGGGATTAAGGGTTATGGTGTTCGGGCCGGAAAGTGGAGCTGAGTCCACAAAAGATCAGCCATGATCTCATTGAATGGTGGAGCAGGCTCGAGGGGCCAGATGGCCTACTCCTGCTCCTAGTTCTTATGTTATTATGTAAAATCAATGGACTGCTTTTTTCCCCTACTGTGCACTTTCTACAGCTGATGAAATCTTATGAAATCAGTATACTTTGTTAGAGCTTTGTTTAGCTTGCTACAAGTACAGTAATTGGAAACAAACAACAAAAGCAAGTCAACATAACTGATTGCTTTGACTCTTTAATGTGTTAAAGCACCCAAGATCTCCTATAGAAAAATGGGAGATGACACCGTTCGTATGTTCCAGGAGATCTTGGGAACATTGATTTTTTTTTCCAGTCATTGTGATCTGATTTATTAAAAAATGACAAATATTTAATTGTTTTGCTGTGCTTAACATGTGAACCATGAATTTGCAGTTACACCTTTTGATATCTCAAAAATGTACCATAGGTATAATTTTATAAAATAACTATCCACTTTGTTGTCTGTAAAACCTCAGACACTTTGCCAGTTTATTACTCAAACGATTTACCCGGGTGCCTTTCTTTACAAGATAAACAAAGGACAAATACAAATTTATGATTCAACCAAATGTATTATTAAACACAGTCACCCCCCTTAAATTATCCAAAGTAATAATAATCCCAAAATTCTTAATACTACCCGTGCCGATAACCTCAGTCGAGCTGAGTCCAATTCTCTGAGTCTCAGTTGTCTCGGGGCGTCGTCTGCGAAGGTGGGTCTTGCACGCTGCTTCCCTACGGCCTCTGTTCTGTCATTGAATCTTCTCTCCTACCTCGGCGCCGAGTCTTCACTGGAAGGATCTCGGGTGGTTAATCTTTATACCCCTCTTCGTGCCTTGCTAGAAAGTTCTCTGGCCCTCAGCTAATGAAGTTTCGGGACAGGGGTCATAATATGCAATGGTGTTGCCAATTGCAACTCTGCAGGCCCTCAGGAACCCAATCCCAGTCGTCCATTCCTAGGTGTATTGTTTGCATGTAACCTCTCTCCATGTATGCTAACGGCGGGAAAACTGGGTGCCAGAATGTCTAGCTCTATCTGGGCAACCCAAAACAATCGATCCATATGAATAGGACCGATTATCTCCTGATGTGTGATTGACAGGGCAGGTCCAGACATGTCCTGGCAATCTGTCTGTGTTCAGTGTATTTGGACTCGACCAAGTTCGAATTCCCATCAGGTCAGCCTGGAGCAGACTGCAGTTTTCATTTAAAATGTCCAATTCTTAATTGAGAGTGTTCAATTTTATATTGGGCCCAAAACATGGGCCACTGTCTATTTTACTACAACTTTGATTGTATAGTGCTCATTGGAGGACGGTTGTGATACATGCGCTGTTTCTGCTGGTGCTGGGAACAATTAGTTTTTTTGGCTTCTGTGGATTATTTAGATTTGGGAAAAGAGAGTGGGAAACCCAAAATGCTAATTGCCATGGCATCGCCTTCCTGCTCAATGGGTCAGTTGTTGTGCAGTGAGTTAGTTTGTGCTGAGTGAACATCCAGGCTGAAGGGGCTGTGAAGCAACAGTGCTAACCACTGTGCTACCGTGTCGCCAGCACTTGCCATTTGTCAGCCCAAGCCTGGATATTGTCCAAGTCTTTCTGCATTTTGACGTGGACTGCTTCATTATCTGAGGAGTAGCAAATGGTGCTGAACATTGGGCAGTCATCTGCAAAGATCCCCACTTCTGACATTATGATGGAAGGCATTGATGAAGCAGCTGAAGATGGTTGGGCCTAGGACACTACCCTGAGGAACACCTGCAGTGATGTCCTGGAGCTGAGATGCTTGACCTCCAACCACCACAACCATCTTCCTTTGTGCCAGGTATGATTCCAACCAGAGGAGAGTTTTCCCCCTGATTTCCATTGACTCCAGTTTAGCTAGGGCTCCTTGATGGCATACTAGGTCAAATGCTGCCCTGATGTCAAGGGCAGTCACTCTCACCTCACCTGTGACATTTAGCTCTTTTGTCTATGTTTGAACTAAGGCTGTAATGAGGTCAGGAGCTGAGTGACCCTCGCGAACCCAAACTGAGCGTCCGTGAGCAGGTTATTGCCACTAAGTGCCGCTTGATAGCACTGTTGATGACTCCTTCCATCACTTTGCTGTTGATGGAGAGTAGACTGATAGGGCCTTGGGAGAAAGTGGCCGGCATTCTGCGGTTGTTGCGATTCACTTTTCCCGCCTGTGGGTTTCCCGGCGGCATGAGGTGGTTACAATGGGAAATCCCATTGAGAAGAAGTGGGAAGTTGGAATCATGCCATCAGTGAACGGCACGCAGCCACGAAACACGCAACTGGGGTCCAGAGAATCACATCCAGTGTAGAGTCCAAGGTTTGAGAGGCCATGGGAGGAGAGGTACATGATGGAGTGGTGGTTAAACCCAGAGAGCCCATTAAGGACAGAACTGCCTCTCCCACAGCTGGTTAATTCCCAGCAGTAGTGTGGGATGAAGCCCTGAAGTGGGCTTTTATTTGGTTGTCCAATGCCACTCACACCACTGGTAAAATTGCACTCAGGGCAGGGGAAGGCACATATGCAGTGGGCAGCCCACCTGCTGGTTTTTGCATGCCCCCCCCCCCCCCCTTCAAACCTGTCAGTGCGGCAATGTAAAGTCCAGACCAATATTTCAGCTCATTGGCATTTCATCAGAACCCAGTTCATCAGATGATGAGTTGTTCAACTTAAGAGGCTCGGGGTGTAAAGCAGTGGAGAAATCTTGTTGAGAAAACTGCAGCTAGAATTTAATTTATACTGCATAACTCATTACAAAATAAACAATTCTGGTAGAAAACTAAATTTACCCACGAAGTTAGAAATGCTCTCCTCTGGAGGGCAGCACGGTAGAGTAGTGGTGCCGAGATCCCAGGTTCCATCCTGGCTCTGGGTCACTGTCTGTGTGGTGTTTGCACGTTCTCCCCGTGTTTGCGTGGGTTTTGCCCCATAACCCAAATGATGTGCAGGGTAAGGGGATTGGGCACGCTAAATTGCCCCTTAATTAGAAAAAAGGAATTGGGTACTCTAAAATTAAAAAAAGAAGAAATGCTGTCCTCTGGGGCTGAATGCTGCACATTGGGTGCCTTTGCCAGATGCTCCTTTTAAAGAACTGCTTTAAAAGTTCCAAAATAATGACGCAAGAGCCACCCTTGACAGCTGCCTGACTGGTCAACTAATGTTTGATTTTGTCAAACCTTTTACAATGTACCTGCTGTTCCTGAACCTTCTGCTCCAATCTTCAGCTGTTCACAGCATTTTAAATGCTTTACTTCTAATACTGCTGCTCTCCGTTGCATTATTTCCATGTTCTACAGAAGCTGTGCTATTGTTTAAATGACTGGAGGGATAAGCAGACAGAGAACCCTTCTCCAGGCACAGTACAGCCATAAATGGCCCTTTAGATTTTCAGGGCCTTTAATTTCATAATCACGTTATTTAACATATCTTTGTGTTAAAATAAACATGAACAATTTCAAATGACTCAGAAGCTTATACAAGCAACTAAAAGTATGGGTTAATTATTTCAAAACCATGCAATTGAATATTAAAACTGTAATGTATGCAAGAATGATGAACAAGCAAAATAACTAAAACAAATGTTTTATTTCAGCAGTTTTGTGATTGTCACTTAACATTGTTGGCGCGATATGTAGATAAGACAAACTTCTGTCTGTTTTTCTGGAATTATATGCATAGTTCGATGAAGTGTAACTGGCTGTAACATTAAAGCTTATTTAGATACAAGTTAATATGATACATACAATTTCTGGTACATTTGTCTAGGTCAATGAGAGGCAAACAAAAGAAATTTGTTCACTTTAGATTTGTTACTGATAACAGTGTGGTAAAGTCCTTGAAACAAAACAAATTAATCTATAAAATTATTTTATTAAACAATGTGTATCGATGTGCCTTTCTAGTTTGATCATCTTTTTGAAATGATTGACGACAATAATTGTTCAAATTCTGTGAGGTGATGTTGCAATTGTGGCAACCCACGGTATCACAGATTAACATTGAAGAAGGCTTTACAATGAAATCTCAAATATTTTGAAGAGATTTAAAGAATGTTACTGGAACAGTAACTTGAAAATGAATGCTTAGAAGACAGAAGAAAATTGGCAAGCTGGAGGAAGATGAAAAGATAAAATTGAAACCAATTGAACCATTTGATGATCTAACTAGTCAGCTCCTTCAGAAAGAGACTGAAAATGAAAGCACATTCGTGCTGTTTGAACTCTGTTAAGTACATGCTGCAACCTTGAAAATTAATTTTTAATTTTACTATTAAGTTAAACACCACTCCTGCTGTTATATTTTGTCAGATTCTGTTGACTATACTAAATATGAGTTAGTTTTAGAATGATGATTGTAGCTCAATGGTATTAATTGTGGTGTTGATGTAGTTAAATAAAATAGTTTGTAGTCCATTAAGTTTTGTGCCATATCCTTGAGATTTCCTAAGTGTAGTAAGAGTCAATAGAAGATAGCACTTTGTCAGACTTACTAAATCACTGCCTTGGAATTTCTTTAAACAAGTTTGTTTATGTAGGTTTACACACTGAACTCAAATGGTGAGCTGGTTCTCCGTTTCAGAGACTATGTGCTGACGCTGGGACTGAATCGGCAAGGTTCTATGCCCACTGAAGCGCCGCCGTCCCGGAGGAATTCAGGATCCGTTAATGGGCTAGCACCAGCGCCACGTGTAACTAGAGCAATTCCAATGAAAAACGGTGTCCGATTCACCGGGGTCGGGATTGACACTCGAGAAGCTGACAAGCTGCAGCCGCATATAAGCATTCCACTCCCCACACACTGATTCCAGCCAACAAGATGGCAGCCTTTAGAGCAGGACCCTGGTTCACAGTTGCAGAGGTCGACACCTTGCTGGACACCGTGGAGGAGAGGAGGGGCACCCTGTTCCGGCGGGGTGAGAAGGAGGCTAACACTCGCCGCTGTACACCAGGCCTGGGCGCAGGCGGCAGAGGTCATGAGCTCCATGGCCCCACCGCCAGGACCAGACAGCAATGCTGGAACAAACTGCATGACCTCGTCAGGGTGGCCAGAGTGAGTAGCCAGCACCTTGCCACTGGCACCAAACCCCATCCCCCACACCCGTTACCTATCCCCACACTGCTGGGAGAGGATGACACGCCGGAAGTGTGCACATTCCTCACCCTGCACCATATGCCAGCACCCATACCGCCTGCTATGGCCAGGGCCCTGTTCAAAAAGGCCACCCGCTGCCCACCTCCTGTGCTGCCCGCGTCTGACTGCATTTTCTTTCGTGTGTTCCCCCCGTCCGTTCCCCTGCCCCGGAGAAGGAAGCGCACAACCACAGAGAGAGGGAGGAGAAGACTGGAGACGGCCCGCCGGATCTCTGACCCCTCACTGTCGCGGAGCGATGGGCACTGGACTTGGTCGGTAGGCCCGGGGAGAGGTCAGTCTCCAGGCGGACTTTGGGGAACCAAGTGAACCTTCGCCAAGTTGCGGTATCCCTATGGCACAGGAGGCACAAACCCAGCACCACTCCAATCCCAGCAGCCATTACCTCCACACCACTCAAACCCAGCAGCCCATTACCCCCACACCACTCCAATCCCAGCTTCCATTACCTCCACTCCAATCCCAGCAGCCATTACCTCCACACCACTCCAAACCCAGCAGCCCATTACCCCCACACCACTCCAATTCCAGCTTCCATTACCTCCACTCCAATCCCAGCAGCCATTACCTCCACACCACTCCAAACCCAGCAGCCATTACCCCCACACCACTCCAATCCCAGCAGCATTACCCCCACACCACTCCAAACCCCGCAGCCATTACCCCCACACCACTCCAAACCCAGCAGCCATTACCTCCACACCACTCCAAACCCAGCAGCCATTACCCCCACACCACTCCAATCCCAGCAGCCATTACCCCCACATCACTCCAATCCCAGCAGCCATTACCCCCACACCACTCCAAACCCAGCAGCCATTACCCCCACACCACTCCAAACCCAGCAGCCATTACCTCCACACCACTCCACACCCAGCAGCCATTACCCCCACACCACTCCAATCCCAGCAGCCATTACCCCCACATCACTCCAATCCCAGCAGCCATTACCCCCACACCACTCCAATCCCAGCAGCCATTACCCCCACACCACTCCAATCCCAGCAGCCATTACCCCCACATCACTCCAATCCCAGCAGCCATTACCCCCACACCACTCCAAACCCAGCAGCCATTACCCCCACACCACTCCAAACCCAGCAGCCATTACCTCCACACCACTCCAAACCCAGCAGCCATTACCCCCACACCACTCCAATCCCAGCAGCCATTACCCCCACATCACTCCAATCCCAGCAGCCATTACCCCCACACCACTCCAAACCCAGCAGCCATTACCTCCACACCACTCCAATCCCAGCAGCCATTACTCCCACACCACTCCAATCCCAGCAGCCATTACCCCCACACCACTCCAATCCCAGCAGCCATTACCTCCACACCACTCCAATCCCAGCAGCCCATTACCCCCACACCACTCCAATCCCAGCAGCCATTACCTCCACTCCAATCCCAGCAGCCCATTACCCCCACACCACTCCAATCCCTGCAGCCATTACCCCCACCAATCCCAGCAGCCATTACCTCCACACCACTCCAGTCCCAGCAGCCCATTACCCCCTCACCACTCCAAACCCAGCAGCCCATTACCTCCACACCACTCCAAACCCAGCAGCCCATTACGTCCACACCACTACAAACCCAGCCGCCATTACCTCCACACCACTCCAATCCCAATAGCCATTACCTCCACTCCAAACCCAGCAGCCATTACCTCCACACCACTCCAAACCCAGCAGCCATTACCTTCACACCACTCCAATCCCAGCAGCCATTACCTCCACACCACTCCAAACCCAGCAGCCATTACCTCCACACCAGTTGGGCACTTTAGTGAAGATGCTCCTGGGGCACTATCCAGTGCACACCACACACGTGCAGTGGTACATCAGGTGGAGATAGGAAGCCCAAGGGGTTAGACAGTCAGAGAGCAGGCCGATCCCAGGGACTAGCTGCCATCCAGACAGGTCTCTGGCTTCTGGAAACGGCCGTCCCATCTATGCTGGAGATGCAGTCACAGAGCTGGGGACTACGTTAGGGGTTGTCCACAACTACAGCGCCTGCAGGTGCAGTTGGAGGAGTCCAACCACCTGCAGGGGCAGGAGGCAGTGCCGACCATGCGTGACACCCAGGTCAATATCGCAGGTGTGGCATCCACGGGGGAGGCTTTGAGGGCGAAGGTTATGGCCATGGGTCAGGATTGGGCAGGCATTGGCTGAGGCACCGGACACAGTGGCCTACTGGACATTCCAATGGCTTTCCTGGACTTGGCCCGTTACAACAGGTCATGGTTGCAGCCATTGACGGCATTGCCAGGGCGCTAGCTTAGGTGGACCAGTCACAGAGGGTCCTAACACAGTCCCAGATGGAGGTGGCCCAGTCTCGGTGCTCCAGGACTGACAGAACCAGGTGGCAGGGGAGCCCCCAGAGCTCACTCCGGTCGTATCCCCATCCCAAGAAGTAGCCTGGGGTTCATTGGGCATCCCAAGGGAGGAGGAGGTGATGAGGCCATGTCAGTGACACCCACAGATTAAAGTGCTGGAACATCACAGTGCCTCGGACTCCCCCCCCCCCCCCCCCCCCCCCCCCCCCCCACTGTTCCTGCCGCATCCAATGGGGAGTGGGCAGAACAGGGTGGCATCTCGCCACCTGGGACACCTGAGAAACTGCCCGACCTGTCCAGGCCCGGTCGTTCAATAGGGCGGCCGCCAAAGGGGACCGAGGTCACAAAGCGGGCATCGCAGCAGGCTGCCTCCACCCCTGATGTACTGTCTGGGGATCCACCTAAAAGTGGCGTTGGGACGTAATACCAGATAGTTAGACACCAGTTAAGCTGGCCTGGGTGCAGCACCAAGGATAGTGTTAGGGGCACAACATGTTCATCTGTTCACAATAACCACCTCCTCCAGCATGTCGTACCTCTGCTGCGCAATGTTGTGGAGGACACAGCAGGCCACCATGATGTGGGAGACACTCCTAGCATTATACTGGAGGACACCTCCAGGGCGGTCCAAGCACCTGAACTGCATCATCAGGACGTCAGTGCAGCACTCAATCACACCTCTGGTCACGGCATTGGCATCATTGTAGCGGACCTCCGCGTTGGTCTGTGGCCTCTAGATGAGCGTCATCAGCTATAACTGCAGCGGATAACCCCTGTCACTCAAGAGCCAACCTCTCACCTGAGGGAGTGCCAAGAGGATGTTGGGAACCGTCGAGTGCGCCAGGATGAAGGCGTCGTGCACACTGCCCAGGTATTGGGCACAGACGTGAATGATGTGCATCTCACAGCTGGAACCCCTGTTGGTTTGTGAAGACCGCTCTCTCATGCGCTGGTGCTCGTAGGGGGACATATTTCCCATCACTCACTCCCTGAACATGGGCATCCCGGTGATGATGGTAAACCCCGCTTCCAAGGCTGATGGCTCGGTCCACATTAAACCTGATATATTGCGCAAAGCAGGCATACAGAGCCTCCGTGAGGGCGCTGATGCACCTGTGCACCGAGGTCTGCAAGATACCAGACAGGTCCCCACTCGGTGCCTGGAAGGACCCCGAGGCGAAAAGGTTCAGGGTGACCGTCACCTTGACGGCCACCCGGGAGCGGGTGGCCTCCCCCATACCCCTGCGGTTCCAGTTGTGCCATCATCCGGCAGATATGCCGTAGGTCCCCTTGTTCAGCTGGAGTCTTCGATGATGTGCCGGTCCGGCAAGTCCCGTATGACAGGTATTGCCGGTGCACACGAGGCCTAATGTGGCACCTCTTTCTCACCTCCTCCTTGGCCTGTTGGGCTGCAAGCTCTCCATCCTCGCCAGCTGGCTCCTGTTCCCCTGAGGCAGACTCTGCTGCTGCAGAGTCCTCCCCGAGCAGCTACTGCTCGTACAGCCTCAGTGCATGCATCCCCCAGGGCTGCGGCGGCTAGGATGATGGCAATCAGCAGTTGACACTAAGCTGGGTGGCAGTATGTGCTGTGAGGAGGGTGCAATGAGGCTGCAGGGAGACTTGGACTGGCTGAGTGAGCAAATACTTGGCAAATGCGATATAATATGGATAAATGTGAGGTTATCCACTTTGGTGGCAAAAACAGGAATGTAAATTATTATTAATAATAATAATAATAATAATAATCGCTTATTGTCACGAGTAGGCTTCAATGGAGTTACTATGAAAAGCCCCTAGTCGTCCCATTACAGCGCCTGTTCGGGGAGGCCGGTACGGGAATTGAACCCGTGCTGCTGCCTTGTTCTGCATTATAAGGGCAGCACGGTAGCATCGTGGTTAGCACAATCGCTTCACAGCTCCAGGGTTCCAGGTTCGATTCTGGCTTGGGTCACAGTCTGTGCGGAGTCTGCACATCCTCCCCGTGTGTGCGTGGGTTTCCTCCGGGTGCTCCGGTTTCCTCCCACAGTCCAAAGATGTGCGGGTTAGGTGAATTGGCCATGATAAATTGCCCTTAGTGTCCAGAAATTGCCCTTGGTGTTGGGTGGGGTTACTGAGTTATGGGGATGGGGTGGAGGTGTTGGCCTTGGGTGGGGTGCTCTTTCCAAGAGCCGGTGCAGACTCGATGGGCCGAATGGCCTCCTTCTGCACTGTAAATTCTATGTAATAAGCCAGCTATTTAGCCCACTGTTCTAAACCTGCCCCTGATTATTATCTGAATGGTGGCAGTTTAGGAAAAAGGGAAGTGCAACGAGATCTGGGTGTCATGGTGGAACAGTTGCTGAAGGTTGGCATGCAGGTACAGCAGGCGGTAGGGAAAGCTAATGGCATGCTGGACTCCATCGCGAGAGGATTTGAGTATAGGAGTAGGGATGTCTTGCTGAAGTTATACAGGGCCTTGGTGAGGCCACACCTTGAGTATTGTGTGCAGTTTTGGTCGCCTAGTTTGAGGAAGGTAAGCACCTCAGAAGAGAGCTCTGAGGATGTAACCGTTATAGTCATGGCACAGCTGTCATCCCCACCCTCCACCAGCGCAGATACACACATCTGCTCCTGGGGCACAATTTGGTGAGCACCTCACTGCTGCTGATGTACATCTGGTGGGGGCAGGAACCCCCCCGGTGAGACAGCAGTCGGAGGTCTGCTGGATTCCAGGACCCAGCTGGTCCCAGCCTCATGCTGGGCCCAGAGCTGATGGAGACGATAGGGAGCAGCCGGGATTTTCAGAGGGAGATGTCAGTGTCACTCCAGCAGATCCACAGCCGCTTGAAGGAGTTCCAGTCCAGAGACTATGGGCGCAGGAGGCAATGTGTTGCAATGAGGCCAACACTGCTAGGGTGGTGACCACAGTGGAGAGCCTGGTGCACAACTTCGTCACAATGAGTGAAAGTGTCCAAGGCATCGTGCAGTCGGTGATGGCCATGGCTGAGGGTCTCGACAGAATGTCCAAATCGCTTGGGGATTTCACCTGTTCCAGGCCAGCTTTGATGAAGTTCTGCGGGACATGTCCTGCTCTCAGATGGGAATGGCCAAGGTGCTGCGGAGCTTGTTCCAGTTGCTGATGGGCATTGCTGAGGGACTGCAGAGCATAGCCCAGTCACTGACGAATATCGCTGAAGGCGTCGACACGATGGTGCAGACCATGGGGAACCGCCAGGGCTGGCAGAGCCAGATGATGCAGGGGTAGCCTGGGCTTGAACCAGCTGCTCCTCCTCCTAAGGGGTACCCCAGGGGCCTATGGGCACCTTTCAGGAGGAGAGTGTGCTGGGTACCAACCCAGACCCGTCCCATGGAATGGCGACAGTGGCCATCAGTTCCCCAAAGTTCCACTCTGATGAGGCTGCATCTCGTAGGCAGCACACAGGACAGGGCGGTACAGCTTTGCTGGGCCCCAGAGGACACCACAGGATGAGGTAAGAAGCTGGTTGCCTCCACCTGGGGAACCACCTAGCCGTAGTGATAGAGCTGGAGGGCCAGGCATATTGAGCATCACTGAGGGCACCGGGGTAGGGGTGGGGGGATTAGGTAGGGGTGGGGTTGGGGGGTTGACACTATTGGGAATGGGGTATTGTACAGCACATTAAACATTTTTTTGCACAATCATTATGATGCCTCTGTCACTTTCTACCGCAATGCGGGCCAACCCCCTTTGACCATCTCTCCAGCAAACTACCCCGTCCCCGTGGCACCCACCCACACTCTGGCTGTGGTCATGACTCGGAGCTGTGTCCCATCCCCTAGGTGATCGGATGTTGGTTGCGACGTGTGTGATGTTGCCTCTGACAGTGCTCAGGAACGGCGACCAGGCATCAAGGTGCGATTGGAATGCTAGGCAATGACTCCCACATGCCACGGGAATCCACTTGGCATGTGTCAAGTGCTCACTTAACCATGTTGCATTTTCCCTATTAGCGATAGCCTTCAGCCGCGCAGCCAGAGTCCACAGCAGTGGGTGGGGATTATGTGTGATCAGTGGGGCAGATAGGCAGGGACAAGGGTTGCCCCTGGAATGGGGTTGGGATCCAGGGGTTGGCATGGTGGTGCTGCAAGCGAGTGTCCCACTCCAGTTGCTCCCCCAGCGCCTCCCCACCCCTCCCACCCTCCAATGGCGGACCACCCCTGTGGAGGGTCCTTCACCACCTGCCAAGCACAGGGGTGACAAGCCCAGTAGACCCGGGCTCTTCGAGTGTGAGCAAAGATGGCTATTCACCTCCTCGGCTCCCCACAGAAGCCCTTCCGCCAGTTTCACCTTTTTAAAAAGGAGTACTAATCGGTACCAGAGTGAGCACTTGCTGGGGAGGCCGATGAATGACGGGAGGCCACTTTAGTGCAAATATAACGAGGCCGGAAGATCGTGCCCTATATCTGACCGCCCCGCTTTGTGATGATAATAAACCAATGGTCACTATGTTGTGTTCGGTGGTCGTTGCCGAGCAAGGAATCTACAGAACTCCTGGTGACTTGTCCAAACCAAGATTTTATTAATCTACAAATGGTAAGGTAATGATCAGGTAGAGAGCACGTTATCATGGAGTTTCTTTATACTCACCTGGAACTACCCCTTTGTACGACTGTCCTTATGTACGCCTTACAACCTTCACCGGATCTGCCCTGACTTATATCTGAATGCCTTGTCACATGATCACTGTCTCGAGACCACATGGTGGATCTGTACCACCACCTGCTGGTTGGAGGTCGCACAACCAACTATATACAACACCATCTACAGGCATATCACCACATCTATGGCCAGGACCAAATATTTAATAAACCTCCAGTGTAAGATTAAATAGATTAGGATCAGGCTAGATTAGGGTAAAACTAAAACCTAACCAAAGGGGGGAGAGCTTCACAAGACCACATATAATGGGATGAGGACCAAGAACAATCTCACACAGCCCTGAAATGGGCACTCATACAAGCTCCAGCTTCCATGCATGGGACAGGTATTTCATTTGCAAAATTCACCAGTATGGTTCATTGCTTTTTAGAAGAACGGACAATTTTTAGCTGGATTAGAAACAAGCTTTGATAATAAATCCACCCCTCCAGTTGCGGCAAGATCAGGGTTTAAATTAAATTTTCAAAAATAATAAAAACTTTTAGTAAATCAAGGCAACAGAGAAGCTAACCTTAAGAGAATCTTAAATTGATAATGAGAGAGAAAAAAAGGCATTCTATTTGAAACAATTTAAAGGTCAAGGAGAATGAAATACTTAGGAACAATTGACCACAAGATGGAAAAAAGATGGAGAGGTAATGGTTAAAATTACACCCTGCAACCCATTACTTTAACAAGCAATCAGCAGGTGCTGCTGGATATAGAAAATCCATATTGAACACCCGTTAGTGCAGATTCTGAAAATGGCAAGATTGAAAACAGATGCTAGATGGGTTAAATGTGAGAGTCTATTCCTTTTTTCTTAAAATAAATTTAGAGTATCCAATTAATTTTTTCCAATTAAGGGGCAATTTAGCGTGACCAATCCACCTAACCTGCACATCTTTGGTTTGTGGGGGCGAAACCCACGCAAACACAGGGAGAATTTGCAAACTCCACACGGACAGTGACCCAGAGCCGGAATCGAACCTGGGACCTCGGCACCTTGAGGCAGCAGTGCTAACCCACTGCGCCACCGTGTTGCCCAGAGTCTATTCCTTTAATAGACAGATTACAGTAGTTAAGGTTGAGGGAAACAACAACTTACGAGATTCAACGGTCTTGTCACGTTACCAAGTCGGGAGTGATGAGGCCGTTAAATTGCGCCCGATGTCTGAACACCTATGGATCATGAGCGCTTGAACAGGCATGAGAAAATCTCAGGCACATTAGCGAGGGTTCTATTGTGAGTTACAAATTGAACATCTATTTAACCCATCACGAAACACCAAACATAGGTTGATGGGATATAAGCTCGGGGTTTTGAGACATGTATGTAGGACTAACATTAAATGTATTATGAATAACAATATGGTAATGGCTATTGTTTTAGTGATACCCATGAAAACCATGTCAATACTCGGCAAAGTATTATATAAAATGGAGAATATTGGGGTAATTGGAGGAAGTCATTATGTCAGATATCATAGCCCATAGGATATTACAGGGTAGCACAGTGGTTAGCACTGTTGCATCACAGCGCCAGGGTCCCAGGTTCGATTCCCAGCTTGGGTCACTGTCTGTGTGGAGTCTGCACATTCTCCCAGTGTCTGTGTGGGTTTCTTCCAGGTTCTCTGGTTTTCTCCCACAAGTCCCAAAAGACGTGTTGTTAGGTAATTTGGCCATTCTGAATTCTCCCCCAGTGCACCTGCTGGAGTGTGGCCACTGGGGGATTTTCACAGTAACTTCATTGCAGTGTTAATGTAAGCCTACTTGTGACAATAATAAAGATTATTATTATTATACAGTTAGTACATTACAGGGGTATAAGATAGAAGCCACTTCTGTGGTATGTGCACATCAAATATATGACAATGAAAAATCAAGGTGTGGATTTAATGCCACAACCAACTGTATAATGAAAATTATATGGGCTGCAAAAGAACCAACTTATATTGCATATCTGTGTGCTGAGAGATATTGTATAACCACAGGACAACGAGAAATCCAACGGCAACAACCTGTTCAATCATTTGGTGATGTTTACACCCACAGATGCCAGCAGGAATAGGGAAAGTGGGACAGGTTGAAGTATATAAAAGAGAAACAGTTAATATTAAAAACATATAGGATAACCTAACACAATATTTGAATCACTTCTCTTGTACAATCCCACCACTATCAGAGCACCTGATCGGAATTCGGACTCAAATCCAAGTGTACAGATCATTCTATACACTCCAACATCGAGCCAAGGCTTTAACAAATGAGATTGAACAAAGAGACTCCTCTGCTTTGTGGGAGGATCTGTGGAATTGGGGCTCAAACATGCAAATACACCCATGGACTTGCATCAACTCCCATGCCCTAATTATAATGCAAATGATATTCATTATATACCTAACGTATCTCATCCTCCAGACTAGGAAGACACATAAGAAATAGCAATAGAGAATTAGGCTTAGTAATTGGAGTAACAAGGTAAGATTTCAGGTGCTTGGACTAAGGGACCATATAATACAGATGGTCTGAACACATGCCTTTACAAATCTAAGCTGGATACCTGGCCAATATTGAAGGTGGCGGGGAGTAAAGGAAACAATTGGCATCTGTACGTTGGCCACCTTGGGTTAGGTCAAGGACCAAAAGGGGGACTGTTGTGGGGAAGCAAATGAATAGGATTTACTAACAACAATTTATTAGGGCAATCAACAAATATTCTCAGGGACTTTTGAAGTTGTATAGTGTAGTATAATATACTAGAGCAGTAGAGGATAATTTTACAAAGATGTCAACCATTAATATGCTGATGTGGCAAATAGACAAAAACGATGGTGACTGAACGCTGACATAACACGTCTGTGAGAAGTCAAAATAAGGGTCAATATGTGTTCTGTCAAACTGGTTCTTAGTGAGTAAAGCAACTTGTTTTCAAGACACCATCTGCAAGAAGTCAGAATAAAGGTCAACAACATGTTTTCTAGTTTAACCTATAAACCAGGCACACCTAACTGTTCTAACAACAAGGAAAGATCGTAGAATCATAGAATTTACAATGCAGAAGGAGGCCATTCGGCCCATCGAGTCTGCACCGGCCCTTGGAAAGAGCAACCCACTTAAGCCCCACACCTCCACTCTATCCCCTTTATCCCATGATGTTGAGATGCCGGCGTTGGACTGGGGTGAGCACAGTAAGAAGTCTTACAACACCAGGTTAAAGTCCAACAGGTTTGTTTCAAACACTAGCTTTCGGAGCACTGCTCCTTCCTCAGGTGAATGAAGGGGTATGTTCCAGAAACATATATATAGACAAATTCAAATATGCCAGACAATGCTTAGAATGCGAGCATTTGCAGGTAATCAAGTCTTTACAGATCCAGAGATAGGGGTAACCCCAGGTTAAAGAGGTGTGAATTGTCTCAAGCCAGGACAGTTGGTAGGATTTCGCAAGCCCAGGCCAGATGGTGGGGGAATGAATGTAATGCGACATGAATCCCAGGTCCCGGTTGAGGCCGCACTCATGTGTGCGGAACTTGGCTATAAGTTTCTGTTTGGCGATTCTGCGTTGTCGCGCATCCTGAAGGCTGCCTTGGAGAATGCTTACCCAGATCAGAGGCTGAATGACCTTGACTGCTGAAGTGTTCCCCGACTGGAAGGGAAAATTCCTGCCTGGTGATTGTTGTGTGATGTCCGTTCATTCGTTGTCGCAGCGTCTGCATGGTCTCGCCAATGTACCACGCTTCGGGACATCCTTTCCTACAGCGTATAAGGTAGACAACGTTGGCCAAGTCGTACGAGTATGTACTGCGTACCTGGTGGGTGGTGTTCTCACGTGTAATGGTGGTATCCATGTCGATGATCTGGCACGTCTTGCAGAGATTGCCATGGCAGGGTTGTGTGGTGTCGTGGTCGTTGTTCTGAAGTCTGGGTAGTTTGTTGCAAACAATGGTTTGTTTGAGGTTAAGCGGTTGTTTGAAGGCAAGTAGTTGGCGTGTGGGGATGACCTTGGCTAGATGTTCATCTTCATCGATGATGTGTTGAAGGCTGCGAAGAAGATGTCGTAGTTTCTCCGCTCCGGGAAAGTACTGGACGACGAAGGGTACTCTGTCGGTTGTGTCCCCTGTTTGTCTTCTGAGGAGGTCGGTGCGGTTTTTTGCTGTGGTGTGTTGGAACTGTCGATTGATGAGTCGAGCGCCATATCCCATTTGTATGAGGGCATCTTTCAGCGTCTGTAGATATCTGTTACGCTCCTCCTTGTCTGAGCAGATCCTGTGTATACAGAGGGCTTGTCCATAGGGGATGGCTTCTTTAATGTGTTTAGGCTGGAAGCTGGAGAAATGGAACATCGTGAGGTTATCCGTGGGCTTGTTGTAAAGCAAAGTGCTGAGGTGACCGATGTAGATGAGTGTGTCCAAGAATGCAACCGATTTTGGAGAGTAGTCCATGGTGAGTCTGATGGTGGGATGGAATTTATTGATGTCATCGTGTAGTCGTTTCAGTGATTGTTCGCCCTGGGTCCAAAGGAAAAAAATGTCATTGATGTATCTGGTGTACAACGTCGATTGAAGGTCTTGTGCAGTGAGGAGGTCTTGTTCAAACTTGTGCATGAAGATGTTGGCATATTGAGGTGCGAATTTGGTCCCCATGGCGGTTCCATGCGTCTGGATCAAGAACTTGTTGTCGAAAGTGAAGACGTTGTGATCCAGAATGAAGTGGATGAGTTGCAGACCCTTTATCCCAGTAACCCGACCTAACCTTTTTGAATGCTAAGGGCAATTTAGAATGGCCAGTCCACCTAACCTGCACATCTTTGGACTGCAGGAGGAAACCGGAGCACCGGGGGAAACCCACGCAGACACGGGGAGAAAGTGCAGACTCCACACAGACAGTGACCCAAGCCGGGAATCGAACCTGGGCCCCTGGAGCTGTGAAGCAACTGTGCTAACCACTGTGCTACCGTGCTGCCCATGGTCCAAAGATGTGCAGGTTAGGTGGATTGCCCATATTGAGGAAAGGGTCATAGAAAGAAAAGGGTAGATAATTCTCACTCTGCATGAGTGCGCATTTGCAGTTTGTACCAGATAATGCTCAAATGTAAACAATGTCTTTGCCTATGTGGCCTACAATGTATAAATGTTAAATGATTTCTTCAGTTGGACAGAGTCAGCTCCAGAGATCTTTCTCTGAAGTTGTTCTCTCCCAACACGTTGGTCAATAAACAATTGTTTCTGTATCTGAGTCTTCTCTATTATTATGTCAAAAAAAAACATTGCATAAATTCCAACACCATTCCAAAGGAATGGCTGACAGCAAAAGTCATTGCCATACCAAAACCTAGAAAAGACCCTGTATTTGCAGCTAGCTACTGTCCAATCTCTCTCCTTCATTGCCATACCAGAACCTAGAAAAGACCCTGTATTTGCAGCTAGCTACTGTCCAATCTCTCTCCTTCATTGCCATACCAAAACCTAGAAAAGACCCTGTATTTGCAGCTAGCTACTGTCCAATCTCTCTCCTTCATTGCCATACCAAAACCTAGAAAAGACCCTGTATTTGCAGCTAGCTACTGTCCAATCTCTCTCCTTCAGCACATATCTCCAATCCTAGAACAAATTGTTAGCATTGACCAACCTGGTTTCCACAAAGAAAGCACAGGGGAGTACATATTACATTAAATCCGTAGAATCCGTACAGTGTAGAAGGAGGCCATTTGGCCCATCGAGTCTGCGCCGACCCTCTGAAAGACCACCCTACCTAGGCCCATTCAACCGCCCTATTCAAGTAACCCTGTATATTGATTATGGCCAACCCACCTAACCTGCACATCTTTGGATTGTGGGAGGAAACTGGAGCACCCGGAGGAAACCCACGCAGACACGGGGAGATTGTGCAAACTCCACACAGTCACCAAAGGCAGGAATTAAATCCGGGTCTTTGGCACTGTGAGGCAGCAGTACCTGCCACCGTGCTACCCTGGATTGAAAATGGCTTTCAGAAAAACTTGAAGACAAGTTCTATGTTATTCAATCTCACAGCTGCTTATGGCACTGTTTGGCACATTGGTTCCTCTGAAGCTGTCACAGGCCCTCCGCCCCTGGGTGACTAAAAGTTTTGAAATCTGTTGAACAATCGAAGATTGAGAGTTCACTTTGGACAGGCAAAATGTACATGGAAAAGACAAACTAATGGACTCTCCTAAGGTCCAAGCACTAGTCCCTGCCTGCCATTTGGAAAATACTGATTTAGTCCTGTCTGCCAACCAGTTTTCTATCCATCATAATACACTAGCCCTAATCCCATGCACGTTAATTTTACACGCTATTCTCTTATGTGGAACTTTGTCAAAAGCCTTCTGAAAGTCCAAGTAAACCACATTCATTGGCTGCTCCTCATCAATTCTACTAACAACAGTCTTGAAGAATTCCAGTAGATTTGTCAAGCATAATTTTCCTTTCATAAATCCATGCTGACTGTCCGATCCTGCCACTGTTTTCTAAGTGCTCCGCTATAAAATCTGTGATAATAGAATCTAGAATTTTCCCCAAGACCAACATCAGGCTTACTGGTCTAAAATTCCCTGTTTTCTTTCCACATGGTTACTCACAAGGTGCTGTTGTACCCTGTTTTCCCTTTCTTAATCAATCACTTTAGCCTCCTTTGCTGAAATCTAAACTGCTCCCAATCTTCAGATCTGTTGTTTTTCTTGGCCAATTTGTATGCTTCTTACTTTGATCTAGTACTATCTCTAATTTCCCTTGTAAGCCATGTTTACCATTGTCGACCCACCGTCATCCCTTCAAATAACGTTTCCCAATCCATCATAGTCAACTCGCGCCTCATATCATTGTAGTTTCCTTTATTTAGATTTAGGGTCCTAGTGTCAGAATCAACCATGTTACTCCCCATCTTGATGAAAAATCCTATCATATTATGATCGCTCATCCTAATGGGCATGACAAACAACTATCTCTAACTCAACACAACAATTGCCTGGTTTTAAACTTCCAAGGAAAGAATGGTCCACCCTTAACAGGTTCAGAACCAGGCATGGCCCCTGCTTGGCCAACTTCCATAGATGGGCATTAGTGCCAGCTCCATATGTGACTGTGGGAGAGAGCAAACTATGCACCACATCATAGAAAAATGTCCAATCCAAAGACTCAGTGGAGGCCTATCCACACTCAACAGTGTTCGCTTAGAGACTTTGCATTCACTAAATAAATAAATTTAAAGTGGTAATGCATTTAAGGGCAGCACGGTGGCCTAGTGGTTAGCACAACCACCTCACGGCGCTGAGGTCCCAGGTTCGATCCCGGCTCTGGGTCACTGTCCGTGTGGAGTTTGCACATTCTCCCCGTGTCTGCATGGGTTTCTCCCCCACAACCCAAAAATGTGCAGAGTAGGTGGATTGGACACGCTAAATTGCCCCTTAATTGGAAAAAATTATTGGGTAATCTAAATTTTTTAAAAAAGGGGGGAAAAAAAAGTGGTAATGCATTTAAAGCAGTAACCACAAGAAAGACCAAATGGCTATGGACAGGAAAATTGTAGAAGACCCCAGTTAGAGGACAACTCTCAAAAAAAGGTCCATAAGCAAGAAGACCTTAAGGAAGAGGCAATGGAAGACCTCAAAGAAGACCCCAGAAAGTGGGAAAAGAGGAAGCCAGAAGGGCAATAAAATATGTCAGAAGGAGGGAAATAAAAGACCCCACAAGAAGGGCAATGAGTGAATTGTAGAATGGAAACAAGTCAACAATTAATTAGAGACAGACCTGATCAACAGTGAAGCCAAAATGGCTTGGCTGAAGTTAAGACAAGTAGAAATGAAGGTTCCATTTGTGAAATGTATATGTCCAGTAACAACATGATGGATTCAGAAGAAATTGAAATTAAAGACTTCAAAAGAAACTAGGAACTATTGAACATAAAGAGAAATCAGCAAAAAGAATTAAAGCTCCTTAGAAGATATTAGAAGAACAAGATGAAATGACTGACATCAAACCTGGAAAAAGAAAGTTGCAGGAGACAATGTAGAATAAGCTGAACTCCATGAAAAAGCAACTAGAAAATAATTGAAATCTGAATAATTGAAGAATTGAATCGGGAGAATAAGATCTTTAAGAAGGAAGCTGGACAATGAGAAATTAACTGAAGAGGTACAAACACTGAAATTGAAAGCAGAATCAGCAATTCAGACAGAGACAGAAACTGATAATGCATGCCAAAACAGGATTGCTGAAATGGTCACATGAATGGAAAAACACAAGAACCAATTGGACCAGACCTCAACACTTGTTAGGAGACTGGACAAGAACCACAAACATTTTTTTAATTTATAAAACTGTGAGGAAAGGACACATCATTCCAGGAGTGATTCCACTGACAAATAGGGATATGTTATATTAAAACAAACTTTACTATTAACACAGGATTAATCTAAATTAACATCATCTTAACAATAAAAGGAAACACTTCCAACTTCTGGTACCTTCTCTATCTCCAATCAAGCAAAACCCATCACAGGTCAAAAGCCACTTGTAAATACTGTTCGCAAACACAGGGATACTTGCTGAACACATGACATTTATTGGAAAGACTGCTTTAAGATAGAGGGAGATCCTGTCAGGAAGCAACCTGCAGATTCTTTATGTCTGTGTCAGACTACTGCTTAACAAGGCACAGCTCAGCTCAAGGCTCCCAGCACTCAAAACTAAACTGCCTGTTCCAGACTTGGCTCCTCTTATTAATTCCATCATCATCATTGCACTCAGATCCCCTAACAGGATCCCAGAGTGGCACGTTAACATAATGGCTAGCACTGTCACTTCACAGCTCCAGGCTCCCAGGTTCAATTCCGGCTTGGGTCACTGTCTGTGCGGAGTCTGCACGTTCTCCCCTGTCTGCGTGAGTTTCCTCCGGGTGCTCCGGTTTCCTCCCACAATCCAAAGATGTGCAGGTTAGGTGAATTGAACATGCTGAATTGCCCCTTAGTGTCCAAAATGATTGGGTGGGGTTACTAGGATCGGGTGGAGATGTGAGCCTGGGTGGGGTGCCCTTTCTCAGGGCCGGTGCAGAATCGATGGGTTGATTGGCCTCCTTCTGCACTGTAAATTCTATGATTCTATGAATCTGCTTACCTGAGTCAAAACACCATGGGCGTGATATATTGACCGCGCTGTGCTTGAGCAAGAGCGCAATGCGGCTGTCAGATCACGGGAGAGGCCAAAATCGAGAACAGTGCCAGGTGCCAATTAGTTTGCAATCTAACTGGCCCGGTCCCATTGGGAAGTCAGGATCCCGCTGTGGCGTAGCAAGAAACCCAATAATCACCTCTTAAGGTCAATCTCCATATAATTAACGGGGCCCGTTCCTCTTAGGGGGGTGAGGACTCTGATGTCCAGTGCCCTGCCGCCTATCTAGGCCCTCTCCCGTCTGTTGTGGGCCAATTTCTCCTGCGGGAACACAGAGGGGGCATTGTTAGCTGCATGTTGCATTCATCACGGTGTTGGGGGTGGAGTATGGGGGGGGGGATGGGGTGCATGCGGGGGATGGGGCAGGTTGGGGGTAATGGGGAGGCCGGCATGGGAGCACTGCTGGACATGGGTGGGCTGGGGTACGGGGCAGGTGGGGCCACTGCCAGGGAGCTGTGCCAACCTACCGGTGCAGCCCGGTGGAGGTCGTTGATCTTCTTACGGCACTGGGTACTGCTCTTCCTAGTGTCATCACCCGAGCTGACGGTCGCTGCCGCTTCTCCCGGCAGCACCTGCTGCCTGTGCTTGACCCTGCCAGCCCCTTGGGGGAACAGGGCATCCCATCTGGTCCCAATTGCATCCAACAGTTTGGCTAAGTCGGCATACCCGAATCGTGGGCTGGTCTCCTTGGTGGCATGGATGAGAGTTGGGTGGGTTTGCTGTGTGGGATCGGTTTAAATGCTGCTCCTTCTTGTTAGCGGGGAGCTGGCAGGCACGCTCCCGGCGATCAGCCGGCAGAACCATAATTTACGGCATGAAGCCTGTGGGGCCTTGTTAGGTGGACCAATTAACGTTTGATATCGGTGACGGCCCTTGTCGGGTCAAGTGTTGGGAAGCTCGCAGCAATTCCGGCTCACTACCACACTTAAATACTTTTCCATTAAATTGAGGCCAATGTTGGGAGCTGTACGGTGGTGCAGTGGTTAGCACTGCTTCTTCACAGCGCTGAGGACATGTGTTTGATTCCGGCAATTGGGCCACTGTCCATGTGGAGTTTGCACATTCTCCCCATGTTTGCGTGGGTTTCACCCCCACAACCCAAAGATGTGCAGGCCAGGTAGATTGGGCAGACTAAACTGCCCCTTAATTGGATTTTTTGTTTAAATCACTCCCAAAGTCTCAAATTATCTACTCCTAGGGCAGCACGGTGGTGCAGTGGTTAGTGCTGCTACCTCACGGCGCCGAGGTCCCAGGTTCGATCCTGGCTCTGGGTCACTGTCCATGTGGAGTTTGCACATTCTCCCCGTGTTTGCGTGGGTTTCATCCCCACAACCCAAAGATGTGCAGGTTAGGTGAATTGGCCATTAATTGGAAAAAATTAATTGGGTACTCTAAAAAAAATTTTTTTAATTATCTACTCCCCAGGGAATCTCTGCCAATCATAACAAAGTTTCATTGAGCCTCTCTATGTAAACTCATACATGGTTGGAATTAATGATTGTCTCATTTTTACTACATCTTAATACCTTTGCAGCCACAATGTCTGGAAACCTTAACCTAGATTCTTTAATAATATTACTGCAACAGATATAAAACACAATAAATATACCAATTTCTTACACTCATCACGTAATATGATCGAATGATCGATGAAAACGGTGCCGAATTGAAATGCTGGAAAGAAAAGAAACTTAATCACATGACTTCAGTACCAGAAACAGAGGAACAATCAAAAAACCCATATGAAGTACATAACATGACATGATGTCATAATATAAAACTTTGTTTAGTGGATCAAGTTAGATCTCCAAAATTATTCTCTCTGAGTCTGGACCCTTATCGTACTAGGCAGACATGGATGGAAGGGTTGTTTTTAAACATGTGGACCACTTGAGGAGTAGAGAGATGCTCCAGCAGTCAGCATTGCCATCAAGAAATGTTTTTGAACCCAGAAGCACCAAAAATCGACATAACTGATGTCTCCGTGGAAGCAAGCAGTAATGAACCGTCTGTGCCAATAGAGGTACCTGTTATTGTAGTTCCTGTTAATGTCGATCCTGTGGAATTATCTCAGACTACAGAATTACTCCACTCCACAAGAAACAAAAAAACCCTTCAAAGACTCGATTTATAAATGCACAACTAATGTACATCGTGTTTAGTTAGAATTCAGGACTGCATAACTTAGTTATTAAAAATTGTATAAAGTTGTTAAACATAGAACATAGAACACTACAGCCCAGTACAGGCCCTTCGGCCCTCGATGTTGTGCCGACCTGTGAAACTACTCTACAGCCCATCTACACTATTCCCTTATCATCCATATGTCTATCCAATGACCATTTGAATGCCCTTAGTGTTGGCGAGTCCACTACTGTTGCAGGTAGGGCATTCCACGCCCTTACTACTCTCTGAGTAAAGGGGGAGGAATGTGTTGATTGTCCCTTTAAGGGCAACAAGGCAGAGTAAGGGTCACCTGCTTGGGTGACCAATTGGGACTCAGAGTGGGTAATCACCCCAGGGGGTGGAGTCCTCTCTTAGACAGGAGACATGTAGCGGACTAGCTGCAGCTGTGTGGTTGCTGTAGCACTGTACAGTTCTCCTCATTAATAAACCCTTTTGTGTTTCTCATGAAGTCTGTGAAAGTGCATCATTACAGTGACAATCCTGGAAATTATGGTTTGATGTTCACGGTGGGATCATGGTCTATTTGAGGGGGGTGAGTAGGTAAAATTCACAGAGCTGGCATTCAGCTCTTCTATGGAGAGGTCCGTATGAATTATCTAGTCTGATAAAATGTCACTGACTTCAAATCATTAAATGTTTCTTTCTCCACAGATGCTTTCAGATCTGCTCTGTATTTCCAGTATTTTCTGCTTTTAATTCACTCCTGAAAGGTGTGGCTCTGATTTAAAAGGAAACTGAACAAAGGGGAGAAATGTTACAAGCAATAGAAGGACCTGCAAAGTACTTAAATGGAAATCAGAATTTGATGAGAATTTTTTGTAACAATAGCCAATGGTAGGCATGAGTGAACATTTAAGACATATTAGTGAATATACGTAGAGTGAGCAGGAAAATAGGTTGAGTGTTTGCAGAATCAAAAATTGCTGCAACGCAGGAGGCCATTCGGCCCATTGTTGTGCACTGGCTCTCTGAAAGTGCTGTTTTCCTGCCTCTTCCCTGTAACCCTGCACATTCTTCCTTTACAAATAAGTCTAATTCCCTTTTAAATGCCTCCATTGATCCTGCCTCCACCACACTCTCAGCACTGCATTCCAGACCCAAACCACCCGCTGTCCGTAAAGGTTTTTTTCCTCTATCTGTATTAATATCACGTCAGAGCGTTTAGTGTCTTCCACAGAAGAAAGCTGGAAACCATGCTGTTGCCAACAAGTGAGAGATTATTGACTATTTACAGAGACGCACTTTACAAAGATTCCACAAGAACCGTCTTCCCTCAAATTCCAGTTACATGTGTTCTGACATTGCTGATTACTTGCTCTAGCCATTAGCGTAAAAGCTATTAACCCTTTATACTGCAATGTCACTTTTGCCTCTTATTGCCAATTATTTTTAATTTGTGCCCTCTCGTTCTCTATCCTTTCACAAGTCAGAACATTTTCTCCCTATCTGCTCTGCTCAGACCTCTCATGATTTTGAAAATCTCCTCTCAGCTGTTTCCTCTCCCAGAACATAATTATATTCTTTCTTATTGTCACAAGTAGGCTTACATTAACACTGCAATGAAGTTACGCTATCTTTATAACTGGAACTCCTCATTCTGGTGAATAATTTCTTCACTCGCTCCAATACCTTGTATTATGACCACAAACCAGACCCCAACATTGGCTAGGATACTGGACCTCAACCCCCAAATTTTAGTTTATTTCAAGACTGTGCGGAAAGATTGATTTGCTCCTGGAGAGATTATGTGAAAAAATAGGGCTTTGGTATTTCTAAACCAAAACTTTATTATGTTTCTTTTTTAATTCATTTACGCGATGTGGACGTCGCTGGTTAGGCCAGCATTTATTGCCCATCCCTAGTTACACTACAGAAGGTGGTGGGGAGTTGCCTTCTTGAACCGTGGCAGTCCTTGAGATGTAGGTAAACCCACTGTGCTGTTATGGAGGGAGTTCCAGGATGTTGCCCCAGCGACAGTGAAGGAACGGCGATATATTTCCAAGTCAGGGCAGTGAGTGACTTGGAGGGGAATCTCCAGGTGATGGGGTTCCCAAGTATCCGCTGCTCTTGTTCTTCTAGATGGTGCTGAACATTGTGCAGTCATCCGCAAATATCCCCACTTCTGACCTTAGAAGGGAGGTCATTGATGAAGCAGCTGAAGATGGTTGGGCCTAGGACACTACCCTAAGGAACTCCTGGAGTGATGTCCTGAAGCTGAGATGATTGACCTCCAACCACTACAACCATCTTACTTTGTGCCAGGTATGACTCCAACCAGCGGAGAGTTTCCCCCCTGATTCCCATTGACTCCAGTTTAGCTAGGGCTTCTTGATGCCATACTCGGTCAAATGCTGCCTTGATGTCAAGGGCTGTCACTCTCACCTCACCTCTGGCATTCAGTTCTATTGTCCATGTTTAAACCAAGGCTTTAATGAGGCAGGAGCTGAGTGATCGTGTCAGAACTCAAACTGAGCATCCATGAGCAGGTTATTGCTGAGTAAGTGCTGCTTAATAGCACTGTTGATGACTCCTTCCATCACTTTGCTGATGATGGAGAGTAGACTGATAGGCCGGTAATTGGCTGGATTGGATTTGCCGGAGTAGTACTGTTTCTTGTGTACAGGTCACACCTGGGCAATGTTCCATATTGCTGCATTACAATATTAAACTTTTAACTTCACACCCAAATACAGCAGCTTAAAATTAGCCCTTAACACAACTATACAATTTGGATAGGATTGGATTGGATTTGTTTATTGTCACGTGTATCGAGGTACAGTGAAAAGTATTTTTCTGCAAGCAGCTCAACAGATCATTAAGTACATGGGAAGAAAAGGGAATAAAAGAAAATACATAATAGGGCAACACAAGATATACAATGTAACTACATAAGCGCTGGCATTGGATGAAGCGTACAGGGTGTAGTGTTAATGAGGTCAGTCAATAAGAGAGTCATTTAGGAGTCTGGTGACAGTGGGGAAGAAGCTGTTTTTGAGTCTGTTCGTGCGTGTTCTCAGACTTCTGTATCTCCTGCCCGATGGAAGAAGTTGGAAGAGTGAGTAAGCCGGGTGGGAGGGGTCTTTGATTATGCTGCCCGCTTTCCCCAGGGAGCGGGAGGTGTAGATGGAGTCAATGGATGGGAGGTAGGTTCGTGTGATGGACTGGGCATTATTCACGACTCTCTGAAGTTTCTTGCGGTCCTGGGCCGAGCAGTTGCCATACCAGGCTGTGATGCCACCCGATAGGATGCTTTCTATGGTGATTTCAATTTCCCATTGAATAAAAAAAAACATACAGCTCTTAATCCAGGTTAAAATTAGCAAGGCATAGGGTAATACTTGCGATACATAACAGATTCTGGCTCTGGGTAGAACCCCTTCAGACTCTGGCTGAATATCTTCAAATAGCTGCTTCAACTAAGTTGTTTCAGCCTCTTCCTTGTCTTCAGACAAGACTGCCCTACTTTAAAATATTACTCTATTTTTAACTATGCCACTTGGAAAGAATTGTGTACTCAGAGTCAGGCAGATCAGAATCATCTCTTCTCCCTCTCAAGATTTCTCCAAACCCACTGCCTCTCTGGGCTCCACTCAGCAATAACCTCATCTCCTCAAGCTAAAAAAACAATTGGGCAGGATTCTCTGTCCTTGGATGCCTGGATCATGTTTCCCAATGGGAGTCGGGGCAAAATCGGGATTGACACCCAGCAGCAACCTGATCGCAATGCTCTGACCCCAAGCTGGCGGTGCATATGAAGTCCTTGGCGCATGCCAGCTGGAGCATGAAAATAAATGCAAATTGGTCTTAATGAGCCATTTGCATTTATTTAGCGGACCCGGTACCCTATGCTCTGGCCTTCTGTGATTCTCTGGTCCCCACGGTCGTGAATCACGTGGGCGCAGATCACTTGTGGTTTCTACCAGTGTGGCTCTGGCGTGGTGGATGTGCTTGAATTATTGGAATGCACTTAGCGCTTTGAATGCACTTACCTCACTTTGCTGTGGTCAATGTTTGTAAACATTGGGGTTTCACCACTTAGGCCGCTGAACCCTGAAGGAAGATGTCTAAATCAAAGCTGCAGATGGTTTGTAGAAGCTGTCAATCACAGACCACTACTAGAAAGCTATGAATGGCTTGTAGCTAATGGATCTGTGCAAAACTGACACAGGTCACAGCTGTTCTCCTTCAAGGAATGGACACATGGAGCATCAAGGTAAGTGCTACAGCTGTAATTCTTCTCACTACCCTCGGGTGAGAATCTCCCATCCCCCGCCGGGTCGGAGAATCCCCAGGGGGCAGCGCAAATCCCGCCCCAATGCTGGCTGTTGTATTCTCCGGCGCTGCTTTTCGGGCGGTGGCGGGATTCACGCCACGCCGGTCCCGGCCCCACCGGCGATTTTCCAGGCCACCATGGGCCGAGCTGATGTCCGTTTTTTGCCACTCCCACCTGTGTCAAACACTCAACTCGCATACTGGCGGGACCTGGCAGGTAAGTCGGTGGGGGCGGTCCTGGTGAGGGGGGATGCGACCCCGGGTGGGGCCCCCACGGTGGACTGGCCTGCGATTAGGGCCCACCGATCTGCGGGAGGGCTTGATCTGTGGGGGCACTCCTTTCATCAGCGCCGGCCCCTGTAGGGCTCTGCCATGGCCGGCGCTGGGAAGAGAATCCCCGCGCAGCGCCAAAATATACTGGCCGGTCTGCACAGGCACGGTACCATGCTGCCGTTTCTGCACATGCGCGAGATCACGCCGGCCTTCGGCTCATGTGTAAACTCGCGCTGTCCCTTGCCGCCGGCCGGAGCGGCGCCAACCCTTCTGGAGTCCACCTAGCCCCTGAAAGGGCAGAGAATTCCGCCCTTTGACGCCAGAGTGGTTGGTGCCTGTTCTCCTGCCGGCGTGGGGACTTAGTCCTCAGAAGGGAGAATCCCAGCCCTTGTCTGGACTTCTCTGAGAATGCTCTGAAAATTGAGAGGCAGGCGTTGTGCTTCAGCCACCCTTCGGTCACTGGCGGCGCTGAGCTGCAGTTCCCCCCTCCGGTCACTGGCGGCGCTGTGCTGCAGTTTCCCGCATCGGGTCACTGGCAGCGCTGTGCTGCAGTTCCCCCCTCCGGTCACTGGCGGCGCTGTGCTGCAGTTTCCCGCATCGGGTCACTGGCAGCGCTGTGCTGCAGTTCCCCCCTCCGGTCACTGGCAGCGCTGTGCTGCAGTTTCCCGCATCGGGTCACTGGCAGCGCTGTGCTGCAGTTCCCCCCTCCGGTCACTGGCAGCGCTGTGCTGCAGTTCCCCCCTCCGGTCACTGGTGGCGCTGTGGTGCAGTCCTCCCTTCGGTCACTGACGATGATCTGCTGCAGTCCTCCCGGCCAGCGGTGGCGGTGTGCTGCACACCCACCTCTGGTCACTCACGGCGCTATGCTGCAATCCCCTTTCGGGTAACTGGAGGCGCTGTGTTGTAGTTTCCCCTCAATTCACTGGTGGCGCTGTGCTGCAGTTCCCTTCCTCCGGTCACTGCCGGCGCTGTCCTGCAGTGGCCCCCTACGGTCACTGGTGGCGCTGTGCATGCAGTTCCCCACATCGGGTCACTGCCGGCGCTGTGCTGCAGTTCCCTCCCTCCGGTCACTGTGGCGCTGTCCTGCAGTTGCCACCTTCGGTCACTGGTGGCGCTGTGCTGCAGTTTCCCGCATCGGGTCACTGGCGGCGCTGTGCTGCAGTTCCCCCCTCCGGTTACAAGCGGCGCTGTGAACCACTTGTGCTCTCAGGGTTGGCGCTGTTGCTCATGCTCGGTTGCCGGGGTGACACTGGCTGGGTGAAGCCTGAGGCCGGCCAGTGGTAGCTGAAGCGATGATGCCTGTTCTGGACGCTCTTTGGGAGGACAGGGATGTTAGGTTTGACATTTCGCCTCAGTGAGTATCTGCAGCGGTCTCCGTTGATGCCCTGTCGGAGAGTCTAAGATGGAGGCCGACTGCACCGTTCAGTCTTTAACTCCATCTGAGACGCTCCGTAACACTTAGCAAGTGAGACATTAAACTTCACAGAGTGCAGCCTCAGGCGCTGCTGTGTTAAAGTCACATTGTGCAGCTTCAACAAGAAAATTGGGGAAATCAAATTAAATGTAACAAAAACAACCAACATTTGAAGCTGGGAAAAGCAGCTCTGTCAATATGTGTGGAGAGAGAAATGGAGAGAGTAACGTTTCACGTCCATTGGTGCGGCAAACGGACATATCTTTTTATTTTTATTATGTATGGGATGTTTTGGCATCGGAAATGTTATGGGCAGAGCTGTCGGGGGGGGGGGGGGGGGAGCTGTCGGGGGGAGAGGGGGAGCTGTCGGGGGGAGAGGGGGAGCTGTCGGGGGAGAGGGGGAGCTGTCGGGGGGGGGAGAGGGGGAGCTGTCGGGGGAGAGGGGGAGCTGTCGGGGGAGAGGGGGAGCTGTCGGGGTGGGCGGAGAGGGTGAGCTGTCGGGGGGAGAGGGTGAGCTGTCGGGGGGAGAGGGTGAGCTGTCGGGGGTGGGCGGAGAGGGTGCGCTGTCGGGGGCAGAGGGTGAGCTGTCGGGGGCAGAGGGTGAGCTGTCGGGGGAAGAGGGTGAGCTGTCGGGGGGACGGAGTGGGGGAGCTGTCGGGGAGACGGGGACGGGGTGCTGGTGGGGGAGGAGAGGGGGTGCTGGTGGGGGATGGAGAGGGGGAGCTGATGAGGGGATGGAGAGGGACTGGTGTCTGTGGAGAGGGGATCCTTTGGGGGGGATGGAGAGGGGGTGCTGTCGGGGGTGAAGAAGGGATGATGGGGCGCTGTCAGGTGGGGAGAATGGGTGCCTTTGGGGGGAAGAGAGGGGGCTGCTGTTGAATGAGAGAAGGGTCCAGTCAGGGGCAGGTGGGGTTAGGGAGAGCTGCTGCCAGACCTGTCTGGGCAGGTGGGGGGAGGGGGCTGGTGCTGCCAGAGCATGGGTTGTTGGTGAGAGGGGGGACTGGCAGATATTGTGGGGGGATTGTGGAGGCTGTTGGGACAGGAGGGGTCTGCGTGTACTGCCAGAGTTGTGAAGGGAGGGGGTATACCAGATCAGCGTGGGTGGCCTGCTGGGGGTGGTGCGATGGGAAGTGAGGGGGTGAGTGCTGGCCAGAGCCGGGAGAGGAGAGAGTGCTGCCAGAGCTGTGCGGAGAGGACATGTGAGGACAGGAGGGGGCTGTTGCCTGAGCTGGGTGGGGGGAGGTCATGCTGTCAGAGCTGGGGGGGGGGTAGGGATGGGGAGTGTGCTCCCAGGGTTTGGGGGGAGGGGGTGGCATATGCTGTAGGATCTATGAGTGGAGGATTGTGGGGTGTGTGCTGTCAGAGGTGTGAGGGGAGGATATGTATTCCAGGGCTGTGGGGATTTCAGGTTGCTGGAGAGAGGATCTTAGCGCGCAATGAGGAAAGCCCCAACATCACAAATATGGGGAAATTGTCATCCCAACCTCAAACAAGCTGGGACACCGTACAAATGATCCAATTACAGGCCAGTGCCCTAAGATCCGCAACATAAGAACATAAGAACTAGGAGCAGGAGTAGGCCATCTGGACCCTCGAGCCTGCTCCACCATTCAATGAGATCATGGCTGATCTTTTGTGGACTCGGCTCCACTTTCCGGTCCGAACACCATAACCCTTAATCATTTATTCTTCAAAAAACTATCTATCTTTACCTTAAAAACATTAAATGAAGGAGCCTCAACTGCTTCACTGGGCAAGGAATTACATAGATTCACAACCCTTTGGGTGAAGAAGTTCCTCCTAAACTCAGTCCTAAATCTACTTCCCCTTATTTTGAGGCTATGCCCCCAAGTTCTGCTTTCACCCGCCAGTGGAAACAGCCTGCCCACATCTATCCTATCTATTCCCTTCATAATTTTATATGTGTCTATAAGATCCCCCTTCATCCTTCTAAATTCCAACGAGTACAGTCCCAGTCTACTCAACCTCTCCCCGTAATCCAACCCCTTCAGCTCTGGGATTAACCTTGTGAATCTCCTCTGCACATCCTCCAGTGCCAGTACGTCCTTTCTCAAGTAAGGAGACCAAAACTGAACACAATACTCCAGGTGTGGCCTCACTAACACCTTATACAATTGCAGCATAACCTCCCTAGTCTTAAACTCCATCCCTCTAGCAATGAAGGACCAAATTCCATTCGCCTTCTTAAACACCTGTTGTACCTGTAAACCAAATTTCTGTGACTCATTCACTAGCACACCCAGGTCTCTCTGCACAGCAGCATGCTTTAATATTTTATTATTTAAATAATAATCCCTTTTGCTGTTATTCCTACTAAAATGGATAACCTCACATTTGTCAACATTGTATTCCATCTGCCAGACCCTAGCCCATTCACTTAACCTATCCAAATCCCTCTGCAGACTTCCAGTATCCTCTACATTTTCGCTTTACCACTCATCTTAGTGTCATCTGCAAACTTGGACACATTGCCCTTGGTCCCCAACTCCAAATCATCTATATAAATTGTGAACAATTGTGGGCCCAACACGGATCCCTGAGGGACATCACTAGCTACTGATTGCCAAACAGAGAAACACCCATTAATCCCCACTCTTTGCTTTCTATTAATTAACCAATCCTCTATCTATGCTACTACTTTACTCTTAATGCCATGCATCTTTATCTTATGCAGCAACTTTTTGTGTGGCACCTTGTCAAAGGCTTTCTGGAAACCCAGATATACCACATCGATTGGCTCCCTGTTATCTACCGCACTGGTAATGTCCTCAAAAAATTCCACTAAATTAGTTAGGCACAACCTGCCCTTTATGAACCCATGCTGCGTCTGCCCAATGGGACAATATCTATCCAGATGCCTCGCAATTTCTTCCTTGATGATAGATTCCAGCATCTTCCCTACTACTGAAGTTAAGCTCACTGGCCTATAATTACCCACTCTCTGCCTACCTTCTTTTTTAAACAGTGGTGTCACGTTTGCTAATTTCCAATCCACCGGGACCACCCCAGAGTCTAGTGAATTTTGGTAAATTATCACGAGTGCATTTGCAATTTCCCTAGCCACCTCTTTTAGCACTCTGGGATGCATTCCATCAGGGCCAGGAGACTTGTCTACCTTTAGCCCCATTAGCTTGCCCATCACTACCTGTTTAGTCATAACAATCCTCTCAAGGTCCTCACCTGTCATAGCCTCATTTCTATCAGTCACTGGCATGTTATTTGTGTCTTCCAGTGTGAAGACCGACCCAAAAAAACCTGTTCAGTTCCTCAGCCATTTCCCAATCTCCTATTATTAAAACTCCCTTCTCATCCTCTAAAGGACCTTAGCCACTCTTTTTTTGTTTTATATATTTGTAGAAACTCTTACTGTCTGTTTTTATATTCTGAGCAAGTTTACTCTCATAATCTATCTTACTCTTTTTTATAGCTTTTTTAGTTGCTTTCTGTTGCCCCCTAAAGATTTCCCGGTCCTCTAGTCTCCCACCAATCTTTGCCAATTTGTATGCTTTTTCCTTCAATTTGATACTCTCCCTTATTTCCTTAGATAACCACGGTCGATTTTCCCTCTTTCTACCGTCCTTCCTTTTTGTTGGTATAAACCTTTGCTGAGCACTGTGAAAAATCGCTTGGCAGGTTCTCCACTGTTCCTCAACTCTTTCACCATAAAGTCTTTGCTCCCAGTCTACCTTTGCTAGTTCTTCTCTCATTCCATTGTAATCTCCTTTGTTTAAGCACAAAACACTAGTATTTGATTTTACCTTCTCACCCTCCATCTGTATTTTAAATTCCACCATATTGTGATCGCTCCTTCCGAGAGGATCCCTAACTATGAGATCATGAATCAATCCTGTCTCATTACACAGGACTAGATCTAGGATCGCTTGTTCCCTCGTGGGTTCCATTACACACTGTTCTAGGAAACTATCGCGGATACATTCTATAAATTCCTCCTCAAGGTTTCCTTGACCGACCTGGTTAAACCAATCGACATGTAGATTAAAATCCCCCATGATAACCGCTGTACCATTTCTACATGCATCAGTTATTTCTTTGTTTATGGCCTGCCCCACCATAACGTTACTATTTGGTGGCCTATAGACTACTCCTATCAGTGACTTTTTCGCCTTACTATTCCTGATTTCCACCCAAATGGATTCAACCTTATCCACCATAGCACCGATGTCATCCCTTACTATAGCCCGGATGTCATCCTTAAATAACAGAGCTACACCACCTCCCTTACCATCCACTCTGTCCTTCTGAATAGTTTGATACCGTTGGATACTTAACTCCCAGTCGTGACCATCCTTTAACCATTGACAATTGATCACCTTGGCATAAGTCATATCTACCAGGAATGGCAACTATCCCTTTTCACTGAGTTACAGATCATGGTTACTGATAGTTTTGTTTTGTTTTCAGACAAATGAAGATGAGATCTGGAGAGGCTCTAATTGACTGTTTGGACTCCATTGAAGATACAAAAGGAAATAATGGGGATAAAGGTAACCGAATATTCTAGAAATAAAGTCATTGTTCTACAAACTTTGTGCCTTGGTTTTGTTAAGTTTGGTTAATACTATATTGCTCTTGGTATTGTTAGACTGATGCTTTACTGAGCCTACTGAGGTTTGTAAAATACTAACTAACTGCTGGCTGCATCTCATTACAAAGTTGTACAAGAGAGAGAAAGATCATGTCATAGAGTTTTACAGCACAGAAAGAAGCCCTTCAGCCCGTCATGTCTGTGCCAGCCATCAAGCTCCTATCTATTCTAATCCCATTTGGCATTTCAAGTGCTCATCTAACTGCCAATTTAAAAGAGCAACTTGTAACTCACTCCCAGTGAGCCAGAGAAGACACAGCCAGAGTGGGACACAGCAAAGAGTGAGTTTGGGAATTTGAAACTAGGTGGGAATTCAAAGCTGGGTGGGGAGGAGGTGCTTTTTAACCCTGGTAAGTGACTGGTAAGTAGTTTTTCTTTTCATTGTCTAATTTATTTATTTATTTTTTTCTTTTGTTTTTTTGGAATTGTAGTTGTGTAAGTTAACCTAAGGTTTAAGACATGGTTGGAGATCCCAAACCCATGTCATGCTCCTCGTGTGCGATGTGGGAGCTCAGGGACACGTCCACTGTCCCTGGCTCCTTCACGTGCAAGAAGTGTGTCCAGTTGCAGCTCCTGTTAGACCGCTTGACGGCTCTGGAGCTGCGGATAGACTCACTTTGGAGCAACCGCGATGCTGAGGATGTCGTGGATAGCACGTTTAGCGAGTTGGTCACACCGCAGGTGAAAGTTACTGAGGTAGATAGAAAATGGGTGACCAAAAGACAGAGCAAGAGTAGGAAGGCAGTGCAGGTATCCCCTGCGGTCATCTCCCTGCAAAACAGATATATCGCTTTGGATACTGTTGAGGGAGATGGCTCACCAGGGGAAGGCATAAGCAGCTGTTCATGGCACTGTGGCTGGCTCTGCTGCGCAGCAGGGCAGGAAGAAGAATGGCAGGGCTATAGTGATAGGGGACTCAATCGTAGGGGAATAGACAGGCGGTTCTGCGGACACAATCGAGACTCCAGGGTGGTATGTTGCCTCCCTGTCGCAAGGGTCAAGGATGTCTTGGAGCGGCTGCAGGACATTCTGGGGAGGAAAGGTGAACAGCCAGCTGTCGTGGGGCACATAGGCACCAACGATATAGGTCAAAAACAGGACAAAGTCATACAAGCTGAATTCAGGGAGTTCGGAGTTAAACTAAAAAGTAGGACCTCAAAGGTAGTAATCTCAGGATTGCTACTAGTGCCACGAGCTAGTCAGAGTAGGAATGTCAGGATAGATAGGATGAATGCGTGACTCGAGAGATGGTGCAAGCGGGAGGGATTCAGTTTCCGGGGGCATTGGAACCGGTTCTGGGGGAGGTGGGACCAGTACAAACCGGACGGTCTGCACCTGGGCAGGACTGGGACTGATGTCCTAGGTGTTTGCTAGAGCTGTTGGGGAGGGTTTAAACTAATGTGGCAGGGGGTTGGGAACCAATGCAGGAAGTCGGAAGGCAGTAAAACAGGGACAGAAACAAAAGGCAGTAAGGGGAAAGTGTAAGGCAGAGAAGACATAGTCAAAAATCAAAAAGGGTTGCCAGTACAAGGTACAGTGACTGAGGGGAGCTCAGTGAATAGACCCAGTAATACTAAAAGGAATAAAAGGGGAAGTAAAAACAAAAATTGTAAGCGACGCGGCAGGTTGTTACATGAAGATATGGGTTCAACGACAAGGAAAATTAGGAGAAAAGTTAAGAGGAAATATAACTTAGGAAAGGTTACTGATCGAGGTGTTAAGATTCAAAACAGAGGTATAAAAGCCAACATAAGTGTAATTTACCTGAATGCTCGTAGTATTCGGAATAAGGTAAATGAGTTGATGGCGCAAATCATCGTGAATGACTATGATTTAGTGGCCATTACTGAAACATGGTTAAAGGATGGTCACGACTGGGAGTTAAATATCCGAGGGTATCAAACTATTCAGAAGGACAGAGTGGATGGTAAGGGAGGTGGTGTAGCTCTGTTATTTAAGGATGACATCCGGGCAATAGTAAGGGATGACATTGGTGCTATGGAGGATAAGGTTGAATCCATTTGGGTACAAATCAGGAATAGTAAGACGAAAAAGTCACTGATAGGAGTAGTCTATAGGCCACCAAATAGTAACAAAATGGTGGGGCAGGCAACAAACAAAGAAAAAACTGATGCATGTAGAAATGGTACAGCAGTTATCATGGGGGATTTTAATCTACATGTTGATTGGTTTAACCAGGTCGGTCAAGGCAGCCTTGAGGAGGAGGTTATAGAATGTATCCGCGATAGTTTCCTAGAACAGTATGTAACGCAACCTACAAGGGAACAAGCGGTCCTAGATCTGGCCCTGTGTAATGAGACAGGATTGATTAATAATCTCATAGGGATCGTCTCGGAAGGAGCGATCACAATCTGTTGGAATTTAAAATACAGATGGAGGGTGAGAAGGTAAAATCAAACACTCGTTTTTTGTGCTTAAACAAAGTAGATTACAATGGGATGAGAGAAGAGCTAGCTAAGGTATACTGGGAGCAAAGACTTTATGGTGAAAGAGTTGAGGAACAGTGGAGAACCTTCCAAGTGATTTTTCACAGTGCTCAGCAAAGGTTTATACCAACAAAAAGGAAGGACGAAATAGGGAAAATCGACTGTGGATATCTAAGGAAATAAGGGAGAGTATCAAATTGAAGGAAAAAGCATACAATGGGGGACTCCATAAGCTTAATTTTACCAGGCTGGTGGAGCAGATGGAGGAGGAATTTAAAAGGTGGGACATGGTGCCGCTATCGTTGGCGGGTAGAGTGCAGTCCGTCAAAATTACGGTTCTCCCGAGGTTCTTGTTCCTTTTTCAGTGTTTGCCCCATCTTTATCCCTAGGGCCTTTTTTAGAAGGGTGACTAGCAGCATCATGAGCTTTGTTTGGGCGCATGCGACCCCGAGGGTGAAGAGGGTCTTCTTGGAGCGGGGTACAGATGGGGGGGGGGGGGGTGGCTGGCGTTACCCAATCTCTCGGGGTATTATTGGGCGGCCAATGTGTCGATGGTGCGCAAGTGGGTAATGGAGGGGGAGGGGGCATCATGGAAACGGATGGCGAGGGCGTCCTGTGGAGATACAAGCCTGGGAGCCCTGGTAACGGCGCCGAGGCCGCTCCCTCCTACGAGGTATACCACGAGTCCGGTGGTGGCGGCTACCCTCAAGATTTGGGGGCAGTGGAGGCGACATAGGGGAGAAGTGGAGGGCTTGATGGAGGCTCCGTTAAGGGGGAACCATAGGTTCGTCCCGGGGAACATTGATGGGGGATTTCAGGGTTGGCACAGAGTGGGTATCAGACAGCTGAGGGACCTGTTTATTGATGGGAGGTTTGCGAGTCTGTGGGAGTTGGAGGAAAATTTGGGCTCCCCCCGGGGAACATGTTCAGGTATCTGCAGGTAAAGGCATTTGCTAGGCGGCAGGTGGAGGGATTCCCTTCGCTTCCCGCGAGGGGGGTGAGCAACAGGGTGCTTTCGGGGGTCTGGGTCGGAGAGGGGAAGATATCTGATATCTACAAGGTTATGGAGGAGGCGTAGGAGGCGTCAGTAGAGGAGCTGAAAGCTAAGTGGGAGGGGGAACTGGGGGAACAGATCGAAGGTGGGACATGGGCTGATGCTCTGGAGAGGGTTAATTCTTCCTCCTCGTGTGCGCGGCTTAGCCTCATCCAATTCAAGGTGCTGCATAGGGCCCACATGACTGGGACGAGGATGAGTAGGTTCTTTGGGGGTGAAGACAGGTGTGTCAGGTGCTCGGGGAGTCCAGCGAACCATGCCCATATGTTCTGGGCATGCCCGGCACTGGAGGAGTTCTGGAAGGGGGTGGCAAGGACGGTGTCGAGGGTGGTGGGATCCAGGGTCAAGCCAGGATGGGGACTCGCGATTTTTGGGGTTGGGGTGGAGCCGGGAGTGCAGGAGGCGAAAGAGGCCGGTGTGCTGGCCTTTGCGTCCCTAGTAGCCCGGCGAAGGATCTTGTTACAATGGAAGGATGCGAGGCCCCCAAGCGTGGAGACCTGGATCAATGACATGGCGGGTTTCATTAAGCTAGAGAAGGTCAAATTCGCCCTGAGAGGGTCGGTACAAGGGTTCTTTAGGCGGTGGCAACCTTTTCTCGACTTTCTGGCTCAACGATAGGGTACAGGGACAGTAGCAGCAGCAACCCGGGGGGGAGAGGGGGGGAAGGGGGAGGGAAAAGAGGGGGGAAGGGGGAGGGAAAAGAGGGGGGAAGGGGGAGGGAAAAGAGGGGAGGCGGGGAAGGGGGAGGGAAAAGAGGGGGGGGGGCGGACAATGACTATGTTTGTTTATCTAATTTTAATATATTTTTAAGTTCTTTTGTTGTTCATTGGGGTTGGGGGGGTGGGGGGATGTGATACATGCGTCGATACGGTCTGGGGGTGTCACAGTTATTATGGGTTATTTTTTGCATTTCATTGTTTGTCGTTATGTTTTATATTTTCTGTAAAAAATTCCAATAAAAATTATATTAAAAAAAAGAAAAAGCATACAAAGTGGCAATGATTACTGGGAGGCTGGAGGACTGGGAAATCTTTAGGGGGCAACAGAAAGCTACTAAAAAAGCTATAAAATGAGTAAGATAGATTATGAGAGTAAACTTGCTCAGAATATAACAACAGACAGTAAAAGTTTCTACAAATATATAAAACAAAAACGAGTGGCTACGGTAAATATTGGTCCTTTAGAGGATGAGAAGGGAGACTTAATAATGGGAGATAAGAAAATGGCTGAGGAACTGAACATGTTTTTTGGGTCAGTCTTCACAGTAGAAGACACAAATAACATACCAGTGACTGAAAGAAATTAGGCTATGACGGGTGAGGACCTTGAGATGATATCACTAAGGAGGTAGTGATGGGTGAGCTAATGGTAGACAAGTCTCCTGGCCCTGATGGAATGCATCCCAGAGTGCTAAAAGAGATGGCTAGGGAAATTACAAATGTACTCGTGATAATTTACACAATTCACTAGACTCTGACGTGGTCCCGGCGGATTGAAAATGAGCAAACGTGACACCGCTGTTTAAAAAAGGAGGTAGACAGAGAGTGGGTAATTATAGGCCAGTGAGCTTAACTTCGGTAGTAGGGAAGATGCTGGAATCTATCGTCAAGGAAGAAATAGCGAGGCATCTGGATGGAAATTGTCCCATTGGGCAGACGCAGCATGGGTTCATAAAGGGCAGGTCGTGCCTAACTAATTTAGTGGAATTTTTTGAGGACATTACCAGTGCGGTAGATAACGGGGAGCCAGCGGATGTGGTATATCTGGATTTCCAGAAAGCCTTTGACAAGGTACCACACAAAAGATTGCTGCATAAGATAAAGATGCATGGCATTAAGGGTAAAGTAGTAGCATGGATAGAAGATTGGTTAATTAATAGGAAGCAAAGTGTGGGGTTTAATGGGTGTTTCTCTGATTGGCAATCAGTAGCTAGTGGTGTCCCTCAGGGATCAATGTTGGGCCCACAATTTTTCACAATTTACATAGATGATTTGGAGTTGGGGACCAAGTGCAATATGTTCAAGTTTGCAGACAACGCTAAGATGAGTGGTAAAGCAAAAAGTGCAGAGGATGCTGGAAGTCTGCAGAGGGATTTGGATAGGTTAAGTGCGAGGGTCTGGCAGATGGAATACAATGTTGACAAATGTGAGGTTATCCATTTTGGTAGGAATAACAGCAAAAGGGATTATTATTTAAACGATAAAATATTAAAACATGCTGCTGTGCAGAGAGACCTGGGTGTGCTAGCGTACGAGTTGCAAAAAAGTTGATTTACAGGTGTAACAGGTGGTTAAGAAGGCAAATGGAGTTTTGTCCTTCATTGCTAGAGGGATGGAGTTTAAGACTAGGGAGGTTATGCTGCAATTGTATAAGGTGTTAATGAGGCCACACCTGGAGTATTGTGTTCAGTTTTGGTCTCCTTACTTGAGAAAGGACGTACTGGCACTGGAAGGTGTGCAGAGGAGATTCACGAGGCTAATCGCAGAGCTGAAGGGGTTGGATTATGAGAGAGAGTGAGTAGACTGGGACTGTACTCGTTGGAATTTAGAAGGATGAGGGGGGATCTTATAGAAACATAAAATTATGAAGGGAATAGATAGGATAGATGCGGGCAGGTTGTTTCCACTGGTGGGTGAAAGCAGAACTTGGGGGCATAGCCTCAAAATAAGGGGAAGTAGATTTAGGACTGAGTTTAGGAGGAACTTCTTCACCCAAAGGGTTGTGAATCTATGTAATTCCTTGCCCGGTGAAGCAGTTGAGGCTCCTTCATTAAATGTTTTTCAAGTAAAGATAGATAGTTTTTTGAAGAATAAAGGGATTAAGGGTTTTGGTGTTTGGGCCGGAAAGTGGAGCTGAGTCCACAAAAGATCAGCCATGATCTCATTGAATGGCGGAGCAGGCTCGAGGGGTCAGATGGCTTACTCCTGCTCCTAATTCTTATGTTCTTGTATGCTTCTTAAATGTTATGAGGGTTCCTGCCTCTACCCACCTTTTAGGCTGTGAATTCCAGATTCCCACCACCCTCTGGGTGAAGAAGTTTTTCCTCAAAGTCCCTCTTAAACCTGCCTTTACTTTAAATCTAAGTCCCCTGGTTATTGACTCCTTTCCTAAGTGGAAAAGTTCCTACCTATCTATGTCCCTCATAATTTTGTACAGTCAATGAGGTCCCCCATCAGCTTTCTCTGCTCTTTAAGGAGAACATCCCAGCCTACCCAGCCTCTCTTCAATGTCCTGGTGAATTTCCCTTTCACCTTTTCAAGTGCTGTGGTGACCAGAGTTCCACACATACTCCAGCTGTGGCCTAACAAGTGTTTTATACAGCTTCATCATAGCCTCCCTGCTCTTATATTCAATGCCTCGGCAAATAAAGCAAGTATCCCATCTACCTTCTTAACCGCCTTATCTGCCTGTCCTGCTGAATTCAGGGATCTTTGGACATGCACTCCATGATCCTCTGTACTTCTTAGCAACCTACCATTCACTCTGTACACTCTTACATTGTTAGTTCTCCTAAAATGTGTCACGTCGCACCTTTTAGGATTAAATTCCATTTTCCACTGTTCTGCCCATCTGATAGAGTCTAGTTTTATTCATATAGGAGTTAGTTGAATGCATATAACCAATAAGCAAAATGTTAAGAGTAGTCCTAAATGTGGGAACTCAGTCATTTCTCATATAATGAATTAACCATTATATTTCATTGTATTTAATACTGACAACAGAGTGTTCCTTGTGTGATCAACTAAATCAATTTTTTGTTAGACTTCCCCAAACAATGAAATATGGCAAAGCTTGATAAATACATCAATAGTAACTCAGTACAGGCAATATGGTGGCTAGGTGGTTAGCACAGCTGCTTCACGGCATCGAGGTTCCAGGTTCGATTCCGGCTCTGGGTCATTGTCCGTGTGGAGTTTGCACATTCTCCCTGTGTTTGCATGGGTTTCGCCCCCACAACCCAAAGATGTTCAGGGTCGGTGGATTGGCCACGCTAAATTGCCCCTTAATTGGAAAAAATGAATTGGGCACTCTAAAATTTAAAAAAATAGTATCTCAGTACTTTTCTTAAGACTGCACACTCAAACACTAAGCTAGTTTTGATAGACACCAATCAATCTCAAGTAATGTCCAATGTTTGATTAACAAGTTATCCTCTAAGTAACAGACATCATTCGAACAAACCGGGAGGACCCAGCTAAAAATTAGAAGCTAATGAACGCAAAGGAGGGGTTAAATCGGAGATAAGAATTTCCTTAAAAATATGACCTCGTGGTTCAGGTTTTTTGTTCCTGAATTCTTGAATCATTCATTCGTTTTGTTTGTGATTAGTGATTTCTTTTGTGCTTATGCTTTTGCCACGTGCTTGACTTTTTTATATATTTTGATATTTCATTTTTAAGTTTTATTCAGTTTGTACTTGCCCATGGGCCAAGTTTTCAATTCTGCAGTTCTTATTCAAGTGTATACCAGTGAAGTGACTAACATTAAAGACTTTAAAAAAAGACTCTACCAACCGGACACCCAATTCTTATTGAGAGAAGAAAAGTAATAAGAAGATCCTTTAATTAATGAGCCAGCAAGGCGTGCTAGAGGGAAAAAACCGAACACCAAACACCGAGGCATCTGGCAATGGACCGGCAGAGCCGAGGTAAGGAACCTTCTTTACAGTCTGCGGCCTTTTAGAGTCGGTTGATCTCCTCTGCACCCCTTACAAAAAGTGTCTAGGTCTGGGTTGGTACCAGGCTCAAATCTTAGTAACGTACAGACCCAGCCTGGGATTTGAGATCCAGATTTTTAAAATAAATACTCGGATGTAAAATGGCGCACAAAAATCTGCCTACAACTTCCAGAGGGCGGCCAAGCTCCACCGGATATTTCTGCTGAAGATATGTTCCAGATGACAAAGGGTTACATAGAACAGCAATTTGACTTAACTGAAACCGGTAAGGGGATTGAACAGAAATTCCTAAAATTCCGTACTTGCAGAGGACAATGTTCCCTTGATGATATCAGAAGAGTTTGGGGAAAAGCTACCCATATGAGAGATAAAAAAACAGACTAAATGATCCCTGGTTATAATGAGCCAGCTCCGAAAGAGAAACGAGACTACAGCAAGTACCAACTATGATTGCGAATTTAAAAAACAGACGGAGCAATTACAGGCAGTCTGCGAGGAGCTGAAGAAAGAGAAACACAAATTGAAAAGCTCGGAAGTTCAGAAGAAGAAGTTGAGAGACTCAAACATGAAGTCTCTGAACTGAAATCAAGCCTTACTGATTCTAACTCGGAAAAAGGCAAGCTCAAATGAGTAAATATCAAGTTAGCATTGAAAATGTCGAATTTAATTTGGAAAATACAACCCTTAAAGCGGAAGTATCAGAACTTCGATTGGGAGTAAAAGATCTTCTGACCCAGAATAGGGAACTTAAAGAGAAGCTACCAGGTACCTCCCTGACTTAGGGTGAACATCTTTTCAATGGGCCCTCGACGCCCATACAACCAAGGCCCACCTTAGAAACGGTAGACCTAACCCAGAATTCCCACCTCCGCCAGTCTGCGAGGTTATAGAGACAGTCCCCAATGTGAGCTGGCTAGTGATGGCGGTGAGACACGCTGTTCCAATGGAAAAGAAGCCGGCCACGACCACAAGCTCTTCTGCAGCAGTTTCACTTTATCCCGAAGTAGAAGTAATTCAACGGGGGCTTTCAAAAAATAAACCACCAGAGGTGGTCTCAACCTGCTTTTTCAACTGATTCTGAATCCTATAGCGACTCGAGTGGAGAGATTGTTTTGGAGGAGGAAACATTTGAACAGTGAAAAACAAAGTCCCAAACCCACAGCTTACGGTTAGCTCCATTAAAGTCAAAATGGTATAAGACCGAGGCAGTAAGAACCGTGAAAGGGGAACAAAGAAGTACCCGAGCCAAGTATGTCCAACAGTTGGTCCATGAACCCGCTGAACCGGAAAAGATTGATAGATGGTGAATTACGTCATTCCAAGAAAGGGAGAAAAGCTACATGGGAAGGGCTTGAGCTGTTACAAAATATTTACCATCTCCACCCGTTGGACGGAGTCCAGGTTATGTCGGTAATGATCCCGAGACAGGACAACAGACAGCTTTCTAGAGGTATTAAAGCAGCAGGTGGGGATGACGGACAACTGCTAGAAGCGGGCTGGACTGCGGTTAAGCAGTGGCTGCTAAAATACAACCTGCCAAAAACTGATTGGGTGAAGATCACCGCTTGTATTCAGAAGGGGACAGAGGAAGTAGTAGAATATGAAGAAAGGTTCAGAGCAATACAGAAGGAGCACTCCGGAATTGATCTTCCGCAGGGGGAAGACACATGGGACACTAGTACTTTCAGACCGTTGAAGTCTGCCTTTGTTGCTGGTTTAAGAACGGAGTTGTCTAATGCACTAAAATTGGTGTTTTCTGATTGGGACCGAGTAGCAGCGTCATATGCGATATTAATAGACCGATGTATCAAAATTGACTGAGATATGGGAGCTAAGATTTGTGCCCTCCACACTGGATTAAAGCCTAAAGATTTACCATTTCTTTCAACAACTAATGCCCCATCTAATTCAGATGCTCCAGAAGAGTCGAGACGACCAGGAAAACGCCACAGGTGTGGAAAGGAAGGGCACTGGGCCAAGTCGTGCTGGTCAAGACTACAGGGACGCCAGGGACTTAACTCTACTCAGGGAGAGCCGCATAGGGAAACGCACAGGCTCCGCTCAATGTTTCCGCACAGGGAGATGTACAGAGAGCCCACTGTCACTGCCCGGAGAAATGTATCACAGAGAACTACACGGAAAGATGTACACGTCCCGCCCGTCATCACCGCACAGAGAGTACATATACAGGTCTGATGAAGAACTCATAGTGGACAAATTCAGGAAACTGGTACCATGGCATCAGACTGCACTGATGGAGCTCACAAAAAACTATAAGAGCCCATCCTCAATCTCCCTGTCCCTGCCTCTTGTCACGCCTTGATTGACAACAGAGGGGGTGGATTGTATATATCATTGAGGGTGTGCGGTAAAGAAATAAACTGTCTTTTTGATACAGAGCGGAGTTAACATGCCTTCCTCTTGGATATGCAAAGTTGTTTCCTTTGGATCACAAAATAACTGTAGCCCATGGTGCAGGAGGCAATGCACTGATCATCAAAAGAACTCAGCCCATGCTGATAGAATTTGGCCCATATGAATTGATTTCTCCAGTTTGGATAGGCCCAGTGGACCAGGCCCTTCTGGGCCTGGATATTCTAGCCCAATTGAATTCTTCTCCAAACTTTGAGAATGGAAAAGTAAGGTGGTCAATTAGAGCCTTTGGAAGGATCAGCTTGATAAACATACAATTTGGGCCAAAGGTAAGGATGATTGTGGCCGATTAAACATGGGACCGGCATAATTTACTGGAATTGCCCCACCATGCACTAGACAATATCCCATCAACCCATCCTCAATTGAGGGAATACTACCTGTAGTAAAGCAACTGGAAGAAAGGGGTGTATTGATTAAAACACCCAGCTCATCAAATAGCCCAGTTTGGCCTGTAAAAAAGGCAAATGGCACGTGGCGCCTCACCGTCGACTGCGGGGGGGGGGGACCTTTCCTATAGATAGGAAAGCTCCTTTGGTGGCTGACCCTTCCATCATTTTTAATGCCCTAACACCAGAATTTGAGTGGTTTTCAGTTATAGATATGGCCAAAGGAATTCGATCAGAAGTACAAACATAAGCAATATCATAAAACAGGCGTCACCTTGCTGACCTTTCAGGACTCTGTCCCGTCACTCAGATCATTATTTTGTCCTTGGATGGAATGTTCAAGAGTCGGAGGAGACTTGCTCTGACCCTATCTTGTTGTATTTAGACTGCTTTGGGTTATGATGAGTTAATCTTATCAGAATTTGCGGAGTCCAGGCATTTCGGAACAGCTCGACCTTCTTCTGATCTTATTCAGGCTTTAGGTCATGCAAAGTCAGCTTTTCTTACATTGCATCATACATTTTGACCGGTCTTCCCATTACTTAATTCGTACCATATCACACTCAGACCCCAGGACATACCTGATGCTGGATCCTTCAGACGTACCACTCCTTGGACTGCTTGGTGTCCCAGTCCTGGCCATGTAGCTTCTGACACTGTAGCAACTAGAGAGCAAGTAGATTAGCCAGCAACTCTCTGAGGCGGGACTTCCTACCGAGTAAGGGGCGGATGTCCTGCTCCAGCCAATTAATGCTTGTTGGAGCATTAAAAAGCTACCGTGCCAGCAGTTAGATTATCATAGAATTTACAGTGCAGAAGGAGGCCATTCGGCCCATCGAGTCTGCACCGGCTCTTGGAAAGAGCACCCTACCCAAGGTCAACACCTCCACACTATCCCCATAACCCAGTAACCTCACCCAACACTAAGAGCAATTTTGGACACTTAAGGGCAATTTATCATGGCCAATCCACCTAACCTGCACATCTTTGGACTGTGGTAGGAAACCGGAGCACCAGGAGGAAACCCACGCACACACTGGGAGGATGTGCAGACTCCGCACAGACAGTGACCCATACCGGAATCGAACCTGGGACCCTGGAACTGTGAAGCAATTGTGCTATCCACAATGCTGCAGTATTGGTGGGGATGAGTTCTCTGCCAACTCCTTGGATGGCGGGAAGGGAAACTCTGCCATCGTAAAAATACTGGCTGTGGTGTTGAGGTAGAACTGGGTCTCATCAGTATACATGTGGAAACTAACATTTTATTTCTGGATGATGTCACCAAATGGACAGCGTGTAGATGAGAAATTGGAGTAGTCTGAAGATAGATGCTTGGGGGACACTAGAGATACCAGTGCAAGAGTCAAAAGAGAAGTCAGTGATGCTGATTAATATATTAACTTCATCCACCTGATTGCTACTGATGTGCAGATTGGTGGCTGTGTTGATTGAATAGTTTTCATTTTAAAAGTAACTTATTGACTGTGAAACATTGTCACACATCATGGAGATGTGATAGGTGCTATATAATGGCAAGATTTCCCCTTGGTAGGGGAATTATATCTTCTGTAATTGTTATGATCTTGAGGGAGATTATTCACTTTTTAAAAAATAAATTTGAACCCACAGTTGTTAACTGAAAAAAATTATGTCACAATATTTCACATTTAAAAAAAAGACCTTTCCTGTACAAGAGTTAAATGAAGCAAGTGCTACTCACTTAACACAATATATTTTGTAAATATTTAATTTTAAACCTTAAAATCTCCGCAGACAACTTCTGGCTCTGCTTTATGTCCACCCAAGAGTTTCCCCATATTTTACAGTATCTTGAGGGTTTCTTCACTTCTCCTGGGACCAAACCAAGCTGTGCCACAGCTCTCAGGGATTCACTTTGCCTCAGTATTCTCCAAAGGTATGTTTTTGCGTGGAATGCTTCCATTAGCATCAGGATAGACCATCCTACAACTTTCCTTAAGCACATCACGACTGTGGACACCTCAGCTCAAAGATGGATCTTATTGTTTTGTTGTTCAGTGACTACAAAATCAGCAAACCCCCTTTGTTTCTAAAAGCCCTTTTACTACTTGCCGATTTGTCTCTCTGCTTGTCTCAAAGCTGCTCCCAGACTCAAACTGACTTCAACTGATGTTTCTAAGAGAAAACACACACAAACCTTTAAGTAGGGGTCCGTCCCTGGAATCCATCCCCACAGCAGGGCGGCACACCTGGGATGTCCTAGTTCGATATTTCAACTAATGACTTGAATTACTCAATTCCTAATCCTGTCCCTTGATCTGAAAGTGTGTGGATACTGTAAGACCTTCTCTTATTTACAAGTTGCATTCTAACCTTTCTTTAATATGGAGAAATAATATATAGCTCCATCCCGAAGGTAAGAGAGGGCCATCTATTGTTTATTGTTTTCACATCTCTAACTCCTTTAAGTAAACAGAGATCTTCCTTTAAATTGTAATTATATTAGTAATGTTTACTGTTCTCCCAAATCAGGTGCTTCCATTTAAAACTTCAATCCCAAATTAAAAGGTATAATCTTAAAACATATGAATCATAAGTTAGACATTTTCACAACAGTAATTCTGTTCATTATTTTATACCTCCGGGCAGAAAAGAGCCCCTGATAGTGACACCAGCTACCAGTCATCCCATTCCTCAGGGCTTCCAGCTATTTAGTCAGAATGCTATTTATAGACATTAAGACTGGCATTCAGTAACCAAAGGAACTATTAAAATAACTATTGATATTTAAAAAACAAAAGTTTTTATTGGTTTTCACATTTTTATGTTACACATTCCAGTTTGCACTTTAGTATTACAAGTTTCAGCACTGCGCATAGTATTAAGCAAAGCAACCAAATTAAAAATTACAAGTAAAAGATAAGCCAAAGAACAAAGCCAAAGAAGAAGAAAACAGAAACAATACAAACAAATAAGGATCAATATACATATTTACGTGTTACCCCACCTATGGCCCCCCTTTGGACACTGTGCCATAGTTGAACTGCCTAGTGTTGGCCCTAGCTTGTCTTGTCCGGCATGTTGCTGTTCCCTCTGCTTTTCCTATTTACTCTCGGGCTTGTCTCCTGCGGCTATGTCACTTGTGTCCCGCAGTCTTTCTGATGGGCTTCCGTCTCCCTTCGCTTCCCTTCCCCCTCCCCCTTCCCTTTCCTTTGCGATCCCTGGCTCGTCTGAGGCGCCCCCCCCCCCCCCCTCCCCGCCTTCCACCCTGTTTCCCTGCTCTACTGGTTGCTGGCTACGAACAGGTCTTAGAACAAGTTGGTGAATGTCTTCTATGTCTTGTGGAAGCCCTCTTCCAACCCATGGATGGCGAATTTTAACTTCTCCAGTTGGAGGAATTCCGACAGGTCAGACTGCCAGTCTGCAGCTTTGGATGGTGCTGCAGGATTCTTCAGTGGATGATTAGGGCGGCTAAGGTGTCGGCCCCCCCTAGCCATAAAGAGTTCTGGCTGGTCTGGCAACCTTGGACATTGCCTCAAATAAGTTCATCCAAAACCCAATAAGGCTGGGGTAGGCCCAGAACTTGTGGGTGTGGTTGGCTGGGCCTCCCTGGCACCATTCACACTTGTCCTCCACCTCCGGGGAAAACCTGCTCATTGGGATTCTAGTTAGGTGTGCTCTGTGCACCATCTTTTTTTAAAATTTAGAGTACCCATTCATTTTTTTTCCAATTAAGGGGCAGTTTAGCGTGGCCAATCCACCTAGCTTGCACATCTTTTGCGTTGTGGGCACGAAACCCACGCAAACACGGCGAGAATGTGCAAACTCCACACGGACAGTGACCCAGAGCCGGGATCAAGCCTGGGACCTCGGCGCTGTGAGGCTGCAGTGCTACCCACTGCGCCACCGTGCTGCCCTCTCTGCACCATCTTTAGCTGCGTGAGGCTCAGCCCTGCACACGTGGAGGTGAAGTTTGCCCTGTGCAACGCATTGAACCAGAGTCCTCCCCTACTTCTGAGCCTTGTTCCCTTGTCTCATCCGTGGGGAGAGCACCTCATCGCCCGCATCCAAAAGTACCTCAACTAGCAAGTGTCTTGGCATCCAGTGGTACAGCGTCGTTTCTCTTCGGAGGTAGTTTTGGGTACCTCAATTTGTTCCCTTTAGATAGTTGGAACCTCTCTGTGAATTCCCCCAGGGGTCGCTTGTCTGCTGCCTGCGTACATGTCGCTAACCGTCAATGTCCCCTCATTCTGTCTCCACTTTTTGAAGGTGGCATCTATTGTTATTGGCGTGAACCTGTGGTTGTTACAGATGGGGGCTATAGCGGACATTTGGTTAGGCCGAAGTGTTGTCTCATTTGATACCACGTTCGGAGTGTGGCCACCACCATTTCGCTCTTGAGTGTTTGGTCGGAGGAGATGGAAGTGCAGTCGTGACTAGAGTTTGGAGGGACGTACCTATGCAGAAATTCTCCTCCATCCTTACCCATTCTTCTCCCGGTTCCTTCATCCATCCAGAAGAGGAACCCGGACAGTAGGTTCACATTGATCGGCTGCACTCACCCTGCCAGCAAGAATGGGGGTGTGTCCCACTTGTGCAGGTCCCATTTAACTTCCTTCACCAGACTCATCAGCTTCCATTTGTAGATCCGTGTCCAGTCATGGGCAATTTGGATCCCCAAGTAGCAAAATCTGTTTTGGACTTGTATGAACAGTAGTCCCTCTAGCTCTGTCCCTCTTCCTTGCAGGACCTTTGGGAAGACTTTGCTTTTGCTCAGGTTGGGTTTGTAGTCCGAGAAGGCTCCAAATTCCTTTTAGAGCTTCATGATCCCTTCTATACTGGCTTGGGGGTCCAAGATGTAGAGGAGCAGATCATCTGCATAGAGTGAACCTCTATCTTCTCTAACCCCCCTCTGGATACCTCTCCAGCCTTTCGCCGTTCTGAGGGCAATTGGCAATTGCTCAATTGCCAGGGCGAACAGTAGCGGGAACAGTGATCATCCCTGCCTTGTGCCTCTGGACAGCTGGAAGTATTTAGAGCTGATGCTGTTTGTCCGAACGCTCGCCACGGGAGTGCCGTACAGTCATTTCACCCAGGCAGTGAGCCCTGATCCAACCCCAAACCGCTCCAGTACGTCTGTGAGGTACTTCCACTCGACTCTGTCAAAGGCCTTTTCTACGTCCAGGGAGATGATCACTTCTGGTTTTCTCTCCCCGGATGGGGTCATGATCACGTTCAGCAGACGCCTGATGTTCGATGTTAGCTGCCTGCCCTTGACAAAACCCGTTATGTCCTTTGCGACCACCTCCGGTACACCGCTGCCTAGCCAGGGTTTTTTGCATTTACATTGAGCAGCCCTCACTGTAGGGCCCTCACTCGGTTGGGTCTTTGTCTTTTTTGGGTATCTGCGATAGTGAGGCTTGCGCCGGTGTTGGTGGCAGGGAGCCACTCACCAGCGAGTCTGCAAACATCTCCTGCAAGTGTAGGGCCAGTGTTAGTGTGAATCGTTTGTAAAAGCCTGCCAGGAATTCACCTGGCCCCAACTCCTTCCCCGCCTGCATGGAATTGATATTCTCCATGACTTCCCCCAGTCTTAATGGTGCTTTCAGGCCTGGTCTCCTATCTTCTCCGATGACTGGCATGTCCAGTCCCCTCAAGGAACTGCTTTATCTTCGAGTCCCCCTCGGGTGGGCTTGGAGATGTACAGCCCCCGGTAGAAGGCCGAGATTACCTTTTCCAGCTCAGCAACCAGCCTGCCGTTGCTGCCCCTAACCTGCGCCACTTCTCTCCCAGGTGGCTGGTTTGTCTCGGTGCTCGTAAAAGGTTCCCCCATGTCTGGTGGAGTTGGTACACTGCTTTCCTTGTGAAAAGCAGGTCAGAATCCAGCTTTTTCCTCTCAACCAGAAGCTCTACGGTCGGGGCTACGGAGTACTGCGCGTCCACCTCCAGTATGGAGTTGACCAGTTGTTACCGAGTCGCCCTCTCCTTCCTATCTCTGCGTGCTGTGCACGTGATAATCTCTCCTCTGGTCACAGCCATCAGCACCTCCCAGAACATGGAGGGTGAGGACTCCTCGTTGAAGTACATATAGACACCATCCACTGCCAAATCATCTTTGTGACCTCCTCGATAAACTCTACCAAGTTAGTAAGACACGACCTCCCCTTCGCAAAACCGTGCTGCCTCTCGCTAATACGTCCACTTGACCACTGTACCCGTGAATGACCGGTGGTATCGTTTCGCAAAATTCTTTATCGGCCAGGAGGGCCATGTCTAACCTCTATGAGGGGCGTTGGGCCCGGCCCATCTCCAACCTCATACCCATGTAATGTGGAGCATGGTTGGAGATTACAATTGCGGTGTATTCCGCTCCTACTACCCCTCGAAGCACCGATTTCTCCACTACAGGAAATCAATCATAGTGTAGACACTATGTACCTGGAAGAAGAAGGAGAACTCCTTCTCCCCGGGTGTGTGAACCTCCATGGGCCCACTGACCCCCCCCCCCCCGAAAAAAGGAGGAATTTGTCAGGGTTAGAAGGCTGGGAACAGCCAAAGCCTGTGTGGAATATAAGATAGTAGGAAGGAACTTAAGCAAGGAGTTGGAAGGGCTAAAAGGGGTCACGAAAAGTCATTGGCAAAGGAATCTATGTGTGGAGCCAGAGGAAATGGGCGAGGTACTAATTGAATACTTTGCATCAGTATTCACCAAAGAGAAGGAATTGGTGGATGTTGAGTCTGGAGAAGGGTGTGTAGATAGCCTGGGTCACATTGAGATCCAAAAAGATGAGTTGTTGGGCATCTTGAAAAATATTACGGTGGATAAGTCCCCAGGGCCTGATGGGATCTACCCCAGAATATTGAAGGAGGCAAGAGAGGAAATTGCTGAGGCCTTGAAATCTTTGGATCCTCACTGTCTTCAGGTGATGTCCTGGAGGACTGCAGAATAGCCAATGTTGTTCCTTTGTTTAAGAAGGGGAGCAAGGATAATCCAGGGAACTACAGGCCGGTGAGCCTTATGTCAGTGGAAGCGAAATTACTGGAGAGAATTCTTCGAGACAGGATCAACTCCCATTTGGAAGCAAGTGGACGTATTAGCGAGAGGCAGCACGGTTTTGCGAAGGGGAGGTCGTGTCTTACTAACTTGATAGAGTTTATCGAGGAGGTCACAAAGATGATTTGGCAGTGGATGGTGTCTATATGGACTTCCGTAAGGCCTTTGACAAGGTCCCTCATGGCAGACTGGTACAAAAGGTGAAGTCACACGGGATCAGAGGTGAGCTGGCAAGATGGATACAGAACTGGCTAGGTCATAGAAGGCAGAGAGCAGCAATGGAAGGGTGCTCTTCTGATTGGAGGGCTGTGACTAGCGGTGTTCTGCAGGGATCAATGCTCTGACCGTTGCTGTTCGTGGTATATATAAATGATTTGGAGAAAAATTTAACTGGTCTGATTAGTACGTTTGAGGACAACACAAACGTTGGTGGAATTGCGGATAGCGATGAGGACTGTCAGAGGATACAGCAGGATTTAGATCTTTTGGAGACTTGGGTGGAGAGATGGCAGATGGAGTTTAATCTGGACAAATGTGAGGTAATACATTTTGGAAGGTCTAATACAGGTAGGGAATACACAGTGGATGGTAGAATCCTCAAGAGTATTGACAATCAGAGAGATCTAGGTTTACAGGTCCACAGGCCACTGAAAGTGGCAACACAAGTGAAGAAGGTAGTCAAGAAGGCATAAGGCATGCTTACCTTCATTGGCCAGGGCATTGAGTATAAAAATTGGCAAGTCATGTTGCAGCTGTACAGAACTTTAATTAAGCCACATTTAGAGTATAGTGTTCAATTCTGGTCGCCACACTACCTTTTAAGTCCTTTTTTCCCTTGGAGCTGCTGCTGCTTAGCATATCTAATCCTGGTTGTTGGAAGAGAGTGAGGGGTATTTTGTTCCCTATTTTAGCTGGCTGTTTTGAGCTTGAAGTGCCTAATTCCAAGTTTTCAGGATGAGAGTCACCTTTTGTGTACACACTCAGCACATTCCTGTCACCGGAAGTCCATCAACTATTGATATTCCAACAGTTGAATATCTCGTGATGAAGAAAATAGAATAGTTAGCCTATTGTTTAACAATGGTCTTGACATACATTTACCCAAGTTTGCTTTTATAGTTGCTATTTCTTTTTTTAGGCAGACTGCTTGTGACCAATTTGCGAATTATCTGGCATTCACTGGCTCTTCCACGTGTAAACTTATGTAAGTAAAGCTATGCTTGCCTATTAATAAAATTGTTTGCTGTGGAATTAACCTGAAAACTGAATTGCTGTCCCAAAGGAAAGAAGAATAACTAATTGTTCTCTGTGACTCCTCGTATGATTTGGATTTTTAAGTACTGATGAAGAATTTAAATTTTAGAAATAGTGGCATAACCTATAATGCTTTAAAGTACAAGGAGCGGACTTCCGGTTGCGGCTATGCCTGGGTAGGTCGCACGATCGGCAGCTCCTACCGATAATGGACTTTTGGGCCCTTTTAAGGAGCCTCAGCGGCATTTGCTCAACAATTCCCGGTGTGGGAAGGTAGCAGTGAGGGTCCCCTAGCACTCTATGGAGTGGACCAGGAGTGGAGCAGTCAAAAAAGTGGCTTTAGAGCAGAGAGGAGAACGGGTGCAAAAAAACAAGATGGCGGCGGGCGAGGACCAGGCAGCGTTGTCCCAGTGGTCTCGGGAGCAGCAGGAATTCTTAAAAAGCTGCTTTGCTGAATTGCAGGTGGAGATGCTGGCCCCTATGAAGGCGTCGATTGAAAGGTTGGTGGAGACCCAGAAGATGCAGGGGACAGCGATCAAGGAGGTGCAGCAGAAGGTCTCTGACAATGAGGACGAGATTCTAGGCCTGGCGGTTCAAGTAGAAGCGCACGAGGCGCTTCACAAAAAATGGCATGAGAAGCTGGAGGACCTGGAGAACAGGTCGAGGAGGCAGAACCTGCGGATTCTGGGTCTCCCTGAAGGCGTGGAGGGGGTCGGATGCTGGGGCGTATGTGACCATGATGCTGAGCACGCTTATGAGTGCGGGGGCCTTCCCGAGACCCCTGTAGCTGGACGGAGCGCACAGAGTCCTGGCAAGGAGGCCGAGGGCAAACGAACCGCCGAGGTCGATGGTGGTGAGGTTTCACCGTTTCACTGACGGAGTGTGTCCTGCGATGGGCGAAGGAGCGGAGCAGCAGGTGGGAGAATACCAAGATCCGTATCTATCAGGACTGGAGTGCAGAGCTGGTCAAGAAGTGGGCAGGATTCAACCGGGCTAAGGCGATGCTCCATGGGAAGGGGGTGAAGTTCGCACTGTTACAGCCGGCGAGACTGTGGGTCACATACCAGGACCGACACCACTATTTTGATACGCCGGATGAGGCGTGGACTTTTATCAAAAACGAGAAGCTGGACTTGAATTAATGGTTTGCCGTATGTTATGTGGGATGTTGGTGAGGGAGTGGGGGCGATGCTTGTGGAGTGGGGTTTTTTTTTTTGTCTCCCCGCGTTTTCTTGGGAATGGGTGGGCCCGTAGCCCGAGGCCCTCTGGGACTGGGGTGAGGTCGCAGTTAAAAGGAACTGTGCCACGGGGCGGGGTTGGCCCAGGCAGGGAGCATGGCTTTTTCCCGCGAAATGGGGGGGGGGGGGGGGGGGGGCAGGTAGCCCCCCGATCCGGCCGATCAAGTGGAACGTGAGAGGCTTAAATAGGCTGGTCAAGAGGGCCCGGGTGTTTTCGCACTTAAAGAGGCTGAAGGCAGACGTAGCCATGCTACAGGAAACACACCTGAAGATCGCGGATCAAACCAGGCTGAGGAAGGGATGGGTGGGACAGGTTTTTCACTCGGGGCTGAATGCGAAAAACAGGGGGGTCGCAATCCTGGTGAGTAAGCGGGTGGCATTTGAGGCGGTGGGTATTGTGGCGGATAAAGGGGGCCGATATGTTATGGTGAGTGGTAAGCTGCAGGGGGCTCGGTGGGTGCTGGTGAATGTGTATGCCCCAAACTGGGACAATGCAGGGTTCATGAAGCGGATGTTGAGTCGGATCCCGGATCTGGAGGCAGGTAGTTTGATAATGGGGGGGGGGAGGACTTCAATACGGTTCTGGACCCCATACTGGATTGATCTAGATCGAGGTTGGATAAGAGACCGGCAGCGGCTAAGGTTCTGAGGGGGTTTATGGACCAGATGGGGGTAGTGGATCCGTGGAGATTTGCTAGGCCAAGGGTGAGGGAGTTTTCCTCCTTCTTCCATGTACACAAGGCTTACTCGTGGATAGATTTTTTTGTGGTAAACCGGGCGCTAATCCCGAGAGTGGAGGGGATGGAGTACTCGGCCATTGCGATCTCGGACCATGCCTCACACTGGGTGGACCTGAAGATGGGGGAGGAGAGAGGTCAGCGCCCATTGTGGTGAATGGACGTGGGACTACTGGCGGATGGGGCGGGGGGGGGGGGGGGGGGGGGGGGGATGTGACAGTTCCTGGACCAACTTAGGTTCCCAAAGGTGGAGGAAGGGCGGTTAGAGGGATTGGGGGCTCCGATTGGGATGGAGGAGTTGGCTAAAGGGTTGGGAAGTATGCAGGCGGGCCCCGGGGCCGGATGGGTTCCCTGTTGAGTTCTACAGGAAGGTCTCGGAGCTGTTGGGCCCGCTGTTGCTGAGAACCTTTAATGGGGCTAAGGAAAAGGGAATCCTCCCCCCTCCCCCCCCCCCCCCCCTCCCCCCGACGATGTTGCAGGCTTTGATCTCGCTTATCCTCAAGCATGATAAGGACCCGTTGCAATGCGGCTACTATAGGCCAATTTCGCTTCTTAATGTAGATGCTAAACTGTTGGCCAAGATCCTGGCCACTAGGATTGAGGATTGTGTCCCGGGAGTGATTCGTGAGCATCAGACGGGGTTTGTGAAGGGCAGGCAGCTGAATGTGAATGTGCGAAGGCTCCTGAATGTGATCATGGTGCCCTCGGAGGGGGGGGGGGGGGGGGCAGAAGTGGTAGCGGCAATGGACGAGGAGAAAGCCTTTGATCGAGTGGAGTGGGAGTACTTGTGGGAAGTGTTAGGCAGGTTTGGGTTCGGGGAGGAATTCATAGGATGGGTAAAATTGTTGTACCAGGCCCCGGTAGCGAGTGTTTCGATGAACCGGCTGCGGTCGGAGTATTTCAGGTTATATCGTGGAACGAGGCAGGGGTGCCCTTTGTCCCCCCTGCTGTTTGCCCTGGCGATTGAGCCGTTGGCCATGGCGTTGAGAGAATCCAGAAACTGGAGGGGATTGGTCCGGGGGGGGGGGGGGGGGGGGGGGGGAGGAACACCACGTTTCACTGTATGCGGATGATCTGCTTTTGTATATCGCAGATCCGGTGGAGGGGATGGGGGAGGTTATGCAGATTCTGAGGGATTTTGGAAACTTCTCGGGATACAAGTTAAATGTGGGGAAAAGCAAGGTGCATTTTTATGGTGCATGTGAGGGGCCAGGAAAAGAGATTGGGGGAGCTACCACTTAAGATGGTGGAGAGGAGCTTTCGGTACTTGGGTATCCAGGTAGCCAAGAGTTGGGGGGTTTTACACAAGCTCAGTTAGCGCGCCTGAAGGATCAGATGGAGGAGGACTTTAAGAGGTGGGAGGTGTTGCCACTCTGCTTGGCGGGTAGGGTGCAGTCTGTAAAAATGACGGTTCTCCCTAGGTTCCTGTTCGCCTTCCAGTGCCTGCCTGTTCTCATCCCCAAGTCCTTCTTTAAGCGGGTAAATAGGAGTATTACGGGATTTGTGTGGGCAAATAAGACCCCACGGGTTAAGAGACTGTCCTTGGTGTGCAGTCGTGAGGGGGGTGGGTTGGCACTGCCGAACATGTGCGGCTCTTACTGGGCAGCGAATGTGTCTATGATTCGGAAGTGGGTAATGGAGGGAGAGGGTTCGGCGTGGAAACGGCTAGAAGCGTCGTCCTGTATAGGCAATAGCTTGGGGGCACTGGTGACGGCACCGTTGCCGCTTCCTCCGACGCGGTACACCATGAGCCCGGTGGTGGCAGCGACATTGAGGATCTGGGGGCAGTGGAGACGGCATAGGGGGGAGATAGGGGCCTCAGTTTGGACCCCGATATGGAACAATCATAGGTTCGTTCCAGGTAGGATAGATGGTGGGTTCCTAAGTAGGCATAGGGCGGGAATCAAAAGAATGTGGGACTTGTTTATTGATGGGTCCTTTGCCAGTCCGAGGGCGCTGGAGGAGAAATTTGGGCTACCCCCGGGGAATACCTTTAGGTACATGCAGGTTCGGGCGTTCGTGAAAACGCAGGTGCGGGAATTCCCACTGCTGCCTGCTCGGAGGATACAGGACAGGGTGGTCTCGGGCGTGTGGGTAGGGGATGGCAAGACATTGGAAATATACCAGGAGCTGCAGGCGGCGGAGGAGATCTCGGTGGAAGAGCTGAAGGGCAAGTTGGAGGAGGAGCTGGGCGAGGAGCTGGATGAGGGCCTGTGGGCTGACGCCCTGGGCAGGGTCAATTCCTCCTCTTATTGTGCCAGGCTTAGCCTGATTCAGTTTAAAGTGCTGCATCGGGCGCATATGACAGGGGCAAGAATGAGTAAGTTCTTTGGGGTAGAGAACAGGTGTGTGAGGTGTTCAGGGAGCCCAGCTAATCATGTCCATATGTTCTGGGCATGCCCGGCACTTACGGAATTTTGGAAAGGCATTGCAAAGGCAATGTCCAAGATCTTGGACACTCGGGTAAAACCGAGTTGGGGGATAGCGATATTTGGGGTATTGGAAGATCGGGGAGTGCAGGAGTCGAAAGATGAAATGAAAATTGAAAAATGAAAATCGCTTATTGTCACGAGTAGGCTTCAATGAAGTTACTGTGAAAAGCCCCTAGTCGCCACATTCCGGCGCCTGTCCGGGGAGGCTGGTACAGGAATCGAACCGTGCTGCTGGCCTGCTTGGTCTGCTTTAAAAGCCAGCGATTTAGCTGAGTGAGCTAAACCAGCACCTATGCCAGAGTTCTGGCCTTTGCCTCCTTGTTAATGTGGAGGGACGCGAAACCCCCAAGCGTGGAGGCTTGGGTCAGTGAAATGGCTGGGTTTCTCAGGTTGGAGAAGATAAAGTTTGCTTGCAAGGGTCTCTGCAGGGGTTCTGCAGGCGGTGCCACCGTTCCTTGACTTTCTTGCGGAACGATAGGTGGAAGTCAGCAGCAGCAGCAACCCGGGGGGAGGGCGGGGGGGGGGAATGGGTGGGCTGTTTTCACGTTATTAGTTAGGGGCAGATGCCCTATTTTGTTTTGTTTGTTAAATTCTTAGCTGGATAGAGGGTTAAGTGTTTTTTGTTGATATATTGCTTTGTTTTCTTTGTATTATTCTCTTTTTTGTAGTGTTTTGTAAAACTTATTGAAAAATTTGGAATAAAAACATTTTTTAAAAAAACCAAAATGAAGTGCAAGGAGCTATGATTATTCAGTTAAAATTCTCCTATTGACGATCAAAATATTCTTGAACGGCAATTTTTTTCTGTAACATGTTTACACCAAGCCTGGTTGTCCTATACAGTGTCACTGTCCTTCTTATACATGACGAACTGAGCCCTGGTTTAGCTCAGTTGGCTGAACAACTGGTTTGTGATGCAGAGCAAGGCCAACAGCATAGATTCAATCCCCGTGCCAGCTGAGGTTATTCATGAAGGCCCCACCTTCTCAGCCCTGCCCCCGCCTGAGGTCTCGTGATTCTCAGGTTAAATCAGGTTAAGTCAGCTCTCCTCCTCAAAGGGGAAAGCAACCTATGGTCACCTGGGACTATGGCGTCTTCAGGGCCGGTGCTAGGAATTGCGGGCCCAATTAGAAAAGTGATGGCGGGGCCCCTACTCTACAAAAGTAAAAATTTATGTATGTTTATATTTCGTGTAGTATGCTCGTCTTTAACGAAAAAAAAACATTAAATGCTTGATATACTAAAATTTTGAAACTTACTTACCCGGGCGGAAGGATTTGGCGGCGCAGGGCTGAAGGATTTGTCGATGGTAATGCGGTGCGTTCCCCAAAAGTAAAAACTACCCTATAGTTCCTCTTAGAATACAGAAAAGGCTTCAAACGGTAACTCTGTCGCCGCTGGCGCGGGACCCCCTTAAGGTGCGGGGCTCAATTTGGTGAAATTGGTCAAATAGGCTTAAAACCGGCCCTGGGCGTCTTTACACATCAAGGAGTCTCAATGTGTATAACTGTAACACTATTTTCACCCAAAGACAATGCTGAATTTGTCCTCCATTCCATAAGTACGCTTTGTAGTCTGGACAAAATAATTCTTCATTATTTTAGAAAATTAGAAATTGATGTCAGCTTACACATTATTACATGAAAACGTTCCTCATTTAAATCTTTTTTTACTCTTGGCATTACTGCTTGCATAAATGTTGATTTCTCTACAACAGTATCAGTAGGTAAACTATCCAAAACAAAATTTCCCAATGTTTCCATTTCTTACGTTTCTGTCAAAAAGTGTTTTTATACTTTTTAAATCTTATCTCTCTAAAAGTGGCATAATCGATAATATAGAATCACTGGCACTTTGGGAGCTTCAGTTTGAGAACATTGAGCTGAACTGTTTTTCGGGCAGCACGGTAGTACAGTGGTTAGCACTGTTACTTCACATCGCCAGGGTCCCAGGTTCAATTCCCGACTTGGGTCACTGTGCGGAGTCTGCACGTTCTCCCCGTGCCTGGGTGGGTTTCCTCCGGCTACTCCGATTTCCTCCCACAAGCCCCGAAAGACATGCTGTTAGGTAATTTGGACATTCTGTATTCTCCCTCTGTGTACCTGAACAGGCGCCGGAATGTGGCGACTAGGGGCTTTTCACAGTAACTTCCATTGCAGTGTTAATGTAAGCCTACTTGTGACAATAAAGATTATTATTATTATCCACAAAAATGAAGAGCACAAATTAAATCACTAATGTTTCAAAAAATTGAGGTTAGAAACAAACATATAGAATAGAACAAACTTTATAATACCCAATAAATTGGGCTGAATAAAAGGACAAGGTGATAGTAACAACTGTATTCAAGAAGAATAGTGAGGTGATGTGAAATTCTATAATGCAATGAAGATTTCATAACAACAAAAAAAAGAACACCTTAAGAAAAAATAAGGTCATTTTAAAATCAGGCAACGTTTTAATCTCCCGTTTTATAGAAAACACAATGTTTTGCAACTCTGATTTGGTGCATGGAATATGAGCTCACATCAGCAATGTCCCACCATACTGAGTTGCTAATGGCTTAGTGTTAATGCTAACTAACATTTTGTTAGTCTTCATTCCTAAAAACAATTTCCATAAGGTGACCAAATCTCCAATGATTTCCTAGGAGACCAAATCTCCTATCATATCCATAGTGATCACAACATAATAACGCTTAGATAAAGATTGAAATGTATATAAGAAAGACAAAGCCCAAAGTAATAAATTAGAAAAAATGTAATTTTAGCGGGATGATAACAATGTAGGGGGGGAAAAAAACCACAGAATTATTATGAAGCAATGATGCAAGAGCTCATTTGGCCTATTGTGTGCACCATTTCGCCAAATGTGTGTCATCTCATGCCTTTTCCTCATACCTCTGTACTTTAATTCTATTCAAGTAATCATCTAATGCCCTCTTGAATACCTCGATTGAACCTGCCTCCACCAATTTCCAGGCAGTGCATTCCAGACCTGAAACACTCGTTGTTTGAAAATGTTTTTTCTCACATCATATTTGCTTCTTTTGCAAATTACTCTAAATTGTGCCCTCTCGTTCTTGATTCTTTTAGAGCGGAACAGTTTCTCCCTGTCTACCCTGTCCACCCCACTTGATTTTGTACAGCTCCATCAAATCTTCTCTTAGCCGCCTTCTCTCTCATAGAATCCCTGCAGTGCAGAAGGAGGCCCATCGTGTCTGCACCGACCCTTCAAGTGAGCACTCCACCCACCCCACCCCAGCCTATTTCTGCAATCCCATAACCTAACCTGCACATCCCTGGACAATCCACGTACTCCGTACATCTTTGGACTATGGTAGGAAACCGGAGCACCCGGAGGAAACCCACTCAGGGAGGAGAACGTTCAAACTCCACACAGACAGTGACCCAAGGTCCGAATTGAACCCGGGTCCCTGGCGCATTGAGGCAGCATACTAACCACTGTATGCGCCCCCACCCCCCGCGCCGCTCTCCAAGGAGAGCTGGCCCACTCTCTCCAATCTATCCTCATAACTGAAGTTTCTCATCCCCAGAACTATAAAATGGAAGCATTTACACAAGGAAAGAAATTGAACAGCAGTGAAAAACATTTTAAAATGTGATCACCAGAGTCCAGGAGAAATTCATCCCATTGTTTTTTTTTTATAAATAATTTTTATTGAAGTTTTTACAAAATACAAAATATAAACATCATAACTCTATTAACGTACACCCGCGGTAACACCCGTAAACAGTGCCCCCCAGCTGCAAGAGCAACTTCAAACAAAAGGGGAAAAAAAACAAAAAAAACAGAAACCAAAAGACAGAGAAAAGAGAAAAAGAAAAAAAGACAAGGGAGAGAGATAGCACCCTCCACAAACCCATGTGTAAGTTCTCCCTCCCCCCCCCCCCCCCCCCCCCCCCCCGTCCTTACCCCCCCCCCCCCATCCCCCGGGTTGCTGCTGCTGTCGGCCTATTTCCCTACCGTTCCGCCAGGATCCAGAAAGGGCTGCCACCGCCTGAAAAACCCTTGTACTGATCCCCTCAGGGCAAATTTCACCCTCTCCAATTTAATGAACCCTGCCATATCCGAGATCCAGGCCTCCACGCTTGGGGGCCTCGCATCCTTCCACTGGAGCAAGATCCTCCGCCGGGCTACTAGGACCCCGGCCTCTATCGCCTCCTGCACTCCCGGCTCCACTGCCACCCCAAAAATTGCGAGTCCCCAGCCTGGCTCGACCCTGGATCCCACCACCCTCGACACCGTCTTTGCTACCCCCTTCCAAAACTCCGCCAACGCTGGGCAAGCCCAAAACACATGGGCGTGGTTCGCTGGGCTCCCCGAGCACCTAGCACACCTGTCTTCGCCACCGAAAAACCTAGTCATCCTCGTCCCGGTCATGTGAGCCCTATGTAGCACCTTGAACTGTATGAGGCTAAGCCTCGCACAGGAAGAGGGGGAATTCACTCTCTCCAGGGCATTCGCCCATGTCCCCTCCTCAATCTCCTCACCCAGCTCCTCTTCCCATTTACCCTTCAGTTCCTCCACCGAGGCCTCGTCCACCTCCTGCATCACCCGGTATATGTCCGAGATCCTGCCTCCTCCGACCCACACCCCCGAGAGCACCCTATCCCGCACCCCCCGTGGAGGCAGCAAGGGGAACCCCTCCACCTGCTGCCTGGCAAACGCCCTCACCTGGATGTACCTAAACATGTTCCCCGGGGGGAGCCCAAACTTCCCCTCTAACTCCCCCAAGCTCGCGAACCTCCCCTCCACAAACAGGTCCCTCAACCTCCTAACCCCTGCCCTGTGCCAGCCCCGGAATCCGCCATCAATGCTCCCTGGGACGAACCGATGGTTTCCCCGTATCGGGGCCTCCACCGAGCCCCCCATTTCTCCTCTGTGCCGTCTCCATTGCCCCCAAATTTTGAGGGTATCCGCCACCACAGGGCTCGTGGTATACCTCGTTGGAGGGAGCGGCAATGGCGCCGTTACTAGCGCTTCCAGGCTCGTGCCCACACAAGACGCCGCCTCCATCCTCTTCCACGCTGCCCCCTCCTCGCCCATTACCCACTTACGCACCATCGCTGCGTTGGCCGCCCAGTAGTACCCACAGAGGTTGGGCAACGCCAGCCCCCCCCTATCCCTGCCTCGTTCCAGGAACACTCTTCGAACCCTTGGAGTCCCATGCACCCACACAAATCCCGTGATACTGCTGTTGACCCTCCTGAAAAAGGCATTTGGGATAAAGATGGGGAGGCACTGGAACAAGAACAAGAACCTCGGGAGCACCGTCATCTTGACGGACTGCACCCTCCCCGCCAGTGACAGCGGTAACATATCCCACCTCTTAAACTCCTCCTCCATCTGCTCCACCAACCTTGTGAGGTTGAGCTTGTGCAGGGCCCCCCAACTCCCAGCCACCTGGACCCCTAGGTACCTGAAGCTCTTCCCTGCCTGCTTCAGTGGGAGCCTACCAATCCCCTCCTCTTGATCCCCTGGATGCACCACAAATTCATCCCATTGTTAACTAACTAATAATTATGTACCATGTGTGAATAAAGAAATATGGGGGAAATTGAAACTAAAGAAAAAGGCATAGATGAAATGGAAATATGACATAAGTGATTTGTGTTCCTTGGGTGATTTCATTGAAATGTTTAAAATGATCATTTGAAACTATTCCTCTGATGGGGGAAATTCAGAACAAGGGTGCACAATCTTAAAATTAGAATTAGGCACTTAGAATTTAAATAAAGAAGCAGTTTTTTACAGAATGGATAGTAAGCACCTGGGTAATTGGAATTTCAAAATTGTGATGGATTGATTTTTTTTGTTATCTGAGTATCACGGGATATCACGGAAGAAAAAGGTGGGGAAATAGCATTGAGGTACAAACCAACTGAGATTTAACTCAGGCTCAAGCAGCTAAGATGTACTTCCTATAATCCTATCTGGGTGGTTAAAAGTAATCTAAGAGCTTTAAACCAATGTCTATTTATCTACATAAATTTATAGTTCATGTTCACAAGCCAACTTTGTCAATTGTTCTTGCCAGCAAATCATCAGTACCTAGGAAATGGTCTTCTCATTTTATAAAGGTATATAGATACAGAACTAATATTGCATATAGCTATTTATTGTGTTTTGTTCAAACTTAAATCTAAGTCAGAATAAGTATAAACATTTTGCTCAGTTGTAATTAAGCCTGGAAGACATAGTTTGGGAAGTGTAAACAACTTCAGTGGGTCATTCACTCTGGACCCCCCTGCCTTTCTCAGGATTTATTAAGTTTTTTGACCTGTAATCTGAAAATACATATTATATCCATCTGGAACCTTCTATAACTGTCAGAAAAATCAAAAGCAAATGGGATATTTAAGCCTCTCATGTATGGGGCTCGAGGATTGAGAGAGATGGGGAATCTAGAATGGTCCTGGGAGGGACTGAACTGAAAGCTTGTGCTGGAGAGAATTGTAAACTGATGGTAAAATTTATTTTTTTAGTTAAACTGCAGTTTGTTACATGCTAGGGGTAAGGTTTATGGTTTAGGAAATGTCTTGCAGCCCTAGATATTGGCCATCTGTCATTCTTCATACTGAGCCAATTTCGTAGATTCTCAGTAAAATGCCCAAATTATTAATTTTGTCCTTTATCTTTTTAGCTGTTGGATACAACTGCATTATAAACATTACAACCAGAACTGCCAATTCGGTAAGGTTTTTAAAAACTTGATTCTTTAACGAAAATTAAGTATGCATTCTATTAATGAGGAATTTTGTGCTCTTCTAAAAACTGCACCCTCTGCACATCACTGGAATGTCAGGCCATAATCTCCTATTAAGATGTTTTATGATGTCACAGCGACAGAGGTGTTTCCATGTGCCCAATCCCAATCATGATATACAGTCTGAAACATTTTGCATCCTCATTTTTTCCATTCATACAATTCATTGCCTGCACACACTTTATTGATTTAGCTTCCCAGGACCCTATGGCTTCTCTACTGATTTTGTCTTATTAATTTGTAACGCCCTAACCTCCTCTGAAAGGCAATTAAAAGTCAAAGAATAATCAAGGGAAAGAGCTTGATGATATAGTGCGAGCCTTGCTTACCAGTCACTGCAAGATCTATTGGTAAAGTTACAAAGGCAAAATACTGCAGATGCTGGATATTTTAAATAAAAATACTGGAAATACTCCACTGGTCAGACAGCATATATGGAAAGAAACAGAGTTAACGTTTCAGGTTGATGATCCTTCATCAGAACCATTCAGGAGTTCTGATGAAGGGACCTGAAATGTTAACTCTGTTTCTCTCCACAGATACTGCCTGACCTGCTGGGTATTTCCAACATTATTTGTTTTAATTTCTTGGTAAAATTACTGTTGAGCCTTTGGTCTCTATACTCTTACAAGAGGTCAAACAGTTAAGTAGTACACAAACATTTATGATTCAACACAGCTTTATCTACTAAACTTGAATCAAATACACTATATATTCAAATCATTAGCTGTACAAATGATCACAATTTGCCTCGACTCACAGCTTCTGACGTAAGTAGATATTACGCCTTTGAAGTGAATTGGCCAAATTCTTCTCGGAGGTCTGTTCTGTTCGCTGAGCCTTCACTCGGGACGCTGCATGTGCAAAGTTAGTCCTAAAGGTCGTCGCTGAAGAGAAAAGTCTCCGATTTTCGATTCTTGTACTTTTCTGACCTGTGTCATAGACAGGTCAAACTCGTGTTCTGCTTCGAACTGCCAAATTATATTTTTCTTCTAACCACAGATCCATGCTTCAGACATCGGTTTTCCAATATTCATACATTGTGGTTACAGGTGTCAGCTCAAGTTCCTGCTTCTGCATTTTGAAAACCTTTGATCTGTGCATTGAAAATTTTCCTTAAATGGGTCAGGTCGAAAAGTCTCATTTCAAGTTGACCAAAAACTTCCCATCATGCCTGTAATCAGTCATTTTTGCACAAACAAGGCCATATTGCTACATTGCTTTGACAATTTCAATGAAATCCCTGAACTGGTGGTGGACACTCTTAAATTGATCTGAATGACTTTGGTCGTCGAAGTGAAAAACATTGGTTCCTTCTGATCACTGTTCAGTGATCTTTGGAAAATTGCTCTGTATAAATATCTTGTCCGAACATAGAACATAGAACGATACAGCGCAGTACAGGCCCTTCGGCCCACGATGTTGCACCGACATGGGAAGTCAAAAACTAAAGGCCATCTAACCTACACTATGCCATTATCATCCATATGCTTATCCAATAAACTTTTTAATGCCCTCAATGTTGGCGAGTTCAGAGGAGTCTTTGCTACAATGCAACTCCACCCTTCTTCCTGTGGTCAATTAACTCAGCACAGAGCATGGGTCATATTTTAGGCATTCTAGGCCTTCATGGTAATTACCACACCATGCAGTGCAATTGCTCACTGAGCTATAAGAGAAGGCCTCGCATATACTTTTAAGTGCCTTAACTTTTAAAATTTGATGTTACAGAAACTTCGTGGTCAGACTGAAGCTCTTTACATCTTGACAAAATGTAACAACACACGATTTGAATTCATCTTTACCAGTGTGGTTCCAGGAAGTCCTCGACTATTCACCACCGTCATTGCAGTGCATAGGTAATATTTCAAGTCTATTTGTGAATTTGATGATGGAATGGAGTAGGTTATGTCAACAGATCATTTCTGAATCCAGTTTTCACTTGAATCTTCACTTGTGTTTGTTAAGGCATTCCTTGCATGAAGGAACTTCTTGTTCAGTTATTTTATTTATCAATGAATATAGATTTTTTTTAGTGTTTCGATAACTCCTTTTAATAATCTAAATTAAGAATACTTATTGTGGCAAAACAACAGTTCAAGGGAGGTACGCTGGTCAGAATATTACCCCAATGTCTATTGAAATAGTATCCTTGTAAAGTATTTACCTTTTTCAAAATACGGTTGGATTTCCTGCCAGAGACCTGCCATTTCATATCTTCCCTCAAGGACCACTCTGCAAATGTCAGTAATACAGATTAACCTTGTCCACCTGGCATAGTTTCATTCAATTTAATAAAGACTATAAATTTGGGCAAGTGCTTTGAAGCTGTTAGACCTGGTGAAAACATTACATGCAGCAGGAGTAAATTTGTTAAGATTGAGTTCTGCCGACTCCCAATCCAGTCTGAATTACTGAGATTTCTTTACGCGTTATACCATGAAAACAAATGGCAATATGAATGCCTTAAGGGCCACTGCTTCATAAATACTATGTGTTCGGAATTTGAAAAAAAAAAGTTGTAAATGCCTTCTTTGCTACGATAACGAATTTAAAACCATGGAATTCACATTGTATTTCATCTTACATAAGCAATACAGGCAATTAAAGAAAAATACTGCAGATGCTGGAAATCAAAAATAAGATTATTTAGCAATATGTCTGTTTTTAAATTTAAAAAAAAATAAATTTAGATTACCAAATTATTTTTTTTCAATTAAGGGGCAATTTAGGGTGGCCAATCCACCTACCCTGTACATCTTTGGCTTGTAGGGGTGAGACCCACGCAGACACTGGGAGAATGTGAAAACTCCACATGGACAGTGGCCCGGCGCCTGGATTGAACCTGGATCTTCAGCGCTGTATGTAGCAGTGCTAATCACTGCACCACCGTGCCACCCCTTCTGTATTTTTTTACTATTGGGCGATACCTCACTCACATTCATTGTAAACTTGTTTTGCAATGTTCATTATTACAATTTCTATGTGAACTATTTCACCTCCCTCTTTATTCCAATGCCTGCTAGTTGACTTCTAATTCAAATTCTTCAATTGTCTGCTCCCACATTCATTTAAACATAACTCATTGTTAACACTGCTGCTCACATCCTTGCGTGTACTAAACTCTCCCTCGCTTATTATACTGTCCTATTTAAAAGTCACTGACAAATCTTCCACCACTGAATTGGAATAAAATCTCCTCATTTACATATCTCCATAGCCTCACTTCTGCAAATTCTTCCAGCCCTGCGCATTGTGCTCACACCCTCCATTATTCTTAAACTGGTTTATCGTGCCCAGATCTCCATCCACTCTACTTCCATCCATCAGTGCAGAATCTTTATGCATTTGCCTCTACTCGCTAATATTCTTTTTTAAAAACTCTGTTTTGCATCATCTCTTCCCACTTATAAATATCTCATCAAAACACTTCACCTTTATTTTCAATCGTCCATCCAACTCTTAAGATATCTACTTTACAGTAAGGGTGCTTTATAAATGTAGGTAGTTGTTGCCTTGTATTTTTTATCTTTCATGAATTTTAATTGGTTCAATTTTCAAAGATACAATGTAAAATTTAATATTATGAACTGAAATTAGACATTTTGGAGGTGAAATTGATCAGTGCTAAATGGATTTCTATGGAAAAGAGTTGGGCGCTGTATAAATCATGCAACTGATTCATTATCAGTCTGTCACACTACCGGCAGTGACCAATTTCACCCACTGTGTGTTAAAAGAAAAAATATCCCATGTCATGTATCTGAAATGTATGATTCAATTCATTCTTTCTTCCTCTCTCCCAGCTCTTCTGAATGAAGGTAATCTATTTTGCAGAAGTAAACCATGATTTGACAGCTCCACCAATGATTTAACTGACTAAAGTGAACTGAGCTAGGAGAAGCTTTCATTTGGTCCCATTCTGTTTTGCATTTGCACTTAGGGTTTCTGGATGCAGAAGGAAAAATTGGCCAGAGTTTCACTGCTGACCATTGTTGTAAGTGCTCATGTATAAAGATTGAATGAGGACAGATTCAGACTAGGCTGTGATGCCCAGCAGTCTAATAGCCTGGTGACACTCATTGTCTGAACTGACAGATAACGATTGAGTGTTTGCACAGCGTGCCAGATCACAATTATGGAACTGCACCACAAAAAGTAGTCTATCTTTTAGAAGCAGAGACGAGGGGAGAAACATGGTAGAGATCGAGTCTCTGGTCTAATTTTGAAAGCAACATAGATACAATAAATTTTCCTCTTAACAATAAATTTTGTTTTTAAGCAAAGTAATTGCAAAAAGGAAATATTGTCACAATTTAAACAGTCTGAAACTGAATTTTTGAATAATGATCTGACAAGACTCCTTGAAAATTATTGCTTTTTATGTTTTTCCTATACCATGAGTGATGTGGTCTTCAATTCCTTTGCCTCATCACTTGGTCTTTTAAAATTACATTATTCTGAGTGAAAACTGCCATTACAGCCGCTCCATTTATTAAGAATTCTGAACTATTTCAATTTTTATAGGGCATATGAGACATCGAAAATTTACAGGGATCTTAAGTTAAGAGGAGCTCTCATTCAAAACAAGCAGTTACGACTTCTGCCACAGGAACAGGTGTATGATAAAATTAATGGTGTCTGGAATCTATCAAGTGATCAGGTACTGTAGATTATACCTTTTGTTAAAGAAAGGGTGCCAACACTAAGTATGGCTAGCCTACATCTGCACATTTTGTGTTTGGTTCTCTGTTTCTTTGTTGCACCATGAATAATATTCCTCTGTTTTTCTTCCACTACAGGGCAATTTGGGAACCTTTTTCATCACAAATGTTCGAATAGTATGGCATGCAAACATGAATGATAGTTTCAATGTTAGCATTCCCTATCTACAAATTGTAAGTTTTTTGTTTTGTTTTCAATAATGCATGCATTCTAGGCATTCTCAAAATATTTTACAACAAATATGTATTAATGAGTACTGAGAGGGATTTGAGGGGAACAGGGTCCTATCCTGATTGGAGAATGTATTGTTGCTACTAGCTATCACACTGGTATTTTTCATAGCTAGATTGTAACAGCGAATGGGACGGTTAGCCCTTTGGAGTGGATTTATTTTGCTGCATGCAGTACTTTCCCGGATCCAATGGTTTTAAAACTGGCTGGTTAAAGGTTGTAACGTTTGTTAATTATTTAGACATTCTATAACGCATTGATGAGGTGGGCCTCTCACACCCACCGTGTAAGTATGCCGTTGCATATCAACCCAGAATATAGAGCCACAGCTCAAGTCTCCATTTGTCGGGCTGTCTGGAACATGGCTCAAACTCTACACCTACTGACTCAGAGGCAAATACTAACCACGTGGCAAACACTTGCTCCTAGAAGTGATTGAAAAATTAAAATGTAATAATAATGTTGAAATTATATTAACAATGAACTGGACGGCACAGTGGTTAGCACTGCTATCTCATAGCTCCAGAGATCCGGGTTCAATTCCGGCCTTGGGTGACTGTGTGGAGTTTGCATTTTCTCCTTGTGACTGTGCAGGCTAGGTGGATTGGCCCACTAAATTGCCCCTTAGTGTCCAAAGATGTGTAGATTAGGTGGGGTTACAGGGATAGGACAGGGGATTGGGCCTAAGTAGGGTGCTCTTTCAGAGAGTCGGTGCAGACTCGATGGGCCGTATGGCCTCCTGCGACACTGCAGTGGATCTATGGAACTATGAAAGCAGAATATACTGCTTCAATTGTACGTGGGAGGAAGGGTATACAGTTTTTTGCAGTTACCAATGTTGTTCTACAGCCTTAAATCTAGATGACATTTATGAAAAGGGACTAATAATAATGACAGCGCTACACATTTATCAAGAAACACTGTTTTCTGCATTAGATACGGAATATTACATGTCCAAAATATTTATATCAACACATTTTGGTAACCAGTGATTAATTGGTAATTAGATCGATATGGTTAAAGTCTGCAGAGTTCTTAATATGACTTTTGTTATCTTCTGATACATGCATAATAAAATTTCTTTTGTTTCATTCCAGCGATCAATAAAAATCAGGGACTCAAAGTTTGGGCTAGCACTTGTAATTGAAAGTTCACAACAGGTAAGCCTTTTAAAATATTTATTTTGGTAACTGTAATTTAACTGGATATATCCTAGTAATACCATTCTTAGGAAATGGTAAGGGTGGATAGGAGATATGCAGACACCCCGGAGGAGGGGCTTTTGAGGAAGCGGCGCAATCTCCAAGCGGAATTTGACATTTTAACCACCCGGAAGGTGGAGGTGCAGTGGAGGAGGGCGCAGGGGGCGGTATATGAGTACGGGAAGAAGGCAAGTCGGATGTTGGCTCACCAGCTCCGGAAGCGGGAGGCAGCTAGAGAAATTGGGGGAGCCACGGATGCAGGAGGGAACTTGGTGCGGGGTGGAAAGGACATCAATGGGTTGTTCAGATCCTTTTACGAGGGGCTGTACCGGGCGGTGCCCCCCAGGGAAGCAGGTGGGATGGACCGCTTTTTGGATAGGCTGGAGTTCCCAAGAGTAGGGGACGAGCGGGTGGAGGGTTTGGGGGCCCCAATCGAGTTGGAGGAGCTGGCGGAGGCGTTGGGAAGTATGCAGGCAGGGAAAGCGCCGGGGCCTGACGGCTTCCCGGTGGAATGTTACAAGAAATTTTCAGATTTGCTGGGCCCTCTGCTTGTGAGGACCCTGAATGAGGCTGGGGGGGGGTGGGGGGGGGGGGCTCTTCCCCCAACGATGTCCAGGGAAATTATCTCTTTGCTCCTGAAGCGGGACAAGGACCCCCTTCAGTGTGGGTCTTACAGACCGATCTCGCTCCTTAATGTAGATGTCAAGTTGTTGGCAAAGGTGCTGTCCAGGAGGGTGGAGGATGTGGTCCCGACGGTGATTCATGAGGATCAAACGGGGTTTGTAAAGGGGAGACAACCGAATGCCAACGTGCAGAGGCTCCTTAATGTCATGATGATGGCGCCGGCGGCTGTGGAGTCAGAAATAGTGGCGTCCATGGATGCGGAGAAAGCTTTTGATAGGGTGGAGTGGAGTTACCTGTCGGAGGTGTTGCGGAGTTTGGGTTTGGTGAGGGGTTCATCAGCTGGGTGAGGTTGCTGTACAGCTCCCCGGTGGCAAGTGTGGTGACGAATGGGAGGAGGTCGGCGGACTTTCGGCTTTCCAGGGGGACGAGGCAGGGGTGCCCCTTGTCTCCCCTGCTCTTCGCATTAGCGATTGAGCCCCTGGCCATGGCGCTGAGGGACTCGAAGAGTTAGAGGGGGATTGTGCGGGGGGGGGGGGCACCGGTTGTCGCTGTACGCAGATGATCTGCTGTTGTATGTCGCGGATCCGGCTGAGGGGATGCCAGAGGTGCTGAAGATACTTGAGGAGTTTGGGGACTTTTCGGGCTATAAGCTCAATGTGGGGAAAAGTGAGCTGTTTGTCCTGCACCCGGGGGATCAGGAGATAGGTGAACTCCCGTTGAAGAGGGCTGAGAGGAGCTTTAGGTATCTTGGGGTCCAGGTGGCTAGGGTGCATAGGCTTAACTTTTCGAGGCAAGGGCAGCACGGTGGCCTAGTGGTTAGCACAGCTGCCTCACGGCGCTGAGGTCCCAGGTTCGATCCCGGCTCTGGGTCACTGTCCGTGTGGAGTTTGCACGTTCTCCCCGTGTCTGCATGGGTTTCACCCCCACAACCCAAAAATGTGCAAAGTAGGTGGATTGGCCACACTAAATTGCCCCCTTAATTGGAAAAAATAATTGGATAATCTAAATTTAAAAAAAAAAAATATAAAAAAAACTTTTCGAGGCTGCTGGGGCAGATGGAGGAGGAGTTTAGGAGGTGGGACGCGCTACCGCTTTCGTTGGCGGGCAGGGTCCAGTCGATTAAGGTGACGGTGCTCCCGAGGTTTTTGTTTCTTTTCCAGTGCCTCCCCATATTGATCCCAAAGGCTTTTTTCAGAAGGGTGAATAAGTCGATTCTAGGGTTCGTGTGGGCGCGGAAGGCCTCGAGAGTAAGGAGGGTATATTTGGAGCGAAGAAGGGAGGTAGGGGGCCTGGCGCTGCCCAACCTGTGTGGATATTATTGGGTGGCGAACGTGGCGATGATTCACAGGTGGGTGACGGAAGGGGAGGGTGACGCATGGAAGAGATTGGAGGTGGCGTCCTGTGCGGGTACGAGTTTGGAGGCTTTGGTGACGGCCCCACTTCCACTCCCCCCGGCAAAGTACTCTATGAGTCCGATGGTGGTTGCGTCCCTTAAAATCTGGGGACAGTGGAGGCGGCATAGGGGGGGAAGTGAAGGCCTCAGTTTGGGCCCCGATACGGGGCAATCACCGTTTTGCGCCGGGGAAAACGGGTGGGGGATTTGGGAGTTGGCACAGGGCAGGCATCAGACAGTTTGGGGACCTCTTCCTGGATGGGAAGTTCACGACTCTGGAGGAGCTGGTGGGGAAGTGGAACCTCCCCCCTGGGAACGCTTTTAGGTATATGCAGGTCAGGGCATTTGTTAAGAGGCAGGTGGCGGAGTTTCCGCGGCTGCCGCCAAGGGGGGTGCAAGATAGGGTGCTTTCGTGGACGTGGGTCGGTGAAGGAAAGATCTCGGCTACTTACCAGCTGATGCAGGAGGAGGAGGCGGCCTCAGTAGAAGAGCTTAAAGCGAAGTGGGAGGAAGAGCTAGGGGAAGAGATTGAAGATGGAACGTGGTCGGACGCCCTGGAGAGGGTGAATTCCTCCTCCTCTTGCGCACGGTTCAGCCCAATTCAGCTGAAGGTGCTGCATAGGGCTCACATGACAGGGGCAAGGATGAGCCGGTTCTTCGGAGGGGAAGACAGGTGTGGGAGGTGTTCGGGATGCCCGGCGAACCACACCCATATGTTCTGGGCTTGTCCAGCCTTGGAGAGGTTTTGGAAGGGGGTGGTGGGGACTTTGTCGGAAGTGGTCGGCTCTAGGGTCAAGGCGGGCTGGGGACTCGTGACCTTTGGGGTAGCTTCGGAGCTGGGAGTGCAGGAGGCGAGAGAGGCCGGCATTCTGGCCTTTGCGTCTCTAGTAGCCCAGCGCAGGATTCTGTTAATGTGGAGGGATATGCGGCCCCCGAGTTTGGAGGCCTGGATCAACGACGTGGCTGGGTTCATCAAGTTGGAGAGGATGAAGTTTGCCCTGAGGAGGTCGGTACAGGGGTTCTTTCGGCGGTGGCAGCCCTTTCTCGACTTCCTGGCGAAGGGGTAGAGAGTGGTCGGTCTCAGCAGCAACTTGAGGGGGGGGGGGTGGGTTTGGGGATGGTTGGGGGTTTGTTTTTGCGGCGGTGGGTTTGCGATGTTGTTATTTTCTTCTTGTATTGCTGTTGGTTTTTTGTTATTATTTTGGGGGGGTGAGTTCTTTTCTTGTTTTGGTGTGGAAACACGCCTTGTTTGTTTTAAAATTATGGGGAGAAAATTTGTTATTGAAAAATTTGAATAAAAATTATTTTTTTAAAAATACCATTCTTGCTGTGTGAATCTAAATTTACTTATTTTTGACAAAATACTTTTAAGAAAACTGTACTTGAATATGCTTATCTACACAATGAAAATGTAAGTATTGCTCAGAAAAGATACATGCTGCCAAATCTTTTCACCTTGCACTCATCAGGACGGGATGCAAAAGTCCCAAATTTCAAAGGGAGCACCAGAAAAGAGCTCTGATTGGTTGGCAAGTTGGTTCTGATTGGTTAAGGCATTTACATGGACAATGCGCCAAAGAACTATTGACCCCATGTGTTTGTTCAATTCATAAAAGGTGCAATGCCTGGACATATTCATTTTGCTGCAAATTACAGGTCCCGACATGTGAAAATGTGTAGCTTTTAACAAGTGTAAGTGAGTTATATTGTGAGCCTGTCTGATGATTATCATAAATTGGTGGTTAGTGTAATTGTTAGAACAATCAGGGTTATTCAGCAAGTGCTGCCCAGTTGTGGAATCACAGCTGATGTTAGACATCATGTTCTGAGTTTCGTAAGCATGGGTTGGTTTCATATAGTCACTACTCTGCCTATTGCGAATAGTAGAATGAATGTGCTGTTTGATGCAATCCACCAGTCATTGGAATCACGCAATCACTAAAATCCATACACCACATTAATCATTCACTGGTGGACATTGTCTTTTTGGCTTGGTGTCAGCATCCTAGTAGTGGTGCTACTGCACCAGGAGCAGCGTGAAATGGCTAGCTCAAATTTTTGAGATTCCTTAACCTGTCAGGTTAATTTGAAATATACTGGGCACTTTTCAGGTCCAAAAGTGGTGGCATTAGGTGCATTTGAGTGTTTACGCAGTGAGCAATGATCTGGGGCTGCATTCTCCGCCCCGTTGCACCACATTTCTATTTCACCCCGCCGGCGGAATGCTCCGTTACACCAACCGGTCAATGGGGTTTCCTATTGCGGCCCCATGCCGTTGGGAAATCCCCGGGCTGCCGGCAAAATGGAGCATCCCGCCGCCGTTGAATCCAGCCTCTGATCAGAGGAGCCAGGGGGATAGCTTTGATGTGCCCTGTTTCTGTGTCAAGTTTAAATGGTGAACAAATAGCTCAGGCCCTATTTAGGAGATTGCCAATAATACTGATCTTATAATATATGGAGCTGCAGGAATCCCAACGTATATATTGACAAGCCAAAGTAGACAGTAGACAGGAGTAGAGAACCCATTCACAGGAATGCACATCGAGGAATGGGAGTTCGTTAGGCTGCTCCATTTCAAAGGTGCAATTTGAGCGTGGTAAGGTGTGTAAGAAAATTCTTTTATGTAGCTGCAAATTCAAATATAGCAAACATATCATCCACATATCAAAGGTAGGTAGGTTAGGGGTCATTCCTTTGAAGACACATTTCTCATGGAAAATATTATCGAAAGCTGACCCTGAAAGTGAATACATGACAATATAATCCATTTGGACATACATGGGGACAATGAAGCTGAATTCAACTGGGCAAACTAAGATCAGAAGCTCAGTGAAGACAGATTCACAAAATGGCAGCAGATCTGGGTTGCCATAGCAGCATGGCGCAAATGTCTATAGTTCCTTTGAGCAGCACATTAGTGAATAAGCTCTCAATATCAAACAAACACATTGCCATGATATTGCCATCAATATGCTGGAAGATACATATATTCATAGGCGGGACCTGGCCTCTGCAGGCAAAAGGAATATGTCCAGGCATTGCACCTTTTTTGAATTAAATAAAAGCATAGGGGACAATAGCTCCCTGGAACATTGCCTATGGCAATGCCTCAATCAATCCTAGTTGACTAGATAGCCAATCAACACCCTTTTATCGTACAGTATAAATTGTTGCTCCCGTTAAAATCTAGCATTCCTGCATATGTCCTGATGAGTGCAAGGTGAAAAGCTTTGACATCAGGTCTTGTTTTCAACAATACTCAAGTTCTGTAGTACCAAGCCACTACAATCAGAATTGTTAAATGTAATGCCTTTTTCATTTACTTTAGAGTGGAGGTTATGTGCTTGGTTTTAAAATTGATCCTGTGGAGAAACTTCAAGAAGCAGTTAAGGAGATAAATTCTTTGCATAAAGTTTACTCTGCCTGCCCTATCTTTGGAGTTCAGTATGAAATGGAGGAAAAGGTGATTATTTGCTATTTTCTTTTTAAAATATATTTTTAATAAAGATTTTCCAATTTTACAATACATTTTACAACAAAACCTATATTACCACAGCAGATGATACACAAAAACCAATATAACAAAAACCCCAACCAATCATGCCCACCCCATCCACCAAGATAAAAAAAAGGCAATTGAAAAAACAAACAAAATAAGCTAAACACCCTCTACCCCACCCCCAACAATTGATGGTGACTAACAGCTTAAAATAAATAATGAATGGCTGTCACCTCCGGTAGAATCTTTCAACCGACCCCCTAATGGTATACTTGACTTTTTCCAAGTACAAGAATTCCATTAGATCACCTAACCATGCTGAGGGACTGGGCCACCAAGTATAACTCGCCTCTGGGCAATCAGCGAGGCGAAAGCCTTCACTCACATCTGCAGCCCTGGCGAATCCAACACCCCAGAAATGGGCACCAGAGGTCAAAGTTCCAGTTCATTATTCATAATCGCCGACCTGGTGTTGAAGAAGACCCAACAACTTACCAATTTGGGGCAAGACCAGAACATATGTGTGATTGGCTGGCCCACCGGAACACTATTCACACCTGTCTTATGCCTCTGGAAATAAACACACAGCCCACCTTTGGTCAGGCCCTGTGCACCACCTTAAGCTGGATTAGACCAAGCCATGCACAAGAAGATGTGGAGTTCATCATGTGCAGGGCCTCACTCCACACCTCATCATCCAAGACATGCCCCAGCTCCCACTCCATTTGCCAAGTCCGAGTTCTCAGACACAATTCACCCACAAATATCAGCTGTGCTAACCTCTTCCAACACTGCCAGCAAAAGCACCCTTTCCAACAAAGACACCCATGGTGCCTTGAGAAATGTTGGGAAGGGCGGCCCACACAAAATTTGTTACCTTGAGTTACCTGAACAAGTCCTCCTCCTCCCCCCCCCCCCCCCCCCCCCTCCAACTTTGCTGACAACTTCTCCAATCTGGCAAACCGTACCTCTGTAAACAAATCCGCAAATCTCTCCAGTTTCTTCAAACACAGCCAAATGTAGCATCCAATCTCAACGGTTCAATAAATGATTGGTATACATAGGGGACAGTTTCGATACGGCTCCAAGCTTAAAATGCTGCCTGAATTGTCGTCTCTTTTTTTTCAATTAAGGGGCAAGTTATAGTAGCCAATCCACCCATCCTGCACATCTTTGGGTTGTGGGGGTGAGACCCATGCAGGGCGAATGTCCAAACTCCACATGGATAGTGACCTGGGGGTGGAATCGAACCCAGGTCCTCAGCACCATGAGGCAGCAGTGCTAACCACTGTGCCACCCAATTGTCTCCTACCCTTAAAGTAGACACAACCACCGGGTTCGAAGAGCACATAGCTGGGGGAAAACTGAAGCGAGGTCGTCACCAACTCCCCCAGACTAGACAACCTCACCTCTCTTTATCCCCATACGGAATCTGGGCCACCACACCATCCAGCACCTTCTCAGCATTGGCCGCCCAATAATAATAAATTTGACAGTGCTAGGCAGACCCGGTTGCCTATCCCGCTGAAGAACTACCCTACGGATCCTCAGAGTCTTGCTTGTCCATATAAAGAACAAAATCAACGTATTAACCCTCCCAAAGAAAGATTTAGGGAGAAAAATAGGAAGATATTGAAACAAAAACCTTGGAAGAATATTAGTTTTGATAGATTGGACTCTGCCTGCCAGGGACAGAGGAGTGCTGTTTCCCTTTTGCAGATCAAACTTAATCTTGTCCACCAGATTTGCAAAGCTCAGTTTATGCAACTGAGCCCAATCATGGGCCAGCCAGACTTCCAGATATCTGAAGCTTAGAGCTTGCCAAGGAAAAGGCAACATCCCCAAGTTGGGTCCCCTCCCTGGTTGGGGGGGGGGGTTTCAACCGGCAAACATCTTTTCCTGATTCAGCATGTAGTCCGAAAAAGAACCAAAGTTTCTCAATAGCACCATTATACCATCCATAGTGGGGATTGGATCCGTAGCATATAGGTACACCCTATGCTCTACCCCACCCCTATTCATCCCCTTCCACTTACCAAAAGCCCTCAAAGCTAAGGCTCAATTGCTAACACAAATAAGAGGAGAGACATCGGACATCCCTATCTGGTCCCCCTTTTCAAATGGAAGTATCCTGAACTCAAGGTATTGATATGAACACCATCCAATGAGGCCCTATACAACAACCATACCCAGGAAATCAATTTTGGCCCAAGACCGAACTCTCCAAAACTTCAAAGCAATACCTCCATTCCACCCTGTTGAATGTCTTCTTGGCATATAAAGACACAATCACTTTGGTGCAGGCTTCTCAACAAAGCCTCTTCCATCCCTTTCAACACCTCGCTATGCTCCTTTACAGTTTCCAAAGTCCTCTCCACTTTCTCACAGCCAGGACCCAGCGGTGCCTCAATTGTCTTATGGAGATTATCGACTATTACTCTCATCACTCTCCTTTGCTTCTCAAGTCATTTTTCCAACTGCTTTTCAATCTCCGCAGTCAGCACCCCAGTTAGCGCAATTGCCATGATCAGGGTGGCTGCAACTGCTGGAGCCCCCTCCGCAATCTTCCCTGCTGAGGCTCGACGTGAAGCCTCCGAATCATTTGAGATATTTCCACCCGCAGACTTCTTAGTTGTGGTCTTTTTTGGACATATACACTAGGACTCCTGTACTTTCTTTTAAAAAAAAAATTTAGAGTACCCAATTCATTTTTCCAATTAAGTGCCAATTTAGTGTGGCCAATTCACCTTTCGGGTGGGGGGGGGGGGGGGGGGGGGGGGGGGGGGGGGGGGGGGGCACAGTGACCCAGAGCAGGAATCGCACCTGGGACTTTGGTGCCATGAGGCAGCAGTGTTAACCACTGTGTCACCATGCTGCTACCCTCCTGTACTTTCTTATAGGAGGAGATTAACCACCAATAAAACCCCGGGAACTGGGCAAAATAGGGCCACAAAATAAGTACCTTGGTGGGAGCTACCAAATCCATGACGACCTCCTATATGACGCAACCGGAAATCCCGTTATTTGTTATATTCTAATATTAATATTCATTATAGTTATAATTTAGATTTGGTAAGTTGTGATTATTTTTAGGAGAATAAAAACAACTGTTGCTATGGGCTGAATTTAATGGCAATGGTGGTGCCCCAGCCACCAGCCAAAAATCTGGTTACTACCTGGCACCCATTTCCAGGAACCCTGATGGGATTAAATGCCATTCAGGCAGTCGTCCGACTGCACAATGGGGCAGTGGTTAGCACTGCTGCTTCATGGCACCGATGACCCGAGTTTGATCCCAGTCCCAGATCACTGTTCATGTAGAGTTTGTACATTCCCCCTGTGTCTGGGTCTCACCCCCACAACCAATGATGTGCAAGGTAGGTGATTTGTTCACACTAAATTGCTCCTTAATCTGCCTGCCTTTGGAGTTCCCTTAACTTTAAAGGTGAGCCACCTCTAAGAGCTGTCAGACAATTGGAGGACCAGCAGCACTGCAGTCCGATCAGCACAACCAGGTACGGTGGCCATCTGTGGAGAGGGTTGAGGGACTCTTCCAGTGAGCTGGCATCTGCCACTAGGCAGATACCCTGTAGGCCACAGGGTGTCCAGTTGGAAAGGAGCCCAGAATTGGCCATCAGAATATTCCTCTGGCCTCCCCATTTGTTGCAGCCCCCCCCCCCCCCCCCCCCCCCCCCCCCCATTGATGAAGTGTCAGGGGCGTTGGGATGATGTCCTTGAGTGGCCATTAGCTGGTCACTTAACAACCTCGGTTGTCCTCCAGGCAGGAAGGTAGTCCTCAACCTTCCTAGCCCCTGACCTAATCGGGTTTCAGGAAGGCAATGGATGGGCTCTCCACCCATGCCTTTGCACCCAATTATATGGGACCCCAAACACCACCCAGCCTGCCTCTCTGGAGTTGGGAATTACATTCCGCTTATTATGGACACAAGATAGAGCTACACAGTTATAAATACAAAATACATTTTGGGACTGATAATGCAATCCATGTGCAGAATATGTCTATGCCAGTCTTTATCACCTTTTACAAATTACAACAGATACAAACTTTCACCATCCGTCCTTGGTTAAAGCAAAAGCAATTAGAGAACTAACAATATAGTAATGTGCTCTTCCAACGCTGTCTTTGGGCACTACTCTCCATTGACTGGCAGTCAGTCAGTTTTCATAGTTGTTTGTTATGTTCTGAGAGTTCTTTTCCTTTCAGGCAGATTAAGATAATTATTGAGAATTGCTGAATTCAGAATTTTCAATGTGAAGGCCAGAGCAATGAAGCCAAGCTTTTATTTGACTAACCTGTTGAGTATGTACGCACAATACAGTATGTTTGTGCTTCAGCTGTGTCATATGTTGAAGTAAATATGTTGTCAGTGTTGCAACAGGCAGCACAGTGGTTAGTACTGTTACTTCACTGCTCCAGGGTCCCAGGTTCAATTCCTGGCTTGGCTCACTGTCTGTGCGGAGTCTGCACATTCTCCCCGTATCTGCGTGGGTTTCTTCTGGGTGCTCTGGTTTCCTCCCACAGTCCAAAGATGTGCAGGTTAGGTGGATTGGCCATGCTAAATTGCCCTTAGTGTCCATAAAGGTTAGGTGGGGTTGCTGGGTTACGGGGATAGGGTGGAGGTGTGGGCTTAAGTAGGGTCCTCTTTCCAAGGGCCAGTGCAGACTTGACGAGCTGAATGGCCTCCTTCTGCACTGTAAATTTTATGATTCTATGATAAAGTCACGCTTTATATCAAAAAAATGACTGTGGCTGAAAACCATTGAGTTTTAAAAAGTCTGAAATCACATTCCAATGACATGAATCAGCCGTTTCTAAGATAGAAGAATATTTGCATCACTGTACTCACAAATTCTAAAGCTATAAGTGAAGTGAGTCTGTCTAGGAAAACACCATCAGAGATAATTACCCTGGAGAAATTTAATGAACAAAATCCCCATTCATAGAGCATCCAAACAGCACCTGAATAGGGAACAAGCATGAGACATAATCAATTCAAACAAAGGACTCTATGTGGGGAAAAAAAAATCACACTGCCATATTCTAACCAAGTTGAAACCATGCACATGGAATCCACTAAACAAACCATATTTGAATAACTGGTTAGTTGGAGAAAGAGGATTATGTGACAAGTTAACCAGCAATATTTTGTGTGTAAAAGACTGTTTTCTCCAGGTCACAGATCAGAACAGATGAGCCAGAGGACAGAAGGTCCCAGAGTAGACACTCTCCCTCTCCCCTTACCCATCTTGCAAGCTTGAGCCCTTTGTGTTGTTTGACTAGCCACATGCCAGAGGCAAAGTTTTTAAAAAATCAACCCAGCAGCTGCTGTCACCAGAAGAAAAGATAAATCATCTGTCAATATATTTAAATAAAGGACTAGCAAACTCTGCCTGGAACCATCCAAATCATCAGCCACAAGACCTTTATCTTTTACTGAACTCTAAAAAGACTAATTAATCTATTCTTCTCACTCTGTAACCTATTGGTGTATGTGAACCTTGAAGGTGTGTGAGAATGTGGAAGTGAGAGCTCTTTTATTATTTTTATTTAGCTGGAGTTAAGTACAATAAATACTATCCTCTGCTTTAAAAACAGCTTGAGGAAACCTGTCTATGTATGTTTTTTACAGTCACAGTACTTGAACACTTCCACACTCCCTGAATTGGCAAGCATATCCTTTCGAAAAAAACTTGCAGTCAAAAAAGGAGTAAGAGCCATTCTACTCCTTGTCTAATTGTAACACCAGTAAAACTGATGGAGCACTTCCTTGGGAAGATATCTGACTCTTGCTTGGTATTATCATCTTTGGGCAGCACAGTGGTTAGCACAGTTGCTTCACAGCTCCAGGGTCCCAGCTTCGATTCCTGGCTTGGGTCACTGTCTGTGCGGAGTCGGCACGTTCTCCCTGTTTCTACGTGGGTTTCCTCCGGGTGCTCCAGTTTCCTCCCACACTCCAAAGATGTGCAGGTTAGATGGATTGGCCATGCTAAATTGCCCTTTGTGTCCAAAAAGGTTAGATGGGGTTACGGGGATGGGGTGGAGATATAGGCTTAGATAGGGTAATCTTTCCATGGGCCGGTGCAGACTCGATGGGCCAAATGGTCTCCTTCTGCACTGTAAATTCTATTCTCTGATGATCTAAGCTTTGTTGAGACTGCCTGCACTTTCTGCAACCTGTGTGATACTATAGTTTATTTGAAGGGCAAACTGTGGGAAACAGAGCACCCTTAGTGGTGCTGATATCTGATCCTTGTTCCAGGATTCCAATGGTATACTTGCCGAGACTATGGTAATAATGTAAGCCTTATTCTCTCAACTTAGAGTGTAGGTGCCCCATGAAGCAGGGATCCAGTACACAGTGTGCAGTAAAACTACTAGTGCCAAAGATCATATTGTTAGCCACTTTATATTTGTACCAATTCTACAAAGATAAGGTGTCCTGCATTAACCTTACTTGTTGCTAATATTCTGATACTTTCTCATTACTAAATGTGTTGCGGAGCAATGACCTATTCATTACGAGGACTTTTATGCGACTTTTCTTGAACAATGTTAGATTTTTACAGCAATGCTCATATTTTTATCTGAAACAATGACTTTAGCCTTGTGGATATTCCATTTTCTGTCTATACTGAATTTAAGAATTTTACTTGATTGATTTTTATTGTCACATGTACCGAAGTACAGTGAAAAGTATTTTTCTGCAGCCAAGGGAACATAGAAACAGAGAACAGTACAGCACAGAACAGGCCCTTCGGCCCTCGATGTTGTGCCGAACAATGATCACCCTACTCAAGCCAACATATCCACCCTATACCAGTATCCCCCCCCCCCATTAACCTTATTTATTTAGGACACTAAGGGCAATTTAGCATGGCCAATCCACCTAACGCGCACATCTTTGGACTGTGGGAGGAAACCGGAGCACCCGGAGGAAACCCACGCACACACGGGGAGGACGTGCAGACTCCGCACAGACAGTGCCCCAGCCGGGAATTGAACCTGGGACCCTGGAGCTGTGAAGCATTTATGCTAACCACCATGCTACCGTGCTGCCCCAAACGTACACAGTACGCACATAGTAGACAAAAGAATAATCAACAGCGTACATTGACAAATGGTACATCAACAAATAGTGATTGGTTACAATGTGGAACAAGGGCCAAACGAGCAGCATAGGGTGACGTGTGTAGTTTTCTTACAGGGAACAGATCAGTCCAAGGGAGAGTCGTTGAGTCCATTAGCTGTAGGGAAGAAACTGTTCCTATGTCTGGATGTTCGGGTCTTCAGACTTCTGTACCTTCTGCCTGATGGAAGGGTTTGATAAAGGGCAAAGCCTGGGCGTGAGGGGTTTCTGACAATGCTGTCTGCCTTCCTGAAGCAGCGGGAGGTGTAGACAGAATCAATGAAAGGATGGCAAGCTTGTGTGATGTGTTGAGCTGAGTTCACCACATTCTGCAATTTTTTGCGATCTTGGGCCAAGCAGTTGCCATACCAAGCTGTAATACTGCTGGATAGGATGCTCTCTGTGGCAGATCTGTAGACGTTTGTGAGAGCCGATTCAGACATGCCGAATTTCTTTAGCTTCCGTAGGAAGTAGAGACGTTGTTGAGCTTTCTTGACTGTTGCATCAACGTGAGTGGACCAGGACAAACCATTGGTGATGGTAACCCCAGGAACTTGAAGCTATCGACCACCTCCACTTCGGAACCATTGATGTAGATGGGTAGGGGGGGCGGTGTCGTGCTATGCTTCCTGAAGTCGATGATCATTTCCTTGGTCTTTCCAACATTTAGTGAGAGGTTGTTTTCGGTACACCATTCAGCCAAGTGATCTATCTCCCTTCTGTAGTCTGATTCGTCATTGTTTGAGTTACGACCCACCACAGTCGTATCATCTGCAAACATATAGATTGAATTGGAGTTGAATCTTGCCACACAGTCATGTGTGTATAGGGAGTACAGTAGAGGACTGACCACACATCCTTGCGGAGCCCCGGTGTTGAGGACTATTGTGGAGGAGGTGCTGTTACCTATCCTGACAGATTGCGGTCTGTTGGTGAGGAAGTCAAGGATGCAGCTGCACAGGGAGAGGTCAAGTCCAAGGTTGCAGAGTTAGGTTATTCGTCTTGTCGGGATAATGGTGTTGAAGGTGGAGCTGTAGTCTATGAACAGCAGTCTGACGTAGATGTCGTTGTCGAGATGTTCGAGTGTTGATTGTAGAGCCAGAGAGATAGCATCTGCTGTGGAGCGGTTGCCACGGTAGGCAACTGCAATGCATTGAGACCATCTGGGAGGCTGGCGTTGATCCATCTCATGACTGGCCGCTCGAAGAATTTTCTGATAACAGACGTCAGTGCCACCGGTCGGTAGTCATTAAGGCACGCTAACTTGTGCATCAATTCTTAAAGGTACCAAATAAATAAATCAGTAAATCAATAAATCTGTAAGCTATCATGCTGCTTGTGAAAATCGCAGTAAAACTCATAAAAGCATAGCTGATTGTAGTTAGCTGATATCTCATAGTGATTGGTCATGGCTATTTTTGTTGACATTGGGTTAGAATTCATTCTGCTGGTTCATGAGGAAATAGAACAAAACTAATTGAAAATTAATTTATTTATTCTTGGATATCTCAAGGGCTAAATAATAGATAAAATGATCGATCTGTATGTACTGTGTCACTGGTTGTGTTACAGCCTCAGCCACTTGAGGATTTGACTGTTGAGCAAGTTCAAGATGATGTAGAAATTGAACCAGAGGAACAGACTGATGCATTTGTGGTGAGTGCTCATTAAAAATAAATTCACTCACTGCATGAAAAGAATCTAGAGAGTATATAGAATTTTAAACCATTCGATGTTAAATTCAAGTTTTTGGAAAATAGATTAATTGAAAACAAAAATATTGACACGAGGTTGTAATTAGTACTATGAATAAAAAAGCTCTTCCATTACAATAGTCATGTATATTTTGATTTGCAATCTCACAATAAAATAGTGTAGTATCTGTCCATTAAGATCACTTTTGCAAACAGGCTAAGACAGGTGCCTAAGTGGTGTTACTGTCTCCTCATACCACATAATTGGAAATATTTATTATCAATTGTAACTATTTCCTTCATTTTACAATTAAAGTAGCGAATGCTCCATGTGAGCTACAGACTTTTGTCCTTTGTTAATTTATGGCCAGAATTTGTACAGGTAGTTCAGCCACTTGTATAAATACAAATCCCAAAACCAACAGGAAACCGTATGCAGGACTAGCTTATTTTGAGATCTACAATATTGTACCGTGTTTCTTTCCCTTGCCTTTATGAAAATATTCTGATGTCAACCAGCAAGAACGGTTCAAAATAGAAAATGCCGGAAATAGTCAGAAAATCTTATATCATCTGCAGAGACAGACACAGGGTCAACATTTCTCGCCAACGACTCTGTTTCAGAACAAAATGTCATAAATGCAAGTTCTTTTTCTGTTTCTTAATATAAAATTTCATGGTGTAAATTTAAATTTTGTCTTCTTTTCTAGGCTTACTTTGCTGATACTAATAAGGTATTCCCAACTTCTTCTGATTAGCCAATTGCTTACTGCGATTATATCCTGAATGTGGCTACTCCTACATTTTATGGAACTAAATTTAATGTTACATATTTTCTTTACATTAGCAACAAGACCGTGAACCTGTTTATTCAGAGGAACTGGGGATTGCAATCGAAAAATTGAAAGATGGTTTCACTCTTCAAGGACTTTGGGAAGTGATGAGTTGAACTTCAAGTTTACTTTTCTTTTGGTTTATTTTAAAAAGCTATTGCACAGACTACAATCTAACAATTAAAAATGGTGTCCTATCTTTCTGTTTCAAATATTAAAAACATCAAGATTAGTGTTGGTTGTAAGTTTTTATCATTGTCCCCTTACTCAATAGTTATACTGCCTGCTATCTTTTAAATTTTAATCCTCCTTCAGAATTTAGCTGCTGAGAACACTGAATAATACTGAAAATGTTCTGCCCATAAGTTTTAAGTCAGAATTGAAGGAAATCCTCATCTGATCCAGGCAAAATTAGACCAATACAAAATGTTTTAAAAATCTATTTAATCATTTAAATTGTAGGTTTACTTTCCAAATATTAGAAACTCAAAAGGCTCAATTTAAAAACGCACTGGGATATAGCTATAATCACATTCTACTCTCTTACTAAACTGTGGTCCTGTAATCTTAACAACAGTCATATGCATGCTATTCAGTCCTTTTATTGGCCAGAATTTTATAGTGGTAATGACTGTGGTGCTCTCAATATTTGTCATTATTCCAGTGAAATTCATAGCAACTTTGGAAATTTGCACATATGCGGAATAATACAGAAATCCAGACGTTCCTCAGAGTGGTTTTATGATTATCCAGTGTGTGCGCTGTTGAGGACACCACTACAACTTCCCCCATGCCACAAACCCACCCCACAACCCCACTTTTACCTTGCTAGTCTCACTGTAAAAACCCTATGGAAAGTTAAACTTTGATGAATGAGGTGTAACTGGGCTTTTGATGAACGCTACTGTTCATAACTATTAATATAACTGCTAAAATATTGTATCTGTTTGTCTCCTTCATTATTAGTGAGAATCGTTCACATGTTCATTATGTAAAACTTGTATGTTTTCCCCAAGGCGTAACACTACCTGAAGCGTAATGCAGTTGTGCATTGTTCCAGATGTGTGAAAGGGAATTTTATTTTCCATTACTAACGACCGGACATCTAGATTGCACGCTTAGCAAAGCCATGTGATTCCAATTGAATTAGTGAGCTTTGGATAACAGAGCAGACCTATTCCCATTTTTTTAATGCAGAATCCAAGACCTCATGATGTTGATCATACATACACACATACGTACGTACGCAGGAATAGACCACTCAGCTCTGCCAGCCTGCTCCGTCTTTTAGCAAGATCATGGCTGAGCTGTTTGCAACCTCATCTCCACATTCCCACCTACCCCGAATAACATTTCACCCCCTTACTTATCAAGAATCTATCTAGCCCTGCCTTTAAAATATTCAAAGACCCTGCTTCCACTGCCTATTGGGGGGAAGAGTTCCAGGGACATAAGATTCTCCTCATCTCAGTCTTAAATGAGCGATCCCTTATTTTTTGAAAAGTGACCCCCTAGTTCTAGATCCTCCTACAAGAGGAAACATCCTTTCCACATCCATCCTGTCAAGACCCCTCAGAATCGTACATGTTTTAATCAAGTCGTCTCGTACTCTTGTAGCAAATACAAGCATAGGCTGTCCAGCCTTTCTTCATAAGACACCCTCCCACTCCCATCACAGTATTAGTCTAGTAAACCTTCTCTGAATTGTTTCCAATGCATTTACATCCTTCCTTAAATAAGGAGAACAATACTGTACACAGTCCTCCAGATGTGGTCTTACTAATGTCCTGTATAACAAAAGCATAACCTCTCTCCTTTTGTATTCTACACCCATTGCAATAAATTATAACATTCTTATTAGCTTTCCTAATTCCTTGCTGTACCTGCATGCTAACTTTTTGATTCATACACGAGGACTCCCAGATCCCTCTGCGTCTCAGCGCTCTGCAATCTCTCACCATTTAGATAATATGTTTATTTATTCTTCCTGCCAAAATGGACAATTTTACATTTCCCCCCCATTATTCTTAATTTGCCAGATTTCTGCTCACTCACCTAACCTATCTATATCCCTTTGTAGTCTTTCTATGTCCTCTTCACAACTTGATGTGGCATTAAATGCCTTCTGGAAATCTAAGTGCACTACATCCACTGTTTCCCCTTTATCCACACCACATGTGACTTCAAAGAATTCCATTAAATTGGATAAACATAATTTCCATCTCAGAAAACAATGTTGACTCTGCCTGATTACCTTGAATTTATCTAAATGCTCTGCTATAACGTCTTCAATAATATTTTCTAATATTGGCGCTGAGACCGATGTTAAGTAACTGGCCTGTAGTTTCATGTCTTACTGTCTCCCTCCATTTTTCAATAAAGGAGTTACATTCACCAATAGAACCTTCCAAAATTGAGGGAATTTTGGATAATTTAAACCCATGCATCAGTTATCTCTCAAACCGCTTCTTTTAAAACCCTAAACGGGCAGCACGGTAGCACTGTGGATAGCACAATTGCTTCACAGCTCCAGGGTCCCAGGTTCGATTCCGGCTTGGGTCACTGTCTGTGCGGAGTCTGCACATCTTCCCCGTGTGTGCGTGGGTTTCCTTCGGGTGCTCCGGTTTCCTCCCACAGTCCAGAGATGTGCAGGTTAGGTGGATTGGCCATGATAAATTGCCCTTATGGGTGTGGGGTTACTGGGTTATAGGGATAGGGTGGAGGTGTTGACCTTGGGTAGGGTGCTCTTTCCAAGAACCAGTGCAGACTCGATGGGCCGAATGGCCTCCTGCACTGTAAATTCTATGAAATTCTATGAAGATAAAGTCTATCAGGACCCAGGGACTCGTCAGCCGCGGTTCCAACAATTTGCTAACTAACACTTCCCCTGGTAATTGTAATTTTCTTGAGTTCCTCTCTTCCAACTCATGATTTACAGCTTTTCTGGAATGTTACTTGTATCCTCTATAGTGAAGACCAATGCAAAATACCTGTTCAATTCTTCTACCATCTCCTTATTTTCCATTATTAATTCCCCAGACTCACTTTCTAGGACCAATGCTCACTATTCTAATTTTTTAGATATCGATAGAAACTCTTACTATGTGTTTTTATATTTCTAGCTAGTTTTCTCTCGTACTCTAATTTTTCTCCCTCCTTTTACTCATACACTGCACTTTTTATTTTCTGTCCAATCTTCAGATCTGCCACCCATCCTTGTGCACTTATATGCTTTCTCTAAATTTCATACTATCTTTAACTTATTTACTTAACCTCGGATGGTGGGTCATCCCCTTGGAATTTTTCTTTTCATTGGAATGTATTGTACTGAGAGTCAATACTTACCTTGATTTTGAATCAGCGGTCACAGTTCGGGTTTTCTTTTACAGTTTTTGGATCTTCACATGCACCATCCAGGAAATGGCTGCATATGTACAATTAGTGACTTTTATGTTCTTGAGGCTGGGAAGCAGTCCTGCATACCTTCACAGAAAGAAAAGATGAAAAGAAGTGAAATGGCATGAAACTTCAGGTCAGGTGACCTGAACCAGAACGCCATTCCAGAGGTGTCCAATGGAACAGGACAAGGGGAAGGGGACGAAGAGAGGTACCAGAAGAAAATCCCAGGCAGGGAGAAAGACAGGTGTCAGAAAGTGGTCCCAGATGTCCGGATAAAGGAAAGCAGAGCAATAGGCTCCAAGTTAATTATAAATTGTTTTATCTTTCTGAGATATTGCTGAGGTATAGGATTAGTGAATATATGAATCATCTCCTTGTGTTTGTATTGAGATTTTTCCAACTTTTTGTCTGGTGTAATATAGTTTATTTTTCATGTTTAATAAATATTTTTCATGTCAAAAGCTCACAAAAGACTCCTATGAATTTATTCAGTAACTTTCTAAAGAAAAAGTAGGATCTGTCAAGTTAGTTTTCACTCTGGGACCTGACTTGTCCATTATTAACATCAGCCGGGATCTTAACAAAGCTGTGGCACTTGCAGATCAGAAATCCTTGAATTTAAGTGGGTCTGTGAATCCTTAAAGAAACGAGTACATGGAGGTGCTGGGCATATGAACTGGGTTTGCTGTGATATTACACTGGTTCGAACTCAAATATGGTTTTGATTGTTGCTAAACCTTTTCTGGCAGATACTACAGAGTTAATAACTTGTCTACATGCACTGTGAAACCTCACAAGACAACATTAACAGTAGATTATTTTAATCCCTTGAATTTTGCTGCACTTATGGAGTTAGCAAGGCAGGCTTGTGGTGTAGTGGGTAGCATCCCTGTCTCTTAGCCAGAAGTTCCAGGATTGAGTCCCACCCCAGGACTTGATGACAAAGTTCATAATGCAATCACCAGGTTGAGTATCAACCTGCAAAAGATTCCAACATGTCAGTGGCAGGCTACAGGGCGGGAGAGATTCCTGGTCAGTCATGCTTGATGCGGATTGATGCCCCTCAAGCTGTACATCTCTGATGACAGTCCAGTGACCTATTCCAGGAAAAAACTTTGCGATGGGAACAGATGAAAGTCTGCCTTGTGTACTAGGTTAAGGAAGAGAAACAGCAACAAGGGAGTTAGTAGGTATATTGTATGTAGAAATAAAAGCAGGATTTCGTATGGGTGATATGGTTAAAGCAATTACCCAACATTTAGAATTAAAAGGAGAGAAATCTAAATTTCAATTGCAGATGAAGCAACTTGAGATAGAAAGAGAAATGAAAATGACTTGAATTGGAGGAAAGATAATTTTTTTTTTAAATTTAGAAAAAGAAAAATGGGAATGTGAAAGCTTGAACTTGAGTTTCAAAGAGAGAAATAAATCAGGTAGCATGACATGTCTAGAGAAAACCTTGGTGCTATGATCCCAGTTGATGTCATAACTGGGCGGGAAGATCCTAAAATGGAACCCTGGCTCAAAAGATGGTTAGTTTTCTTTTCTAAAACATTGTGGAAAAGTCACAAGACTTACTTTTTTTTAACAGCAAGAAAGAACATTTATTAAACGTTAAAAAATGAATTATAATATAATACAATACTCCTTTACTGTCCCTAAGCTTAATAAATACACCGTTTTAAAGATTAACATGGCTTACAATGTACATGTTAAGCTACAATGGCCTGGCCTCGTTAACTCAAAAAAGTCCATTTTGAGCACATAAGACGAGTGGCCAATCCACTCTGAACCCAAGTTAGTGTCTGTAGTTTTCTCTGCAGGACCCCCCCCCCCCCCCCCCCCCCCCGCCCGCAGATGACTGTCACATGACAGTTTCTAAACTCCACGCCCAAAAACAGGCTTTAGATTCTTTTCTCCTAATAAAACTTTCCCTTGGCCGTTTACATTCCTAAATCCAGTCCAGGTTTCACAACACTTCCAAACAAAGCTTCCACTCTACCTTTAACTGAATCCAGTCCAGGATTTCACACCAACTCCTTTAGGATTTCTTGGTCTTGACTGCTGTGCAAACTGCTCGCAATTGCTTTAACTCTTGACTCCCAGGCTGTATTAAAATTACATCAGAAGGGCGGGAAAAAGACTGGCAGGGCTATAGTCATAGGGGATTCAATTGTAAGGGGAGTAGACAGGCGTTTCTGTGGTCGAAAACGAGACTCCCGAATGGTATGTTGCCTCCCGGTGCTCGGATCAGGGATGTCTCCGATCGGCTGCAGGACATACTAAAGGAGGAGGGTGAACAGCCAGTTGTCGTGGTGCATATAGGCACCAACGATATAGGTAAAAAAAAAGGATAAGGTCCTACAATCAGAATTTAGGGAGTTAGGAGATAAGTTAAAAAGTAGGACCTCAAAGGTAGTAATCTCAGGATTGCTACCAGTGCCACGGGACAGTCAGAGTAGAAATTCAAGAATACAAACCGGATGGTCTACACCTGGGCAGGAATGGAACCAATGTCCTAGGGGGTGCTTTTGCTAACACTGTTGGGGAGGTTTTAAACTAACGTGATGTGGAGATGCCGGCGTTGGACTGGGGTGAGCACAGTAAGAAGTCTTACAACACCAGGTTAAAGTCCAACAGGTTTGTTTCAAACACGAGCTTTCGGAGCACGGCTCCTTCTTCAGGTGAATGGAAAGGCTTGTTCCAGAAATGTTTATATAGACACAGTCAGAGATGCCCCGGAATGCGAGCACCTGCAGGCAATCAAATCATCAAAGATGCAGAGAGAGAGGTAACTCCAGGTTAAAGAGGTGTGAATTGTCCCAAGCCAGTTCAGTCGGTAGGCCTCTGCAAGTCCAGGCTTGTTGGTGGGGGCCGAATGTAATGCGACATGAATCCCAGATCCCGGTTGAGTCCGCATTCATGCGTGCGGAACTTAGCTATAAGTTTTTGCTCAGCAATTTTGCGTTGTCGCGTCTCCTGAAGGCCTCCTTGTAGAATGCTGACCCGGAGATCAGAGGCTGAATGTCCTTGACTGCTGAAGTGTTCCCCAACTGGAAGGGAACAGTCCTGCCTGTTGATAGTCGCACGATGCCCGTTTATTCGTTGTCGCAGTGTCTGCATGGTCTCGCCAATGTACCACGCTTCGGGACATCCTTTCCTGCAGCGTATGAGGTAGACTACATTGGTCGAGTCGCACGAGTATGCGCCGCGTACCTGGTGGGTGGTGTTTCCACGTGTAATGGTGGTGTCCATGTCGATGATCTGGCATGTCTTGCAGAGATTACCCTGGCAGGGTTTTGTGGTGTTGTGGTTGCTGTTCTGAAGGCTGGGTAATTTGCTGCAAACAATGGTTTGTTTGAGGTTGCGCGGTTGTTTGAAGGCCAGTAGTGGGGGTGTGGGGATGACCTTGGCAAGATGTCCATCCTCGCTGATGATGTGTTGGAGGCTGCGAAGAAGATGTCGTAGTTTCTCCGCCCCAGGAAAGTACTGGACGACGAAGGGTACTCTGTCAGTGGTGTCCCGTGTTTGCCCTCGTACGAACGGGATATGGCGCTCGACTCATTGATCGACAGTTCCACCGCGCCACAGCAAAAAACCGCACCGACCTCCTCAGAAGACAAACACGGGACACCACTGACAGAGTACCCTTCGTCGTCCAGTACTTTCCTGGGGCGGAGAAACTACGACATCTTCTTCGCAGCCTCCAACACATCATCAGCGAGGATGGACATCTTGCCAAGGTCATCCCCACACCCCCACTACTGGCCTTCAAACAACCGCGCAACCTCAAACAAACCATTGTTTGCAGCAAATTACCCAGCCTTCAGAACAGCAACCACAACACCACAAAACCCTGCCAGGGTAATCTCTGCAAGACATGCCAGATCATCGACATGGACACCACCATTACACGTGGAAACACCACCCACCAGGTACGCGGCGCATACTCGTGCGACTCGACCAATGTAGTCTACCTCATACGCTGCAGGAAAGGATGTCCCGAAGCGTGGTACATTGGCGAGACCATGCAGACACTGCGACAACGAATAAACGGGCATCGTGCGACTATCAACAGGCAGGACTGTTCCCTTCCAGTTGGGGAACACTTCAGCAGTCAAGGACATTCAGCCTCTGATCTCCGGGTCAGCATTCTACAAGGAGGCCTTCAGGAGACGCGACAACGCAAAATTGCTGAGCAAAAACTTATAGCTAAGTTCCGCACGCATGAATGCGGACTCAACCGGGATCTGGGATTCATGTCGCATTACATTCGGCCCCCACCAACAAGCCTGGACTTGCAGAGGCCTACCGACTGAACTGGCTTGGGACAATTCACACCTCTTTAACCTGGAGTTACCTCTCTCTCTGCATCTTTGATGATTTGATTGCCTGCAGGTGCTCGCATTCCGGGGCATCTCTGACTGTGTCTATATAAACATTTCTGGAACAAGCCTTTCCATTCACCTGAAGAAGGAGCCGTGCTCCGAAAGCTCGTGTTTGAAACAAACCTGTTGGACTTTAACCTGGTGTTGTAAGACTTCTTACTGTATTAAACTAACGTGGCAGGGGGATGGGAACCAGATTAGGAAGTTAAGAGGTCAGTAAAGAAGCAGCAACTAAAGCCGGTAAGGTACGAGATAATAAACTCCATGTGACTAAGGGGAAGAGTCGACAGGGAAGAGATGATGAACGCAAAGGGACAGGTGGTCTGTCGTGCATTTGTTTTAATGTGAGAAGTGTAGCAGGTAAGGCAGATGAACTTAGGGCTTGGTACCTGGGAATATGATATTATTGGTATTACTGAGACTTGGTTGAGGGAAGGGCAGGACTGGCAACTGAATATCCCAGGGTATAGATGCTTCAGGAGGGATAGAGAGGGAGGTAGAAGGGGTGGAGGAGTTGCATTACCCGTCAGAGATGATATCACAGCTGTGATTAAGGAGGGCACGATAGAGGATTCGAGCACTGAGGCAATATGGGTGGAGCTAAGAAATAGGAAGGGTGCAGTAACATTGTTGGGACTTTACTACAGGCCTCCCAAAAGTGAGCATGAAGTAGAGGTACAAATATGCAGACAGATTATAGAAAAATGTAGGAGCAATAGGGTGGTTGTGATGGGAGATTTTAACTTCCCCAACATTGAATGGGATTCGTGTAGTGTTGGAGGCGTAGATAGAGCAGAGTTTGTAAGGAGCATCCAGGAGAGTTTTTTTAGAGCAGTATGTAAATAGTCCAACTCGGGAAGGGGCCATACTGGACCTGGTATTGGCCATACTTGGACCTGACCCGGCCAGGTGGTTGATGTTTCAGTCGGTGATTACTTTGGGAATAGCGATCACAATTCTGTAGGTTTTAGAATGCTCATGGACAAGGACAAGAGTGGTCCGAAAGGAAGAGTGCTAAATTGGGGAAAGGCAGAGTATAACAAAATTTGACAGGAGCTAGGGAATGTGGATTGGGAGCAGCTGTTTAAGGGTAAATCCACATTTGAAATGTGGGAGTCTTTTAAGGAAAGGTTGATTAGAGTGCAGGACAGACATGTTCCTGTGAAAATGAGAGATAGAAATGGCAAGATTAGGGAACCATGGATGACGGGTGAAATTGTGAGACTAGCTAAGATGAAAAAGGAAGCATATGTAAGATCGAGGTGACTCAAAACTGATGAAGCTTTGGAGGAATATCGGGACAGTAGGACGAATCTCAAACGCGCAATAAAAAGGGCTAAAATGGGTCATGAAATATCTTTGGCTAGCAGGGTTAAGGAAAATCCCAAAGCCTTTTATTCGTATGTAAGGAGCAAGAGGGTAACTAGGGAAAGGATTGGCCCACTCAAAGACAAGAGAGGGAATTTATGCGTGGACTCAGAGGAAATGGGTGAGATTCTTAATGAGTACTTTGCATCGGTATTCACAAAGGAGAGGGACAAGACGGATATTGAGGCTAGGGATGGATGTTTAAATACTCTAGGTCAAGTTGTCATACGGAAAGGGGAAGTTTTGGGTATTCTAAAAGACATTAAGGTGGACAAGTCCCCAGGACCGGATGGGATCTATCCCAGGTTACTGAGGGAAGCGAGGGTCGAAATAGCTGGGGCCTTTACAGATATCTTTGCAGCATCCTTGAGCACGGGTGAGGTCCTGGAGGACTGGAGAATTGCTAATGTTGTCCCTTTGTTTAAGAAGGGTAGCAGGGAAAATCCAGGGAATTACAGACCTGTGAGCTTGACGTCAGTGGTAGGCAAACTGTTGGAGAAGATACTGAGGGATAGGATCTATTCACATCTGGAAGAAAATAGACTTATCAGTGATAGGCAGCATGGTTTTGTGCAGAGAAGGTCATGTCTTACAAACCTAATAGAATTCTTTGAGGAAGTGACAAAGTTAATTGATGAGGGCAGGGCTGTCGATATCATATACATGGACTTCAGTAAGGCGTTTGATAAAGTTTCCCATAGCAGGTTGATGGAAAAAGTGACGTCGTATGGGGTTCAGGGTGTACTAGCTAGATGGATAAAGAGCTGGCTGGGCAACAGGAGACAGAGAGTAGTGGTGGAAGGGAGTGTCTCAAAATGGAGAAGGGTGACTAGTGGTGTTCCACAGGGATCTGTGGAACAGATCTGTTGTTTGTGATCTACATAAATGACCTGGCGGAAGGTATAGGTGGTCTTATTAGCAAGTTTGCAGATGATACTAAGATTGGTGGAGTTGCAGATAGCGAGGAGGACTGTCAGAGAATACAACAAAATATAGATAGATTGGAGAGTTGGGCAGAGAAATGGCAGATGGAGTTCAATCCAGGCAAATGCGAGGTGATGCATTTTGGAAGATCAAATTCAAGAGCGGACTATATGGTCAATGGAAGGGTCCTGGGGAAAATTGATGTACAGAGAGATCTGGGAATTCAGGTCCATTGTACCCTGAAGGTGGCAACGCAGGTTGATAGAGTGGTCAAGAAGGCATACAGCATGCTTGCCTTCATCGGACGGGGTATTGAGTACAAGAGTAGGCAGGTCATGTTACAGTTGTATAGGACGTTGGTTAGGCCACATTTGGAATACTGCGTGCAGTTCTGGTCGCCACATTACCAGAAGGATGTGGATGCTTTGAGAGGGTGCAGAGGAAATTCACCAGGATGTTGCCTGGTATGGAGGGTGCTAGCTATGAAGAAAGGTTGAGTAGATTAGGATTGTTTTCGTTGGAAAGACGGAGGTTGAGGGGGGACCTGATTGAGGTATACAAAACTATGAGAGGTATGGACAGGGTGGATAGCAACAAGCTTTTTCCAAGAGTGGGGGTGTCAGTTACAACGGGTCACGATTCCAAGGTGAGAGGGGGAAAGTTTAAGGGAGATGTGCGTGGAAAGTTTTTTTACGCAGAGGGTGATGGGTGCCTGGAACACTTTACCAGCGGAGGTGGTAGAGGTGGGCACGATAGCATCATTTAAGAGGCATCTAGACAGGTATATGAACGGGCGGCAACAGAGGGAAGTAGACCTTGGAAAATAAGAGGCAGTTTTAGATAGAGGATCTGGATCGGCGCAGGCTGGGAGGGCCGAAGGGCCTGTTCCTGTGCTGTAATTTTCTTTGTTCTTTGTACCTCGGAAGTCTCCTGTCCCACGTTAAATCGAGTTACTGCAATTCTCTCTTTAACTCAGAACACTTTATTTACTCTCCTTTAACTTCTGAACAATACTTTGGTCTCAGTCACTTAACCCCAGACTTCTCAGTCACTCTTTCTGTCTCAATTCCCTAGTTATCTGGTCTGCAACTTGTACTTTCGGAAAACTGCCTGTTTGCAGCTACTGTCCAGTTCAATTTTCTGGCAGAGTTGAGAAATGTTCACTCCCCGAGATGCTGTCTCCAACTGCTCTAGCTTCTAGTTAAACCAAAGAACAAAGGAAGGTGGTCTACAGTTGCTAAGGAATACCCCTGCTGCTATAATTCATTCTTCATGTCACAGTCTTTAAGCACAATATAAACCCAATTGGAACTTAACCAATGCCAACATATACAAACACCTTTGACAAGCATGAATCTAAATACAGGTTTTACACTTCCAGGCACAGAAACATTAAACAGACTTAAAACTACACCTTATTTCTAATGTTTATCAATACAAAGATAAATCCCTGAAAACTACCTTTGTTTTCCTAACATAAGAAGGCAAAAATTAGGATGATTCTGATCCTACGAAGGATTTTGATTTAACTAAAAATCTCTGTTTACTGCCTAAGTTTACAGAGCATGGAGTTGAAAAGTATCTGATAAGCTGGTTTAGCTCAGTGGGCTACACAGCTAGTTTGTAATGCAGAACAAGGCCAGCAGCGCAAGTTCAATTCCTGTACCAGCTTACCCGAACAGGTGGGAATGTGGCGACTAGGGGGCTGTTCACAGTAACTTCATACTTGTGACAATAAAAGATTATTATTATTTCATCTCATTCGAAAAGATATCTTTAATGATGAAGTGGCCAAAAGATGTTTGAATCTTAATGTTACAAAGTATCCTGTTAGATACAGCTATGGATGTGCGCACACGGGCGGCATGGGAGCACAGGGGTTAGCACTGTTGCTTCACTGCGCCAGGGTCTCAGGTTCTATTCCCGGCTTGAGTTACTGTCTGTGCGGAATCTGCATGTTCTTCCGTGCCTGCATGGGTTTCCTCATTGTTGGGTGCTGAATGGTAAACAGGTGGCAGTCACAGGAATGCTTAAGGAATCCTCAGAAAATTGGTTTTGAAGCCAAAGCAACGGTATAGGTGTAACATGTTCTTTCAGAACCCACTAGAAAGGGGGATATGGCTCAGGGCAGTTCAGATTCTTCCTTGGCTACTGCTAAATAGAGTCAGGCTTCTGGAAGTTCTACATGTTTTGTCTCAAAGGGAGAAGTGTTCCCTTATTCCTCCAACAAAACAAGTTAAAAAAATTAAGATTCGAGTGATACTGGGGCAGATCAATCATTGATGGTGGCCAATACAGTTTGTGTTCCAGATAGTTGATGAAAGAAAATACATTAATAGGAGCTAGTCATGGAATTTAAAAACATGTTCCTTTGTATAAAGTCAATTTAGTAAGTGACTTAGTAAACTGAATTGTTACAGTGGGAATTGTTTCTAGGCAACCTATTGAACAGCAAATCTAGAATTTAATATCAGATAAGGAAGATTTTAAGAAACAGATTGGGGATCTAACAAGTGAATTGTAGAAGTCTAAAAAGGAGTCCGTGATCATTGAAGAAAAATTCTGAAAAATGAATTGAATGCCTATATGAAGTTATTAACCTTGTTTAAAAGTTCCACAAATGATTCCGAAGCAAAGACAAGTGAAATCACCAGAGGAGTTGCTGATCTGAATGAAAAGACTGGCAAACTTGGAAAAAGAGAGAGTAAACAAATACTTGGATAAAAGAAGTAGAAATAAAAGTTCCATTATTGTAATATTTGGGGCAGCAGGGTAGCATGGTGGTTAGCATAAATGCTTCACAGCTCCAGGGTCCCAGGTTCGATTCCCGGCTGGGTCACTGTCTGTGTGGAGTCTGCACGTTCTCCCCCTGTGTGCGTGGGTTTCCTCCGGGTGCTCCGGTTTCCTCCCACAGTCCAAAGATGTGCGGGTTAGGTGGATTGGCCATGCTAAAATTGCCCGTAGTGTCCTAATAAAAGTAAGGTTAAGGGGGGGTTGTTGGGTTACGGGTATAGGGTGGATACGTGAGTTTGAGTAGGGTGATCATGGCTCGGCACAACATTGAGGGCCGAAGGGCCTGTTCTGTGCTGTACTGTTCTATGTTCTATGTTCTATGTAATGTCAATGGGAAGAATATGGAACATCTCATGGATAAAGTAGAAAATGATTTGAGTAAAGAGAGGAAAGAACCCTCGGTATGTGTTTATTCATCTGGTGTTGATCAAAACAATGAAATAAATTTATATGTTATGGAAGAAATGAATGCGGAAAATCATTTAGAAGTTGGTTGCCAATCAGACTGGTGTCCATCGCAAACATAAAGGACCCACTGAAGGCATGTTTCCATTAACAGAGGAGAAGAGTAAGAAGAATCACACATTGAGAAACCTAGGCAAAGGTCACTTGTATCACATAATATAACATTTTAACCCATCTAGCCTACTCCTAGTCTTAGCTTTTTCCCTTCCTTCTTCAAACTTGATCCTTCTTTTTCTCTGGAGTGTAGTCCTCTTTCTTTGTCCGAACAAGTATGTCTGTATTATCTTTTCCATCTGAAAAATCAAATGAACAGGTCAGGGGTGGAGAGGGCCCTATTCTTTAATTTGTATTTTCTATTTTTGTTTGGATACTCCAGAAGTGCCCTCTCCAGGACTTCCGGATTTCTTTTGCCATCATTTCTTTCCTTTTTCTTTTTTTAACTGGTTTGTTTTCCTTATCATTTATGTACATCATACAATTAAGACCTGTTAAGCCTCCTCCTTCTGTCATTGCACCCCTGAGTGAGATTCGCAGAATCTCAAACTCCTCCTCTTTTGCTCGCTCAGTGATCCAATCTGGTCGAAAATGTACCGCGATACATTTTGGGTATTGCCACTGCATTTACTTCAATTTCTTTTATTTTTTATTATGACCGGATCTTTATGAAAGGTAAGTTCTAAACATGACATTTTAACTTTATCATCTGTCCTATCAATGCTGCAAAAGAGTTTTAATTCATTATTTTCCCACCAATTTAACTGTATGTTTACCCAGATTTTGAACAATCTTGTCTTTACATTTTACAGCTTCACTGATTGCTTTTCCTGCAGTTTTAGTTGGTAGCTTCACCCAAACTTCCCCTCGGTTATCAATTGGTTTTAATATCTTAATTTTTCCTGCATCTATTTTTATTAAATCTTTCCCTGCCATCAGATTCTCATTTCCTGATACTGCAAGTAATTCTCCTAATCTAACTTCTGGTCTAATATCTTTATTCCCTAAAGCTCCTTCTACCATGTATTTGACATTCTAAACATAATTTTTCCTGCTAGTGACTTTCTTGTGAGTCATGGGGCACTGGGACCCTGGTGGAGCTGTGCCATGTCAATTTCAACACATTAGTTTCAAAGTAATTTCCTGCAAGCAGTTCTGACTGCTCTGGAGTTAACTTTTTTATCTGTTTATGCTAAGACCAATTTAGTTCTGACAATACTGATTTACTACCTTATAACACTGATCACATTTCTTCCTGCCATTGATAACTTCTAATTGATGTGAAACTGGGTTTTGCAAAATACAACATTTAAAAAACTACAAACACCAAAGGAAATTCACAAGTCCTTATTAAACATACATACACTCATTCATCCACCGAGATCTTGGGTCTCTATTCTGTAGGGCTTCACAAATCCTTATTAAACACACACTCATTTATCCACTGAGATCTTGAATCTCTATTCTATAGGGTTTTAGATACTCTAACAAAAATGGAGACCCCTCCTTTCTGATAAGTCTTTCCTATCCAGGGGTTTTTTGCCCCTGTTAATTTCTTCCACCCTTGTTCCATTGCTTCATCTCTCTTGGACGCAAGAGGTTTATCCTAATTGCCATTTTTTGGATTTCTAACTTCTGCTCCTGGTTGGCCCTTTCATGTTGACTATGAAATTAAGGATAAGTACCCTTTCTGGGCCCTGTCCAAGGGTACTGAGGCACTATCTTTCTGTTTTAGTTAAGAGTCGATTGGTTATTGGTCTCTAAAGGTTTCAAGGCATCCCTATTTCTCTAGGCTTTCCCTCACAATCTGCCTGACTCTAAGGATGATTTATGTTTTGGCCTCCTTTTACCAGTAATGGATGCAAGATTTTTAGTGATGTCACCAAGATGTCTTGCAGTCTTTTTCTCAGGGTCAGTATCTTCTAATCTACTGATTTTCACACCCAACCTGAGTTTTATGTTCCCCAATCCGCAGAATATCCTGACAAAAGTCAATCACACATGACTTTCCAAACTAAACTCGGCAGGTAAAGTTTGGCTCACACATAGACTAGAAACTTCTAATATTCTAGCCTTTATGGCGGTTAGAAACTTCTAATATTCTAACCATTGTTTAGGAACTAGCCTCCACTCTGCTTAACTAGAAACTTCTAATATTCTAGTCTCACTTTACCTAGAAACGTCTAATATTCTAGGCCCCACGTTGGGCGCCATGAAGTAAAAAACTCACTACTATTCTTAGAATTCCCCCTGTACCAAAAAAGGTCAATAAGACATTCTAAATGGTGAACAGGGATTCTCACTCCCTGACTCCTATGCAGACTTAGGTGGGTGCTATTCAGGTCAATCTACATTTTCAAGTTATCCCCCGGTATACCCCATATCTTCATGGGAGATTTCATCTACTTACCACTTAGTAGCATTGATCCTGGGTCCCTCGTTGCTAAGTAAGTAAAGTTTTCTTTGTAATAACTACTGTTTCAGGTTAAAACTTTAAGTTATTTTGTTATTATATTTTTTCTTTTAAAAGATGCAATCACTGTCTTTACAGAAAAGTAAAAAGATCTTGCTTCTGGGTTCTCCTGGTTGGTTGAAAAGACCTTCATGTCTACCTTGACAATCCTTTCTTTAGCTTTTGGTCTTCCTCAGATGGATTCACTGTTCTGCTCGGTTTCTGTGTTCTATCCTTCCCGTGACCGAGCTATGAGAGCTGACTCTGCTGGTTGTCCCCTTTTTTTAGGGTTTATATTCTCCTTCTCGCAGTTATTAAGTTTATATGACTTTACCGTAAAGTAACTTTATTTTACTCTTGATTGTTCAAGGTACCTTTAATCTGAATTATTTCTAACACAACTATGTTTTCATATTGAGCATGACTTCAGCTCATCGAACTCTGATTACATTGTTTCCCTTGTGATGTTCAAAAGTGCTTTGATCCTAGAGGGGTGTTACATCTGGTTTCTGTCACTTCTAAAGTTACTGTATTACCAGATAGTCCCCTTAGCTTGTCAGAACTCTGACTCCGATTTGGGGTGAATGTGTGTTCTCGTGGACACGTCTCCAGCTTTCCATATTCACCTGGTGTAAGCAGGATTTCACACCTAAACATTTGTCACCCAATTCAACTGAAGATCCTAGCAATTCTTTTTTAGCTGCTTACTAAAATAATTAACTTCAAAGAAGGTGCAAAATATTGCTTTTTTCCATATAACTAAACGTTCAATCTGCTGTGACTTAAAAGACATGCATCAGTTTTGCAGCTTGAATAGTCACAAGCTGGTTTCTTAATGCCTGTTTGATAAAGGCTATCTACATTTCAAAACCTACTTTTGCAGCTGCTGTTAACCCTACATTTTTCCTACATTTTCTCATGTACCCTTAGGTCAGGTTTTGCCAGACTTCCATGTTTCAAATGACGTATTTTCCCATTTTTACTTTTACAATATACAGGTAATGGTGTTCATGTTCTTGAGACTGGGAAGCGGCACTGTGCATCTGCGCAAATGGAAAGGATGAAGGGAAGTGGCATGTAGTCAGGTGACCTGAACCAGAGCACCATTCCAGAGAAGATGTCCCAGGGAGTAGGATACTGGCAGGAGAGGTCCCAGGAGAAAGTCCCAGGCAGGGATAAAGACAGGGAACAGAAAGAGGTTGTTTGTACCTACATTGAGCACAACAATTAGATCCACTCCCAAGTTCCATTCCAGTCCTCAGCAGATGTTTAGAACCCTGATACCCAGCAGGCAACACAGCCTTCTGGACTCCTGCTCTTTGCTGCAGAGAACAGTGTCAATCCACCTCAGTATACTGTCCCCTACTACCATTACATTCCTTTCTGTTCCCCCCATTTGAATGGCTTCCAGTACCACAATGCCATGGCTAGTCAGCTCATACATCCTGCAGCTCCCACTCATCCAAACTGCTGAAAGAACCTCAAACCTCTCAGACAATTGCAAAGGCTACACTCCTATCATCTGGGTTCCCTTATTTGCCTTACTCACACCAAATCAGAGGACCCTATCCTAAGGGGTGTGACTGTTTCCGAGTACAAATGTCCAGGTAACTTACCCTGTCCCTTTCCTGTAAATCAAGTTTGCCATCAGAAATGTACAATAGGGGTCCGCATTTGAAGTGGAAGCTGTTCATTGACTTCTTTAAGGAGTACTGAGTTGTCAGTGGGGGGGAGGGAGGTTTCTTTTTTTCTGTTTGGATTGGTTTAAAAGTCAAAAAAGGGGGCAAGTGCTGGGGAGGCAGCAGGTAGAGTGGGGGGGGGGGGAGAGATTGTTGGGGGGAGTGTTTGGATTGTTGTTTATTGTGTTTTTCTTTTTTGTTATGTATATATTTGAAAATGCCTCCAATAAAATGTTTTTCAAAAAAATAACTTACCCTGTCCCTGATGCATCACAGTATCGGTAGCTTGGTCTCCAGCTCAATCCAACTCTGATCCAAAGCTCCTCAAACCACAAACACTTCAAGCTGGCCTTGGACCGCAATGGCATCCAGGAATGCCCACATGTTACAGCTGTGACACATCACCTGTCCTGACATCCTTAATGTGTTTTAATGAAGGACTTAATTATTTTATTCAATTAATTATTTTCCTTTTTTATATATTTTATTATACTTAGTACCAGTTATTTTAAGCCTTAGGAATAGAATGGATCTTAACCCTACTTACCTAATACTCACCAAACAGCTCATTTCTTCCCCTGTAGTACAGTAGGAACTAATTACTATAGAGTGAAAAAAAGTTAGAAAAAGCAAAGTAGGGGGGAGTCTGGTAAACATGTCCCTGTGAATCAGCTGGTGAGCCTTCCTTTGCACCAAGACGCCTGCGAGGCCTTGTTAAGCGGACTTATTAACATTGAATTGCGTTGCCATCCTCGCTGGGCCGAGTACCAGGAAGCTCGCGGCCACACTTAGAAATTGTTCCATTGAATTGCGTCCTGAGTCTTTTTGAAATTTGCTAAACTGGGTTTTCTGTACCTGGGGGTGAGCTTTAGTGTCTTTAATTTGAGAACATATAAATATAGGCTCTCGGTGTGAATTTGAACAAGAGGGTTGAGAATTGGATGACTGAAGGAGTTAGGGAATATAGGGGAATATCAGGTAAGCTCTTCCTTTCTTTTTCTTGTTTTTTTTAATCTACAGGTGATGTCAGGGAAGGCAGTACAATGCTCCTCCTGCAGAATGTTTGAGGTGTGGGACGCCGTCAGTGTCCCAGCTGATTTCATCTGTGGGTAGTGCACCCAACTCCAGCTCTTCAAAAACCGTGTTAGGGAACTGGAGCTGGAGCTGGATGAACTTCGGATCATTCGGGAGGCAGAGGGAGTCATAGATAGAAGCTTCAGGGAGGTAGTTACGCCAAAGAATAAAGATAGATGGGTGACAGTGAGAGGGGCTGGGGGTAAGCAGTCAGTACAGGGATCCCCTGTGGTCGTTCCCCTTAGTAACAGGTATACCGCTTTGGATACTGTTGGGGGGGGGGACTTACCAGGGGTCAGCCATGGGGTACAGGTCTCTGGCACAGAGCCTGTCCCTGTTGCTCAGAAGGGAAGGGGGGAAAGGAGTAGAACATTAGTCATTGGAGACTCCATAGTTAGGGGGATAGATAGGAGATTCTGTGGGAATGAGAGAGACACGTGGTTGGTGTGTTGCCTCCCAGGTGCCAGGGTCCGCGATGTCTCAGATCGTGTTTTCGGGATCCTTAAGGGGGAGGGGGAGCAGCCCCAAGTCATGGTCCACATAGGTACCAATGACATAGGTAGGAAAAGGGATAGGGATGTAAGGCAGGAATTCAGGGAGCTAGGGTGGAAACTTAGAGCTAGAACAAACAGAGTTATTATCTCTGGGTTGTTACCCATACCACGTGCTAGCGAGTGAAGGAATAGGGAGCGAGCAGTTGAACACGTGGCTGCAGGGATGGTGCAGGAGGGAGGGTTTCAGATTCCTGGACAATTGGGGCTCATTCTGGGGTAGGTGGGACCTCTACAAACGGGATGGTCTACACCTGGACCAGAGGGGTACTAATATCCTTGGGGGGAGGTTTGCTAATGCTCTTCGGGAGGGTTTAAACTAGTTCAGCAGTGGATTGGGAACCTGAATTGTAGCTCCAGTACACAAGAAGCTGAGAGTAGTGAGGTCATGAGTAAGGTTTCAAAGTTGCAGGAGTGTACCGGCAGGAAGGAAGGTGGTCTAAAGTGCGTCTACTTCAATGCCAGGAGCATCCGGAATAAGGTGGGTGAGCTTGCGGCATGGGTTAGTACCTGGGACTTCGATGTTGTGGCCATTTCGGAGACATGGATAGAGCAGGGCGAGGAATGGTTGTTGCAGGTGCCGGGGTTTAGATATTTCTGTAAGTTCAGGGAAGGTGGTAAGAGAGGGGGAGGGGTGGCATTGTTAGTCAAGGACAGTATTACGGTGGCTGAGAGGACATTTGATGAGGACTCGAATACTGAGGTAGTATGGGCTGAGTTAAGAAACAGGAAAGTAGAGGTCATCCTGTTAGGGCTTTTCTATAGGCCTCCGAAAAGTTCCAGAGATGTAAAGGAAAGGATTGCAAAGATGATTCTGGATAGGAGCAAAAATAACAGGGAAGTTGTTATGGGGGACTTTAACTTTCCAAATATTGGCTGGAAACACCATAGTTCGAGTACTTTAGATGGATCCGTTTTTGTCCAATGTGTGCAGGAGGGTTTCCTGATGCAGTATGTAGACAGGCCAACAAGAGGCGAGGCCGTATTGGATTTGGTACTGGGTAATGAACCAGGACAGGTGTTAGATTTGGAAGTAGGTGAGCATTTTGGTGATAGTGACCACAATTCGATTACGTTTACTTTAGCGATGGAAAGGGATAGGTATAAACCGCAGGGCAAGAGTTATTGCTGGGGGAAAGGCAATTATGATGCGATGAAATGAAATGAAATGAAAATCACTTATTGTCACGAGTAGGCTTCAAATGAAGTTACTGTGAAAAGCCCCTAGTCGCCACATTCCGGCGCCTGTTCGGGGAGGCTGTTACGGGAATCGAACCGTGCTGCTGGCTTGCCTTGGTCTGCTTTCAAAGCCAGCGATTAGCCCTGTGAGGCAAGACTTAGGATGCATCGCCTGGAGAGGAAAACTGCAGGGGATGGACACAATGGAAATGTGGAGCATGTTCAAGGAACAGCTACTGCGTGTCCTTGATAAGTATGTACCTGTTAGACAGGGAGGAAGTGGTCGAGTGAGGGAACCATGTGTTACTAAAGCAGTTGAAACACTTGTCAAGAGGAAGAAGGAGGCTTATGTGAAGATGAGACGTGATGGTTCAGTTGGGTCGCTTGAGAGTTACAAGTTAGCTAGGAAGGCTCTAAAGAGAGAGCTAAGAAGAGCCAAGCGAGGACATGAGAAGTCTTTGGCAGGTAGGATCAAGGATAACCCTAAAGCTTTCTATAGGTATGTCAGGAATAAAAGAATGACTAAGGTAAGAGTAGGGCCAGTCAAGGACAGTAGTGGGAAGTTGTGCGTAGAGTCCGAGGAGATAGGAGAGGTGCTAAATGAGTATTTTTCGTCAGTATTCACACAGGAAAAAGACAAAGTTGTCGAGGAGAATACTGAGATACAGGCTACTAGACTAGAAAGGCTTGAGGTTCATAAGGAGGAGGTGTTAGCGATTCTGGAAAGTGTGAAAATAGATAAGTCCCCTTGGCCGGATGGGATTTATCCTAGGATTCTCTGGGAAGCTAGGGAGGAGATTGCTGAGCCTTTGGCTTTGATCTTTAAGTCATCTTTGTCTACAGAAATAGTGCCAGAGGACTGGAGGATAGCAAATGTCCCCTTGTACAAGAAGGAGGGTAGAGATAACCCCGGTAACTATAGACCAGTGAGCCTTACTTCTGTTGTGGGAAAAGTCTTGGAAAGGTTTATAAGAGATAGGATGTATAATCATCTGGAAAGGAATAATTTGATTAGAGATGGTCAACATGGTTTTGTGAAGGGTAGGTTGTGCCTCACAAACCTCATTGAGTTCTTCGAGAAGGTGACCAAACAGGTGGATGAGGGTAAAGCAGTTGATGTGGAGTATATGGATTTCAGTAAAGCGTTTGATAAGGTTCCCCACGGTAGGCTATTGCAGAAAATACAGAGGCATGGGATTCAGGGTGATTTAGCAGTTTGGATCAGAAATTGGCTAGCTGATAGAAGACAAAGAGTGGTGGTTGATGGGAAATGCTCTGACTGGTGTCCAGTTACTAGTGGTGTGCCACAAGGATCTGTTTTGGGGCCGTTGCTGTTTGTCATTTTTATAAATGACCTGGAGGAGGGCATAGAAGGATGGGTAAGTAAATTTGCAGATGACACTAAAGTCGGTGGAGTTGTGGACAGTGCAGAAGGATGTTACAAGTTACAGAGGGACATAGATAAGCTGCAGAGCTGGGCTGACAGGTGGCAAATGGAGTTTAATGCAGAAAAGTGTGAGGTGATTCATTTTGGAAGGAATAACAGGAAGGCAGAGTACTGGGCTAATGGTAAGATTCTTGGTAGTGTTGACGAGCAGAGAGATCTCGGTGTCCATGTCCATAGATCCCTGAAAGTTGCCACCCAGGTTGAGAGGGTTGTTAAGAAGGCGTACGGTGTGTTAGTTTTTATTGGTAGAGGAATTGAGTTTCGGAGCCATGAGGTCATGTTGCAGTTGTACAAAACTCTGGTGCGGCCGCATTTGGAGTATTGTGTGCAGTTCTGGTCGCCACATTATAGGAAGGATGTGGAAGCATTGGAAAGGGTACAGAGGAGGTTTACAAGAATGTTGCCTGGTATGGAGGGAAGATCATATGAGGAAAGGCTGAAGGACTTGAGGCTGTTTTCGTTAGAGAGAAGAAGGTTAAGAGGGGACTTAATTGAGGCATACAAGATGATCAGAGGATTAGATAGGGTGGACATTGAGATCCTTTTCCTCGGATGGTGATGTCCAGCACGAGGGGACATAGCTTTAAATTGAGGGGAGATAGATATAGGACAGATGTCAGAGGTAGGTTCTTTACTCAGAGAGGAGTAAGGGCGTGGAATGCCCTGCCTGCAACAGTAGTGGACTCGCCAACACTAAACGCATTCAAATGGTCATTGGATAGGCATATGGACGATAAGGGAATAGTGTAGAGGGACTTTAGAAGGGTATCACAGGACGGTGCAACATCGTGGGCCGAGGGGTCTGTACTGCGCTGTGATGTTCTATGTTCCTGTGTGGATCAGCAAGCAGGCACGTGGCACAGTAGTAATGAAATGAAAATGAAATGAAAATCGCTTATTGTCACAAGTAGGCTTCAAATGAAGTTACCGTGAAAAGCCCCTAGTCATCACATTCCGGCGCCTGCTCAGGGAGGCTGGTACGGGAATTAAACCATGCTGCTGGCCTGCCTTGGTCTGCTTTAAAAGCCAGCTCTTTAGCCCTGTGCTAAACCAACCCCTTTTTAGCACTGCTGCCTCACAGCGCCAGAGACCTGGATTCAATTCCAGCCCTGAGTGACTGTGTGGAGTTTGCACTTTGTCTGCATGGGTTTCCTCCAGGTGCTCTGGTTTCCTCCCACAGTCCAAAGATATGCAGGTTAGGTAGATTGACCATGCTAAATTGCCCCTTAGTGTCCAAAAAAGAAAGCTTTGATGGGGTTATGGGGATAGGGAGGAGCCGTGGGCCTGGGTGGGGTGCTCCTTTGGAGGGCTGGTACAGACCTGAAGGGCCGAATAGCCTCCTTCTGCACTGTAGGGATTCTATAATTCTAGGCTGACAAAGACTTTGGATGGGCTGCAAACAACTTGACTGAAAAGCATATCGGCAATTAAGGAATCTGGAAGGTCAGAGGGGGAAGCAACAGCCAACGATCCAGTTTTATTTTACTTTGTTTTTTCTGTAAGCAGAACTGATACATCAGGCTGAGCTGGGAAAGGAGTAAAGTGAAAAGACACAACTAGACTGAAGCACTGATGGGAAAGGAACGAGGTAGTTTCTCAACCGAATAGTCTGAATATAGGCTGTTCAGTCTGCTCTCAGCCCAGGAAGATTTGGGAATAGTTGAATCTTTGAAGTCTAGTGCAGTATGCAGACCAATAAAGGTCCAAACAAGACGTTCTTCACTTTAAAATTACTTCGCTGATAGCACTAAAAAAGATGGCTCATTTTGATTTCGTGAAATTAACAGCATGGTCTTCTAACTATACTATTTTAATAAAATATTTACATTCAAAAACGTTGCATTGTACACTTTCCAAATTTTAAAGGTGCTAAAATATGTGGTGTTCTGGGAAATGAGTCGATTTTATCAAAGTGGTGAGATAAATGTTAAGTTTACGAATGAGTAAAGTTGATCAAATTTTAAACCTAAAAATGGACATGAGCCGAGATGATCACCACTTTCAGCTGTTCAAGCAGTTGACCTTGCTTCTAGAAGACTCCAGCAAGTTACTTGAGGATGAAAACAGGGTAATCACAAGCACAATTTCAGAACAGAAATATAAAGCAATATGTATTTTAGGGGGGAGTTATAAAAGTTTAGAATATCCCCTGGCTGAATTCTCAGTCCCACAGTAGGTTGTTGGCAAACGATTTTGTTTCGCGTTTCATGTAGATTTGTCATTCGACTTTCGCATTTATATTTGAGAAATGTCAACTAATTCTATCCTGGACAAAAACGGTGCCCTATTCCTGATGTAGGCAAATAATAAATTGCAAATGTGTTCACATCGTCTGTTGCTCGATTCGCTTTTCAACAAGTGTTCGGTAGCTTAGTTTTATTTGTACATTGAAATATTTGATATTTTTATTTCGCTTAGCGTTGATGATATCAATCCATAAACATCTTGCTTTAGTCAGATTTATAAATACTGAAAGATTAACATTTGAAAAGCATGTTTGTTAACTCCAGTTACCTGAAGACTAAATTTACAGTGAACACCGTATGAGAAATCTGAGCAGTTTACATTCCATTGTACTAACTATTAATGTTGTCATATCTTAATATTTGCAAATGTTAAAAACCCATTCTCAGAATTCCAAAAGCCATAAATCAGCGCCCAAAGAGCATTTGTGATTAACTAGTGGCAGCTGTATGGGTGTCAGTTCCTACTAGAAGTTAGTGGAAGGGTTTATTCAGCAACGTGTGATCTCCATCGCTGTGTAATACACTGGCTATGACGCTGTCTCAATATGATAAAAATAACTAAATTTAATTCCCCCAGTCATCGTTCCCCATAGTGATTGCCCGCCTGTCTTGTTTTACTCTTATGCCAATCACAGTTGTCCCTTTCCGTCTGCCAACAGCTGCCAAAGTGAGCTCGATTTTCCACATAGGTTAATGTGAATTCCAGCGTGCAGGGTCTCTCTCTATATTTAGATTGGAGAGTTAAATTACAAGCTCATCAAGTGCAGCAAGCCACTGCGATCTGCCTTTTTCCAGCCAGACCCGAGTGAGGCAGACGCCACCTGCTCGCTTCCAAAGTTCCCTGACCATGGACCCGGCTGAAGGTAGAGTGGAAGAACCTCGGCTTTACCAAACCACCCTACTTCAGGATGGGCTGAAAAAATTACTGGACGAGAACAAATTCGTTGATTGTTCCCTGAAGGTGGGCAATAGGTCCTTCGCTTGTCACCGCCTGGTCCTGGCTGCCTGCAGCCCTTACTTTCGAGAGTATTTCTTTTCCGAGGAAAGTGAGGAGAAGAAAGGTGAGGTGGTTCTGGAAGATGTTGATGAAAACGTGGTGGAGCTCGTGCTCAATTACCTGTACTCCTCGGAGATTGAGCTGAGCGATGAGAACGTGCAGGATATTTTTGCTGCGTCCAGCCGCTTCCAGATCCCCTCCGTTTTCACATTGTGTGTCACCTACCTTCAGGAGAAGTTATCTACCACCAACTGCCTGGCCATATTCAGGCTCGGCCTGCTGCTCGATTGCCCCCGGCTTGTGTTTGCTGCCCGCGAGTACGCGTCCGCTCGCTTTGAACACATCTGTAAAGGTGAAGACTTCCTGCAACTTGCCGCGCACGAGCTGATCGGTATCATTGCCAGTGACTCTTTAGACGTGGAGAAGGAAGAGGCTGTGTTCGAAGCGGTCGTGGGATGGGTCCGGAAAGATAAAGAGAATAGGCTCGCAAGTTTTGGAGAAATCTTCGACTGCATCCGTTTTCGTCTGATGGCTGAGAAATATGTCAAAGACCACGTCGAAAAAAATGACATTGTTAAGGCGAGCCCAGATCTGATGAAGAAGGTTCAAACCGTGAAGGATGCTTTTGCCGGGAAACTCCCCAAGCCCGCCAAAGGAGGAGACGCAAAGCAGGGAGAAGGCGGTAAAGATGTGGTCAACGGGGACGTAGGTGATGAAGATTTGCTCCCAGGCTTCCTGAATGACATTCCCAGGCATGGCATGTTCGTCAAGGAGATGATCATGCTCATTAATAATACCGCGGCGGTGGCTTATGATCCAAACCTAAATCAGTGCTTTCTGGCTGCAATGGCTGATCAGATTCCCAGAAACCATGTTAGCTTCGTTACTAAGGGAAACGCAATTTATGTGGTTGGTGGATTATATGTGGATGAAGAAGTTAAAGAACATCCTTCTCACTGCTATTTCTACCAGGTATGCATAAATCTACAAGGTTTTTTGTAAATGTTAATTCATTTCAAGCATTCCATCTAATGCTACCACAAAAATAAGCGTTTTCATTAAAAAGGGATAAACTGTTTTAATGGGCTCTCCCCCCCCCCCCCCCCCCCCTTTATTTTGCTCTGTGGAAATTGGTGTCTGAAAGACCTGGAGCAAAATGTGGTAACTTACTGAAATGAATGTTCTGTCTCACAAATTTCTGAATCGGGTTTCTGGATACGTGTAAATAAATTAAATCTGTACAGAAATAGGTAACAAATTAAACTAACTTGTCTGACGCTTTAGTTTAACAGCGTCGCTGGTGAATGGGACGGCTTGCCACCGCTGCCTTCTGCCAGATGCCTCTTCGGGATGGGAGAAACCGATAAATTCCTTTACGTGATTGGTGGCATGGATCTTCCAAATGAGCAATCGTTGGATTCAGTATTTTGCTATGACATAAAGTAAAGTCAGAATTGGTTTTCTTTTAAACGAAATATTATATTTGAATAAATGCAGAACATTAATTCAATATAACAAAATGCTGCTACAACCCCGTTGTAGCCAATCGTGGCCTTTTTTAATCTTGAAAAGTTGTGTACTGTTGGTTGTCATATCTTTGTTATAATTTTATATTACCAGAATAAATCACATTGAGTAAGATGTACCTATATAAAATAATACTGTCATTAAGAATGTGAGTCCACCCAGAATAGGATTATTCTAGCCTTGATTAGCATATTTCAATAGTTGGGCCCACAATCGGATGGGTTGGGTCAGTTTGGGGAATTGCCTGCATTATTTAAATTTAGTAACTTTATATTATGTGGTATTCACAAGGTGCAGCTCCGCAAGGGAAAGTTACTTCTTCAGATACAACTCTTTCTACCCAATACCATCTATGCTGTTGGGGCCAAGAGCTTTGACCTCTCCCGTCTACCTCCTATCAACCTGGCCTGACAGAGCATCTCAAAATATTGAACAGGTTAAACAAGCTGTTGCACACTACTACTGTGCATTCAGTTTCAATCTCCTTACCTAAGGAAGGATATATGTGCCGGAGAGGAACAACTGCCTGCTCTGATAGCTATGCATAAAGCCAATTTAAGCCAAGCTCCTAATGTGGTTCACATTAAATAAAAGGAATATGTTCAAGCCTTGCAGTTGGGGAGCTTATGGTTCCTCTTTACTTTCTTTATGGTAATGCCTCAGCCAATCAGTCAACTTAGCAACCAATCACAGGCAGCACGGTGGTGCAGTGGTTACCACTGCTGCCTCAGAGTTCGATCCTGACCCCGGGTCACTGTCCGAGTGAAGTTTGCACATTCTCCCCATGTCTGCGTGGGTCTCACCCCTACAACCCAAAAAGATGTGCCAGGTAGATGAATTGGCCACACTAAACTGTCCCTTAAAAAGAATTGGGTACTCTAAATTTATAAAAGAAAACAAAACTTAGCAACCATTCAGCACTTTTTTCTCTTGCAGTAGAAATTGTTGGATGGTTTCAAATTTGCATTCTTACTGCTGAATGCAATATGAAAAACTTCGGTGACGTGTCTCTTTTAAGCAACATTCAAGAACTAATATTGCAATTTTAAAATCTGATAAATATTACCTTGATTGCTGTAGGGTATAAGAAGAATTTAATGGTGATGCAAATGTAACTTTTTTTGGCAGCAACTTAAAATGGAATGAATCCAAAGCGTTCCCACTTAAGATTTACGGCCACTCTGTGGTTTCGCATAATGGATTAATCTATGTTATTGGTGGGAAAACTGATGACAGGTAATATTATGTAAATTTCCCACATTTTAAGGATTAATTCCAAACTGGCATAATTGATCATTTCAAGCTTATTTTTAATTTATCCACAGTAAGTGTGTCAACAAATTGTTTGTCTACAATCCTAAAAAATCTGAGTGGAGGGAGCTGGCAGCTATGAAGACAGCACGTGCTATGTTTGGAGTTGCTGTGCATCAAAGCAAAATCTGGGTTGTTGGAGGAGTCATTGATGAAGGTCTGACAGCTGCATCTGAAGCATATGACATCATGAATAATAAGTGAGTGAAACCAAAAAGAGTTATAGAACTTGGCCTTTTCAACCTGAGATGGGATCTTGTGGCATGTAAAATTGTTCAGGGATTGGAATCTGGAATCCTAATTTAAATTGAGAGAAGGGTGGGGAAGTAAAGATTTAAACTGATAAAAGATAGATGTCCAAAATGTTTCTTCACACAGAGGGTGATCGATACATTCATTTATTTCCACAAGAGTAATGAAGGGGAAAAATTCTATAATCTTTCAACAAACGATTGGATGTTGCAATAGAGGGATTTAGGATCTTTCTGAAGATAGTTAATTATACTGTAAACTTTATTTCAAAATACCTTTTTTATTCAATGGTAGTAAGATATCAACAATATCAATGAAGCAGGCAAGCTCTGGGGTTAAAGACCAGGGTTCTGAAATAGTACTAAGGAAGTGATTCCATATTTTGGGGTCAAGGAGAATGGGGGTGAAATACTAGGGCTAATAAACAGAGGAACAGAGGAATTCTTAATCCTGCCATGTAATATCACAAGAAACCATCAGAACTGTACAGTATAATCTTGGATGAGAATTCATGTTAAAAATATGCTTGGGCTGATAAGTGGCAAGTAACATTTATGCCACATCAGTGCAGCCAGGTAACGACTATTTTCAACAAGAGAAAATCTAATAGTCCTTCCTTGACTTTTAACTTCATTGCCATCACCGAATCATCTACCATTAACATCCAGGGGTTACCATTGACTAGGTCCATTGACTGGACCAGACATATTAATATTGTTGATGTCAAGAGCACATCAAATACATGAATTTCCAAGCAAGTAAAACCTCTCCTGCCTCATAGAATTTACAGTGCTGAAGGAGGCCATTTGGCCATCGAGTCTACACCAGCCCCTGAAAGAGCACCCTACCTAGATTGGATTGGTTTATTGTCACGTGTACCGAGGTACAGTGAAAAGTATTTTTCTGCAAGCAGCTCAACAGATCATTCAGTACATGGAAGAAAAGGAAATTAAACAAAATTCAAGAAAAGACAAGAAAATACATGGGAGGAACTGACGAAAATCGACTGGAAGCAGAGCCTAGTGGGAAAGACAGTAGAACAGCAATGGCAGGAGTTTCTGGGAGTAATTGAGGACACAGTGCAGAGGTTCATCCCAAAGAAAAGAAAGGTTATCAGAGGGAGGATTAGGCAGCCATGGCTGACAAAGGAAGTCAGGGAATGCATCAAGGCAAAAGAGAGAGCCTATAATGTGGCAAAGAGTAGTGGGAAGTCAGAAGATTGGGAAGGCTACAAAAACAAACAGAGGATAACAAAGAGAGAAATAAGGAAGGAGAGGATCAAATATGAAGGTAGGCTAGCCAGTAACATTAGGAATGATAGTAAAAGTTTCTTTAAATACATTAAAAACAAACGGGAGGCAAAAGTAGACATTGGGCCGCTCCAAAATGACGCTGGTAATCTAGTGATGGGAGACAAGGAAATAGCTGAGGAACTTAATAAGTACTTTGCGTCAGTCTTCACAGTAGAAGACATGAGTAATATCCCAACAATTCAGGAAAGTCAGGGGGCAGAGTTGAATATGGTTGCCATCACAAAGGAGAAGGTGCTAGAGAAACTAAAAGGTCTGAAAATGGATAAATCTCCGGGCCCAGATGGGCTACATCCTAGAGTTCTAAAGGAGATAGCTGAAGAAATAGTGGAGGCGTTAGTTATGATCTTTCAAAAGTCACTGGAATCAGGGAAAGTCCCAGAGGATTGGAAAATCGCTTTTGTAACCCCCCTGTTCAAGAAGGGAACAAGAAAAAAGATGGAAAATTATAGGCCAATTAGCCTAACCTCGGTTGTTGGCAAAATTCTAGAATCCATCGTTAAGGATGAGATTTCTAAATTCTTGGAAGTGCAGGGTCGGATTAGGACAAGTCAGCATGGATTTAGTAAGGGGAGGTCGTGCCTGACAAACCTGTTAGAGTTCTTTGAAGAGATAACAAATAGGTTAGACCAAGGAGAGCCAATGGATGTTATCTATCTTGACTTCCAAAAGGCCTTTGACAAGGTGCCTCACGGGAGACTGCTGAGTAAAATAAGGGCCCATGGTATTCGAGGCAAGGTACTAACATGGATTGACGATTGGCTGTCAGACAGAAGGCAGAGAGTTGGGATAAAAGGTTCTTTTTCGGAATGGCAACCGGTGACAAGTGGTGTCCCGCAGGGTTCAGTGTTGGGGCCACAGCTGTTCTCTTTATATATTAACGATCTAGATGACGGGACTGGGGGCATTCTGGCCAAGTTTGCCGATGATACAAAGATAGGTGGAGGGGCAGGTAGTATTGAGGAGGTGGGGAGGCTGCAGAAAGATTTAGACAGTTTAGGAGAATGGTCCAAGAAGTGGCTGATGAAATTCAACGTGGGCAAGTGCGAGGTCTTGCACTTTGGAAAAAAAAATAGAGGCATGGACTATTTTCTAAACGGTGACAAAATTCATAATGCTAAAGTGCAAAGGGACTTGGGAGTCCTAGTCCAGGATTCTCGAAAGGTAAACTTGCAGGTTGAGTCCGTAATTAAGAAAGCAAATGTAATGTTGTCATTTATCTCAAGAGGCTTGGAATATAAAAGCAGGGATGTACTTCTGAGGCTTTATAAAGCACTAGTTAGGCCCCATTTAGAATACTGTGAGCAATTTTGGGCCCCATACCTCAGGAAGGACATACTGGCACTGGAGCGGGTCCAGCGGAGATTCACACGGATGATCCCAGGAATGGTAGGCCTAACATACGATGAACGTCTGAGGATCGTGGGATTATATTCATTGGAGTTTAGGAGGTTGAGGGGAGATCTAATAGAAACGTACAAGATAATGAATGGCTTGGATAGGATGGACGTAGGGAAGTTGTTTCCATTAGCAGGGGAGACTAGGACGCGGGGGCACAGCCTTAGAATAAAAGGGAGTCACTTTAGAACAGAGATGAGGAGAAATTTCTTCAGCCAGAGAGTGGTAGGTCTGTGGAATTCATTGCCACAGAGGGCGGTGGAGGCCGGGACATTGAGTGTCTTTAAGACAGAAATTGATAAATTCTTGATTTCTCGAGGAATTAAGGGCTATGGGGAGAGCGCGGGTAAATGGAGTTGAAATCAACCATGATTGAATGGTGGAGTGGACTCGATGGGCCGAATGGCCTTACTTCCACTCCTATGTCTTATGGTCTTATGGTCTTATGAAAATGAAAATCGCTTATTGTCACGAGTAGGCTTCAGTGAAGTTACTGTGAAAAGCCCCTAGTCGCCACATTCGGCGCCTGTCCGGGGAGGCTGGTACGGGAATCGAACCGTGCTGCTGGCCTGCTTGGTCTGCTTTAAAAGCCAGCGATTTAGCCTGGTGAGCAATAGGGCAACACAAGATATACAATGTAGAATGAGTATAAGTTAAGTTAAAAGTGGATCTGTTGGGGAGAGCTTGCAGAGAGTCGCCTCGCTCTGGCGCCATCTTGCATGCCCACACCTCCACCCTATCCCCCACACCTCCACCCTATCCCCGTAATCCAGGAACCCCACCTAATCTATCGACACTACGGGGCAATTTAGCATGACCAATCCACCTAACCCGCACATCTTTGGACTGTGTGAGGAAACCGGAGCACATGGAGAAAACCCACGCAAACACAGGGAGAATATTCAGACTCTGCACAGGCAGTGACCTACAATTGAACCTGGGTCCGTGGCACTGTGAAGCAACAATGTTAACCACTGTGACTGTCCACCAAGGCTCAAATCAGGAGTGTAATGGAATATTCTTTACACACCTGGATGAGAGCAGCTCCAATAACTGGAGAAACACAACCACATCAAAGCCAAAGCAGCTTTCTTGATCAGCACCCCATACACCACCTTAAATATCAGTTTCTACCACTGGGCATTGGTAATGGAGGAAGTATCTATCATTTACAAGATGCACTACAACAACTTCTATGACAGTACCTTCCAAAACTGTGACCCCAACCATCTTGAAGGACAAAGTCAGCAGATGCATGAAGCTCCTCAAGTACCCCTCCAAGCCATACACCTACAACTATGTTGCTGCTGCTCCTCGAATTGGGTCAGCATTTTGGGACACCCTTGCTAATAGCATTGTGTGCTTTAAAAAGAGATAAAAAGGCAGAAAGGAGAAATGCTCAATTTAAAATTAATAATAAAAGCTATTCCAGATATTGAGCAGCTTTATTACAGTGATATTAGTATTTAATTCAATGTCAAGCAGGAGTTGAACACTTCCTTTCCTTGCCCTGCCTAATAGTCTTAAGGTTACGAAAGAGTAGATTTTCCAAGTCCTTACCTGTGGTACCTGTCCCACAACAGGCAGAGACAAGAAAATCACAACATGCCCATGATTTTCTGGTAATTTAAATAAATGTCTGATTTACCCCATTGTACTCTCAGCAGGGTAGGTACTTTGCCCTTCATTCACCAAGGCATTTCTGCATCTGCTGATCTGCTCATTCACACACTCACCTCCACTTTGATGTCCTTGTCTGCACTAACACCAGTACATACACAGATCGTACCCTGATTGTTGCCTCAGGTGCAGCCCTTATCTTGGTTCCCTTAAACTCAAGGGATACAAACTGGAACATTTACAGCAGAGAACTGGTTTAGATATTCATTGCCATATTTGGCTGGATTATATAAAGCGCTAGTCCTGGTTTCCTTCATCAAAACTGCAAACTATTTCAGGGCCAAATGATCCCTGGCTTCTTTTTACCACTACAGACCATATTCTTTCAATCTTTGCCCCTGCCTCCTCCACCCATGTCAGCTGATATTATTAGTTCCTTTACCTTGAGTAGTGGCCCTCCCCCCAATCTGTCATAATCACCTGAAAAAATACCCTTCATCCTGGTGATCTTGAACACTACCACCACTTCTCTTTTACTGCAAAGCCCGAATGTGTTGTCAGCCCCCAAATTCATGCCCATCTTTCTCACAGCTCCACAATTCAATCTTCAATCAAGATTCCTCCCTGCCAGCCCTTGTCAAAGTCACCAATTATATCCTCCATTTGGACAGAATTTATGATGAATGTGAGATGTAAGTTGATAGAGTCCTGAAGATCAAATCTGGGAAGCCAAGCTTATTGCAGGTGCTGCGATAGAGGAAAAACCTATTTGAACTCATCCCCACCAATCTACCTGTCCCAGGATTGGTAAGAGTGATCACTGCATTGTCCTTGCCACAACAAAGTCCTATCTTCCTTCAGAGACCATACTCCAATTTGTCCTGTGACATTACAATCATGCCAAATGGATCAGAACAGATCTAGTAGTTCAAAACTAGGCAACCATGAGGCATTGTGGACCATCAGCAGCAACATAGAATCCCTACAGTGCAGGAGGTCGTCATTCGACCCATTAATCTGCGTCAGCGCTCTGAAAGAGCGCCCTACCTAAGCTCACCCCCTCAACACCACCTAATCTGCACATATTTGGACTGTGGGAGGATTCCCATACAGACATGGGGAGAAAGTGCAAACTACACAGTCACCCCACCATTTCTTTCCATCCCTCCACTGTGCTTTGCCAAGCTGCTTATCCACCATGACATTTCCTCCAATTAGTGCAAAGACTGAAGCCATTGTATTTGAATCTTGTTACAAACTCTGTTCCCTAGCCACCAACTTCATCCCTCTCTTTTATCACTGTTTGTGGCTAAACTGGGCAGTGCCATACCGTCCCATTTGACCTGGAGATGAAGTTCCAATCACATCCACCAATCACAAAGGCCACCTAGTTTCACTCTAACATTGCTAGTCTTTACCCTTGCCTCAGCTCTTCTGCTACTAAAAACCTCACCAATGCTTTTGTTATCTCTCGACTTGATCATAATTCAACTTCCCCAGGGGCTTCCACCATCCATCCTTCATGCTTGAATTCATCCAAAACTCTGCTGTCCTTACCCTAACCTGCACCAAAGCCAGATCAATCACCCATCCTCACAGATCTATATTGGCACCCAATTCTCATACATGATTCCTCCCTCAGCTCATTCCTCCCACTCCTGAACCTCCTCCAATTCTATTATCCTCCACAATCCCCCATGATCCTTCAATTCTGAGTTCTTACACATTCCCACTTTTAATTCTCTCCCTGCCCCATTGACTGCTTTGCCACGAGCTCCCAAGCACTAAGTTACGAAATTCCTCCCTAAATCGGTCTGCCTTTCACTCTTCTTAAAATCTACCTCTTTGACCAAGCTTTTGGTCACCTATTGTAATAGCTACTCATGTGGCCTTATGTCAAATTTTGTTTGACAGTACTATACAAATTAAAATTGTAGTTCGTATTGTTAATTTGCTTCCACCTCAGGCAAAAGCTCAAGAGAAACATACAAGTGTATGAATGATTTCAGAAACCTACATGGGTAAAAATACTTTGCACATGTACCAAAATTTCTAATGAAGTTAAAAAAAATTGTTGCATTTAAAAAGCCCTCTAGTGACATCTGACTACTAATTAACCTTGCCACCCAAGCTACATCAGTTTGAGGGAAATCATAAATACAACAAATAAAACTCTTCACAAATTATGTCTCTAAATGAAAGATGTCTTCGGAACAGACAAGCTAAAAAGTCACACAAGAGATTGTAGAAAGTGAGCATATCCATTTGTACATTTACTATTGTTATATTATTCTATTGTTTGACTATCACAGATGGGAAATTATGCCTGAATTCCCACAAGAGAGAAGTTCTATAAACATCATCAGTATAGATGGATCACTTTATGCTATTGGAGGTTTTGCCATGATTCAGTTGGAAAATAAAGAATTTACTCCGTCAGAATTCACTGACGTGTGGAAGTAAGTCTTTATTAAAGGCCTACTGGCCTTACATTTCTTTAAGCATAGGTAGTTTGGAACATACTTGCATTGTTTAGCTGCGAAGGAGCAGATGTGTTCAACTGTAGCCAAGTGCTCTAAATAGAATTGTTTTAAGATTAATGGAAAATAATTGGGAAAGATTGTCCAGGAATAAGTTTGAAAATCTCCAACTTTTCCCCGCAGAAAAAAACATTATTTCTCTGATTTCTAGCTGATAAAGCGATCACATTGTATCTTTTTAAATTTTGAGATTTCTTTGGCCTTCTCCAGTAGAACTAACCAATAATTCCTCTTAGATTCCTATCTCTAGCATCATATCTTGGTGAATGTACTGGACATTCTCAATGATTTTGATACTCTCTCTGTAATAGGGTATCATAGAATTTACAGTGCGGGAGGCCATTTGGCCCATCGAGTCTGCACTGGCCCTCGGAAAGAGCACCCCACTTAAACCCACACTTCCAACCAATCCCCATTAGTAACCTCACCTAATCTTCTTGGAGACTAAAGGCAATTTAGCATAGCCAATCCACCTAGCCTACACATCTTTGGACTGTGGGAGGAAACCGGAGCACCCGTAGGAAACCCATGCAGACAGGGGGAGAACGTGCAGACTCCGCACGACTGTGACCTAAGCTGGGAATTGAACCTAGGACCCTGGAGCTGTGAAGCAACTGTGCTAACCACTGTACTACCGTGCTGCCTGGTAGCCCAATAATAATAATCGCTTATTGCCACAAGTAGGCTTCAATGCAGTTACTGTGAAAAGCCCCTAGTTGCCACATTCCGGTGCCTGTTCAGGGAGTCCGGAATTGAACCCGCACTGCTAGCCTTGTTCTGTATTACAAGCCAGCTGTTTAGTCCACTATGCTAAACCAGCCCTGGTAATGATGTATCCAAAACGATACATCATTGTTGAACAATGGTTTACCCAATGCTTAATGCAACTTCATTTCATTTTTGTATTTGTACTCTAAATCCAAATTTATATTATTTTTTCTATTTATAGATTTCAATTTTAGAGGCCCAGAGTAACTTTCACACGTTTTTCCCCTCTCTTGAATAGTTGAAGCCATCCTGACCTGACTCTTTTTAGCATTTTGTTTTTATTTGTGAATCTTGCCCAAGTTTAAAAAAATCTTCCTACCAAAACTCTAATGTCAAATTTGATTAAAAAGTTGCTTTTCAATGCTTTTGAAATTTAAAATCTATTTTTGTCAGTTATATCAAAATTCCTTAGATCCCAATTAAGTGTTCAGGTTATGTATGACATGTAATCCTGTACTATAAAAAACAAAGGTTTAAAAAGACAGCAAAAATGAAGCATATCTATAGATGCTGTACACACTTTGAATACTTTTCTAAATTTGACATGAATTGTTATGCAAAACCTAAGCCTTTGAATGCTCTAAAATGCAAGTTGTACTTTTTATTTAGATATGAAGATGACACGAAGGAATGGTGTGGCATGGTGAAGGAAATTAACTATGCTGCAGGAGCCACATGTCTTGCTGTGCGCCTCAACATGTTTAGGCTTACCAAGTTATAAATAGCTCCACAGAGTTATTAATATTGCTGCTATATTAAAGACAAACATAATTGGTGTATGGTACCAACTGGAATTACTACTTCATATAATTAAACTCTGTATAAAACCATTACGATAATTAAATGAGTTAATGTTGCACCATGCCATATGCGATCAATGATCTCAGGAAGATGTCAGGTAGTGATACACTGAAGGAGTGCAGAACATGTGCATGGCTGTAGAGGTTGAAAACACATACTAGAGTGCAAGATTATTTGCAAAGTACCACAACAAAGATTAGTTGCAATGTAATACAACAAATGCATATATTTAGGCAATTATGAAAGTTAATTTAAAATTAGATTCAATCCATTCTCTCTACATTTAACATTCAATTTCGGCCTGAACTTTGTTTAAAATAAGATTTGTGAATTTCACAAGCCTTCTTTAAAATTATATTCCCTCTCTAGTTTTCATTTACAAAATGAATTTCCGTCTCAATGAATTCTAAAATACTTGCAGCACAATTTTAATGATTCTAAAATGTTCTAACTACCCTTTAGTATTTTACTCTTACAAACACTTAATTTACAGGGTTTTCTTAAATTGCATGCGAGAATTCCCTTGATTAAGGTCAATACCTCTTTTAGAAAATCAAATAAATTATCCTACAGTACATATGTCCATATACTTTATTTTCCAACACTGTACAGAAAAGTTTCATCCAAGATATTGCATATTCAATATGGCCAACCTCCAATCCTGGAGCTTCTTACTAATATAGGATACATTCCTTAAATATCATCTCTCCTTCTCTGACTTTGAAATACTGATATAGAATTTTCATGTTTTCAACAACTGAATTAAGATTTGGGATTTAGGAATTTGTAAAAATTAATAGTACAAGAATAAAACGGCTTTATTAAAATAGTCAATACATTTCCACAATGCATCATTTCATAATCAGTTCTGTTAAAATGTGGTTCACGATTTCAAGATTCTTCTGCAAATATCTTTTGTTTAAGATATTCTACCCATGCATCCTTCGTTGACAATTCCATGGAATTCCATTCAAAATGAGGGATCTGTAAAGATAATTTTAAAGAAGGCAACATTTTTACAACTACAATATATATTTTATTGCCAAATTGCATTGCAAGAAATAATGCTACAAAACTGGAATTATACTATTAAAAAATGAAATGAAAATATACTTTTGCATTGCAAAGTATTGAGGCTAATTTTATTTTTATCATTTATTAGCGAAGCCATGTTTCAGATTTTTTTTAAAGAACAAAACAATGAACGTACGGACAAAGCATTCTACAGTGATAATTGGGGAAGCAATAATATTACTTGAATCCTCTATCAGAAGCATTTATTTAATTCAGCAATTTAGTAAATGGAAATTAAATTAAAGCTCTCGATGAGAAGTGTTACAGCTCTATCGTGGCAAAAGAAAATTTCAAATTTCATAGAACATAAGTGGCTGGACTTCTGGCCATGCAGGAGGAAGTCGCACATTGGGTGGCTTCTGCTCGAGTCTTGTTTTTATGGAGTTTAATGCCCAGTCCCAGGGGCAATCTTTTGACAATTGAGTGCAGGAAGACACAAGGAAGGAGGGAGATGTCAAAAAAACAACCGTGGTGAAGAAGGAAGAATCATACATTTACAGTGCAGAAGGAGGCCATTCAGCCCATTGAGTCTGCATCAGGCCTTGGAAACAGCACCCTACCCAAGCCCACATCTCCACCCTATCCCCATAACCCTACTTAACCGTTTTTGGACACCAATTTAGCATAGTCAATCCACCTAACCTGCACATCTTTGGACTGTGGGAAGACACTGGAGCACCCGGAGGAAACCCACGCAGACACTGAAGAATGTGCAGATTCAGCACAGACAGTGACGCAAGACAGGAATCGAACCTGGGACCCTGGAGCTGTGAAGCAACTGTGCTAACCACGGTGCTATCATGCTGCCCTAGGGAGTGAGGGTGCACCGTCGACTGAAAGGGCCTGGTAGCTGGCAAGATGGCGGATGCTGAGTCGCAAGGGGGGTGGGGGGGGGGGGGGGGCGCACTGTTTACAGCAGAAAAGACGCCCTAGGTGATATGTTTGGAACTGTAGAAATAGTTCGCATAGCACAGATGATGAGGAAGGAGATGATGATGGCGCTGAAGATGTTGGTGGAAGACGCAATTGCCCTGGTGAAGGAAGCTGTGTCAAAGGCATCGGCCGAGTTGTGGGAGCAGGGTGAGAAAATGAAGGGAGTGGAGGAGTTGCAGAAGGTGGTCGAGGCCAACAAAGGGCTGAGAGCCGAATTGGAGGATCTGGACCATAAATTGAGGTGGCAAAATATGATGATCATGGGCCTGCAAGAGGGGGTGAATACTTTGCCAAGATATTGCCGGAGTTAGTGGGGAGGGGGACAATCCTATTTGGTGGAGAGGGAGACGATCCTAGCAAGCTCAAGTCAGCTAGTGAACGGAGGTGTGGGGCGGCGGACATTGGAACCTGGTGAGCAGGTTTCGATGGGCCTAGGTGTGAAGGGGGGGGGGGGGGGGGGGGAAATCGATACAGAGGGAGGGGTTTGAGAGGAAGTGGATGGGGGGGGGGGGAATTTTGGGAGGCGGAGGGTTTAAATGGGAAGGGGCAGGGCAGGTCCAGTGGGCAGGGCCCAGAGCAATGATGATGGTGGATAGGAGGGGGGAGGAACCCCAGTTAGGGTAGTTACGTGGAACGTAGCGGGGCTTGGAAGGGCCAGTAAAGAGGTTGAGGGTGTTAGCACACCTAAAAAGTTACCTAAAACATTGAATATATTCAAGAGGCAGCCATATATAGCACTTGGGGAGAATAGGATCAAAGGCTATGGAGTAAAAGCAGGATTAGGCTATTCCGTTGGATGATCAGCCATGATCGTGATAAATGGCAGAGCAGGCTCTAAAGGCCAAAAGGCCTCCTCCTATCTTCTATGTATCTATGAATGCCGTATGCTTTCTTGACCACCTTATCCACATGCGTTGCCACTTTCAGGGATCGGTGGACATGCACGCCCAGATCTCTCTGCCTGTCAGTACTCGCAAGAGTTCTACCATTTATTGTGTAATTCCTACATGCATTGGACCTTCCAAAGTGCATTACCTCACACTTGTCCGGATTAAACTCCATCTGCCATTTCTCCTTCCAAGACTCCAACAAGTTTATATCCTGCTGTATCCTCTGACAAACCTCTTAAAGGCCTATGTCGCTATGTTCCAGGAGACTCATTTGAGGGTGAAAGATCAGGTGAGGCTCAGGAAGGACTGGGTAAGCCAAGTGTTTCATTCAGAGTTTGACTGCAGGGCATGAGGGGTAGCGGTGTTGGTCAGTAAGAGAGTGAGGTTCCAGATGGAGGAGGTGGTGGTGCACCAAGGGGGTAGATACGTACAGGGGCATTGGAGGGGAGGTTGGCAGTGTTGGCACGTCTATGGCCCTAACTGGGATGATGTAGGGTTCATGAGGAAGGTACGAGGGGCCATTCCGGAATTGGATTCGCACAAGTCGACAGTGGGTGGGGATTGGAACTTTGTGCAGGAGCCAAGGCTGGACAGGTTGCAGCCGTGCTCGCTTGCCCAGTCGGGAGGAGGGGCTGACTGGGATTATGGAGGAAATAGGAGGAGTGCACCCGTGGAGGTTCTTGCAACTGAGGGAGCGGGAGTATTTGTTTTTTTCCTTGGTCCACAAGGTTTATTCAAGGATAGATTTTTTTATTGTAATAGGGACGACGCTGTTGGCTGGGGTTAGGGTTTCAGAGTACTCAGCGATAGCAATTTTGGATCATGCGCCACATTTGGTGGACATGGTCTTGGAGAAGGGGACAGTACAGAGGCCGGGGTGGAGATTGGACGTGGGGTTCCTGGGGGACTAAAGTTTCTATGAAATAATCGGGAGTGTAGTTGTGGAGTACATGAGTTTTAACTGCATCGGGAAGGTATGGGAGGCTCTGAAGGCGGAGGTGAGGGGAGAGGTGATATTGTTTAAGGCTAAGGTGGATAAAGATGAAAGGGTGGAGCGGCAGATTGATAGATAAGATGTTGGAAGTGGACAGGAGGTACATGGGGATGCAGATTCAGCACTTTTAGATGGAAGGAGGGAGCTACAGGCTAGTTTTAATCGGTTGTCGATGGGGAAGGCAATGCACCAATTGAAGTGCGTGAGGGGGGGGGCAGTGGATGAGTAAGGGGAGAACATAGAACAGTACAGCACAGAACAGGCCCTTCGGCCCTCGATGTTGTGCCGAACAATGATCACCCTACTTAAACCCACGTAACCCGTATACCCATAACCCAACAATCCCCCCATTAACCTTACACTACGGGCAATTTAGCATGGCCAATCCACCTAACCCGCACATCTTTGGACTGTGGGAGGAAACCGGAGCACCCGGAGGAAACCCACGCACACACGGGGAGGACGTGCAGACTCCACACAGACCAGAGAAGGTAGGGCGCATGCTGGCAGGCCAACTTCGGAAGGAGGTGACGGCAAGGGAAATTGTCCAGGTGTGGGTATAGGACAGGGAAATTGGTGGTGGCCCCGGACCAGATTAACAGGGTGTTTGAGGAGTTCTATGAAAATTCGTATAGGTCGGAGCCACCGGGGGAGGACAGGGAGGTTGCGAGAATTCCTGGATGGTCTGGACTACCCAAGGTTGGGGGAACAGGAGATAAAAGGAGGCAATTGGGAGGATGCAGTCAGGGGAGGTGGCAGGACCAGATAGGATCCCAGTTGAGTGTTATAAGAAATTTAAGGACCAGTTGGCACCGCTGATGGTGGGGATGTTTGAGGAGGCTATAGTGAAGAGGGTACTGCCACAGACTTTGGGGCAGGCCTCAATTTCCTTGTTGAAGAAAGATAAGGACCCAACAGAGTGTGGGTGTACAGGCTTATATCGCTACCGAATGTGGATGCAAAGTCATTGGTAAAGATTCTGGTGGATAGGTTGGAGGGGTGCCTCCCAAAGGTGGTAGAGGAGGAGCAGACTGGGTTCATGAAAGAGAGGAAGCTATTCTTGAGGGTGCTAAATGTAGTTATGACGCCGGCTGAGGGAAACGAGACAGGAGGTGGTGTTTGCGTTGGACGCAGAAAAGGCATATGATTGGGTAGAGCGGTGCTGGAGAGGTCTGGAATCAGGCCGAGATTTGTGGAGTGGGTACGGTTATATAAGGAACCGAGGGCGAGCGTCCGCACAAACAATAGGAGTTCGGGGTACTTTGGACTGCACTGGGGGACCAGTCAGGAGTGTCCTATGTCCCCTCGCTTACTTGCGCTAGCGATTGAGCCTTTGGCCATCACGTTCAGGAGTTTGGGGGTGTGGAAGAGAATCGTGCAGGGAAGAGAAAAATAGGGGGCTGGGGGAGCACGGTAGCGGTGGTTAGCACTGTTGGTTCGCAACTCCAGGGTCCCAGGTTCGATTCCCGGCTTGGGTCACTGTGCGGAGTCTGCACGTTCTCCCTGTGTGCATGGGTTTCCTCCGGGTGCTCCTGTTTCCTCCCACAGTCCAAAGATGTGCAGGTTAGGTGGATTGGCCATGCTAAATTGCCCTTAAGTGTCCAAAAAATGTGAAGTGGGGTTACAGGGATATAGGGTGCAGGTGTGGCGATAGGCTGGAGGTGTGGACTTAGGTAGAGTACTCTTTACAAGGGCCGGTGCAGACTCAATGGGCCAAATGGCCTCCTTCTACACCAAGTTCTATGATCTATGATTTTCCGCACCACGACGCCGAAATCGAGGCTGGCTAAGGATGGAGAATCCATTTCCCGCAAGGAATCGGGACCGGCACCGGTTCCCCGATTCTGCGGGCCCTGTAAAGTGGCGAAAACCATGCCACCTGGGACCTACCTGGGGCCAATGCCAGAGGCCCACTCCGTCAGCCTCCGCCCCCGACCGGCCAAAGTCCCGGGGCATGGAACTAATGTGCTCCTGCCAGTCAGGATTCTCACGCGAGTCCGCGGCCGCCCTGGTCGGGGCGGGCCGATCAGAGGGCGGGGCCTAATAGGCGGCCGGTGAATGCTTGTGCGGGGGTTGAGGGTCAGGTGTGTGGCCGATCAGGGGGTATCTTTTTTGAGTCCGGATCAGTGGTCCGAGTCTGCCATGGAGCATGGCGCGGCCGCTGACCTGGAAGTCGGCTGTGGGGCTAGGAATTAGTGCAAGTTTTTCTGGCATGAAACACCACTGTACTGATGCCGGTGTGGGGACATAGTCCCAATAATGGAGAATCCAGCCCAGGGCGTCTCTGTAAGGGGATGATTTATTCTTGCATGTGTCAGAGCCGGGTGCGTCGATGGGGGGTATGTTGGAGCTTCTCCGAATGTTTGGGTTCTTTTCAGGGTATAAATTAAACCTGGGAAAAAGTGAATATTTTGTGGTGTCCCGACCGGTGCTGGGGGGGGGGGGGGGGGGGGTCCATTCCGCAGGGCGGGAACCCACTTTAAGTATTTGGAGGTGCAGGTGGCGGGGGTTATAATGGAGGAGGATCTGTATAGCGGGTCGGGGCTGAGGGCATTGGCAACAGCGTCGCTCCCGATTGCCCCGGGTAAATATTCTGGGAGTCCGGTAGTGGTGGCAAGCTGAAGATTTGGAGGCAGTGACACAGCATTTTAAGCTGTGGGCGGGGTCAAAAGAGATGCCAATTAGGGGGAACCATAGGTTTGAACCAGGGAAGTTGGATGGGAGATTTCAGAATCAGGGTATTATAAGACCTGTTCCTGAGAGGTCATTTTGTGAGGCTTGAGGAGTTGAGGGAGAAGTATGGACTAGGGCAGGGAGAAGTATTTAGGTACCTGCAACTCCAGAACTTTGCCAGGAAGGAGGTTCAGAGCTTCACGATCCCTCATTGTTGAAAAAGAGGTATTGACGGCAGAGGAATGGAGAAGGGGGGTGATGTCGGTGATCTAGGGGAGAACTTTGGGGAGGATAAGGTATCCATGGAAAGGATTAAAGCCAAGTGAGAGGAAGAGTTGGGGGAGGTTATGGAGAATGGTATGTGGTGTGAGGGCAAACGCCTCAACCTCATGCACGAGGTTGGGGCTGATACAGCTGAAGATCGTAGGGCGCACCTCACGAGGGCGAGAATAAGCCGACTCTAGGGTGGAGGGTGTCTGTGAGAGCTGTGGGAGGAGACCCGTAAACCATGTCCACATGTTTTGGTCCTGCCCGAAGCTGGAGGTTTTGGAGGAAGGTTTTTAAGGTCATCTTGGGGTAGTACATGTGAGTTTGGAGCCAGGGCCCCTAGAAGCCATTTTCAGAGTATAGGACCGGTCATCAGGGCTGCAAGCGGGTACGGAGCAGATGTTTTAGTCTTTGCCTTGCTGATTGCCCAAAGGCGGGTCCTGATGGAGTGGAGATCAGCTTCTCTGCCTTCGTGCATCAGCGTGGCGGGGGAACCTGCAAGAATTTTTGATGCTCAAGAAGGTGAAGGGGGCTGAGGGGGAGGATGGAAGGATTCTACAATTCATGGGCATTGTTTATCATGCACTTTCAAGAATTGGATGCCATCGAACATTGGGAAGGGGAGAGGGGCTATTGGTGTACCATGCAATGTAGTCTTTGAAAATTTAAGGACTACTTCATTACCTTAACAATAGCATGCATCACATTGCTGACAGCTCTTAGTGTTACAGATAGAAGACACACTGGATAATATATTTTTATTTAATCTTACTAAGCTCACCAAAAACATAGAATGCATATTTTGAATCCAGTCATTCCAGTGGAAAATTCTGAAAAGGGTGGGGGAGGCTTCTGCATTTCATGGTCATATTAATGTACAGACTGCTGCAAAATGGTGACAAATCAAGGCCAATTCTAATATTAAATGCTTTTCTCAAGATATTTGCCATATTTTGATAGCACGCATAATAAGACATTATCTCATAGAAATAGCAATGTACCTGTACTACATGGTACCCCAAAATCTCCAGGTGCCTCTTTTTCATAACAGTTTCTCCCTTAATGTGATGAGAATTCTTGCAGAAAGCTTTAGAGTCAAGAAATTCGACAACAACCCTGTAGGAATGACAACAACTTGGTTCATTTTTAAGTCATAATGTAATGCCAGATGCTACCTTTGTCATTTGAGAATGAGCCTTCTGTACTGTGATTTTAAAAAAGCAACATGTTAGTATACATTTACCCTAGATAGAGATTCTGCTGTGAACTGACGAGAAATATTATTCAAAATGGTTGGCAGAAACCATAAAGTTTTACTGATATTCGTATTCTGAAGCAAACTAAATTAACTCTTGAGCAACATGTGAAGCTAGCTGTTTCATGCTTCCACCATGCAGTAAAAATAGAAAAATACATCACTAACAGGATGCAGCTATCAAACCAAATAGAGGTTGAGCCCATACAAAAAATGAATAATGTGGTATATGAATTTCAGTGCCAGTGTTAATCAAGGTATGTAAGCCATACATCCCAAATACTGTTGGATCATATCGAACAACATGTTCCAGCCCCTGTTTACAACAAGCAAGGTACAGACCATAGCCAAACACTCAGTGCTTGCAAAACTCAAAAACAGTGTCCAACATTAGATGTGATTCTGCTAAATAATCCTGCGTGGTCTATGAATTACACTGACGGGACTTACGGTGGCGGCCATGGAGTGAGTGGTCGCACATTTGGTGGCTACCGCTCGAGGTGGAAATATTTGGTCCTTTCCTACCCAATTTAGGGGATGTTTGCTGGTGTGAGGTGCATGAGCACTGAGGAATAGCAGTACTCCATTGGTGGGGCCGGTTTATGGTTTACCAGACGAGGAGTATAACAAGTAAGAGGCAGCAGCTTGAGGTGCGACACAGGAAAACGTTTGCTTGAGGTGCGACACAGGAAAAGATGAAGGAGGGTGCTGGGGCGTCATTGCCTGCCCAGTGGTGAACCGAACAGTTTGTGGGCTTTTTGAATGAAAAGTTCCAGCAGCAGAGGCAGGTGGCCTCAGATGCCCTGGCAAAGGTGGTGGAACCGCTATCAAGGGAGGCTATCATGAGAGTGGAGCAGAGGCTGGAGGTGCATGGTGTGGGACTCCAGAAGGCAGAGTCGTCGATGGGGAATCAGGACAGCTAGCCTCGTTGGAGGTGGAGCTCGTGGCGGATAGCCATAAGAGGTTGAAAGAGAAGGTGGAGGACTTTGAGAACCACTCCAGGAGACAGAATCTCCAGATTGTGGGACAGCCTGAGGGCTTAGATGGAACGCAGGCTGCAAAGTATGTGGTGAGTACGTTGGAGACGTTGGTGGGGGAGGGAGTGTTTGTGGATCGAGCTCACAGGGCACTGAGGAAGAGGCCAAATGCGGGGAAACCGCCGAGGGTGGTGAGGCTGCATTGTTTACTTGACAAGGAGAAAATATTAAAGTGGGTGAAGCAAACGAAAAAGGGCACCTGGGACGGAAACATGTGAAGGATCTACTAGGACCTGGGTGCGGAGTTGGCCAGCGGTGGACGGTTATAATCTGATCAAGGCAAACCTCTACAAAGAAGGGGTGAAAAAAGATGCTCATCTGTGAATCACACACCAGAATCAAGAGTTTTATTATGACACACCGGAGGAGGTGAGTGGGGAATGTGTGTTTACATGGCGGGCGGATTGTTGTATTTAATGAATATGGGTGCAGAATTGGTGAGTGCGTTATTTTGGTTTTTACTAGTTTTTGGAAATTTGCAGGTGAAGGGTGGTGTGGGGAAGGAGGGTAGGCGGAGGCCACGAGTGGGGGCCATCAGGCTAGCTGGTTGGCTAATCAATAGGAGTGAAGTGGGGGTGGCGATGGGGTGGTTGGATTTTGTTTTTGTTTATGGGGTGGAGTGAGGGGGGGTGCTGATGTGGGTGGTGTTGATGTGGCACAGTTGGCTAAGAGGGCATGGCGGTGGACATCTTGGGGTGCGCCCGAGGGCGAGTGAGGCGTGGACCTGGGCGAACTGGCTAAAGAGGAGGTCTAGCTGATCGTGGGAGGTGAGGAGGGAGCCGATTCCGTGGAGCGTATGGGGTTCAAACGGTCCAGTAAAACAGTCGTGCATTTTCTCACATTTAAGGAGTTTGAAGGCAAACGTGGTGTTTCTTCAAGAAGTGCATCTGAAGCTGGGGGATCAGGTGAGGTTGAGGAAAGGCTGAGTGGGGTCAGGTGTTCCACTCTGGGTTGGATATGAAGATTGGGGGGGGGGGGGGGGTCAAGAGAGCAGCCTTCGAGGTCGTCAGTATTGTAGCTGATCCGGCGGCTAGGTTTGTGATGGTTAGTGGGAGGCTAGGGGGGGTGCCTGTGGTGCTAGTAAATATATATGTCCCAAATTGGGATGACACAAATTTCTTAAGTGGGTGCGAGGGAAGCCTCCAGACCTGAATGCACGTTGGCTGATTATGGGGCAGATTTTAATACGATTTTGGACTCTAGGTTGGACTGTTCTGTTCTAAGTCCCTGAAGTTTTCAGCTATAACGAGAGAGTTGTTGGGATTTACGGAGTGTATTTTTAAAAAATTTGTTCAGGGGATCTCGACTTCGCCGGCTGGGCCAGCATTTATTGTCCATCCCTAATGGCCCTTGACCAAGTGGCTTGCTGGGCCATTTCAGAGGGAATTTAAGAGTCAACCACGTGGCTGCCATTCTGGAGTCACATGTGGGACAGACCAGGTAAGGATGGCAAATTTCCTTCTCCAAAGGACATTATTGAATCAGATGGATTTTTACAACAACCGACAATTGTTTTCTGGTCATCATGAGACTTTTAATTCCAGTTTTTTATCAAATTCAAATTTCAGAACCTGCCATGGAGGGATTCAAACCCGATTTCCCAGAGCACTATCCTTGGTCTCAGAATTGCTAGTCCAGCTACAGTACTACTAAGCCACCCACCTCCCTATGGAGGGGGGAGGGGGGGAAAGAGAGAGAGAGAGAGAGGACAAAAGGCTTTTCGTACTTCTCGCACGTGCACAGAGTGTACTCCCGGATTGATTTATTTGTTTTATACAAGGCATTGTTGACGGGTGTGGTTGGATCGGAGTATTCGTCGGTTGTTGTTTCTGCCACCTATTGGGTGGATTTGCAGGTGGCGCAGGGGGAGGCGCAGCAGCTGCAGCGGATGTTGGATTACTGTCAGACAAGGGAGTCTGTGAGAGGGTGAGGGTGGCCATCCAAAATTATGTGGAGCTGAATAATATGGGGAAGATTGCTGCCTCCATGTTGTGGGAGATGCTGGAAGTGGGGGTAAGGGAGGAATTTATATGGATTTGGGCGCACAGGGAGAGAGCGGAGCCATCTGAGAGGCTGAGGATGGACTGGAGATATTCGGTGGCCTGAGCAAGAGTTATTAAAGAGGCAGAGGCTCCAGATGCAGCTTGGGCTGGTGTCCACGGGAAAGGTGATGGGTCAACTATGTAGAGCCAGAGGGGTGGTTTATGTGTATCGAGAGAAAGAGCAGATGCTTGCGCATCAGTTGAGGAACCAGGCGGCGGCGAGAGAGACCGTAAGGGTGAGATGAGAGGGGCACAGTGGTATCAGAGCCAGAGGGGGTGAATGGGGTTTTTGAGATCTTCTATTGGAGGTTTATAACTCGGAGCCTCTGGTGGGGATGAAGGGATGAGACAATATTTGGTTGGATTGGAGTTTCCGAGGGGTTAAGGAGGTGAAGGTTTAGGGATTGGAGGCCCCGATTGAGCCGAGGGAGGTGATGGGTTGCATAGGAGTGATGCAGCGGGGGTGGATGGGTTCCCAGCCGGGTTTTAGTGGGTCCCCTGCTAGTTGGGATGTAAATGAGTCGATGGTGAGGCGGAGCTCCCCCCCATGCTGTCGCAGGCCTCTATATCGCCCTTTTTAAAGGACAAAGACCTGGAGCAGTGTCGAGCATACTGTCTAATCTCGTAGTTGAATACAGACGCAAAGTTGTTGGCGAAGGTGTGGGTATCGCAGATGGAGGATTTGCGTGCTATAGCAGGTTTAATTTTTTGTTTCTGTATTTGAAAGGGGTAATGACTTGAGTTGTTCTAACGCATGAATGATAATGAGGGTTTGCGACATGAAAGCAAACAAGGCATAAAAGGAAAAGAAGTTGGTTGCCTAGTGACCTAGGATAGAAAGAACTTTTGAGTTAGCTGTAAACTAGATCCAGGAGAATCTGCACAGCTCAAGGGATGCACAGAAAGCAGACTTCCCAGAAGAACAAAGGAAAGTCCAAAAAACCTGTCTCAGGAAGTTAAATTAAAGGAACAAAGAAGAGCAAGGTCCTATTCAGGAGAATCCAACTAAAAAGTAGAGAAAATGCCCCAATTTAAAGAGACCGCTGCAAGAACCTGATTTAACGTCAGCTAGGTAAGAAGCCAGATACCCACCAGACGTTTGGTGACATCTAGTACAGCGTGTGAAGCAGTAGTGTTCTGATGGCATGGCTAGGTACTGGAGAAATTGTGTGGAAAATGGAATGCATGTGGCAAACCAAGGCAGAGGAATACTGAAAGGAGAGATTGAAATCCTTGGTGAAGGTATCCAAAAGAATATGTGTTTTGTGGAAGTCAGAGTTCCAGTGAGTCCAACTGGTTCACAGTGTGATAAGCATCTGATTGTTTGGGGGGGGGGGGGGGGGGGGGGGGGAAGAGACAGGAGTTGATGAGAAAGTTGTATTGGGTGGCATCTGCTACTTAGTTTCAGTATGTGGTGTGTCTGACCACAGTTGGCCTGTTGGTTTACATGGACTGTGTACTTACTGAGAACATTGGAGTACAAGATTTATTTTGTAACTTGTGTTATCCATTCAAATCAGTGTACATCTGTGAAGATATAGGTGACGTGATGTATTTTATAGTCGATCTTTCCTTGCTTAATAAAGTTTTTTTTGTTGGAGGTCAATCAGCAATCCTGCTACTCTGTTCATCCACATCGCTAGACAAAAATCTAAAAGATATTTTCTGTCGAGCCGGGGTTCCGCTCTGGGATCAGTCTATCCAGTTGTAACATCAGCTGGGATCGTAAGATGTGATACAAATGTCCACACCAAACAAATAATATGGGCCATTTACCGGTCTTGTTTGAATTAAAAAATAAAGATTAAAAAATACATGTGTAAACATGGAACAGTTTCTAGAATAGAGTAAAATTTAATACTAACTAAAGCTACAACTGCTTCACAGGCTGCACCAAGATGTCACCAAAGATCTGGTGGTATAATCTATTCTCTTGCATTGTTATGAGACTGTCTCGATTTAAAAAAATGTAATTGTGACAAATTGTTATTCAGGTTTTATGTGAAAGTTTTACATGAGATAAAGGAAGAAAAGTTAAGGTGGCCAGAGGATTGTACCTGCATCTATATAACATCATTATCATGGTAAAACATTCCAAGGCAATCCACAGAAGCGTATGCAGATAAAATAATTTACATCCATCGAAATAAAGGTTACATTAGGACAGCTGACCAAAAGGTTGGTCAACATGGTAGGTGTAGGTTTTACTTTTGCAAAAGGTTAAATAACATAACTATGAAATAATAATATGGGGTGAATACAGATGCTTTGGCATAGATACTTCCAATAACTGCACCAGTATTTCTTGGATTTGCTGCTGGAGCGGACTGAATTAAACCAAATCATTTACATTACAAAGCCTCTTACAAACTTATGAATTAGGAGGAGTAGGTCATTCGATCTCAAGAGCTTGCTCAGCATTTTGGTAAGATATTTGTGACAAAGAACTCTATTTTAAAGTAAAGAGAAAAACAATTCAGCACTGCCATTCCATGGAGAACAGATAGATTGGAGCATAGTGCTGAAAGAGGCTGTACAGAAATAACCATACATAAAGTCACACAATTCTGGCTATGTACTAGTTTGATTAGTTAAGATAGGAGCATGCAGAATTCAAAAGTTTTAAATATTAAGCAAGTACAATCTCATTAAAAGTGCAGGTCAAGGCAGCAGATTTCATAAATATTTCAGGAATATCTTTTAAGAGAATACACAAACTGACTGCGCACAAACCTTTGTGCTCCTGGTGGTAGCTGTTTCTCTCCAATAAATTTGTTGTCTGGTTCCCAAGGCATTTTCTCTTTTTTAGAAAGTAGCATTGTACTCTGATCCACAAAAGGAAGAGGTTTTTGGTGTTTGTCAAGGACACATTCAAAGTCTGCAAGAGATAATTTAGCAATTTCAATCTAAAAATATTTAATGCGGGCAAATCACCACCAACTTGGAGCATTGCAATATGAAAATACTTGTCAGCCTCAGCTGTCATATTAAGTATTACAATCTTAGACATTAATGTTACACTCAAAAGGAAGTCTCTGCTTAGTTACTGCATTGAAAGAATAATTAGACTTAAAATATCTCATAAAAAATAAAATGTACTTGACCAACAAACTCACGTATCAAAATTCAAGAACACACATAATCCAGAAATCAGTGAGAATAGAGATCACTGGAATTCGCAAGAACAGAAATTAATTGATACAAGCCATTTAAATTACCTTTCCTTCAAAAGGCAGAATACAATGATCATAACTAAAGGATTTTGCAAAAGGTTAAAAAACATACCTATGAAGTAATAATATGGGGTGAATACAGAGGCTTTGGCATAGATACTTCCTCCCAATAACTGCCCCAGTATTTCTTGGATTTGCTGCTGGAGCGGACTGACAGAGATATTGCCTTTAAAATAAATTATTTACATTACAAAGTAACAATGCGTTGTACTTATAAATTGGCATATTTGAATGCATCTATAAATAATGTATAAATTCAATACACCAGATGAGGTTAAAAATACAAGATAAAACATAATCTAACCAAAAGGTCATAATTATTAGCTTTTCTTGCCATGACTGCACAGATCGAGATGAACAAGCATTAAAGGAAGAGGGGAATAAAAACTGAGCAAGAAGAAAAGGTTCAAAAATATAGTTCCACTCATTACAGCAATTACCAACCTTTATTTAGCAACTGCTGGCAATAACGGTCATGAAACCAAGGGGTCTGGAATTCCGGACACTCCAAACAGGCAGCTCTGTTCAGCTCCATTAAACGTAACCGGATCCGCATGTTCAGAGCTTTGGGCAATGCTAGCATTAGAAACAAGTTATAATAGATTAGAGCACTTTCTTTTTCCACCAATTTTTCCTTCTTCAGAAGATGATCATTTGGCATCTTATGCCAAAGAACATTCTTCACTGGGAATGGGAAGTTATTTGACTACAAGACCGATAAAATCCTCACACAATGGCCACATGCAGACTCAGATGAAGTTAACAGATAACATCAGCTGTAGGACTGTTCTCTCCAATACCCAGGAGCAACAAGGAAAATTGTTGTACCATTACAATGGAGATTATCCAATAATATCCAAAGGAGACCATCAGCTGTTTATTGCTTAATCAGTTGATCTGACCGTAGATACATCATGAGCTACATGAATCCTAAAATCACCTTTAAGACACAATGCCTGAAGATTAAAATAAAGCAAACTGCAGCAGATGAATGCATTTGAGAGTGCCAAACCCAATAGTACCCCAGTGCTGGATGTTTACAAAATGAGCAATTCAACTGGTTCAAAAAATGATAAGCAGAAGAGATTTTGGCTGCTGGATAAAATAATAAGACAACACTAGAATAATTCAGGTTATGAATGACATTCCTTTCCCTATTCCCAAGGTATATGTTTTTCAGAAAAGGCCAAAATTAATTACCCCGGTCATTGTTGCCTCGTGATGGTGCTGGTAATCTTTCGGATACAACTTGGTGGTTTGCTTGGCCAATTCAGAGGGTAGTTAAGAGTCAACTAATTAAAAAAAAAATTTAGAGTAGCCAATTTTCTTTTCCAATTAAAGGGCAATTTAGCATGGCCAATCTACCTAAGCAACACATCTTTGGGTTGTGGGGGTGAGATCCATGCAGACACGGGGAGAATGTGCAAACACCACACGGACAGTGACCCAGGGCTGGGATTCGAACCCGGGTCCTCAGTGCCGTAGTCCCAGTGCTAACCAATGCGCTACGTGCAACCCAAGGGTCAACTTATGTTGGTGCGTGACCATAGTCACATATAGGCCAGACTGGTTAAAGAAGATAGGTTTCATTCCCAACAGTGAGAATTAAATTTGCCTCATTATAGGTCAATGTTGCATTATGCAGTGATAATTTATGCCCAGAGGTCATTCCTTTTGTTTTTCAAAATATTTAATTAAGATTGATATATTAAAATTAATTTGGGTACTCTAAATTTTAATTTTAAAAAAAGTTTGATACATTAGAAATTTACCCTCAACCCAATTATGACAGATCCAATCTCAGGCTTGTCCCACCACACGTGGAAAAAACTCTGGAGAGACATCCAAAATGCAGGAAACTGAAAGTTGGTAATTAACGCTTTAAATCTCATCTGAAAAATAAAACTAATCAAAATATCTGTTTGTTCAAAGGCAGGTGTTTCTAAAATTATATTGTAGAGCGAGTGTGTGTGTGTGTGTGTGTGTGTGTGTGTGTGTCGGGGGGGGGGGGGGGGGGGGGGTAGAAAATTGCACACCAATATCATTTAGAGTGTAAGGATAGATGAATACAGATACCTTTAAAATCTATATGTCCCAAAACTTAAATGATAAAAGAAACTTACTATCCAGTTGCGAGTCCAACTTTGCTAGGAAATCCACATGAAAGATTGTCTTTATTATATCTTCAGGAAAGTAGCCTGCAAGAGCTAGTGAGTAAGCAAATAGCACCAGAAGATGAGGGTCACATAAATCTAGATAAAGAAAAAAAGTTACATTTATATAGCACATTTCAAGATCTTTGGGTGTCCCAAAGCACTTTACACCTAATTAAGTACTAACGAAATGTAATCAAATGTCATAATGTAGGCAACAAGAAATCCATTATATCATTGAGTAATCTAAATCAGTACAATGAAGATATGAAATATGTTAAACTTTTAAAAATATTATAGATAAATTATTTTGCATTCCTGTGAGTATCATCAATCTTAAACAAGACTAATGTTATAAATCTTGAACCTAATTGGTATTTTTGCACTACAGTACTTATCTGTATGTTAAGAATAATGTTAAAAAATCGTCATTGTCCCAGATGACCCTAGGCTGCATTCACATTTTGAGTTAGTACTGGGATTACGGTGGTGATTTAACCTATGGATCACCACACCTCAAGCAAGGGGCAAGGTCGAGAAGGCAGGCCTTCACAAATGACTTCAGTTGTACGGGAATTGAACCACTCTGATGGCCTCGCTCTGTATCATGAACCAGCTGTTTAGCCAACTGAGCTAAAGATCATCAAAATTCAAATTTCAACTCAGTTTTCCTCACCTTCCTGGGCATAGGGTGGATTTTCCAAATTTCTATCAATACTACTTAGACATACACTATCCAAGAATAATTCTACAAAATGCTTCATCCTTGAAGGTGTGACAGACATTATTGCTTCCTCACATTGAGTAATTACGTACAAACTCAGGAAAGTGAGATCCAATCTGGATCCCTACTCTAATTATTAACTTCAAGCTACACATGAAAATATAGTTGCTTATGGTAATTGTTATCTTAGAACAGATAGCTAGAAATGTTAATTATGTAAATTCGGAAATTTAATTGCGAATACAAAATTATTAAACAGCTTATACTCCCACATTAACAAGTAGATCGATCCATTACCACATTAATAAGTAGATCCAATACAAAATATAACAAATAAGTCTTAATGTTTCAAAAAGGACAGCAATTCAAAAATTTATCTTGGTTTACTGATTTGTCGTCCTCATAAATCTTTATTCCAGCATTCCCAATCCTCTGCAAAGTTAGGTCTACCATCAAATGCAGTAGACAACTAGCTGAGTGGGTTAAGCTAATAGTTGTCAGAAATTAGTCCAGACAATTTTTTCTACCAATTTGCAATATAGCAGAGTGCTCAAGACACCACAAGTCCTCCAATTCCACAGGTGGTGTTTAAAACAATAGACTGAGAAAGGAATGAGCAGAAGACAGACATTTGGCAGTCAACCAACTATTGTAATTAAAAAATCCAATATTATGACATTACCACTGTAGTTCAGTTTTACATGATTAAAGGAGAGTTCAAAAGTTTACACAATTATATAATGTTATCATGTACTCAAATCACTTGAGTATCAAGAATAATTCTTTGTTTGCATACAAGAAGTCAAAAAACTCATTGACTTTAGTATCTATGGACATTATTTGTTGCATTCCCAGATGTACTGTTGGATTAAACAATTATAGAGGGGGGTCCTTTAAAATATTAGCTAAAATTATTCTTGAAAATTACTGAAGGTTTGTAGAGATATGAGTAAGTTACAATCATTTGAATACTGTCCAGGACTGTCTCAAATGTGTATAATGTACTACAAGTACTGATATGAAGGTACATTCGATAAGCATAAAACAATCTCATAATTGAGACCAGACGTGACGTAGAGAGTTTGAACGTGGGACAGTCAATTAATTAATTTGGAGTAATTGATTAATATCTAATTAACTAATCGCCTGTTAAGTGACTGACACTTTCCTGAACAAATCAAGGGGGTCTCAGCTGAGAATTAGAACCAATGAAACTAAGTATGGGGCTAAACCCAGATTGGATTTTGTTTACTGTCCCGTGTACCAAGGTACAGTGAAAAGTATTTATCTGTGAGCAGCCCAACAGGTCATTAAGATAAGGATTCCCTCAAGAATGTGATCCGCTTAACTGATTAGCAGAGAAATTATAGCCGTCGGAGCATCTTTGAAGCATTGGTAAAAATTACTTTTAAAAGGCTTTGTTGAAATGACTTTTACTTTTGTAAATCTGAAGTCACTTTTATCTTGAAGTTTTTTTGCTTCCACGCGTTGGAGTCTCAAGGACATTGAGAGACACAGAAAAAAAGTATTAATTCCGTGTGAATGTACCAAACTGTGTTCTTGAAGAAATAAACATTACTGAAACTCATTCAATCCGACTGACTTATCGATGAGCGAGAGACAAGGCGAATGCCATACAATACTCACTCAAATAAGGCCTGATACGCTGTATGCATGATTCAAAAAACTCTTCAGCTTGTGGAGGATCATAATTCAGGATAGTGAATGGAAGCAGAACTGCATAAATGGCTGTATAATGGATCTAAATTATTTAGAAAAAGTCACCATCATATTGTTCTTGTCAAAAATATTTTCCATAGACAGTTCCATAAATCTACAACAATTCAGCAAAGCAAGATTACCTTGTCTTCCCATTTCCCTCTCCATTTCCTTATATTATTTTTCAAAGAATAATCCAGTTCCTTCTTAAATAACTCAATACAAACATGCTATGTCATTCCATGGTCCAGGAAATATCCAACAAAAAAGTATAGATTAAATGATAATCAAGTTTTTGAAGTAAATTTTACCCCCTTTTCTGTCCTGATTTTGTCTTGAGTTGACATTTTATGGAAAGTGGTTGCAAGTTATAGATCATAAGTTCATAAAATATAGGAGCAGAATTAGGCCATTCAGCCCATTGAGTCTGCTCTGCCATTTTATCATGGCTGATAGCTGATATATTCCTCAACTGCTTCCTACAATGTTACAGGCCAAGAGCTGGATTGTGAAATCAGCCAGAGCATCTCTTCCCTAGAACACATGACCTGAGAACGGGAGTAGGCAATTTAGCCTCACCAGCCTAACACCCTCAATGTGATCATGGCTGATCCCATCGTGGCTTCAACTCCACTGTCCTGCCCGTTCCCCATAACCCTTCAACCCATTACCAATTAAAAATGTATCTAACTCCTCCTTAAATTTACTCACTGTCCCTGCATCCACGCACTCTGGGGTAGCAAATTCCACGGTTTATACTGTGCCCCACTGTAGAACTATAGATCACTCCCACCAAGGACTTCTTTCCTTTGTTATTTCTACCCAGACTGATGTGACATCTTGATCTCCAGTGCTTAGGTTATTTCTCATTACAGCACTGATCCTTTTCCCCACCAGCAGGGCTACACCACCTCCTTTTCTTTAACCCTATCTTTCCGAAATACTGCACATCCTTGGATATTCAATTCCCAGACCTGGTCTCGCTGTAACCACTTTTCAGTAATCCTCACCGAGTCATAACCGTTTGTTTCTACTTGCGTCGTTAGCCCATTAATGTTGTTATAAATGCTTCTTGAATTTAGATGCAAAGCTTTAAAATTTGTTTTGTTCTATAATTCCTTAGTACCTAAAGACAGTCACCGGTTCGGTCACTCAGTTTTATTTTCTGGTAACAATCCACCACATTGCTAACCTGCACTCTTACCTCCTCCTTTAAATTGGGTTTTCTAGTTTTCCCTACATCTGAACTGCCACCCCCCCCCCCACCCACCCCAATTTAGTTTAAAGCTCTATTTACAGCCCTAGTTACCCGATTCACATCATCACCCTATTTTTCATATGAAAACCTAGAAACTATTTGGTCACAGTTTTCTGTAGAATTAGTACAGATTCAGGAATAATTCTTCACATTAATTAAAGTTTGGAATTACAGAATCAGAGGAACTATAGCATAGGAACAGGCCATTTTGGCTCACTGTCCTCAGTCCTGACTTGTTAACTTTATTCTAGTCCCACCTCCATGCCCATTCCCAGAGTCATAAAGCTTGAGAGCACAGAGCCTTTGTGCCCATCGTGTCTGTACTGCCATCAAGCACCCATCTAGTTTCATCATATTTTCCAGCATGTGGCCTTGTATTCTATGGTGTGAGGGCTCCCGCCTCGACCCTCCTTTCAGACAGTGAGTTCCAGGTTCCCACCGCCCTCTGGGTGAAAAAGTTTTTCCTCAGTCCCTCTAAATCTCCTGCCCCTTGATCGTCACTCGATGTTATTGACCCCTCTACTAGGAGGAAAAGTTTCTTCCTATCTACCCTAGGTCCCTCATAATTTTTTCAATTATTTTTAATAGTCTTGCTTTTCAAATAATTATCCAATTATCTTAAATAATGTTATATAGACTCTTCCACAATGGTTGCTTGTGGTCAAGCATTTATTGATCTAACAATCTTCAAGTGTGAAAAACAGCTAACCTCCCTCGCCTGCAAGTTGAGAGCAGGTAAATGCTGACAGTTCATTCTAGCACTCAATTATTTATTTGTATAATTTGCAGAAGGCGAAAGCAAATACGTAACCCATTCTTTTCCCCCAAAAAATACGTACACAAACCTCATGTTCCCTCATCCACTCATGAATATAAAGTCTGCTTTTTACTTCTGGTAAAGTTTTGTCTCAATTCAGGATTTAGCACTGAAAAGATCAATTGGTGACTTCCGGTGGCGGTATGTAGGAAGAGGTCGCACATTGAATGGCTCCTGCTCGAGGCTTTATTTTTTACAATTTAATACTCAGTCCCAGGAGCAATTTTTGGTTAAATAAGTGCAGGAAGACATAAGGAAGAAAGATGTCCAAAACCCAAAGGAAAGCTGCCAAGAAGAAGGGGGCTCACCGTTGAGTGACGGATCGGCTCAGCAAGTGGAAGGATGGCAGAGGTTGAGTCGCTGGGTGGAGCCGCACTATTCACGGCAGAAAAGATGACCAAGGTGATGGTTGTGGAACTTGAAAAACAGTTCACAAAGCACATGGAGATGATGAGGAAGGAGATGATGGCAGCATTGAAGGTGCTGGTGGAGGAGGCGACTGCCCCGGTGAAGATGGCGATGTCGGAGATATCAGCCGAGGTGCAGGAGCAGGGTGAGAAACTGAAGGTGGTGGAAGAGGCCTTGTCGCAACACAGTGATCAGCTCACCTCGATGAGTGAGGAGCTGCAGAGGGTGGTGAAGGCCAACAAGGGTCTACGAGCTAAAGTGGAGGATCTGGAAAACAGATCTAGGGTGGCAAAATCTGAGGATAGTGGGCCTGCCTGAAGGGGTGGAGGGCCCGAGGCAGACGGAGTATTTTGCCAAGATGTTGGTGGAGCTGTTGGGAGGAGGGGGAAGATCCCTCTCGGTACGAACTGATTGGGCTCATAGGGCGTGGAGGCCTAAACCAAAGGCAAATGATCCGCCAGGAGCAGTGATTATTTGTTTCCGTAGGTACCGCGTGAAGGAGAATAATAATAACAATAATAATAACAATAATAACTTGTCACAAGTAGGCTTCAATGAAGTTACTGTGAAAAGCCCCTATTCACCACATTCCGGCGGCTGTTTGGGAGGCCCATACGGGAATTGAAACCGTCTTGTGTTGGGCAAAGCAGAAGGTGCAATGTGCTGGAGCTGGTATACGTATATAGCAGGACTTTACTGTGGAGTTGGCGAGGAGGCAGGCAGCCTTCAGGCGGGTAAAGGCTGCACTAACAGCAGGGTGCGGTTCAGCATTGTGTACCCAGCTAAGTTGAGGGTGACTTACAACTCCAAAGACTTTTATTTTGAGACGGTGGAAGTGTTTGTGAAGGCAGAAGGATTGGGGCAAAAGTGAGAAATGGGACTGAAGATTTGTCTTGGACTGAGGGTGGGGGGGGGGGGGGGGGGGGGATGGAGGAGTGTATGTAGCTCTATTTTTCACTGTATGTTGTTATATGTGCTAAATGAGTTGAAGTTGCCTATTTGGACAAGGTAAGAGTTGGAGTTTGAAATGTTGGTTCTTTGGGGTTTGTGTGTTTACACTGGAGTTGTTTTGTTGAAGGGGGTTTCTTTATTTTCCTGGGACCAGGCTGGGGAGAGGGAATTGGAGGGGGGAACTAGGCCTGGGCAGGGGCCTCCACACTGGCTAGTTCAAGCTGGACAGCGAACGGGAGTGTGCGTGGGGGGGGGGGGGGGGGGGGGGGGGGGGCTGTGGCCATCAGAGCCCGGTAGAACAGGTTTTGATGCGCCTTGGGGGTGTGAAAAGTTAGGGGAGGGGGACCAATACTGGCTGAGGTGATTTCAAGAGGACGTGGATGGGAGGATTCTGGGAGGGGCTCGATGGTAACAATGGGATGGGGCGGGCCAAGCCCAGTGGGCAGGACCTGGAGTTATGAGGATGGTGGATAGGAAGGGAGGCGGGGGCAAGATCTCCCCGGTTAGGATAGTTACGTGGAATGTGAGGGGTTTGTTGGAGGGAGGTTTTTAGGGTCATTGGGGGGCGGAGACCTAGTTGAATTCCCTTGACTCTATGGAAGGTGAAGTCTCAGCTGAAGGGGATAAAGGAAGGCTTTCACAATTCACAACCAAGAATTGGTTGTCGTTGAACATTAAGGGGGGTGGCTGGTGGTATTGTTGTCTTTTGTTACACTATTTACGGATTGTTAATTGCTGGGTTTTTTTTAAACCTGGAATGTATGGATGGATGTTTTGGTCTGTATATTGGGGCGGGGGGTGGGGCGGTTTGTGTGTGGGGATTGTTATTGTATTTGGTTTTTTTTCTTTGATTGTTTATTGTTGAAAATGAGGAGAATAAAAAGATTTAAAACAAAAGATCATTTGGTGTGAAGCTACAGGGCTAGGGACTGGCAAGTGGCTTTCTTTTATTATAATTAGCATCATGTGTAGGATAATAGCTGGTGTATATTAATCTTCATTATGTGAACTGCGCATATCCAGTGTGCATATCCAGTATTCCATAGAAGATGTGGAACCCACCTCTTCATTCACCTGATGAGGAGCTGCGCTCCGAAAGCTAGTGATTAGAAACAAACCTGTTGGACTTTAACCTGGTGTTGTAAGACTGCTTATTATAGAATCATATAGCACAGGAGGACATTTGGCCCATTGCACTTTAGACCTGCATGAGCCTATATCCAATTTTGCGTTGAAAGTTGCTGAACCTTCCTTCAGCATACTTTCAAATAGTGGATTCCAGATCACAGCAACTCACTGAATACATATACTGAATATATATTAAATTATTTAAATAATTTTGTGTAACATTAAAATTCAAAAAAGCTATAATTGGAGGTCAGCGAATTTGAAGCGTGAACCTGGCTAGATACAAGTGTTTCTGGATGATTTGAGCGTCTCGGACAAACACCTTTGCAAAACGTGTCACCAGCCTCACTTACTCAAGGCCAACGGTTACATGGCTCAACGAACAACAAGGAACAGCAGGGAATACTTGGTCATCTATATGAAGTAGAGGAAAGGGTTTTTGAAACACATGTTTCAAGAGATGGTCACCTCACAGGCCGAGATTGATGATGGTTTGTGACAGAAAACAAGATTGGAAAAGTAGGAAGCAGTGCAGGGGTCCCGTGGTCACAGTTTTACCAATTAAACTGTTATATTAAACAATAAATTCAGACAAGGGCCATGGTACAATGGACATAATGGTTTCATGTTGGAGAAAAGTGATCAAAAATAGAGTGCAGAATCAATGATAGTGGGAAAATTGATGTATAGAAGATTAAACTGTAACTTTTTCAACCAAGTACCAAATAGCTTTTGTATCATAAGGTCAGGGTTAGGGCCATATCAAAGCACATACAGAAGTCCTTGCAAGAAGACCAGTTGGAGACCATTGCAACCAACATGGAGAAAAATGGGTTGCAGACCCATGAACAATAAAGTTCCATTAGTTAGGAAGTACATTAAAATATGGTGACTATTCACAGTAACTTCATTGCAGTGTTCATGTAAGCCCTGCCCACTGGGCTTGGCCCGCCCCGTCCCTTTGTTACCATCGAGCCCCTCCCATAATCCTAACATCCACTTCCTCTTGAAATCACCTCACCCAGTAACGGTCCCCTCACCCAGCTTTTCACATCCCCTAGGCACATCGAAACCTGTTCTACCAGGCTCTGATGCCCCCCCCCCCCCCCACTCCTGTTCACTGTCTAGTTTGAACTAGCCAGTGTGGAGGCCCCTGCCCAGGCCTCACTCCCCTCCAATCCCCTCCCCCTGTCTGATCCCAGGAAAATGAAGAAATCCCCTTCAACACACAAGTAGAATCTCAAAGCTGGCAGCCTCATGATTACTACCAGTGCTACACATTAGCCAGTACAACAGATAGATTAGGGAGCCAAGTATATGGCTTGAGATGTGGAAGGGAAATCAGACTTCTGAGGCATTCGTCAGTTCAAGAACAGAGTGAACTGTATTGCCAGGTCAGTTTACATCACAACAAAGCAGGGACCAGAGAATTTAATTACGGTAGGTGTATTAGTGTGCATATTCGGGGATGGGAGTTGCAAACTTAAATGGATATGGCAAAAAGAATGAGAACAGGAGAGTGTAGAATTGGCAACTTGGCAGGGCAGTAAATCACATGCACCTAGACAAGAAAAGTAAAAAGGTTAAGAACCACGGGCTGGTTTAGCTCAGTGGGCTAGACAGCTGGTTTGTGGTCTGGGAAGCCAGGGAGGAGATTGCAGAGCCTTTGTCCTTGATCTTTATGTCGTCTTTGTCGACAGGAATAGTGCCGGAAGACTGGAGGATAGCAAATGTTGTCCCCTTGTTCAAGAAGGGGAGTAGAGACAACCCTGGTAATTATAGACCTGTGAGCCTTACTTCGGTTGTGGGTAAAATGTTGGAAAAGGTTATAAGAGATAGGGTTTATAATCATCTTGAAAAGAACAAGTTGATTAGCGATAGTCAACACGGCTTTATAAAGGGTAGGTCATGCCTCACAAACCTTATTGAGTTTTTTGAGAAGGTGACCAACAGGTGGATGAGGGTAAAGCGGTTGATGTGGTGTATATGGATTTCAGTAAGGCGTTTGATAAGGTTCCCCACGGTAGGCTATTGCAGAAAATAAGGCAGTATGGGATTGAAGGTGATTTAGCGGTGGTGTGCTAGCCTTTATCAGTAGGGGGATTGAGTTTCGGAGCCACAAAGGTCATGCTGCAGCTGTACATAACTCTGGTGCGGCCGCTCCTGGAGTACTGCGTGCAGTTCTGGTCACCACATTATAGGAAGGATGTGGAAGCTTTGGAAAGGGTTCAGAGGAGATTTACTAGGATGTTGCCTGGTATGGAGGGAAGGTCTTACGAAGAAAGGCTCAGGGACTTGAGGTTGTTTTCGTTAGAGAGGAGAAGGCTGAGAGGTGACTTAATAGAGACATATAAGATAGTCAGAGGGTTAGATAGGGTGGACAGTGAGAGTCTCTTTCCTCGGATGGTGATGACCAACACGAGGGGACATAGCTTTAAATTGAGGGGTGGTAGATATAGGACAGACGTCAGAGGCAGTTTCTTTACTCAGAGAGTAGTAGGGGTGTGGAACGCCCTGCCTGCAACAGTAGTAGACTCGCCAACTTTAAGGGCATTTAAGCGGTCACTGGATAGACATATGGATGAAAATGGAATAGTGTAGGTCAGATAGGCTTCAGATGGTTTCACAGGTCGGCGCAACATCGAGGGCCGAAGGGCCCGTACTGCGCTGTAATGTTCTATGTAACAAGGCCAGCAGCACGGATTCAATTCCCGTACCAGCTGAGAATTCTGAATTCTCCCTCTGTGCCCCCGAACAGGCATTGGAATGTGGTAACTAGGGACTTTTCACAGTAACTTCATTGCAGTGTTAATGTAAGCCTACTTGTGACAATAAAGATTATTATTATTAAGGCCCAGGGCAGCACGGTGGCGCAGTGGGTTCGCACTGCAGCCTCACGGTGCCGAGCTCCCAGGTTCGATCCCAGCTCTGGGTCACTGTCCGTGTGGAATTTGCACATTCTCCCTGTGTTTGCGCCGGTTTCGTCCCCACAACCCAAAAGATGTGCAAGCTAGGTGGATTGGCCATGCTAAATTACCCCTTAATTGGAAAAACAAATGAATTGGGTACTCTAAATTTAAAAAATATTATTAAGGCTAAACAGAACAAATAGTAAAAGCAACATAAAATATGGACCTGCTGAGCAAGGAAAGAGTGATCATTAATGCATACAGTATGTGAAACAAAATTTGGAATTAGGATAACTGATTCAAACAGTCGTACTGAAATTTGATTACAATTGAGTTAGGGTTAGCAAATAAAGACATTGGTTGGAACTTTGTGGTTCTTCATGCTGGCGGGACAGCGCATCCCCAGTCTCACGGTGATGAGGAATGCATTCAATGGGAACCCTGTTGGCAATGGCGGGAGCAATAAATCCCACCACTGGCCAATGGCAGGCCACCTCCGCAAAATGCATGGGAGGTTGCGCATAAAATCCCACCCACTGTGTATAAACCTTTTGAGGGTGAAGAAGTCATGGCAATGTTACAAAACAGAACTTTAACTTGGCCAGAAGCATAAAACAGATCACCCATTAATATGCCCTGACAATAATACTCTTTTCAATTTAAAACAATAAAAATAAAAATAAAAATCAGACAGGTTGTGTAACAGGTAGCGGATTCTTTCCAGCCCGTTTAAAACCCCTACAAGGCTGAAACTTTCACCTTTGGACAGCATTATAGTTTACAGGTATAATTAAAGGTGGTCAAAGGGGAAGAACAATAAGGCTTTTTCCTATATAATGTACTAACTTTTACATACCTTGTTGATGTGTTCAAGCGTGACAGATGAAATTTGATCCAGCAGGCCAGTATGCAAGCAATTTGTTTTGGCTAAAAATAGTGCAAATTCTGGGACATTGGACCCAGTAATCTGACAGATCAGTCGTTCAAATGTTGCCATTGTTTCTTCAGCAAGTACTTCTTCAAACCATTCTCCAGAGATGTATTTTAGTTCTTCCAGCAGCAGATCCATACGGTCTGCCTTCTGCAGTCTCTCCAAACCACATTCATTTAGCCGTTGTAGTAGCTTCATATACACTGCTGATGTGCCAGATTGGTACGAGGAGCCTATTCGGACCCACTTGGTGATGGCAATGGCCAGTGCATTCAAGTCACTTAAATTACACTGGGCCAAGACAGCATCAATTCGTGCAGGGATCAAGTGGTCAATTCGTAGAGAGGGAAGGAGGGAGAGAACCCGAGTTAACATGGACACCTCATAGGGAACAACACTGCGATGAAGATAACTGAAGTGGATGGGAATTAAGGGATGGGAGCAAAGAGAACCATGACAAAATTAGTATTTAGAAGTGCTTAATCTACTGGTAACTCTCCACTATGCAACATATCTTTATTGCCAAGTTTAGACCACATTTTAGTTAAATATGAATAAACTGCAACTCAGGTTGGCAAGTTCAAAACAAAATAGCTCTAAAAGTTTTACAAGAGCTCAACAATGTAGTTATACTAACAAGAATGGAAGCAATTCAGGAATCAAAGAGAAGATGCTGGAAAATCTCAGCAGATCTGGCAGCATCTGTAGGGAGAGAAAAGAGCTAACATTTCAATTCAGGAATATTGGAATATCGGCCTTGTTGTCCATGCAATGTACAAAACAGCTCAAGTGTTGCATATGCAGTGATGACTAACCTATAATTATTATACTTCGGGTGTGACTTCCACGGGGAGACATGTGGCGCAGTGGTTAGCACTAGGACTACCGCACTGAGGACCCAGGTTCGAATCCCGGCCCTGGGTCACTGTCCGGGTGGAGTTTGCACATTCTCCCCGTGTCTACGTGGGTTTCACCCCCACAACCTAAAAATGTGCTGGTTAGGGGGATTGGCCACGCTAAATTACCCCTTAATTGGAAAGAAAATAATTGGGTACTCAAATTTTTTTTTTTTTAAAGTGTGACTTCCACATTGCAATTACAAAAGGAAGAAAATATTAGATGCACTGCCTTACATGTGAATTTCCACTGCAACGAAGTCCAAAACGTGTAATTTTGTAAAAAACTTGTGTTCAAAATTAATCTTCAGTGACAGAATTCACAGCTCAGAAGTAGGTTTGACCCAGTCAATCAGACTCTTTTCTCTCCCTATAGATGCTGCAAGATCTGCTGAGATTTTCCAGCATTTTTTCATTGGTTCAAATGGTCTCTACCAGTATTTATGCTCTACACAAGCCTCTACCCAGCCTACTGAATGTAACCATGAATGTAAACAATCCCATGGCCCTACTCTATCAAGAAAGACAGGGGAGCTCCCAATATCCTGGCTAATAATGTATCCCTCAATCAACATCACAAAAACAGATTACCTGGTCAACATCACATACACTATGTAAAAGTCTTCCATTCTTATAACCTGATCAACATATCCTTCTTGGATCTAGTAGTTCAATAATAATAATCTTTATTAGTGTCACAGTTTGCTTACAATAACACAGCAATGAAGTTACTGTGAAAATCCCCTAGTTTCACACTTCAGCACCCGTTCGGGTACACTGAGGGAGAATTCAGAATGTCCAATTCACCTAACAAGTCTTTTGGGACTGGTGGGAGGAGACCGGAGTTCCTGGAGGAAACCCACACAGACATGGGGAGAATCTGCAGACTCCGCACAGACAGTGACCCAAGCAGGGAATCGGACCCGATTTAGCTGTATCCTTTGTCTCTATTAGTCTCTACTTTAATGTTACAACTAAGTTTGACCAACTTAGTTATTCCTAGTCATTTATTTAGATGAACAGCTGAAGTTAAAAACACTGAACCAAGTTAACACCCCATCAGTTTTGATATATCCCAATTTATTTTTACATTAGCATTTTAGCTAGATTGTGGTTTTCTATGTAGATTGTGGTTTTCATGTCAAAAGGTTCTCAAAGTTCAAAACTAACTTTATTAATGAGTAATACTATCCATCTATAATATTTTCAAGGAAGCTGGAGTGGCTTGTTAATTAGAACCATCCACTTCTAAATCCATGTTGATTGCTTATTAAGTTATTGATATCGTGTCGGCACTCAGAATAGATTAAATTACTTTATTCTGTACTGGGGCAGGGAGAGGTGGTAACGTAGTTATATTGTTACTGAACTAGTAGTCCAGAAACCCAGGGTAATGCTCTGGAGACCTCTGGATTTGAATCCAATCACAGCCGGTAGTGAAATTTGAATTCAATAAAAATCTGGATTTAGAAGTCTAATGATGACCATGAAACCATTGGCAATTGTCATGAAAATCCACTGGGTTCTCTAATGTCCTTTGGGGAAGGAAATCTGTCATCCTTACCTGGACTGGCCTACACGTGAATCCAGGCCCACGGCAATGTGATTGACTCTTAAATGCTCTCTGAAATAGCCTGGTAAGCCACTCAGTTCAAGGACAATTAGGGATAAGCAATAAATGTTGGCCTATCCAATGATGGCCACATCCGTAAATGGATAAACAAAAAAATAACTAATAGACTTGTAGTTGTTTGGGTCAGATGATATCCTTTTTAAAACACAGATAACTTGGAAACTATTCTACCGCAAATCTGGGAATGACGATAATTGCAGCAACACTGCCCGAATTGCTGAAAACCACTTTGCATACTTTACACATAACCATCTTTTTCAATGGATGCCAGTGGCCACTTATTAGCACAGTGGTGTTCATTGTATAGGCCAGGGATCACGTGGAGCTCTTTTTCTTTTTAGTAAGAAGTCTTACAACACCAGGTTAAAGTCCAACAGGTTTGTTTCAAACACGAGCTTTCGGAGCACGGCTCCTTCTTCAGGTGAATGGAAAGGCTTGTTCCAGAAATGTTTATATAGACACAGTCAGAGATGCCCCGGAATGCGAGCACCTGCAGGCAATCAAATCATCAAAGATGCAGAGAGAGAGGTAACTCCAGGTTAAAGAGGTGTGAATTGTCCCAAGCCAGTTCAGTCGGTAGGCCTCTGCAAGTCCAGGCTTGTTGGTGGGGGCCGAATGTAATGCGACATGAATCCCAGATCCCGGTTGAGTCCGCATTCATGCGTGCGGAACTTAGCTATAAGTTTTTGCTCAGCAATTTTGCGTTGTCGCGTCTCCTGAAGGCCTCCTTGTAGAATGCTGACCCGGAGATCAGAGGCTGAATGTCCTTGACTGCTGAAGTGTTCCCCAACTGGAAGGGAACAGTCCTGCCTGTTGATAGTCGCACGATGCCCGTTTATTCGTTGTCGCAGTGTCTTTTTCTTTTTAGATGCAGCTGAAGGACCGAGAGATGCACATGTTCCTAGAACTCCATTCTCAGTTTACAGTTCACCAACTCTGGGAATGTAGGGTATCTAATCGATGTCACTATAAGATCAAAGTGATTGTATATCCCAAGAAAACCCACATGGGGGCAGCAGAACAGTGTAAGTGTTATAAATACAACGTGAAACAATCAGTTCACATGCTGGTCACCGCTTTCAAAATATTGCAGGTTTAAATTGGGTTCCTTAGCCAACAACTCCATTCTCCTCCCTGGCAATTGGTGGAAGCTATACCAGACCTTTCATAATCTTGGCATCCAATTTGCCCTCACGCTGAGATTTGGCTCTCATCTATCAATAATCTCTGCGAGTTTTACAATCCTCCAATGATATCTGTAATCCTCAATTCTGGCTCCTTGTGCATCCACATTTTTCATTGCACTACCATTGATGACATGCCTTCATCTGTCTAAGTCCCAAGCTCTGGAATATTCTCCATAATTCTTTCTATTCTCCTTTAAGATGCGCCAGAAAAACCATCTCTTCACGAATTCCAATCACCTTTAGTAGCTCAGTGCCTCGAGTTGCTTTAGGTGGTATGTAAATGCAAGTTTTGCTAGTAGCAAATTTTACATATTAAGTTGGATACATGATTAAAGTTTGAAGTATAGCTGTTTTTTAGTAAAACAGTAGGACCACATAGTAAATAGGAGGGGGGGGGGGGGGGGGGGGGGGGCATTCAATTCACCAATTCATCCTTTGACTATGTTGTGAATGCCTTCACTATTCTACTCAATATATTTCTCCCATTAACCAACTCTTTACTTGAAGAAAGACTTTCTGAAATCAGCCCAGAACTTGCTTAATTTACAAGATTATGAATGCTGCAAACATGGGTTAACATGAAATAGTACTTTGGGCCAGACTTATCAAAAGCAAATAACTTACTTTATTTGTTGGGGCAATTTTTGAAGGTACCAAATTTTATTTTTCCTGACTGCTACATGATTTGCACTGAGTTTCTGGAAAAATACTGAGTACTAGTTGCAAAGCGTATAAACTCTTCGTTACCAAAACAGCACATTGTTTTCAGTAAAATATAGCATAAACTATTCAATGCTATTGTTGATTAATGTTTAATAACAAAGGTCAAAGACTGAACAGCTGAAACTTCCAGTAGCATTAAATTTATTCAGAAAATGCAGTGCTCCGTATTTCAATAAACTTAAATTCTATATTTCACCAATTTAAGAAAATTTACAGAAAATTAGTTTTGTATGTGTTCCGAAAGAAAACTACACAGAATAATTCGAAGTTACTAAGACGTATTTTTGGCTAAAAGTGTAACATGATAACAATATTTCTGTGACAAGTAATTATGATCAGTTTTTCCATTAAATATTTTACCTTACTAACAGTCGCCTCAGTTCTGCACATAACTCTGGATTTTGACAGCGAAGCGACAACAATGCCTGTGTTACCCTTGCAATATCCACTGGCTTGTATAGATCCAATTGCTTGTGCAAAGTTAATGCAATTCTGAGCGAGGACAGGGATGAAAACAAGCATTTTCTGGTCAAAGGCTAATACAAAATTTGATGAAGGAGTATGGAGTATTTCTTACAACCATTAAAAGGAACATTTTTTTGTAAGCAGAATATATACTTACTTTTGAATTAGTTGCACATTCCTGCATTCCATTTCTTCCATAGTCTCTATGATGGCTAATGTCTGTGAAGGGCTAAATTCTTCAACCATTAACAAGATAGCAGATTCAAGCCTATACAATGGGGCAAGGGTGAGGAGGGAGGAGGAAAATCAGTTATTTTGCAAGTTAATTATATTTTAATGAGTTCTGATATATTCCAGTTTCTTTTTAAATTAGTTTCTTGTCTAGCTCCATGTTCAAAGCTAGATTGTGTTTTTCATGTCAAAGGCTTTCTAAAAGTCCAAGTAACTACATTAGTGAGTAATACCACCTATCTGTAATAAGCTCATGGACGCTGAAGTGCCTTGTCAATCATAATTATCCATTTTAAATCCATATTGACTGCTTACAAGCTATTATTGTGTAGGCCCGCAGAATAGGTTCAATTACTTTATTCAGTATTGATATTAAACAAATGGACCTGTGATAGTTTGGGTGGCACGGTAGCATAGTGGTTAGCACTGTTGCTTCACAGCGCCAGGGACCCGGGTTCAATTCCCAGCTTGGGTCACTATCTGTGCGAAGTCTGCATGGGTTTCCTCTGGGCGCTCCGGTTTCCACCCACATGTCCCCAAAGATATGCAGGTTAGGTGAATTGGACATTCTGAATTCTCCCTCAGAGTACCCAAACAGGAGTGTGGCGACTAGGGGATTTTCACAGTAATTTCATTGCAGCGTTAATAAAGGCCTACTTGTGACACTAAGATATATATAAACTTGATTTCTGATTGGAATTCAGTTTACAGTATTTGCAATTAGTTCAAATATAGATGGTTTTAAAAACATTTGTTGGATTTAATCATATTAAGTTTATATTAATGACTTCCAATCATTTTACTCGAATTTAATTCATTATTTCTTAAATGGACAAAGATCATGAAATTAATAACACAAAACAATTATATTTATCTGATTTTTTTAAGAATTTCTTTTAAACCATGCAACAATAGAAATCCAAACAATTCACATTTTTCTTAACAATGAGTAGGGAAAGAAGAGGTCGGAAGTTACTTCCGATGCCATCGCCACCACAGTAACATACCTTTCTCTAACCTCCGGCCCAGATAAAGGTCCTAATGCTGCAAACAGCCTGACAAAACTGGCAGGGTCAGCGTAAGTATTCAGAAGTTCAGTAAGTCTCCATTTAGCAGCTAACCGAAAGTCACAATTGTTAAAATGTAGTGACTGGTATACCCCAAGAATTATACTTATATTATCAGCATCCAGACATTTTATGTTTTGAAGAAATATCTTGTTGCATTTTTCCAACAGAGGACGATAACTGAACTTGGTATTGCGTAGAAATTGTGCTATCCGGCGTGAGGTGTTAAATTCAGAGAAATCATTGGTATCCATCAGAAATTCTGCCTTTTCTATCAGACAATTCCGAAGGCGTGGGGAGATCATAGCAGAAACGCTCAACATTAATGATGAAAGTATCCTATTCAACAGAGACACAATCAGTAACTAAAATCTTTTCAAAAATCATTAATTGCTTTGCACATTTATGTTCAACATTGCAACAAAGGTTATACCTATGTTCCAGATATCACAATACTTAATTTAATATTAATATGACTAGCACTATGCTGCCACTTTATATGAAAAAAAATTCTATTGAAATGATTTTTCTGTTTAGCCATGAACAATTTATCATTTTATAAGACTGTACTTAAAACATCTGAAAAATATTTACTTGGAATAAAAAGTAACTGTCGCTTATAATATAGTGTACACAAGCACCTACTGATCTACAATTAACATTCAGCAATCCTTTTGATCAAATTCATGGAATATATTTATAAAAAATGCTTTATTAAAATACACCTAATGAATACTTCAATCCACAAAATTCCACAATTTCTTTACAATGTATCCCAAAAGAAAAATTTCTATTTATGTAGCATCTTGCGCTTCTCAGAATCATTCCAACACACTTCACACACAATAAATTCTTCTGTAGCGCAGTTCCTACTGTTAGGTAAGCAAACCTGAAAACAATGCACAATTAGTGACTCAAGCGCTGCAACCATTAAAGAACAATGGTGCTACTTGTCTATTAACATTACCTTGCATCCTGTATAAATCCCAATTTCCTGCTAACAATATCAGCGATTTCTCCCATTATTGGACTATGGTACATATGCTGATCAGTCAGACATACAGCAAACTTGGATAATGTGGCCATGCTAAACCTGTCAGAACAGAAACAGCTTTAACACTCAGACTAGAAACCAATACTACAATAACGTAAATATTTTATTCAGCACAGAGTTAGGTGTTCAATTATTTTTTTTGCCATGGTCACAGCAATATGAATTGGCAAAGCAACAATGTAAAATAGCACCAATAATATAAATGTCTCCATAATAATCAATAATGTTAATCGAATGCTGACCTTTATATCTAGAGGACTACAATACAAGGGAATAGAAGTTGTGCTATAGCTACCACAAAGCCCTAGTTAGACCATACTTACTGCACTAGATTCAATGCTGGGCACCACACCTTAGAAAGGATATACTGGCCTTGGAATGAGTGCACATTAGATTTATGAAATAATTACGTGGGCTTCAAATGGCTAAATTACAAGAGCAGTTTACAGAAACTGGTGTTAAATTCCCTGAAATTTCAAAAATTACAGGGTGATTTGGTCAAAGTTTTCACGGTATTAAAGGGAATAAATGGATCAGATAAAGAAACAATTTCTATTGATTGGAGAGTCTAGAACTAAGGGACATCACCTAAAAATAAAGAGCCAGAACTTTCAGGATTGAAATTAGAAAACACTTCTACCTGCTAAGTTGATAGAAGTTTGGAACTGTCGTCTCCAAATACCAGTTGATGCTAGGTCAATTTTAAATCCAAGATTGATAGATTGCCATTAATCAAACATATTAGAGAATGGGACAAAGGCAAGTATATGGAGATAGGTCACAAATCAGCCATGATCTTATTGAATGATGGCCGAACAAGCTCAAGGGGCTAAATGGCACACGTCTGTTCCGACACTATGTGATACACTTATCTTTTCATCAGATTTGGATTGCTTTCTAAGATGCAATTTGGCCTGAAAATAAACACTGCACCAAATATGCCGGACAAATTTATTTACTGACATAGACATGATGGTTCCCCATGTCTTAAATTTTCTATAATTTCTAATTCTATGACATTTTATTCATGGCATTTCACTTGTCCTGTGACCCTGTAGCATTATTGAGCATTGGATGGAATAGATTTTTGTCTGTGATGGGTTGAAGTTATTCCATTTGGGAAGTCAAATCAGGCAGGTTCAGCACATTTTCCTCTGCACTGAGCGGGTGAGACAGACAAACCTATCCCTCCAATTCTCTAAAGAAACAATGTCATCTCATTCTGCCACCTACCCTCAATCAGCATTACTATAGTCTGCTTTCTTTTCTTGAAAAGTGAGATTTTGGTTTTGCTGATTTTTAAATGACATTTGCTGACTTTAATACTGGTTATTTTCCATTCTCCCAAGCACATCTAATGATTCCTGAATCCTGAAGGAAAGATAGAAAATATCCTCAGATTTCACAGTATAGAAACAGTAGTTAAGCCTATCACATTTGCTGACTTTGTGAAAGAGATTTACTTAATTCTAATGTCCTGAATGTTTCCAAACCTTTGTACAACTTTCTTTTCCAACGGTTTATCCACTTCTCTTAATAACACAAACTTAAGCTATCGCTCTATAGTGGGGTGTATTGGTACATTAGCAACTGTCTGTCTTTTTTTTTTAAATCAAATATATTTCAGCAAATCGGTGGTAGATCACCATGAGAAATATTAATAAAAATGTAAAATTATGCATTCCTGATGAGGGTAGGGAAACCTATCACCACCTACTAATGAAAGAAAATTCTGAATTTGTTTTTACCGTTAAACATTAAATTCCCTTCCCCACTCTCCCCAGTGCCTTCCATAATTTTCTGACATATGTTAATAACAGTACTGGGAAAATGGCTTGAGGAAGTTAATGAACCCAGAACGAAGATTTGAAATTATTGTTCTTCATTACAATTATGCTGCACCACAGTTTTGTTGGTATTGCCAATGCAAAATACTGCAGATGTTGGAAATTGTAAATACAAACAGAAAATGCAACTAAAAATAAACACAACAACTCGGCAGTCCAGGTACCATATGTGAAGAGAAAAACAAAAGTTAACATTTCAGGTGTGTGACCTTTCACTAGAACTGGATTTGTAGTTCTGATAAAAGGTCACAGAGTTGAAACAGTAACTTTATTTATCTCTCTAAGATGCTGCTTGATCCTGCTGAGTATTTCTAACATTATCCGTGTTACTATTGAGGTTTTTTACGGTTTCAGGCTCTGGGATCTGGATTTCTGCTCTATAGGTTTTTCGATAGTTTTTAATAATCTTTAATAGAAATGGGGGGAAAATATTAAAGTAGATGTTTAAGTTAATCAAGTTTAGAAAGGAACTGCAATAACCATGTATGAATTTAATCTTCATACAAGTTAGATGAGTCAAATTGACAAAAGTATCCTGGAGGTGGAAGTAAACAGTGTATTCAGGGTAGTTCCTTAGAACAATGCATTCTGGAACCAACCAGGGAACAGGCTGTGTTAGACCTGGTAGTGTTATCAGGCAGGATTAATACAACCTTATAGTAAAGGATCCTCTTGGTAGGAGTGATCATAACATGATAAGAGTTTTGGATTGGATTGGATTTGTTTATTTGTCACGTGTACCGAGGTATAGTGAAAAGTATTTTCCTGCAAGCAGCTCAACAGATCTTTCAGTACATGGGAAGAAAACGGAATTAAACAAAATTCAAGAAAATACAAGAAAATACATAATAGGGTAACAAAAGATATACAATGTAACTACATAAGCATTGGCATCGGATGAAGCATACAGGGTGTAGTATTAATGAGGTCAGTCAATAAGAGGGTCATTTAGGAGTCTGGTGACAGCAGGGAAGAAGCTGTTTTTGAGCCTTTTCGTGCGTGTTCTCAGACTTCTGTATCTCCTGCCCGATGGAAGAAGTTGGAAAAGTGAGTAAGCCAGGTGGGAGGGATCCTCGATTATGCTGCCCGCTTTCCCCAGGCAGTGGGAGGTGTAGATGGAGTCCATGGATGGGAGGCAGGTTTGTGTGATGGACTGGGTGGTATTCACGACTCTCTGAAGTTCCTTGCGGTCCTGGGCCGAGCAGTTGCCATTCCAGGCTGTGATGCAGCCCGATAGGATGCTTTCTATGGTGCATCTGTAAAAGTTGGTAAGGGTTAATGTGGACATGCCGAATGTCCTTAGTTTCCTGAGGAAGTATAGGCGCTGTTGTGCTTTCTTGGTGATAACGTCGACATGAGTGGACCAGGACAGATTTTTGGTGATGTGCACCCATAGGAATTTGAAACTGCTAACCATCTCCACCTCGGCCCCGTTGATGCTGACAGGGTGTGTACAGTACTTTGCTTCCTGAAGTCAATGACCAGCTTTTTAGTTTTGCTGGCATTGAGGGAGAGATTGTTGTTGTTACACTACTCCACTAGGTTCTCTATCTCCCTCCTGTATTCTGACTCGTTGTTATTCGAGATCCGGCCCACTATGGTCGTATCGTCAGCAAATTTGTAAATGAACCAAACTTGAACCAAGTTTTGCCACGCAGTTGGGTGTGTACAGGGAGTAGAGTACGCAGCCTTGCGGGGCACCGGTATTGAGGAGGAGGTGTTGGTGTTCATTCTTACTGATTGTGGTCTGTTGGTCAGAAAATCGAGAATCCAGTTGCAGAGTGGAGAACCAAGTCCTAGGTTTTGGAGCTTTGATACGAGCTTGGCTGGGATTATGATGTTGAAGGCGGAGTTGTAGTCAATAAATAGGAGTCTGATGTAGGAGTCCTTGTTTTCGAGATGCTCTAGGGATGAGTGTAGGGCCAGGGACCGGTTGCGACGGTATGCGAATTGAAGTGGGTCAAGGCGTTCCGGGAGTATGGAGGTGATGCGCTTCATGATCAGCCTCTCGAAGCACTTCATTACAACTGACGTCTGGGCCACCGGGCGGTAGTCAATGAGGCATGTTGGCTGGTTCTTCTTTGTTACCGGTATGATGGTGGTCTTCTTGAAGCAGGTGGGGACCTCGGAGTGGAGTAGGGACAGGTTAAAGATGTCTGTGAATACCTCTGCCAGCTGGTCTGCGCAGGCTCCGAGTGCCGACCAGGGATCCCGTCCGGGCCCGTCGCCTTCCGCGGGTTCACTTTCAGGAAGGCCGATCTGACTTCGGAAGCTGTGATGGTGGGTATGGGTGAATTATGGGCTGCAGGGGCACTCAACAGCGGATTGTTGGTTACCTGCTCAAACCGAGCATAGAATGCATTAAGTTCATTGGGGAGAGGTGCGCTGCTGCCAGAGACACTGCTCGGCTTTGCTTTGTAGCCCGTTATGTTGTTTAGTCCTTGCCACAACCGCCGAGAGTCTGTCTGTGACTCTAGCTTAGTTTGATATTCTCTCTTGATATCTCGGATGGCTTTGCGGAGGTCGTACCTGGATTTCTTGTATAGGACAGGGTCGTCTGCCTTGAACGCCTCAGATCTGTCCTTCGGTAGGGAGTCAATCTCGCAGTTGAGCCATGGCTTCCGGTTGGGGAACGTATGTACTGCTTTCTTTGGCACGTGGTCGTCCACACATTTGCTGATGATGTCTGTGACGGTGGTGGCATACACATTTAAGTTAGTCGCTGAGTTCTTAAATATGGACCAGTCCACTGTCTCTAAGCAGTCACGCAAGAGCTCTCCTCGGACCAGCACTGCACAACCTTCTTAGCTGGATTCTCCCGCTTGTGTTTCTGCTTGTAAGCCGGGAGAAGGAGCACAGTCTTATGGTCTGGTTTCCCAAAATACGGTCGGGGGATGGTACGGTAGGTGCCCTTGATTTTTGAGTAGCAGTGGTCAAGAGTGTTGTCGCCCCTGGTGGGACAGGAGATGTGCTGGTGGAATTTTGGCAGTATACTCTGGAGGTTGGCCTTGTTGAACTCTCCGGCCACGATGAACAAGGCCTCCGGGTATTCTGTTTCGTAGTTGTTTATAACTGTGTACAGTTCATCCAGCGCCTTCCTCACTTCTGCCTGGGGTGGGATGTAGACCGCTGTGATAATGGCTGAAGTGAACTCACGTGGAAGATAGTATGGGCGGACTTTACGGTCAGGTGTTCCAGGTCTGGGGAGCAGTAGGTTGCCAGGGTCGCCACATCCAAGCACCAGGCGGAGTTGATGAGGAGGCAAACCCCTCCACCCGTCGCTATGCCTGAAGATGCCGTGCGGTCCACCCGGTGAATAGAGAAGCCTTCAGGTTGTATGGCACAGTCCGGTGAGGTCGGGGTGAGCCATGTCTCTGTGAAACAGAGCACACAGCAGTCTCTTACTTCCCTCTGAGAGGTAAGTCTGGCGTTAAGTTCATCCAGCTTGTTTTCAATCGCTTGGGCGTTTGCCTGGAGTATGCTGGGGAGAGGGGTCTTGAAACCGCGTTGCTTCAGTCTAACCTGCAGACCGATGCGTTTCCCTCGCTTCCTCGGTCGGCGGCTGCTGCTGGATGATCCTGGGATCCGATGGGAGACGTCAGCCCTTGTGGAAGGTAGGTGGTTGCGTCTGGTGGGGTCCAGGGCGCTGGTGGGGACCAGGGCGCTGTTTACGTATCCGGGGTCACATCTGGCATGGTCCCGGGCGCTGGTTGAGGTAGAGGGGTTGCTAGGGTGACGGGTTTGCGATCCAGATGGGTCCCGGCGTTCTGCGGGCGCGAGAATACCTTGCAGCGCATTTGGGTCCTTGCGCGGGGTCTCCGCCATTTCTGGGGTCCTGAGTCGTGGGCAGGGGCTTCCTGAAGGAGGTTGGGCTGGGTCCCATGGTCTGTTTCCTCCCTGGGCGCTCCTGGGGTCGGGTCTTGAAGTCGACCCGGTCAGGCCTCCACGCGGATTTTTGTTTCTTCCATCACCAGGTAGGTCGGGTTGTTGGGCGGGCTTAGCCGGTCGGGTCGCTGGGCGGGTCTCTCGGAGTCGCGTTGGGCCTGGTCTTGCCGTCGGGGGTCGGGTCGGGAGCTCCGGTGACTAGGCCGGGCGATCCGGGGGCTGGCGTCGGTAGTTAGGCCGGGTTTTGAGCTCCGAGTAGGCTCCAAATCGAGGTCGGGGCTTCACTTCCGTTTTGGGCCAGTTTCACATTCATTTTGAGGAGAAGAGATTTGCATTTGAAACTAGTGCCTTAAACCAAGGTAATTACAAGAGTACGAAAACAGAATGGGAAAATGGATTAAAAATAAGATCGGAGCAAAGCAGTGGCATATATTTAAGAGATATTTCATAATACTGATATTCCATTAAGAAAGAAAGATGCAGCGAGAAGGATAAAAGGTAAAATAAGCAATGAAATTGAAAGAAAGGATGTACAAAGATTAGTGATAACCCAAGCATAGGATGACTAAAAAAAGAGAAACCGGAGTATGAGAGAACACTCATAAGAAATATAAACTTACAAGAAATATTTAAAGGCAGGAAAAGCTTCCCCAAATATACAGAAGAGAGTAGTTAAAGGAAACATTGGTCCCCTAGATGATGAGACTGAGGAATTAATAATGGGAAACAAGGAAATGAACAAGTATTTTGCATGTCTTCACAGTAGAAGACAGAAAGTATCCTCAGAAATAGTGGGAAATGAAAAAGTAAAAGAAGGAGGATCGTAATCACAATCATTGGAGAAAAGGTATGAGGAAATCTTTGGAATGCTGTTCCAGAGAGCAGGAGGTTGGGTCATTGAATATATTCAAAACTGAGTTAGACATATTTTTCATTGACATGTGAGTTATGGGGGGGGGGGGTGTGGAGGCAGGCGGAGGCAGGCAATGTAGTGTAAAGGGTCAACAGATGGGAGATGCTAATGTATGACACAGATGATTATGTACCACTGACATCAGTCAGTCATGTGCAGTACAATAGCATGGGCAGCATGGTAGCATAGTGGTTAGCACAATTGCTTCACAGCTCCAGGATCCCAGGTTCGATTCCCAGCTTGGGTCACTGTCTGTGCGGAGTCTGCACGTTCTCCCCGTGTGTGTGTGTGGGCTTCCTCTGGGTTCTCCGGTTTCCTCCCGATGTGCAGGTTAGGTGGACTGGCCATGGAAAACTGCCCTTAGTGTCAGGTGGGGTTACTGGGTTATGGGGATAGGGTTGAGGTGTGGGCTTGGGTAGGATGCTCTTTCCAAGAGCCGGTGCAGACTCGATGGGCCGAATGGCCTCCTTCTCCACTGTAAATTCTATGATGTTAGACTCAAGGGGGGGATTAGATGTTTAGATGTAGAACAAATAAACAAGTGTTGAACAGACACCAGAGTATGACTACAGTCCATCTCCTAACCGACTCAAGTCCAAAGTGCACAGAAAGAAGGACCATCTGAGAACAGCCAGAACAAAAAGTGGAGTTAAAGCCACAACAGATCAACTATGATCTTGCGAATCATGGAGTAGGCTTGATGAACCAAAAAGCCTATTCCTAGATTTTGTGATCTGTTTTTTTACTCTTGGTCCGTCCTTGATTCTTCTAAGACTGCTGGATTCGGCGACAATCGTTCCTCCCACTTCCTGCGTTATTCATATACTTGTGTTTTTAAAATTCCTTTAATTCATTTTATCATAATTCTTCCCATCATTTCAGGTTAACGTTGTATAAAGAAAGACTATGTGGTCTCAGGATGTTGAAAAACATTTTATAGTCAATGAAGAACTTCTAAAGCTTTGGCACTGTTGTAATGAAGGGAAATGTGGTAACTATTTGTATAAAGCATGGTTCCACAAATATAAATGGGACGACCAGAAAATCTGAATCGGTGATGTTGGCTGAAGGGTAAATATTGGCCAGGGTACCAGATAGTAAGAAGTCTTACAAGACCAGGTTAAAGTCCAACAGGTTTGTTTCAAACACGAGCTTTCGGAGCACTGCTCCTTCCTCAGGTGAGGTTTCTCACCCCAGTCCAACGCCGGCATCTCCACATCAGGGTACCAGATAGACTGTGATGCTCTTCTTAACTCCACTTAAGATGGGCCATTAGTTTAATATCTCATTCAAAAGTGCACATCCATCAATGCAGCATAGAGTATCAGCCTACATTGGGCATCATGTTAGTCTTCCCTGCAATGGCCACATCCCATGAACAAAAATTCAGGTTGGGCTTTTGAAGGTTTATGCCTCAGATTGTCTGGGAATGCCTCGAAGAAATGGATTTTGAGTACTGCACGGAGCAAGATTAGCATGCTCAACTGCAGTCAGCTTTTATTGAACTTACTTTATTTACACCTCTCTATCAGAGAAGGCATTATATCAAAATACTCAGATCCAGCAATATAGTACAAAAGGCATACGTTTTCGGCAAGATAATTCAGATGATTTATTGGTTGTATCCATCGTAAATTATTCTACACATGGTGTACCTGATATAGTAACTAATATCTTAGAGGAAACATTGTATTGAGCATAAAAGGAAGCTGCACATTATTCCCAGTCACATCTATTGAAAATATAACATCAATTATGAATCCTTTGCTAAGTTAGCATTTTATTATATACTTGCATTCTTTTGAGCAATTATTCAAAGATGTGCAGGTTAGGTGGATTGGCCATGTTAAATTGCCCTTCTTAGTGCCCAAAAAAAGGTTAGGTGGGGTTACTGGGATAGGGTGGAGGTGTGGGCTTAAGTAGCTTGCTTTTGCCAAGGCCTGGTGCAGACTCAATGGGTCGAATGGCCTCCTTCAGCACTGTAAATTCTATGATTCTATTTTCCAGTAGTTTTGGTCTGTTCATACTGTAGCATTTTCAAGGTGAAATGCTGTTATCAAATCTTTTTTTAAGTCATTAAAGAAGCTAAATGTTAGAAAGAACATAACTTTACTAAAAATATAAAGAAAAGAACATATGCTGTATTTACCTTTGAATCCGTCCCCATGCTTCAACCATAAGCTGTTGCACCATAGAATCATGAGATTCGACATTCAACCTTTTGGTAAAAACAGAAATATATTTTTCGATATGAACCATTATGCTTGAAGCAATGTTGATTTAACATGAATAAGTTCAAATGTGTGCATCTAAAATTGCAAACAGTGTCTACAATGATTGGACTTCTATGCTTATCCATTTAACATTCTGCAGATGGGAAATTTTTTATGGTTCTTAAACATCCAATTTCATTCATAAATTCAAAAAAGGTCGACAGGGCTCAACGATATCGAGAGCTAGATTCTAAATCAGAATCTTACTTAGGTTTTTAGTTCGACACTCCTTGATGGTGCTGCTCACCGACTTCCTGTCACTACAGGTCAATTTTGGGATTCTACATTCTGTCCTATTGTCACTGCTTCAGTCTCAAAACTTTTCTAATGCTGTGTTATGGACGCTTCAGTCATTGTCTGTGCAGAGTCTGCACGTTCTCCCCGTGTTTGTGTGGGTTTCCTCTGGGCGCTCCGGTTTCCACCACTGAAAGATGTGCTGTTAGGTGAATTCTCCCTTTGTGTACCCGAACAGGCTCTGGAGTGTGGCGACTAGGGGATTTTCACAGTAACTTCATTGCAGTGTTAATGTAAGCCTACGTGTGACACTAGTAAAGATTATTATTATTTTGGTTTTTACAATCAGAAAACAAAAAGTAACTCTTCATAAGTTTGCAGGTAGCTATGTGGGGTATTCGGCCTGTAATATGACTTACAACATTTACTTTAATGTTGTAATGTACATTCTGATGCAGTGATATATATCTGTCACAAAAATGCTCAAAAGGATGTCCATCAATAATGACAGAAAAACCTTCATCCTTTTACACAACAGAATATGCAGAAAAGTGCCATCACACCCTCGGCTAGTGCGTGGTCAATTCCAGTCCCACTTGACCCAGAGTCGCAACACAGGTGAAGTTAAATTTTATATAAAATACCCGAGGTCCTTGGTTGAACCCAATATACTGTCCCAGGTTTGTAACTTTAAAAGACAAGTAACCTTTTATTATGCACAGTATTATATGTAAACGGACAGAAGATATAGTTGACTATCTACTAACTCTTTCCAAATCCCCTCTTCGTAACTACCCTCACTCTCTATAAACACACACAGACAATAGACAGAGAAAGGATGGTTGAACGGTAAAGATAATATTAATACAATAAAAGGATATTTGATGTACTGGGATGACTTCCGGTTAATATCTTTGTGAAGTTCAGGCATTGGTATTTCTTCCTTCGAGGCTTGAGATGGTTTTCTCTGGCAAGGTTGTCTGGTTTCTCTGTAGATTCAGGATCATCTCAAGTTGTTTTGGAACAATAAAGCAGTTTGTTCACTTCACCATGCAAGAGAGAGAGAGAAATGGAGCGGGGGGGGGGGGGGGGGGGGGGGGGTGGCAAGAGAGTCAGAGAGAGACGGAGAGACAGACAGACACAGACACCAATCACTGACTTTTGTTAAGCAGAACAATGTCCCTGGCCAACCCACCAGTTGCCAGTTAGCCAATTGGACCAACATTGACCAAAACCTGTTCTTAAGATTCACTCAACACCATAGAGTCTGGCCTCTCCTCTCCAAACATAAAACCTGGGAACATAATGTCCTGACAAGCAGACTGCTTCAGCTCGAGTCTTATCAGATTCCGATTATGGTTCCACGGACCAAAAATAATAAAATAAAATTTAATATATAATAATAATCATCACTTATTGTCACAAGTAGGTTTCAATGAAGTTACTGTGAAAAGCCCCAAGTCGCCACATTCGGATATCGGCTCTGAAAATGTGGAATCTGTATGGGTAGAGTTGAAAATACCAAGGGACAAAAAAATATTAGTGGGTATCATATATAGACCCCAAACTGCAGTGATGAGGTTGGGAATGGCATTAAACAAGAAATTAGAGATGCTTGTAACAAGGGAATATCGGTGATTTTAATCTTCACATAGATTGGGCAAATCAAATTAGCCACAATGCCATAGAGGAGGAATTTGTGGAGTGAATACAGGATGATTTTCTTGACCAATATGTGGAGGAAACAACTAGAGAGCAGGCCACTGGGTACTGTGTAATGAGAAGGGAATCATTGCCAATCTGGTTGTACGAGACCCCTTGGGGATGAGTGACCATAACATGATAGAATTTTTTATGAAGATGGAGAGTGAATTAGTTGATTTGGAGACTAGAGTGCTGAATCTTAATAAAGGGAACAATTTTTTTTATTAAGATGGAGAGTGAAGTAGTTGATTCGGAGACTAGGGTGCTGAATCTTAATAAAGGGAACTATGAGGATATGAGGTGTGAGTTAGCCTTGATACATTGGGGATTGGGGAGAGTTACTTAAAGGGATGACAATGGATAGACAATGGCAAACATTCAAGGAACGCATGGAGGGTCTATATATGACACCCACTAATGTTTTTTTGTCCCTTGGTATTTCTCAACTCTACCCATACAGATTCCACATTTTCAGAGCCGATATCCGAATGTGGCGATATTGTGACTTGTTTATTCCTGTCTGGCACAAAAGTAAAGGGGGTAAGAGGGCCAATCCATGGCTTACAAAAGGAAATTAGAAATAGTATCCGACGCAAGGAATAAGCATACAGATTGGCCAATAAAAATAATAGGTCTGAGGATTGGGAGCAGTTTAGAATTCATCAAAGAAGGACAAAGGGATTCATTAAGAAGGGAAAAGTACAGTACGAAAGGAAGCTTGCAGGGAACATGAAGACTGACACTAAGAGTTTCTACAGAGGTGAAGAGTAAGAGATTGGTAAAGAGAAATGTAGGCCCCCTAGACAGAAACAGGGGAATGCATAATAAGGGACAAAAAAATGGCTGAGCAATTGAATACATACTTTGGTTCTATCTTCACAAATGAGGACTCAAATCAGATCTCAGAAATGTTGGAGAATGAAAGGTTTAGAGAGGGAAGAACTGAGGGTGATCAACAATAGTAGAGAAATAATGCTGGGAAAACTGATGGGATTGAAGGCGGATAAATCCCCAAGGCCTGAGAATCTGCATCCTAGAGTGCTTAAGGAGGTGGCTCTGGAAATAGTGGATGCATTGGTGGTCATCTTCCGGGATTCTATAGACTCTGGAACTGTCCCTGCAGATTGGAGGGTAGCTCATGTCACTCCGATATTCAAAAAGAGAGGTAAAGAGAAAGCAGGGAATTATAGACCAATAAGCCTAACATGGGTAGTGGGGAAAATGCTTGAATCCATTATCAAGGACTTGACAGCGGAACATTTAGAAAGCAGTGGCAGGATCAGGTCGAGTTCGCATGGATTTATGAAGGGAAAATCATGCTGGACAAATCTGCTGGAATTTTTTGAAGAGGTAATTAGTACAGTCGATAAGGGGGAGCCAGTTGATGTGGTGTATTTGGATTTTTAGAAGGCGTTTGACAAAGTCCCGCATAAGAGATTATTGTGCAAAATTAAAGCACATGGGATTGGGGAAATGTATTGACGGGGATAGAAAACTGGTTGGCAGAGGCAGTAACTAGTGGGATACCACAGGGATCGGTGCTGGGACCCCAGCTATTCACAACATATATTAATGATTTAGTGAGGGAACAAAATGTAACATCGCAAAGTTTGCAGATGGTTACCAAATTAGGTGGGAGGCTGAATTGTGACGAGGATGCAGGGTTCTGACAGCAAGGTCTGGACAGGTTGGGCGAGTGGGCAAATCAATGGCAGATGCTGCATAATTTGGATAAGTGTAAGTTTATTCATTTTGGAAGCAAAAACAGGAAGATGGATTACTACTTGAATGGCTGTAAATTGGGAGAGGTGGTGTGCAGCAGGTCCTGGGTGTCCTTGTGCACCATGCGATGAAGGTAAGCATGCAGGTGCAGCCGGCGGTAAAGAAGGCTCATGGTATGTTGGCCTTCATTGCAAGAGGTTGAGTATAGAAGCAGGGATATGTTGCTGCAATTGTACAGGGCCTTGGTGAGTCCACACTTGGAGTTTTGTGTGCAGTTTTGGTCTCCTTCTCTGAGGAAGGATGTTCTTGCTCTCGAGGGAGTGCAGCAAAGGTTTACCAGACTGATTCCAGGGATGGTGGGACTTTATTATGAGGAGAGATTGACAAGGTTGGGATTGTTCGCGCTGGTGATCAGAAGAATGAGGGGGTATCACATAGAGACGTATAAAATTCTAACAGGACTAGACAGGGTAGATGCAGGGAAGATGTTACCAATGATGGGTGTGTTCAGAACCTGGGCTCACAGTTTGAGGATTCAGGGTAAACCATTTACCAGAGATAAAGAGACATTTCTTCACACAGGGTGGTGTGCCTGTAGAATTCATTACCACAGGAAGTAGTTGATGCTAAAACTTTGAATATATTCAAGAGGCAGCTGGATATAGCACTTGGGAGAATGGGATTCAAAGGCTATGGGGAGAAAGCAGGATAGGCTATTGAGTTGGATGATCAGCCTTGATCATGATGAATGGCGGAGCAGGCTCGAAGGGCCAAAAGGCCTCCTCCTGCTCCTATCTTCTATGTATCCATGTATTCCGGCGCCTGCTCGGGGAAGCCGGTACGGGAATTGAACCCCGCTGATAGCCTTGTTCTGCATTACAAGCCAGCTGTTTAGCCCAGTGCTAAACCAGCCCCTTAAAAATAACACCAAGGAGTCTTACAAAAGCTTCATAATGGTCTTTATTGAGTCAATGTGGCAGTTCCATTAACCTCAGTCTATTTATTCCTGAGTACTGAACTAATGCTAATGGGGGTTAAGTACAAGTTAGAATTGCAAACTTAAGACTATTGGACACAAGACTGAGAAAGCTACAACTTTACTTAAAAAAGTAACATTCCCAACATTTTCCCGGACGTTCGGTTCCTTGAAGCTCTGCATTCTCTTCATCATGTTAGGGCAGCACGGTAGCACAGTGGATAGCATTGTGGCTTCACAGCGCCAGGGTCCCAGGTTCGATTCCCCGCTGGGTCACTGTCTGTGCGGAGTCTGCACGTTCTCCCCGTGTCTGCGTGGGTTTCCTCCGGGTGCTCCGGTTTCCTCCCACAGTCCAAAGACGTTCAGGTTAGGTGGTTTGGCCATGATAAATTGCCCTTAGTATCTAAAACGTTTAGATGGGGTTATTGGGATAGGATGGAAATGAGGGCTTAAGTGGGTCGGTGCAAGACTCGATGGGCCGAATGGCCTCCTTCTGCACTGTATGTTCTATGTAATTCTATGTGGATCAGAGACGGTGGTCCAACATTGCTCGTGATGGATTATCTTCAAAATTATTATAGGTGAACCATGAAATCAAACAACCCAATTTAATTGTTCTCAAACATGTGGGGCTGGATTCTCTGGTCGACGACCAGCCGAGTTCCCGACGGCGTGGGTCTCTCATGGTCCCATCCGTCGGGAACTCGGCACGCGGCTGCAGACTCAGTCCAGCACCGCCACTGTCGTGGGTGGGTCAATCCACGGGCTGTGGGCACTGTGGGTGGTTGGTCCAGGGCGCGCAAGCCGACCAGGGCAGGGGTAGGGGGATCACTATTTTGCAGGCCGGGTCAGCGAGCAGCTGCCGCCATGTAGCACATGCACACCCACGGATTTTGCAATTCTTCGGGAGCCAGGTGCTTTATGCTGCCGACATGCTAGCCCCCAGCCAAAAGGAGGATCGGTGGCCGTTTTACACCATTTTATTGGGCATAAAACACCACCATTCCCACGCAGGCGTGCATCTTCAGCACACCGCTTTACAAAACGATCAGAGGGACAGTAGAAAGCTGTGCTTCTAAAAATCATGTTGTTTTCCCCCCAAACGAGTGTCAGGAGTAGAATGCTAAATTAAGACATTCAGTTGCTTTAAATAATTAGAGTTTCAATCTAATAGTTGATCTTATCCAAAAAAGAAAAATCCTTGACAACAGAACCAATAGTCTTTCTTAAATTTCTAGCTACTAAATGTGGTAAGAGTCCAATGAGGATTTATATTTCACGATATTAGCACTGTTGCCTCACAGCGCCAGGGACTCGGGTTTGATTTTGACCTTGGGTTACTGGCTGCCTGGAGGTTCTCCCAGTGCCTGTGTGTGTTTCCTCCGGGTGCTCCATTTTCCTCCCAGTCCAAAGATGTGCAGGTTAAGTGGGGTTATGGGGATAAGGTGGGGGATTGGGCCGAGGTGGGGTGCTCTTTTAGAGGCTCAGTGCAGATTCATAGAATTTACAGTGCAGAAGGAGACCATTTGGCCATCAAGTCTGCCACAGACCTTAGAGAGAGCACCCTACTTAAACCCATGCCTCCACACTATCCCCGTAACCCAGTAATCCGACCTAACTTTTGGACTAAGGTGCAATTTAGCATCGCCAATCCACCTAACCAGCACATCTTTGGACTGTGGGAGGAAACCGGAGCACCCAGAGGAAACCCAAACAGATATGGGAAGAAAGTGCAAACTCCACATAGTCACCTAAGGGCAGAACTGAACCCGGGTCACTGGAGCCGTGAGGCAGCAGTGACAACCACTGTGCCACCGTGCCGTCCCCAATGGCCTTCTTCTGCACTGTAGGGGGTAGGGGTTCTAAGTTCACAGCTATTTGGAACTAGCACGTCCCAGCAAAATGCCAGCATTTTGTAAAATTGAATCAACAAGCAAGCAATTAAACACAGCATACTTAAGGGAAATCTAGGCAAGCATGGGGAGAAGAAAACAAAGGATTATTCTGATAGCTAGGAATAAAGGAAAGGAGACCCAAATGGAAAATAACCATCAGTATGAACACCGAGATAAAAGGCCTGCTCTTGTGGGGTATATTCTTTGACATTCAATGTAACAAGCTTTGTGGGTGATGGTTAATCTGCTAAAAGGGGCTGAAGTATGTGTAAATGATTGTACCATCTTCCTTCAATAACTTAACGAGCTTCAGTACCTGTAGTTACCTCAGTGCATTGTATAACATATCCACCAACGTTTCATCATCCATCAGGTCAATCTTGTTTTCAGCTAGCACCCGAAGAACCATGAATTGTGGATGCTTTCTAATGAAATCTATGGTCCTCAGCATCTGTGGCCTCTCTTTTTGAAATTGCCAGAGTAAATTTATTGCATGCCCCACATGCTTCACCGAAAGCTTGGCTTTGTTCTTCCCCACAACATCAAATATTTTGTCCTCAGTTGAGCAGCTGCCCAACTGATCGAGCAAGGAATCACAACCCATTGGCAGTGGGTGGCACAAGTGCTTCAAACGAATAATTTTTAAAGGGAGCATGTCTTTTTTCTAGCTTAAGGCATATTATCAGAACTTCTTTAAGTGAAGAAAGTAACAACCAAAATGTTTCTCTTGTGTACTGAAAATGCAGGTCACAGTTCCTGAGGATTGCACTTCGGATTCATTCCCTGCAAAAATAAGAGAAATCGAGTCAAGTCACATAAAATCAATACTTATTTGGAATAAATTATTTTTAATGTATCACCAAAGTCAATATCAAAATTTGAAGCTGTTCAAAAGTTACAATCCTTTTAATTTAAAGCCAGCTGTAACGCCGCCCGAGTGAGTTGGTAGCAATTCTCGTTCTGAGCCAGCAGGCCCTGACTTCAAGTCTCACCTCAGAACTTGTTGGCCACGGAGGAGCATGGCTCAAAACAGATTGCTAATCAGTCTGCAAATATTCACCAAGGGAGAAAGAAGTTATATAAATGCTCTGTCATTCATATCTATATGTTTCTGGAACCCACCTCTATTCACCTGAGAAAGGAGCAGTACTCCGAAAGTTAGTGATTCGAAACAAACCTGTTGGACTTTAACCTGGTGTTATAAGACTTCTTACTGTACCCACCCCAGCCCAATGCCGGCATCTCCACATCATCCATATCTAAGTAGCATGAAATTCATTTGTCTCTGTGCTCACAGAACTATGTTTGCTCCCAGTTCAGCTGCCTTTGTTTTAAAATTTTATTCCTCTATTTCAACAATTCTTTTTTAATATTCATTAATGGGATGTGGGCATTGTTGGCTGGGTCAGCATTATTGCCCATCCCAAATCGCCCCGGAGATGGAGGCAAGCTGCCTTCTTGAACCACTGCATTCCATGTGCACTTAGGTATACCCACAGTACTGTTAGGGAGATATTGCAGCATTTTGACTGAGCAACAGTGAAAGAACAGTGATATAGTTCCAAGTAAGGGGGTGTGAAACTTTCAGGGAAATTTCACGGTAGTGATGTTCCCAAGCATCTGCTACCCAGAAGTCTTGGTGAGCTCCTGCAGTGCATCTTTTAGATGGTACACACTATTGCCACAGTGCGTCAGTGCTGGAAGGAGTGACTATTTGTGGATGGGGTGTTCTGATTGTGTCAAGTTCCTCAAGTGTTGTTGGAGCTGTACACATCCAGACAAGTGCAGAATATTGCATAACACCTCTGACTTGTAGATGGTGGACAGGCTATGGGGAGTCAGGAGGCAAGTTACTCGCCATGGGATTCCTAGCCTCTGACTTGCTCTTGATGCCACAGTGTTTTTATGGCTGGTCCAGTTCAATTTCAGTTCAAGACTGGTGTGGAGAAGCTGGTGCTGGTCTGGGGTGGGCACAGTAAGATATCTCACAACATCAGATTAAAGTCCAACAGGTTCATTTGAAATCTTAAGCTTTTGGAGCGCTGCTCCTTCATCAGGTGACGACTCAGCCCAAGACTGGATGTAGCAGCTGAAGATGGCTGAGTAAAGGACATTACCCTGATGAACCCCTGCACTGACATCCTGGAATGGAAATCATTCACCGGCAACAACCAGAACCACCTTCCTTTGTGCTAGGTAGGACACACAACCAGCAGAGAGTTTTCTCCGATTCCCATTAACTCCAGTTTTGCTCAGGCTCCTTGATGCCACATTTGGTCAATTGCTGCCATGATATGAAGGGCAGTCACTTCCCGTTCACCTCTGGAGTTCAGCTCTTTTGCCCATATTGAACCAAGGCTGTACGGAGGTCAAAAGCTGAGTTACTCTGGTGGAGCCCACACTGAACATCAGTGAGCAGTTATTGTTAAGCAAGTGCTGTTTGATAGCACTATTGATTACCCCTTCCATCACTTTACTGATGATCGAGAGTAGACTGAATGAATGAATGGCAATTGACCAGGTTGGATTTGTCCTGTTTTTTGTGTACAGATATGCCTGCTGGGCAATGTTCTACATTGCTGGGTAGATGCTTGTTGAGGCACGCAAAATCTTGAGCTTTATAAATGGAGACAAAGTACAAGAGCAAGGAAGTTATGGGAAACCTCTAGCCTTTGATTAAAGAATTGCATCTAATTTTTGGCATCACATTTAAGGAAAGGCGTGAAGACATTGGAAAGGGTGCAGAAATTATTTAGAAGATTAGAAACATAACAAATTGGAGGAGCAAGCCACCCAGCCCTTCAAGCCTGCTTCACCATTACTTCAGATGGCGGCAATGCGGAGCTAAGCCGCACGTTCGGCAGTACCCGCTTTCGTAGGACTTGTGGGCTCTTTTAAGGGCCCCAAACGGCGCTGATTCAACGATTCCCGGTGTGTAAAGGGGTCTGGAGTAATACCCCCCGGGATTTATGATGCGGACCCGGAGTGGGGCGAGGAAAGAAACGGCAGCAGCTCCCCTGGAAAAGTGGGGGAAGGTGGACAAAATGGCGGCAGGTGGAGCCCCCGAGGAGTGGAGGCAGTGGGCGGAGGAGCAGCAGGCGGCCCTTCTGCGCTACTTTACGAAGCTGAAAGTGGAGTTGCTGGACTCTCTGAAGGTTACGATAAGTAAGCTGCTGGAGACCCAGACAACCCAGGGTGCAGCGACCCTTGAGTTGCAGCAGAAGGCGTCTGAGCGCGAGGATGAGGTCTCGGCCCTCGTGGGGAAGGTGGAGATGCACGAGGCGCTCCACAAAAAGTGGCAAGATCGGTTTGAGGAGATGGAGTTTCGGTCACGGAGGAAGAACTTGCGGATCCTGGGCCTCGCGGAGGGGCTGGAGGGGTCGGACCTGCCGGCCTATGTGGCCGTGATGCTGAACTCGCTGGTGGGGGCAGGATCTTTCCATCTGCCCCTGGAGCTGGAGGGGGCCCACAGAGTACTGGCCAGGAGGCCTAAGGCGAATGAACCCCCGCGGGCGGTGCTGGTGCGGTTCCATCGGTTCAGTGACCGGGAGTGTGTGCTGCGATGGGCCAAGAAGGTGAGGAGCAACAAGTGGGAGAATTCGGTAGTGCGCATCTACCAGGACTGGAGTGCGGAGGTGGCTAAGCGGGGGGCCGGGTTCAACCAGACAAAGGCGGTGCTCCACAGCAGGCAGGTGAAATTTGGCATGCTGCCGCCTGCGCGCTTGTGGGTCACCTACAAGGACCTACATCACCATTTTGAGTCCCCGGAGGAAGCGTGGGCCTTCATGCAGGCTGAAAAGTTGGACTCAAACTAGGGATTGGGGACTGTGGAGGCTTTTTTGGTATCACTGTTTATGCTATTGCTGGCTATTCTGTTTTTTCTTTTTCTCTCTGCTTTCGGATGGTGTTGGTTATGGTTTTGTTTTGTGTTTTAAGGGGGTGGTGGGGTCTGTTTTTCTTTTGTACGGGGTTGGGACTGCTATTTGGGAGCTGCGTTGAGGGGGTGGGGTGGGGCAGTGTGAAAGCGCGGGCTTTCCTCTGGTTTCCCGCGCTGCGGGACGAGGAGGGGGGGGTGGAGCTGGAGGCAAGGGGCGTGGATATCAGTTCCGTTTTCCCGTGCTGGAGCGGTGCCAAGGAGCTGCTGCCGGGGGGGGGGGGGGGGGGGGGGGGGGGGGTGACCCCATATCGGGAGGGGTCGGAGTTAGGGCGGGAGCTGCCGGGGTCAGCAGAAGTCAGCTGGCTCACGGGAGCACTATGGAGGGAGTGTCGCAGCTAGGAGGGGTCCTAGCCCCGGGGGGGGGGGGGGGGGGGGGGGGGGGGGAAGAGAGAGATACCGGGTTGCTGCTGAATTGGCCAGAGAGGAGCTGGTGCGGGTTGGGGTGAGGTTCTATCGCCATGGGAAACGGGCCGAGTGGGGGGTGCTGGCCAGGGGCGAGCAGTCGATGGGCTATGGCTAGTCAGCGGGGGAGGGGGGCGGGGTGCCCCCTGATCCGGCTGATCACGTGGAACGTGAAGGGGTTGAATGGGCCGGTTAAGCGGGCCCGGGTGTTTTCGCATCTGAAGGGGCTGAAGGCGGACGTGGCCATGCTTCAGGAGACTCACCTGAAGGTGGCGGACCAGGTTCGTCTGAGGAAGGGGTGGGTGGGGCAAGTTTTCCATTCAGGGCTCGACGCGAAGAACTGGGGGGTGGCTATCCAGGTGGGGAAGAGGGTGGCGTTTGAGGCGTCTGAGGTGGTGGCTGATAGTGGCGGCAGATATGTGATGGTGAGCGGTAAGCTGCAGGGGGAGAGGGTGGTGTTGGTAAATGTATATGCCCCAAATTGGGATGATGCTGGTTTCATGAGGCGTATGTTGGGCCACATTCCTGGCCTGGAGGCAGGGGGCCTGATCATGGGGGGGGGGCCGGCGGCGGCCAAGGGTTTGAAGGGGTTTATGGACCAGATGGGAGGGGTGGATCCCTGGAGGTTTAGGAGGCCGAGGGCTCGGGAGTACTCTTTTTTCTCCCACGTGCACAGGGTTTATTCCCGTATTGATTTTTTTTGTCCTGAGTAGGGGGCTGGTCCCGAGGGTGGCGGATGCCGAATATTCGGCTATAGTGATTTCGGACCATGCTCCGCATTGGGTGGGTCTGGAGATCGGGGAGGTGCGGAACCAGCACCCGCTTTGGCGTCTGGATGTGGGGTTGTTGGCTGATGAGGTAGTGTGCAGGAGGGTCCGAGGATGTATTGAGAGGTACCTCGAGGCCAATGATACTGGGGAGGTCCGGGTGGGGATGGTGTGGGAGGCTCTGAAGGCAGTGATTAGAGGGGAGCTGATTTCCATCCGAGCCCAGAGGGAGAGGAGGGAGAGGGAGAGACTGGTGGGGGAGCTGCTGAGTGTAGATAGGAGGTATGCGGATGCCCCGGAGGAGGGACTGTTGGGTGAGCGGCGTAGCCTGCAGGCTAAGTTTGATTTACTGAACACCAGAAAGGCGGAGACACAGTAGAGGAAGGCGCAGGGAGCGGTCTACGAATATGGAGAGAAGGCTGGCGCAAGCAGGACGCGGCTAGGGAGATTGGTGGAGTGAAGGATAGGGGTGGGAATGTGGTGCGGAAGGGGGTAGAGGTCAATGGGGTCTTTAGGGACATATGCAGGGAACTGTACCGGTCGGAGCCGCCGGTGGTGGTGGTGGTGGGAGGGGGGGGGATGGAGAGCTTTTTGAACAGGCTGCGATTTCCAGGGGTGCAGGAGGAGCAGGTGGAGGGACTGGGGGCGCCGATCGAGTTGGAGGAGCTGGTCAGTGGGATTGGCCACATGCTGTCGGGGAAGGCGCCGGGACCGGATGGGTTCCCGGTTGAATTTTATAAAAAATATGCGGACCTGTTGGGCCCCCTGCTGGTTCGGACCTTTAACGAGGCATGGGAGGGGGGGAGTTTTGCCCCCGACGATGTCACGGGCGCTGATTTCCCTGATCCTGAAGCGAGATAAGGACCCCTTGCAGTGTGGATGATATAGGCCAATTTCACTGTTGAACGTGGACGCCAAGTTGCTGGCGAAGATCTTGGCCACTAGAATAGAGGACTGTGTGCCGGGGGTGATACATGAAGATCAGACGGGTTTTGTGAAGGGGAGGCAGCTGAACACTAACGTGCGAAGGCTGCTAAATATGATAATGATGCCGGCAGCAGAAGGAGAGGCGGAGATTGTGGTGGCATTAGATGCGGAGAAGGCCTTTGATAGGGTTGAGTGGGGGTACTTGTGGGAGGTGTTAGAGACGTTCGGGTTTGGGGAGGGGTTTATTAAATGGGTGAGGTTGCTGTACGAGGCCCCGATGGCGAGTGTAGCGACAAATGGGAGGAGGTCCGAGTACTTCAGGCTCTACCGTGGGACGAGGCAGGGGTGCCCCCTGTCCCCCTTGCTTTTTGCGTTGGCAATTGAGCCTCTGGCCATGGCGCTAAGGGAGTCGGGGAGGTGGAGGGGTCTGGTGCGGGGTGGGGAGGAGCACCGAGTGTCACTTTATGCAGATGACTTGTTGCTGTATGTAGCAGACCCGGTAGGGGGAATGTCGGAGGTGATGGAGATTCTTGCTGAGTTTGGGAGTTTCTCGGGATATAAATTGAACCTGGGCAAGAGTGAGCTGTTTGTTGTACACCCGGGAGATCAGGAGGAGGGGATTGGTAGGCTCCCGCTAAAAAGGGCAGTGAGGAGTTTTAGGTACCCCTTAGATGAAGGGAGTGGAGGAAGCTGCGTAGAGAGATTGGAGAGACAGGAATAGTGAAGGAGATGTGAGCGAATATGAGAGAGAGAGAACAGGGAACTGAGAGAGCAGTTAGCCGCGAGGGACAAAGAGGTGGCTGATGCCAAGCGGGCACACCAATCTTGGCTCGCCCATTTGAGCAGTTTTCAGTCCCAAAATGACAAAGCCTACCAAGACACGCGGTTTTGGTAAGACAGGAAACAGAAAAACAAGTTGAGCAATTACAAAAACAGTGTAACAATTTAAAAGCAGCCTTATGAGCACTCCACACTTCCATGACGGAACAAAGGCAGAGCTCAGTAGATCAAGCCAAGTGCCGGAAGCAAATTGCAATCTCTGCTTTCTGTCAAAAATGGGTTCCAGAGCACGTTTGGACCCCAGTTAGAACAAGAAAATGGCCCCGACTGGCAGGAGTTAAATGAGACTGCCCACAGATATGTACATGGCACATGGACACAGGAAAAACCCCAGAAACAAAAGCACCCCAACCCCCGACTGCACAGGCAGAGCACACCCCTATGAACCCTGTAACCACACAGCGCAGGGCCACAACAGACGGAGACCCAGATTTCCTGTACACGACCCCATTAACCGTCACTCAATTAAGGGATGCATGTGAGAAGATTACACCCTTCCTACCCACATCAGACCCCCACCAGTTCTTTGCAAGAGTAAATCAGCAGGCGACCATGTACGGCCTGGATGAAAAGGAGCAAGTGAAGCTCACAGTTTTAAGCCTCAACCCTTCAGTCGTGGCAGCCCTTCCCGACCCACAAAATGTAGGAGGCACACTCCAAGAAATGCACACAGCGATCCAGGACGCGATCGGCTATAACAAAGGAGACCCCGTAGAATGCCTAAACAAGTGTAGGCAAAAGAAGACAGAGCACCCCACAGCGTTTGCTAGACGCTTGTGGATACATTTTACTGCGGTGTTCGGAGAGTTAATACGCACCCATTTGTCCCCAGATAATATGGCCAAATGGACTCGAATCCTTGTCTCTCATGCGACAGAGGCAGGACAGAGAGCTTGCGCAAATTATGACCCCTCAGACGAGGCCCACAACGAGAAATGGGTTTTGAAAAGATTGTCCCGCGCTTGGGAGCAGTCCATCCAAGGTAAATCAGCGGATGGTATAAAGCAGAGGAAGAGCAGGCAGACATGCATCTAGTTAGGACGCATCAGAACCTCTCTCGCATGGGTAAATGAGGGAAGAAACGGCCCACAGCAGACCAAATCCCAGGAGTGTTATAATTGTGGCCAATTAGGACACTTCGCACGAGAGTGCACTGCGCCCCAGAAGCAGCAGAGAAACCAGCAGACAGGCACCCTAAATAGGAACAGGGCAAAGCCAATTCACAGTGTTAGCACCCTTTCTGATACCCCAGATATGAACGGCACCGATTGACGGTGTTCGGACTCCCCAACTTGGGTCTGCGACACCCTTTGGGACAAATCCGGTAGACCGGTAGTGGCAGGCACAGTCCGGGGACACCCCGTGGAATTTCTTTAGGACACAGGAGGGTCCCGTACCACGATAAATTCCTCCACATTGTTTCAGCGAGACACATGGCCCACCACGGACACCATTACTCTCAGCGGTTTTACAGGGCACTTACAGCAGGGACACATCACATCTCCTGTAGCCATTCAGATAGGGAACATTAAAACTAAACATCCCGTAGTTCTGGTTGACCTACCCCAGACAGCTGAACACATTTTAGGAATTGACTTTATGAGCTCCCACAATCTATCATTGGATCCGGTAAATAAATGTGTATGGAAAATGGCAAAGGCAGCACCGGCCCCCACCACGCTCACAGTTGGAGACTATGAAAATAGGATCAGCGCAGTAGGAGACTTCTGGTTCGACCCTCGAGCCATTAGTCAGGACAAACAAGTTAGGGAAGTCCTGCAGCAACACAAAGCAGCATTTGCACATCACAAGCAAGACTGTGGCAAGATCGCTGGCTTGGTGACTGTTACAGGTCCCGACCCCAGACCCCAAAAACAGTACGGTTTTCCCCAAGAAGCAGAGGGAGAAATCTTAAAAGTTATACAGAGTCTGCTTGATCAAGGCGTACTCCAATCAGTAGCCTCCACGAACAATACCCCAATCTGGCCCATCAGGAAACCGATGGATCATGGCGACTGACCATCGATTATCGGGCACTAAACAAAGTAACCCCAGCAGCAGCCCCCACCGTAGCCATGAGTCCCGAGACAATGCTCAAACAGGGAGTACAGTTTTTAAAAAATTTGGTTTTGGACATTAGCAACGGCTTTTGGTCCATTCCATTGGATAAAGCGTGCCAATACAAATTTGCATTGACATTCCAGGGACAGCAATATACGTGGACGTGCTCTACACAGCTCCCCCTCTATTTTCCACCGACAGCTGGCAAATGGTTTAGCGAAATTTTCCTGACCCGATTGTCTGGTCCAATATGTGAATGACTTGCTTCTGCAGACAGACACTAAGAAAGAGCACATTTTGCTTCTCGAAAAACTATTGGGACTCCGACAACACGTTAGCTGTAAAGTGAGCCCCAAGAAGGCCCAGATTTTACAGGAAAAGGTGATTTACTTAGGAACAGTAATCACACACGGCAAACGCGAGATCGAGCAGCAATGAATCGACTCGATCGTCAAATTACCCCTGCCCCATAACGTCGCAGCCCTCCGGTCAATTCTAGGACTGGTTGGCTACTGTAGAAACCACATCGACGGTTTCGCCACAGAGGCAGCGCCCCTATCCGCCTTCTCAAGAAGCAGGCACCTTGGGAATGGCTTCCACAGCACACAGATGCCGTGGATGCATTAAAAAGAGCCCTCAGCACAGCCCCGCGTTACAGGTCCCAGATCCACTCTCCCCATACGCAATTGAAGTTGCGACTGAACCCTTTCAGCTGTGCTCCTCCAAGAACGCCATGATTGTTTAGGCCCTGTGGCTTATGCCTCACGAGTACTAGATCCAGTTGAGCAAGGATTTTCTGCCCGCGAAAGGCACATGCTTGCAGTTTTTTTGGGTAGTACAATACTTCGCATACATTACAGGACTCAACCCCATCACCATTCTAAATGAACACACCCCAACACAGCTCCTACTTGATGATAGACTTAAGGATAGCACAGGCAGCCAAATCCGCGCAGCCCGCTGGACCTTCTCTTACAGGGACGGGACATAACAGTTAAGAGGACAAAGACCCACACTTTCCACGCTGATAATTTACAATATGCAGGCACCCCACACGAGTGTGAAATAATATACATTAGGCACAATACAGGACCCTTTATACCCAAGTCAGCTCCCCCGAAACCAGGGACTACACCCCAGAGACCCCAGCCCACAGACACATGCGCACCCCTTAGAATCTATGTGGATGGCTCCTCCACAGTTTTAAACAGCAAAAGGATTACCGGTTGCGTTATTTATGTAGAGGATGCGCAGGGACGCGCGTTAGAAGAGATTTCGTTAAAATTGCCAGGACATGTAGGCTCGCAGGCAGCAGAACTGGCAGCCATAACGTACATTGTAGACCACCCCGACTCGTTTCCGACCGCAGCTGACATATATTCTGATAGTTTATATGTCTGTAACAGTTTAACTGAATTCCTACCCCTGTAGGAAAATAGAGGATTCGTTTCCGCAGATGGAAAACCCCTACCCTCAACTCCATTACTCCAGCATATTCTGAGGACAGCCAAAGATAGAAAATGTGGAATTATTAAAGTCCATAGCCATCATCGTTCTTCCCCCCCCCCCCCCCGGTAACGTTAAGGCAGACGCCCTAGCAAAGGTATATTCCACATACGGTCACTTTTGGACCCCCCCCGAGAGCGCCCCAGTACACGCGGTTCAGGTCTCACAGACCAACATTCAGAATCTAACAAAGGCTCAAAAAGATGCGAAGCTCAGGGAAGTTTTAAACGGCAACTTCCCTTCCCCTTATGATAAGTATAAAAACACGTTGACAACACATGACGGTGTTATTTTAAAAGAAGGAATTTATGTAGTCCCCAGTCAGGACAGGAATCAGATAATTTGCCAATTCCATGACAACCATGGACATCAAGGCATAGAAGCCACCCTAGCCCACCTCAGACCTCTCTGTTGGTGGCCTGATTTAAAAACTGATGTGAGTCATTACATTGAGAATTGCTTAATCTGTCCCCAGAACAATCCGGACAGATATGCAAGAAAAGGTCAGCTTAGTCACATCCACCCCGTTAATGGCCCCTGGACGAATTTGAAAACTGATTATATAGGACCCCTGCCCCCCTGCAGGAATGGTTTCAAGTATGTGTTGGTGGTCATCGACACCATCACAAAATGGGTGGAAGCTTTTCCATCCAGAACAAACACAGCCAAAACGACAGCTAAAATCCTCACTCAGCACATCTTTACAAGATGGCGACTTCCCCGCAGTATAGAGTCCAATCAAGGCTCCCATTTTACAGGACGAGTGATGAAAAACGTCCTTACAATTTTTGTCATAAAACAAAAATTCCACATCGCATACCACCCCCAATCAAGCGGCATAGTGGAAAGAATGAACAGAACTTTAAAAGTGACCCTCCGAAAAATGGTGCAACAGCACAATAGTACCTGGGACACAGTTCTCCCATTTGGATTAATGTTCATACGAAACACAGTATCCACGTCCACAGGATACACCCCCCACACCTTCATGAAAGGGACAGAATATTTATTCGCAGAACAACCATTCACAGCACATCTCGCTCGCAGCAGATGAGCATGCCCCGCCCACGAACGGTCTTTTCCTACCCTCCCCCAACCTGTCCAGCCCATCCTCAGACACGATTTCGACTCCACCCCGAGGCACAACTCCGTTTCTCCCTTCCTCCAACCAGCAGCGATAGCGACAGCCCTGGCACACCACGCTACGATTACACCCCTGCACCAGGCCCCACTCCCAGCGACTCCGAACATGATTCCAGCGACCCCTTCGAAATAACGTATATTAAAGCCCCTGATCCTGACCCACCGCCCGACGATTATGGATTAACCCCAGGCAGCTCCAACCTCGATACAATTCGTTCAGGCTCATCCGGAATGATGAGATCGACCCCAATTCACCCAAAGCAGCTTAAGCACGACTACTCGAGTCAAGAGTATGGCAACCGGGAGAAGACGATGACTTAAGAGTCTGACTCCCACCAAACGAATCGCTTTAGAGCAATGAGGTGTCCAGATGATGGTAAAAAGGAACCAATGGAGATATACGGTATCCTTTCTGATGGAACCTGCACGATTTTGTTATGTTAGTTGGTTGTTTTTACTTGTTTGTTAATGTCAATGTTGAATGTTGTTTGTTCACTTCATGTTTTCATGGCCCCACGCCACCACTCCTTTAACGCCCACTGGCAGTTAAAGGAACAATTTTGTCCGTAGACAACCGTTCATAACTGCTCTTCTGCTTCGAAGGCAGGAGATAGCATAACTGCAACCACCACCACACTCTTACCCGTTCTTGCCCGGTCACTTCAGGCAGTGGAGTAACGGCATTGATCCCCGCCCTGCCCGAGGACCCCCTGGTTAGCTACGCTCGGGTAGAGCACATACGGCACTGGTCACCGTCCTACCCGGGTATTCCACCCATTCTTACCCACTGCGGCCCCGACGTACCCCATTTTGGCACTTTTAGTTCAAAACTCTTTATGTTTGTTTATGGCTTGCTTCCAAATGCTATTTACATCCTCGAACATTGGGATGGTAGATTGCACAAGCTGCAAGACGGCGCGCACTGTGTCAGTTCTTCTCGGATGTATTGTCCCAAATATTTGGTTTAAAAAAGGGGGAGTCACAGATGGTGACCAATTATAACGGGTAATTGGCAATAAAAGGTCAGACATACGAGATCTTAAACAAGATAATAACAGAAATTATGCTCGTGTCCATAGAACTCCGGAACCACAGAAGCCTCAAGAAGAAGAAAGAAGATGAAGACAACCATCATCATAGAATTTACAGTGCAGAAGGAGGCCATTCGGCCCATCGAGTCTGCACTGGCTCTTGGAAAGAGGACCCTACCCAAGGTCAACACCTCCACCCTATCCCCATAACCCAGTAATCCCACCCAACACTATGGACAATTTTGGGCACTACGGGCAATTTATCATGACCAATCCACCTAACCTGCACATCTTTGGACTGTGGGAGGAAACCAGTGCACCCGGAGGAAACCCACGCAGACACGGGGAGGATCTGCAGACTCCGCACAGACAGTGACCCAAGCTGGAATCGAACCTGGGACCCTGGAGCTGTGAAGCAATTGTACTAACCACAATGCTACCGTGCTACCCTACAGTTGAGCTTAGCGGGATCCCTCCAGTTGCGCGCGGACGCTACCCCCCGGGCCCCTACCACGCAGGCCGCGAATGTTTCCCACTCCTGCCAAACACTGTACCCAGAGATAGCAACCGATACACCGACCTGGTGTGACAAGTTCATAACGGTATACACATTCAGATCCCCTATTTTCGGACTTCAACAAACCCCTTTAAGTGACTTTAAGTGAATTAAAGTGTGTCTGGTTTTTTTTTGTGTGTTTCTTCGTTCTAATAAAAGAAATGTAAAACTCGGTGCTTGACTGCCAAGCCAGAGAGACCCGTGTTGCTGCTATTGTACAGTTTAAAATGTTGTAAATTCTTTTGATTGATTGAGAATAGTTTTGTTAAGGATAATTAGAGGTTCCAGCTTTTTAATTTTGTAATGCATGCCTGAATGCCATTGCGCCCCGTAGAATTCTATAATGATGTATGTACACAAAGTACTTTAGGTAAAAGTTTCAATTCATAGGACAGAGTAGTGTAGAGCCTGTCCTTACTTATGGGTGCCTGACTTGGGAGGAGAACAAAGAAGATGCAGTAATTTGATCCTTCACGCTTCACGTTGAGGATCACAAGGAGGGAGTGTAGCCATCTGGGATGGCCAATTCCAGAATACAAAATGGATGATCGCAATGACTGTAGGGAAATATGGACAATATTAGGAAAGCAAGCAGGCACAGAGCCTGTATGCGTATTGAGAAGGCAACTCCCAGACAAGACTGAAACTGTAGGTCAATTAACATATTGATGGCCCATCTCCAGGAACAAAGGAATGACACTCAAGTAACCGATACTATTGCAGACATCCCAGCGCCAGAAAGACACAAACAAAGCAAGGCCAACGGCCACCTAGGATACACCCAGCCATCAGGGCACCCACCCCTTTATTGGTCAAGATCAATACAAGTGATCAAGATACGGCCCAATTAATTGGGGCCAAGTTCAAGGCCCGCCCAAAGCCCCTTTGGGTATAAGAAGAAGGCCCCGAGAGAGAATCGCTCTCTTGGACTCGGCTCTTGAAGCGGGGAGGCCCGTCCACCAGCTGCACCAGAAGCAAGCAAGTCCAAGGTCAACGCTCGCCATCAGACGGACGACCTTAGCTGTTCTCCTGTTACCTCTTCGAACCCAACAGTCTCATCCGAACAACAGCCATTGTTCCTCTGACTGAGTGGGCACCCGAAGTTAAGTATAGGCGTTAGCGTTAGAGATAGTTTAGTTTGTGGTATTTTGTGCATGAGTAGATATTACTGTGTGTGTAAATAAATAGTATTGACTTTGAACTAACTAACTGGTGCATTGATTCTTTGATCAGTATTCGGGTTTGAACCTTGTGGCTATATCGAAAGATACCTGGCGACTCTAGAGCAAACATAATTAGGATTAAGGAAGGCGACCATATTGACAGCCATATTTATAACCAGATAAATATAGCAACACCTCGCCACCTGGAGATGTACAGAAGACGTTCCTCAAGAAGGAGCTGGCCGCCATGCAAGAGGCAATCAGAATTAAAATCCAGGTGGTGGTGACGGAGGTGATGGTCGCCTTATAAAAAACAATCGACGGGTTGGGGAAGAAAGTGGAGGCGCAGGAGAGGACAATCCACGACCTGGACACAGCCTCGAAGGAGCAGAACGACAGGATTGTCGCTCTTGAAGCAGAAGTCAAAAGGTTGATGGTGGCCCAAGGGAGCTTAAAGGGGAAGGTCGAGGACCAGGAGAACAAGCCTCAACAACAGAATGTGCGGATTGTAGGTCTGCCAGAAGGCATCAAGGGTAGAGACCCGATAGGCTACATCGCCCAAATGCTGGGCAACCTATTCAGGAGAGATAGATTCCCCAACCCACCCAGACCTCGACAGGGCCGGGTTCAATGCCGAGTGGTCCGTCTGATTTTGTTCCTATTTTGTGTTTCCATAGTGGTTGAAATCAACTGAGTGGCTTGCTAGGCCATTTCAGAGGGCATTTAAGAGTCAACCACCTTGCTGTGGTTCTGGAGTCACATGCAGGCCAGACCAGGTATGGATGGCAGATTTCCTTCCCGAAAGGACATTAGTGAACCAGATGGGTTTTTACGACAATCAACAAAGGTTTCACGGTCATCTTTTAATTCCAGATTAAAAGATTGATTCCAGGTATTTTATAGACTTTAAATTCCACCACGTGCCATGGTGGGATTAGAACCCGGGTTCCCAGATCATTATCCTGGGTCTCTGGATTGCCAGTCCAATGACAATACCACTGCCTCACCAATTTGATACTATCCTTAAATTCTTTATTTAACTACAGGCATCCTTCTCAAAGAGTCTTTCTTTATCTCTGGGATAAACTGCTCCTCAAATGTCTGTCACTATATCTCTACTGTCCAACTCTTTAACCTAGTTTTCCAATTCAGTTTTCATAGCGTTTCAAGTTTAAAAATTCTGTCTTCGACACACATTTCTTCCCTTCAAACTGAACACGAAATTAAATTATGTTATGATCGCTATCACCTAAATATTCCTTTGCCATGAGGTTATTGACTATCCGTCTCCTTGATCATTACCAGCCCCGGTTGACTCTAGAACATACTGTTGTAAGAAAACTTGCATAGTCCATGAACTCATTTTCCAAGCTATCTTTGCTAAACTGATTCATTCAATCTACATGTAGATTAAAGTCAACCATGATCAATGAGGTACCCTTCTTAAAAACCCATCTATGGTTCCAGGAATGAGCAACTTCAGTAATAACAAGGATAATTTGGAAAATCTGCGCTGTTCCCCTTAAAGAAGTGAATACTGAGAGATTTGATAGAGGTGTTCAAAATCATGAGGGACCAGGTGTAGATAGGGAGAATCTGTTCCCATTGGTAGAAGGGTTGAGAACCAGAGGGCACTGACTTAATCGTTGGAGAAAGAATGAGACATGACACAAGGAAAAACATTTTTCATGCAATCAGTGATTAAGATCTAGAATATACTGTGGCCGAGGGAGATTGGATTGCTGCTATCAATAGTAAAGTATACAATTATCTGAAGAAAAAAATAACAGGGTTATGGGGAAAGGTCAGGAGAGCGGGACCAACTACATTGCTTTTGCAGAGAGCATTACACTATGCGCCTTGTGTTGTAACCGTCCTATGATTAAATAATTCTCTAGTGATCTTTCTTCCTGACAATATATTTGTACTATGTGAATTCTGTTGAAGAATATACCTTTTAAAAAAAGCTCTACTGAATCTCTCACAATTAGAGACCTCGATGGGGTACAGAAATATAAAATGTATTTCAACGGTCAGGCTGTCGAGTGTTCGGCGCGCCTGATAAATCTTCTGTTCCCCATTCACTTCGACCCTCTCTGTCGACAACATCGCACCTTAAGTGAAGCGGCACCAGGACTCTTCGACCGCTCGAAACAAACTTCCATCGCTTCTCCTGCAGGGGTAAGTGGCTCGAGCACACTGTTCTCTAACACTGGTATCCAGGGCCTGGACACAAACTCCACCCATCCCCGAGCTCGGGTACAGAGAGGAAACGATGCAAAGGGCAGGGGCAGTCCGGACACGGAGCATAAACTGCACCAGGACCACCGAAGGTTTTGTTTTCGCTGGAGACACTCACTGGCGCCTGGCCTCGCCACGGGCTCCCTCGTGTTGATCCAAGCGCCTGTCCTTGGAGGTGCAGGGAGCTGTTCTGCCCCCAACAGGCAGACACTGAATCCCACTCTGTGAGCCCCGACCGCAACCTCGCCAGTTCCCAGCGCCCCAGAAACACTGACGTTAGCGACAGCGCCATCTTTAGAGGCCGGGAAGGATCAGCGAGTTGGTGACCAGTTTAACCATAACTCCAGCGGCCAACACCACACGGCAATCGGTCAGTCACCCACCCACCCCAAATATCTCGGTTCCCACCCTGAAATCCAATCCAGTCCTCCCTTCCGTCCCTGTGCTGACTTTACCTGAAAACTGGGGCCACCATTGGCTAGGCCACAATCCGGGGCCTCGAGTAGATATTGGAACCCCCACAGGACGCATGCGCCAGCACCAGAGAGCAACTGCCGCGCAACCTAACCTGATAGCAAAGAGGAGGGCGGGCACCTGGGCATGATTGACGTCCCCTTCATCCAATAGCGAGATGAAACCTCAGTTAATGGGGGCGAGGCTATGTGTGTAAGCCAATCCGAGCAGCGGGCGCGGGACTAATGCATCATGTGTGGTTGTAGCAGTTCGGTGCCTTCTGAATGAGGACAACGTTGATATCAACCGAGGCCCAAAGTGAGATTGTGAGTGGGGTAAACCACCAAATCGGTGTCCCGGACAACGGCCCACTCGTCCTTCGGCGGCCTGCTTCGGCTTGGGGAGCTGTGGGCGAACGTTGTTTCCGTAATGTGAGTTTTTTTTTAAACTGGCTTAGATACGAGGGCTTGTCTGGTATTTTCTTAACAGCGTCTGCATTTGCTTAAATACGTTTCAAAATTCATGGGTAAACGTCTTTAATTTATTGGGTGAGGGTGGCGCAAACAACTCAAGGTTTCGAATGTCTTGTTCCATCAGCGCGCGTTTTCTTTCGTTTCCATTTCCAAACTTCGGATGATGAACGACTTGAACTGATCTGGCAGCCTAACCAAAATATTCCAGTCCCATCCAAGAGCTACTTCAATTTGGTTGCAGGCTGGCCCCAATAGATGGTCCCCAGGAGTTCATCGCAGACTCGACAGCTAAATGCTTCTAGATAATTGATGGAGTTTGGGTTAGGTCTGGTTGATTGTGGAGAAGAGTTTGTTGACGGCCATCCTAATATGCATACATGGTTTGACACTAAATCCATAACATCTCTTGTAATTACATTTAGGAATCTGATCATCAGATTGCTCAAACTTAAGCATGAGGTTGAAAATTGAATTAGTTTCTGTCAGTAAATATTGAGTTTTATCATGTTGGCGAAGCCCTCGTTGGGGCCTCAATAATAATCTTTATTATTTATTGTCATAAGTAGGCTTACATTAGACAGAAATGAAGTTAGTGAAAATCCCCAATGATATTGAAACTTCAAATACAATGTTTTGTACCCAATTCATTTTTTCCAATTAAGGGGCAATTTAGCATGGCTAATCCACCTACCCTGCACATCTTTGGGTTGTGGGGGCAAAACCCACACAAACACTGGGAAAGCGTGCAAACTCCACACATACAGTCACCCAAGGTTGGAATTGAACCCAGTCCCTGGTGTGAAGGCAACCGTGCTAGCCACCATGCATCCATCATCCAGACTCAAAACGTTAGCTCTGATGTCTCTCCACAGATGCTGTCAGACCTGCTGAGATTATTCCGCATTTTCTGTTTTGTTTCAGATTCCAGCATCTGCAGTAATTTGCTTTTATATAAGGTGATATTCAGATAGGTGACTAGTCAAAGAGGTGCATATTTAGGAGGAAAGGTTTAGGAAGGAATTTTGGAGCTAGGGACCAAGGCAGCTGAACTACAAGGCCAGTCGTGGAATGATAAAAATTGAGCATATGCAAGAGGACAAAATTTGGGGAGCAGAGAGATCTCCGAGAGCTGTAAGGCTGGAGGAGGTTGCAGACATAGAGAAAAGTGAAACCATGAAGCAATTTGAAAGCAAGGAAGAGAATTTTAAAATTGAGTTGGTGCTGGACAAGCAGTCAATTTACGTCAACGAACACAAGTGATGGATGAACCAGAATTGATGCAAGTACACAAGGCAGCATAGTTTTGAATTTCCTCGTATTTACAGAGGTTGAAGATTGGAGGCCAGCCTGAAGAGCATTGGAATAGTCAAGTCGAGAGGTAAAAAGGCACAAATGGGGTTTCAAGACCAGACTAAGCAGGAGCTGTCATAGAATCATAGGCCAGAATTTTACGGCTTTGCCACAGTGGATTTCCCCCATGGCAGTTGCAGCGAGCCATTCCATTTGACTGCTATTGACTTTGGTGGGACCAGAAGATCCTGTCGGTCATAGGCTGGTTACTGCAGAGGAGGAGGCCATCATGTCTGTGCTGGCCTGCTGAAGCAGGTAGAATTTTGTAGATGTGGAAGTAGGCATTCTTGGTGGTGGAGTGCATATGTGATTGGAAGCTGATTTCTGGTTCAAATAGAGTGCCACAGTTGCAAGAAGTCCGGTTCAACCTCAGTGGCCAGGGAGAAGGATGGACTTTGATGGTTTGGGAACGAAGCAAACCTCTGCTCATTCAGTACTGAATGTCAGACTAGCAGTGTGACAAATCAGACAGTGGAGGAGTCGAGAGAGATGGTGAGGTGGAGTTTGGTCTTGCTGGTGTACAAATTATAACAATGTACGGTTGTCTATATAAAATTGTAGTGGAAAGAAACCTCTGTAAAGGTTTGAATTGATTAATGTATTCTGGTCTTGTCCAGTGCATAGGTTTCAAAAGTGACTAAACTTCCGAGACGTTACTCCAATAATAGGCAGAATTTTATAACGCAGAAATAGCCTGCAATGACTCTTCAGACAAACCATCTTGTTCAATTTCACTTTTTTAACATTCTCCTTCACCTGCAATGCCATATTCCTCTTTTGAGTAGGTATCTAATTACCGTTGAAGTATTTACGGATTAAATTCCACATTCCAGTCACTTTTTAAAGAAGCTTTTTCTAACCTTCAATTCAAATGGTTCTTCAATTTTTGGCCTCACTGCCGACCAGCAGAAACCGTTTGTGTCTATTGCCATCTGTGCTATCATAAACCACCATAATCTTGAAGAACTCTACCAGTTGACCCCTTAACCGTCTCCAGCTCTATTGGAAAATAATTCAAACCCAACCCTCTCTTCTTAACTGTAACCCCTCATTTTCTAACATTAAGTACATTTTCCGCATTGCACCATTCCATTGCTTTTATATAATTCGTAGAAAGGGTGCCCAAACCATACAAAATGTTCAAGCTATGTTCTAAAAACCTGTGCCAGTTTATTTTATCTCCTTGTATTTGTATTTAAAGCATTGATACAAAAAATAGTTTCCTATTTGCCTTTATTATGGTTTTATCTGGCGGTACTGTGGCACAGTGGTTAGCACTGCTGGCTCACGGCTCTGAGGCCCCGGGTTCGATCCCGTCCCCGGGTCACTGTCCATGTGGAGTTTGCACTTTCTCCCTGTGTTCGAGTGGGTCTCACCCCCACAACGCAAAGATGTGCAGGGTAGGTGGATTAGCCACCAGTTTAAAAAATATATTATGATTGTATCTCTGTCTTCTGCACTTTTCCACATTAAGGCTTGGTCAGTCCATTTAAGATCTTCACTTTTCTGGTGTATTTCATTTTTCAATCTTATTATTTTTTCAAGTGCTTTCTACATTGACCTCCATCTGGCCATCTTGTGAATGTGGTCCATGGCGTGCCCTCCTACAATCATTCACAATTCTTGTCATAATTTGCCAAATGCCCAAATTTGGTGTCAGCAGCAAGTTTTAAGTGTTGCTCCTAATATTACCAAATGCAGATAATTTACATATATAGTAAACATAAGAGCAGACCCAACGCAAACTTTTGGAATCCCACTCACTGTTTCCAGTCAAGCGCTTTCATTTTACTCTTATCGTTTGGTTTCTTTCCTCCTCATACTTTGTTCTCTGTCCTCCAACCACTTCTATATTCATATGGCTACATTATCCTAATTCCAGTGGCCATTTTTGTTTGTCATGAGTCTCTTGGGTGCTACTGTTGCCATGCATATTCAGTTGTTTCTTCAAAGTGTTCCAATTGGTCAACTCTATTTATCCTTTAGGAACCCTAATTGATTACTCTTTCTCCAAAGTGTTTAGCCATTCCAACAAATATTATGGACTTCAGTAGTTTACCGACAACTAGCCTACCATTTCTTACTTCATCTCCTTTTTAAAAAATGTAATATTTGTCACTTTCAAGCCCGCATGCACATTTCTTCCCATGTAACTTTCGAAGGTTCCAATCAGAGCTGCAGTCACAATATTGATATAAAATGCCCCTTTCCTTAGTGATTTCATAATATTTTGTATGCTTACATAGAAAACATACCAGTGTTATAATTTATCTATATTTGACATGTTTGATGACATTTTGGACATCATTGCATATGTGTCTATGTATTGTCTTTTGCTTGTATATAAGTAATGTCTGCCATATTAGTTTATGATTGGCTCAACTTCAATACTCATAAAACAGCAACAAATCATAACTTGAACAGATAGGAACAAACAGAAATGGAAACATTAAACTTGAATTTCAAGGATGGACAGTTAGCAAAATTTGTCAAGAGCTTTTTTAAAAAAAAAAGCTAACCCATCAAATTGTTCCACTTTTTAAAAAATCCTTTCAACTATCTTGGATCCTGCACTAAGCTGTAGACCCTGCTAGTAGGTTGATAAAGATAACAATAGATTAACATAAAGAAATCATTATCCCTATCTACACAAAATTTTCTGTATTAGTGTATGTAGCATTTTGTTTCTAATGGAATTCTGCACCTGTGTAAGAAGTCTGAAGTGAGAGTACATGCTGGTTTTTAAACATCACCTTCGACCAAAGTAGCTAGTCTTGATGGAAGTTGCAACTTGCAACAACCTGTGGTTGATAACTGCTGTAATTTTTGATGGTCAACAGCAAAACCGATGTTTGCAGTTTTCCCCCCATCAAATAAAACGTCTGGAAATTAAGTACTTTTTTTTGTATAAGAGTCACCAAAATCCTCAGCTGCTTTGGAATAATGTTGCCGTTTTTTAGTTTATTGTGATCAAAAGATTGTTTACACCATGTTACTATTATAAGAAGCTTTATATCATTTTTAAGCTCAAAACTAAATAATAATCTTTATTGTCACAAGTAGGCCTACATTAACACTGCAATGAAGTTACTGTGAAATTCCCCTAGTCACCACATTCCGGCACCTGTTCAGGTACACGGAGGGAGAATTCAGAATGTCCAATTCATCTAACAGCACATCTTTCGGGACTTGTGCGAAGAAGAATGGGACCCTGGTACTGTGAAGCAACAGTGCTACCCACTGCTACCGTGCTGCCCTATCAGTAACAAATAAGTAACAACTTCTGGAAACATTAGAGATAACCTGTTAAAGCTTGATTAGGTAGAGGTCGCCGTAGAAGTCTTGCGATTAAAAAAGTTTTATAAAAATAATTTGCTTCATTGCCTTAAGTACTGTTGCAGAGACATTTGGCAAAGAAGAAAATTGCTAAATATTTATATATCTTTGTCTTCACTACAAAAATCATAACCTAACCTTGTTTCAACAAAGTGTGTCTTTCCCCAAATTACACAACATTATTTATCTGCATGTATTGGGTAAGGAAAATACTTTGTGCTCAGTAAAGTACATTAAAAATACACTTCCTTATATCTCATGGGTTTAATGCCTTATTTGCGTATTTACCCTACAGGGAACAGAATTGAATCAAGTAGTGAAAGAAAAGGATCTGGCTGTTAGAATGCACCATTTTCTAAAGTTTCATTTATAACTAGCTCTCTTAAGCTGTTGTTGAAACAAAACACTCCAGATTTTATTCATAGGACAATTCACCACAAAACAAATAATACCAACTTGTTCTCATACAAAACTTTAATTACACCTTGATTAAGAACATAAGTAATGGGAGCAGAAGATCGTACTGCCCCAAAGCCGGCCCCACCGTTCTACAAGATCATGGCTGATCTATCTCAACTGAACTTTCCAGCCCAATCCCTGATTCTCTCTGTGCCCAAAAATGTGGTTAGGTTACTGCATCCAGGTTTTTATTTTCTCCTGGTGAAGGCTAGTGAAACTCTAGGCAGGATGAATAAGAGGGCCACAAGTTTAAATTCTGAGTTTAAAAAATCTTTGATTGTTGCAAAGAATTGAGTGTATTTTTTAGAAAAACATAGGGCGTGATTTAACAAAAACATATTTTGGGTGCAATTGGCAGGGTGTTTCTCGGTGGCAAAATCGTGGCCCCTATTTAATGGCACTTAGCACTGGAAATGAGCCCCCGTGAGCATCTCGCCATCTGGTTCGTTCGGTTTGCACCGCAGCAGCTCACCACTTACAAGGGGGAGCCGCTTTTAAAAGCTCCTTCATCACTCAGTCCCAGTCAGCAGCCAATCATGGCGCACTGCTCCTCACTTTGGGGCTGCTGATCTGGACAGACTCCTCGATGCTGTGAATGGGGCATCCTGTTCCTCTGAGGCAGCAGGAGGGCCAACAGCAGGGTGACTAATACTGCCAGGGAGGCAAATGGCAGCAGCTGTGAGTGCGGGCAGCATGAAGGAAGACTGCCGTACAATGTAGGAAGAAGACCAATCACCTCCATCGAGCTGCAAGGGTAAGTTTATCACCTCTCTCCTGGCATCAGTTCTGCCTTCCACCCCTCAAATTCCGAAACCTCCCCCACAATCACCTTGCACCCTTCCCACATCCGACCGCAGGAGAAAATAGCCCATAATTGGCGGGAAAGGGACAAGACGGGGGCAGAGTACCAAAGATCCGAGTCCTTACCCCCTATGAGGAACAGGCCCTGGAAATCGCGGGGTTGTCAGAGGAGTGAGCAGTCAACGACCGAGAGGTTGGCTTGCACCCCAAAATTGAGGATGCACTACCCACAAGAACCCACTTGAAAATATTTTGTTTATTAAACGGCCAACAGTAACAAAGATTTGAAAATCAACTATGTAACATTCCACATATGGAAAGCTCGAGGAAATACTTGTTAGGAAGGAAGATGTATTGGGCATTTTGAAAAACTTGAGGATAGACAAGTCTCCTGGGCCTGACGAGATATATCCAAGGATTCTATGGGAAGCAAGAGATGAAATTGCAGAGCCGTTGGCAATGATCTTTTCGTCCTCACTGTCAACAGGGGTGGTACCAGGGGATTGGAGAGTGGCGAATGTCGTGCCCCTGTTCAAAAAAGGGAATAGGGATAACCCTGGGAATTACAGGCCAGTTAGTCTTGCTTCGGTGGTAGACAAAGTTATGGAAAGGGTACTGAGGGATAGGATTTCTGAGCATCTGGAAAGACACTGCTTGATTAGGGATAGTCAGCATGGATTTGTGAGGGGTAGGTCTTGCCTCACAAGTCTTATTGAATTCTTTGAGAAGGCGACCAAGCATGTGGATGAAGGTAAAGCAGTGTATGTAGTGTACGTGGATTTTAGTAAGGCATTTGATAAGGTTCCCCATGGTAGGCTTCTGCAGAAAGTAAGGAGGCATGGGATAGTGGGAAATTTGGCCAGTTGGGTAACAAACTGGCTAACCGATAGAAGTCAGAGAGTGGTGGTGGATGGCAAATATTCAGCCTGGAGCCCAGTTACCAGTGGCGTACCGCAGGGATCAGTTCTGGGTCCTCTGCTGTTTGTGATTTTCAGTAATGACTTGGATGAGGGAGTTGAAGGGTGGGTCAGTAAATTTGCAGACTATACGAAGATTGGTGGAGTTGTGGATAGTGAGGAGGGCTATTGTCGGCTGCAAAGAGACATAGATAGGATGCAGAGCTGAGAAGTGGCTAAGATGGAGTTTAATGCTGAAAAGTGTGAGGTTGTCCATTTTGGAAGGACAAATATGAATGTGGAATACAGGGTTAACAGTAGGGTTCTTGGTAATGTGGAGGAGCAGAGAGATCTTGGGGTCTGTGTTCTTAGGTCTTTGAAAGTTACCACTCAAGTGGATAGAGCTGTGCAGAAGGCCTATGGTGTGCTAGCATTCATTAGCAGAGGGATTGAATTTAAGAGCTGTGAGGTGATTATGCAGCTGTACAAAACCTTTGGTAAGGCCACATTTGGAGTACTGTATGCAGTTCTGGTCGTCTCATTTTAGGAAGAATGTGGAAGCTTTGGGAAAGGTGCAAAGGAGATTTACTAGGATGTTGCCTGGAATGGAGAGTGGGTCTTACGAGGAAAGGTTGAGGGTGCTAGGCCTTTTCTCATTAGAAGGATGAGGGGCAACTTGATAGAGGTTTATAAAATGATCAGGGGAATAGATAGAGTAGACAGTCAGAGACTTTTTTTCCCCGGGTTGAACAAACCATTACAAGGGAACATAAATTTAAGGTGAATGGTGGAAGATTTAGAGGGGATGTCAGAGATAGGTTCTTTACCCAGAGACTAGTGGGGGCATGGAATGCACTGCCTGTGGAAGTAGTTGAGTCAGAAACATTAGGGACCTTCAAACGGCTATTGGATAGGTACATGGATTACGGTAGAACGATGGGGTGTAGATTAATTTCTTCTAAATCTAGGACAAAAGTTTGGCAAAACATCGTGGGCCGAAGGGCCTGTTCTGTGCTGTATTTTTCTGTGTTCTATATCCCACTAACCATTAAACAAGAAAATTTTGATGTTCCATATCGGTACCAATACAAAGCTATATGGGCAGCACGGTAGCACAGTGGTTAGCACTGTTGCTTCACAGCGCCAGGGACCCGGGTTCAATTCCCCCTTGGGTCACTGTCTGTTCGGAGTCTGCACGTTCTCTCTGTGCCTGCATGGGTTTCATCCCACAAGTCCCGAAAGACATGCTTGTTAGGTGAATTGGACATTCTGAATTCTCCCCCAGTGTACCCGAACAGCCTACTTGTGACAATAAAGATTATTATCAGCTCGTTTACACAAAATAAAAAAATGCACAGTATTGCTCCTCGCGTGTTCCTCAACAGAAGCAGACGATAAGCCTCAGAATGTGTTATCATGCCCAGAAATCTGTCCTAGAAATGATCTGTCCATCAGTGTGTTACTTGTTCCACATATCAGTGCTGTTCTTCGTCCAAGAGTCACAGCTGTGCAAGCCCTCCCATACGGCCTATCCTGGCATCCACATATCCCACTGGAGCTCGAGGTGCAATTGACCTCCCGTGTGTTTAACCCACAGTGATGTGGTGGCAGTTACATGCAGCACTCGCCACACCAACAAGAAAAGCATCAGCAATCTGCAAAAGTATTTCTTCAACGGCATCGTCAGATGGCCCATTCGGATCATTGTCGCGCACCAGGTCCTGCAGCGTCTTCTTGCTTCAAATCGGATTGCCGTCCGAACTTGAATGTCCCCCTGAGCCTGGTGTTCCAGGACCGCGGTAGCTTAGAAAAAACTGTCTTTCTTTCCAATTTCAGAAAAGGAAGGAAACAACAACAGCCTCCAGTCATCTGCTGCCACAAGCAGCAAACACAACCTGCAAATATTTTAGTTTATCGACTGTGTCAAAATACAAAAGACAATACAATGAGGACACCAATCGCTTGGCACCCTGAACACATTCACCCCCACCCCCCATCGACCTCCATCAGCGGAAAGGCTCATCAGCCCAGCCCACCAGAAAAGGCCGCTCCAACACTGAGCACAGCAGAGGCGAGAGAGAAAACCATTCTACCCCTCCCAAGAGGGGCACTGTTCAGTCCAGAACACATCCGGCACATTATAAACAAAACCAAATACAGAACAACCACCGAAGGACAACACAAAACAAGGCAGGAAGACAACAAAAACACTAACCCCAACAGCAGACTTACAGCAGTGGTAAGGCGCCCATGCGGCTACAGGAAAGCGTGTGTGTGAACATCAGCTCTGCCATCAACACCATAATCCCAGCCAAGCTCAGATCAAGGCTCCAAAACCTAGGACTTGGCTCCTCTGTCAGAAACTGGATCCTCAACTTCCTGACCCATAGACCACAATCAGGTAAATAACACCTCTTCCACCATTGTCCACAGTACTGGGGCCCCGCAGTGCTGCATACTTAGCCCCCTAGTACAGTATACTCCTGATTAATTTGACTCCAACTCCATCTACAAGTTTGCTGATGACATGACCATAGTGGATTGGACCTCGAACAACGATGAGTCAGAGTACAGGAGGGAGATGGAGAACCTAGTGTCATGGTGTAGTGACAATAATATCTCCCTCAACGTTAACAAAACTAAAGAGCTGGTTCAGGAAGCAAAGTATTGTACACGCACCTGTCTGCATCAATGGTGCCGAGGTGGTGATAATTCCAGGTGTGCTGGCAGGTGGATATGCCTTTTTAAGAAATGGGTGTTTATCAATTAGCTGCAATGATGTGTGGGTGGAGCTGGGCTCTGCTCTGCTTGTACTTTTGTTTTGTGCTGAAAGCTGGTTTTGGCTCTGTTTAGTTTTGCTTTCAGTTGGAGAGCTGCATGTGAACCAAGGAGATGTGTGTATTGATCTTTCTACAAGCTAAAGAATGTCTTCAGCTCATTGATGATTCCAAAGTAATACCTGTTTCTGTAGAAAATTTAAACCTGCTGTCTTTGTTAAAAAATGTTTTGGGCTTCTGGATGTTGTTAGGAAAGTTGCTAAGGGTTACCTATAGAATATTGTATTTGGGAAAGTATCAGTGATTGTAGTTGATAAGATGTTTATTGTGTGTTTATAAAGTATTAACTGAATTCATAGAATAAATATTGTTTTGTTTTAAAAATACTTTTGATCTCTGTTGCATCACACCAGTAAAGTGGGCCCTTTGTGCTCCCATAACCACAATCTATTAAAAGTTGTGGGTCAGGTGAACTCCATGATATACTTTGGAGTTTTCTAAACCCTGGCCCATAATAGTGCACATCATCAACAAATGTGTCCTAGTCCACCCACATCGATGCTGACAATATGACCAAGAAAGCACAACAGCGCTCATACTTCCTCCAGGAAACTAAGGAAATTTGGCATGTCCATATTGACTCTTACCAATTTTTCCAGATGCACCATAGAAAGCATCCTATCTGGCTGCATCACCGTCTAGTATGGCAACTTCTCAGCCCAAGACCGTAAGAAACTACAGAGAATCATGTCACAGCCCAGTTCATCATGCGAACCCGCCTCCCAACCATTGACTCTGTCTGCACCTACCGTTGGGAAAGCAGGCAGCATAATAATATTTATTAGTGTCCCAAGTAGGCTTACATTTACACTGCAGTGAAGTTACTATGAAAATCACCTCATCTCCACACTACGGTGCATGTTTGGGTACACTGAGGGAAAATTCAGAATGTCGAAATCACCTAATAGCACGACTTTCGGGGCTTGTGGGAGGAAACCGGAGCACTTGGAAGAAATCCATGCAGACAAGGGGAGAATGTGCCGACTGCACAGACCATGACCAAGCCGGGAATCGAACCTGGATTCTCGGCACTGTGAAGCAACAATGCTAACCACTGCACTACCATGCCGCCCATCAAAGACGCCTCCCACCTGGGTTATTCTTTCTTCCAACTTCTTCCATCGGGTAGGAGATACAAAAGACCATAAGACATAGGAACAGAATTAGGCCACTCAGTCCATCGAGTCTGCCCCACCATTCAATCATGGCTGATATTTTTCTCATCCCCATTCTCATGCCTTCTTCCCATGATCCCCTTATTAATCAAGAACCTATCCATCTCTGTCTTAAGACACTCAGTGATTTGGCCATCACAGCCTTTTGCAGGAAAGTCTGAGAACGCTTCAATAGCAGCTTCTTCCCCGCTATTGCCAGACTCCTGAATGACCCTCTTATGGACTGAACTGAATCCTTCACACATAATTTCTACTGAGTAGTACTACACTGCGTATGCTCATCTGATACCTGTGTCTATGTATTTATCTTGTGCATTTATATATGTCCTATGTTTTTTCATGTATAGAACGGTCTGTCTGAATCGTATGCGGAACAAAACTTTTCACTGTACCTCTGTACACGTGACAATAAATTAAATCAGTTTGTGCATATTGGTGAGACTGCAAGAGTATAGGCGTGAATGACGCACGTGCATGCAAGTTAGAATAATCTGCCTGTTAAAGTACTCGTACATGAGAACGAGCAGCACAGGCCACCAGATAAGGTCAGACCGACACAGGTTCAGCAGAAGGAAAGAGAACACCTCACCCCCTCTCCAGCACCGGGAGCGGGCACTGAAGAAAACCACAGAACAGACAGGAATATAACGAGGATACATGCTGCACACCAAAGACTAAATCGAGACAAAAAATAAAAGAATACAGTACCACCAGTTGCCGAGTCATTGCACGCCCCCCACCCGGCCCCAGCAGCAGACCCACATTGGTGGAAAGGCACCTAATGCGTACAGCAAGGTGTGTGAACATCAGTGCGTGGATATCGGTAAGAGTGTGCATGTATAATGAGTATCTGCGTGAATGACTGTGCGTGCATGCCTGTTCAAGTATGTGTGCATGAGAACGAGCAGTTCAGATGATTGGAAAAGGTCACACAGTGGACCTGGATCAGTGGAAAGCCGCTTAGTAAGCCAACTACCAGAAAGTTGCACTGACATGGAACATAGCGGAGGAAGGAGAGAAAGCGAAAATAGCCACCCCCTCTCCAGCACCTCATTCCAACAACTTCCTGGTGACAGAGGCAGGAGGAGCTTCAACTGGCAAAAAGATAAACCGCAGTTACATAGTATCTATCAAAACCGTCCCCACCTCCCTTCCAAGACAGATACAGGTTATAGACCAAATGCAGTACAAAAGGAAACCAAGGAACACCAGCGATCTGCACAGGTCCAGCAGATGGGTACTGAACATAAAAAGTCACCAGTAGTCCATGAAATTGTCACAGTGCAAGCTCCGGGCTGCACAGTCGAGCCAGGGCACCGCCCCTTCTGTGGTATCGGCATCTGATCTTCCATCACCACCCTGTCCAAGGACCAGGCCACACGGGGCATTAACGGGTGACCCACAGGTCCAGAACAGAATACACCGTCAACATACCAAACAGGCAGGCCCGTGTGGAGTTTGCATTCTCCCCGCGTCTGCGTGGGTCTCATCCCCACAACCCAAAGATGTGCAGGGAAGGTGGATTGGCTACACTAAATTGCCCCTTAATTGGAAAAAAAAGAATTGGGCACTTTAAATTTATAAAAAATACACATAAAATGGACCTTTAAAACCATCCACAGGCTGCTCGAGCAAGCCCTCCTGCATCCTCAGCAAGCCTGCCAAAATCCTCCCCTTGCCGCACCCCAGGTAAAAAGGACTACCGTCTTCCTTCTCTCCATCCAGAAAGCAGCAAGTAAGTCCAATGGAAAGAGGCAACAGGCAAGCAGAAAAGGCAGCAACAAACAAACTCTGAGCAACAGCCTCCAGGCATTTGCAGCTAAGCATGTGCAAGCAGCAAACATAACCTGCAGCTGAGAAATGCTCTCACAACTAACAAGGCCAATTCCTTATCAGCAGTAATCTTCAGCTGTGAAGCTAGAGGCTGCTCACAGTCAAAGGGAGTTAAAGTGACCGAAGAACCAAGAACAAGGCTCTGTCCTGGAAGTGTTTGGTAGGACAGACAGGCAGCAGCTCTAGTTGCCCCAAGGGTATCCACAATATTTAAAGATGGCTTGAAGGCCTCACAAATGAAAAGCTCCTCATTCCCTACCCCCCTGACGGCTCCCCCAGTTACTTCCCAGGAAGTTGTTGCATTCAACGTCAATCCCACTAATGAGATTGAAATTAGTGCAAATTCGGTCAATGATATGCTTGCCATATTTGGGCGAGATCTACAACTTGCGATCATGAGTGGGCCAGTTCCAGGGCAAATTGATTTGTGCCTGACGTGAATCTCTGTTTGGATCTTTCCCGCTCTCAACTGCGATTAGATCTGCACCAGGCCGAACAGGGTGGTTAAATCGCGTCCATAGTCTCTAGGATTTGATTGTGGTTAACAAATACCCCCCCCCCCCCCCCCCCCCCCCCCCCCCCAAAATTGGCGTGATTTTTCTATTTGGTATTTTGCTCTATGACTTTCGGTGATTACACAATGTCTGTATTGAGGTGCGTAAAGCATCACAACTATATAGGACCGGTTGGGTGGAATATTTGGTCTTTTCCCGTCCATTACATTTGTATTTTTGTAAATGTGGAAGTAAATGATTTGTCAAATCATTGGAATGATGTACTGTACTGCAATTTGATAGTTAACAACGAGTGCAATAATATTTTCACTAATTATAGAATAGTTTCAAAGCAGCTATATGCACATGATATTTTAAGCATTTGTTAACCACCTGAATTGATTTGGGAAGACCACAACAGAGAATCATGTGAAATTAATTTGCAGATCTATAATGATGTCAAGCTGATTTTATGCAGGGCTGATGCCCTTGCTAACAGGTCTGCCTGATGAGTGTATTTTTCTTTTGCAATTTTTATTGAATTTCATGTGCCCATTCACAAAAATTCTTATTGAAGAAAATATTAGTGTAAAACTAAGTATACATTTATGTTGTCAGATAGGAATTTCCCATGGTGAGTGGGCTAAAGTTGTTTTGTCCATAGAAGTGCAGCTACGGTTTTAGCTTTGTGCACTAATTTTAGTAGGATGTATCAATTGTGGCTTAGTTCGTAGCACTCACCTCTTGAGTCAAAAGGTTGTGAGTTCACGTCCCATTCCATAGACTGGAGCACAAACGTTTAGGCTGACACTTCAAAGGTGTACTGTTAGACATGGCATCTTTCACTTGAGGCCCTGTCTGCTCTCTAAAATGGACATAAATGATCCCATAGCACTAATTCAAAGAACAGGAGTTGTCCTGATGTCCTTAGCGTTATTTATCCATTCATCAATATCACAAAAACAGATTATTTGGGCATTATCACAATGATGTTTGTAGAAATGTTCTGTGTGCAAATTGGCTGCTGAGTTTTTTACATTACAACAATGACTGACTGGTTTCAGAAATAGTTCATTAGCTGTGAAGCACTTTTGAGATGTCCTGAGGTGATGAAAGTTGTGTTGCATAAATCAAAGCTGTTTCTTTCTAGGCAATGCCTTGCATTACGGGTAAATATACTTCATGTATATGTTTACTGAACAAACATCTACCGTCATTTAATAAGAACTCACAATAATTACAAATGCATGTGCATTCTGCTTTTCATCTTACCATTTTACCAACAAATTTAGAAAATGTACATATTGGAATGATATGTCCAACAATGGTTACTCTTTATTTACTGAGCAGAGTTAAAAATTTCCACATCTGAATTCCCAATTAACCACATGTAGTTAATGCCTAATGCAGGCGACACTCCAGTTTTCATAGGTTTCGTTCAAATTCACTTGCTAGAATAATTTAGTGACCATATTTCTCCACATATTCCATGTTCTAAGAAGTTCTATTTATGTTGTGTGGGGCAGGTGTTTAGGAGGAGCACTGTGTATAGAAATGTAAGTTCTGCTGTAGCAGTTCTTATTGAATGGTTATAAAGATGAAGGGCGCAGTTTGCTTAGTAAAAAAATACGAAGTGCACTTTGCTCTGTACATATTGCAAACCTAACTCCGAGGCTAGTGTCAATGCTTGGAAGTGCTTTTGCTCATATTCTGACTAAAACTTAGCATTGTTGCAAGATGAAGATGATATAACCTTCATATTGTCTCGTTTATGCACAGTGCTGTTTTCATCTGAGTTAAAATTAATTTTTTCAATGTATTTTGTTAATTAAGAAGGAATTTTTTTGTCTACGATTTTAGCATAGATATTATCGTCTTTAATTCTGTCATGTTGAGTTAAAAGCCAACACAATTTATAAATCGGTTTAACATGATACAATTACTTATTTTGATCATTTTATCTGATGTCCAAGGAACAGAGCCAATCCATATGGCGCACAAACGAATAATCTGAGAGTAAATAAGCAAAAAGCAGAACCAGGTCATGAGATACATAGTTAAACTCCTGTCCAAATAAAATGCACGAGCTCTTAAGAGTGTTTAAATGAACAGTATCAGTAAAGAATACGATGATTTTATGACATGATGCAACATATTTACAGCATGGTGTTTTGATGCATTTCATATGCCACCATCTGTTTTGAAAAGATTACCAACTTTTGCTAGATATAAGGATGTTTTTTGCTGTTGCCTTGTGCTCACTAGTCACCCCCTTGAAGCTATATTGGGATTGCAAAAGTGAATTTCATGGATGACCTCCAGCCATATTTGAGGCTCTCTAGGGCATTCTTTAACACCTCTTTACCATTGAGCAGTTCTCTCCCTCTCCCCTCTCTTTTTCTTTCCCTCTCTTCAATTACCATGCCCTGAAGGGACATTGGCAACCATGAACTGAGCAGCACAATCCAAAAAAATTTAGTTGAGTCTTTGTTTATACCATATCTATCTTTTGAACATTTTTGCACAAAAGAACTTTTTAAAAGTTAGTTCCGTTTTCAGCTTTTTCATTAGTATTATACTCTCGTCTCTGCCAGTAACTAAAATGTAAGATTAAATTTATTTAATGCTAAATGCCACAAGTTTTAATCAAAAGTTGGAAACAGGAGGCTAATTAGCATCTGTGAGCAGAAAAAGCAGGCGAGAAAAAAATTGTTCGCTCATTGACCAAAAATTATGATTTGTCTCCTTGATGTTACCATGCTGATTTCCTGTTTTTATCATAGAATGCTAGAGTGCAGAAGGAGGCCATTCAGCCGATTGAGTCTGCACCGGCCCTTGGAAAGCACACCCTACTTAGGCCGCACCTCCACCCTAGCCCCGTAACCTAGTGCCCCACCTAACCTTTTGGACACTTAAGGGACAATTCAGCATGGCCAAACCACCTAACCTGCATATCTTTGGACTGTAGGAGGAAAGTGGAACACCAGGAGGAAACCCACGCAAATTGGAGGAGAAAATGCAAACTCCACACAGTCACCCAAGGCTGGAATTTAACCTGGGTCCCTTTAGCTGTGAGGCAGCAGTGCTAACCACTGTGCCACCTTTAATATCAAGATGATGTTGTATCATGCACGGAAACTAGAATGGGCATTTGTTACATGGGAGTTTGTTATTCGAAATGCACATAGGATTTCCTCTGTTTCGTAAAACTTGTCTTTGGCTACAGGAATATTTTCTGAATGAGGTTTTGTGACATACTGGATAGTGTTCCTGCCTCTAAGCTGGGGTTCAAGTCTCACTCCAGGGCTGGATGGCAAGGAAGGTGTGTCCATAATGCATCCAAACTAGTTGTGTATCAGCTGGTAAATCATTCCAGCATACGCCAATGGCAGACAGTAAGAGCAGGAGAGATTCTTGGTCAGATGCGATGGAAAGAAATTGGTCACTGTCTGTGGGGAGTTTGCACTTTCTCCCCGTGTCTGCGTGGGATTCCTCCAGGTGCTCCGGGCTCCGGTTTCCACCCAAAGTGTGGAGTTTGCACTTTCTTCCCATGTTTGCATGGGTTTACTCCAGGTGCTCCGGTTTCCTCGCACGGTACAAAGATATGAGGCGTGAGTTGGCCTTGATAGATTGGGGAGAGTTACTTAAAGGGATTAAAGTGGATAGACAATGGCAAACTCCCAAGGAACGATGGGGGAACTCTTGTTCATTCAAGTCTGGCACAAAAGCAAAGGGGGTAAAAGGACCAATCCATGGCTTACAAAAGAAATTAGAAATAGTATCCGACACACAGAAGAAGCGTACAGATTGGCCAAGAAAAATAATAGGTCTGAGGATTGGCAGCAGTTTAGAATTCAGCAAAGAAGGACAAAGGGATTGATTAAGAAGGGGAAAGTACAGTACGAGTGGAAGCTTGCATAAAGACTGACACTTAGAGTTTTTATAGATATGTGAAGAGAAAGAGATTGGTAAAGAGAAATGTAGGCCCCCTACAGACGGAAACAGGAGAATGCATAATAAGGGACAAAAAAATGGTTGAGCAATTGAATACATACTTTGGTTCTGTCTTCACAAATGAGGACTCAAATCCGATCCCAGAAATGTTGGAGAATGAAAGGTTTAGTGAGAGGGAAGAACTGAGGGAGATCAAATTAGTAGAGAAATGATGCTGGGAAAATTGATGGGATTGAAGGTGGATAAATCCCCAGGGCCTGAGAATCTGCATCCCAGAGTGCTTAAGGAGGTGGCTCTGGAAATAGTGGATACATTGGTGGTCATCTTCCGGGATTCTACTGTCCCTGCAGATTGGAGGGTAGTTCACATCACTCTGATATTCAAAAAGGGAGGTAGAGAGAAAGCAGGGAATTATAGACCAGTAAGCCTTGCATCGGTAGTGGGGAAAATGCTTGAATCCATTATCAAGGACTTTATAGCGGAACATTTAGAAAGCAGTGGCAAGAGTAGAGTAGGAGGGAAAATATGGCGGGTAGTAACGGTGGGAGGGGAGCGGGCTTGTGCAATATGTTACGATGGAAGTATTGAAAGTACGTGGATGTTTGCACAGTTTTGCCTTTTTTGCTTTCTTTCTGATGGTGTCTGTAACTGTTTATAAAGCCAAAAACTACCTCAATAAAATTGTTTATTTAAAAAAAAAGAAAGCAGTGGCAGGATGGATTTATGAAGGGGAAATCATGCTTCACAAATCTGTTTGGAATTCTTTGAAGAGGTAACCAGTACAGTCGACAAGGGGGAGCCAGTCGATGTGGTATATTTGGACTTTCAGAAAGCGTTTGACAAAGTCCCGCATAAGAGATTAGTGTGCAAAATTAAAGCGCATGGGATTGGGGGAAATGTATTGAGGGAGATAGAAAATTGGTTGGCAGAGAAGAAACAAGGAGTAGCAATTATTGGGTCCTTTTCAAATTGTCAGGCAGTAACTAGTCAGTTGTCAGGCAGTAACTAGTGGGATACCACAGGGCTCGGTGCTGGGACCCCAGCTATTCACAATATATATTAAAGATTTGGATGAGGGAACAAAATGTAGCATCTCAAAGTTAGCAGGTGATACCAAATTAGGTGGGAGGGTGAATTTTGACGAGGATGCAGGGATCCTACAGCATGATCTGGACAGGTTGGGCGAGTGGGAAAATCAATGGCAGTTGTAGTATAATTTAGATAAGTGTGAGGTTATTCATTTTGGAAGCAAAAACAGGAAGACTGATTACTACCTGAATGGTTGGGTGTAAATTGGGAGAGGGGAGTGTGCAGCGGGACCTGGGTGTCCTTTTACACCATTTGCTGAAGGTAAGCATGCAGGTGCAGCCGGTGGTAAAGAAGGCTAATGGTATTTTGGCCTTCATTGCGAGATGTGTTGCTGTAATTGTACAGGGCCTTGGTGAGCCCACACTTGGAGTATTGTGTGCAGTTTTGGTCTTCTCTGAGGAAGGATGTTCTTGCTGTCGAGGGAGTGCAGCAAAGGTTTACCAGACTGATTCCAGGGATGGCAGGACTGTCTTATGAGGAGAGATTGACTAGGTTGGGATTGTTCTCGCTGGCGTTCAGAAGAATGAGGGGGTATCTCATAGAGACTTATAAAATTCTAACAGGACTAGACAGGGTAGATGCAGGGAAGATGTTACCAATGATGGGTGTGTTCAGAACCTGGGCTCACAGTTTGAGGATTCAGGGTAAACCATTTTGGACAGAGTGGTGAGCCTTCAGGGAGAGAACTCAAGGAGAAGATTATTTTCTGCTTCCCTGCAAAAGAAAATGTAACTCCCTTACTTATAAAATAATCAGATCTCTTCATTAAGTGAGATGTAGTGGTGAGTGGTGGAATTCATTACCACAGGAAGTAGTTGACGCTAAAACGTTGAATATACTCAAGAGACAGCTGGATACAGCACTTGGGAAGAATGGGATTCAAAGGCTATGGTGAAAAAGCAGGATTAGGCTATTGAGTTGGATGAGCAGCCATGATTGTGATGAATGGCGGAGCAGGATCGACGGGCCAAAAGGCCTCCTCCTGCTCCTATCTTCTATGTATCTATGTATGTGCAGGTTAGGTGAGTTGGCCATGCTAAATTGCCCCTTAATGCCCAGGGACGTGCAGGTTAGGTTATGGGATTACAGGGATAGGGTGGGTGGACACTCGGAAATGGGAAGAATTCTCATTCGAAGGGTCGGTGCAGACTCAATGGGCCGAATGGCCTCCATCAGCACTGTAGGGATTCTATGAGCAATCATCGCTATCTGTAACACCAGGCTACAACATGCAGAAGTGTATGTTGCCACAGCAACACAGGCTGCTTGGGAGCCAGTTGGCTTAGTTGACCAGATGGCCAATGTGAGTCAGATTAGTGCCTGCACTGGGTTCAATCCCCATTCCGGCTGGAGTGGATTTGGGATTCGCCTCCTTGCCCTACCCACGGTGGAAGTTCTGACATTGTGGGTTGGACCTGCCTTCGGGCAGAGAACTCGAGGAGATAATTATTTTCTGCTTCCCTGCAACTCCCTTACTTATAAAAATAATCAGATCTCTTCATTAAGTGAGATGTAGGAATGAAGGTTAAAAAAATGACCTTGTTGATAGGGTTGTTATGTGAACGAATCCTTTCTACTGGAGATTTTAATAATTATGATATATGTTTCTTCTGCAGTAACTACAGCTTGTGAAAAGCATGGGGGTGAAAACACAGCGTCCTAGATGTTTTTTTGACATAACTGTCAATAATCTGCTTGGTAAGGGAAATATATTACAGTAATAATGTTACTTGTGTGAACACACAGACTTTTGATGTACTGAAATTACCATGGGTCCAGGTTAAACTTTTTGATTCTATTTTGCAGTATTGTAATCAAGCACGTTACTGACGTTGTTCTTTAAGAATCTGTTAGATTTGAACTTTGTTGCTAGTTCAGGTTGTGTGGCTGAAAGGAATGCATACATTTACTAGAAATATAATGACATTTTTAGAATGTTATAAATATTGATTAAAAATTGTAATGTGCAAGGATGGAGAAACCATCCTCCTTAAAATACTTGGCTTTTAAGTGAATTCCGATATCTTTTCCCTAAAACAGGACAATAAAAATGTTCAGTGCTTCCATCTTGGCTTAGTCAAATGGTCTGTTTTGTGACAGCATCAAGCAATTTCAGGTTATGTGTAGCACAAGTCTGATGCAGAGGAAAGCTCCTTTTTCTTTGTTCTCAGCAAGTTACATTAACTCCAGCTCCAGAAGACTTCTTACTGCCTCATTGTTAATTTTCCACTACTGACACATGGCCGTTCTTGAATAAAGTTGTCACTTTATGACTTGGTGCAGTTTTGCGTGTTGCTGATAAAATTAGTAACTAAATGAATGTAAGATGACGCTGGAGAGAAACAATATAATTTTTGTTTTATCCTTTTCAGATCTTAAGACCTAATACTTGATTTCTTTTCACAGTGGGCAGAGTTGTCTTTGAATTGTTTTCAGATGTGTGTCCAAAGACTTGTGAGAACTTTCGCTGCCTCTGTACAGGTTAGTTATAGGATAGTATTGATAGTGCTTTGATGCAGAACCAAGAAAGACCTTTGGTTTTGTTAGATATCGTTTCTGTGTTTTCTCAAAATATTTTTTTGTGATTGGTTTTGAGTGTATTAAAATGTCCCTAAATACCATTGAATGACCTATTCTTGCTTTTGAAGAGCCACAGTTTAAAATTGTTATATTTTATTGGAGTTGCTGTCATTCTAATTCTTTTGAACATCTACAAACAAGGGGCTGATTTCTCCATTTGGGAGATGTGTTTCCGCCAGGACTGAATAGTGTACGATTCACGTTTCCGTTGAGTGCGCTATTCGTTCAGGGCAAGCAAATGGGCCTGCACTCTGCCGGAGTGAATTGAAAGCATTTCCCAGCAGGCACTGCTGGGCCGTAATTAGCGCTAAACAGCCTGATAGCTGGAACTGTTTTTAATCGCCCCATTCACCACACACTCATTGCAGCCACAAAGATAGCTCAGAGGAGACCTGGATTTAAATCCACATAATGCAGCAATGGCAGTCTGTGCCAACCCACCCGGATCCCAAGTTCCCCGAGTCCATTGACTTGGCACAAAGCCATTCCCCGCTACTACCCACCCCCCTCCCCCAGCATTCCCAACAATTATTTAGGCTTTTTCAGAGTTTTTTTGAGCATCCCACTCCCCCTCAGCAGCCATGGCGTCCAATCCCCACTTGTAAATATTTGCACCAATTTGAGCCCGCGAGGCTTCCACCTATAGCAACCACATCTGTAGCAATGTTGGTTGCTCAAAGAACTTTGGCTCAGAGTTAGTGAGCTGACGTCTGAGCTTTAGACATTGTGACACATCAGGAGGGGGAGAGTTACCTGAATGTAGCATTTCAGGAGGCAGTCACACTCCTTAAATAACTGCCTTAAATTCTGTCAACAATAATAATCTTTATTAGTGTCACAAGTAGACTTGCATTAACATTGCAATGAAGTTTCTGTGAAAATCCCCTAGTCGCCACACTCCGGCGCCTGTTTGGGTATACTAAGTGAGAACTCAGAATGTCCAATTCACCTAACAAGCCTGTCTTTCGGGACTTTGTGGAAGGAAACTGGAGCACCTCGGAGGAAACCCACGCAGACACTGGGAGAATGTGCAGATTCGCACAGACAGTGACCCATGCTGGCAACTGCACCCGGGTCTTTGAAGTTGTGAAGCAACAATGCTAACTAATGTGTAATCGTGCCGCCTTGGTCAGAGACAGGAGGATATTACTGCAAGTGAGGCAGGTAGAGGGATCCAAGGGATAGCACTGCAGGAGCCTCAGCCTTGTCCCTGTCCAACAGGTACAAGATTCTTGCTCCTTGTGTGGATGAGAGAGGAGACTGTTAATTTAGATGTATTGTCAAGTGTATCAAGGTACAGTGAAAAGTACCTCTGCGTATAGTCCAGTCAGATCGTGCCATACATGGAAAAACATAGAACATACAATGGACACACAATGTGAATACATAGTCATAGACATCGGGTGAAGCATACGGAGTGTAGTACCACACAGTAGAGAAGATGCGTGGAGAGATCAGTTCAGTCCATAAGAAGGTCATTGTAGGGAGGATGAGCGCACTGACCATGGCACCCTGGAGGGAGAAAAGACAAATGTAATTGTAGGTGAGGATAGTATAATCAGGGGAGTAGACAGTGTTCTCTAGCCAGGTTCAAGAGTCTCAAAGGCTGTTTTGCCTGCCTGATGCCAGGGTTTGGGGCATCTGCTCTGGGCTGGAGAGGAACTGGGAGGGGGAGGATCCAGTGGACATGGTTCATGTAGGTACCAATGACCTAGATAGAACAAGGAGGGAGGTTCTGGGTAGGCAGTTTGAGGAGTTGGGCACTAATCAAAACATCCCACGGTTATAATACCTGAGCACGTGCAAAGGATATGTAAAATTAGAGAGATGAATACATGGCTCAAAGACTGTGTGGGAGAAGTGGTATCTGTTCGTAGGCCTCAGTACTGGGGAAAGTGGGAGCTATGCAATTGGGACGACCTACATCTGAACTAGGCTGGGCCAGTGTTCTTGCGGACTCTATAACTAGGGAAGTAGTAAACTAAAGCAGTGTTTTTCAAACTTTTTTTCCGGGGACCCATTTTTAACCAACCGGCCGAACTTGGCGACCCACGCCAGTTGACCTTCGCGACCCACCATTTTCTCTTGCCTTTAATGCGAGTGGTGAGCCTGCTTGGTCCTCACAATGTGTTGCCTTTTCTGTGGCTCTGCTGTAACTACGGCAATCAGTGGGTTTGCCTTTCTTTCTTTGATATCTATATTCGAATGCTCAGAGTCACCAAGTATCAAATGATACCACCACAAGGTTCAACCAACTATCGATCAAAGAGCCAAACACCAGTTTGTTAGTTAAAGGTCAAGGGTACTTTATTTACACACACAATGGATCATGCAGCATACACTACTAGTTAACTACAGCTATCGACTAAGACAACCTGTACTTAACTTCAGGCACCCGGCTTAGGTCAGAGGAACAGTGGCCGCTGTTCAATTCTGAATCTATCGCATCCGGAGAAGTAACTGCTGCTCAGCTGGGCTCATCTGTCTGGTAGCGGGCGTTGAACTTGGACTTGCTTCTGGTGGTGCTGCCTTTGGAGATGGTCATAGCCAGGGCGCCAGGTCCAAGAGAGGACGAACACATGGCTGACTCTCTTCTTATGCTTGGGGGTTTTCGTGCTCTTTTGGGCGGTCCTTCAGTTTGGACCCCACTAATTGGGTGATCCCTGATCACTCTGTTTGATTCCTAACCAATAAATGGGCAGGTGCCTGGATGGCTGGGCGTATCCCAAGCTGTCACTGACCCCATTGTGGCGCCGAAATGTTTGGGAATGTACCGGTCGCTCGAGTACCAGTACTTTGTTTTGTTGAAAATGGGCCATCAAATGCTAATCGGCCAATCAAAATACTAATTGGCCGGAGGTTCGATAGCGTCTGGACTCCTTGCTTGCAAATATACATTTCAGGCTCTGAGCCTCTACCGGAGTCTTGGCTTGTCCATTTTAGGCTTTGCGAGTTTCTCTGTTCCTGGTTGTAAATGGCCATCCCAGATGGCTACAAATCTCACTCCAATCAGGTTCACGGGAGGGGAGCGTGGGTTTCGTACCTCAGTTTGTTATCTCTGGGTAGCTCCACTGATTTTTTTTTAATATATTTATTCAAATTTTCAACCAAACACTCCAAACAGAAAAAGGAATAAAGCACAAAACAAGCAAAAATTATACATGGGATTTCCAACAAAATAAAATAACCCCCATTTAACAAATAAATACGCCAGTAAGGAAAACGCCCCATTCTAATCTAAACAAAAAATAACCACTCCCCTCCCCCTGGGCTGCTGCTACTGTTGACCTTCACCTAACGCTCCGCGAGAAAGTCTAGGAACGGTTGCCACTGCCTGGAGAACCCCTGCACAGACCCTGGTAAGGCAAACTTTATCCTTTCCAGCTTGATGAACCCGGCCATGTCGTTAATCCAAGCTTCCACGCTTGGGGGGCTTCGCATCCCTCCACATTAGTAGGATCCTCCGCCGGGCTACCAGGGACGCAAAGGCCAGAACACCGGCCACTTTCGGCTCCTGCGCTCTCGCCTCGTCCGATACCCCGAATAACGCTATCCCCCAGCTCGGCTTGACCCGGGTGTTCACCACTTTGGACATAGTCCTCATAAAGCCCCTCCAGAATCACTCCAGCGCCGGGCACGTCCAGAACATATGGGCGTGATTTGCTGGGCTCCCCGAGCACCTCACACACCTGTCCTCTACCCCAAAAAACCTACTCATCCTCGCCCCCGTCATATGCGCCCTATGAACAACTTTGAACTGTATTAGGCTGAGCCTGGCACAAGAGGAGGAGGAGGAATTAACCCTACTCATGGCATCAGCCCACAGATCCTCATCCAGCTCCTCCCCGAGCTCCTCCTCCCACTTGCCCTTTAACTCCTCCACCAAGGCCTCCTCCACTTCCTGCAGTTCCTGATAGATCACCGAGACCTTGCCTTCTCCAACCCATACGCCCAAAATCACCCTGCCCTGAATCCTTTGTACTGGGAGCAGCGGCAATTGCCTCACCTGCCGTCTCACAAACGCCCTCGCTTGCATGTACCTAAAATCATTCCCAGGAGGTAACCCAAATTTCTCCTCTAGCGCCTCATGGCTCGCAAAAGTCCCATCAATGAATAGGTCCCCCGTTCTTTTAATCCTTGCCCGATGCCAGCTCAGAAACCCCCCATACATCCTACCCGGAATGGACCTGTGGTTCTCTCGTATCGGGGACCAGACCAAGGCCCCCACCTCGCCCCTATATCGCCTCCACTGCCCCCAGATCTTCAGAGGTGCCACCACCACCGGACTCGTGGTGTACCTTGTCGGCGGGAGAGGCAACGGTGCCGTCACCCACACCCCCAGACCCGTACCCACACAAGATGCCACCTCTAGCCTCTTCTACGCCGCCCCCTCTCCTTCCATTACCCACTTGCGGATCATTGCCACATTAGCTCCCCAATAATAACCACATAGATTCGGCACTCCAACAACACCCTCTTCACCCTCGGGGTCTTATTCGCCCATACGAATCCCATAATGCTCCTGCTTACCCGTTTTTTAAAAAGTCTTTGGGATTAGGATTGGCAGGCACCGGAACACAAACAGGAACTTCGGGAGGACCATCATCTTGACCGACTGCACCCTACCCGCCAGGGAGAGCGGCAGCATATCCCATCTCTTGAAATCCTCCTCCATCTTTCCACCAACCATGCCAAATTGAGCTTATGCAGGGCCCCCCAGTTCCTTGCTACCTGGATCCCCAGGTATCGAAAGCTCCTCTCCGCCCTCTTCAGCGGTAGCTCGTCTATCCCCCTTCCCTGGTCCCCCGCATGCACCACAAAGAGCTCACTCTTCCCCACGTTGAGCTTATAACCGGAAAAGTCCCCTCCCCCCCCGGGGGCCGGGGGGGGGGGGGGGGGGGGGGGGGGGGGGCCGGGGGGGGCGGGGGGGGGGGGGGGGCGGGGGGGGGGGGGGCGGGCCTCTGCATAGATCCTGTCCACCCTTAATATCTCCCTCTCCCTCCTCTCCTCCCTATGCGCCCTAATGGAAATTAGCTCTCCCCTAACTACCGTCTTCAAAGCCTCCCAGACTACCCCCACCTGCACCTCCCCCCACCTGCACCTCCCCCCACCTGCACCTCCCCCCACCTGCACCTCCCCCCACCTGCACCTCCCCCCACCTGCACCTCCCCCCACCTGCACCTCCCCCCACCTGCACCTCCACCTCCCCATTATCATTAGCCTCCATGTATCTTTGAATACACCCCCGGATCCGCCTGCACGCAACCTCATCTGCCAACAGTCCCACATCGAGGCGCCATAACGGGCGCTGGTCCCTCTCCTCCTCCAGCTCCACCCAATGCGGGGCGTGGTCCAAGATAGCTATAGCCGAATATTCCGTTCCCTCCACTTTCAGGATTAGTGCCCTACTCATTATAAAGAAATCTATCCGGGAATAGGCTTTATGGATGTGGGAGAAAACAGAAAATTATTTGGCCACCGGCCTGGTAAACCTCCACGGATCCACTCCCCCCATCTGGTCCATAAACCCCCTGAGCACCTTGGCCGCAGCCAGCCTCTTACCCGTCATGGACCTGGAACGGTCCAGTGCTGGGTCCAGCACCGTGTTGAAGTCCCCCCCCCATTATCAAGCACCCTGCCTCCAGATCCGGGATCCGACTCAACATACGTTTCATAAATCCGGCATCATCCCAATTCGGGGCATAAACGTTAACCAGTATCACCCGCGTCCCCTGCAACCTACCACTCACCATCACATATCGACCTCCATTATCCACCACAATATTCATCGCCTCAAACGACACCCGCTTCCCCACTAGTATCGCAACCACTCTATTCTTCGCAGCCAGCCCAGAGTGAAAGACCTGCCCTACCCATCCCTTTCTCAGCCTGACCTGATCTGCCACCTTCAAGTGTGTCTCCTGAAGCATGACCACGTCTGCCTTCAGTCCCTTTAAATGCGCGAACACCCAGGCCGTCTTGACTGGCCCATTCAGGCCCCTCACGTTCCATGTTAGGCAGCCACGTGTCCGCGCCTCCCGCACCCTCCAGTCCCCCAGGCGGCAGACCCCCGCCCCGGCTCCCTCTTCTACCTCCAGCTCCCCTTTGGCCAATACAGCAGCAACCCAGTTCACCCCCCCCCCCCCCCCCCCCCCCAGCCAGACCACCGTCCAGCCATTCTGCTCCCCCATTACACTCCTGTAAGTCAACTGACTTTTGCTGACCCCAGCCACTCCCGCCATTCCAACGACCCCCCAGTGTGGGAATCCCCCCGCCTCCCCCTGCCGGTCACTATGCGCTCTCCTCCAGCACCGCCCCTCCCTTCCTTAGTGCGGGAAAAAGCCCGCGCTTTCCATCCGAGCCAGCCCCGCCCCCAATGGCGCAGCTGCTTTTTCTGCGACCCCGACCCCGGGCCTTCATCAGCGGGGACCTGCCCCTACAATACCAGCGCCCACACACTAGCACAGCCCCCATATCATATCCACTCACCCCTTCCCACGTTCCCTCTTACCAACCCGAAACCAGAAGAAGAACACCCCCACAATACAGTAAACAACCCCCCACACACACACACACACACACACACACACACACACACAACAAACCCTCAGTTCGAGTCCAACTTTTCAGTCTGAATAAAGGTTCATCTGGCGTCTCAAAATAGTGGTGACGGTCCTGAAACGTAACCCACAATCGCGCTGGCTGCAGCAGTCCAAACTTCACCCCCTTCCGATGGAGAACCGCCTTGGCCCGATTAAAACCAGCCCTCTTCTTGGCCACCTCCACACTCCAGTCCTGGTAGATATGGATCTCCGTATTCTCCCACCTGCTGCTCAATTCTTTCTTCGCCCATCTCAGGACACACTCCGTGTCCATAAAGCGGTGGAACCTCACCATTGGCTTTGGGTCTCCTTGCCAGGACTCGATGAGCTCCATCCAGCTCCAGGGGCCTCGGGTAAGCTCCCGTGCCCATCAGCGTGTTGAGCATTGTAACTACATATGTCCCAGCGTCAGAAGTGGAGGCACTCCTTCAGGGAGACTCAGAATCCGAAGATTCTTCCTCCTCGACCAGTTTTCCAGGTTCTCAAACTTCTCCTGCCACTTCTTGTGTTGCACCTCCACTTTCACTGCCAGGCCCAAAATCTCATCCTCGTTCTCTGAGGCCTTCTGCCGCACCTCTCGAATCGCCGCCCCTTGGGTCTTCTGGGTCTCCACCAGCTTTTCTATCGACGCCTTCATTGGCGCCTGCATTTCTGCTCTCAGCTCCGCAAAGCAGTTTTTGAGGAACTCCTGCTGCTCCCGTGACCGATGCGCCCACGCTGCTTGATCTCCACCAGCCGCCATCTTGCTTTTCCTCCCCTGTTCTCTTCGCTGCTCCAAAACCGCTTTTTTGATCGCTCCACTCCTGGTCCACTCCAGACAGTGCTGGGGGAACCTTACTATCACCTGCCCGCACTGGGAGCCGTCGTACAAGTGCCGCTGAGGCTCCTCAAAAGGGCCCAAAAGCCCGTTCTTGGAGGGAGCTGCCGAACGTGCGACCTAGCTAAGCATGGCCGCAACCAGAAGTCGGGTAGCTCTCCTGTTGACTGATCATTTAGAGTAACTCTTCAAGTGGATAAGTTCACTGTCATTGAGATTGATTGGTCACTTTACTGTAGTTTAAAAGGTCATCCTTCAGTACACAGAGGGCGACGATGTGATGATTTTTCATGGCTTTCATTATATCTCTCGCTAAACGTTCAATTCTGTCCATGATTGAACCATGAGAAATATATACGCTCTCCAGATCATTACAATAATGTTTGGAGATGCAAAACAGATAGAGCTCATAGCCTTGTTCATTATCGGTGATCACCACACAATCAACCGCTGCCATGCCCCGATCGCACTTTGACCCCGGGTTTAGGTCCCAACACCCCCGGGACGCATGTGCACTGATGAGCAGACATGCATGCGCAGTGAGCCCGCATTTTTTTTTTACTTGGTCGTGGCCGCCATTTTTTAAGCCACTCGCAGCCAGCGTTGTTAAAAGCCAGCTGCTGCGGCTGTTGCGCGTGAATTCCCACGATCAGGAACACTGCGATGGCTGGCACCGCGACCCCCCCGCGGGTCATGACCCCCACTTTGAAGATGCCTGAACTAAAGAGTGGGGGTGACAGTTCAGTTGCTTGAAAAATTAGGAAGTCAAAGTTAATGGTAGCAGTGCAAGTTAGTCATCAGTCGTAAGTGTCAACAGAAAACAACAGGTAGGGATAGATCATATGAACGTTACATTGCACCAAGGACTCGTATAAGAGCCCCAACTAGGAGGGATGAGAGGGTTCCAAGAGCAGAAGTTGAAAAAAATCAGGGGTATATGAGAGAGGGCTGGCACAAGATAGTGAAAGGCAACTTGGCTGTCATAGTGTGACAGGCCGGGGAAGGAAATGTAAACAAAAATATGCAACACCGAGCAAATCCAGTGTTGTAAACAACTGTAAAAAATCAAAGCTAAATGTTTTTATCAGAATGCACGAAGCATTTGCAACAAGATAGATGAGTTGATAGCACAGATTTCAACATATGAGTATGATGTATTAGCTATTACAAAAATGTGGTTACAGGGTGACCAGGACTGGGAAGTTTTTAGGATCTAGCAGCAAAAACCAAAAAGCTCATAAGGGAAAAAAATGAGTTTTGAGAGAGAACTTGCATGCAGTATAAAAACAAGCAGAAAGAGTTTCTTTGGATATATAAATAGGAAGCTGGCAGATAGCTATGGTAAATGAGGGACGTCAACTGACCAAGGCTGGTGAAATAATAACAGCAAATAAAGAAATGGCAGATATGCAAAATAAATATTTAGCATCAGTCTTCACTGTGGAAGACATTGCAGATATCCCTAAGATATCAGAAGAGTCGATTTCAAATAACATGGTTGAATTTACAAAAATCCCAATCACAACGGATAGCGTATAAGAGAAACCCAAGGGCTAAAAACAGACATGTCGCCAGGACCGGATGAACTACTGAACGTCTCACTAGGGTTTTAATTGAAGTGGCTGCAGAGATAGTGAATCCATTGATTGAAATTTTTTGTCACTCGCTAAATCCGTCTGGGTACCAGCAGATTGGAAAACAAACAATGTGACTCTTGTTCAAAAAGGAAGAAAGGCAGAAGGCAGGGAATTATAGGCCAGTCAGTTTAACATCTATTATTGGCAAAATGCTGGAGTCGATAATCAAAGAGGAAATAGCTAATCATTTAGGAAAGCTGAATATAATCAAATGTAGTCAACATGGTGTTTTGAAAGGTAAATCATGTTTGACAAGTTTGCTCAACTTTGAGGGAATAACAGGGAGAGTAGATAGAGGGGAACCTGTGGATTAGTGTATTTAGATATCCAAAAGACATTTGACAAGGTACCCTAAAAGAAGCTGATACATAAAGTAAAAGCCTGTGGATTTGGAGGAAGTATGTTAGTATAGATTAAAAACTGGCTGTCAGATAGAAAATGAGAGAGTTGGAATAAATGTGTCCTTTTCAGATTGGAGGGTTGTAACTAGTGGAGCACCGCATTTGTTCACAATTTACAGTATTGACCCGGAGGAAGGGACGTAATATGTTTACAAATTTGCCGATGATATGAAAATAGGTGAAAGGGCATGTTGTGATGAGGATATTGTGATTCTGCAACGGGATATAGATAGATTGGGTGACTGGTTGCAAGCCTGGCAAATGGAGTTTAATGCACGGAAGTGTGAGGTCATGCACTTCGGTAGGAGGAATCAAAAAGCAGATTATTATTTAAGTGCAGTTGAATGAAGTTCAGAGGGATCTAGGTGTTCTAGTGCATGAATCACAAAAAGCTAGTAGGCAGTTCCAACAGGTAGTTAATAAAGCAAACTACATTTTGGCCTTTACTGCAAAGAGGTTGAAGTTTAAAAATAGGGATGGTTTGTTGCAATTGTACAGGGTATTGGTGAGGCCTCACCTGGAATACTACGCAGTTTTGGTCCCCTTACCTGAAAAGACATTGGAGGCAGTCCAAAGGAGACCCACAAGGTTACTTCCTGGGATGAGAGGGTTGCCCAATCATAGATATCATAGAATTTACAGTGCTGAAGGAGGCCATTCGGCCCATTGAGTCTGCACCGGCTCTTGGAAAAGAGCACCCTACCTAAACCCACACCTCCACCCTATTCCTGCAACCCCATCTAACCCAAGGGCAATTTAGCATGCCAAATCCACCTAACCTGCACATCTTTGAACTGTGGGAAACAGGAGCACCCGGAGGAAACCCACGCAGACACGGGGAGAACGTGCAGACTCCGTACAGACAGTGACCCAAGTGGGAATCGAACCTGGGACCCTGGAGCTGTGAAACCATAGTGCTAACCACTATGCTACCGTGCTGCCAGGAGAGACTAAATAGGCTGGGTCTGTATTCCTTGGAGTTTGGAAGAGTGAAGGGTCACCTTATCCAACATATAAGATCCTGAGGGGGCTTGACAGGGTAGATGGTGAGACGTTTTCACCCTTGGGAGAGTCTTGAACAAGGGGACAGAGCTACGAGATAAAGAGCCGGTCATTTATGACTGAAATTTCTTCTCGCGGAGGTTGGTGGAGGCTGGATCATTAGAAGTATTTAAAGTAGAGGTGGATAAATGTTTGATAAGATTGAGGAATAAATAGAGGGCTATGGGGAAAATGGCGGGGCAGGCTTGAAGGGCCTGATGGCCTACTCCTACTTCTATTTCATGTGTTCGAAGAGTGATGGTGCATTGCAGAAGAATGGAGCATCAAGTGTCCAAGCTGTTCATGATATTAAGTCCATGCAAATAACATTTTGCATGGGCCCGCTGGTACGGGTGCAAACTTCGATAACACTGCCAGCAAGGAACCAGAGCATGGCAACTGAATCAGTGTTGGGCACAAAACATGTTTTTTCCATTTTGCATGATTCTTGCCAGATCGGGATTCTTGTTGTCGGCATTGCAAAGTCGAGAATTCAGCCCGAAGTATTCTTCTACAGAATGTATTGTCTGTACCCATTTCCTGTCTCAAAGCTTGCATCCAGTTGTCACATTTATGTCATTCTTCAGTCAAATTTTGTCCATTATAAATTACTATGAGATCATAAGAAATAGGAGCAAAATTAGGCCATTCAGCCCATCAAGACTGCTCCGCCATTCGATAATGGCTGATATGTTTCTCCTGCCCTCTTCCCCGTAACTCCTGATCCCCTTATTAATCAAGAACTTATCTGTCTCTGTCTTAAAGACACTCAGTGATTTGGCTTCCACAGCTTTCCACAGCACAGAGTTCCACAGATGCACCACCTTCTGGCTGAAGAAATTGCTCCTCTTCTCTGTTTTTAAAGGATCGTCCCTTTTGCCTGTTTCCTCCTCCTTGGGATAAATTTCTATTGTGCCTCTCGCAAAAAACTCCTGCCATTGCTGTTGCATCCTCTTTCCTGCTAGGCTCCCCTTCCAGCCAACTCTGGCAAGCTCTTCCCTCATGTCTCTGCAGTTACCTTTACTCAATTGTAATACCATTACATCTGATTCCAGCATCTCCCTCTCAAACTGCAGGGTAAATTCTATCTTATTATGGTCAGTGCTCCCTAAGGATTCCTTAACCTTTAAGTTCCCTAATCAGGTCTGCGTCATTACACATCAACAAATCCAGAATTGTCTGTTCCTTAGTGGGCTCCATCACAAGCTTCTCCAAAAAAACATCTGAGACATTCCATTAATTCCTTTTCTTGGAATCCACTACCAACCTTATTTTCCCAGTGCATCTGCATATTGAAGTCCCCCAGGATTCTTGTAATGTTGCCTTTTTTGTATGTATTTTTTATGTCTTGATTTATTTTCTGCTCCATTTCCTGACTTCTGGTAGATGGCCTGTACAAAACTCCCATCAGGGTCTTTTGTCCTTTGTGATTCCTGAACTCTACCTACACAGATTATATGCCTTCTGCACATATATCGCTTCTTGCTATTGATATTAGTTTAATTTCTTACTAATAAGGCAACCCTCCCCCCTCTGCCTGTCCTTTTTGATAGGACATATCTCCTTGGATATTTAGGTCCCATCCCTGATCCCCTTGCAGCCACGTCTCTGTGTTGCCCACAACATCATACCCGCCAATTTCAGTGTGCGCTCCATGCTCATTTATCTTATTTTGTATGCCGTGCGCATTTAGTTACAACACCTTTGGTCCTGTGTTTCCACCCCCTGTCTTGCAGTTGTCCCTTTTGCTGTGCCTGAAATTGGATTCCTGCTGCTTTCCATACTCTCTGATCTATTACTTGTTCTGGAAACTTTACTAACCTCTCCTGAGCACCCCCCAGTTTATCATTAACCTGCACTCCTACCTTCTCCTTTAACTTTGATTTTCTACTTCTCCGTACAACTGAAACCCCACCCCATTTAGTTTAAATCCCTATCTACAACCCTAGTTATGCAATTTGCCAGGACTCTGGTCCCAGCATGATTCAGGTGAAGACCGTCCCATCAAAACAGCTCCTTCCTTCCCCAGTACTGGTGCCAATGTCCCATGAATTCAAACCCATTTCTCCCACACCAATCTTAGAGCCATGCATTTTTCACAGGAAGTTAATTGCAGTGTTAATGTAAACCTACTTGTGACAATAAATATTATTATTATCTCTTTAATCTTATTGACCCCGTGCCAATTAGCTCATGGCTCAGGTAGTAATCTGGAGATTATTACCTTTTTTGGTTCTGGTTTTTAATTTAGCCCCTAGCTGCTCATATTCCTTTGGCAGAACCTCTATCCTTGTTCTACCTGTGTCATTGGTACCTACGTGGACTGCGACAACTGGATCTTTACCCTCCCACTCCAAATTCTTTTGCTGCAGCCCAGATGACATATCCCAAAGCTGAACAACAGGTAGGCAACACAACCTCTGGACCCTCAATCTTGGCCACAGAGAACAGTGTCTGTGACCCTAACTATACTATCCCCATTACGACTACATTTCTTTTCTCTTTCCCCACTTGCATGGCTCCCTGTACCATAGTGCTGTGGTCAGTTTGCTCATCCCCATAATCCCTGCTCTCATCCACATGCAGAGCAAGAATCTCAAATCTGTTGGGCAAGAGCAAGAACTGAGGCTCTTGCAACCCAACCTCCTGGATTCCTCTACCTACCTCACTCATAGTCACACCCTCCTGAGCCTGCGCACTGGCCGAATTCAAGATAATCTAAGGGGTGTGACTGTCTCCTGAAACACATTGTCCAGGTAACAATTCCCCTCCCCCTCCCCAATGTGTCACAGTATACCACATCGCCTGGCCCTACATCCCTATTTTATTTAATTCGTTTTTCATTTGTTTTGTTAATTTCCAGGTGTTTTTTAATATTTCTAATCTGTAAAATATTTGTCTTTTTTTTTACCTTTAATCTGAAAGCAATTTAGAATAGGTTATGCAAATTTGCAGTTACTTAACCAGCCAATGAATTAACGTTTTCTGATGTCACTCCTGGATTGGTTTTCTAACTCAGCCCACTGCCCAGAGGTATCCCTTTCAGCTCCAGTTCTTTTTAAGGCTCTGCTCCCTAAACTTCCATTCTTACCTTATCTCCTAGCACTCTGAGCAGAATGGCACTCTGTGCAAGGCACTAATGAACACGCTGTTTTTATATCCTCGACATGAGTTTCCCCTGCTTAAAGAAGCCAGCCTGAAATGGTTTAATAAGTGCCCTAATTTACTCTCCTGTCTAACCCACTATGCCAGTCATTTTCAAACTCAGGTTTGCGCCTCGCAGGTGGGTCACTGGCAGGTGTCGGGAGGGTCGCAGAGCAATCAGTCTTGGCGTTCCCAATCGGGGGAAGAAGTACCCAATGGTCGCGACCAGCTTTTAAAATTGCCGGCGCAACCGGCTTTCTGAATGACGGCCGCCCTGCGCACACCTGCCCTCCCAGCTGAATGTAGCAGTACGCAGGCCCGGAGCCCAATGGGGCAGACCGCCGCCTCCGGATAGAACATAGAAAAATACAGCACAGAACAGGCCCTTTGGCCCACGATGTTCTGCCGGATGTCAGCACTTGTCCCAGGAGCAGATTTTATAAAAACATTGGTGGAGTCTTCCTACCAGAAGTGGCAGCAGAGAGCAGGTACACTGATGTCACGCGCTCTGGGCGCGAAATTACTGAGGAGAGATTCCTCCATTTTGTAGCTGCCTGCAACAGGACTGGTTGAAGAACTGAAGATGGGTCATTTTGGAATAAGGAAGAGAGAACCAGAGACACAAACAAGCCAAGATCTCACAACTGGATCTGCTCAAGAGAGCTTCTCAGGTGAGTCCACGGCAGGACAAAAGAGTGCCGGTGTAAGCTCCAAGACCTCTGAACAACCCATGCAGAAATGGGTGTTGAATGACAAAGCAAGTGAGATCATGAGGCTCAAGCAAGCTCACCTGTCGCACTAAAGTCAGCTAAAATAGTGGGTTGTAAAGTTAGGGTGCTTGGGTCGCAAAGGGTGGCCGCTGTGGGCCCCAAAGGATGAAATGGGTAAAAATGGGTCTCCGGAACAAAAAGTTTGAAAAAATACTGCACTATGGAGCCTTTTTTAAATTTGAAGGATTTTCAAATTTCTTTTTTTTTAATAATTTTTATTTACAGTTATACAAAATATAAACATCACAACAATATTATCAAAACATCAAAACAACCGTGGTAAAAACCCAAGAACTACACCCACCCAACTTCAAAAGCAACTACAAATAAAAGAAAAAACAAAAGAACACCCAAGCAACAAAAGGGAAAGAGATAACACCCCCCCCCCGGGATGCTGCTGCTGCCGGCCTATTTCCCTACCGTTCCGCCAGGAAGTCCAGGAAAGGCTGCCACTGCCTAAAGAACCCTTGTACTGATCCCCTCAGGGCAAATTTCACCTTTTCCAATTTAATGAACCCCGCCATATCATTGATCCAGGCCTCCATACTTGGGGGCCTCGCATCCTTCCATTGGAGCAAGATCCTCCGCCGGGCTACTAGGGACGCAAAGGCCAGAAGACCGGCCTCTTTCGCCTCCTGCACTCCCAGTTCCACTACAACCCCAAAAATTGCGAGTCCCCAGCCTGGCTTGACCCTGGATCCCACCACCCTCGACACCGTCCTTGCTACCCCCTCCCAAAACTGCCCCAGCGCTTGGCACGCCCAGAAAATATGGGCGTGGTTCGCTGGGCCCCCCGAGCACTTAGCACACCTGTCTTCGCCCCCGAAAAACCTACTCATCCTCGTTCCAGTCATGTGGGCCCTATGCAGCACCTTGAACTGTATGAGGCTAAGCCTCGCACAGGAAGAGGAGGAATTCACTCTCTCCAGGGCATCCGCCCACGTCCCCTCCTCAATCTCCTCACCCAGCTCCTCTTCCCATTTACCCTTCAGTTCCTCCACCGAGGCCTCGTCTACCTCCTGCATCACACGGTATATGTCTGAAATCCTCCCTCCTCCAACCCACACCCCCGAAAGCACCCTGTCCCGCACCCCACGTGGGGGCAGCAAGGGGAACCCCTCCACCTGCCGCCGGGCAAACGCCCTTACCTGCATGTACCTAAACATGTTCCCCGGGGGAGCCCAAACTTCCCCTCTAACTCCCCCAAGCTCGCGAACCTCCCCTTTATAAACAGGACCCTCAACCTCCTAACCCCTACCCTGTGCCAGCCCAGAAATCCGCCATCAATGCTCCCTGGGACAAACCAATGGTTCCCCCGTATCGGGGCCTCCATCCAGCCCCCCACGTCTCCCCTATGTCGTCTCCATTGCCCCCAAATTTTGAGGGTAGCCGCCACCACCGAGCTCGTGGTATACCTCGTTGGAGGGAGCAGCAACGGCACCGTTACCAGCGCCTCCAGGCTCATGCCCACACATGACGCCACCTCCATCCTCTTCCATGCTGCCCCTTCCTCTTCCATTACCCACTTACGCACCATCGCTGCATTGGCAGCCCAATAGTACCCACAGAGGTTGGGCAACGCCAGCCCCCCCCCTATCCCTGCCCCGTTCCAGGAACACACTTCTCACCCTCGGAGTCCCATGCGCCCACACAAATCCCGTAATACTCCTGTTGACCCTCCTAAAAAAGGCCTTCGGGATAAGGATGGGGAGGTACTGGAACAGGAACAAAAACCTCGGGAGCACCGTCATCTTAACGGACTGTACCCTCCCCGCCAGTGACAGCGGTAACTTATCCCACCTCTTGAACTCCTCCTCCATCTGCTCCACCAACCTTGTGAGGTTGAGCTTGTGCAGGGCCCCCCAACTCCCAGACACCTAGGTACCTGAAGCTCTTCCCTGCCTGCTTCAGTGGGAGCCTACCAATCCCCTCCTCCTGATCCCCCGGATGCACCACGAACAACTCACTCTTGCCCAGGTTCAACTTATACCCAGAGAAACCCCCGAATTCACTGAGAATCCTCATCACCTCCGGCATCACCCCCACCGGGTCCGCCACATACAGTAACAGGTCGTCCGCAGAAAAACGACACGCGATGCTCCTCCCCACCCCGCACCAGACCCCTCCAGTTCCCTGACTCCCTCAACGCCATGGTCAGGGGCTCAATCGCCAACGCGAAGAGCAAGGGGGACAGGGGACACCCCTGTCTCGTCCCCCGGTACAGCCGAAAGTACTCCAACCTCCTCCTATTTGTGGCTACACTCGCCATCGGGGCCTCGTAGAGCAGCCTCACCCAATGGATAAACCCCTCCCCAAACCCAAACCTCTCCAACACCTCCCACAGATACTCCCACTCAACCCTATCAAAGGGCTTCTCCGCATCTAATGCCACCACTATCTCCGCCTCCCCTTCCACAGCCAGCATCATAATAACGTTGAGGAGTCTTCGTACGTTCATATTCAACTGCCTTCCCTTCACAAACCCCGTCTGGTCCTCATGAATAACCCCCCGGCACGCAATCCTCTATTCCTGTGGCTAGGATCTTTGCCAGCAGCTTGGCGTCGACATTTAGCAGCGAAATCGGCCTATATGACCCGCAATGCAGAGGGTCCTTGTCCCGCTTCAGGATCAAGGAAATCAGCGCCCGTGACATAGTTGGGGGCAAAGCCCCCCCCCCCCCCCCCCTGGCTCCTTAAAGGTCCGGACCAACAGGGGGCCCAACAGGTCCACATACCTTTTATAAAAGTCCGCCGGAAACCCATCCGGTCCCGGCGCCTTCCCCGACTGCATGCTCCCTATCCCTTTAACCACCACCTCTAGCTCGATCGGCGCCCCCAGTCCTTCCACCTGCTCCTCCTCCACCCTCGGAAATCGCAGCTTGTCCAAGAAGCGCCCCATTCCACCCCCCCTCCACCAGGGGTTCCGACCAATACAGTTCCCCATAGAAGTCCCTGAAGACCCCATTAACATCTACCCCCCTCCACACCACCTTCCCAGCTCTATCTGTCACTCCCCCAATCTCCCTGGCCGCGTCCCGCTTTCGGAGCTGGTGTGCCAGCATCCTGCTCGCCTTCTCCCCATACTCATACACTGCCCCCTGTGCTTTCCTCCACTGAGCTTCCGCCTTTCTGGTAGTCAATAGGTCGAACCTGGCCTGAAGGCTACGCCTCTCCCCCAGCAATCCCTCCTCCGGAGCCTCCGCATATCTCCTATCCACCCTTACCATTTCCCCTATCAGTCTCTCCCTCTCCCTCTACTCCCCCCTCTCCCTATGGGTTCGGATGGAAATCAATTCCCCTCTAGTCACCGCCTTCAGTGCCTCCCAGACCGTCCCCACTCGGACCTCCCCGTTGTCATTGGCCTCAAGATACCTCTCGATACACCCCCGAACCCTCTTGGCCACCTCCTCGTCTGCCAGCAGCCCCACCTCCAAGCGCCAGAGCGGACGTTGGTCCCTCTCTTCCCCCAGCCCGAGGTCCACCCAGTGCGGGGCATGATCTGAAATGGCAATGGCGGAGTATTCCACATCCTCCACCCTCTAAACCAGCCCCCTGCTCAGGACAAAAAAAATCAATCCTCGAATAGGCCTTATGCACGTGGGAGAAAAACGAGTACTCCCTGCCCCCCCCCCCCCCCAATCTGGTCCATAAATCCCCACAGCACCTTAGCCGCCGCCGGCTTCCTACCCGTCCGGGATTTGGATCGATCCAATGGGGGATCCAGTACCGTGTTGAAATCCCCCCCCCCAATGATCAGGTCCCCCACCTCCAGGTCCGGAATGCGGCCCAACATACGCCGCATAAACCCCGCATCGTCCCAATTTGGGGCGTAAACATTCACCAGCACCACCCGCTCCCCCTGCAGCTTACCACTCACCATCGCATACCTCCCGCCACTGTCAGCCACCACATTTAACACCTCAAACGTCACCTTCCCCACCAGGATCGCCACTCCCCAACCAGTGGCGTGCAGAGGTCTGGTGATGCCCGGGGCAAATCTTGATTGTATGCCCCAAAGACTCAAGTATAAGGCCTAATATACTGAGAAATATTATGAGAAAGGAAAACATTTTGAATATATAAACACAGATGAAACATGAAATAAACGCTTTATTCGATTTTAATATAAATCAATCAAATTTATTAAGTTCTTTTCCCCAAATGATACCTCCTGTCACAAACACCTGAACTACTTCACTTTTTACATCAGCTGTGAGAAATTCTTTTTCAATGCTTATTAAAGCCAGGTTGGTCAGTCGCTCCTGTGACATAGAAGACCTCAGATATGTTTTTATTAATTTCAGTTTTGAAAATGACCTTTCACAGCTTGCAACTGAAAATGCGATTGTAAGCAGTAATCTGTATGAAACACACAGCGTCGGAAAGACATCCCTCCCATACTGCAGTAAAGACTCCAGAGCATCTTAAGGATCAGGGGGAACTCTATTCCCTCCAGCTCGAAGGAGCATCACAATATCAATAATTTTGTCATATAACTGAATTGCAACCACATCATTGTCATAATAATTTGCAACGTCTGAACATTCCTTTTTTAATTTCTCGCCCCCCCATCTTCAATCACTACTGAATTCAAGTTCAGAAGAAAAGAAAATCGGTCACTGAGTCTTTGAAGACGGACACTGCGGTCTTCAATTTCAGTTTTTAATCTGTTCACAATCTCTACCATTACTCTATTCATTTCTTCTTGTGCCGTCGGTCCACTATCTCTTGCTGACTCTCCAGGCATTATTCTTCTTCTCCTTGTTCGTGCAATTGGTATTCCCCAATTTTCACAATATTCATTGGCTAAATCTATTGCATTGTGGATAATTTCGGCATTCTTCAAATTCAAGATATGAATAAGTCCTCTCAGATCACAAGAAGCTTCATGGAACCCCATTTTCGGATCCTGCAAACATTTTGAGACTTTCTCCACTGATGATAAAACTGAGTACCAAAAATTTAATAAAGCTATAAACGGGAACTGTTGAATAGAGTTCAGTAGCGATCCTGCATCAGATTTAGTTTCCCTTGAAAATTCTCCTTCCAGCAGGTGTTGAAGGCTTGCAATAACGTTGTCACACTCTTCGTGGATTACTTGCACAGCATCATGGCTGGAACTCCATCTTGTGTCACACTGTCTTTTCACAGTCCGAGTGACAAATGATTTTAACACTTCCCAACGAGAAGTAGATGAAGAAAATAAAGTAAAGAGTTTTTCTAGAATGCCAAAAAATGTAACAACAACAGGTTGCACCTCACTTGCATGGACACAGGACAAATTGAGGCTGTGGTTCTCGCAGTTCACAAACACAGCTTTTGGGTTAACTTCAAGAATTTTTTGTTGAACACCTCCTCTCACTCCAGCCATAACTGCTGCGTTATATGCTTGACCACGACAGTCATTCATGGAAATTTTGTCGTCTTCCAATTTTTCCTGAATTTTATTTACCAGGCTGACTGCATCTTTCTTGTTGACTTGAAAAAATCCCAGAAATGTCTCCTTTATTTCTACTTTTCTGTTTTCATCAATATGAACGTAACGCAGAATTTCAGAAACCTGATCTTCATGGGCAATATCTGGAGTTGAATCCAGCATTATGCTAAAATATTTTGCGTCCTTAATTTCGGAAATTATATTTTTCTTGACAGTTTCACCAAGAAGATTGATTATTTCGTTTTGAATTCTGTTGGACAAGTAGGTGACACTTTTTGGTTTCTCTTTCCCTCTCTGCAAGTGTTTTGCTAATATTTGGCCAAAAGTCTGATTGTTGCTAGAAAGTTTCCTGTATTTTCACTGACTGTCTCCCCTGGCTCTGATAACCCAGATATTCCTTCTCCTCGATGTCCACGATAAGCCAGATTCTGTTTTGCCAGAAAGGATATAACCTCGACAATCCGTTCAGTTATAGCTTTCCATCTTTTCTTTTCAGCAGACATTTGCTGTTGAAGTTCAGCATCTATCGTAGTTGAATGATGGAGTCGAACTACGAGGTTCAGGTGTTCCCTCATGTGAGCTCTATGAGAAGGGCTTTTCTCATGGTCAAGTATTGTTGGATTTAATTTTCTCCAAGTGGAGAAACCGTCTTCCTTTCCAAAGTTTGACACAGACGACAAATGCTCCTTTGAAAACAAAAAACAAACAAAACAGTAGCATGCTTTCCGATATGGAGAGTATAACAACCATTTTCTCTCCACAATTTCTCCGTTTGTGGAAACTTTATCAAACCACTGTTTGGAAAATGATCTCCCATCCTTCTCAGCAAATGGACCACTTTTATTCTGATATCTTTCAGGGCCATGTTGTAATATTGTCATCTTCAAATGATCTGGAATCGGTTTCTTCAAACAGCCAAAATCGCTTCTTTGCAAAAATATGCTAAAATCTTCTTTATTTTCTTCACATGGATCATCATCCTGACAACGAGACTGAGGAGAGAGAGTATTATGTTCTGACCGAGCTGAATCCGTATCAGAAAAATCCTTCTCTGCACCCACATCATCTTTTACTTCTCCAGGTTCTCCTACTTCTTCTTTACTTCTTTTTATCCATGCATCTAATGCCCCTCTTTGATGGGACTCTTCTTCGACTCTGGCCCTCTTTTTTTTCCTGTTCTGTGCTCCACTCGGTTGTACACGAAATACTCGTAACATTTCATTTTCTATCTCAAAAACCGTAAGACGCATGAGAAAATGGGAAGAAAATGGTAAACAATCGGTCAGTTGCAGCCGGATAAACCATATTTCATTTCTTTGTTCCTTCGTATCAAATGATTTCACACTGATTCTCCACTGATAATTTTGTGCAATTTATATCATAGCCTTGCAAATTAGTGGTATCTGTATTCGAATATTAGCATGTTAAGGAATAAATGTCTCCTATTCTGAGATTAAATGCCATAGCAGTCCTCTGATCATCCAGGCTTCACTCTTACTACATCCCACGTAAATATTTCATTAAATATCACCAAAAAACCTATAAAAAACATAGTTGCACCTGTTCTAGAGCTATTCACTGACCTGAGTAGGTAAAAGAACTAATCTAGATGCACAAAAAGCTGAAGAAAAGACGAGTTATGACTCGAGGAAACGCAGGAACGAACAGTCACGTCTGCTTGTTGCTTTTGATGGTTGCACTATGTACATCATGCGCATGCGTGTGGGGGGATGGGGAGAAACACCATTTTCTCTAGACAGAAAGGGTACACCATGTTAAAGGAATAAAGGGCTAACAACTGCCTCTGCAGTGTGGTGAGCCTCCAAAAATTGATTTATCACCACTGAAATTTTAAAATTACTATCTTATTTCCTTCTCTGGGGCAGCACGGTGGCCTAGTGGTTAGCACAACCGCCTCACGGAACTGAGGTCCCAGGTTCGATCCCGGCTCTGGGTCACTGTCCTGTGTGGAGTTTGCACATTCTCCCCGTGTCTGCGTGGGTTTCGCCCCCACAACCCAAAAAATGTGCAGAGTAGGTGGATTGGCCACGCTAAATTGCCCCTTAATTGAAAAAAATAATTGGGTAATCTAAATTTAAAAAAAAAATTATTTCCTTCTCTGATTGGATGCCCCCATCCAATGGATGCCCGGGGCCAATGCACCGTCGGCCCCCCCCTCTGCACGCCACTGTCCCCGACTCTTATCATCCAGCCATCCCTTCCTCAGCCGAACCTGGTCCGCCACTTTCAGGTGTGTCTCTTGGAGCACGGCCACATCCGCCTTCAGCCCCTTCAGGTGCGCAAACACCCTGGCCCGTTTGACCGGCCCATTCAGCCCCCTCACATTCCAGGTTATCAGAGGGATCCCTGCCCCCCTCCCCTGCCGACTAGCCATAACCCATTCCTTGCCCACCACCGGCCAGCATCCCCCGCTCTGCCAGCTCCCCACGGCGGCAACCCCCCCCCCCCCCCCCCCCCCCCCCCCCCCCGGCTAGGACCCCCTCCTAGCCGCGCCTCTCCCTCCATAGCACTCCCGTGAGCCAGCTAACTTCTGCTGACCCCGGCGACTTCTGCCCTACCTCCGACGCCTCCCCACGTGGGACTACCCCTCCTCCATCGTGCCCATCAGCGGGTCCTCTTCCCCCCCCCCCCCCCCCCCCCCCCCCCCCCCCCCGCTCTTGCGCGGGAAAAGAAAACAGCCAGCAACGGCCCGCGCTTCTCAGCCCAGACTCCGCCCCCATCATCTCCCAGCCCCGCCTCCTCTAGGGCAACTCCCATTGTCAGTCCCCCCCACCAGCTGCCCAAACCCGTCCACCAGGCCCATACAGAAAAACCCATACAAAAAAAAATAACGACATCACCCCACCCACCCTAAGGCCAACCCACATCTTACATTAAACTGAGAAAATACAAGTACAGTATTATACAACATCCCCCATCTTAGACCCATTTTGAGTCCAGTTTCTCGGCCTGCAAAAAGGTCCATGCCTCCTCCGGGGACTCAAAATAATGGTGCCGATCCTTATAGGTGACCCACAGACGCTCCGGCTGCAACATGCCAAACTTCACGCTCCGTCTGTGGAGCACCGCCTTCGTCCGGTTAAACCCGGCCCTCCGCTTCGCCACCTCCGCGCTCCAGCCCTGGAAGGTCCGCACCTCCGTGTTCTCCCACTTGCTGCTCCGCTCCTTCTTGGCCCACCGGAGCACACACTCACGATCCACGAACCGATGAAACCGCACCAACACCGCCCGCGGCGGCTCGTTCGGCTTGGGCCTCCTAGCCAGAATTCTGTGGGCCCCCTCTAACTCCAGGGGCCCCTGGAAGGACCCAGCCCCCATCAGCGAGTTCAACATAACAACCACATAGGCCGCCAGGTCTGACCCCTCCAGCCCCTCCGTGAGGCCCAGGATCTGCAAATTCTTCCGCCTCGACCGGTTGTCCAGCTCCTCTAATCGCTCCTGCCACCTTTTATGGAGCGCCTCGTGCATCTCCACCTTCCCCGCGACGGCCACGGCATCATCCTCCCTTTCGGAGGCCTGCTTTGCAGCTCCCGGATTGCGGCCCCCTGGACTGTCTGAGCCTCCATCAATTCTCTGGTGGTAACCTTCAACGACTCCAGCAGCTCCACCTTCAGCTCCTGGAAGCAGCGCACCAGTCGCCTGCTGCTCCTGCGCCCACTGCCTCCACTCCTCCGGGCCTCCGCCGGCCGCCATTTTGTTTTTCTTCCCCCGCTTTTCCACGGGTGCTTCCACCATTTTTCTTCTTACACCATTCCTGGTCCGGACCATAGGACCGTAGGGGTCGACTCCTGTCGTCTTCCCACGTCGGGATTTGCCGACAAAGTTCCGTTGAGGGCCCTGAAAAGAGCCCCAAAGTCAGTTTTCAGCGGGAGCTGCCGAACGTGCGGCTTAGCTCCGCATTGCCGCCACCGGAAGTCGGATTTTCAAATTTCTACCAACAATTTGTAGTCTAGGTCAACATTTATTTATTTATTTTTATAAATTTAGATTACCCAATTATTTTTTCCAGTTAAGGGGCAATTTAGCGTGGCCAATCCACCTACTCTGCACGTTTTTGGGTTGTGGGGGCGAAACCCACGCAGACACGGGGAGAATGTGCAAACTCCACACGGACAGTGACCCAGAGCCGGGATCGAACCTGGGGCCTCAGCGCCGTGAGGCGGTTGTGCTAACCACTAGGCCACCGTGCTGCCCTAGGTCAACATTTATAATGGAAACGGCCTCTGTAAACTTGTCACACTGTAATTACACTCTCATACCAGTGGTGGTATGGTATCCATCCCTGTTTTTATTCTCCCTGCACTTTAGATGTATTGCAGAAAAACTGTACTTCTCCTGAAAACTACAGTTCTTTTGACCATCGCTCAGTGGTAGCATTGAAGCCTCTTGAGTCAGAAGGCAGTAAGCACAGAGGCTAGTCTAACACTCCAGTGTGGTATTGAATAAGTTCTGGACTTTTGGATGGGATATTCAACCTTTCAGGTGGATACGGAATAACCTGTTGCACTATTTTTAGAAGTACAGGGAGTTCTTCCTAAATCTCCTGAGCTCGGGGTCAAATAGAATGTCATGGTTTAAGTGGTTTTGTTCAGCCTTCGACTTGTGGTCAGGGATGGACCTGGTGGCTAAGGAATAGAGTTTGTGGTGGGAATCGAAAACATTAGCTTCAGCCTTTCCAATATCTAATTCGAGTTTCTGATCATCCAATACCAGATTTCAGATAGGTAACCTAGCAAACCAGACACTCTTGACAGGTTGAGAGAGGTGATGGTGCAGTAGAGCTGGGTACCATCGGCATACTTCTGGAACCTAAAAGTTTGTCAGTGCATGTCACTGAGAGGGGTAGCATATGGATGAGAAATAAGAATAAACAAAGAGTAGATCCTTGGGGAACTCCAGAGGTAGTGATGCAGGAGCAGGAAGAGAATACAAGTGATTCGTTGGCTATGACTGGATAAATTAGAATGGAACCAGGTGAGGGATGCCACATCCAACTGGATCATGGAAGAGAAACTTTGAAGGGGCAGCGCTCCAAAAGCTTGTGATTTCAAATAAACCTGTTGGACTTTCACCTGGTGTTGTGGCACTTCTGACTTGGAGGAGAATGTTGTGATGAACTGTCTTTTTTTTTTTATTTAGAGTACCCAATTATTTATTTCCCATTAAGGTGCAATTTAGCATGGCCAATGCACCTAACCTGTACATCTTTGGGTTGCGGGTGTAAAACCCATACAGACGGGGAGAATGTACAAACTCCACACAGACAGTGACCCGGGGCCGGGATAGAACCGGGATCCTCAGCACCCTAGGCAGCAGTGCTAACCACTGCGCTACTGTGCCGCCCTATGGTGAACTGTGTCAAAGTCTACACACTGGCTGACCAAGAATTGGAAGCAATAGTTTGCCATGGTCATAGTCATATCGAATGTTCCTTATGATAAAGGATATTTCACCAGTGAGGCATGGGTAGAAACCTTATCGGAGGGCTTCAAATATCGAGTTGCGAGAAAGGTGATCATAAATTTGGGAGGTGATGAAATAGTCATGCACTTTGGGGAGGAAAGGGAGGATGAAGATGGGTGGTAACATGGATTAACCAGTCATTATCACATTTCTTTTTCTAGGACCTTGTTGCGAGAAAATTACTCCCATTTCCTGCAATACAACAATGCGTGGCTAGATTTTCAAAGTACCTAATTGGGTGTAAATAAACCCAAGACTCCAAAAATAATTATTTAAATAATGTTCTATATTTTTTTTAACTCTTGTTGTGCTATAGCAGATGGGTCAGTGTCAATTTACTTTGTGCTTTTATGCAACATTTTTTAAAACATCCATAGATCAATATTGACAGGATATGTGTTTTAATTTTCACAGAAATACAGTCTTGCACCACTGTTTGGTGTATTGTAGCTATTATTGGTAATCTGTACACGTTATCGGCGATGTTTATCTCATTACAGGTGAAAAGGGGGTTGGAAAGAGTACTCAAAAACCTTTGCATTATAAAGGTTGCTTATTTCACAGAGTTGTAAAGGATTTTATGATTCAAGGAGGTGACTTCAGTGAAGGTATGAAAATTTGTAGTGTACATCCTAAGATTTGCTGTTCTTCCCTTCCCAAGCCTCCCCTTATGTGCTACGTGGCTTGTATGATTTTCCAACCTAACTGATTCAGTATAGCTGTATGTGGTTATATCATGATATTTGGGTGGGTGGAGGCTTGTATGGAGCATAATCTTCTGCATAGGCCATTTAGGCCTAAATGGTTTCTGTTCTGGATATTCTATTAACCTTTAAATCGCCACAGTTTTCTTTCCTTCTCAGTTGCTAATCTAAAACTGATGCAACTGAGGGAGCAAATTGATATTAATGAGCCATGAGATCTAAATTTGGAATTTTCTACTTAAATGAGCTTAACTGTTTGACTCAACAGGATTTGTGGTTTTATAAATGTTTAGCATAGTATATATCTTCATTATAGAGCAGGTCGTTTCTTCATTGAATGCATGGAGGAGATCAATGTGATCAAATGGAAATAAATCATCTGTTTGTGCTCTTGTCTCCTTTTTAGGAATAAGACGAGTACTATTTCACTTTCATCTCTGACACTTTTGTGCATGACAGCTGTGGAAACTCTGTAATTTAAAAAAATCACAAACAATTGTCAGAATTGGGACCTATGCAAAAATATGGCCACTATCTTAGTCTATTGCTGCTTTCCATGCTAGTATCCATTCCTGCTTTGTTCCATTCCCACATCAGAAAACAAAATCTTTCTTAACGAGGAGTTTTATTATGTGCTTGGATTGCTTCTGAAATATGCCAGTGTGGAAAAGTCTTGAGCAATATTTACATTTGCTGTCATTCTTTATTGTTTATTCAGCAAAAGTGTTTTTTTCATACTGCAATGGTCATTCTTATAACTATATGCTGATAGGGTGTTGCTGAATTTCATGAACACTTCTGTACTTTTAGGAAATGGTCGAGGAGGCGAATCTATCTATGGAGGGTTTTTTGAAGGTAATTTATTTCTGTTAGAATATAAAAAATAGGAGCAGGGGTTGGCCATTTTGCCTTTCTAGATTGCTCTGCCATTGAATAAGATTATGACTGATTTGCCACAACTTCCCTACACAATAACACCATTTAGACACTGCATGGTACTAATTCGCTGTATCTCTCAACTTGTGTATTCACGCAACTAATAACTTGAGTAGATTTATTTTTGGTGGTCGGTTAGCTCAGTTGACTGGACAGTTGGTTCGTGATGCGGAGTGATGCCAATGGCACAGGTTTTATTCCAGCCTATGGCTGCTCTCATTTGCATTTCAGATTAATTTTTAATGTTGGTAAATTTTGTATGATGCCCAAAATATAAAAATACTTGTTTCACTACATTTAGGTACCATTTCCAATTGATAAATATAAGTACAATGAAAACCATGTTTGTGAGAGGAGCATTGCAAATTCCTGCTCACTGGTGGTTTTATTAAGACTAAGGATGGATTTATGTTAAGTTCTGTACAGGAATTCATATGTAATGGCCTAGCTTTGAGGGCAGGGAACTGTAATGAGCACAAAAATTCATTCTGAAGTCACTAGTTCAGGGGTAGGTGACCTAATTACATAGAGAGACCAGACAAGCTAGGATTGTTTTCCTTGGAGCAGGGAAGGTTAAGAAGAGATTTAATAAAGGTGGTATAATTGATGAGGATCTTTGAGTTAGTACGGCAAAACTGTTTCCATTGATAGGTGCATTCGTAAACAAAAGGAGTGGATTTGAGGTAATTTTGAAAAGAACCAAAAAGGAAATTAGAATTTTTTACACAGTAGAAGTTGAGATGTGAAATGCACTACCTGAACAGTGGTGGAGGCAGATTCAGTACTGACCTTCAAAGGGAGAATGGGAATAATCAAATAGTTTTTTCAAAGCCTCTTTCTGGGCTGTAGGGTTCTCTGAATTCCAGTCTGAAGGTGCAGGAACGTGTTTTTCTATGGTGGTCATCCCAGCAAATTGCCATAGCACAACTATCTTGTTTTTCTGTGTAGGATGCCATTTGATGCTTGACCACCAAGTCTTGTAGGGTGCGCGTTTTCACTGGAATTGACTGCATGGTCACAGCGGACATTATATGTTCTTGTAATTTCCTATGTTCCTATATGATAAACAGGTGATTACTTCTGTGATATTATAGGATTTTCTCATGATTACATTGTGCTTTATGTTATCTCCACACCGTGTCATGGGAATTGTGAAAAAATGTTATTTTGTTATTAATTCCAGTTCTGTAAAATGATCACACATTTCTCATTAAAATAGATGAAAGTTTTGCAGTCAAACACAACAAGGAATTCCTCTTGTCTATGGCTAACAGAGGAAAAGATACTAATGGCTCGCAGTTCTTCATGTAAGTTTAAAAAAAGTTATCCTGCAGAAAATATCTGATTTGGACTCCACAGAATAGGTTTACACTTTCAGCTAGTTTTGTATGCATGTTATGCCATGATCTCATTCTGCTACTAGTGGGAGGGCAAGAATCTATCCCTAATTAATGAGATTTCTCTTTTACCCCTTCACATGTGCTTGCTTGGTCTGTCTCTCTTCATATGCTCTCTGCCTCTGAGACAAATGAGTCCCAGTTTTATAAACACATTGGAGGGAGATTGCTGAGTGGATTTTCCACACCCCCTTGCCAATGACATAATGAGGTTTCCGCCCACATAGGGTGAGAACCACATTGTAATCATAAAATCTCTGCAGTGCAGAAGGAGGCCATTGAGCCCACTGAGTCAGCACCAACCATTGGAAAGAGCGGCCTATCCCTGTTAGCTTACTCCCCGCCCTATCCCTGTAACCCCACCTAACCACATCCCTGGACACCTAAGAGTAATTTTATCATGGTCAATGCACCTGACCTGCAAATATTTGGACTGCGTGAGGAAACTGGTGCACCTGGAGGAAACCCACGCATACATGGGGAGAAAGTGCAAACGTAATATATCAAATTAAATTTTAATATAATTATCAAGCACCTGCCGCCACATGATCCCCCTCACTTAATATTCAAACATCTACGAGGTTTACAAGGCACGTATGAGGGACACGCCTGCACACTGCCATGGGCAATACGCTGGGAGACCCAAGTTTGGAGGGCTGGGGTTCCTGTTATGTGTAGTTCGGGTGGAGGAGCTCCAAGGCCTTTGAGGGAACTGGCCATTGGGGGAGGGGAAAGCTGGCTGTGAGGGGGCGGAACCTGTGGACCGGGGGGGGGGGGGGGGGGGGGGGGGACCAGCGATACTGCCAAGGTGGTTGTTGAATGTAGTGGTGGGGAGAGCCCTCGGTGATTGTGCCTGGGGGGTTTGGGGTGCCCTTTAAAGATCTCTGTCAGGCCCTGCCAGACTGACAGCTTAAACTTCACCCCTTATTTTTTTTTGTCTGATTGGCTCAAGAAACGATCTGAAAACTCAGCAGTGCCTCTGGAAGGACTCATGCCAGTTTTCAGTCAGAGCTTTATGCTTGATAAATTATTGGAAAACACCACCCATTACCTTTCATGCAGTGTTATCTAACTGCACTTATTGCACTACTTTCCATACACATGAAAGATTGGCATCAAAAATGTCTACATAGCAAAGCACTTTTTTTAGCTGCTTCAGACCTATCTGTGCAATTGACTGTCTTGTAGTTCTGATATTTGCTTTCATCGTAGTTTACAAATACATATTTTACTGCTGTCTTTGTTTGGAAGCCCATGTGCAGGATTCTCCGATCAGCGACTCCAAAATCACGTTCGGCGATCGGTCGGAGAATCCCCGTTTACGGCGGAATCGGGGGCAGTGCCATTTTTGCGATGCTCCGCTCCCTCAAAAACAGCGTACTCGTGGAGTACGCCGTCTGAACGGCCTCAGGATGTCACTTGAGGCCTCTTCCCCTGCCCCCCGATAGGCCGAGTCCCCGATGGCATGGGACACATGTGCTCACACCGTTTGAGGGCCTCGCGTGGCGGCTGCAGACTGAGTCCAGCACCGCCACAGTCGGGGGGTCGTTCTGCTGGCAAGTGGGGCTTCGGCGGGAGCTGGGGGCGCTGGTGAGGGGTGTTCTGGGGGTGGCGAGGCTGGCTACTGGGGTGCAGTTTTTGCAAAGCCAGGTCCATGCACAGCCGGCGCCATGTTGCACGGCGCGGCCGCCTGCGATTGCATGCCCAGCCACAGACCCGGCCGTTCCGCAGAGGGAGGATCGGTGCGGGGGAGGCGCCGACTTTCTGGTTGTAAGACCAGCCGGATACTGTGGACATAACTGCTGGATCAGAGAATCCAGCCACATGTTTTTACTGTAGCTTTATTGTATAAGTTGTCTAATTTTGTTTTTCTGATTTCATGTCATGAATATTCATTTTTGTGAATATTAACCGTAAAGAACTACGAAGCCTGCACCTCATTTAGATAGGTGAGTATACTTTCCAAATATGTAATAATATCATTATCTAAATGTTGCTTATACCACCACAAAAATTACAATTAAAATCTTTTTTTTTTCATTCACTTAGTGTACACGTGGTCTTTGGTCAAGTTATTTCAGGACAGGAATTAATAAGAGATGTGGAAAATCAGAAAACAGATGCAAATAGTAAACCTTATGCAGAAGTGCGAATCTTGAACTGTGGAGAATTAATTCCAAAATCCAAAGGTGGGTGGGTGTGTATGTAAGCGTGTGCACGTGCTTGTGTGTGCGCATACATGCATGTGTGTGTGTGGAAAAAGGAAGAAGCTCTTGTCTCCTTGATGAAGAGCATATTTATAAATTCTATGTGGCTTCTGTGTTCTTATTGATACATTAAATGGCTATATTTGTAATAGGTTTTTTATTTGAATTAATATTATAAGAGGGAGACTTTTAATAATTTTTAAAGTAAAAGTGGCTCCCTTCAAACAGATGGAAAATTACTGTGATTTTCACAGATGGTCTCCGTCCAAATACTAACCAAGCATAATTCTGGTTAGTTTACAAGGCCGAATTAAATCGGGTGCTATCAGAAGTTGGCATAGGTTTGATTTTGTTAAATTTAAAGACTTCCTCTTCTGTCAAAATCTTTTCCGCCTTATTTTATTTCCATTGCCTCTGTTGATTTTGCTGGCTAAAGTAATGGAAGTGATTATAGCACAGTTTTTGTGATCATCACAGACTTGGGAGCTGTGAAATCAATTAGGCATCTGGTTAATTGATTGTCATTGTGTGAAATTGTCCAACACTATATCATTTTTGTACTCGGTGACAGTCATACAGGTGGATTCTCAGGTTCCCCAGCCGCATGTTTCTCGGGCATGAGCTGCTTGCTGGCAGCGGGATTCTATCTTCCCGTAGCTTGTCAGTGGGATTTGCCATTGTAACTGCCCCACTACGACGGAAAACCTGCAGATGCACTGCCAGCAAGAAAAGTGAATCGCAATGACCGGAGAATTCCGGTCATAGGGTGTAAAGAAAACGAAAAGTTGCAGTAATGTAAAATTGTATTTGCACATAGAATTAAAGGATCACTGGAGGCATGAGATACTTGTCATAAAACATATAATGGTTTTAGGTTAATTACTGTAAACTCGCATAACATTTCGTACATGATGTTTTCATACAAAACTCCCCAATCTTCCTCATGTTGTTATTGTTGCTATTAAGGAAGAATACTCTCTAAACTGAGTAAAACCTCTTTAATACATTTACTATATTGAGATCGTAGCATTTGGGGAAAAAAAATGAAATGAAATGAAAATCGCTTATTGTCACGAGTAGGCTTCAAATGAAGTTAATGTGAAAAGCCCCTAGTCGCCATATTCCGGCGCCTGTTCGGGGAGGCTGTTACGGAATCGAACCGTGCTGTTGGTCTGCTTTCAAAGCCAGTGATTTAGCCCTGTGCTAAACAGCCCCTAAACAGCCATTTAGCTTTAGGAAAGCATTTAAACTGCTATTGTAATACTGTTATTTCTCATGCCTTGCAGTATGTTTGTATTTTACAGTTCTGTTCGGATTGCTCATTTACATTCTTAATTCAAAAATTACATTTTACTGGAAAGTGCATTTAATTCACTTTCTATTCATTTGTAGATGAGTCATAGGTGCAGATGGTTTTTCGACAATGACATACATTTTAACAAATCAATATGTTTTACTTGACAAGCCAAAAAAGAAGAGAAGAAAAGAAAGAAGTCTTTATCATCCTCTTCAAGCGAATCTGACAGCTCTACTGACTCAAACTCTTCCTCGGAATCAGAAAGTAAAACAGATGAAGATTCTAAGAAAAGAAAAAAGAAACGGCGTAAGAAAGAGTCCAGAAAACGAAAGAAAGAAAAGAAACGAAGAAAGAAATTGGAAAAGAAAAGGTTGGTGAAAACTTTTATATGTAAGAGAGTTATTTGTCTTTTATATTGCCCGAGGCTCATAGCATTACACCAACACTAAATTTTGAGTATAAGCTCATGAATTAAATTAGTAATTTGAAGCTAATTTTTTTGTTAGGAACCAGTGCGATAGCAAAAAGGTTTCCCCAGTCTAAAATTTTAATTTATTACTTGACCAGATACTTCTGTTGTCATTTTCTCACCTTTCCCACCTGATGTTGTCTCATGTTGTACACTTCCCAAATTAGCAGACACATTGGCAGCCTGTTCCCATTGATATTCTGTAATTGGCTGCTCGGAGGTATTTGTCCAAAGCAACTAATTCTTCATCCCCGGTCTCACCGCATAGTAAATTCCTGGACAAGTGAGCATCCTCAGCTCAATGCTTCCTCGTGTCTGTTTACCTAAGATTTGTAACTTGTTGTATCCGTGTTGAAAACACAATCCCAGATCGTACTACAAAGCCACTTGATACTTCCTTGGAAATACATATATTACTGCTCTGAAGTGTACTTGATAGTTACTCCATAATTCAGCAGGCTATTGTGCTGTGAAGATACATAGAATGTGATGTAATTTCCTGCTTGCCTGAGTAAAATGTCTATATCAGAGAAGGTGGAGTTTGTTTGACTTTAAGATCTGTGTAATTATAAACCAAGGAGCCTTTGGGATCACAGAGTTTAAATTTAGCTTAACATTATTTGGCTCAAGCTGCAAAAAGCAAAACATGATTTAGGATTCACATATCAAGAATGCAACGGTGTTAAATCCGAATAAATCAGAAAATAAATATGCCGGGGTCCTGCAATAACATAGACCCCGGGGATCGTATCTCAACGCCGAGTTAGGTGAGGCTGCATTATGCTGTGTCAGTTCTTGAATCTTTATTAACATTCTTTGTTATGTTCAAACTGTACAGGAAAGCTGGTAGTTTCATTCATGATGGTGGTGTAGTAGTAATGACACTGAACTAGTAATTCAGAGACCCAGCTAATGCTCTGGAGACATGAGTTCAAATCCCATGGCAGGTGGTAGAATTTGAATTCAATTAATTAATAAAATCTAAAATACAAAGTTAATCTCAGTTTCATGGTCGCCATTGTTATCATTGATTGGATTGGATTGGATTTGTTTATTGTCACGTGTACCGAGGTATAGTGAAAAATATTTTTCTGCCAGCAGCTCAACAGATCATATAGTACATGGAAAGAAAAGGGAATTAAACAAAATTCAAGAATATACATAATAGGGCAACACAAGACATACAATGTAACTACATAAGCATTGGCATCGGATGAAGCATACAGGGTGTAGTATTAATGAGGTCAGTCAATAAGAGGGTCATTTAGGAGTCTGGGAACAGTGGGGAAGAAGCTGTTTTTGAGTCTGTTCGTGCATGTTCTCAGACTTCTGTATCTCCTGCCCGATGGAAGAAGTTGGAAAAGTGAGTAAGCAGGGTGGGAGGGATCCTTGATTATGCTGCCCGCTTTCCCCTGGCAGCGGGAGGTGTAGATGGAGTCCATGGATGGGAGGCAGATTCGTGTGATGGACTGGGCGGTATTCACGACTCTCTGAAGTTCCTTGCAGTCCTGGGCCGAGCAGTTGCCATACCAGGCTGTGATGCAGCCCGATAGGATACTTTCTATGGTGCATCTGTAAAAGTTGGTAAGGGTTAATGTGGACATGCCGAATTTCCTTAGTTTCCTGAGGAAGTATAGGCGCTGTTGTACTGTCTTGGTGATAGCGTCAACGTGAGTGGACCAGGACAGATTTTTGGTGATGTGCACCCCTAGGAAATTGAAACTGCTAACCATCTCCACCTCGGCCCCGTTGATGCTGACAGGGGTGTGTACAGTACTTTACTTCCTGAAGTCAATGACCAACTCTTTAGTTTTGCTGGCATTGAGGGAGGGATTGTTGTCGTTACACCACTCCACCAGGTTCTCTATCTCCTGTATTCTGACTCGTTGTCATAAAAACCCATCTCATTCACTAATGTCCTTGAGGGAAGGAGGTCTACCATCTGGCCTATATGTAACGCACAGGCCCACACAAATGTTGTTGACTCTTAACTGCCCTCTGAAATTGCCTAGCAAGACACTCAGTTCAAGGGCAGTTGGAGATAGGCAACAAATTTCGATGCCAGTGATGACCACATCCTATGAAAGAATGAAGAAAAGAATTCGCTGAATACACCTTGTAGCCTGATCTTGAATAACAGGACTGGCTAAGGGTACACCTTCAGCTCTCTGCTTGTCAAGAGTTGTCTTGTGAGAATTTCAGGCTTTCTTGCTTGACCGCCTTAATCCACCTTGACCAACACGCTTCTCAGCATTAAGCTGCCACGAAGCACTGATGCAGCAATCACCATTCTTTTCAAAATGGATGCTTGCAGAGTGCCTTCCTTGATATAGAACATAGAACAGTACAGCACAGAACAGGCCCTTCGGCCCTCGATGTTGTGCCGAGCCATGATCACCCTACTCAAATCCACGTATCCACCCTATACCCGTAACCCAATAACCCCCCCTTAACCTTACTTTTTAGGACACTACGGGCAATTTAGCATGGCCAATCCACCTAACCCACACATCTTTGGACTGTGGGAGGAAACCGGAGCACCCGGAGGAAACGCACGCACACACGGGGAGAACGTGCAGACTCCGCACAGACAGTGACCCAGCCGGGAATCGAACCTGGGACCCTGGAGCTGTGAAGCATTTATGCTAACCACCATGCTACCGTGCTGCCCCACGGTTGATATGTTTATGGTTGATAAGTTTCAGCTTTGCAATCCTGGTGCAAGATTTTCTCCTTTGTGATTCAGTAGTCATGATTTCATGCTGATTGTTGTGTATATATCAATGTGCAGATGGCCCTATCCTAAATTTGACCTGCAGTTGTACAGAGAAAAATGGCATTCAATTACAATGGAAATATTTCACTGGCTGGGCTTCTTCATTAGGCACAAGGCTGGCAAGTCATTGGCTGATTCTAATTAGTGAGGGAACAGGAGGAGGCATTGAAGGGCGTGGAGGAGGTCTTTTCCAATCATGCGGATCGGCGCTTGGCAAAATCGGCACGGCCGTGAGGGAACAGGGAGAGGCATTGAAGGGCGTGGAGGAGGTCTTTTCCAATTATGCGGATCGGCGCTTGGCAAAACCGGCACGACCGTGGGGGAACAGGGAGAGGCATTGAAGGGCGTGGAGGAGGCCATGTCGAATCATGAGGATTGGCTGGTCTCGTTGGAAGCTGAAATACTGCTTATGGCAGACAGAAACAAGGGCCGAAAGGCCAAAGTGAACAATGTGCAGAACAGGTTAAGACAGATGAACCTCACCGGAGGGAATGGAGGGCTCGAGACCGAGTATTTCTCGGAAATGTTGGCAGCTGGTGGCGGAGATGAGGTGTTCGCTCCTCTGGAGTTGGACGGTGCGCACCGGGCCTTGTGATAGAAGCCAAGGCCTAACTAGTCTTCGCGTACGGTGATTGCGCGGTTTCACAACAACCAGAGGAAGGAACGGGTCCTGGGTGGGCCAAGAAGTGTTAGAATATCGAATGGGGGAAATGTGGTGCGCATATACAAGGACATTGATACCAAACTGGCGAAGCGGAGGGCAGCCTTTATTAGGGTGAAGGCTGCGCTGTAGGACAAGGGTGTGTGGTTCCGAGTGGTGTATACAGCAAAACTGAGAATCATGTTGGGTTCAAAGGACCATTATTTCGACTTGCCGGAGCATGCCGAGGCCTTCGACCAGAACAAGGACTGGGAATGGTTTGAGGGTGTTGGTGGGTGGCTTTTTTCCTTTGGGACAAGTTGAGCTGAGGTAATTGTTAATATCGTGAGTTATGTTTGTCGTTCTCTTTGTGGTTCTTGTCGTTTGTTCGATGGTAGAACGAGGGGATTTTTGATTTGGTAATTGGAGGGAAGAAGCAACACAATGTTATTTTGGGACTTGGATATGGGAATAGAGAACGAGGGCAGATCCAAGGCAGAGATCCAAGTCTTTGTTCTGGTTGTTTATGGGGTTGGACCTGAGATGGAAGGGTACACCTTTCTAGCACTAGGGGTTAGGCTACTTAACAGGGGTGATGTGGTGGAGGGGCTCCGACTGGTTGGGTCAGTTAGGCGAGGCTCGATGGGTCAAGTGATTGGATGGGAGGGGGTTAATCATAGAATTTACAGTGCAGACGGAGGCCATTTGGCCCATCAAGTCTGCACTGCCCTTGGAAAGAGCACCCTACTCAAGCCCACACCTCCACCCCATCCCAGTAACCCCACCTAACCTTTTTTTTGGACACCAAGAGACAATTTCACATAGATAATGCACCTAACCAGCACATATTTGGACTGTGGGAGGAAACCGGAGCACGCGGAGGAAACCCACGGAAACACTGGGAGAATGTGCAAACTCCACACAGACAGTCACCCAAGGCCAGAATTGAACCCAGGTTAAAAGGGCAAGGGTTCTTGCCCATCTAAAGAGTCTGGGAGTTGACGTGTTTTTACAGGAGACTCATGTGGGAACGAGACCAGGTTAGGCTATGGAAAGTCTGGGTGAGCCAGGTGCGGTGGTGGCAATCTTCAATGATAAGTGGGTTCGGTTTCACATGGAGAGGGTGATGACAGAACCGGGTACGGCAATATGTGATTGTGGTAGGGGTGTTGGAGTGGAAACGAGAAGTTCCAGTGAACATGTATGCCCCGATTGGGATGATGTGTCGTTCATGAACCGGCTGTTGGCAATGGTGCCGGACCTGAGCACGCCCCAACTTATTATGAGAGATGAACTGTGTGCTGGACCGAAGAAGGACTGATCTAGGTGCGAGAATGCTGGCCCCGGTTGTAATTGCGAAAGTGTTGTCTGCATTCATGGAGGAGGTGTGAGGGGTGGACCAGTGGAGGTTCATACACCCGAAGGAGAGAAAGATTTTGTTTTTTTCCACAGTACACAAAGTGCACTCACGGATCGATTACTTTATTATGAGTCGGACTCTTCTGGTGGGGGTGAGGCAAGCTGAATTTCAGCAGTGGTGATCTCTGATCACATCCCGCGTTGGGATGGACCTGCGCTGGAGGTTGGCCAAGAGGACCGCAGGGGGTGGCGGCTGAACATAGGGTTGTCATCGGACTTGGGGTCCTGGGTGAGGTTCTTGAGGGCCATGCAGGAATACATTGCAAACAATGATAATGGGGAGGCCTCACCCTCAATTTTGTGGGAGGCATTGAAAGTGATGATCAGGGGAGTGATCATAGCGTTTAATGCACATGTGGATGCGGAGGCTAGGGAGGAGCAACAAAAACCGGCGAATGAGATCTTAAGTGTAGATCGCAGGTATGCAAGTGACCCAACCCCAGAACCTTTGATGTGCAGCAAAAGGCTGCAAATGCAATTTGACTTGATGTTCACGGACAGTGCGCAGCAGCAATTGAGATGTGCAAAAGGGGCAGTATACTAATATGGGGAGAAGGCGAGTCGGCTCTTGGCTTGTCAACTGAGGCAGACGGGGAGATTGTTCAGCTTAGGGACTGGGTTGGCTGGTGTTCGTCCTGGAGAAGGTGAATGGGGTGTTCAGGGCCTTCTACGAGGGTGCATATGTCAGCTGTCGGGGGATGAATGGGGGATGGCAGAGTTTTGGGGCGATCTGGAGTTTCCCATGGTGGGGGAGGAGCTGTGAGAGGAGTTGGAGGCCCCACGAGCTTTGCAAGAGAACCAGGTTGTGCTGAAACAGATGCAGGCAGGAAAGGCACAGGGGCCGGATGGGTTCCCAGTGAAGTTTTATAAAAAAACGTTTGTGGATCAGTTCGGCCCTCTGTTGTTGGGCACGTTCAGAGACTCCCTTGAGCGGGGCGCCCTACCTGAGATATTGGGGCAAGCGTCCATCTTGCTACTCCTGAAGAAGGACAAGGACTTCACGGAGTGTGGGTCATGCCATCCAATTTCCCTGCTGAACGTAAATGCCAAATTGCTAGCCAAGGTGTTGGCATTAAGAGTAGAGCCGTGCCTCCTGGAGGTAGTAGGGGAAGATCAGACAAAGATCATGAAAGGGCGGAGGTTGCTTAATGTGGTGCTCACTCCTGTGGCTGGTCCGATGCCGGAGGTCATTGTATCGCTGGATGCGGAGAAGGCACTAAACCGGTTGGAGTGGGGGTACCTCTTTACGGTATTGGAAAAATTTGGGTTGTGTCCTGGGTGCGGCTGCTGTACGTGGCTCTGCACTAACAATGTGACGGGGGGGGGGGGGGGGGGGGTGCTTTTTGACTGCATCGAGATACGAGGCAGAGGTATCCAATATCTCCCTTTTTGCTTGCGATGGCAATTGAACCGTTGGCCATGGCAATGAAGGCCTCGAAGGAATGGAATGGGATCATTAGAGGCAAGGTGGAACACATAGTAACAAATCGTCGGCATATAACAATACGCTAAGTTAGGTACCCGGAGGCGTCTGTTGGGAGTATTATGGGAATTCTGCGGCACTTTGCGACTTTCTCGGGCTACAAGCCGAGCAGAGAAAAGAGCGAATACCTTGTGATAGGGGCGTTGGGGCGGGGAACTGGATTGAGGGGATTGCAGCTTTTGATTGTCAGGGACTAGCTTTTGGTACTTGGGGATACAGGTGGCGGGGATTGGGGATGGCTTCAGAGGCTGAATTACGCGAGCTTGGTGGGGGAGGTCAAGGTGGACCTGCAGAGGTAGGATAGTCTTCCGTTATCGCTGGTGGGCCGAGTAAAGTCAGTTATGATGAATATCTTAGAATCATACAATTTACAGTGCAGAAAGAGGCCATTTGGCCCATCGAGTCTGCACCGCCCTTGGTAAGAGCACCCTACTTAAGCCTATGCCTCCACCCTATCCCCAGAACCCTACCTAACCTTTTGGACACTAAGGGGCAATTTAGCATGGCCAATCCACCTAACCTGCACATCTTTGGACTGTGGGAGGACACCGGAGCACCCGGAGGAACCTCATTCAGACACGGGGAGAAAGTGCAAACTCCACACAGACAGTTACCTAAGGCTGGAATTGAACCTGGGTCCCTGGAGTTGTGAGGCAGCAGTGCTAACCACTGTGTCGCCATGCTGCCCGTGCCGAGATTCCTATTTTTATTCCAGTGCCTCCCGGTGTATCTGCCCAAGTCGTTTGTTCGAGAGGTGGACCGACTTATTACTGGGTTTATTTCGGCGGGCAAGATCCCGAAGATTCAAAGGGGGATGCTTCAGAGGGAGACAGGCCAGGCATTGCCAAATTTGTTGTACTATCATTGGGCGGCCAATGCGGAGAAGGTGCTGGGGTGGTAAGGGAACTGGGGGCGCTTTGGATTCGGAATCAGTTAGGGAGACAGGCCTGGGGGCATTAGTAACATGCCACTTCGTTGGTGCTGGGGAAGTACTCAACAAATCCAGTGGTGGCGACCATGCTAAATATCTTGAGGCAACTCCGCCAACATTTCAAGTTGGGGGCAGCTTCACAGCTGGTTCCCATTTGTGCTACCTATTCGAGCTGGCAAAGCTAGTGCCACATTTGGTGCATGGAGGGAGAGTGGGTTGGAGAGGGCACTAACTATTTTTGGAGGACTGGTTTTCCATCTTTGAGGAGTTGAAGAGAAATTTGGGCGATTGAACGCGGACACATTTCGGTAACTTCAGGTGCAGAGCTGGATTAAGGAGTTTTTGTTTTTGCTTTCCCGATGGTACAACCATCTACCTTTTTGGAGCGATTCTATACGGCTCAGGATCAGAGGAGGGCTGTACATCCGACATGTACCAGCGAATAGCCGGGAAGAGTTGAGTTTGGTGGAGGAGGTGAAGGCGAAATGGGTGGAGGAGTTGGGGCCGATTACTGGAGGAACAGATCTGGAGTGAGGCGCTGGGGAAGGGTGAACGCAACATTGTCTTGTGCAAGGCTGAGCCTTGTTCAGTTGAAGGTGGTATTTTGTGCACACCTCACTAAAGCAAGGATGAGCCGTATTCTCAAAGGGGCGGACTACAGGTGCGAGCACTGTTTGAGGGGGTCCACGCACACGTGTTCTGGTCATGTCCCAGGCTGGTGGTGTTCTGGAGGTCCTTTTGTGACACCATGTCGCCGATCCTGAATATGGGGTTCTAACCTTGCCCAGTGATGCCAATTTGTGGGGTCCCTGATGTGCTGGAACTCCGGACGGTGGCAAGGGTGGATGTCCTGGCCGTTACTTTATTGGTGGCACGGAGGCGGATTCTATTGGAGGTTGGCAACACCACCAATTGCTTTGGCTTGGTAGGGGACTTGATGGACCTTTTGCACCTCAAAGGTTAAATACACCGTGAGAGGGTCGATTGAGGGGTTCTATCGAAGATGCAGCCGTTTATATTGTACTTTTAGAGAATTGGTCACTATAGGTGTTTGGGGAGGGCTATTCGCATTTTGTGGGGTTAGTTTTGTTGGCTTTGGGAAGGATTGGGGAGAGTGGGGTTGAGGTTGGTATTTTGTAAAAAGTGTTTGTTTATGTCTTTTGTATCTTTTGTATAAAATGTTTAAAAACTAAATGAAAATCATTTCCCAAAAAAAAGTTGTCTGAAGGACAGAAAGCAACGTTGTGGTTAGTTAATTATCCTCCTGGTCCCGGGTGGGACATAAGGCCACATAGTTGTGGTAGATGGTTGTTGTTTGAAAGATGGTAGACAGTCATGTTCCGTAAGGGTCAGTACAAGGATGACTCTTTTTTGCTGAATGCAAATGACTTGGACCTTGGAATACAGAGTAAATTTTCAAATTTGCTGAGGAATGGCAGGCCACAGATTAGCAGAGCAGGCATACAAGTGGCAGATGGAATTTAATACAGAAGTGTGAGTTGGTCCATTTTGGCAGAAGGGATGAGGAAAGGCTTAATGATACAATTCTAAAACGTGTGCAAGAACAAAGGCACCTGGATGTGCACACCCATTGATCTTTGAAGGTGGCAGGACGTGATGACAGAGTGGGATATGGGATATGAAAGCGTATGGGATCTTGGGCTTCGAGGCAACGAGTACGTAAGCAGGAATTTATGCTGAACTTAAATATAGCTCTGATTACGTCCCAAGAAGAGTAATGCGTCCAGTTCTGTTTACTGCACTTTAGGAAAGATGTGAAGTTCCTTGAGAGGATTCCAGGAATTTGAGTTATTAGTTACAAGTTTAGTTTGGAACGGCTGGGGTGTTCGCCTTGAAGCAAAGGAGATTGGCAGAAGATTTGATAAGAGGTTTACATGATGATGACCAGCTGACGGTAGACAGGAAAAATCATTCTATTAGTTTTTTAAAAAATTTTTATTGAAAATTTTTTACAAAATATATAACAACAAACAGTAACAAGCAACAATAAAACAACATAATAATAAGCATAACACCCCCAAGACCGTAGCAACGCATATATCGAACCCCCCCCCCAAACCCAGTAAACAAGAGAACAGGAAAATAAATTTAAATAAATAAATAAACATAGTCAACGCCCCCCCCCGGGTTGCTGCTGCTGACCTAGTTCCCTATCGTTGAGCCAGAAAGTCGAGGAAAGGCTGCCACCGCCTAAATCTCCATAGGGGCTGGTTTAGCTCACTGGGCTAAATTGCTGGCTTTTAAAGCAGACCAAGCAGGCCAGCAGCACGGTTCGATTCCCGTACCAGCCTCCCCGGACAGGCGCCGGAATGTTGCGACTAGGGGCTTTTCACCTACTCGTGACAATAAGCGATTTTCTCTTCATTTCATTTCATTTCATCTCTGCCCCGCTCCAAGAAGACCCTCTTCACCCTAGGGGTCCCATGCGCCCAAACAGAGCTCATGATGCTGCTAGTCACCCTCCTAAAAAAGGCCCTAGGGAGAAAGATGGTCAAACACTGAAAAAGGAACAAGAACCTCGGGAGCACCGTCATTTTGACAGACTGCACTCTACCCGCCAGCGATAGCGGCACCATGTCCCACCTTTTAAATTCCTCCTCCATCTGCTCCACAAGCCTGGTAAAATTAAGCTTGTGGAGAGTCCCCCAACTTCTGGCTACCTGCACCCCCAGGTACCTAAAACTCTTCACTGCCCTCTTAAACGGGAGCCTACCAATTCCCTCCTCCTGATCACCCGGGTTCACTACAAACACCTCGCTCTTACCCAGATTCAGCTTATAGCCCAAGAAGCCCCCAAAATCAGCCATCAGCTCCATCACCCCCGGCATTCCCCCCACTGGGTCCGCCACATACAGCAGCAGGTCGTCCGCATACAGCGATACCCGATGTTCCTCCCCACCCCGCACCAAACCCCTCCACCTCCCCGACTCCCTCAACGCCATAGCCAGAGGTTCAATTGCCAGTGCAAAAAGCAAGGGGGACAGGGGGCACCCCTGCCTGGTCCCACGGTAGAGCCTGAAGTACTCCGACCTCCTTCCATTAGTAACTACACTCGCCATCGGGGCCTCATAAAGCAAGCTCACCCATTTGATGAACCCCTCCCTAAATCCAAACCTCTCCAGCACCTCCCACAGGTACCCCCACTCAACTCTATCAAACGCTTTCTCTGCATCTAGTGCCACCACTATCTCCACCTCCTCCTCCAGCGCCGGCATCATAATAACATTTAACAACATTCGTGTTAAGCTGTCTTCCCTTGATAAATCCTGTCTGATCCTCGTGTATCACCCCTGGCACACAGTCCTCTATCCTGGTGGCCAGGATCTTCGCCAGCAACTTAGCATCTACATTGAGGAGCGAGATTGGGCTGTATGATCCGCACTGCAGGGGGTCCTTATCCCGCTTCAGGATCAAAGAAATCAGCGCCCGTGACATCGTCGGGGGCAAAGCCCCCCCCCCCCCTCCCATGCCTCATTGAAGGCCCGCACCAACAGGGAGCCCACCAAGTCCGCATACTTTTTATAAAATTCCACCGGGAACCCATCTGGCGCCTTCCCTGACTGTATTTGACCAATCCCCCTGACTAGCTCCTCCAACTCAATCGGCGCCCCCAGCCCCTCCACCAGCTCCTCCTGCACCGGTGGCTCCGACCGGTACAGTTCCTCATAAAAGTCCCTAAAGACCCCGTTCACCTCTGCCCCCTTCTGCACCACATTCCCACCCTTATCCATCACTCCACGAATTTCCCTAGCCACATCCCGCCTGCGGAGCTGATGCGCCAGCATCCTGATCACCTTCTCCCCATACTCATAAACCGCACCTTGCGCCTTCCTCCATTGTGTCTCCGCCTTTCTGGTGGTCAGCAAGTCGAACTTGGCCTGCAAGCTACGCCGTTCCCCCAACAATCCCTCCTCCAGGGCTTCCGCGTACCTCCTATCCACATCTAGGAGCTCCCCCACCAGTCTCTCCCTCTCCCTCCTCTCCCTCCTTTCCCTATGGGCCCGGATGGAAATCAGCTCCCCCCGGATCACTGCCTTCAGAGCCTCCCAAACCATCCCCACCCGGACCTCCCCCGTATCGTTGGCCTCGAGGTACCCCACAATACTTCCCCGGACCCTCCTACACACCTCATCAGCCAGCAACCCCACGTCCAGACGCCACAGCGGGCGCTGGTCCCGCACCTCCCCCATCTCCAGATCGACCCAGTGCGGAGCATGGTCTGAAATTGCTATGGCCGAATACTCGGCATCCTCCACCCTCGGTATCAATCCCCTGCTCAGGACGAAAAAATCTTATTCGGGAGTAAACCCTATGCACATGGGAGAAAAAGGAATACTCCCGCGCTCTTGGCCTCCCGAACCTCCAGGGAACCACCCCTCCCATCTGGTCCATAAACCCCCTCAGCACCTTGGCCGCCGCCGGTCTCTTACCTGTCCATGAACTGGACCGGTCTAGTGGGGGATCCAGCACCATGTTAAAGTCTCCCCCCATGATCAGGCCCCCTGCCTCCAGGTCCGGAATGCGGCCCAACATACGCCTCATAAAGCCAGCGTCATCCCAATTCGGGGCATACACGTTTACCAGCACCACCTTCTCTCCCTACAGCCTACCCTTCACCATAACAATCCTGCCCTCCTTGTCCGCCACCACCTCAGACGCCTTGAACACCCACCCTCTTCCCCACCAGAATCGCCACCTCCCCGGTTCTTCGCATCTAATCCTGAGTTGAAAACCTGCCCCACCCACCCCTTCCTCAGACGAACCTGGTCCGCCACCTTCAAGTGGGTTTCCTGGAGCATAGACACGTCCGCCTTCAGCCCCTTCAAATGAGAAAATACCCTAGCCCGCTTAACCGGCCCATTCAGCCCCTTCGCGTTCCAGGTGATCAGCCGGATCAGAGGGCACCCCGCCCCCGCCCTCCCCCGCTGACTAGCCATAGCTCATCGACTGCTCGCCCCAGGCCAGCACACCCCGCCCGACCCGTTCCCCATGACGATAGCGCCTCACATACCCCCCGATACCCCCCCGGCCCACACCAGCTCCTTCCTGGCCAGTCCAGCAGCAACCCGGTATCCCCCCCCCCCCCCCCCCCCGAGGCTAGGACCCCTCCTAGCCGCGACGCACCCTCCATGGTACTTCCGTAAGTCAGCTGACTTCTGCTGACCCCGGCAACTCCCGCCAAAACCTGGCCCCTCCCGACATGGGGTCATCCCCCCTCCTGCCACTCCTTCTTGGCACCGCTTCAGCGCGGGAAAAAACCAGTAGAGGCCAAGCCCTCACCGCCAGCTCCACCCCTCCTGCCCCGCAGCGCGGGAAACCAGAGGAAAGCCCGCGCTTTCATACTGCCCCACCCCACCTTTCTGACGCAGCTCCCAAATTCCAGCTCCACCCCTTCCCCCCAGCCCTGTACAGGAAAAAAAAGAAAACAAACCCCCAACATTCCCCACATAACACAAAACCATACCCAACAGAACCACCCGGAAACAGAGCAAGAACCAGCATAAAAAACACATATCTAAATTACAAAAACAGCAACAGCAAAAATAGCAACAACCATAGTACACAAGACCCCGCAGCCCCCAAACCCTAGTTCGAGTCCAGCTTCTCCGCCTGCACAAAGGCCCACGCCTCTTCCGGGGACTCGAAGTAGTAATGCTGGTCCTTATATGTTACCCACAGACGCGCAGGCTGCAGCATTCCAAATTTAACCTGCTTGTTATGCAGCACCGCCTTCGTCCGGTTGAACCCCGCCCGCCGCTTAGCCACCTCGCACTACCGAGTTCTCCCACTTGCTGCTCCTCTCTTTCTTGGCCCAGCGCAGCACACACTCCCGGTCACTGAACCGATGGAACAGTACCGCCCGCGGGGGTTCATTCGCCTTGGGCCTCCTGGCCAGCACTCTGTGGGCTCCCTCAAGCTCCAGGGGCAGATGGAAGGACCCCACCCCCATCAACGAATTCAGCATCGTGGCCACATAGGATGAAAGATCCGACCCCTCCAGCCCCTCCGCCAGGCCCAGGATCCTCAAATTCTTCCGCCTCGTACGAAAGTCCACCAAGCGGTCTTGCCACTTTTTGTGAAGTGCCTCGTGCATCTCCACCTTCCCCACGAGGACCACGGCCTCCTCCTCCCGATCAGCGACCTGCTGCTGCAACTCCTGAATGGCCACCCCCTGGGCTGTCTGGGTCTCAAGCAGCTTGCTGGTAGTCGCATTCAGGGAGTCCAGCAACTCAGCCTTCAGCTCCGCAAAACAGCGCAGAAGAGCAGCTTGCTGCTCTTGCGCCCACTTCCACCAATCCTCGGGTGCTCCGCCGGCCGCCATTTTGTCCTCCTTTCCCCGCTTTTTCTGGGGAGCTGCTGCAGCCTTTTTCTTTGCCCCACTCCGGGCACCATAAATTTTGGGGAATGTTCCTCCAAACACCTTCCCCCACCGGGAATCGTCGAAAACAGTGACGTTTGGGGCCCGAAAACAGGCCCGCAAGTTCTTTGATAGCAGGAGCTGCCGAACGTGCGGCTTAGCTCCGCATCACTGCAACCGGAAGTCATCATTCTATTAGTTGATTATACAAAGACATGAAACTACAGATTTAAGATTTTTGATTGCAAGTTCATCTTTGGATCAAAGATGATACCGAGGAGACTTCCAGTGGCGGCATGTAGGAGGAAGTCACATGTTGGGTAGCTCCTGCTCAAGGCTCGTTTTTTATTTTTGTTTATAAATTTAGAGTACCCAATTATATTTTTATCCAATTAAGGGGCAATTTAGCGTGGCCAGTCCACCTAACCTGCACATCTTTGGGTTGTGGGGGTGAAACCCACGCAGACACGGGGAGAATGTACAAACTCCACATGGACAGTGACCCAGAGCCAGGATTCGAACTTGAGTCTTCAGCGCCGTAGGCAGCAATGCTAACCATTGTGCCACATACTGCCCCCATTTTTTTTTTTGGGAACTTAATGCCGGTCTCTGGGGCAATTTTTAAACAAACAGTTGCCGCAAGATATGAGGAGGGGTGTCTAAAACTCAGAAGAAGGCTGCCAGGAAGAAGGAGGCAAGTGAAGGTTCGCTAGCGAGCGAAAGGGTCAGCCCGGCAGCAAGAAAGAGGCCAGAGGCTGGGTCACTAGGTGGAGCCTAGTTTATTTTCACAGGTACCATGTGAAGGGGAAGGTCCTGGGTTGGACGAAGCAGGAGCTAGTATACTCCTACACCAGGACTTAACCGTGGAGCTGGCGAGGAGGCCGGTGACCTTCGGACGAGTGAAGTGGCGTGAGGTTTTGTCTGGTGTATCCAGCAAAGTTGAGGATGTCCTACAACTCAAAAGACTTTTACTTTGAGGCGGCGGAGGTTTTTGTGAAGGCAGAAGGAGTGGGGCAGAAATGGGACTGAGGTTCTGGTCTTAGACCAAGGCTGGGGGTGGAAGATTGTATATTGTTCTATTTCATGTTATTTGTGATTAAAGGATGTGAAGTTGGCTGTTTGGGTAATGTAGGATTTGGGATTTGTGCGGTGGCGGTTTTCTGAAGTTAGTATGTTTGAAGGGAGTTTCTTTGATTTTTGGGACTGGGAATGGGGTAGGGGATTGGGGGGAGTGGGGCCTGGGCAGGGGCATCCACACTAGCAAACTTAAGTTTGCTAGTGAACATGAGTGTGTTGGGGGGACGGGCTGCGGTCATTGGAACATAGTCGAACAGGTTCCGATGGGCCTGGGAGGTGTAAAAAGTGGGGGGAGGGATCGGTACTGGGAGAGGTGTTTTCGAGAGGAAGTGGATGGATGATTCTGGGAGGGAGGGAGTGGTTCGATGGCAATAAATGGACGGGGCGGTCCAGTGGGCAGGGTCTGGGGTTATGATGGTGGTGGATAGGGTTGGAGGATGTGAGAGACTCCCGGTCAGAATAGTAACACGGAACATGATGGGTTTGGGGGGGCCAGTGAAGAGGCCAAGAGTGTTTCAAGCTTAAAAGACCGATGTTGTTATGTTACAAGAGACCCACCTGAAGGTGAAGGACCAGGTGAGGCTCAGGAATGGCTGGGTGAGCCAAGTATTTCATTCAAGGTTCGACAATAGGGCGCAGGGGTGTAATGGTGTTGGTGGATAAGAGGGTGAGGTTCCAGATGGAGAAGGTGACCGCGGTTCAGGCGGGTAGATATGTAATAGTAACAGAGACGTTGGAGGTATGGCCCTAACTGGGATGATGCAAGATTTGTGAGGAAGGAGCTGGGGGCCATCCCAGACTTGAAACTCACACAACCTAATAAGTAGTGGGTGTGGATTGGAATATGGTGCAAGAACCGAGGATGGACAGGTCGCAGCTGCGCACGGAGGCCAAGTCGGGGGTGGGGAGGCAAGGCGCTGACAGGGCTCATGAAGGAGATGGGAGGGGTAGACCAGTGGAGGTTCTTGCAACCGAGGGAGCAGGAATACTTGTTCTTCTCCCAGTCCACAAAGTCTTTTCAAGGATAGACTTTTTCGTGCTGAGAGGTGTTGTTGACTGGAATTAGGGGATTAGTGTTCAGCGACAGCGATCTCAGATGAGATCACGCGGGTGATTTATTGTATGTCGGTGGAGAACATAATTGGCCTTCTTTCGCACAGTGGGCATGGTCATGGAGAGAAGGGTAGCTCAGAGGCCAGGGTGGAGAATGGATGCGGGGTTCTTGGGGGACCGAAGCTTCTGTGAGAAGACCGGGAAAGTGATTGAGGAGTACATAGGATTTAACTGTACAGGGGAAGTATCGCAGGCAGCGATATGGGAGGCCCTGAAGGTGGTAGTGAGGGGAGAGGTGATATAATTTAAGGTCATGGTGGATAAAGAAGAGTGGGAGGAGCGTCAGAGGCTGGTAGAGGAGATGTTGGAGGTAGACACGAAGTACACAGAAGATGCAGATCTGGTACTTTTGGACAGGAGGAAGGAACTCCAGCTAGTTTTGACCGGTTATCTATGGGGAACACGATACGCCAACTGAGGCGGGAAAGTGGAGCAGTTTATGAATATGGGAAGAAGGCGGAACATACCCTGGCAGGTCAACTTCAAAGGGAGGCGGCCTGAGATAGTCCAGGTGCGGGATAGGACGGGGAAATTGGTGGTGGCTCCGGAACAGATTAATAAAGTGTTTGAGGAGTTCTTTGAAAAGCCACCAGGAGTGGAACAAGGGATGAGGGAGTTCTTGGGCAGGTTGGAGGAGGAAGTTAGGGCCAGATTGGAGAGGTTTGTGGGGGAACAAGAGGTAAAGGAGGCAATTGGGAAGGTGCAATCGGGAAAGGCGGCAGGGCCGGACGGGTTCCCAGTAGAGTATTATAAGAAATTCAAAGACAAGTTGGCGTCGGTGATGGTGGGGATGTTTGAGGCGGTGATAGGGATGGGGATGCTACCACAAACTCTGGGGCAGGCTTCGATCTCCCCGCTGTTAAAGAAAGAAAACGACCCGGCAAAGTGTGGGTCGTATGGGCCCATGCTGTTACTGAATGTAGGCGCCAAGATACTGGTGAAGGTACTGGCGGCTCAGTTGGAGGGGTGCCTCCAGAAGGTGATCGGGGAAGACCAAACAGGGTTTGTGAAAGAAAGGCAGCTATTTTCAAATGTCCGGAAATTAGTAAATGTGATCATGACGCCAGCCGAGTGAAAGGAGACGGAGGTGCTGGTGGCGCTAGATGCGGAAACGGTGTTCAATCGGGTAGAGTGAGGCTATTTGATGGCGGTCCTGGAGAGATTTGGGATTGGGCCAAGATTTATGGAATGGGTACGGCTATTATAGAGGGAACCAATGACGAGTGTCCGCACAAATAATATGAGGTCGGGGTACATTGCTCTGCACCGCGGACCAGGCAGGCATGTCCCCTCTGCTATTTGCATTAGCGATAGAGCCTTAGGCCTTCGCTTTAAGGAGTTCAGGACTGTGGAAGGTGATAATATGGGGGGGTGGGGGGGAGAATGCAGAACAAGGTCAGCAGCACGGTTCAATTCCCGTACCAGCCTCCCTGAACAGGCGCCGGAATGTGGCGACTAGGGGCTTTTCGCAGTAACTTAATTGAAGCCTACTTGTGACAATAAGTGATTATTATTATTATTCTCCAAAGATTTGGGTCGTTTGCAGGATATAAATTAAATGTGGAGAAGAGTGAGTATTTTGTGGTGTCCCAGCCAGGTGTGTGTGTGTGTGTGTGTGTGTGTGTGGTGGCGCCACTGATGTGTAAAGGGGCGTCGGGTGGCCTCTGGAGCTTGTGACGGTCGGTAGGGTGCTGTGCAGAGTGAGGTTGAACGAGTAAAGGTGTGTTGGTGGAAAAGGAGCTGAACTCTTGCCTCTTCATACCACAGCACCTAGTACATTTTACAGTGTAGTGTTAATGAGGCTAGTCCATAAGAGGGTCATTTAGGAGTCTGGTAACAGCGGGGAAGAAGCTGTTTTTGAATCTGTTCGTGCGTGTTCTCAGACATCTGGACCAGGACAGATTTTTGGAGATGTACACCCCTAGGAATTTGAAACTGCTAACCATCTCCACCTCGGCCCCATTGATGCTGACAGGGGTGTGTACAGTACTTTGCTTCCTGAAGTCAATGACCAGCTCTTTAGTATTGCTGGCATTGAGGGAGAGATTGTTGTCGCTACACCACTCCACTAGGTTCTCTGTCTCACTCCTGTATTCTGACTCATCGTTATTCGAGATCCGGCCCACTATGGTCGTATCGTTCGCAAACTTGTAGATAGAGTTGGAACCAAGTTTTGCCACGCAGTCGTGTGTGTACAGGGAGTAGAGTAGGGGGCTAAGTAAGCAGCCTTGCGGGGCCCCGGTTTTGAGGACTATTGAGGAGGAGGTGTTGTTCATTCTTACTGATTGTTGTCTGTTGGTCAGAAAATTGAGGATCCAGTTGCAGAATGGGGAGCTAAATCCTAGATTTTGGAGCTTTGATATGAGCTTGGCTGGGATTATGGTGTTGAAGGCGAAGCTGTAGTCAATAAATAGGAGTCTGATGTAGGAGTCCTTGTTTTCAAGATGCTCTAGGGATGAGTGTAGGGCCAGGGAAATGGCGTCTGATGTGGACCGGTTGCAATGGTATGCGAATTGCAGTGGATCAAGGCGTTCTGGGAGTATGGAGGTGATGCGCTTCATGATCAACCTCTCTAAGCACTTCATTACAACTGAAGACAGGACCACCGGACGGTAGTCATTGAGGCACGTTGCCTGCTTCTTCTTTGGTACTGGTATGGTGGTGGTCTTCTTGAAGCAGGTGGGGACCTTGGAGTGGAGTAGGGACAGGGTAAAGATGTCCGCGAACACCTCTGCCAGCAGGTCTGCGCAGGCTCTGAGTGCACGACCAGGGATCCCGTCCGGGCCCGTCGCCTTCCGCGGGTTCACTTTCAGGAAGGCTGATCTGACTTTGGAAGCTGTGATGGTGGGTATGGGTGAATTATGGGCTGCTGGGGCACTTGACAGCGGATTGTTGATTACTTGCTCGAACCGAGCATAGAATGCATTGAGTTAATCGGGGAGGGGTGCGCTGCTGCCAGAGACACTGCTCGGCTTTGCTTTGTAGCCCGTTACGTTGTTTAGTCCTTGCCACAACCGCCGAGAGTCTGTCTGTGACTCTAGCTTGGTTTGATATTCTCTCTTGGCATCTCGGATGGCTTTGCGGAGGTCGTTCCTGGATTTCTTGTATAGGTCAGGGTCGTCTGCCTTGAACGCCTCAGATCTGTCCTACAGTAGGGAGTCAATCTCGCGATTGAGCCATGGTTTCCGGTTGGGGAATGTACGTACTGCTTTCTTTTGCACGCAGTTGTCCACACATTTGCTGATGAAGTCTGTGACGGTAATGGCATACTCATTTAAGTATGTCGCTGAGTTCTTAAATATGGACCAGTCCACTGTCTCTAAGCAGTCACGTAAGAGTTCTTCTGTCTCCTCGGACCAGCACTGCACAGCCTTCTTAGCTGGATTCTCCCGCTTGAGTTTCTGCTTGTATGCTGGGAAAAGGAGCACCGTCTTATGGTCTGATTTCCCAAAGTGCGGTCGGGGGATGGAACGGTAGGTGCCCTTGATTTTGAGTAGCAGTGGTCAAGAGTGTTGTTGCGCCTGGTGGGACAGGAGCTGTGCTGGTGGAATTTTGGCAGTACTCTCTTGAGGTTGGACTTGTTGAAGTCTTCGGCCACGATGAACAAGGCCTCCGGGTGTTCTGTTTCGTAGTTGTTTATAACTGTGTACGGCTTGTCCAGCACCTTCTTCACTTCTGCCTGGGGTGGGATGTGGACCACTGTGATAATGGCTGAAGTGAACTCACATGGAATATAGTATGGGACTTTGAGGGAGTGGAGGGTGTCTCAGAGTGGGGTGGGAGGAGCCCCACAAACCATGTACATATGTTTTGGTCCTATCCAAAACTGGAGAGGTATTGGAGGGACGTCTTTAGCATCATCTCAGGGATACTACATGCGGACTTGGAACCGGGTCCCATTGAGGCCATTTTTGGGGTGTCTGATCAGCTCGAGCTGCAAGCGGGTGCGGGGGCAGATGTTTTAGCCTTCGCCACGCTGATTGCCCGGAAGCGGGCCCTGTTGGGGTGGGCGTCAGCTTCTCCACCCTGTGCCTCAGCTTGGCGGGGGAGATCTACTTGAATTTCAGACCCATGAGAAGGTGAAATTTGAGTTGAGGGGGATGAAGGACGGGTTCCACAATTCATAGCATTGTTTATTATGCACTTTCTGGAAGTTGTTGCCATTGAACATTGCGGGGAGGTTTTACGGTTTCACTATTTTGTTAACTTTTACCTGGAATACACGAATGGATGTGTTGGATTGTATATTGAGGGAGTCATTGTTTCTGGGGGATCGTTATTGTGTGTTTATTTGATGAAAATGCTGAGAATAAAAAGATTTTTTTAAAAATTATGATCCCACGGTTTTGAAACATTTGGTTCAGGCTTGGACAGTTGCCGGGGAGATGGATGGAGTCTGTGACTATGGAGTTTGTAGAGGACAGTAGTTTTGATCTTTAATTTGAGTAAATTTCTACGCACCTAGTACTGGATTTTGTATAAGCAGTGTGATCATTTATATGCAGTGAAGGAGTGGAGACAGGTAGCACACATACGCTGATGTTTTTGGATGATGTCACCAATGTAGATGAGAAGTAGAAGGGGTCCAAGGATACATCTTTGGGGGGGATACCAGAGGGAATAGTGAGGAAGTAGGAATTTCTATGTTAATTGCAGATGATTCTCTGGCTGCTATTACGTAGATAAGAATGGAACCAGGCAAATCAGTTTCACCCAGATGGACGACATGGGAGAGGAGTTAGACCAGGATGATGTGGTCACTCATGTCAAAGATGTAAGCAGGCCAAGGAGAGGGCAGCACGGTGGCGCAGTGGTTAGCATTGCTACCACCGGGCGCCGAGATCCCAGGTTCGATCCCGGCTCTGGGTCACTGTCTGTGTGGAGTTTGCACATTCTCCCCGTGTTTGCGTGGGTTTCACCCCCACAACCCAAAAGATGTGGATTGGCCACGCTAAAATTGCCCCTTAATTGGAAAAAAATAATTGGGTACTCTAAATTTTTTTTAAAAAGCAGGACAAGGAGGGATAGTTTACACCCACAGAAGGTGCCATTTTTAACTTGGAGAATCTTTTCTGTACAGTGACAGGTGAAATACCGATTGGAAGGATTCAGACTTGAGTTCCATGAAACATTTGGGAGGCGACAACGTATTCGCCGATTTGAAAATTGGATAGTAGTTTGGAGGGACAGTGGGCTTGAAGAGTTTTTTTTTGAGGAGTCTGTGGGATGACAATTTCAAGGAGAGAGGGGCAACACCTAAAGAGAGAGAACAGTTTACAATTTCAGCTAACCTCTAATCCAGGAAGGAAGGTCAGCAATTTGTTCAGGGGAGTAGGAGGAATGTCTTGTGGACAAGGTGAGCCTGAAGAGAACAAAAGGGATGATCGGGGAAAAACTATAGAATGGTGCAAATTCAATGTTAGGGCAGGAGGATCTATAGAGGAAGCCTGGCCTGCTGGGCTAGGGAAAGGGAGGGAAGTACCAGACGCAGTTGGTCAGAAGGTCTCAATCTGAATGGCAAAGAACTAATTTGTTTTATTTTTCTTGGGATGTGGGCATCGCTGGCTCGGTTAGTATTTGTTGTCCATCTTTAATGGTCCTTGAGAAGGTGGTGGTGCGCCACCTTCTTTCACTGCAGTTCAGAAAAGTTATTTACTGAAATATTGAAGTACAAAAACGCTAAAAGTGTGAGGACACTTGCAGTGCTATTATGAAGGGATCTAACAGTGAAGGAATGGCAAGATCGTTCTAAGTCCGAATGGTGTGTGACTTGGAGGGGAACTTGCAGACTATGGTGTTCCCATTCATCTGAATGATAGAGATGGTGGGTTTGGAAGGTGCTTCAGAAGCTACTTTGGTAAGTTGATGCAGTGCATCTTGCATATCATACAAGCTGCTTCCACTGTGCATTGGTAGTAGAAGGAGTGAATGTTTAAGGTGGCCGATGAGGTGTTCAATACTGTTTGGTCCTAGATGCTGTCGAGCTTCTTGGTAGTGGCGCACTCATCCAGGCAAATGGAGTATGGTCCACCATAGTCCTGATTTGTACCTTGTGGATTGTGGGCAGGCTTTAGGAAGTCAGATGTGTTACTCATCTTAAAATTTTCAGCTTCTGGCCTTCTCTTGTATCCACAGTATTGAACTGGGCTGGTCCAGGATGATAAGAGGTGATTCAGTGATGGGAATGCCATTAAATTTCAAGGGGAGATGGTTGGATTCGCTCTCATTAGAGATGGTCATTGCCTGGAACTTGTGTGGCACCAATGTCTCACAGCCTAAGCCTGAGCATTAAACAGGACTGGCAGAATATGGGCTTGGACTGCTTTAGTGTTTGAGGTGCTGCAAATGGCACTGAATATTGTGTAATCAACGAAAAACCCCACTTCTGACTTGGGGTGAAAGGAAGGTCATTCATGAAACAGCTGAAGATGGTTGGGCCTAGGACACTACCCTGAGGAACTCTGCAGTGATGTCCCAGGACTGGGATGATTGGCTTCCAACAACCACAGCCATCTTTTGTTCTGGGAATGAGAGCCAACTAGTAGAGAGTTTCCTCCTGATTCCCATTGACTTGATTTTTGCCAGGGCTCCTTGATACCACACCTGCCTTGATGTCGAGGGCAGTCACTCTCATCTCGTCTCTGGAATTCAGAGCATCAATTAGATTATTGCCTTGTAAATTGTTACAATCTTCATGGAGACCAATAACATTTTTTTTTAAATATTTTTATTCCACAAATTTTCAACATTTTTACAATTTACAACTCCACAAACTCCCTCCCTCAGCAATCAATGGTAACCAACTCCCCAAAATGCAAGATAACCAAACCCCAACAATTATAGAACCCATCACCCACCCCCTGAGAGCAAATTTAACTTTTTCCAGGGTCAAAAACTCCCAACAGGTCCACCTGCCACGCCAGTCCGCAGGGTGGAGAAGCTGACCGCCACCCTAAGACCCGCCTGTGGGCAATCAGAGAGGCGAAGGCTAAAACATCTGCCCCCGCACCCACCTGCAACTCTGCGTTCCGACACCTCGAATATGGCTTCTAGGGGACCGGACTCCATGTCCACATGTAACACCCCCGAAATGGTGCTCAACCATTCCAGCTTCGGGCAGGGGCAAAACATATGCACATGGTTTGCCGGGCCCCTTCCACATCGTTCCCAGACATCCTCCACCCCTTCGAACAGCCGGCTCATCCTAGATTTTGTATGGTGCGCTCTGTACACTACCTTCAGCTGTTTCAGCCCCAGCCTCACGCACACGTCGTGGCATTTACCCTCCGCAATTCCTTCTCCAGTGCCACGCTCAACTCTGCCTCCCACTTCGCCTTAACCCCTTCCATGAATACCCCATCCTCCAAAATCCTCCCATAAATTGCCACGTTGACCCCCCCTCTCAACCCAATGAGAAAATGCTGGAAAATCTCAGCAGGTCTGGCAGTATCTGTACATTTCAACATTTCAAGGCCAGATGACCCTTTGTCAAAGCTAAGTCGACCCCTACCTAAAGTGAGAAACTGCCAGGCGAAAGGCAACTCCCAACCCTGCTCCAACTCCCAGAGGGGAGGCCACAAAACACTTCGAGCGGGATTCTCCTGTACCCGGCGGGGCGGGGGGTTCCGGCGGGACGGAGTGGCTTGAACCACTCCAGCATCGGGCTGCCCTAAAGGTGCGGAGCCGAAGGGCCTCCACCGGCCAGCACGAGTCAGCGCATGCGCGGGAGCGCCAGCATGTGCTGCCGTCATCCCCGCGCATGCGCAAGAGGGTTTGTCTCCGCATTGGCCATCACGGAGGACCACAGCGGCCGATGAGGAGGAATAGAGTGTCCCACGGCACAGGCCTGCCTGCGGATCGGTGGGCCCCGACCGCAGGCCAGGCCACCGTGGGGGCACCTCCCGGGGCAGATCCCCGCTGCAACCCCCCCTGGAACCCCGGAGCCCGCCTGCGCCGCCAGGTCCCGCCAGTAATGGACCTACTCTGATTTACGCCAGCGGTACCGGCTACAGACGGGCGGGACTTCAGCCCATCGCGGGCCGGAGAATTCGGGCAGCCCCGGTGCCCATTGAGTCGCAGTGGACCCCGTCATTCTCCGCGGCGGGCGGCGCAAATCGCGCCGGGCCGGTTTTTGGGGGGGCGGGAGGATGGCGGGGACGGGATTCGCGCCGACCCCGGCGATTCTCCCACCCAGCGGGGGGGGGGGGGGGTGTCAGAGAATCCCGCCCTTTTTCCTAAATTCAACTTGTACCCTGAAAAAGTCCTAAATCTCTGAAACAACCCCATTATGCTCCTCATCAAAGAGCTTGACTCCGAAATCTACAACAGCAAGTCGTCTCCATGTAAGGACACCCTATGCTTCAATCCCCTCCCCCCACCACCTCACTATTCCCTTCCACAATCCCAAGCTCCTGAGCGCAATGGCCATGGGCTCTTTAACCAATGAGAACAGAAGGGGGGACATGGGTCATCCCTGCCTTGTACCCCAGTGCAATGCAAAACACCCTGAATTCATACTATTCGTGCGCATACTCGCCATCGGCTCCTTGAATAACAGCTGCACCTATGTCACAAACTTCAGCCAATCTCAAATTTCTCCAATATCGCCATCAACTGACTCCACATACCGGAAAAGCCTTCTCCGCATCCAATGCCACCACAACCTCCGCCTACCTTCCCTTTGCCAGAGAAAGCACTACATTCAACAGTCCCCTCACATTCGAGGGCAACTGTCTTGCCGTTACAAATCCCGTCAGATCCTCCCCAATCACCTTTGGAAGACACCACCCAACCTTGACGCTTTTGCCAATATCTTGGCTTCTACATTCAGCAGAGATATGGGCCTGTACAACCCACACTCCTGCCCCAATGAGATGGAGGACTGCCCCATCGTTTGCGGGAAAACACCCCTGTCCATTGTGTCCTCAAACATTCCCAACATCAACGGCGCCAGCCTATCCTTAAATATTTTATAAGATTTGACTAGGAACCCATCAGGCCCTGCTGCCTTTCCCGCCTCATCTTCCCAATCACCACTGTAACCTCCTCCACCCCCATCGGCTCCTCCATCCCTGCCCTCTTCACATCCCCCAACTTCGGGCACTCTAACCCACCCAGAAACTCCCTCATCTCCCGCTCATCCTCTGGTGGCTCCGACCTTACACAAGTACCTACAGAACTCCTCGAACACCTTATTAATTTGTTCTGGAACCACCACCAACTCCCCTGTCCTGTTCTGCACCTGAACTATCTCCCTCCCCACGGAGCTGGCCTTCTCCCCATACGCCCAGCCTTCTCCCCATACGTCCAGCCTTCTCCCCATACACATTGACAGCTCCTCTTGCCTGTCTCAACTGATGCACCGCTTTCCCTGTGGACAATAGATCAAACCTTGCCTGCAACTCCTTCCTCTTTGCCACGAGGTCCAGGTCCCCCACGAACCTCCCAACCACCTCCGAAATCTCTTCCATCAGCCATTGCCATTCCTCCCTATCTACCTTGACCTTGAACGAGATCATCTCCCCCCTTCCCACAGCCTTCAGATCCTCTCAGACCACCGACCGTGTGACCTCCCGCTCCCTCTCCCTGGCTCCAGCGCTATGTTCTAAACCTTCCACCCCCATTTTACTATCAGCTCATGGGTATCCATCCAGATCCGGGATGGCCTGCAATGCTCTCTTCACGCAACCTGCATCATCCCAATTGGTAGCACAGTGGTTAGCACTGTTGCTTCACAGAGCCAGGGTCCCAGGTTGGAATCCCAGCTTGGGTCACTGTCTGTGTGGAGTCTGCACGTTCTCCCCATGTCTTCGTGGGTTTCCTCCTGGTGCTCTGGTTTCCTCCCACAAGTCCCGAAGAACGTGCTGTTAGGTAATTTGGACATTCTGAATTCTCCCTCTGTGTACCTGAACAGAAGCCGGAATGTGGCGACTAGGGGCTTTTCACAGTAACTTTGTTACAGTGTTAATCTAAGCTTCCTTGTGACAATAAAGATTATTTTTTAAAAATTATTACTGTCAAGCCCTGAAGCCCCCTCCCATTCACTTCCTCTTGCAAACCCCTCTCCCAGTATTCATCCCCTCCCCCATCATTTACACCTCCCAGGTCCATCGAAACCAGCTCAACCAAGCTCCACTGACCGTTCTCCTCCCACACTTCAGTTCGCTACCCAATCTACATTTGCTAGTGCGGTGATCCCTACCAGAGCCCCCCCCCCCCCCCCCCCCCCACCCCAATCTCCCCCTCCTCCTCCTCAGTAACCCAGCCCCACGTGCCCAAAATCGACTCCCCTTAAACCAAGAAACGATACAGAACCGCACCCATAAGGGAAAAAAAACTCAGAACACATGTAGATAACCCCTCCCATTTAAGAGGCATAAAACCCCAATCAAATAGAAAACCCTTAATAAGAAAACACAATGCCCAACCCCAAAACCAAGTCCAAATTTCAACTCTCATCTCATCTGTCTTTAAGCCGTAACAAATGCCTCCGCCGCCTCCATCGTCTCAAAATAAAAGTCCTTCGAGTTGTGAGTTGCTCTCAGCTTCGTTGGGTAGACCACTCCAAACCTCACTCCACTGCCATACAGTACCATCTTCACACGTCCAAAGGCCGCCCGCCTTTTCCAACTCAGCCGTCAGGTCTTGGTATATTCATATACCAGCACCTTCCCACTTTACATCTCGTCTCTGTTTCTTCCAGCTCAAAACCTTCTCCTTGCTGTGGAAGCAGATTATAACTGTCCTTGGTGGCTCATTCACTCTAGGCTTCGGCCTGAGCAACCAATGTGCCCTGTCCAACCCGTAGCGTGATGGTTCTTACCCCTCCCCAATCAACTCCACAAGCATCTTTGCAAAATACTCGGTCAGTCTCGGGCTCACAACCCCCTCAGGCAGGTGCACGATTTTGGCTATTTGACCTGTTCTCCATGTCCTCCACCTCAGCTGTGAACCCTTTCTTGACCTCCGCCACCCTCCACGGCTTCTCACCCATTGTGGTGCACTGGTCAGTCTGTTGCAACGGTGCCTCCTCCACCCCCTTCAACTTCTCTCCTTGCTCCCGCACCTCAACCAACGTCTTCATCACTTCCGCCTTTACCGGGGCAATCGCCTCCTCTACCCACTCTTTAAGCAAAGCTGTCATCTCCCTCCAAAGCACCTCCAAATGCTTGGCAAACAGCCTTTAAAAATCCACTGACATCACCTCAGTAAAAGTTTCCACCGTGAGGGGAGTGACCACACCCGACAACCCAGCCCCCGCCATCTTTCTTCCTGCAGAACTCAGACTCATCTGTCGTTGCATGTTTGCTCGCCCCCTTCTTTCCACCACTTTTCTTCTGGAGCTTAAACATTCCTCGACCTCCTTATGACTTCACACACCAACTCATCCAAAAACTACTACAGACACCAGGAATAAAAGTCCAAAAACAAGAGACTCTAGCAGGAGCTACTTAACATGTGACCTCCATCTATATGCTGCCACCAGAAGTCCAAGACCGATAACTTTTAAAAAGAAATTCAAACTTCTAGTTCATGGCTGAATGGACAACACAACAGGATTTCACATTTTAAGATGTTTACTGGAGCAAATGGATTAAAAGCACAGTGGACTAAACACCATTTTTGTAGGCAACGTGTACTTTAAACTACAGAACAAAACTTTTAACACGGCTGAGAAAAAAAACTACTATCAAATGCACCTTCCACTGTCCTTTAAGTGGGCATTCAGTCCCCCTGGAACCAATTCAAACTGATGCTTGGCTCCCAAGGGTTTACTTGCGACCGTTTCTTTTCCCAGCCAGGAAATTTAACTCCAGAATTATCTTTCATGGTGCACGTTTTCCTGGAAACTTCTCGCCTCTAGCTGAAGCTAGGCAAATCTTGCATCCCCCTTTTAATTCCTTGTAATTTAGTCTTTCCAATCCATACACGTGCTCCACCTGCATTCCTGTGTGGTGAACCATGAGACTTTCAACCTCTCGCTGCTTTCCCTCCCAAACTCTGGCAAACTAACGTGTGATATTTTAGGTAAGCCCTCTGTATCCTTTCCATTTCGAAGCCCAAAGCAACGTGACTCACTGGAGTCTTTGTACTGATGTTCTGGGTGTCTCCATCACCAAAGATGACTATATTAGTAGATCTTCTTCCTCCTCCTCCTCCTGTTAGATGTTTAATTGTCTACCACTATTCGCGACTGAATGTGGCATGATTGCAGAGCTTAGATCTAATTTGCTGATTGTGAATCGGCAGCTCAGAGGGTGGCGCAGTGATGAACACTGCTGCCCCACGGCGCCAAGGACCCGGGTTCGATGAGGTGTGTGTGAAATGGAGCTCCATAGAATCCCTACATAATCATAATCTTTATTAGTGTCATAAGTAGGCTTACATTAACACGCATCTGCACCTGTTCAGGTACACTGAGGGAGAATTCAGAATGTCCAATTCACCTAATGGGTGTTTAGTTGTATGGAGAATTAGATCATCAAAGTTAAAGAAGAAGGTAGAAGTGCAAGTTAATGACGAGGACTTTAAACTAGTTAAAAGGACCGAGGACTCGGGAGGTGTTAGTAAAGTTTCCAGAACACATAATAGAACAGAGAGTATAGAAGGTGGCAGGATTCTAACTTCGGGCAGAGCAAAAAAAGGGACAGGTATGAAAAGGGAGGTGGTCAATGCAGGACTGAGGGTATTGTGTAAATGTGCGCAGTATACAAAACCAGGTAAATGAGCTGTTGAGCACGTTGAAATTGGCTAGTATGATGTCGTGGGCATCACAGAGATGTGGCTGCAAGGGGAGCAGGGCTGGGATCTAAATATACAAGGATATGTGTCCTATCGAAAGGGCAGGCAGATTGGAAGCGGGTCGGGATTGCATTGGGTTGGTAGCGTGTCCCAAAAAAGAGAATTTATGAAATGTCTACGAGATGATTTTTTTGGAGCAGCTTGTGGTAGAGCTCACTAGGGAACAAGCAATTCTGGATTTGGTGATGTGTAAAGAGACTGACCTGATTATGGAACTTACGGTGAAGGAGCCCTTAGGGGCAGTGACCACAATATGATAGAATTTACCCCACAGCTTGAGAGGGAGAAGCTAGAATCATATGTAACTGTATTACAATTGAATAAAGGTAACGACAGACATGAGGGAGGAGCTGGCCAGAGTTGATTGGAAAAGGAATCTAGCAGTGAAGACCGTGGAACAGCAATGGCAGGAGTTTTGGGGGTTTTTTCAGGAGGCACAGCAGAAATTCATCCCAAGGAGGAGGAAACATGCTAAGGGGAGGACAAGGACAGCAAAAAAGCAAAAGTATACAAGGTGACAGTGATTAGTGGGAAGCCGGAGGATTGGAAAGCCTTTAAAAGGGAGCAGAGGACAATGAAAAAGCAATAGGGGGGGTGAAATATGAGTGTAAGCTCGCTAGTAATATAAAAGAAGATAGCAAGGTAAGAGAAGCAAGAACATTCATTGGTCCACTAGAAAATGAGGCTGGCGAAGTAGTAATAGGGAAAAAAGAAATGGCAGAGGAACTGAATAGTTACTTTGCATCAGTCTTCACGGTGGATGACACCAGTGGGATTCCAGAACTTCATGAGAATCAAGGGGCAGAGGTGAGTGCAGTGACCATCACTAAGGAGAAGGTTCTGGGGAAATTGAAATGTCTGAAGGTGGAGAGGTCACCTGAAACCAGATGGACTACACCCCAAGGTTCTAAAGGAGATAGCTGAAGAGATTGTGGAGGCATTGGTGGTGAATTTTCAGGAATCACTGGGACAGGAAAGGTCCCTGAGGACTGGAAAATGTTTAAGGACTGTTTAAGAAGGGAGGGAGGATAAAGACTGGAAATTATAGGCCAGTTAGCCTGACTTTGGTCATTGGTAATATTTTAGAGTCCATTATTAAAGATGAGATTGCAGAGTACTTGGAAGTGCATGATAAAATAGGACTGAGTCAGCACGGCTTTGTCAAGGGGCGGTCATGCCTGACAAATCTGTTAGAGTTCTTTGAGAAGTTAACAAGGAAGTTAGACAAAGGAGAACCAGCGGACGTGATTTATTTAGATTTCCAGAAGGCCTTTGACAAGGTACCTCACAGGAGACTATTGAATAAGTTCAAAGCCCATGGTGTTACTGGTAAACTCCTGACATGGATAGAGGATTGGCTGATTGGCAGCAGGCAGTGAGTGAGGATAAAGGGGTCTCTTCAAGATGGTAGCAGGTGACTAGTAGTGTGCCCCAGGGGTCGGTGCTGGGACCACAACTTTTCACAATATACATTAATAATGTTGAAGAAAGCACTGAGGGCACAGTTCGTAATTTTTCAGATGATACAAACATATGCAGAGGGACAGGTAGTATTGACGAAGCAGAGGGCTGCAGAAGGACTTGGACATGCTAGGAGAGTGGGCAATGAAGTGGCAGATGGAATACAACGTGGAAAAGTGAGGTTAAGAAAGGAGGCATAGACTTTAAAAGGCTTAGGAAATGAGAAGCGTAAAGAGACATAGGAGTCGTAGTTCAAGATTTTCTTAAGGTTAACGTGCAGGATTAGTCTGCTGTTAGGAAGGCAAATGCAATGTTAGCATTCATGTCGAGAGGGTTAGAATACAAGAGCACGGATGTACCTGCGTGGCTGTTTTGAGGCTCTGTCAGACCTCATTTGGAGTATTGTGAGCAGTTGTGGGCCCCATTTTGAAGGAAGGATGTTCTGGCCTTGGAGAAGGTCTAGAGGAGGTTGACGAGAATAATCCCTGGAATGAAGAGCTTTTCATTTGAGAAGAGGTCGAGGACTCTGTCTGTACTCATTGGAGTTTAGAAAGATGAGCAGGGATCTTATTGAAACTTGCAGGCCTAAATAAACTGCACGTGGAGAGGATGTTTCCACTAGTAGGAAAAACTAGAACCTGAGGCCACAGCCTCAGACTGAAGGGACGATCCTTTAAAACTGAGATGAGGACAAATTTCTTCAGCCAGAGGGTGGTGAACCTGTGAAACTCTTGCCGCAGGTTGTGGAGGATCTAATCACTGATTATGGGGAGAAGGTGGGAGAATGGTGATGAGAAACATATCAGCCACGATTGAATGGCGGAGCAGGCTCCATGGACAAATGGCCTACTTCTGCTCCTATGTTTGATGGTCTTGAAGCCTGTGGATCTACTAATCCCTTTTAGAATGTATCATGATTGTGGAATTCTGTTTCACCTTCAACTTTAACTAATTTTTATTTAATAATGGAGGCGATTCTCCAGTTTTGTTGCCCCTGGCCGAAATTCTGCAATGTCAGGAGAATTCCAGGAGGGCCCCGAAATGGGATAAGCACTGGGCACCAACCAGTTTCCAATGCTCCCGGCCCGCCCCAGCTAGCATGATCTGGTTCATGCTCTCGCTGGGCATGAACCACACCAGCATATTTGACTGATCATTTAAATACGCAGGATCTGTTTTAGCTGCATTCTCCCAGCTCCTGCTATTCTCCCACCCATCGGCACTATGGGAAACTGCCACAAAATACTACTGCAGTCTAATGGCATTCGTCAAACCCATAGCAGGGTGTTGCTCACCTTAATGGGGGGCTGGGAACCTGATGCTGGTGAAGAGGACAGTCTTTGCCAGCGAGAAGGAGGCGTGGTGCCAGAATATTGGTATGTGATCGGGGCACCCTTTGAAAATGGTGCCTTGACCTCTGAGGAGCTGGACCTGCGGTGTTTTCAGGTCCCGCTCCCCTCATTTACAGTGCAGTTGACCCCAACTTCCAAAGAACTTTCTAAGTGTGAGTGAATTGCAATCTGCATTGCGCCCAACCATCCGGTGGGAATTGCACTCCGTTTACCGGCGGAGACCACAAAAAATTATGTTTTTAAAATAAATTTAGAGTACCCAATTCATTTTTTTCCAATTAAGTGGCAATTTAGTGTGGCCAATCCACCTAACCTGCAACCTTTTGGGTTGTGGGGACGAAACCCACGCAAACACGGGGAGTAAGCCAGGACCGGGATCGAACCTGGGACCTCGACGCCGTGAGGCTACAATACTAACCACTGCACCACTGTGCTGCCCTCACAGAAATTCTTTCGGTGAATTGCACCCAAATATGACAGGCATATCATTTGGATTTAGAATCATAGAATTTACCGTGCAGAAGGAGGCCATTCGGCCCATCGATTCTGCACCGATCCTTGGAAAGAGCACCCTACCTAAGCCCACACGACACCCTATCCCCGCAATCACACCCGCGGTCCGCGTTCAGCTTCTTAGAGGGACAAGTGGCATACAGCCAAACGAGATTGAGCAATAAGGGACACTAGGGGCAATCCACCTAACCTGCACATCTTTGGACTGTGGGAGGAAACCAGAGCACCCGGAGGAAACCCACGCAGACACGGGAAGAAAATGCAAACTCCGCACAGACAGTGACCCAAGCCAGGTGTTCAAACCTGGGACCCTGGAGCTGAGATTCAACTGTGTCAACCACTGTGCTACGGTGTTTTATTGTCACGTACTAAAGTACAGTGAACAGTATTGTTCTGCATACAGTCGACATAGATCATTCCATACACAAGAAAGAAACAGAGGGCTTACATAAATACACAATGTAAATCCATAGACACAGGCATCAGGTGAAGCATTCAGGAATGCAGTATTACTCAATAGAGAAGATGTGTGAAGAGATCAGATCAGTCCATCAGAGGGTCATTCAGGAGTCTGGTAACAGCGGGGAGGAAGCTGTTTTTGAATCTGTTAGTGTGTGTTCTCAGACTTTTGTGTCTCCTGCCCGATGGAAGAAGTTGAAAAAGTGAATGAGCCGGTGGGAGGGGTCTTTGATTATGCTGCCCGCTTTCCCTAGGCAGCGGGAGGTGTAGACAGAGTCAACGGATGGGAGGCAGGTTTGCATGATGGACTGGGCTGTTTTCACAACTCTCTGTAGTTTCTTACATTGTCGGGCCGAGCAGTTGCCATACCAGGCTGTATGATGCTTTCTATGTTGCATCTGTAAAAGTTGGTAAGAGTCAATGTGGACATGTCGAATTTCCTGAGAAAGTATAAGGCTGTTGTGCTTTCTTGGTTGTAGCGTCGATGTGGGTGGTGTGTGTGTGTACGTGTGTGTACAGTGCTATCCACTTGTGCTGCCCACAATGATAATTCTGATAACGAAATGCAGCGGCCTCCTGGGAATTAATGGATCCCCAACGGGAAACTACGAGGGCATCATTTAGTACTCCTTTTTAAAATTGTGAAGCTGCTGCACTGGCTACTGAGGGGAAATGAGCAGGTGACTGTCCATTTCTAATATAGTAAGAAGTCTTACAACACCAGGTTAAAGTCCAACAGGTTTGTTTCAAACACGAGCTTTCGGAGCACGGCTCCTTCTTCAGAGCCGTGCTCCGAAAGCTCGTGTTTGAAACAAACCTGTTGGACTTTAACCTGGTGTTGTAAGACTTCTTACTGTGCTCACCCCAGTCCAACGCCGGCATCTCCACATCATTTCTAATATGGCACTGATACAGGGAACAAGTAGCACATTGTTGGACAGATCAGTTCTAGGACAAAGTTCTGGACATGATAACACATTCTCGGGCTTATCCTCCGTTTCTGTTGCGGAACATGCGAGGGGTGATACTGTGGGTTTGATTTTCTTTGTGAAAATGAGCTGATGTAGATTTCTACTGGTACCAATTTGGAACAGTGACGTTTCCTTGTTGTTTAATGTTTAGTCTGATATGTGAAGTGTTATGTTGTTGATTTTCATATCTTTGTTCCTGTTGACCATTTAATAAACAAAATATTCTCAAGTGGTTTCTTGTGGGTACATGTGCCATCTCTCAGACAATGATTATTGCAACGCGTTTCAATCAAACTTTGAAGCCTGAGCAATTTGCTTGAACTCTATAAGCATCAGGACCATAGAGGCAGCAGCAAACAATTGAGCACTAAAAGAGCTGGGCTTCAGCACTGGGGATATCCTCGCAACCATAAGGTACGTGTGTGGATCAGGGGACAGCTGAACACGGTCTCCTTAATGTTCCTGGCAGAGGACAAGAGGCTCATGATGTGGACGGAGGAAGAGTGTGCTGAGCGAGGTTTTCCAGCACAACTGGCCCAATGGATGGCACTCTGAGAGATGACGGGACACATAAGTTTAGGGGAGGATTTGAGGGTCCTGGGGTGGAAGCCACCTGATTGTTGGTCTCTCTGCTTCACCAATTCCTCACAGATATAACAATATGGCTGATTGTCTTGGTCTCACGGTGCTGGTGGCAGCTCAGGTGGCAGAGAAGGTGGCAGCAGCGTTGCCTCAGGCTGAAAGTATCACTCCCATGTGTAAGGGGCGCCGCACACCCTGAAGACCCAGCCGCCCATCAGGCCGAAGAGGAACCCAGAGTGGGGCGCCAGCGATGGCCCAAGTTGTACAGGCATCTTTAGTCTTTCGAGAAGATTACGGACAGCATGTGCCACAGGAAACCCCCACTTCAACATAGAGACCGTGCGGCACCGGTGCCATGTTCTCACAGACTTGGCTCCCCGTGGATAGGCGGACACCTGCTCTGTGGGCGTCACCACAGCCTGAATATCTATGCAGCCGGTTCATTTCAGGGCGCGAACAGGGACTTGTACAGCCTTTCACAGATTGGGCATCAGACAACTTCAACTTTGAGCTGGAAAAGGCACACCAAGGTGCATGGACTGTGGGATTCTCTGCCATTGCCAGGATGCCCCAGGTCCAGGGGGCAATAGATGACACACTCGTCTCTTGCGCACACCAGGGCATCAGGGAGTACCCGTCATTAAGCGGAAGGGTTCCACTCCCTGAACCTTTAACTCGTGTGCGATCACCATCTCCGGACTATGCACGTGTGTGTGTGTGTGTGTGTGTGTGTGTGTGTGTGTGTGTGTGTGTGTGTGTGCTTCCCACGCAACGTGCATGATTGCTACATTGAGGAGCACCCGGAGATCCCCAGTGTCTTCGAGGACCACGCCAGGATGATGTATTTTGCTCTTGAGGGATTGGGGCACACACTGATGAATAGGTCAATGTTGCCATTGAGTGGTGGAGCGAACTGCGCAAAATGCAGTTCCGATGCCTGGACCGCTCTGGTGATGCACTGCTGTACACACTCCAGGTTGTCTCCTGCTTTGTGGTGGTCTGCTGTGCCCACCACAACCTGGCACAGCAGCGGAGTGACATGTTGGAGGAGGACACGGACCAGGAGGATATGGAGGACGAAACCAGAGTGGACTCACAGGAGAAACCGAAGGATAGTGGTGGCATGACTCCGGCATGCCCAGAGGACCAGGGGGATGCTCATCTATACCTGATTCTCATTCTCATTGTGTGAGGCTTTGTCCCCAATCCCCCCTCCCTGCCATCCTCCATTCCCCGGCAGGACTGTAAGGCAGGAGAGTGATGATAACTTGTTGTGAGGTTAGTTCTGGTGCTGCTCAGGTAATGCCAAAGTCTGACTGCGTGTTCACACCATTCCTCTCATCGGCGTCTGCTATGGGAGCATTTGATCTTGGACTACTGTACCAAGGGAATGGAGAGCAAAATGGGTGGGGGTGCAGACAGGCCCACTGTGAAGATTAACATGGATTCACATGTATCGGGTGTTTCATGTTTTAACGTGAACATTTGACATTTCCATTCCTCCTATCTACAGATATTGCCCCCCCCCCCCCAAGCGAACCCCTCTCTTTTTGATCTTTCATGGCCTTCTGCTACGTCTAGGTGTGTCCCAGAGATGCACATCAGAGGTGAAGGCAGCCTGCTGCTTTTCGTGCCCTGTAGCATTTTATGCCCTTGGCGGATGTCTTCTGATGGGCATGGAGCCAGAAGACCTCGGCCAACTTACTGGTGTCACTGGCATCACTGTGCCAACCCTATTCTGCCCTTGAGATGCACCAGTCTCAGGCAGGGCAAATTCAGAAGAAGCGGAGACCACCGTTGTCTCCTTGGTAGCAGGCCCTGGGTTGGCCTCCAGCACTTCCTCCTTGACAGTGCCTGTAGGGCCCTGGGTGTCTCCATGGGACAGGAGCAGCTGAAGTGAGCTCCAGAGGTCTCTACGTCATCTGGCTCTGCCAGTCCTGGCGGCTCCCATTGTCTGCACTTTGGTGTCGACACCCTCAGCAATGGGCCTCGGTGACTAGGCCAATGTGTGGAGTGCCTCGCCAATGATCACCTGCATCTGAGACATGTCCCGCATCAACTGGGGCAGGATGCCAAGGCCCTCGGCCATAGTTGTCATAGACTTGAGCCATGCCTTGGGAACCTCCACTCAAGATGCTGACATGGTGCTCCAGGCTTTCCACTCCAGTCACCACCCTAGCAATATTGGCCTCGGTGCTTTGCATTGTCAGCATCATCTCTTGTGCCTGTAGCCTTTGGGATTCCTCCAATCAGCTATGCACTTGCTGGAATGTCGCTGACATCCTCTTCTGAATCTCATGGCCGTGATCTAGCATCTGCGTTAGCTCTGGGAGAACCTTGTCCAGAGGCTAGGCATCTGACTGGGACTCAGCTGAGTCCTGGGATCCACCAGACCTCCAATTGCTGACTCCTTTGGATGTTTCTGCCTCTACCTGATGTGCAACAGCAACCATGTCGTGCTGACCAGATTATGCCCCAGAAGCATGTCAACTAATGTTGCCCACCGAGCTGTGTGGCTCTGCGCAGGTGGAAGGTGGGGTGATAGCTGTGACAGGTCGATGGTAGTCTTCTCGGAGCTCTCCTCCAAGTTGGTCTCTTGGGTGCCGGCGGGGAGAAGAACAACTCCGGATGGCCCAGCATCATCAGATGGAGATCCTGCAAGACAACGGACATGTAGTCAGTGAGACAACTTGGATAACCCGCGAATTCCGGGGCCCGTTTGTCATACGGGGTGAGGACTCAAATTTCTGGTACTCCCTCCTTCACTTTCTCTCTCTCTCTCTCTCTCTCTCTCTCTCTCTCTCTCTCTCTCTCTCTCTCTCTCTCTTTCTCCCCCCCCCCCCCCCCAAAAAAAAGCCCTTTCCCCACTTATTATGGGTTATCTTGTTATCTTCTCCTGCAGGGACAAAGAGAGGGCATTGTGAGCCACGCGCTTAATGGGTTAGGGAAGTCTATAGCAGATGGCATATGCCAGCTCACCTGGAAATGAAGGGGGGGTTGTGCTGGTTGGTGCCAGTGGTTCGGATGTGGAAATGGTGCAAGTTGTCATCCAGTGATTTGGCAGGGGGTGGTTGGGAATTTGAGGGGTGGCAGGCAGAACTGATGCCAGGCGAGAGGTGGTAACTGACCCTTGCAACTCGGTGGAGGTCGTTGGTCTTCTGACATTGTCTGGCCGCCCTCCTGGTCATGCTGCTCATACTGACGGCTACTACCTCCCAGATGGCATTGCTGACCCTGCTGCTCGTCTCCCACCCCACCTCGGAGGAAAGGATGTCCTGTTTCGGTGATGCGAAGCCTGGTCAGGTCGGCATCCCCAAAGCGAGGAGCAGGCCTGTGCACTGCCATGCCTGCGTGTTGATTAGTGATGAGGGAGCGTTTAAAAGCAGCTCCCACTTGTCAGTGGTGAGATGCTGAGGCGTGAATCTGGTGAATCAGACAGTGAGACAGCCAGTAATGGCGAGAAGCACGTGGGGGCTCATTTCCTGAGCTGAGTGGCGTTAAATACAGGCCAAATCTCGCCAATGCGGCCGTTAGGAAACACTCACCAATTGCGCCCAAAATGACACTCCAAAATGTTTCTTTTAAATCGTGCCAGTTAAGTCAGTTATTTGAAAAAAATGAAAATATATTGAATGCTAAAATAACGGTCAGGTGATTATGGAATCATGTCGAGGATTAATGTGTGTATTAGGCATTTACACATAATGGTGATTAGTTGCCACTCTGTAATACTTACCTTTTTATACATGTATTTAACTTGGATATCGAAAATGCAGAATGAAGAGAAAATCTTCACCCTCCCATCACCAATCACACTGAAATAAGTCTTCAGCTCAAGACATCATCCTTCCCGCACTCGAGCATGTTTTCAGCCCCACTGTAATTCCGTGCCTGAATTTCAGTTTTGCATTAAAGTGCACACATGCACAACTGCCTTTTCCATCCAGAGTGCGCACGCACACAACCTTTTCCATCCAAACCATGTGCATTTTCCACCCAGAGCATGTGCACACACTGCAGCCTCCACTGACTGACTGACATGTATTAGTTCATCCTGAATAGCAGGCTGTTCCATGTCTCAGTCTCACTACCCCTACTGATCTGAAATTTTCCTTCCTCCGCACCAATTTGTCTCCCCATTCTTCTCCCCCTTCCACAATCATGTTCCTTGCTCTCCAACATTTTTAGCTCCCCCGTATCATTTCCCCAATTTAAAACCATAATCTGATTGACCCTCAGTCTTCTCTACCCTGTGTCCAACTCTGTGGGACATTCGCTGTTTATTTATGTTTGTAATACATATATATTGTCTTTAGTACTTAGTGTTTTTAACTTTGATTTGCAAGTTCATCAGATGAAAGTACAGAAAGTACCACACTGCAGACAGTTGCCACTGTCCGTGCTGAGGAAATTCCTCCTGTACCAGAGAACAGATTTTTAATGCGAAAGAGCCCTCTCAAGACAGATGAAAAAGAGAAGGAGAAGAAAAAAGAGAGGTTAGTATGACTATATCGGCTTTGGAGCAATTTTCAGTAGATTTTATGATCGTAAAATTAATTCTCATCCACATTTAGGTCTGTGAGAAACTACCTGACATCTGCTGTCATGGACACCCATTCAACAAGCAGATTTCAAATCCATAGAACCATAGAATTTCTAGAGTGCAATGCAAGTGAAATATATGCCGTACTTTTTATTCTACAAAAGGCTGATTTAGTACAGTTTACAATTGGTACTGTAACCAATTGGAAAAACCACTGGACCAGAAATCATACATTGAAATTTCACTTGGCAAGTTCTGAAATTCAATTTAATCAACCTGGCACCAGATAAAAATGGCTGTGAAAACTGCTTAACTTCATATAAACCCAACCGAATCTCGGATGTCCTCCAGGGAAGTGACTTCCCACCTTTACCTGGTCTGGCCGACATGTGACTCCAGTTCCACACTCTGTGGTTAACTCTTATTGTTTTTCGAGCAACTAGATATAGCAAATAAGTGTTTGTTTCATATCTGGAGAATTTTTTGTTCAACAGAATTTCTTTTTTTTTAACGAACGTTTTATTGAGGTATTTTCTTTGGCATTTTAACAGCAACAGAATCAACAATATAAATAACAAGAAAAGTATATACATAGTGCAAATTCCACCACCCTCTCCCGCAGGTCTTGCCATTACTTACCCCTCCTAACCTACGCTAGCCTAACCCCCCCCCCTCTTTCTGCTGATGATTACTTCTCTGCGAGGAAGTCGAAGAATGGTTGCCACCCCCGGGCGAACCCCAGCAGAGACCCTCTCATGGCGAACTTAAATTTGCTCCAGACAGAGGAAGCCAGCCATGTCTGAAAGCCAGGTTTCCGATTTCGGGGGATTTGAGTCCCTCCATGCCTGCAGTATACGCTCCCGGGCTACCAGGGAAGCAAAGGCCAGAACGTCTGCCTCTCTCTCCTCCTGGATTCCCAGGTCCTGTGATACCCCAAAAATCGTCACCTCCGGACTCATTACCACCCTTATGTTCAATACCATGGATATGGTGTCGGCAAACCCCTGCCAAAATCCCCTCAGCTTTGGACATGCCCAGAACATGTGGCATGGTTCGCTTGGCCCACCCCAAAGAATCTACTCATTCAGGTCACTGTCATGTGAGCCCGGTGAACAACCTTAAATTGGATCAGGCTGAGCCTGGCACATTTTGCGGTAGCATTGACCCTTCCTAACGTGTCTGCCCACAGGCCCTCCTCGATCTCTTTCCCCCAGCAGCTCCTCCCACTTTCACTTCAGCTCCTTGGTTTGCATCTCCTCCAAACCCATAGGCTCTATATATGTCTGAGACACTCCCCTCCCCTATCCATCCTCTAGAGACCACCCTGTCCTGAATCCCCCTTAGCGGCAGGAGTGGGAAGGTCGATAGCTGCCTCTGCAAAAAGTCCCGTACCTGTAAATATCAGAGTTAATTTGCTCCAGCCAATGCAAACTTCTCCTCCAGTGCCCTCAAACTCGAAGCTACCTTCCAAGAACAAGACCCCCATCCTCTCTAACCCCTCTCTCTGCCAAATACAGATACCCCCATCCATCCTCTCTGAGGCAAACGTATGATTGTCGCAGATTTGGGACCACGCCAATGCTCCCACATGCCTCTTCCACTGCTCCCTGACTCTCAGGGCCGCCACCACCACTGGACTGGTGGAGTACTACGCCGGCGGGAACGGCAGGGGTGCCATCACCAGTGCCCCAAAACTTGTGCCCTTACACGAAGCCACCTCCATGCGCACCCAAGCTGCCGCCGCCCCACCCCACCCCACCAGCCACCTCCTCACCATGGCTATGTTACCTGTCCAATAGTAATTACTGAAATTTGGCAGCACCAGTGCCCACCATCTCCCCGATTCTGCTCGAGCATTGCCCTCTTCACCCAAGGCTCCCCCCCCACACACACACGCAGCCCACAATAATCTTATTAATCCGCTTAAAAACGGACCACGGGATGAAGATTGGGAGGTACTGGAAAATGAAAAGAAACCTCGGGAGGACCGTCATTTTTACCGACTGCACCCTACCCGTCAGAGACAGCGGGAGCGCGTCCCATCTCCGGAAATCCTCCTTCATCTGGTCTACCAACCAGGCCAGGTTCAATTTGTGTAGCCTGTCCCAATCCTTTGCCACCTGAATACCAAAGTACCTAAAACTGTCCCCTACCACTCTATACGGCAGTTCCCCAAGTCGCCTCTCCTGATCTCTCGCCTGAATCACACACAACTCGCTCTTCCCCATCTTAAGCTTGTACCCCGAAAACCAACCAAATTCCCCTAGGATTCCCATAATTTCCCCCATCCCTTCCATTGGGTCTGAGACATACAGCAGCAAGTCATCTGCATACAACGAGACTCTGTGCTCCAACCCCCCTGAACCAGCTCCTTCAGGCCCTCCGAGTAATTGCCAGAGGCTCCATCGCCAACGCAAACAGCAGTGGGGAGAGGGGACATCCCTGTCTCGCCCCCCCGCCCCCGGTGTAGTCTGAAATATTCCGAAGTCTCCTATTTGTCCGTTCAGCAGAATTTCAAAGAGCATTTCTTAGTTAGTGATCCCTGAAATGAAACAACCGTGACGGAATAGAAGGGCATGGACTATTCAGTTCTGTGTTTACTTGTGATAAAAAGTGACAATACTGTGACAGTATTTAATTATTTGCTCTCCAAGGCGTAAATTATGTCACCTGAAATTTGCACTGATAAAGCACTGTATGAATTTTTATATTTCCAAGCAGTTAATAATTCCAGTGTTCTTCTTGCTGACCTCAGATCTATACCTTCTGTGAACTCATCCAAAACTACTGCAATATCCACTCTGGCACAAAGTTCTACTTGCTCATTATCATTATCCTCAGTGACGTACATTGACTTCCAGTCCCTCAATTTTAAAATTCTCATTTTTGTGTTTGAAAGACTACACAAAATCACTGACCCCCATCTCAATAATTCTGTGAGCTCTACACCAACTATCATGTTGAAAGTGACCATTTTGAACCTGTGAGGTTAAACTAAATTGGAGAATTAACTATTATGCATGCTTTTAGTTTCAGCCATGAGTAAATATTGCTATGGAATAATTGTCTTTATTTTGAACAGTAATGTATCAAATTCTCAAATATCTACATATCAAAGACGACTCTTAGTAACCAGGTCGGGCCGAAAAATTAAAGGAAGAGGACCTCGGGTAAGTAACTGCTTTACATAAAATAATTTTTCGCTTGAAGCTGTTAATGGAAAGAAATTAGAAATTTAATTTCTTATAAGAATCAGGCTTGACTGAGTAAAAACATTCTCAACTCTTAGCCAAGTTCCAGAAGACACTTCAGAACTGGGCTGGAACTTCATCCCAATACAGAATGAGGACACCTTTGGAATCAACTGTTAGACGGAGCCTTTGTCTGTCTGTTGAAGTGGATATGAAAGCTCCCATGGTAATGTTTGAATAAAAGGGGGAGTTCCCTCAGTGTCTTGGTTGATATTTAACGGTCACCATTACTGAACAAATTTGTTTAATTCATTGTGCGACCGTGCTATGTGTAAATTGGCAGCCATGATTTCCCACATTCCAACAGTGATTACGTGCGAGATCTATCTGCCACATTGCACACGAAAAGTGGTGCAGCTGGTAGTTGCCCGTTGATCGCTCTTCTGGGATCAACCCAGCTCGTCATACCTCGCGAGACCTAACACGACCTCATGAGACATCGAGCTGTGAATACCATCCACTGGATGGCATCACTTTCTGGCAAATCTGCATATTAGAGTGAGGCAGCTTTTCTCAATCTCCTATGCATTCCCAAGATTACCCAATTCATGGGATCTACCTTCCTCGCCTTGGAGACCTCGGGTAAATACCTTTCAGTGCTGGTCTCCACAAACAGGGACCAGACTGAACGGCACTCATGGGGATCTCCCAGGTGTTTTGATTTGATTTGATTTATTATTGTCACGTGCATTAGTATACAGTGAAAAGTATTGTTTCTTGCATGCTGTACAAACAATGCATATTGTACATAGGGAAGGAAGGAGAGACTGCAGAATATAATGTTACAGTTATATCAAGGTGTAGAGAAAAGATCAACTTAATACGAGGTGTGTCCATTCAAAAGTCTGATGGCAGTAGGGAAGAAGCTGTTCTCGAGTTGGTTGGTACGTGACCTCAAACTTTGATATCTTTTTCTTGACGGAAGAAGGTGGAAGAGAGTATGTCCGGGGTGCGTGGTGCCCTAATTATGCTGGCTGCCTTTCTGAGGCAGCGGGAATTATAGGTAGAGTCAATGGATGGGAGGCTGGTTTGCGTGATGGACTGGGCTACATTCACGATCTTTTGTAGTTTGCTTTCTGGGCAGGGTGGTACCCTGGCACAGCCAGACTAGCTGTGCCACCTGTGTGCCAGCCTGGCACTGCCAAGGTAAAAATGGCGTCCCGATCTACCTTTTACTGAGGGGTTCTGGCGATTGGAGCTCCTCAATGCAGAAAATGGGACTTAAGTGCGGCCTCGACCGCAAGTTTCCTGATGAGGCCCCCGATCGACCTGAATTGCCATTCGATAGCGTGGTGTTTCACGGCGCCCTACATTTCAAAAGCTAATTCATTGGTTGTAAAATGTTTTGGAACTTTGACATTGTGAATGGTGCCATGTATTATTTTGTGTAGCGATATCGAACACCTTCGAGATCAAGGTCTCGGTCAAGAGATCGATTTAGACGCAGTGAAACTCCACCACACTGGAGACAGGAGATGCAACGAACACAAAGAATGAGGGTTTCAAGTGGAGAACGGTGGATCAAAGGAGACAAGTAAGTGTTGCAAAGCTACTGAAAGTGTTCAGTACTGTCTGTGAATAGGGGATTTTAAATGTCTCATGATTTTTAGGCTCACAGTATTATTGTTAATATAGTAATGTATTAGCTAGTTGATGGACACCTATTAACAAAACATTTCCCATTGAACTGATGAGATTTTGGATTCATTCATTTGTTTTGGACTATTGTTGAACTGTTGGGCACATATTGTCTTCCTTTGCTTTTGGGCAATTATTTTTCTTGTAAATATGTTTATCTTAATTGTTTTAGCAGGACACCACAGTCTGGTTTCATGGTATTTCTGCATTCAGTGTTGACAGATGTACATGGAAAGCAGCCCATATGGGTCAGTGCTAAGTGGGTGCCACACTGTCCCATTTATGATATGTGGAACATTATAAGTTTTACATTACAGAAGATGTGGGTCTGCTTATGGAAACTGCCTCGATTGCCAATGCAAATTAAAGAGATTTGTGGGAGTACTCTTACTGTCGCAAATTATCTGCAAACCAAAACTTAAATTTAACATTAATTGAGACATTCATTGCCCTTTAAAATTTATTTACTTGAAATACAGTTGTGATTCTGAGGATTTCAGTGAAGGTGGTATACTCCATTGTGCATTCAAGGGCCAATCAGTGGGGTCACTGTTGAACAACTTAAAGTTGATGGCTCTGTGTACTAAAACCCCATTATTTTTGGCCACAGGAATAACTGTTACATAAACGCTGCTTAGCCTCTTTTTTTTAAAAACAACTAGATCTGATAAATGAGTGATGACACTGTTGGGGTGAGATTTTCCCAGAAATCGGCATAGGCTGAGAGCAAGTGAGAAAAGTGGTGGGAGGTTTCTCTGCTCGCGACGTATTGTTGACAGCCTCGAATTCACCCGATCCAACATCAACTTAGTAACTTGAAGATCAAGGTGCCATTTTTGTAGGCAGTGCAAAGGAGTTCACCATAGAACACCCTCCCCCCCCCCCCCCCCCCCGCCCCCCTCACACCCACCCTGCACTGCCCTGGGCAGTGCCAGAAGACAGCTCCCGGGCATGATCCATGAGCACTGGACTCACCTGCGCTCCCCTGGGATGATTACTCACCAGGTGCATGCCTAGGGAGACCAGTCGTGATTGACGCTGACGTGGATGGATTTTCTGATAAGGGTGGGGGAGGATGATTCAGGTTTAGAGAGGGCCTGATAATATGTTAATAAACGCAAATGATGCTCCGGTGTTGTTCACTGATGGGGCGAGGGGACACTCATGCCACACACTTAGATCAACGTAAAACGATTTGGCTTGGCGGAGTGGTTAGCACTGCTGCCTCACCGCACCGAGGACCCGGGTTCGATCCTTGTGGACTTGCATATTCGTCCCGTGTCTGCATGGGTCTCGCCCCACAACCCAAAGATGTGCAGGGTAGGTGAATTGACCACTCCAAATTGCCCCTTAATTTGGGCAATTAAATCAGGGGACAACACAGCAGCCAGAACAATGGCAGCACAAATGGCTCTGTTGTTCAGCAGGGGAGGGCAAAGTGCAGCAGAGCGATAGTTATAGGGGACTCTATAGTAAGGAGCACAGATAGGCGCTTCTGTGGAAGTAAAAGAAAATCCAGGATGGTGTGTTGCCTCCCTGATGCCAGGGTCCAGGATGCCTCTGAACGAACTCAGGAGATCCTGAAGGGCCATTGAAGCTAAAGTCCGCTGTAGGGCGCATTTAGAATCATAGAATTTACAGCGCAGAAGAAGACCATTTGGCCCATCAGGTCTACACCGGCCCTTGGAAAGAGCACCCTACTTAAACTCGCGCCTCCACACTATCACCGTAACCCAGTAACCTCTACTAACCTTTTGGAAACTTGTGGGGCAATTTAGCATGGCCCTAACCTGCAGATCTTTGGACTAAGATAGGAATCCAGAGCATCCGGAGGAAACCCACACAGACACGGGGAGAAAGTGCAAACTCCACACAGTCAGGTGGCGCTGGAAATGAACCCAGGACCCTGGAGCTGTGAGGCAGCAGTGCTAACCACCGTGCCACCGTGTTTCTCAGTGGTTGCAGCGTTGAAAAATATCCCAACAGCTATCCAACAGCACTTTGCCATTTCTTCTGGCCGCGGGGAATTTTTCTCCAGCAAGGCCACACTTGGAGAAATTTCCTGTTGACAAGCTTCAGCCCTGATCTTCTTTCTCCCCCGCCCCCCCCAACCTTGGGAAGGACCTCGGAACCACCCCCCTCCCCCACCCCCTCTATTTATAAGGACACCTGAACCCAATCCCTGGCAGTGTCAACAGGGCTCCCTGGCACTGCCAACCTGGCTCCCTGGTAGTGCAATGTGAAATTGAGCAGATCTGACAGAACACATGGATGGAACAGTAGGCTGATTCAACGCAAATTGACAGAAGTAAAAATAAGACGTTTTTTAAATTAAAAGAACTCTACAATTTTCCCAAAGACCCCTGGGGCTGGAATCTCCGATCATTGACGGCGAAATCACGTTCGGCGATTGGCCTAAGAATGTGTTTTTACACTGGAATCTGGGGTGGCACTGTTTTTCTGATGCTCCGCCCCCTCAAAAACGGCATACTCATGGAGTAGGTCATACACTGTCAGGAGTGCCTCAGGACATCACCGGAGGCCCTCCCCCGAAGCTCCGCCCCGATGGCCCGTGTCCCTGATGACGTGGGGCGCGCATCCTCACAACTTTCAGGGACCTCGCGTGACGGCTGCAGATTGTGTCCAGCGCCGCCATAGTCGGGGGGGGGGGGGGGGGGGGCTCTTCCGCTGGCAGGGGGGTCTTCTGGAGGTACTGGTGGGGAGAGGTCCGGGGATGGCGAGGTGGGTTACAGGGGGCAGTTTATGGCAGGCCGGGTCTGAGCGCGGCTGCGCCATGTTGTACGACACTGCCGTGTGCATGTGCGCCCCCGGCCATTCTGTGGCCATATCCACAGGTAAAGCCGGGGTCTTTATGCAGCGCGGCTGCTCGACCCCCCCCCCCCCCCCCCGGGTGGAGGATCGGTGCGGGGCTGGCGCCGACTTTTTGGTCGTAAGACAGACGGATCCTGCGGATATAGCCGCAGAATCGGAGAATCCAGCCCTACTGTTTTCTACCTTTCAGATAGTTTCTTATTTATTTTGAATCTTAGTTCTTATAAATTTGGTCATAATTAATAGTGTTAGGGTGGCGCGTGGTTAGCAGTGGGACTACGATGCTGAGGACCCGGTTTCGAATCCCAGTCCTGGGTCACTCACCGTGTGGAGTTTGCACATTCTCCCTATGTCTGCGTGGTTTCACACCAACATCCCAAAGATGTGCAGGGTAGGTGGATTGGCCATTCTAAATTGCCCCTTAATTGGAAAAAAAAAAGAATTGGGTATTCTAAATTTATTAAAAAGTAAAATAATAATTAATAGTGTTATTTGTGGAATTTTGCCAGATATACAATTTTACAGAGTTTCCCCACAGCCTGCTTAGATTGTCACAAAATTCTTCACAAAAGTCCAGGAAATCAGTCAGGCGTGACATAGAACATAGAACAGTACAGCACAGAACAGGCCCTTCGGCCCTCGATGTTGTGCCGAGCAATGATCACCCTACTCAAACCCACGTATCCACCCTATACCCGTAACCCAACAACCCCCCCTTAACCTTACTTTTTTAGGACACTACGGGCAATTTAGCATGGCCAATCCACCTAACCCGCACATCTTTGGACTGTGGGAGAAAACCGGAGGAAACCCACGCACACACGGGGAGGACGTGCAGACTCCACACAGACAGTGACCCAGCCGGTAATCGAACCTGGGACCCTGGAGCTGTGAAGCATTTATGCTAACCACCATGCTACCGTGCTGCCCCTTCCGACCTTCCCCTTCTAAAACGATATTGGCTTTAGTTTACTCCATTATTGCTGTAAACATAATCAAGTCTACTCTTGATAATCAAGTGTAGCTTTACAGTACTTGCATTATGAAATACTTAAAAGGATACAAATTATAAGCATTTTGAAATTGTTGAGCAAAACCAGAACTGCAAATTATTAGATTTAACTTGCATTGTATTTTTGAGTCCCTTAATTTTTATATGTTTTATTTGAAATGATCCAAATGAGCTTGCTTAGTAAATTGCTGTGCCTAATGATGAACATTTTGAACATGATGAACAATGATGAAGTATTTTCTGAATTTGTTAAAATAAATAATAAATCCCATTTTGTGGTATGGCGAAGAGTTCTGGAGCGTTTGACAAGAAGATGGGAATAGAAGTTTATCTGCAACTCTGTTTTATCCCCTTTTGACATGCATTGGTTTCCTTTGATAACTGTTCATACAAGTTTACTGAATAGAGAGGGTAGCATGGTGGCGCAGTGGTTAGCATTGCTGCCTCACGGCGCTGAGGTCCCAGGTTCGATCCCGGTTCTGGGTCACTGTCTGTTTGGAGTTTGCACATTCTCCCCGTGTTTGCGTGGGTTTTGCCCACAACCCAAAAGATGTACAGGATAGGTGGATTGGCCACGCTAAATTGCCCCTTAACTGGAAAAATGAATTGGGTACTCTAAATTTATAACAAAAAAAAAGAAAAAACTTGACTGAATACATGATGTAACTTGGTCCAAGCTGTACTGTCTTATTTATTTTCCATCACCTGATCTCTCAGGAATTGCTTGTATTTGTCAAATCTTCAAATCGCAGTTGGTAGTACCCAGCTGTAAGTAATCAGAACATTTACTGCTCTCTATTTCTTTCAAAAATGCATTTAGTAGTGATATGTATATAGCAACATCCACGCAGACTAGCCTTTTTTGCCAAAGTCATTATTTTATTCTGGATAGTGTTTCACCCATCTTCACGTTCTTAGATTTTTTAATTGCCAATTCAGGTAATAAAATTAAACTTTGACCAAGAGTCATCCAGACCCGAAGCATTAACTCCCTTTTCTCTTCACAGATGCTGTCAGACCCAATAAGATTGTCCAGTATTTTCTGTTTTTGTTGTTGAATAAAATTAAGCAAATGTTCTTCCGTATGCAGTAAATATTAGGTATCCACTCCAGATTCAGAAGTATTTTTTGTTTAAATAATAAGGGAAAATGTTGGTAATACTGAAGTCTGGCAGCATTTAACACTTCACCGCAGCAGTTCTACTGAAACATTAACTCTGTTTCTGTCTGGATATGAGTATTTCTAGCATTCTCTATTTTTAGTTCGATTTGCCAGCGTATTTTGCTTTAATTATTTTAGTTTGGTGGTTGTAATTTCTTCTTTTTTTTTTTCCCCAACTTTTAAAGGGGTGAAGTGAATGAAAAGCGAGAAAACCAAAATAATAGAAGTCCAGGCAGAGGAAGAGAGCGAATTACTTCAGACTACAAGCCGGACATATTGGATAGTCCAAAAAGGAGCAGAGAGAGAGATAAGAAAATGGAACGAGAGACTGGACGAGGTCATCGATCTCGAAGTAAAGAAAGAGAGCAGAAGAAAACAAACAAAGATGACAAATCTGATAAAAACAAATCTAAAAAGAGAAATAAATCACGGAGTAAAGAAAGAAATCGAAGCCGAAGCAAAGATAGGGAAAAACACACCAAAACCAGAAGCAAGGACAGAGAGCAGAAAACAAACAAAGAAAAGAGGGCAAACTCAAGAAGCAAGGATAGGGAGCATGCAAAAGACAAAGAGAGGGATAAATCTGCAAAATCAAACAAAGAGCAGGGAAAGCGTGAAAAATCTAGAAGCCGAGAACAGAGTAGAAGCAAAGAGAGAGGAAAACGTACAAAGTCAAAATCTAGAACTCGTGATCGAGAAAAGAGCAATAGTAAAGAGACAGAAAAACGGACCAAGTCCAAGTCCAGAAGTAGGGATCGAGAACAGAGTAATGGTAAAGAGTTGGAGAAACGAGCCAAATCAAAATCTAAAAGTAGGGATCGAGAGCAAACTAATGGTAAAGAGTTGCAGAAACAAGCCACATCGAAATCCAGAAGTAGAGATCGAGAGCAGAGTAATGGAAAAGAATGGGAGAAACAAGTCAAGTCTAAATCCAGCACACGTGAACCAGAGCAGAGTAACAGTAAAGAGGGGGAGAAACGAGCCAAGTCAAAATCCAGAAGTAGGGATCGAGAAGAGAGTAACAGCAAAGGGAGGGGTAAAGAGGCCAAATCCAGAAGTAGGGATCGGGATCAGAGTAGCAGCAAAGGAAGGGGTAAAGAGGCAAAATCAAGAAGTAGGGATCGAGAACGGAGTAAAAATAGAGAGAGGAGAAAACGAGCTAGATCGAAATCCAGAAGTAAAGATCGTAAACCGAGTAAAAGCAAGGAGAGAGCAAAACGAGCTAAGTCGAAATCTAAAAGTCGAGAACGAAGTAAAAGCAGAGAGCGAGAAAAAAGGGCCAAATCAAAATCTAGAAGCCGAGATCGAGAACAGAGTAGGGACAAAGATAGAAGGAAAAGGGCCAAATCTAGAAGCAAAGATCGGCAACAGAGTAGAAGCAAAGAAAGAGGAAGGCGAGACAAATCTCGGAGTAAAGATAGGGTAAAAGAGAAAAGTAAAGAAAGAGAAAAACATGCAAATTCAAGAAGCGGAGGCAGGGATCAAAAACGCAAAGACAACTGGGTTAAATCCAGTAGTATTGATGAGGAACAAGGCAAGAGCAAAGATCAAGAAAAAAGAGCAAAATCCAGAAGCAAGGAAAGGGACAGAAGTCGGAGCAAAGAAGGTCATAGGAGCAGAGATAAAGAACAGAAAAAAAGAGGACGATCAAGGAGTCGAGACAAAAGAACCCCTGAAAAAGATAGGTATGATAATTCAAAGAAGGAACAAAAATTTAAAAATTCTGGAGATAATCAAAAGAAGGAGAAAGAGTTAAAAGTTGCTGAAGATCAAAGTTCAAATGGAAAAACAGTGCACAACAGGGAGAATGATAAACTGAAAAGCCATTCTAGGAGCCAGGGTAGGGATCATAGCAGCAGCTCTGAGAGTCTGAAAGAGGATGAGGGCAGGAATAAGAAGGAACAAAGTAGTAGTCCTAGTTTAAAGAGAAAAAGGGAGAGTAGTAAAAGCAAAATGTCGGAAGAAAAGTCTACATCTAGAAGCAAAGTGTGTGAACGTGATGACAAAATTAAGAAGTCAAACAGCAAAATAAAAAATCAGAACCATGACAAAGAGCTGCACTCAAACTGTGATTCAGCTCCTAGTTCAGATGAAGACAGAAGTGAATAAATGTGCTTTATGGACAAGCAATCAATTGCCAATAAATGTTTGTGATTTTTTTTTTCAGAGACATGTTTGGGACGTGTCTTTTAAACCTGAATTTCAGTTGAGTTTGTTTTTTTTTTGACAATCTGCAGCCTGGATTATTTGTACGACTGGACTTTTAATAAATTTGTAAAGTGGTGCAAAAGATGGTTTCATTTAATGTTTTAATTTTTGGAGCATTATGGTTTTTAACTTTATTTTTGACATTTCTGAAACAGACCAATAAATAACTTTTTATTGGAATTTTAATTTAGTGTTTTCAATTAACATTTTTTCTGTTTGGATGGGAATAGTATATCCGAATGGACTGAAAGCTTTGGTAATTGCTACTTTTCCACACAGAAGTGAGTAGTGGGAGATCCTGTGTTAAATGAGATTAGGCAGATTTGACCCAGCTCCCTGTATGTTGAATTCACAGCATAGAACAGGACACAATGCAACATAGTGTTAAATTGGGATTGTACCTCAGAGAGACCATTGGAGTGGTTGGTGTTGGGAGGTGGGGAATACAATGTTGAAACTGATATTCTTCATTCAGTCTACATTGCACATAACTTGGAAGTGATTTATGACACAGTAAAGACTTTTCCTCACCTGGATGAACGCAGAAATTTACTAATTTGTATATTTTTTATTTTCTGCTTGATTGTACATATAAATTAGATTTTCCTTTATCAGGTCAAGGTGTTGCAGGATCTTTTAAAGTTGCTTATTTTAGTTTACCTATGATGTCGTAAATAACGATGCACAAGACAGATACGGTTTCGAGTTTGAATTCTAATAGAGTCCTTGAAATTTTCAGTTTATTTAGGGTCTTACTCGAAGGTTTAGTTTCATGTTTTCCATTTACTTGGTTCAATTTGCATAAATTCAAGAACTATAATTGTTATCAATTCTTTAAACTGGACTAGACTGATAATTACACGAGTTTACGTGACCTAATACAGAATAGTCAGAGTAGAACTGGGGGGCTCCACCAAAATACTACAACATATTCCAGAGTCCTATGGAACTTATTCCTCTCTATAATTGTTTGTATACTCTGTTCATTACAACCACTGAACAAACATGCTTCATAAAACGAAATGTCGCACTATGACATATCCCAAAATTGTATATTTGGGCAAACGTTTCTTACCCTGGTAAAGCTCTTAATCTGGAGAAACAGATGCTGCAGTATCTTCGTCCCTTAGTAATTCTGAATTTTTTGGCAAAATGGAATTTCTTAACATAGCTTCACTAAATATTTTGTCTAAGACTTAGCAAATGTTTCTAGTTGTATACACCAATTGTGCAACCAGGCTTTGATTCCATATTTTTTTCCAGGAGTCTTGATGTTTGGGGCAGACATTTAATATTTTATTTCATATTTTTTCCTTGCAATAGTTGAAAATTGTCTTTCTCAGATTCTGTCTTGAAGGATGGCCTGAATATTTCTGATTTAAATTGGTATGAAAAGATAAGAGTAAAATCTTTTTTTTTCTGAACTCGAAGCAGATTTGTTTCTCTACATAATTAAATTCTGTAGTAAATTTATGGAAGAAGCTGTTTCTTCAACCAATGTATGGTTATTAGTGTATGGCCCTTGTGTTTTTTTTTACAAAGTTCTATCATGCAATAAAATCATATTGCAAACGTTTTATTTGTAAAACGTATAACAAATTCTACCTTTCAATAAAATTATTAAAATCTTCAAACAGTATTTTATAAATGAGAATCATTTATTAGTATATTTAGTGATTATTTAAAGCAGCTGTACTCCATCCTAACCCTATAATTGAAGAATTATTTATGAAGCACAAGTACTATTGATATATGCTATTTATCAGTTACTCGTTCATCTATGGCATTGCTCATTGTTAGTTCAGGATCTGGATTGCCAAAGTTTTAACTGGTGAAGAAAATAAACCGATTGCATAACAGGTACTGTCATTACGGACTAGAGTTTACATTCCAGTTAGTGCCTAATCTAGGTTGTGAGACAGCCTGCTGCAAATGGTGTCTTACTGCTCCTTTTTAGTAAGTTGCCGAGCCTCCAACCTTCCATGTTATACTGCCACTTTTCTACTTTTGTGCATCCAGTTTAAGTGCAGATTTCAATTTTGTGTACTAATTGTTTCCCTATTTTGCTACATTTTTGTGTTGTCTTTATTATATTCTTGTTCCATTTTGCAACAAAGCTGGGAATTCATACTGTGGTAGATTTCCACAAATGTTGGTTGGAGGGGAGATCCCAACTCTCCTTATCCATTGCCAATTCTGAAATCAGCGAGATTAAATGTTGTGCCAACTTAGATCAGGGATCTTTTTAGGTTTACATAGTTCAAAACCACATTACACTTGCACAGATTGTAATCAGTCTGGTCTTTCTAGAGGCAATGTTCCATATAGCAACATTGTTAGAAGCCCCAGTTTTTGGAGAAAATAAGTATTTTAATTGTACTCAATAATACTAATTCACAATAATGTTGACCAATTTATTAGCAGCTTTCTACCTGTGGCTAATTGAGAATCCAGGTGTGATTTTTAAGACATAAATAAAAAATAAGTAAGAGATTCTGTCATTCAGCATATGATGCTTATGTTTGTAAGTAAACTGTTAAGTTTACACTAAATTGACAAGTATCTCCACTTCAAGCAAGTGGGGTCAAACAAGAGGAAAGGAGGGGAGCCATTTGATCCCGTCTGATCCTTCTGTTTTACAGATGCAGACAGCTGACTTGGTTCTTCTGTGGATGGTAGGGCTGAATTATGTTAAGAATTGTAACAGCAATTTGAGGGCTGCACGTCCATGATCAAACTCCTAGACAAATGGAAAATTGGAAGTACGGCACCATCTGGATTCCGAGAAGTAATTAAAAAACTTCAATACAGGTTTTCTTGCGGTTTGCGGTGATAGGCTACTCATTTGAAGCTAGTCCCTTCCTAGAATGGAATTTGTTTTTTAAATTTAGAGTAGCCAATTATTTTTCTTTTCCAATTAAGGGGCAATTGAGCATGGCCAATCCACCTAACCCGCACATCTTTGGGTTGTGAGGGTGAAACCCACGCAGACATAGGGAGAATGTGCAAACTCCATACAGACCATGACCCAGGACTGGGATTCGAACCCGGGTCCTCAGCGCAGCACCACATGCCGCCCTCCTAGAATGGAATTAAGCAATGTGGGACAGTTTTGAAGAGTTTAACGAGTATAGTTAGGCATTTTGAAATTAAAATCCATACAAAAGCTAGGAAATCTGAAATCCTACAACCTAAGTTGGATCAGCACAATGCAGAGCAATGCCAGCAGCCCGGGTTCAATTTCCGTACCGGCCTCCACGAACAGGCGCCGGAATGTGGTGACTAGGGGCTTTTCACAGTAACTTCATTGAAACCTACTCGTGACAGGTGATTATTATTACTTGTGGCCAACCATTTTGAAATTGAATTTGAAGAACTGGAGATAGGCATGGAATCTGAAACAGACAGACTAGCATTAGCAAAGATACAACTGGAATAGCAGAAGTTTGAGAAAGAAAAAAAGAAGAATGAGAAGAAAGGAAAAGAGAAAGAAAAGGAAAGAGGAGACAGAAAGACGAGAACAAAGTGAGGAGAGAGAATTCCAGGAAAGGATAAAAGAAAGCTTTCCAGAAGGAGAAACAAGAGGAGTTAAGGCAGCTCAATCCAAGGTACTGCTAGTGGGGGAAATTCTTCGCAAAGGCCCAGTGCTGAGCTCCTAAAATTCACCTAATTGATTCCAATGTTTGAAGGAGATGTGGAAATTTTTTTCATATTGAAAAGCTTGCAAAACAGCAGAAGTGGCCAGTGGAGGGTTGTTCGCTGCTACCGCAAAGCAAATTAACAGGAAAGGTCCATGAGGTCTATTCCCTATTGCTGATGACGTTTGTCAAATTATTAGATGACCAAAGGTGCAATCCTACATACCATCTAAAATCCTGAACTGTCCGAAAACGGCCCAAACAAATTTACATTGGGTTTGAAATCCAACTAGTGGGTATGGACATTTAAAATAGAGTCCACTAGTGAAAACCTCAGAAATGTGATTCTCCTCGAGGAGTTTAACAACCCACTTCCACTTTCAGTAAATATCCATGAAGAGAAACAGAGTTTCCAAAGCCAGACATGCAGCCCTTATAACAGATGACTGAGTTAACACACAGACTTCCTAACTCAAAATAAACTGGGATCTAAAATTCTTACAGGCTAGGGAGAGATAAAGGTAAGTAAGATGATAAGTAGATGAAGCCAAAACAAATCAATCCCAACTTTTAAAAGGAGCCAAGATGATAAACCAATAGAAGCTTGCCCCATGCGGTCAGCCTGGCCACCTGAGAAAGAACTGTTGACATGCCAAAAGACCCACAGCAAGTGCTGCAACCACAAAAGTGTCCATTTTAATTCATTTACAGGCGTCGCTGGTTGGCCAGCATTTATTGCCCATCCCTGGTTGCCCTTCAGAAGGTGGTGGTGAGCTGCCTTCTTGAACTGCTGCAGTCCTTAAGGTGTAGGTACACCCACTGTGCTGTTAGGGTGGGAATCCTTCTAGATGGTAGTGGTCATGGGTTTGGAAGGTGCTGTCGATGGAACCTTGGTGAGTTAATGCATTGCATCTTAGATGGTACACGGCTGCCGCTGTTTGTCGGTGGTGGAGGGTTTGAATGTTTGTGGAAGGAGGACAATACTCCTTTGTTCTGGTTGGTGTCAAGTTTCTTGTGTTGTTTGAGCTGTACCCGTGCCTTGTAGATGGTGGACAGGCTTTGGGGGATCAGGAGGTGAGTTACTCGCCGTAGGATTCCGAGCCTTTTGACTTGCCTGGTAGCCACAGTATTAATATGGCTAGTCCAGTTCAGTTTATGATCAGTGGTAATACCCAGAATGTTGATTGTGGGGGTTTCAGTGATGGTAATGCCATTGAATGTCATAAGCCTGTGTTCAATTGTGACTGAAGGCCAGGATACCTACCAGGATTTTGGATTTAAAGGAAAATAACCCATAGTTCTAAAGAACCAGAAGAAAGGATCAGAATTTGCTGAGATACTGGTTGTTTGCAAACTGCTTGTGGCAAGAATTGTCAAGTTTCCACCCAAAAGCAGAGTGAATACAAGTATGTGAGTTAAAGGACTCACCGGAGAGTGTGTAGATCTTGCTTTAATGAAAATTTGCCTGCAAGGGTTAGTAATATCTGCAAAATTCACCTGCAAGGGTTTAGAGTTGTGAACACTGCCCAGTCCATCACACGAACCCACCTCCCATCCATTGACTCTGTATATACCTCCTGCTGCCTTCGGAAGGTGGGCAGCATAATCAAAGACCCCCCCCCCCCAAATCTGGCTTACTCCCACCTTCCGTAGGGCAGGAGATACAAAAGTCTGAGAACACGCACTAACAGATTCAAAAACAGCTTCTTCCCCAGTGTTACCAGACTCCTAAGTGACCCTCTGATCTGATCTCTTCTCACTAAGTAGTACTACACACCTGTATGCTTCACCCGATGTCTATGTATTTACTGTAGGCAGAACAATACTTTTCACTGCACCTCGGTACATATAATAAACAAATCCAATCCAATCTAATAATGGGTGTGATCCAAAACTGGCCCTTGCATGGGGTGGACATTTTATTAGGAATGATTTAGCTGGTTGGAATGTAGTACCCCCAAAGAGTTAAGGGCAGTCTTTGGAGGCTAGTTCGGATGAGGAAAAACAACAACATTTTCCCCAGTTGCAGAGGGCTGAGGAAGGGTCAACGGTAATACGAGGGGATATAGTCCATAGGAATTCAGGAGGCTAAAGGAAAGCCAACAGAATTAAAAGGGGCAGTATTAGAGTCTGCAGCATTAAAAAGTCCAGAATAGAGCCTGTACAATTTAAAGTAGACTAGGCAGGGCCAGATGGAGGCCAAAATGCTGGAACCTAAGCAGCAGAAGTTGAAAGAAGTTTACCCGAGGTGTGGTTATCACCAATCTTCTCCCATTCAAATAGGGACCCAAGGAAGTTTCCAAGCAGACAAACCGAATGTGAGGGAGGCTTAGATGAGGTGTCATAGAGGAGTACAGCAGGAGCTGGACAGCCACCTGAGGGAAATGTGTCCCAGAGGATTGGGGGAAAATGATTTCCTGCGGTGCAAGTAAAATCAAAGGTAACGCCCTAAAATGAACACCACTCATGGAATCCACAAGGGAAATACCATCTGTGGAATTACCCACTGGTGAGTCAAATGGTGATGTTAAAATTGCAAATCTCACCAAACCTAGCAGTTCAGCTTCAGAACCCATTGAAGATGACGTGCAGGAGGCCAATACAGTTTCTTAAATATTTTTATTGAAAATTTTTCATTGTAACTAAATAACTTGTAACTTGAAGCATCTATTTTATATTATATAATGTAAAAAGAGCACGATCAAAAATACATCCAGTCGTAATCCCCCCCCCCCCCCCCCCCCCACATGAAATTAAAACCCCCTTAACAACTGATGGTGGGTAACTCTTTCAAAACAAAAAGGAAACGAGGACTTCTGGTGACGGGGATGTGTTGAGTAGTCACACATCGAGTGGCTCTCCTCCAGACCACAGTACATAAGAACATAAAAACTAGGAGCAGGAGTAGGCCATCTGGCCCCTCGAGCCTGTTCTGCCATTCAATGAGATCATGGCTGATCTTTTGTGGACTCAGCTTGTGGACACTTTTGGCCAAATTTAGACTTATTCAACTCCAAAATAAAAAAGGCAGAGAGAAAGAGCAGCAAGCAGAAAAAGAGCCAGCAAGCAATAGCTCAAGATGCTGCACAGAAGCCAGAAACGGTGACAAAGGGCAGGAGCAGCGAGCAAGTCAGCGGAGCCACAAGGCGAGGGATCCCTGGGAGAGGGAGACCACCGACCCGGCCAGAGGGCCCCCCGCACCTGGAGAGGGCTGGAAGACATTCCTAACCAAGGAGTTGACCGCGATGAAGGAAGAGATCAAAATGGAGATTCGAATGACGGAGGCACCGGTTGCTCACCAGATGAGAAAGCAGGCAGCTACAAGGGAAATAGCACCAGTGAAAGGCAGCAGAGGTGGACTAGTAGCCGAACCAAAAAAGGTCAACAAAACGTTCAAGGCCTTCTATCAGGATCTGTACACCTGTGAACCCCCGACGGGGACTCGGTGATGAAACAGTTCCTTTACGGACTAGACATGCCAGTTGTAGGGGATGACAGATGGGGGGAACTGGAAGCACCAATAGGACTGGGAGAGATCATGGAGAGCATCAACTCCATGCAGGCGGGGACTGCACCGGGTTCCTGGGAGACTGTTACAAAGAATTTGCTCCGGCTCTCGCCCCGCACCTGGGGGAGATGTTTGCAGACTAGCTAGCGAGGAGCACTCCAAACCTAACACAGGCCACTATATCGCTAATACTCAAAAGACAAAGACCCAACGGAATGCTGACCATACAGACCCATTTCGCTGCTCAAAGGTCCGAGCCAAGAGACTGGTGAACTACATACCAGAGGTGCGCACAGTGGACCAGACGGGCTTTGTCAAGGGTAGACAACTAACCGCGAACATCAGACGACTGCTGAATGCGATACTGACCCCATCCAGGGAGAGAACACCAGAGGAGAAAAGGCCTTCGGCAGAGTCTAGGGAAGTACCTCAGTGAGGTACTAGATTGGTTGGGCTACAGACGGGGTTCATCTCATAGGTGAAACTCCTGTACAGCACCCCCAAGACGAGCGTTCGGGCCAGCAGCTCTGAGCACTTCCAGCTGCACAGAGGCACAAGGCCATTGTTCCCACTCTAATTTGCCCTGGCAATCGAACCCATGGCAATCACCCTGCAAGGTGCAAGAGTCTGGGAAGTTTTCCGAAGAAAAGCCAGAGAGCACAGAGTCTTATTCTGTGCAGATGATCTGCTCCTCTGCATCTCAGACACGCAGAACAGCCTGAAAGAAATCATAAAGCTCCAAGAAGAGTTCGGGGCCTTCCTGGGCTACAAACGCAAATCGAGGAAAGCTAAACCATAGAATCCCTACAGTGCAGAAGGAGGCAATTCAGCCCATCGAGTCTGCACCGGCCCTTGGAAAGAGATCCCTACACCTCCACTCTATTCACGTAACCCGACCTAACCTTTTAGAAATTAAGGGGCAATTTAGCATGGCCAATCTACCTGACCTTAACATCTTTGGACTGTGGGAGGAAACCCACGCAGACTCTGGGTGAAAGTGCAAACTCCACACAGGCAGTCAACCGAGGCCGGAATTGAACCTGGGACCCTGGAGCTGTGAGGCAGCAGTGCTAACCACTCTGCTACTGTGCCGTCTATAACCACCTAACTGTCTATCTCTCTCGAAGAATGCCCTACAGATCCTTGAGATCTTGCCTGCCGAAATAAAAGAGGACACTAATTTATTAACTCTGATAAAGAAGGTTTTGGGGAGAAAAGTGGGGAGACGCTGAAAAAGAAATAAAAACCTCAGGAGGGCATTCACTTTAATTATCTAAACCCTGCCCGCCAAGGACAGAGGGGGTTATCCCACTTCTGCAAGTCAGATTTGAACCCATTGACCAGACTAGTATTTAATTTATGGAGCGAGATTGACCACCCAGATTCCCAAATAACCAAAGCTAGATCGGCTCACCTCCCCAGGGGGGTTAACCGGAAAGTATTTGCTCTTGTCTAAATTCAACTAATAACAGGAGGAGTTAAAACTCCTAAATTGCTGTTAGGTGAATTGGACATTCTGAATTCTTCCTCAGTGTACCCGAATAGGTGCCGGAAAGTGGCAACTAGGGGCTTTTCACAATAACTTCATTGCAGTGTTAATGTAAGCCTACTTGTGACAATAAAGATTATTATTATCTCATCCATAGTGGAAACTGGGTCCCTAATGTAAAGAAACAGATCATCTGCTTGCAAGGACACACTATGCTACCTCCCTCCCCAATTTATCCCCTTCCACTTCCTGGAAGATCTTAATTCTATGGCTAGTGGTTCAATTGCCAAAGCAAACAGGAGTGGAGCCAATGGACATCCTTGCCTTGTACCCCTAATCAGCAGAAAATAACGCAAGCCCAAGGCAATAGTGTGAACACTAGCAGTGGGGGCCCTATACAGTAAGTGAATCCAAGATATGAACTTTTGTCCAAAATGTCCCAAGAATCTCACACTCCACCCTATCAAACGCTTTTTTAGCAACCATGGAAACAATCATCTCTGGTTCGGACACTGGAGAGGGTGAAAAGACAATACTTAATAGCCAACGTACAGTGGCTGACAATTGCCCACCCTTGACGAAGCCTGCCTGGTCTTCCGAGATCACCTCTGGGAGGCAGGTCTCCCACCATCATGCCAGCACCTTTGCGAGTAATTTAGCTTTTGCATTCAAAGGTGAGATGGGTCAAAACGACCCATACTCTGTCGGATCCTTGTTCTTCAGGATCACAGCCTCACGTGTCTCAATGACTACCGTCTGGTGGCCCTAACATCAATCATAATGAAGTGCTTCGAGAAGTTGACCATGAAGCACATCAACTCCATGCTCCCAGAATGCCTTGATCCACTGCAATTCGCATACCGCCGCAATCGGTCCACAGCAGACGCCATCTCCCTGGCCCTACACTCATCCCGAGAGCATCTCGACAACAAGGACTCCTACATCAGACTCCTATTTATTGACTATAGCTCCGCCTTCAACACCATAATCCCAGCCAAACTCATGTCTGTCCAGCCCTGTCAGAATTTTATACATTTCAATTAGATCGCCTCTTATTCTTCTAAATTTCAGTGAATACAGGCCTGGTCAACCCAATCTCTTCTCATGCGACAATCCTGCCATCCCAGGAATCAGTCTGGTAAACTTTCACTGCACTCCCTATATGGCAAGTATATCCTTTCTTAGGTAAAGTGGCCAAAACTGCACACAGTACTCAAGGTGTAGCCTCACCAAGACCCTGTACAAAATTGCAGTCAGACATCCTTGCTCCTGTACTCATGTCCTCTTTCAGTGAAGGCCAACATTGCCTTGGGGAGGCGGTGGCAAAGTGGTATTGTTGGCAGGTGGTGGAATTTAAACTCAATTAAAAAAATCTGGAATTAAAAGTCTAATGAAGACCACGAAACCATTGACGATTGTCATACAAACCCTGCTGGTCACTAATGTCCTTTAGGGAAGGAAATCTGCCATCCTTACCTAGTCTGGCCTACATGTGACTCCAGACCCACAGCAATGTGGTTGACTCTTAAATGCCCCCTGAAATGCCCTAGCAAGCCACTCAGTTGTATTCAGCCGCTACGGAAACACAAAAAAGGAATGAAACCGGACGGACCACCCGGCATCGAATTAGGCACCGGAAACGACAACGGCAGACACAGCCCTGCCGACCCTGCAAAGTCCTCCTTACTAACAGCTGAGGACTTGTGCCAAAGGTTGGAGAGCTGTTTCACAGACAAGTCAAGCAACAGCCTGACATAGTCATACTCACAAAACCATATCTTTCGGACTTCCGGTGGCGGCCATGCGCAGGTAGGTTGCGTTTTCAGCAGCTCCTGCCGCTAATGGACTAGCAGGCCCTTTCAAGGAGCTTTGGCGCGGCCCCTTTTCGATGCAAACCAGCAGGCAAATGGCGCTAGAAGGCTCCCCACAGCAGTTTGTGGAGGGGACCAGGGGCAGGACGGCCAAACAAACGACCAGCGAGAAGCGGCAGGAACGGGCGCGGAATCAGAATATGGCGGGCGGCTTGGATCAGGCAGCGTGGGCCGAGTGGTCGCGGGAGCAGCAGGAGTTCCTTAGAAGCTGCTTTGCTGACCTGAAAACGGAGATGCTGGCCCCAATGAAGGCCTCAATGGAAAAAATGGTTGAGACCCAGAAAATGCAGGAGAAGGCGATCAAGGAGATTGAGAAAAAGGTCTCGGATAACGAAGACCAGATACTGGGCCTGGCCGTCAGGGTGGAGGTACACGACGCCCTACATAAGAGTTGGCAGGAGAGACTGGAAGACCATGAAAACAGGTCCAGGAGGCAGAACCTGCACATTCTGGGCCTACCTGAGGGCGCGGAGAGGTCGGACGCGGGCGCATTCGTGACCACGTTATTGGGGTCCCTGATGGGGCCAGAAGCATTCCCTTGGCCTCTAGAACTGGATGGGGCGCATGGAGTCCTTGCAAGGAAGCCCAAAATGAATGAACCGCCGAGGGCCATGGTGGTACGGTTCCACTGCTTCTCAGATAAGGAACGAGTCCTGCGATGGGCTAAAAAGCAGCGGAGCAGCCGGTGGGAGAACAGCGTAATCCACATCTACCAGGACCTGGGAGCGAAACTGGCCAAGAGGCGTGCTGGATTCAACTGTGTTAGGGCGGCCCTCCACACCAAAGGCGTGAAGTTCGGGCTGCTGCATCCAGCGAGGCTGTGGGTCACGTACCAAGATCGCCACCATTACTTTGATACACCGGACGAGGCGTGGAATTTCATCAAGTAAGAAAAGTTGGACTCGACCTAAAGGACAGCCACGCTGGGTCGTTACTCTGGTGGGGATGGTAATTGCCGAGTAGCCAGAGGGAGCGACATTATGTGGTTCCCTCTTATTTTTGTTTGTTCCCTGTTTCTTCGGCCATGTTTTCGTCTTTTGTAGAGCTCGGCCGCAGAGGGAGGATGGGAGCCTACGCATAGGGCTGCTCTCCTGGCAGCTGGGGCCGTGTCTTTGATGGGGCCGGGTTTGCATCCGGGGTTTGCTGTTTGTTTTGCTGGGGGGGGAGGGGGCGGAAAAAGTTCTTTGGAGGCTGCTGAAGTAGATAAGTTGGGCTTTCCATAGGGAGAGAGTGGCCCGCAAAATGAGGCACCTGAGTAATCGGAGACAGAGGCGGGAGCGGCTGGGTCAGCATGGGTCAGCTGACTCACGGACGCGTAATGGGGGAGACCAGTGTCAAACGGGTGCTTGACTTGGAGGTTTGGGATTACGGGGCTGCTGGGGGTCGGGGGGGGGGGGATGGGATGCTGCTTGGCTGACAGAAAAGGTGCCAACTTTGGGGAACGGAGGGAGAGTCGGGGGGGGCCTCCAATGGGTGGGCTCAAGTAAGCGGGGGACGCAAGCTCGTGGCCAGCCGAAAAAGGGAGATGGCTAATCAGCAGGGGGGGGATCTTGCCCCCCCCCCCCCCCCCCCCCCATCCAGGCTGATTACGTGGAATGTGCGGGGCCTGAATGGGCCGGTCAAGAGGGCTCGCTTGTTTTCGCACCTAAAGGGGTGAAAGGCAGACGTAGCCATGCTACAGGAGACACCTAAAATTTGCGGACCAAACAAGATTGAGAAAAGGGTGGGTGGGCCAGGTGTTCCATTCGGGGCTGGATTCAAAGACCAGAGGAGTACCAATCCTGGTCAGCAAACGGGTGGCTTTTGAGGCAGGGAATATTGTAGCTGACAGGGGTGCAGATACATAATGGTCAGCGGGAAACTGCAGGGGTCTCAGGTGGTGTTAGTGAACGTTTATGCCCGAACTGGGACGATGTGGAATTTATGAGACGCACGCTGGGTAAAATTCCAGACTTAGACTCACACAATCTGATTATGGGGGGTGACTTTAACACAGTTATAGACCCTGTACTGGACCGGTCAAACGCCAGGTCGGGGAAGCGACCAGCGGCAGCTAATGAACTGAGGGGATTCATGGAACACATGGGTGGCGTAGACCCTGTGGTGAACCACTGTATACCTGTAGTAGGGGATGTAAGGTAGGACCTGAACTACAGGTTCTCCGGTAGCCCCTGCCAGCTGGCTCCGCCCAGTAGGAGCTGTATAAATATGTGTGTCCTCCATTGATCTGCCATTTCGCGAGCTGCAGCAGGAGACGACGCATCTGACTGCAATAAAGCCACAGTTGTACCCAACCTTAGTCTTTGTGCAACTGATCGTGCAGCAATTTATTGCAGTCAGATTTTCAACAAGATGGATATCAGAATCAAACCAGATCGCCTGCAGCTGGATCCGCACTCGCCCGAAGCCAGAAAGGACTTTAATCACTGGCTAGCTTACTTCGAGGCTTACATCAACGCAGCGAACCCCACGCCAACGGAGGCTCAGAAGATACAGGTCCTGTATTCCAGGTCGAGCTCAAGCGTGTTCCCATTGATCCAGGACGCCCCGACTACGCGGAAGCCATGGCACTCCTAAAAGAGAACAACGCGCAGAAAGCGAACACGCTTTTCGCCAGGCACGTACTCGCCACTCGCTCTCAACTCCCTGGTGAGTCCATCGAAGACTTCTGGTGGGCCCTAATCCCACTCGTCCAGGACTGTGACTGTCAGGCCGTTACGGCCACCATGCGCGATGCGTTCGTAACGGGGATTGAGTCGGACCTCATCCGACAATGACTTCTGGAAGGGACCACGCTCGACCTAGCGGAGACAAAAACATTAGCGCTCTCCATGACAGTCGCCTCCCGTAATGTTCGGGCCTACTACTCTCGCCATGCAGCCCACCCCTCCTATCCCTCCTGGACCCGCAAATGACCCCCCCAGCTGGGGCCCTGCCTAGCCAATACGTCTGCGCCACATGCCAGTCCGCGCACCCTGGGGGTCCCCGCTGCTACTTCTGCGGCCAAGAGAAGCACCCCCGCCAACGCTGCCCGGCCCGCGCCGCCACGTGCAAATCTTGTAACAAAAAAGGCCACTTCGCCGCAGTGTGCCAGGCCCGTGCAGTCACTGCTATCGCCCCCCTCCCCCCTGCCAAACGCACAATGGGTGCCGCCATCTTCTCTTCCCGGGGCCACATGTGGCCAGTGAGCGCCGCCATTTTCTTCCCCTCAGTCCACGTGCGGCCCATGGGTGCCGCCATCTTGTCCAGCTCCACTAACGTGCGGCCCATGGGCGCCGCCATCTTGACCCGCCCCCGCAATGGGCGCCGGCATTTTATTCCCTGCAGGACCTCGCCATCTTGTGTTCCCCACGTGGCAGGAACGGCAACGACATCCCACGACCTGGGCCGCCAACGCTCTCTGTCTAAAACCTCTGACGATCACCCGTAGCTCATCTCAATGATGCTGGACCAGGCTCGTCCACACAACCTGGTCACCGCTTCGACAACGGTGAAAATCAACGGCCACGCGACCTCCTGCCTGCTCGACTCCGGGAGCACAGAAAGCTTCATACACCCGGATACGGTAAGGCGCTACTCCCTCGTGGTCCGCCAATCAATGGATCTCCCTGGCCACCGGATCCCATTTTGTCCCAATCCGAGGATTCTGCACGGTCACTCTCACAGTCCAGGGCATAGAATACAGCGGTTTCCATCTCTACGCCCTTCCTAATCTCTGCGCTGCACTATTGCAGGGCCTGGATTTTCAGTGCAATCTCCAGAGCCTCACCCTCAAATTCGACGGGCCCCTACTTCCACTCACCGTTTGCGGCCTCGCGACCCTCAAGGTTCACGCTCCCTCCCTCTTTGCCAATCTAACTTCCGATTGCAAACGCGTTGCCACCAGGAGCAGACGGTACAGCGCCCAGGACAAGGCCTTCATCAGGTCCGAGGTCCAGAGGCTGCTTCGGGAGGGTATCAGCGAGGCCAGCAACAGCCCCTGGAGAGCCCAAGTGGTAGTAAAAACTGGGGAGAAACACAGAATGGTCATGGACTACAGCTAGACCACCAATCTGTACACGCAGCTCGACGCGTACCCCCTCCCACGCATATCTGATATGGTCAATCAGATTGCGCAGTACCGGGTCTTCTCAACAATTGACCTCAAATCCGCCTACCACCAGCTCCCCATCCGGAAATCAGACCCTCCATACACTGCCTACGAGGTGGATGGTCGGCTCTATCACTTTCTTAGGGTTCCCTTTGGCGTCACTAACGGGGTCTCGGTCTTCCAAAGGGAGATGGACCGAATGGTCGACCAGTATGGTTTGCGGGCCACATTTCTGTACTTAGATAATGTCACCATCTGCGGCCACGATCAGCAGGACCATGTTGCCAATCTCGCTAAATTCCTCCGCACCGCCACTCTTCTCAACCTAACGTATAATAAAGAGCAGTGCGTGTTCAGCACGACCCGCTTAGGCATCCTCAGCTATGTAGTCCAGAACAGACTTCTGGGCCCCGATCCCGACCGCATGCGCCCCCTCATGGAGCTTCCACTCCCCCACTGCCCCAAGGCCTTCAAACGCTGCCTGGGGTTCTTTTCCTACTACGCTCAGTAGGTCCCAAACTATGCGACAAGTCCCGCCCACTCATACAGTCCACCCAATTTCCCCTCACGGCCGAGGTACAACAGGCCTTTGCCTATATCAGAGCAGACATAGCCAAGGCCGGGATGCACGCAGTAGATGAGACACTGCCCTTCCAAGTAGAAAGCGACGCTTCAAATGTCGCCCTTGCCGTCACTCTAAATCAGGCAGCCAGACCCATGGCATTCTTTTCCCGCACCCTTCATGCCTCAGAAATTCGGCACTCATCCGTCGAAAAAAAGGCCCAAGCCATCGTTGAAGCTGTGCGGCATTGGAGGCATTACCTGGCCGGCAGGAGACTCACTCTCCTCACTGACCAATGGTCGGTAGCCTTCATGTTCAATAACACACAGCAGGGCAAGATCAAAAACAATAAAACCTTGCGGTGGAGAATCGAGCTCTCCACCTATAATTACGAGATTTTGTATCGCCCCGGCAAACTCAACGAGCCCCCAGACGCCCTCTCCCGAGGTACGTGTGCCAGCGCACAAGTAGACCAACTCCGGCCATTTTCGACAGTCTTTGTCACCCGGGGGTCACACGACTGTACCACCTCGTCAAGGCTCGCAATCTGCCCTACTCCATCTAGGAAGTACGGACAGTCACCAGGGATTGCCAGGTCTGTGCGGAGTGCAAGCCGCACTTCTACCGGCCAGACCGCGCGCGCCTGGTGAAAGCCTCCCGCCCCTTTTAACGCCTCAGCCTGGATTTCAAAGGGCCCCTCCCCTCCACCGACCGAAACACGTATATTCTCAGTGTGGTTGATGAATACTCCAGATTGCCCTTTGCCATCCCATGCCCCGATATGACATCTGCCACCGTCATTGAGGCCCTCAACACAATCTTCGCTCTATTTGGTTTCCCCACCTACATCCACAGTGACAGGGATCCTCATTCATGAGTGATGAGCTGCGTCAGTTTCTGCTCAGCAGGGGTATCGCCTCCAGCAGGACGACCAGCTATAATCCCCGGGGAAACGGGCAGGCAGAGAGGGAGAATGGGACGGTATGGAGGGCCGCCCAGCTGGCCCTACGGTTCAGAAACCTTCCAGCCTCCCGCTGGCAGGAGGTCCTCCCTGATGCACTACACTCCATCCGGTCACTACTCTGCACCACTACGAATAACACACCCCATGAACGTCTTTTTACCTTCCCCAGGAAGTCCACATCCGTGTCGCTCCCGACTTGGCTCACAGCTCCAGGACCGGTCCTGCTCCGTAGGTACTTCTGACCCCACAAGGCGGACCCGTTGGTGGACAGGGTACACTTGCTCCACACCAACCCCCAGTATGCCTACGTGGAGTTCCCCGACGGCCGCCAAGATATTGTCTCCCTCAGGGACCTGGCACCATCAGGTTCCAACCAAACACACTTCCCCGCCCAGGCGGCATCCTCCACTCCCCCGACGCTCCCAACATTAACCCCACCAGGCCATCCCTCCTTCCCCTGTCCACGCAAGAGGACGAAGAAGATTTTGGCACACTCCCGGAGTCATCTGACAGCAGGCCAGCACCAGCACCGACATCGGTGACACCAGCACCGACATCGCCGCCACCGTTACGTCGCTCCCAGCGAATCGTCAAGGCACCGGATCGACTGAACCTCTAACGGGCACCGGACCGTCAAAATGGACATTTTTTTTTCTCCCCCACTTCTTTCCTAAGACACTACATAATTCTCAACGCTGTATATAGTTCCACACCACCCCTGCCGGATTCATTTTTAACAGGGGGTGAATGTGGTGAACCACTGTACACCTGTACTAGGGGATGTAAGGTAGGACCTGTACCTGCCGGCTGGCTCCGCCCAGGAGGAGCTGTATAAATATGCGTGTCCTCCATTGATCTGCCATTTCGCCAGCTGCAGCAGGAGGCCACACATCTGACTGCAATAAAGCCACAGTTGTACCCAATCTGAGTCTTTGTGCAATTGATCGTGCATCAGACTCATGGAGATTCGCCCGACCGAGGGCGAAAGAGTTCTCTTTCTTTTCCCATGTCCACAAAGTCTACTCCCGTATAGATTTCTTTGTTATGAGCAGGGCGTTGACCCCTAGAGTGGAGAGGACAGAATACTCGGCCATTACAGGCTCCAATCATGCTCCACACTGGGTGGATTTGCGCCTTGGGGAGGAGAGAGGTCAGCCCCCTCTCTGGAGGCTAGATGTGGGGCTGCTGGCAGACGACAAGGAGGCACATCAAGAATTACCTGGAAACTAATGATACTGTGGAGGTAGCGGCGTCCACGGTGTGGGAGGCCCTGAAGGCAGTTATCAGAGAGGAGTTGATCTCTATCAGGTCCCATAGAGAGAAGAAAGAAAGAGCAGAGGGGCAGAGGGAGAAAGGCTAGTCGGGGAGATACTCAGAGTAGACAGGAGCTACGTGGAGATCCCCAAGACGGGGCTACTGAAAGAGCGCCGGAGGCTGCAGGCGGAATTCGACCTGCTGACCACTGGGAAGACGGTAGCACAGCTGAGGAAGGCCAAAGGGGCTGTCTACGAATACGGGAGAAAGCGAGTAGAATGCTGGCGCACCAACTTCGCAAGAAGGAGGCGGCCAGGGAAATTGGGGAAGTACGGGATAAGGAGGGCAACACAGTCATAGACCCAGAGGGGGTGAACAAAGTCTTTTGGGCGTTTTACGGTAAATTGTATGAGTCAGAGCCCCAGTCGGGGGGAAGGGGATGAAGCAATTCATGGACCAACTGAGGTTCCCAAAGGTGGAAGAGGATTTGGTGGAGGGACTGGGGGCCCCAATAGAGCTGGAGGAGATGGTAAAGGGTTTAGGGAACATGCAGTCGGGCAAAGCCCCGGGGCCGGACGGCTACCCTGTAGAATTCTACAAGAAATTTTCGGAACTGCTGTGCCCACTCCTACTAAGGACCTTTAATGAGGCCAACAAGAGAGGGACCCTCCCCCCAATAATGTCACAATCCTCAAACGAGAGAAAGATCTGCTTCAGTGTGGATCTTATAGACCGATATCGCTCCTGAACGTAGACGCCAAACTGCTGGCCAAGATCTTAGCTGCTAGTATTGAGGACTGTGTCCCTGGGGTAATAGGGGAGGATCAGACAGTCTTCGTCAAGGACAGGCAATTGAACTCCAATGCACGGAGGCTCCTAAACATCATCATGATGCCCTCAGAGGGAGAGGAGGCAGAAGTGGTGGCGGCAATGGATGCGGAGAAAGCCTTTGACCGGGTGGAATGGGAGTACCTGTGGGAAGCACTAAGAAGGTTCGGATTCGGTGAGGTGTTCATAGGTTGGGTCCAGCTACTCGACCAGGCACCCATGGCAAGTGTGTGCACGAACAAGGTGAGGTCGGAATACTTTAGGCTCCACCAGGGGACGAGGCAGAGGTGTCCCCTCTCCCCATTATTATTCGCCCTTGCGATAGAGCCGCTGGCTATAGCACTGCGGACTTCAAAGAACCGGCGGGGGTTGGTTCGGGGGGGGGGGGAGGAGCATCGGGTCTCGCTTTATGCGGATGATCTGCTCCTGGATATTTCGGACCCACTAGAGGGGATGGGGGAGGTCATGCAGATTCTAAGGGACGTTGGCAATTTCTCAGGGTACAAACTAAAGGAGAAGAAAAGTGAGATGTTCGTGATCCAAGCTACGGGGCAGGAAAAGGGACTGGGAGAGCTTCCGCTGAAATTGGTCGAGAAAAGCTTTTAGTACCTAGGGATACTGGTGGCTCGAAAGTGAAATGCCCTCCACAATCTTAATCTATCTCGGCTGGTAGAGCAGATGGAGGGGGACTTCTAAAGGTGGGACATGCTCCCACTATCTCTAGCGGGGAGGGTGCAGACCGTTAAGATGACTGTCCTCTCCAGATCTCTGTTCATCTTCCAGTGCCTTCCCATCTTCATCCCTAAGTCCTTCTTTAAGCAGGTGAACAAGATCATCTCGGGATTCGTATGGGCAAATAAGACCCCGCGAGTAAAGAGACTGTACCTGGAGCGCAGTCGGGGGGGGGGGGCTGGCGCTGCCAAACTTTTGCAGCTACAATTGGGCGGCTAACATAGCCATGATTAGGAAATGGGTATTGGGGGAGGGGTCGACGTGGGAGCGGTTAGAGGTGGCCTTACGTAAAGGTACCAGCCCAGGGGCACTTGTAACGGTACCCCTGTCGTTCTCGCCAGCCTGCTACTTCTCTAGTCCGGTGGTGGTGGCAGCATTAAAGATCTGGGGTCAGTGGAGAAGGCACGGCGGGGGGAGGGGGGGGGGGAGTCTCAGTCTGGACCCCTGATACGTAATAATCGCAGATTTGTCCCGGGCAAGACAGACGGAGGGTTTCAAAGCTGGCATAGGGCAGGTATTAAAAGGATGGGGGACCTGTTCATAGACGGGACCTTTCCCAGCCTGAAAGCGCTAGAGGAGAAATTCAGTTTGCTCCCTGGAAATGCTTTCAGATGCCTTCAGGTACGCGCCTTTCTGAAAAAGCAGGTGGTATCATTCCCGCTGCTACCCCCACTCAGGATACAGGATAGGGTGGTCTCCGCCACCTGGGTAGGGGAGGGTAAGTTGTATTGTTGGACATCTACCGGGAACTTCAGGAGGTGGAGGAAGCTCCAGTAGAGGAGCTTAAGGGCAAATGGGAGGAGGAGCTAGGTGGGTTGCTGAATGCGGGCCTGTGGGTGGACGCCCTAAATAGGGTCAATTCCTCTTCAACGTGTGCCAGGCTTAGCTTAATCCAGTTTAAGGTAGTCCACCGGGCGCACATGACGGCAACCAGGATGAGCAAGCTCTTTGGGGTTGAGGATAAATCTGCCAGGTGTGCGGGAAGCCCTGCAGGCCATGTCCATATGTTTTGGGTATTCCCAGCTCTTAAGGGATTCTGGCAGGGTTTTGCTCTGGCAATGTCCAAGATCTTAGACACGCGGGTGGTGCCGAGTCCAGAGATAGCCATCTTTGGTGTGTCAGACGATCCGGGAGTTCAGGAAGCGAAAGAGGCCGACGTATTGGCCTTTGCCTCCCTGGTAGCCCGGAGACGGATCTTGTTAATGTGGAGGGACTGAAAGCCCCCGAGTGTAGAGACCTGGATTAGTGACATGGCTGGCTTTCTCAGTCTCAAGAAAATAAAGTTTGCCTTGAGAGGGTCCATGGCGGGGTTCTCACGGAGGTGGCAGCCATTCCTTGACTTTCTAGGAGAGCAGTAAAGGTCAGCAGCAGCAGCATCTGGGGGTGGGGTGGGGGGGGGGGGGGGAGAGGTGTGGGGGGGAGGTGGGGGGGGGGAGAGGTGTGGGGGGGGAGGTGGGGGGGGAGAGGTGTGGGGGGGAGGTGGGGGGGAGGTGGGGGGGGGGAGAGGTGTGGGGGAGAGGTGTGGGGGGGGAGGTGGGGGGGGGGAGGTGGGGGGGGGGGAGAGGTGGGGGGGAGGTGGGGGGGGGGAGGTGAGGGGGGCAGTGGAATTATGATGTTGCATTGTTCTTTTCTTTGTATATATGGTTAACATTTATTTTGTTCTGTTAATTGTTGCGTACGGTTATGCAGAAATTTGAATAAAAATAATTTTTTTAAAAACAAAATCATACCTTTCAGACAATATCCCATACACCACTATCACCATTCCTCGATATGTCCTGTCTCACCGGCAGGACAGCCCCAGCAGAGGTGGCAGCACAGTGGTGTACAGTCGGGAGGGAGTTGCCCTGCGACTCCTCAACATCATCTCTGGACCCCATGAAGTCTCATGGCTTCAAATTAAACATGGGCAAGAAAACCACCTGCTGATTACCACGGACTGGCCACCGTTAGCTGGTGAGTCAGTACTCCTCCATGTTGAACACCACTTGGAGGAATCAGTGAGGGTGGCAAGGGGATTACAATGTCCATCACCAAGTGTGGCACGGTAGTACCACCACAGATCCAGCTGGCCGGATCCTAAAGGACACAGTTGCTAGACTGAAAACCATACATATCATCCTCACCAATCTGCCTGCTGCAGATGCATCTGTCCATGACATAATCGGTAAAAGTGACCACCGCACAGTCCTTCTGGAGACAAATTCCCATCTTCACATTGAGGATACCCTCCATTGTGTCGTGTGGCACTACCACCGTACTAAATGGTAGACTTTGAACAGATCTAGCAACTCCAAACTGGGGATCGATGAAGGGCTGTGGGCCATCAGCAGCAGCAGAATTGTATTCAATCCACAATCTGCAATCTTGTGGCCCGGCATATCCCCCACTCTCCCATTACCACCCAGCCAGGGGATCAGCCCTGGTTGAATGAAGAGTACAGGAGGGCACGCCTGCAGCAGCACCAGGCATACCGAGGTGTCAACCTGGTGAAGCTACAACACAGGACTACTTGTGGGCTAAACAGCTTAAGCAGCAATAGAGCTAAGTGATTCCACAATGAACGCATCAGATCTAAGCTCTGCAGTCCTGTCACATGAATGGTGTTGGACAATTAAACAACTCACTGGAGGAGGTGGCTCCACAAATATCCCCATCCTCAATGATAGAGGAGCCCAGCACATCTGTGCAAAAGACAAGGCTGAGGCATTCGCAACAATCTTCAGCCAGAAGTGCCAAGTGGATGATCTATCTCGGTCTCCTCCGGAGGTCCTCAGCACCACAGATGTCAGTATTCAGCCAATATAATTCACTCTACGTGATATCAAGAAACAGCTGCAGTCACTGTGTACTGCAAAGGCTATGGGCCCTGATAATATTCCGGCAATAGTACTGAAGACCTGTGCTCCAGAACTTGCTGCAACCCGAGCCAAGCTGTTCTAGTACAGGTCAACACTGGCATCTAGAGGACAAATGCAACCCAGCCAATTACCGCCCTACCAGTCTACTCTCCATCATCAGCAAACTGATGGAAGGAGTCTCAACGCTGTTATCAAGTGGCACTTACTCAGCAATAACCTGCTCACGGACGCTCAGTTTGGGTTCCGCCAGGATCACTCCACTCCTGACCTCATTACAGCCTTGGTTCAAACATGGGCAAAAGAGCTGAATGCCAGAGGTGAGGTGAGTGTGACTGCCCTGACATCAAGGCAGCATTTGACCGAGTGTGGCATCTAGGAGCCCTAGCTAATCTGGAGTCAATGGGAATCAGGGGGAAAACTGCTGGTTGGAGTCATACCTGGCACAAAGGAAGATGGTTGTGGTGGTTGGAGGTCAATATCTCAGCTCCAGGACATCACTGCAGGAGTTCCTCAGGGTAGTATCCTCGGCCCAACCATCTTCAGCTGCTTCATCAATGACCTCCCTTCCATCATAAGGTCAGAAGTGGGAATGTTTGCGGATGACTGCACAATGTTCAGCGCCATTTGCGACTCCTCAGATAATGAAGCAGTCCGTGTCCAAATGCAGCAAGACCTGGACAATATCCAGGCTTGGGCTGACAAGTGGCAAGTTACATTCGAGCCACATAAGTCCCAGACAATGACCATCTCCAGCAAGAGAGGATCTAACCATCGTCCTTGACATTCAATGTCATTACCATCACTGAATCCCCCACAATCAACATCCTGGAAGTTACCATTAATCAGAAACTGAACTGGACTAACCACATTAATACTGTGGCTACCAGGGCAGTTAAAAGGCTCGGGGCAAAATTCTCCGCTCCCTCGATAAATCGGGAAGGCCGTCGTTAACTCGGCCGAGTTTCACGACGGCCTTGGAGGCTGCTCCTCTCACCTTATTCACCCCCACCTGGGGGGCTAGGAGCGGCGCTCCGTAACTCTCGGCTGCCGGGCCTTGACGCTTGCATCAAGGCGGCGCGCCGAGAGTGACGCGACGGCGGCGCCTAAGTGACGTCAGCCGCGCATGCGCAGGTTTGCCGGCTCCAACCCGCGCATGCGTGGCTGACGTCACGACGGCTGACGGCTCAAAACCCGCGCATGCGCGGTTGCCGTCTTCCCCTCCACTGCCCCGCAGGACTTGGCGGCTTGATCTTGCGGGGCGGCGGAGGGGAAACAGTGCGTCGCTTTGAGACGCCGGCCCGACGATCGGTGGGCACCGATCGCGGGGCAGTCCCCTCCCGAGCATGGCCGTGGTGCTCACTCCCCTCTCCGCCCCCCACAAGCCTCAAAACAGCATTTGGCGCCCATGTTCACGACGGCAGCGACCAGGTATGGTTGCCGCCGTCGTGAACCGGTTGGGAACGGCAGGCAGCTCGACCCATCCGGGTCGGAGAATCGGCAGTCGCCGTGAAAAACGGCAAGCGGCGATTCTTCCGAGCGGGGGGTGGGAGAATTGCGGGGGGTGCCATGGGGGCGTGTTGTGAGTCGCCCGGCCCTCCCGTGATTCTCCCACCTGGCGTGGGGAGCGGAGAATTCCGCCCTAGGAATCCTGCAGCGAGTAACTTACCTCTTGACCCCGCAGTTCCTGTCCACTATCTACAAGGCACAAGTCAGGAGTGTAATGGAATACTCTGCACTTGCCTGGATGAGTGCAGCTCCAACAACACCAAAGAATCTCAACACCATCCAAGACAAAGCAGCCCGCTTGATTGCTCCCCCTTCCACAGACCCTCCACGTATGGCAAACAGTGGCAGCCATGTGCACCATCTACAAGATTCACTGCAACTCACCAAGTTTCCTCAGACAACACCTTCCAAACCAATGACCACTACCATCAAGAAGGACAAGAGTAGCAGATACCTGGCAACCCCACCACCTGGAGGTTCCCCTCTGTGGTGAACGTATTGCATTAACCATTCACCACGTATGTCACTGTGTCACGCTGTTGCCCATGTGGGCTCCACCTATGGACCATTGTACGATATTACCTGGAATGTATCATGTTGGTGCCCTTGTGGGCTCCGCCCCTGGCTCCGCCCCTTGAGGGGAGGTATAAAGAGCAGTTGCCCTGTAGGTGGCTCTCAGTAGCAGAGTAGTCGCAGGCAGGCACTGTTCTAGCCGACTAAAGCCACAGTTTACACCTACTCTCTGTTTCGCGTGAATTGATGGTCGCATCACCCTCCAAGTTACTCACCACCCTGACTTGGAAATATATCGGCGCTCCTTCACTGTTGCTGGGGCAAAATCCTGGAACATCCTCCCTATAGCATAATGGGTGTACCTACACCACATGGACTGCAGCGTTTCAAGAAAGCAACTCACCGCCATCTTCTCAAGGGCACCTCGGGATGAGCAATAAATTCTGGCCTAACCAGCGACGCCCACATCCCGTAAATTAATTTTTTTAAGTACCATTTCCCTTCCTAACAGTTTGCTGCACCTGCATGTTTGCTTTCAATGACAGGTGCACTAGTATACCCAGATCCCTTTGTATGTCAATATTTCCCAGTCTATCACTATTTAAATAATACTCTGTCGTTCTGTTTCTCCATCCAAAGTGGATAACTTCTAATTGATCCACATTATACTGCCCCTGCATGTATTTTCCCACTCACTCAATTTGATTAAATTAGCTTGAAGTCTCTTAAAACACTCCTCATTACTCACATTCCCATCAAGCTTTGAACAGAGATGTCAA